>NC_067398.1:344593337-345874587 GCF_016432865.1 Antechinus flavipes | reverse complement strand
TTAAATGTATGGACTTAAATAGAATTAGGTATGAAGTTTGACCACCAAAGAAAAAATTATAATCATGTTTTGACTTTCTCATCATATATTTCCAACATTCTTATTCACCTTCATAGAAAAATACTTACAAAAGTATTTTTTTTAAAGTATCTTTCCTAAGTATTCAACTCTTAGTGAAGGCAAAGCCTAATTTTAAATGAAAGAGCCAGGAAAAATATCAGTCTTAGAAACACTGAACGGTTTTCACCTTGATTTGGTTTTACCATGATTCCAGACTTTCAACATTTCCAAGTGTGAGTTATTTCTTTGACATGAAAAGAAATAAAAAATAAATCCTGCTGGCTCTTTTAAATATATGAATTATTTCTTACAGAGTTGCAACCATGCCAAGAGCCCTACCTACTTGCCCTTCATTCCAGAAATCACAATTTAGAAGTATTGTCCATTTGACTTCACATGCGATAGATATAACTCTAGAGGTAGGTCCAGCACCTCACCACTCTGGCCTCAGACAATTTGATTAATCCCAGAATGCGATTCTGCAACCATTATGAGTAACAGAAGAAAAGAAAATCACTGTGGTATTTGTCTTGGAAAAACTTGAAAACTGTTGAGACTCATATGTTCAGTAACATAATGTACTATTGTCCTGAAAGTTAGGGCAATGTGAAAATCTATCAAACAACAACAACAAAAAATAGAACTTTGACCATAACAAAAATCCAGCCTAGTATTAAAGCTAATAATGTCATGTTGACCTCCCAGGGAGATGAAGTCCATGAAAATAATTCATTTTCTTGAGATATACTATGACTTTTCCTGAGATATTCTTATGGCTTGTATTGAGGTAGTCTAGCACCACCCACCATGAAAAATTTTCACAGTGGAACTAGAAATATAAACATAACATATGTTAGTGGACAACAGAGCTTACTTGGGTGGTTCAAGGTCATTCTAAGGATGTAAATGCCTTTTAACAGTTTCAGCAAACTCCAGTGTGGTGGTCCAAGATGAATTGAGTTTCAGAATCAGTCATTGTTCAGTGTTCTCCTTGAATGGACGTGAAATCCAACCTATATTGAAGAGCTGCTGGTTGCAGACCATTGAGAACTTAATTCTTTGTTAAAGAGTGTAATAGTTGAATCATCTTCTGAGTGGGAGCAGCTAGGTGGTACAGCACACAGAGTGCTGGAACTGGAATCAGGAAGACTCATTTTCCTGAGTTCAAATCCTATCACAGGCTCTTAATAGCACAGACACTAGCAAGTCACTTAACCCTATTTTCTTCATTTCTAAAATGAGCTAGAGAAAGAAACGAAAAAACCAATCCAGTATCTTTGCCAAGAAAATGCCAAATGGGGTCACAAAGAGTCAGACATGACTGAAAATCACTGAAAAAACAACAAAATCTTCTGGTCAGGAAAAAAAAAGTTTCTTTGTGAAAGGTGATGATAGTTATATGGTTATTTAAGGTTGGTTTGAAAGTTGAGGCCCCTGAAAAAGACGAGAGCCATTCCTTCAATGATCTGATCAGTGAGGCTGAGCAGTATCTAAACTGTTACTCAGGAAGAGAAACAGAGAAAGAAAAGGAGAATTGACTAATCAAAGATCAGAGGAGTCAGATGAGAAAGGTAAAATTCTTTAGCATTATGATTGCCAAGAGGAAAAAATTAGCATTTACATAATGCTTCAAAGGTTTGTAAATGCCATCTCATTTAATCCTCACCATCCTAGAAAATAGGTAAAGTACTATTGTTTCTCTATTTTACAGATGAATTTGTAATTTTACAGATGAAACTTGTCCAGGGTCAAGCAACTAAGTGTCAAAAATGAATTTGAACTCAGGTCTTCCTGTCTCTAGATCCAGCTCTCTATCCTGTGGGGCTCCTAGAAGGCACGGTGACCAAAGTTCAAAATGTTGATCGATAGAAAGATAAGTAAGCTAGAAGGGAATTTAAGGAAGGCAACTTGACCTCCTTTTTCATGTCACTTTTTTGTATACCTGTCTAGAAATCTGCTAGCCAGTAATGTCATGTAACCAGAATCTATCCAAGAACTCGAAGTAAACAAGAGAGATTTGAGAATCCAAAAGCAATGCATTAAGGTTCCTGTATTTTATTTCAAGAACAATCTCTCTGATCCTTATTCAAATCTTACTTAGTATGGCATCTACACATAATTTAGTCCATCTTAGATATATAGTTTCAGATCAGGAGCACCAAAATGGATAGATCCTAGATTTAGAGCCAGAAGAGACCTTTAGATCATCTAACCTTACTCTCAGGAAACTGGATTAACTGTATATTAATGACATACATGTGGTAGGTACTAGAGTCAAGATTGGGGTTCAGATTGTCTGTCTCTAAATCCAATGTTTTCTGGAACCAGGCATGAATGGAGGTTGGGAAGATGGCAGAGCTGCTCAGAAAGACCCACTGACTGTTGGAAGATGTAAAAGCCAATAATAAGAGACTGGAGATTAAGGCATAGGTGGGCTATTAAGGTATGTATGATGGAAGGGGTGCACATGTTAATATGATCACAGATCTCTCCTAAATTCACAACAGGGTGAAAAAAATTTGGAAATTTTCCCTGTTACAGATTGCTTTGTACATTGAATTTCCTTTTTATTGGAAACATAATATGAAAGATAATAAATCATAACCTCCTTTTCACAGAGGAAAAGGCAATGAAAGTAGAAATGTCACACCCTCATTGTTCTATAGGTCTATAGTCACTACAGGACTGGTGAGTCATTGTACCTCTTTGGGTCTCACTTTCCTTTTCTGTAAAATGAGAGGGTTCTTTACAATTTGTTAAGTCATAGAACCCAGTGTTTACTTTTCTCTAGTCTTATGCCACCCTTCCTTTTTCTGCCTTTCCTCTTCACACACATACATAGCCCCCCCCCCCACACACACACACACTTCTCCCCTTCTGTCTTTCCCTCCTTCTCCCTCCCTTTCTCCCTCTCTTTCTCCCTTTTCCTCTCCTTTTCTCTCTCCTCCTGTTTCTCTCCCTCCCTCTCTGTTTCTCTCCCTCTCTCCCTTTCCTTGTTCCTCTCTCCCTCTTTCTCTTTACTTCTCACTACCAGGATCACTCGAGATAGTGCTCTGGGTAATAATAAGGTTCTGATGCTAAGCTCTGATCCCCTGAACATGGGATAAAAGAAGAAGAGAAAGAAATAATCCTTGAGTCTACTCTACATTATAGCCTAATAAATTCCCAATTGCTTAATAATTTAAAATTCCAATCATTTAAAAAATGGTTATTGATCTCTAGTACAACAGTACTTCTTATCATTATATAGCTAGATAGTTTAGTGAAGGATCTGGGTTCAAATACTGGCTCTGCCATTGGAAATCCACTTGGAAAATCACTCTTTGAGCCTTAATTTGTGAATTGAACCAAATAATAGCTAGCATTTATATAGTGCTTTAACATCTGTAAAGTGCTTTACATTTATATCCTTAAAATTATTTTATCCTTAAAATGGCCCTGAGAGGTAGACACTATGACCTCAAAGGCCCTTCTAGCTCTAGATCTTAAACTTATCATACCTATATAGCTTTTCACCTTTTACTTGGAAATGACACCAGTAAATAAATAAGCATCCCTTGAGACTCTAAATCTATGTTCCTAGGATCCTGAAACAGCTACAATTTTACTCCTTTACCTTGTAGATATCCTCAATAAACAACCAAAAAAAAAAAAAAAAACCTATTCCTTAGGATAGGCATGTAGAAGAGAAGTAAATCTAACTTATGTATTTTATGACTTTTAGAATTTTAATACACTACTATGGCGCTTAGTTTCATCCATTTAATTCTCTCTGTTGGTTAGAAGGAAGGCTTCCAATATGAAATTAAACACAAGAATTTCTTCAATCCTATGTGGCACTACCTCATGTTATTCCATTATAACACTGCACTGGGATTTCTTTCTTTCTTTCTTTCTTTCTTTTTGATAAACCTTTTTATTTTCAAAACATATGCATAGATAATTTTCAGTATTCACCCTTGCAATAGGATTGCTTTTTAAATGATCTTAAAAAAAAATGATCTAAAAAAGTTTCCTATACAGTTTATCTGAAAGGCCAAGTTTTATTTATTTAGAGGAAGATTCACATGTGATTCAAGGGATTTGAAGTCTAATGTTTAATAGCTTATAAAACCAACCTTTAAGGCAGAACCAAGATGGCTTAGTAAAGGCAGGGACTTGCCAGAGCTCTCCCCCAAATTCCTCAAAATACTTTAAAATAATGACTCTAAACAAATTCTAGAGTAACAGAACTCACCAATGGTTTGTGTGAAACAATTTTTTGGCCCAAGACAACTTAGAAGATCCTCACGAAAGGTTTGTTGCACCAAGGTAAGAGAAGAGCCCACAGGCTATAACAGCACAGACAAGCCTCAGCAAACCACGAGCAGATCTTGGGGCAAGAATCAGTGGCAGCAGTGGCAATTTCCAGAACTCTGAGCTCACAGATTTATAAGGATCCCTTTGCTAGCACCATGCAAAGAACTCTGCTTCATTGCCTATATTTGGATCTAGGAGGATGGGCACTAGTATTGCTGAGCTGGAAGCCACAGGAAAGCAGGGACTCTTATCACAATTCCAGGGTTGAAGAAAAGTACTTGTGATCACTCACAAAACAGTTTAAGACTAGAAAACACATATCTTCCTATATCATATCATCTTGGAAAAGTAAAAAACTTACATGTCCCCAAAATTACCTCTGAAAATAGCTTCACAAAAAACTTGAAGCTTATAACAGTGTCCCCTCCATTTGGAAATAGAGGCCCATTTTAGTATAGAGTTAAAAGTTTAAAAAAAAATAGGCTGGTAAAATGAGCAAATAACAGAAAAAAATTACTATGAAAGAGTTACGATGGTGACAAGGAAATTCAAAACACAATCATAAGAAGACAACAAAGTCAAAATTCCTGCATCGAAAGCCTCGAAGAAAAATATGATGATCTCAGACCATGGAAGAGCTTAAAAAGATTTAAAAAATCAAGTAAGAGATAAAGGAAGGATTGGGAAGAAAAATGAGGGTGATGCAAGAAAAGTATGAAAAAAGAGTCAACAGCTTGGTTAACAAGGCACAACAAAAATACTGAAAAAATTAACACCTTAAAAACATACTAGGCAAAATAGTAAAAGAGGCACAAAAATCCAACAAAGAGAAAAATTCCTTAAAAAGCAGAATTGCCCAAATGGAAAAAATCCAAAATTCTGTTCAAATGGAAAAAGAAATACAAAGATTCACTGAAGAGAAGAATTACTTAAAAGGCAGAATTGGCCAAATGGTAAAGAAGGTACAAGAGCTTATTAAAGAAAATAATTCCTTAAAAGTTAGAATTAGGCAAATAGAAGCTAATGATTTTATGAGACATGAAGAAATAATTAAATAAAATCAAAAGAGTTAAAAGAGAAGAAAATATGAATTATCTTATTGGAAAAATGACTGACCTGGAAAATAGATTCAAGAGAGATGTCTTAAAAATTCCTGAACCATCTGAAAGTCATGATAAAAAAAGAGCTTAGACAACATCTTTCAAGAAATTTTCAAGGATAATAGCCTTGATACTCTAGAATCAGAGAGCAAAATAGAAATGGAAAGAATCCACTGATCACCTCTTAAAAGAAATTCTAAAATGAAAATTCCTGGGAATATTATAGCCAAATTCCAGAGTTCCTAGGTCAAGGAGAAAATCTTCCAAGCAGTCAACAGAAACAATTCAAATATCATGGAGCCACATTTAGGATTTAAGAGTTACAGCTTTAAATTAAAAGATCAGAGGACTTGGAATATGATATTTCAGAAGGCAGGGTAAGATTACAATCAAGAATTATCTATACATCAAAACTAAGTATAATCCTTTAGTGTAAAAAAAAAAAAAATGGATATTCAATGCAATTGAAGACTTTCAAGAATTCTCTTTTGAAAAGACAAAAGCTAAATGGAAAAATTGACTTTCAAATACAAAATGAGAAATCATAAGAAATTAATAAGATTAAACTGTTTATATTCCTACATGGAAAAATTATAACTCAAAAAAACTTTCTCATTAATAGAGTAGGTAGAAAGCATACATATAGACAAAAAGTGGAGCTACGAGTTGAATACAATGGTATAATTATCTTTAAAAAACTAAGGGATGAGAAAGATGTATATACTGTAAAATGAATGGGAGGTGTAAAAATTTATCTTACATAAAAAAGACTTTCAAGACATTTAACAGTGGAAAGGGAAATGGAGGAAGGAAGGAGGGAAACACATGAATCTTACTCTTATTGAAACTGGCTCAAAGGGAATAATATAACACACTCAGGCATAGAAATCTATTTTATCATATAGAAAAAGAGGAAGGGAAGAGAATAAGAGAAGGGAAGTGGGGAGCTAATAGAAGGGTCAATTTGGGGATGTAAAAGTCAAAAGCAAAATTTTTTTTGAGAATGGACTGGGTAAATGGAGAAAGAAATAGAGACGGGGAGAGTATAGGATAAATAGGGAGGAAACAGGATGGAAATAAATGCATACTTGGTAATCATAATCATTACTGTGGAAAAAAATTTAAAATTAGTTTCTCTGATAAAGACTTTGTTTCTCAAGCACATAGAAAATTGAGTGAAGTGGGGAACACTAACACAAAGACACCATGCCATGTGCCTTGGCATAACCAAACAAAAAGAATCTTACTACAGAAAGTTTTTACAGAGAAGACCAAGACACAAACCCAGAGGACAACAAAGTCAAAACACTTAAGGGAAAATCCTAAAGAAAAATAACAAGTGGTCTCAAGCTCAGAAAATTCATGGAAGAGCTTCAAAAGGAGCTTTAAAATCATAAAAGAGGTAGAAGAAAAATTGGGAAAAGAAATGAGAGTTCTGCAAGAAAATTGTGAAAAAAGAGTCAATGGCTTAGAAAATTGCTTAAAGAGTAGAACTAGTCAAATGGAAAGGAAGATTTAAAAATATCTACTAAAGAAAACAACTCATTGAAGAATGAAATTGCCCAAATGGAAAAGAAAATGCAAAAGCTAATTGACCTTAAAATTTAAAACTTTTGTTATTATTTAACATTATATAATAATAAAAATAATATTTAATGATTATATTAACTAAAAAATTAACTTTAAAAGTTTGAATTGGGCAGGTAGAAGCTTATGACTAACAGAATGGAAAGAAATGCATAGTTGGTAATCATAATCATTACTGTGGAAAAAAATTTTACAGTTAGTTTCTCTAATAAAGACTTTGTTTCTCAAATGACTATAACCAAGAATCACTTGCCCAGAAAAATTAAGTATAATACATCAAGGGGGAGAAATGGTCATTCAATAAAATGAAAAAATTTAAAGCTTTCATAAAGAGAATACCAGAACTAAACCAAAAGTCTGACCTACAATATCAAGACCTAGAGAAGCACAAAGAGTAAAAAAGGAAAAGAAAACATTAAGGGATTCAACAGAATGAACCTGTTTAGATCCATACATGGAAAGATGGCACTTAAAATGCTTTTAAATTGTATCAATAATACTAGAGTTAGAAAGTATATAGAAGAAATGGGAATAAGGTGAATTTGAGGAAATGACAAAAAAATTAAGGGATGAGAAAGAATAGTATACTGGGTATAGCAGGAAGGAAGAGATAGAATGGTGTAAATTTTTTATATGAACAGGCACAAAAAACCTTACGGGAGGGAAAGATGAGAGACTGGGCAATGAACACTGCTTGAATCTCATAAGTACTTGTTAAAAAAGGGAATAATACATACCATCAGTTTTATATAGAAATCTATCTTACCCAATAGGTAAGTAGGAGGGGAGGAGAGTAAGTGAGAGCATGGGATTGGGACTGACAAAAGGGGAAGGGCAGATCAGGGGAGGTGGTAGACAAAAGCAAAACAGAGAAAAGAGCAGGGGTAAGATGAAAAGGAGAGAGAGGACAAACAGGAGGAAGCATAGGATGAAGGGAAATATACAGGTGGTAATCATAATTGTGATTGTGAATGAGATGAATTCTCCCATAAAATGGATGCAAATAGTAAAGTGAATCAAAAACCATAATCCTACAAGAAACACATTTTAACCACACACACACACACACACACACATACACCCACAATAAAGGTAAGCAGAATCTATTTATGCTTCAGCTAAAGTAAAAACAAAACAAAACAAGAATAGTAATCTTGATCTTAGACAATGAAGTAAAAATAGATCTAATTCAAAAGATGTAAGGAAAGAAACTACATCTTGCTAAAATGTATCATAGGCAATGATGTAGATCTATGGGAAGGAGAAAATCCATGACCAAACAAGAGAGCATTACAAAATGCAAAAGAGATATTTTTGTTTTTGTTCAAGAAAAACCAATTCAACCAAGATTAAAAGGAAAGTAGAAAACTGAAAACCAATTTTCACAAGTGTCTCTGATAAAGGCTTTATTTTTCAAATATATAGATAGCCAAATCAAACTTATAAGAATTCAAGCCATTCCCCAGTTGATAAATGATCAAAGGATATGAATAAGTAATTGTGAATTACAGAAATCAAAGGTAACTATAGGCATTTGAAGAAGTAATTTAAATCAAATTTTGATTGGAGAAATGCAAATTAAAACAACTCTGAGATACTACTTCATATCCATCAATCTGATAAGTTTCTGCTAAGTCAATTGGAGAACATGAGGGAAAACTGGGGCAGGAATGCACTATTGGTGAAGTTATGAATTGATCCACCCATTCTAGGGAACAGTTTGGAAATATGCTCAAAGGACAACCAAACTGTGCATACCCTTTGATTCAGCAATAGGTCCGTATCCCAAAGAGATTATTAAAAAGGGATGTGTGGAAAAATATTTATTGCAGTCCTTTTCATGGTGGCAAAATATTGGAAATTATAGCAATGCTCATCAATTGAGAAATGACAGGACAAGTTGTGATATATGAATGATAAAAGAAATGGTGAATGGGGCAGCTAGATAGCCTTCTGAATGGCGAGGAAGAGAATTTGGAACTCAAATTTTGAAAAAAAATGTGAAAATTGTTTTTACAAATAATTGGGGAAAAAGGAAATATTAATTAAGATTTAAAAACTAACCTTCATTTTTTTGAGCAAAGGGAAAAGACACACATTTATCTCAAAAGAGAAACTGACCATTTCTGGGACAAATAATCTAACACCTCAAGAAAAAACTAAATTCCTTATTAAGAAATGGAAACCTATATTTTTCAAATTCAAAGAAATTTTTCTTTCTAAGCAGAGCATTTTATGAACTTAGCACTAGAGAAATGCCCAGCCAGAGAGATAAAAATGCCCAGTAGTTCAAGTATGTCACTTAAGTCTAAGAACTTAGATGAAATTAAATTCCAACATGAGTGCAAATGTATGAAAAACATATCCTAGTTGTAGCTCTTATTTCATTCAGCATTTATTTATGTTTCTTCCCACAGGATCATTGCTTGTCATTAAAAAGTTATCACTAATTGGACCTTAAAAATTATTATTTGAGATAGAGACTAGACCTGTGTAAAGAGAAAACTCTTTCAATCAAGGCAGATGAGACCCTCTCTCTACTCAAGTAGTGTAGAGTTAAGATTCGGTGACTTGCTTAAAGTCACAGAACAAGTATGTGTCCACAGAAAGGATTTGAACTTAGGTCTTATCAGATTTAAAGTAGGTCCTCTATATACTATATTGTGTGTATAGTATGCTGACTCTCATTAATTGCCTATTACCTCTTATTAATGACTCTACCACATTTTCTTTGGAAAAAGAGAGTGAAAGTTTCTAAAAAATGTTTTAATTTATTACTAAGCATTAATTTAGTGAATTGGCCTAAGTGAAAAAAACCATCTAGCAAACTGCTATGAAGATGTGACTCTTTCCTAAGATGGCAACAATAATCTTGCAATTATTAACAATGCTCCCAAAACATTGCATGCTTAAAAAAAAAGCTTGGATGACCATCAATCTTAACCTACTTTCCCTCTACCAAATAAGAGTACTGATTAGGCTAACATCTATGTCCTACCTCCCTACAGGCCAGTTAGGTTTGCTCTGTTTCCTTAAAATGATCTTATTCTAACCAAATCTACCTGACCCACATACCTGGTGTTTTGGTATTCTTATCAATTTTAGAAATATCCTGTGCTTTTGTCCTCTTTTAGAAATGGCAGTTGGTATGACAGACTTAGCCCTTCTCATCAATACAGCAATCCAAGACAGTTCCAATATCCTTGGGATAGAAAATGCTATCCATATCTATAGAAAGAAATACTTTCATCTTTTTTTGTTTGTGTTTTTTTCCTCATGGTTTTTCCCTTTTATTGTGACTTTTCTTTTACAACATGACATGGAAATATGTTTATAATGATTGTACATGTATAACCAACATCAAAAACAAAACAAAAAAAGGGAAGGAAGGAAAAAATGGAACTCAAAATCTTACAAAAGTGAATACTGAAAACTATCTTTACACATAATTGGAAAAATAAAAGACTATTAAAATTGAAAAAAAAAGTGGCACTTGGGTTTGTGATTACTGTACTGTTTTCCCACACTTTGGTGTGAAACAAAAGGTAACTTCCATTTATATAGAATATTCACTATAATGCTTTTCCTCATAATAGGGACCTTGCAAGTTCATTCCATGTGAAGAGATCAAATCGATCAATCACTGCTCCAAATATATGCTCTTTGGATTAGGATATACACAATAAACCCTCTTTAAACTCAAGAAGTAGCATTTTATACTTCACCTTTGGGTTTGGGTGCCGACTGATGATGAGGCTAACTGGTCCTGGGCCACATTCACTCAGAATGGCATAAGCTTCACTTAAAGCAGCATGACGGAGGCTGACAGAATCTGCTTCCAAGATTTGGTCACCACGACTAAGGAAGCAAACACAATCAGCATTTCAATTAGCAGGGAAAATATTATCTTTTAGTATCTCTTCTCGATGACTCCTTTTCTCAATGACCTCCCTCCCTCTTTCAATAAAGCACTCCACTACAACAAATATAATCCAGCAAAATGAAACCACATATTGGCAATGTTCAAAAATGTATGTCTTATTTAAAGGCTAACATCCACCAAATTTCTGTTGTGGAACAAGAGACATGCTTCAGAACTATGCCCAAAGACAAATTTCTTGCCAAAATTTTAGATTGAAAAATGGTACCCCTTTCTGCATTGGATACCAATACCACAGCAGATCATTCAGAAAATCAACTCAATACAAATTAGAGTGGATATTGGCATAGGCCACTGTCTGTCCACTGTGATGTTTTCAAAAGAAGCATAGACAAAATAATTCTCACCACTAGTTTCTTTATTCCTACCATCTTGAAATGATTAATGTAACATAATTTACAGAAAAAAGCTCACAAAAGTCTGCTCAAAAATTTACAGAACCATTCCAAACTCAAGCTAATGAGATATTTGGGACGAGCTGCCTATTTTCCCTTTAAATTAGGGACAGGGAAGCAAGCTTTATAAAACAAAGACTCTTTTGTATAAGGATTTAAATATGTTCACTTGGTGGGCTCCAGACATATGGAAACATTCAAAAAAGAATCATCATCTTGGGATGTCATTAAAGAAAATATATACTTCCAGTAATCAAGGGGGAAAAAATCTGCTAATGTGTTTTTGGACAATTTATTGATTCTTCTTTTTAAAGTGCAAATTCACAATGAAAATCAGCTAATAATATCTACAAGAGATTACTAGACACCCCAAAAATAAATTCAGGTAATATTATTGTAACAATCCTCAACTACTTCAAGGACTACTCCGAAGCTAAGAAGAATGTGATGTGGCTACTGAAGTATGAAAGCTTTAATCAGTGTGCCTTCTTGCAGTATTTGCTAGCTTGTTTTGAATAGATGGGCATAGCTCTGCCCTAGGTACCACTTAAACAAGTCTCCTAGTGGCACAGCTAAACAAATTGAGATGACGAAAGTTAGACATAAAATGACATTGTCTGGATGCTTCATCTTTGATGTCAAACTCTGATCAGTTTTTTCTTCAGTCTGAATATAGGAAGAATTACATTTGGGGACACACACACACACAGAAGCATACACACAAGTCACAGCTCATCAGTATGCATTTCTAGTTTGGCATTGTCCTGTTGTGTGAAAGTCAAGTTTCTGAAGATGTCTGCAACTGGCAAGCTCCCAATTTACCTCAATCTGCTGTCCATCTTGGCTACTGATCCTGGGGCAAGACTATGAATATAGATGCCTGGAGAACTATTTTCCAAACTCAGACAGCAGGCACCAATGCCTAATCCAACTCCCAGCTCTGTGAAAAGCAAAATATAAAGAAAATAAACAGAAAAGAAAAAAAAAACCACAACAGAAAACAATTTTATCCTTTTTGAATGAAACCACATCATGTGCTTACATAGGTTCTTGGAATAAATTCCCTTTTTTACCATCAATTTATTTTGTTTCTAGAATCTGAGTTGGGAACATACTTAACCCCCTTTCCCAGAAAACTATTTGAAGGAAAAAAGTATATGTACTGTTAATTTGGGAAGTCATTGTAGAATTGGAGGCCAAATGTCAGTCATTTTCTTAAATGATAAGACTGGTTTTAATCATGGAATGATTATTGAAGCTCCTGGAGTCTGTCATTTAGCCTTTGTTCAGCTTTTGATACTTCTACCAAAAGTGAGCAGAAGAAATAAATATAGATGAGAATGATGTTTAAGGATTCTTTGTGGCCTTTCAGTTGATAACTATCTATTTCCATGGATAACTGACCAATAAATGTAATCATCTTGAATTATTTTTGTTGTTGTTGTTTGTAGGGTCTCTCTACCTCACCAAGATTAGAGAGGCAATGGTTATTCAAGGATTTCATCCCACATCCCACCATCATGGGAGGTCTGACCTGCTCGATTTCTGACCTGAGCTAGTTTTCTCCTTCCTTAGCCAACTTGATATCCCTCCACTCTTGGAGAATTACCATAGCTGTGCCAGACTTAGATCAGACACCATATTGGTTTTAGCCCTGATGAAGCTCAAAACTCCTAAACTGAAGCAATCCATCAGCTTCCACTACCCAAGTAGCAGGGATTATGAGCATGTGTCACAAGCCTGGCTGAATCAGTTTTTATAAACAATTTCTAAAATCCTGTCTTTAGTTTCAGAATCAGGGTGCATAGAACATTTTTCACTGTCTGATGTATGCTAGTTTATCTGAGGAGTGGATTCTTTCCTTTATCTACAATGATTTTGCGCACCATTTAGGTTTCCAGTGTCTATCTGAAGTGTACCATGTGGCTCTGGTGTCAGATTAGTTGTTCACATGATAGTGTGAACTCAGAAGTTCAGCTTATCAGATGGAACTCAGAAGAAAATGAAGAGAGAAGTAGATTATAAAGGCTTAAATATTCTTTATAAGAGAACAGGACCCATTGCGGAGCACATGATATCACCTTTGTTAAGTGTAACTTCCATGACAATCCTGTCCTTGGGACCAGGGCCTTTTCGACCCAAAGAGGAAGAATCTCCTTCATCAGAGCCAGGTGCAGGAGTTCCTCCACTGGTATTAGAGTTTGGAGAGCTGGATCGGCTCATTAGTGTGGGTGTTGGACATGGAGTAAGGCTTGGGCTGCGTAACCTTGTCCGTACTGTGAGGGTCACAACACCTTTCTTGAGTTGCTATGGAAAAAAGAACATTGGTAAAGCAGGAATTCAGAATGCACTTATACCAAAAGGAGGAAACAATCCTATCAAAATTGGAAAATGACAAGGAAAAATTAATCTGTTTTTTAAAAAGCATTAATAAAACAATTTTTCAAAATTCACAGGAAAAAAATTGCAAAAGACACAAAGACAGAGCAATTTTGTTACTACCTTATTAAATTATATATACTATGTATGTTATATATATTTTACTATATTTGTACTTATTTATATATACATGTATTTATATTTGTATATATATTTATGTATGTATATGTAAGTACAAATATATGTTACATATTATACATGTATTTAAACACACATATGCATACATAGATAATTTTAAAAATCAACTTTATATAATAGATATTCAACTTCTTATTCAAGTGTCTGGTTTGATCTAATGAAATATTTGTTTTTTTATGATGATTATTAAGTTTACAACAAAAGATAAATTTAATTATAAATTTTTTTTAAATAGATAAAACAGAACTCTGCTTTAATTCTATTACCTTAAAGGTCTGAATGGCTTCTTGGTGGGTCAGTCCCTGTAGGGATTCTCCATTCACTTCTAAGATTTCATCCCCTAATGAGCCAAAGCAAGACCAAGTTAACATTCATCTAAAGCCTAAAGGAATATATAACTAAACCATCAGAACAATAATGGCTACCACAAGATACTTGATTTGCTTGGCGTAAGATGACTTTTATTGTTCCAATCTATTTTTATTTGTCTCAGATCTTTGGGTGATAGGTGATAGGCAAACTGGTCAATTAATGATAGGGAGTATTCATCATCAGCAATCTTGGATGACTTCTTTGATGAAAACAAATTACTAGAAACACTATTTGATTCAATGCAACAAGTATTCATTAAGCAAGCATTAAATACCTGCATTAAGTGCTGAGGATAAAGTGACTAAAACAAATAACAGTCCTTTCCCTCACTGAGCTTACATTCTACTGGCATATAAGCTATTGGTTTTATTTTCTAACCAAATTCTCAATTTGGCAGTAAATGCCCTATTGCCAGAAATTAAAAGTGTGATGACACCAAAGGCAATCAATCGCTTTTTATTATTTCTAACAACAGCAATGAAGCTTTAACACATTGTATTTTCCAACCCACTTCTATCTATACAAGGAGACAAATTGTGCAAGTTACCACCACGCCTGGATAATAGTTCCTAAGGTTATTGGGACAAAAACTATTCCCTGAAGCCCAAAGCCAAGGCATTTGGCAATTTGAGACAATTTGTTTAATAATGCATAAGAAATTATGAATGTTATTCATAGATAATCTACGTGTCTTTCTTTGAGTCTGGATTAATTTTTGGAATTCACCCAGTTTTCCAGTGCCTTCTTTTTAATGATATTTCTAGGTACTCAGTCATTGAGCTTGAAGGCTCTAGATGGCTCTGTACTGTCAGATCTTTCCCTAATAATCCTAGACACATCTTTACCAAAGCATGGCCAGGGCATTTTCAGAGCTGCTTGGTTATGTCACTAGAGGATGGGAAAAGGCTTGAACATCTTATTGATTCTTCTGAGCTGTGAGACCTGCTTCACATCTACACACAAAGTTTGTGCCCAATCTGTACCACATGACTCAGTCTGTTATTAAACAAAGCAAGAAAAAAAAAAACGGTCCAAAAAAGAAGAACAAATGAAAAATGGAAAGTATTTTCAGTGATGAAGAATTTGCCACACAAACTCTAATAGCTATAACTAAGAATAATCTGATAGGCCATTATTCTTGGGCTACAAGACCATTTGTGGGGAAAGTTTCAAGGAAATTACGTGGCCCATGCTGGGGAAACTACCTCCAAGGAACAGAACAGGGTTGCAGATTGGAGAGAATTCACCTAATGCACAGCCACAGTATTTTCTTATTTAACTAATTATTCTTGCTAACTAGGAACTAAACTGAAGGAGTCTAAAGGCTATGATGATTTCTAAATCTGTGGGCTTTTGGAGAAAATCCTAGTTACATCATCTTAACACAAGAGCACACCGTTGTCCTGAATTGTTTCATAGGAACATTGTGTAGTTCTTTCTGAGAAACTTGTAGAAAATGTAAACATATGAATTCATACACATCTGTTACTATTCTGTCTTTGCCCATTTAGGTCATATGTACATCCAGAGCTAGATGGAAGCTTAGCGATCATACAGTTCAGCCCCCTTATCCTACAATTGAGGAAAGTGAATCCCAAGAAAATAAAATGACTTGCCCAAGATCACACATATACTGAGAATAGAATGCAATATGAGAAATGTTGGGAGGCAGTATTTAAGAAGATCTGGCAGCCCAAACTACTCTGGGTTATTGATCCTTTCAGCAAAAGGCCGATTTTAGGCTCATTTTACCTTTCCCTGATAAGCAAGATGATCTTCAAGCACAAGAACTGAAAGCTTACAACCCATTATAGAAATGCTCCATGACAGTTTCACTTTGTTCTGAAACTAATGACATAAAACTCTGCTAGGGAGTTAACCCTTCTTCTAAGAGAGATAAATAAATAATCATTTGTCTTGGAAACATTAAGTCTGTTCCTGTTGAAGCACAGATTTCTACCATTCATTGCCACTTGGGAGAAGTCTCTTTACTGACAAAAACCAGCTAATTCAATGTAGCAATACTTAAATGGACTTTGAAGCCAGTTTTAAAACTATTCATAGCATTTCTGAAAACAGCTTGGAAAATACTGATTTAATAATATAGTAAAGGAAATCTGTTCATGGAAAATCAGCGATTGAGTGGTGTTAACTGCTATTTTTAAAAGTCCCAACATTTGATGCTAATTTTGACTTTATAAAATGAAGGGCTATAGTCTTAATCCAGACTCAAAGAAAGACACATAGATTATGTATGAATAATATTCATAATTTCTTATGCATTATTAAACAAGTTGGCTCAATTAATTTCAACCACAAAAGAGGTCCTACACTAAAAAAAAGTGACTGCATTTCTATTAAAACAAATTTCTTGATCTTTATCCACTGGGATTTTCCAAGTGGTCATGTACCTAAAGGAGAAGATAAGAAAGGATTTCATATGAAACAGATCCATCTTCCTTTTTCATGGCAGGCTTAGATTCACATTGAGTCAAAGCCTTTTTTTTTTTTTTTCATTCTATTTCAGGAGATGGTCTCTCACCTTCTTTGAGTCTTCCATCTGCAGCAGCAGCTCCATTTGGGAAAATTGTCTTGACAAAAATTCCCATCCGGCCCCTAGCTGAATCCTGACCTCCCACAATACTGAAGCCAAGGCCCTGAAACCAAAAGAAACACAGATCTTTTACTGACCATAACACAATAAAAATTACAGTGAATAAAGAATTATTTTTAAAAAGCACTGAAATCAACTAGAGACAAAAAATTGAATCCTAAAGAATTTGTGGATCAAAAATAAATTTAAAAAATGATAATTTCAGTCAAGATGAAGACAACAATAATTCAACATACCAACTTCCCTTTTTAGAGACCACTGCTAACTTGATCATGATTTCCAAGTTCAGCAAATATAATATTCTAATCACTTGGAGACAAACTGTGACTAGGATTTTCTTTTCTAGTTGTTTCCTGTGATCAGGTTTCTTTCTAAATGGCTGAGATGTTATCTTTAGAGGCATAAAATGGTTCTGAGGAATAGGGAAACATCATTTCATTGGTACTGTGGTACTATAACTAGTTTCATTTTTGTATTTTATTCTTTTCCACTTCACATTAAGAATGAAGCGTTTAAAGAGCCCTGATAATTTATTCCCTAATAATGAAAAATCATTAAACTCACTGCTAAGATTTAATGGGGATTTATTCTAAGGTGATAGGCCCTTTCTAAAGACCAAAACAAACTCAAAAATGGACATTCCATTCTGTCACCCAATGTTATGTCCTGGATCAGGTGCCATTTACTTCTGAAGGGATGGGAGCAAAAAAAGGAAAGGAAAAAAGATGCTGATAATCCATTCTATCCTGAGTTCAGAGAAAAGAATATGCATAGGATACATTTAGAACTGCATAAAAGTCACATTTTAAATACTGTTTCTTAGTCTTTTAAATAAATAATATTTTATTTTTAATAAATAAATAATTTTTTTCCTTTTAAATAAAATAATAATAGCCAAAGGTTGAATAAATTGCCTCAGAAAAATGAAATCACCCTTGAAAAAGCCCTTACCTTGCCTTGTCCTTTCATCAACACGATATTGGAGATAATGGAGGGCTGAGCTAGCCTCCAAGGGGATTCCACCTGAGCAGTGCTCAAGGACCGAGTTGATTTCTTCACAATGTGGTATTCCTAAATAGAAACATATGGGACAACAGGCAGAAATTCATTTATTTACCTTGCTTCTAAAGTGTCTTATCTTTCCATTAAAGTTTTCCTCTGATACCTCATTGTGGTATACATCCATGGTTAAGCCAAAGGGTTGAAGGCAAGCTCTGGAAAGTCCTATGTGAAGCTGGGAAGCTTTCAACAAGGGCCCAGAGATGAACTATACAATCTCTTGTCAGGGTAATAGCTTAGTCAAGATTGGAGGAACTTATTGCCAGTATGGTCACAGAGTGATGAATTTTTGAGCCACAGCAATTCTTGGGGATGGTCTGCCAATTCATCACAGGTCTGCAATACATAGTGTAGGGCATCTCCATAACAATGAAATCATAGATCTTGCAATCTCAAAGAAGTTCATTACCCAAGTTTTTAATCCCAGCATGATGGATACAATGAACACTTTCACACTTACATCCCCATTCACTTTCACTAGAAGAAAAGAGACTAGTGAGCTGTTTTGGATCACCATAGCTGCAATTGATTACCATCTTCAGCATATGTCGTCCACATGTAATTTATTTTTGGAAACTTCATTTGTATGTTGTGCTTTCCTGTCCTGTGTATGCAGAATGCCACAGGAGCCTACTCCTCCCCTCTTGGATTGAAGCCCAGGGTCTGTAAACCTGAAGACCTTTGGGATACAGGATGACCATGAATGATCTGGTTCTCATTTGGCAAACATCCCACATAGCCCCCAGGTCCAGGCGGAAGTCAAAGCCATACTTAGAAAGTATCAGCATTTCAAGATCCTATCACCCACTACACATACTCACATTTAACCACACAACCCTTGTTTCATATAAAAGCATAAACCACATATACACCCAGAGAAGTCATGTTATATAAAAACCCTACTGACTCTGCGATAGCTATATCTCTAATCCATCTAGAGAAAAGAAAATATTTCCCTGTATATACCAACCATATTCTCTATTTCTCACATAGTACAACTGAAATTTTGACCTCCCCTTTTTTCAACCACAGAATATGGGCAGAGAGCAGTATGTGGTATTTACAACATAAAGAAGTTATATCTCAAAGTATGTATCCACTTTAGTTCTCTGCTATTCTTCATAAAGTTTAAGTCTTATAACATAGTACATGATTTATAGATTTTCCCAGAAGTTGCATTTATGCCAGCATAAGCAAAAAATAAAATAAAAGCCACTTCTCGTTTAATATGAGAATTCTGAGATCACAGAGTATTCCTTGTCGCCTTAAATTTTGTTTTTCTTCCTACCAAGGCAGAAATGAGATTTTTGGCAGTGACATTTCTTGAATTCTGCCTTACTTAAAATAATACCCCTTTTGCAATTTGTGATGTTAGGCTCTTGGACTTTAACTCAAGAAAACTTTGTGTGTGTGTGTGTGTGTGTGTGTGTGAGAGAGAGAGAGAGAGAGAGAAGGGGGGACAGAGAGAGACAGAGACAGGGGAGGGAGAGAGAGAGGAAAAGGAAGGAGATAGAATAGGAAAAAGGGGGAGGGGGACAGGGAGAAGGAGAGAGAGATGAGGGGAAGACAGTGAGAGAATAGGAGGAGGTAGAGGCAAGGATTGGATGAATATCTTTCATAAGACTATCATGGGTTGATAATTTTTGAATTGGGTTGACAAATTACTTTGTTCTGACTATACACAAATCATTTCCCTCTCTAATACTGACCTGATACAATGATATAACAATACATCAATGCCTGCTGATCTTCTGGGACTCACCAACATTTTCTCCCAAATGGAGATTCTCCCCATCATACTAGACTTCCCTTGCATTGTTTAACACTGCTGATAGATCAGTGGAACTAATGTGAAATATTGATATTATTCCTCGATTTTGATGTGACTGGCCTATCTTCTTCATCAATTGCATATTTCTTTGATAATATCATGTACATCACTTCTTTTGAGTGATTATGTCACTTAGAAGGTACGCCCTGCAAAGTTTTAGTGCCTGAAGCAATCAGCACATTGCCCTCTCTAAAAAAGGACTATCTGGAACACCTCCCCATTTGAAGAGAATCTTCCATGTGAATTATCTCCCAAATGACCTCCATGATGGTAGCTTAGGAGCTTGATGTCTCCCTGTTTTATGTCTTACTTGATACTAACAAAGGGTCAAAACAATTTATCTGTATTGTTTAGCTTTTGAAGAATTGTATATGCTTTTGACATGTACATAGGAAACAACTTGTTGTAGGGAGGTCTTTAAGGTGGCATTTGGAATAAAAGGAATCAAATGCCATTTTATAACCAATAGCAACAACAAAAAGCTGGCATTTTTATAGTACTTTAAGGCTTGCAAAATGCTTTCTGTGTCTTATCTCATTGAACTTCACAACAACCCTTGTACCTACTGAATGTCTTCATTTTACAGATGAAGAAACTGAGGAACAGAGAGGTTAAATGCCTTGTTCAAAACCTCAAAGATAAATATCCATATCAGGATCCCAAGACTTCATGACTTCAGGTCCACCACTCTATATGCTGCACCATGTAGCTGCCACAAAAATGAGCTAAAAGTAAGTATTATGGGTTCTTAATTTTTTTTTAATCTTTCAGCCAATTGTTTCATAATAATGATGTGCTTTAAAGTAGACAGAAGTTTGCTAAAAACCTAGCTGCTTTCTTATTTTTCCCATCTTGTATTCTCTTAATCTGAAAGTAGGTTATTTTCATAAAATTTTTTACATCTATGAGAAAATATACATATAGGATGCTGTTTTCTCAGTCACCTTTTTTTCTTGTAATAACGTCTGGGGTTTTCCCCACATGAAACTGGTATCTTCTGTTCCTTCAGCTATATGGAGAATTAGTCCCTTCACACACTCAATAATATTGTCTCTAGTATACCTCTCCTTGCAGTCTTTTTGTTCTAGTATAGCTGATGATCTTTGTTTTTGTTTTTGGCTTTTTGATGCATTTCTGCTTCCTTAAGCCGAATATTTAGGACTTTGATAGTAAGAATTCAGATCTGATGGTTTTATATCACTTTTTGTGACAAGTATTTTTTTTTTAAATCTTTACAATTCTTTTCCATCTTTCATCTGTTTGACATCCTCCTTTTAGTTTCCTTTTTTACTGCCTTTGAGATTATGTTGTTTAGCTGGGTCTCTTTATAAGCCTTTTTTCAATTTGCTTTTCCCTTCACTGCTTCATGATGTCAAAAACTTTTTTTAAAAAACCCATTAAAAATTCTTTTTTACATATACTTAGAAAAAATAAAATATTAAATTCATAAAATACAAATTCCCTGAGGACAGGGACTATCTTTCTTCTTGTTTGTACTGGTATCCCCAGATCTTAAGCACAGAGTAATGCATAAATATCTGTTGCCTAGATCCATTAGGTTCTAACATTTTTTGTCTCAGTGAAATTTATGGACTCTTTCTGTGCATCATGTTTATTATTTATATTCCTAGTTGCAGACAATGCTAAGTTTCAATTATATATTAGTTAAAATAAAGAGATGTGTTATTTTTTTCCCAACCAATTTCATGGACTCCTTGAGATCTATCTACAACTCTCTTGGGAGATTGTGGATTCCAGATTAACAACTTCTATAGTGGAGGATATTTAAGTCACTATTCTCCTTTTTGCTTCTGTGTGGACAGTGACTCTCTCATTGGGGTAATATTTCATCAGAAATTACACACCAAAATATTATTTGATGATGAAATGATTTAATATGTTTCCCTCTTCTCTCTATCACCCATTTCTACTACCACCACCATTGACTTTTATATAGAGCTTTAAAGTTTTCAAAGTACTATACATACATTATTTGAAGCTTCTCCTCCACAATATTTTTATAAACCAGTCTCACACATCCAAAGAGATTATGCAAGTGTTTGATGGCTGAAGTAAATAAATGATAGGCAGACTGACCATAATTTAAATACCACTGTGAGACTCTGCTGTCTCAAATTTAGTTCTCAGATACAAGACACCCCATAGAAAGGCAAATCAAGAAATTGGGTTCCAAATAGGAACCCTTCTTCTGAGCCAAAGTCTTGTTGGAAAATAGCACTGCTGAATGCCTTCCAGCCTGATCTCCTGCTCTAGGAAAGGGATTGATATCTCTCTCTCTCTCTCTTTCTCACTCACATACACACACACACACACACACACACACACACACACACACACACACACACACTTTTGTTGTTCAGTCGTGTCTCTCTGTGACATCTTTTGGAATTTTCTTGGAACATACTGGAATGGTTTGCCAGCTCATTTTACAGATGAGGAAACTAGGACCAAGGAGTGAAGTGACTTGTCAGGTTCACCCAGCTAGTAAATGTCTGAGGCCAGAACTGAATTTACAAAGATGAATCTTCTCACCTTCAAGCCTGGCACCCTATCTGCTGGATCACCTTGCTGTGCTATGATACACAGATAGATAATTGGGATGCAAAATGATACATAAGAACATTAGAGAAGAGCAAGCAAATGTACTGCCCTAAAAGAAGTAGGTTTCTGCCTTGTAGAAAGATCAGAGAAAAATTCCTGGAGGAGGCAACTTTTGAATTGGGCGTAAAAAGCTGAATAGTACTCAGCATTTGGAAGGTAGACAGGAAAACTATTCCAGAGGTGCTAACAACCAAGGAATGTACTAGAGCCAGCAAGGAGTATTCTATGATGCGGATTGGAGAGATGGAATGGAGAATCCTGAATGTCAAAGTACAATTGCATTTTACCTATTAGCTTTAAAAAAGTTGTTATTGATAGTTTCTGTTTCTTACATCACCATATTGTCTCATGTATCTCTCTCTTCTCCCTCCTACAAAGCCATCTCATAGCACAAAGAATATTTTTAAGAGAGGTAAATGTCAGCACAACTGATTGATACATTGAAAAGTCTGAAAACAAGAGTATTGTGTAGCACCCATGAAAGGGTGGGTTGGGAACACTTCCTCATATTTTTCCATTCAAATTTTGTTTGATCTTAATAACTTGGTTTTATTTACATTTTTCTTTTGGAGGTTTTTTTGAAGGTAGTTGGAGTTAAGTGACTTATCCAGGGTCACAACAGTTAGTTAAGTGTCTGAGGTCCAATTTGAACACAGATCCACCTGACTTCAGGACTGAAGTCTATCCACTGTGCCACCTAGCTACCTTTTGTCATATTTTCCTATATCATTGTTCTTTCCATTTGCATTATTGTAGTCATTTTGTATACTGTTTTCTTGACTCAGTTTACTTCACTCATCAGATCATATAGATTTTAGTATGTCATCCATTATTTTTATCTCTGCTGCGTGAAAGAATATAATAGTACAAGAGCCTGTTTCTTTTCAAAAAGATAAGTCCTGCTTTAAGGAGATGATAAAAGGCAACCCCTTGCAGGCAAATGCAGAAAAATTAAGAGGAATTAAGATCTTTCCTTCGCCTGATCAGGGAACTGAGGTGCACTGGAGGTCAGGGGAGCAGGAGCAGCAGACTGACCTGTCTTGCCCCAACAGAGTCAAGCTGCTGTGGAAGAGAATGTTTCCGGGCACTTCGAGATAACTTCTCCAATATCTCCACGTTGGAATCACCATTTTCTACTGTTAGCTCATCATCTTCTCCAACAGATTCGAGACGAGGCGCACCTCCTAGAAAGACAAAATAAAGATGTTTTTATTATGACAAAAGGTTTTTTTTAAAATTTTTTTTCAGGCAAACCATGTTAAGTGACTTGCCCAGTAGGTAGAGCCAGGAAGCATCTGAGGCCAAATTTGAACCCCTCCTCCTGATTCTTGGTGTTCTATCTACTGTGCTCTTTCACTGATCCTGCTTTAAGGATTTCAAAGGGCTTTACCCATGTTCCCATTTGGTGCTCTCAATAACTTTCCATGGAGGGTGCTTTTGTTGTACCTCTTTTACATATAAGGAAACTGAGGCTGAGAGAGATTAAATAACTTGTCCTATAATGATTAACTGTCTGAACCATGGTTCTAGCCCTAGTCTTCCTTCTATCCACTAGGTATACACTGCTCCTCCAAGACACGGGCATCAGCTAGTTAAAGTAGACATCCAACTACAGTTATCATAAGGCTGAGATTGGCTCAGTTGCTTAATACTATGAAAACAACAAGGTACTTCATTTGTCACTCAATTACCCACGGAGCTCCACCTGCTCTCCATGCCTTGTGGCCATTAATGCCAGGTTTTGGAGGATTCTCTCTTCTTGGAAGACATCTGTAGAATAACTTGGTTGGTTTAGTGAATAAAACAGAATATTTTTAGACAAGGACCAAGTGTACATTTGTTCCAAACTGACAGTTATGACACAGCAGCTGTTGATAATGCAATAAATAACGGCAAGACTGTTCATAGCAGATGGATTTAGCAGCTGGCTTTAAATTTCCTAGAAATAGATACTTTATTTCTTTTAGGACTAAAATGTTAAATAGTGGATTCCCACTGTCAAGAGCAGATATATATATAATAATGGAAGGATCTTTTAATTTCCATGTGCAAAATCGCAAATTTTAAGAAATCCATCTAAAACATTTAAATTAAATATCAATTCAGACCATGTAGCATTTAAATAAAACTAAATGCTGATTCAGAAAATTTAAAATTTTAAGTGTTAGAGGACTATAGATATATTTATCATGGTATTCAAAGATTTGACAATTTGGCAAAGGCTTTTAAATTGAATTCAAAAGACATAACTTACAATTTAAATAATGAAACTGGTTCATTTGCAGGTAGGCATAATAATCTACAGATGGGTCACTGTATCCTAATTTCAGGAATATTAAAAACTATCTGGTGTGGGTTTTGATTTCAAATAAACACAATTTTAGAAAGGCTCACTTAAAACAAAAATTTCATTAATTTTTTTCTCTGCGTGACTTATCAGACCAAGATTTCGATGCCTGAATGTCTCAGAAGTGCTTTTTTTTTTTTTTAAAGTTTTCATTCAATTGAAGTGTATTTATGAAGGATTTCCTAAGTACAAGGTACTATGTCAAGTGCAGTTTGCACATAGAAATGTCAACTTGAGAATAGATGGTGTGTCAATATTGTTGTCCCATTCTCATATTGGCACCCGTATCTGTAAAATGTTGGCTTTTCTATATGGACCAAAACATATACAAGAAAGAGCAAAAGCTTTTGTTGTCATTCACAGGTGTCCAAAAAAATCCTTAATCTGTTCATAATTTTCAGTTTCAAATATTTGTAGGGAAATACCAACGCATGTGGAGGATGTCTGATTTTGACTACATCCTATAGAGTATACATATCTATCAAGAGATATAGTAAGGTAGATGATCCCAATGGTTATGGATACAAGCCTTTTTTCTCCTTGCAACTCTATTTAAGATTATCCTTTTCTCCCTCTTGCAATCCCTTTCTATGGATGACATATCCCTATATTTCCCATGCTGGAGACGCAGCTCAATGTCACTCAATGTCACACATCGATTCCATAGTCATCATAAAAGCTTCAACCAGATCTATTTCTGCCCATAGTTAGTTAATTCTTTCTTGCATAGATTGGTAGGGCCCTCTTTTTCAGATACATTCTATGAACTATGATTCCAGGATGAAAAAAAGATGGGTTTGTAAGGGTCACACACCTTCTTTTCAGGAAAAAGCAGAGAGTTCTGGTAGTATTTTACCTGATTAGCTGTTCTGAATACTGCTGACATAATCCAGTCAGACTATGAAGTAAAAGACAGTCTCAGTTTGAGAAACTGATACCTCATCAAAATCTTTGGCAGTCTCACTACTATCTCTGAAACACACACACACACACACACACACACACACACACACACACACACACACACCCCAACTCCTACAGATGTTCTCTTTAAGAAAGTTAATCATAAGAATCTGAAAAGCAAAAAAAACCCTTAGATATAATCATTAAAGCTGACATCCAGGGTTTTATATTCAAAAATAGCTTTACATTCATTTTCCTATCTGAACCTTATAATAACCTTGTGAGAAAGGTTGTGGTTGTATTATCACCCACATTTAATGAGAAAATTGAGGCACAAAGCTGTGGAATGACTTAATGTAGGGCAGACAGAGGCAAAGTCTAGACTAGAAATAGAACCTGATCTTTTGTCTTTCCATTACACCCAATTTCCAGCTTTCCTTATGTCCATGACCTTGGAAACCTAATATATGGGTTCTTTTACTTACACACACACACCCACACACACTATACAAACACACAAACATATATACACATACACACATAGGTATATAAACTAGGGTTATACCATTCATAGTATAAGACTAAATGACTAACAAGTGAGTTGCTTTTGTGTTTAAGCTTGGACAGATTTAAATGTGGTTTTTTTTCTTTTTTACAATATGATCGTTCTCTCTGGGAGCAGGTTTCTCGGGGAGGTTTTCTGGAGGCAGCCTTAGTTTCAAGTTCAGAGTAATAATCACTCCAAATACAGCCAGCTGCCAAACATTTATTTCTCCAAGAGCTCTTGCAGCTTTGTTCTTTGCTTCTGCCTCTGCTTTCTTCAGCCTCCAGCTGCACAAAGGTGGAAGATGGAATGAATCTGACTTTGCCTCCGAGAGTGGGCTTGTGGGCTACTGTATCTCCCAGAGTGTTCCCCTTGCTCCCCTCTCAATCTTTTCAACTGAATTAACTCACCTAAAGCTCTAAGAGCTTCTTTATACATGATCTCCCAAAGGTTGACTCCTCCTTTGAGGGAGGGATTAAGGGAGGTGTGAATTCATAAAGTTACAAAGTTAACTTTGTGAATCTCCCATACTTGTGAACTCCAATGAGTACTTAAATACTTTAGTAAGTTAGAGAATTTGCTAAGTACCATGCTAAATTAGGCAACTGACATCACTTTGTAAGGATTGTCTAAGGTGTGAACCAATAAGCAATGTATCAATTCCCTGGAGATAACACTAGGATTCTAACATCTCCCTTGAGTTATCACCTTGTTTGAAGTTCTGGCTCATAACAAATTTATACACACACACACACACACACACACACACACACACATACACAGAGTTACAAAGTTTACAACTTTTTAGGATCTCATTTAAATAAAGTAAGTTAATGCAGTGATATTTTCTCCAAAGTGCCATAGCTTACATATTAGCAGGGCTGCTTCCTAAGGCCAGGCAAATGACCACATTTGTCCCTCTGCCTCACCATTATTTATAAGCATGGCCAAAGGAAATTATCATCTAATAGTCAACTCTCTATTGATTTGATAGCTGTGCATCTTTTTCTTTTTTAGTTATTTTTATTAATGTTTTTCATTGATGACTTTTTTAAAAAGGTGATTATTGTATTTTGTCTTTTACATCAACTAAATTTCCCAAATATTCCTTCACTTCCCCTATCCAGAGAACAATTCCTTGAAACAAATTTTTAAAAGAGGGAAGAATACAGTTAAACAAAACTAGCCATGCTTCACATCCACAGTCCCCTACCTGGGCAGGGAGGGAGAGGAAGGGGAGACTAATATTTCTTGTTTAAATCTAACTTAGCATTATGATATCACAATATTCAGTTCCAATTGTTTTGTCCTTATTTCCATAAATATTGCTATAGTATGAGTGTTTTCCTTATTTTGTTTATTTCACTTTCCATCAGTTTCTGTATTTTCCCATGCTTCTATTCAGAGAGTGAAATGGAACAGTGGATAGAATATGGGGTATAGAGTCTAGAAGTACTGGGTTTGAATGTGGCTGGAAATACTATCTGTGTGATTCTAGCCAAGTAACTTCAGTCTGCCTCAGTTTCCTAAACTATAAAATGAAAGGTGGAGGATCAAATGAGATAATATTTATAAAGTGCTTAATACAATTCCTGGAACACAATAGCCACTTAGCAAATGCTTATTCCTTTTCCTTCCCTGCATTGATCATATTCATTGTTTTTTATAACCCTGTAATGGTCTAATACATTAGTGTACCATCATATATTTACAGTCATTCCCCATACTTTGTTTCTAATTCTTTGCACTACAAAATGAATGATTTAATGTATGTGGTAACTTTTTTTGGTCATTTACTTCCTTGGCATATAGTCACCTAGCAGAAAGAATTCTGTGACAAAAAGTATATATAGTTTATTCAATTTCTACACACAATACCAAAATGCTTTATAGAATGGCTGAACCAATTTGCAGCTTCACCAGCCTTCCTGAACCTTTCTATAACTATTTTAACAATGACAATTCCTGTCTTTTCTCATCTTTGCTAATCTTTTGGATACGGATGAAATATCTAAATGGTACTGATGTGCATTTTTCTTTTCACACAGTTAATAGTCTTCAAAAAACCTATTTGTTGGTATCCTTCAGTTTCTTATTTAAAGGAAAAGAGTTCTTAGTCCATTAAGTTTTTGTTAGTTTTTTAAAAAATATATTTTGGCTATCAGATCTTTATCAGAGATATTTGGTATGAAAACTTCTCCTCCAGTGGATCTTTCCCCTCTTTCTTACTTGTTTATTTTGTTTGCACAAAAGTTTTTCTTTTTAATTTCAGATAATCAGAGTTAATTAATTATTTTATCTTTTGTGATCACCTCTATCCCCTATTTGGTTAAGAATTCACGCATATAGTTATAGCCACAGGAAAATACCTGATCATGATTTCTTTCTCATTTTTTTTCCTGCAAAGAAAGCAAGAAAACTCATTTTTATACTGTTTTTCAGGACTAATCTCAGTTTCACAGTATTGTTCTATTTACATTGAAGTCACTGTGTGCAGATTGGCTAAGATGACAGGAAAAAATAATGATGAATGTTGGAGGGGATGCGGGAAAACTGGGACACTGATGCATTGTTGGTGGAGTTGTGAACGAATCCAACCATTCTGGAGAGCAATCTGGAATTATACCCAAAAAGTTATCAAATTGTGCATTCCCTTTGATCCAGCAGTGTTTCTATTGGGCTTATACCCCAAGAGATACTAAAGAAGGGAAAGGGACCTGTATGTGCCAAAATGTTTGTAGCAGCCCTGTTTGTAGTGGCTAGAAACTGGAAAATGAATGGATGCCCATCAATTGGAGAATGGCTGGGTAAATTGTGGTATATGAATGTTATGGAATACTATTGTTCTGTAAGAAATGACCAGCAGGATGAATACAGAGAGGACTGGCGAGACTTACATGAACTGATGCTGAGTGAAATGAGCAGGACCAGGAGATCATTATACACTTCGACAACGATATTGTATGAGGATGTATTCTGATGGAAGTGGATTTCTTTGACAAAGAGACCTGAGTTTCAATTGATAAATGATGGACAGAAGCAGCTACACCCAAAGAAAGAACACTGGGAAACGAATGTGAACTATCTGCATTTTTGTGTTTCTTCCCGGGTTATTTTTACCTTCTGAATCCAATTCTCCCTGTGCAACAAGAGAACTGTTCAGTTCTGCAAACATATATTGTATCTAGGATATACATATCTGTATGTAACATATCTAACATATATAGGACTGCTTGCCATCTAGGGGAGAGGGTGGAGGGAGGGAGGGGAAAAATCGGAACAGAAATGAGTTCAAGGGATAATGTTGTAAAAAAAAATTATCCTGGCATGGATTCTGTCAATATAAAGTTATTATTAAATAAAATAAAATAAAATATTTTTTAAAAAAAGAAGTCACTGTGTGGTCATCATATTTACCTTTTTCTACTTGTCTATGGATCTTTGCTTGCTTCTCTTAATTCTTTATCCTTTCTTTTAGTACATTACTTTCATGCCCCACGATTTCTTTATCCATTTCCCATCTGAGGAAGACTTTTGTATTTTCTTATAAAAGTATTTCATATGATTTCCTAAGAAGCATTACCAGATAGAGAGTGCTCAGTGTAGATGATCCCATACCTAAATGACTCAGAACCATATCTTTTTCATAATAGTAGATAAAGGGAAAAAAACTCCTTTACATTGCACTTTCCTTCCCAGTCTAGTCCTTAACTACCTTTCCACTCTCAAATCCTGATCCTTTCACCAAAGAACCTACTAATTTCAGTTAAACTAGCCTATTCAATGTTTCTTGAATCTGGAAGAACCCACCCCTTCCCCTTTTCTGCCTCAGAACATTCTTCTTTGGGGAATGTTATACCCCACCCCTTCTTTCCATCTATCCCAATCCCACCTATTCTTTAAACTTAATGCAAATTCTATTTCCCCAAGAACTGGGCTCAAAGTGATTTCTCTCACTTCCGAGTTCTAATTGAACTTGCTGATTCTTTCTCTCGTTCATTTGACACAATGGAACATCATCATCTTCAATACTTTAAAGAATGTGTGATTTTAATTCTGCTTTAAAAGGTAAATGGGATTCCAAAGTGAGACATTACTTAAAGAAGGGAGAGAGGCACAGCATCCAGCACCAGGAATATGGAATGTCAAAACATATCTAGAATACCATGTTCAGTTCTGAGCACTAGTAAGGAGAAACTAATTAGTGTCCAACACCCAGAAGAGTGTTAACAGGCTGGAGAAAGGCCTTGAGATCATTCCACAAGAGGATCAGGTGAAGGAACCAGGAGTGATGAACTCAAAGAAGACTTAAGGGAAGAATTACAGTTGCCTAAAAATATTTCAAGGGCAGTTGTGTAAAGAAGAGACTGGACTTTTCCTATTTGACATCCAAAGAAAGAAACAGAAGGAATAGGTGGAGTTTGCAGAGGGTCAATTTGTATTCTATGGAAGGAGGAACTTTCCAACAAATTTTTGTTGTTGTCATAGAGTCATTTTTCAATTGTGTCCAATTCTTTACAAGCAAAGATACTGAATTGATTTGTCCTTTCCTTCCCCAGCTCATTTTATAGATAAAGAAATTAAGGAAACCAGTGGTTAAGTGCCTTGCCCAGGGTCACATACCTAGTAAATGTCTGAGATCAGATTTGGACTCAGGAAGATGAGTCTTCCTGACTCCAGGCCTGACATTTTATTTACTGAGCTACCTAGCTGTCCCAATGTAAGATCTCCAAAGTAGGATAGCCTGTCTCAAGAGGCAGAGGGTCGTTCCCAAAGAGGTATTCAAGCAAAGAATGCAAGACTACTTTTTGAAGAGATTTATTAAAAAATGTCTCAGCTAGATATTAATAAGTAGATGATTTTAGAGATCCACCCTAGATACAAATTCCCATTTAGGCACTTGCTATGTGACCCTAGCCAAGTCACTTAATCTTTATCAGTTTCCCCATTTGTAAAATGAGGCTTGATGGCCCACTTCCATCTCTAAATCTATGTTTGTAAAATAGCTTGCAAATCTAAGATTTAGGGATCTAGTGAGGATTCCCTTTCTACTTAGGAAGACAGAAATTCAGGGTTCGTGAGTTGGTCTGGACAAAGATGGTCATAACCTAATGGCAATATTTCATAAAATTTGAGACTGGAGGGGACATTAAAGCCCAGTAAGCTTTTCATAGACAAAACAATTAGGACTTAGAAGGATAAAGCAACTTAGAAAGATAAAGCAAGATCATACAGCTCATAAGTGGGAAATCCAGGACTCAAATTAGTTCCTTTTGAAGCTGTTGTTCTCTGCTGCCTCTCACCATTTATTTTACATGAATACAACTCTGTTTATCTCTCTATAAAAATATGTAGAAAAATGTAATCTGTACCTATCCACATTTATATCCACATCTTTGTCATATCTCCATTTCTCCATATAATCTATATTTATGCTGTCCCACCTTCATCTAGGTTGTAACGCATTAAGGAAAGAAACATTTTAATGTCTCCCAGAAGCACTTAGTACAGTGCTTTCCATAAGAGAAGTTCCCAACCATCATTTTTAATTGATTGTGTCATCCACAATTGTAGAGGGCTGAAACTATGGAATCAATGCACTAAGGTCAGGACTGCTGAATGCTTGAGGCTAACTACTGATTGGACAGATCTCTATGGGCATATGCTTGGAAAATGGTCCTTTCCACTATCTGTACTGGCTCAGTGATTGGTGTATACAAAGGATTGTAGGAGGGATTAGGAGGTGGAGTAAAGCTAGCCAAGTTCACACTCTCCTGGTAGACTAGCAGAAAGTGGTCACTGAGATTCTGCTTCTATCCTGTTCAATCCCGCGTCTGGGGACCGAGAATGAAGATTGAGGATTTTTGCTTATCCTGACTCCGGCTGATTCTGGGGTGTCCTGGGTGCTAGCTCGATTGTTACACACAATAAATGACAATTAAAGAAAATATTATGGTGTAAAGATGGGAGGGGGCGATTACCATCATTCAATAATCTTGTTGAATATAAGAGAGAAACTATTCCAAATATGGAATGTCAGGGATCTCACTGGAGATCCAACTCTAATCTAAAAAGGAATCCCCACTATAACACAAACCATTCATTCCAAGAAAGCCCATTCTACTTTTCATAAGCTCCTCTTGAGTTAAAACTTTGAGGGAAACAAGACATTCTAAAGAGGCAAAAGGTAGGAGCACATTCCAGAATAAGGCATAGAGCAGAAGATGAATTGTCACATACCACGATCCGTTAGGCAAGTTTGACTGGAACAGAGATTGTGCTAGGAGAATCAATATATAAAAAGCTTGTGAAGGTAGACTGGAACTAGATTATAAAGGCCTAAAAACTGCAATTCAATTCAATAAATACTTATGGATTGCCTACTATGTACCTGGTACATTATGCTTAGTGATGAGGTTATAAGGAAAAGACTAAAAGCTGTTGTCCTTAAGGAGTTTGCCATCTGCAACAGAATGCACAAAGAGAAGCAGAAAAACAGGGTGAGTGAAGAAGGGCTTGGGAGACCAGCCAGGGGTATCTGGACAGTAGGACAAAATCAAGCTGAGATGTTAATGTAAAATGGATTGTTAATTGAAAAATTCAGTGACGTCAGAGCCTTCTATAAAGAAAAGGTTTGAGAAGAATGTTATTGTTTCAGCCTCTAGTCAGAGAGGAGAGGCCCAGGAGAGAGCAAAGAAGGTGCTGATTATTAATAATTGAATCAGTTTGCGTGGAGTGAGATCTACTAGAAAATCAGCTGATCCCTGATGATGCTTACCAAATAGAGTTCTGATGGAAAACAGAATTACCTGGGAGATACCTGTGTCAAGAATTTCTCCAAACTGGCATTAGTCATTTATATTTTAAACTGAGGCAATAGTGAAACAGAAGAACCTCTTGAGAGACAATAGTGACTGATGTGCTTGCTCAGAATCTCACTTTGGCAGCCATATTAAAGACAGATTCCAAAGGATAAAAATAAAGTTAGGAATACTGCTAATTAGTACAAGAGGCAATAGAGGCCCCGTTATGAGAAATGGAACAGAAAAATAAGAAGTTGTAGAGGTAGAATCTGGAAAAATTAGCATCTGATTGGCTGAGGAGAGAGGGAGGAATCAAAAATATTGCCATACTTTGAAACTTGGTCTTTTCTTCTCAAAATTAAACATTTTAAGTTCCATTAATTGATCATCAAATGGCTCAATCTTGAGGTCCCTCATCCTCTCATACTAGTTGTCTTCTTGTATAGGCTCTTCATCTTGACAACACCTTTCCTAAAATCTGGCAACCACAAGAGGGAAAAAAAAGAAAAAGAATCCTCTGGATGTGATCTGATCAATCCAAGGCAAAGTGGGACTTCCCTGATCCTGATCATTGCTTTTCTTCATTCAGCCGATGTTTTCATCAGTTTGTTTTTGGCTTCCATAACACAACATCGAGGGCAGTTAGATAATGCAGTATATAGAATGCCAATTGGGTTTTCTTTTACAAAGAGTCAAACATCACTGAACCAACATGACACTATAAACTCAATTGGTTAGTTTACAACTGAATCAGGATTAACAAGCACCCGAGGAAACAACTGAGTACAAAAAGAGTGTAAAAAAAAAAAAAAAAAGTCTAGAAGGAGCTTGCTACAACACAACATATATAACAAGGTATAGCATGATTCTGAAATGGAGCTGGTCAGGAATGGGGTCTGGAGGGGAATGAAAATAGGTTGACCTGGCCCCTTCCTTGTTCCTCCTCCGGGAGGAACTCACCAATAGGAGAAGTGGAGTGGATCTTGTGGAGGGATATTTCACAGTGAGTGAAAGAAGGTTAGGATATTTTACAGTAAGGAGACCCCAGCAGCTGAGGAGTACTGCAGGCTAAGACTGGAATAACAATTTGGTTTTGAAGTCATTCAAGAAAAATAAATTGGTCATTATTCCTGTGGTAACATAAATCAACCAGGGAGCATTTATTAAGCATTTAATATAGGCCAGACAATATGATAACCATGCATTTTCTGGGAAAACAGAAGAAAAGCAAAAATAGTCCCTCCCCTAAAGGTTTCTATTGGTAGAGACAACAGAAACATAAATTAGTACATTCAATGTAAATAGGGAACAGATGGAAGTTAATATTAGAGGGCAAGCATCAGGAATTTGGGGCACTGAGATACTAGCCTCCTAGAGAAGACAAGAAGCCAGGAATTCTAAGTGACCAGAGATGTTCAAAGGGAGCACCAGGCACGAAGGAAGCCTCTCAAATCATGCAAAGGATAAGTGAGCCAGGACAGCGAGACCACAGAGTAAGTAATGTGTTAGAGACTAGAAAAACACACAGACTTTACGCTGTGAAAACGTAGTCCAAGAAGTTCTGGCATGATTATGTTCATCTTCATTGAGTTTATCATGAAATGTAGTCTCAAGTGAAGGTGAAATTATACATAATTTTATCTACCTCTCCCTCTCCCTTCCTCCTTTACCTCCTTCCCCCCTTCTCCCTTCCCTCTCTCCTTCTCTCTCCCCCTCCTTCCTTCTCTCTCTTTCCTTCTCTCTCTCTTCCGTCTCCCTCTCTCTCATGTATATTGCCAAAAAAGAGAATTTATCTTTGATCCTGGAAGTAAAAGGGAGCCAATGAAGTTTAGTGATTGGTCAGATTTACACTGGATAGTCACTTTTGCATCTATGCAGAGGATGGACTGGAATGGAAAAGACTCAATACAAGAAGGTAATTAGAAAGTTATATATTAGTCCAGTTAAGAGGCAATGAGGGCCTAAATTAAGGTGGTGGTTTCAGGAGTAGGAAAAAGAAGAGATGGTATAAAGAAAGACATGACAAACTGGAGAGGGGATGTCATAGAACCTTAGAAAGCCAGCAGTTACATTATCCATTTCTTTATCAGAGACAATAAGGCACTACTAGCTAGAGTATTAGACCCAGAGTCAAGAAGACCCATCAAATCCTGCTTTTGATACTTCAGTGTGACCAAAGTTGATTTTCTTACCTGTGAACCTGGAATATTAGCAGTATTTATTCTCACAGGGCTATTTTGATGGTCCAGTGAGATACTACATGTTTGATGCTTTCATGTCTTAAATTGAAAAGGTAAGCACTATTCTTTTTTTCTAAAATTCCATTTTCTAACCTCAATATCATTTTGTACTTGTCTTGTGTGTCCTCTATGTTGTTGTAGATGCCTACTCCCCTGCACCTACTCTCTCACCCCTCCCCCAAAAAATCATAGTGCAGATCTATCCAACTTCTTAAATATCATCTCAAATTTAAAAAAAGCAATTGGCTGAGTGTCAGAATAGTCCAACAGGGGAGGGACTTAAGTCTATGGAGCAGATGAAGATGTTATTCAGTATACTAATGCATTTAAGAAAGTACTTGACTTAATCATAGTGGTATTAAATATTCCCTCTGGGGAATAATCTTGACTCACTGTAAAAGCTCACACTTGCTGACAATTTAAGAATTTGCCAGTGATATTGGGAAGGTAGAAAACTATTTGGCCTGAGATTTGTAATTCCACCTTGTTTCTATTCCTAATTATTTGAGATGAAGAGCATATGAGGCTTGGTGACGGAAAAAATTCTTCTTTTCCTCTTTGTTTTTTTGGAGTAAGGGTATCTGTGCTTATTCATATTTGCTGGGGAAACAGGCCACCATGAATACTCTACTGAATTTTTGTGATCACCTTCTAAAAAGCCCTGTGGAAATAAACTGAACCCAGTATGCAGGAAATTTAAGATTAGGCTAAAGCAAACAGAGACATTGGCTTCCACCTCATTATGCTGCCAATAAAAAGTTCCAGTCTGGGAATCCCAGCTCAATGCAAACATTGTGCCATTGCTAGTCTCCTTCCAAACTAAACTATTTAAGGGATCCATGGAATGAAATAGCTAACCCTCCTTAATTGGTTCATCCATCCACCTCTCAGACTGGATCCTGGCCATACTATACCCTCAAGTTCCCTTTTGTGGGAAGGACTATACTGTCCATCTAAGAGGACTCACCTTGGGAACGGCTCCGGCACTTCATCATGCAGCTTCCCATAGTGGGGCTCTTGCAGTTCCCCTGGGATCCTTCAAGACAACTGGGATCTTGGGACTTATCAACATCAATCATCTGAAACAAATAAGACAGAAATTGCAGCATTAGGCTAAGGTCATTGGAGAAGAGGCCCGCTAGTGAATGCTCCTTGTTTTCTACGGAGAGAGCCATTGCCCAAGAAGTTATCTGAGCCATGACCTGGGTGCCATGGGAGAAAGAGCCTCAAAGGGTGCAAAGACACAACGAGCTCACCTGTGATCCTTTTGCTTCACTTTAGGAGGTTTTTCCATCAAGACTCAGGAAGAAAGGCCAGTGAGAATCTGCCCTCTTGGTATACCCCAATCTAGAAGTTTCATGCAGCTGCTGGTTTACATTGGCAGAGGGAGCTTCCTCACCAGACTGTGCTGGAGTCAATTTGTCCTGATTTCCATGAAGATTCTACCTCATCAGATCATAGAATCTTGGAATCTCAAGTTGGAAGGAACCTTCTGGATCCTGAGTCCAACCTTCTCATTTTATACATAAGGAGCAGATGCTCCCAAAAGGCCCCCTAAAGCACAGTATTTGAGCCAATGTCCTCAGATTCCAAATCAGATACTCTTTCCTTCTGTACCCCAAAAAGAACCAGAGATTTCAGAACTGGACTTAAACACCATCTAGTTGATCCTTTCATTCAGTTCAGAAATGGAGTTGCCCAAGATCATGTGTCAAATTATTTGGAAAGATGGGCTTAGAATCCTATATTCCTAACATAGTGCTCCTGACAATCCTGAAAGGAGTGATGAATAGTAAGAAAATGCTGATGTCTTATACCTTTTTTGATTTTTTCCAGGTATGCTACATTGTTTTATATTGGCAGAGAGAATATAATGGCAAAAACATTTGATCCAATTGGGAAGTGACTGAGTACATTATGATATACTCATCTATTGCAATATCATGACCTATAGAATCACTACTATGAAGACTTTCAAGTAATATGGAAAGCCCTACTGAAGGAATGGGAAATGAACTCAGCAAAATTAGAAAATTAAAAAAAAAATGAGAAAACAATGCTGAGGATTGGATCTTTGTAAATAGAGAGAAGGAAAAAGAGCAAATATATTTCAATTTTGTGTTTGCAAAAAAAAAAAAAATGCTATTTGAACCAAAGATCTGATGCTTTAAATCTCACAGTTTTATTTAGTGGTTCATTCTATATTTGGTTAGATTATTTATCAATAATTTTTTTAAAAAACTAAATTTTAAAAAGGTTGGGAAATGATAGACTGGCTAAGATGAAGATGGAGGGTCAAGAGAAAGGTTAGAACTTGTCCATTTCACTAGAAAAGAGATTCTTAGGACTAGGCTTGTTGAATATATTCTTCTAATTGTTGAGGGATTGGCAAATTTTATGTTCTGGATATTCTAGGAAGTAAGGAAGGATCTGGAGGATTTCAGAGGAGACTTGCAAATAAAAATGATCCAAACACAAACCCCAAGTGATTTTATTTGGCTTAATGATGTTCCATAAAGATCCCGCCTCCAGACTATACATAGTAATTATTAGAGACCAAATTAAGGTCCTAGTGTTTTCTTGTTTTTCTGGTACCATGACACACAATACAAGCCTACAGGGGAGGTAGTTCAGAATATGCAAGTTATTACCTCAATTGTAATAATTGGTACCTATTAAATGGGTGGAAGATTATCCTCTGGGGAAGTCCTAGATAATTAGCATTCCTACCCATCTCTGGCCTGTGTGTGATCTTTGCTCTTCCCACTCCCCATTGCCTCTTTTCCAAACTGGAACAAAAAGGCAGTGTACCTTGGTCTAGAACGGAATCATAGATGTAATAGAAAAACAAAAATGATATTACAACATTTCTCCTCGTCTTCAAGGATTTTTAAAATGATACTGGTGGAGGAGTGGAAGGAGGAAATATATTTTTACAATCATCTGAGCACAATTACAAACAACAGATGAAACGAGGGCTGCTGAACCAAGGAATACATTTAGACTAATCAGAAAAATCACAAAATTCAGACTCAGAAAGGACAATGGAGAATTGCAAGGTGGAGTTTCACCAGCACCTACTAATAGTTTCTTTAAGATTCAGCTAATGAGTGGCAAATCCAGAATGAAAACCTTGGTCTCTGATGCTTACTTTGTCCATTGTGCTTTTTATTATAGCAGGCTGTCTCACCTTAGGACATTCTCAGAAAGTCATTTCATTTCCCAGTACCTGCCTTTTTTCATATGTAAAGCAGGCATCAAAGTACCTACCCTGCCTACTCCACATAATACTCTCAAGACCCAACTATGGTGACACATGCTTATGATACCTCCCATCAGGAAACTGATACTGATGGACCACTTGAGCTCAGGAGAGCAGGGAGAAAAGGTTACAAATACAAGGGTTATTGGATCCTAAGCCCAGCACTGTCTCTATCTCTATGCCATTTTGGGTTAGGGTCTCAGTATTGTATTAGTTGTGTGATCTTGGCCAAGTTATTTAATCACTGAGGCTGTTTCTTCATTTGTAAATGAGGATTCATACTTAAGTGAGAATGAACTAGCTCAAAGAAATAGAATGGATCAAAGCTTTGGTGCCAAAGATTGGGCCATTTAGTGGCAGTTGTACTTCTAGTCTTGGTGAGATAGAGAAACCTAGCCAAAAAAGTTTAAATTATATGAGTGTGTTTGACACACACACGTACTTATATATACACACAGAGACTATATATATACATATATACACATAGATATAAATGCATACACATGACATGTATATATAACATATACATATATTTACACACATAAATGCATATGTATAATGTTTGTATATAGAAGTATATATACTATACACATGTATTTATGTATATATACATATATACACATGAATATATATAATATATATAAAAACATTTTATAAAACTATATAACATTATATAAGCAAATAATTTAGAATTAACATAGCATAATATAGCAATAACTGAACCTGGAACAATCAGGATGGTAATAATAATAATAATGACAACAACAATAATAGCTCATAGTGTTATAGTAAGTGCTAAGCACTTTCCTCACATTATTTGTGAGAGGGCTAAAGTGATATGAGAGCAGTGACACAACAGCCTTTGGTAGGAATAAGATTCAATTCTGCTCTAAAAGTATTTGGACACTCTCTTTACTCTATGACTGTGTTGGGATAGAGCTTAAGCTTTGTACTCGTGTAATCTTGGACAAGTTATTTAACCTCCAAGGCTGTTTCCTCATCTGTAAGTGGGGATTAATAATTGGGGCTTTGTTACAATAGCATTATAATATAAAACTACAAACAGATAGAAATGAAGTCTACTCTAAGTAGGCTTCTTTGGTTTGTATCTAAGACAAACCTTGAGAGAGCTACACAGAACTCCTTGGAGGCAAAATATTTAATGAAACAAATTTGAGGAGGAGCTGGAGTCAGACGACTGCTTATTCAAATGCACAAAAGAATGAGTAGTCTTTTCATTGTATCTCTGATACTGGTTTCTTTTCCTTCACTTATATAAACACAATACTATCCAGGTCCTTATCACCTTTCCTCTGGACTACCCGAATAGTCTCTCAATTGGCACCCTTACTTCCAACCTCTCTCCTCTCACATCTATTCTTCGACAAAATAATTGGATCCAAAGCTTCCCAAATAATTTCCCTAGATCTAGAGCTGTCATTCTCATAGGCGTGCGCACACACACACACACACACACACACACACACACTCACACACCCCTGCATTACACACTTCACTTTCATGCTGCCAAAAGGGTGACTTTAACTCACAGGATATGTGCTGGAGGAGGGCACTAGGGAGAGGGTTCTTGGACTATTCTTTAAGCTTTCAAGAAACTCTCCTCAATAGAAGGTGCTAGATCACAGCAATCAGCATCAAGGTCTGTGGGCAAACCCCTCCCCTGAGATGGTAGTATTTCCTTACCCATCCACTGCTCCCAATTCAGAGACTTACAGAAGAGGAAAGGATCTCAGATATTACCTCTTTTAATATATACCTGAAAAGAATGCTTCCTACAACATTCTCAACAAGTGGTCACCCAACCTTTGCCTACAAAGTCACTGATTTTTGAAGTATCTCATTTCACTTTTGGACAGCTTTTACCACTAGAAAGTTTTTCCTTATATTAAAATAAAATCTATTTCTCTCCAACTTTTTTCCAGTAGAGGAACCAACTTCTAGGGATAAGGTCATGGGGTCTAGGGTCTTCTCCCTATTTCTGTCTTTTAGCTCATGGCTATTCCCTGGAGTTCTACTTATCGTAATACTGAAGGATAATCCTCTTCACTATGGGAAGAAGCCCACAAAATTCCAAGGACTAAAAAGTAAACTAGTGCCTGAATCCCTTCCCCACTTCTGGAATATCATGAAGAACGGCACTTCAAAGATTCAAAATATCAACACTCAAACCACTAAATACAGAAATCTTTGTTCCAATTTCTGTATAATCCAACAGCACTTGAATGATATATTCTGTGACATTACTTATATTTCTCAGTGTACAGATTTAAATGGTTTATATGTATCTTTATATGTACACAATATATATTTTGATATATAGTGAATATATGCATATTATATATAGTGTGTCTATATATGTGTGTATATATAGATATATACATATCTTTATGTATCTACATCTATCTTTCTGATCCAGAGGCTGGCACAGTAAATGCTTAATAATTTTTATTAATTGATTCATTAATTCTCTATCCATTAGGCTACTTGCCTCTGACACACTCAGTCATGTTATCCTGTTCACTGAACTTTGCAATACTCTCAGGAAGCTAAGAATATAAATTGAAGAATTATTGCAGATCTGCCTTGGTAAAGAGAGTTTACTCACCATGAGTTCCTTATGGGCTATATTATCGCCAATGAAATATATGGATGTGAGAACATATTTTTATAATCTGGTCCTCTCTGATGCTGGAGCCAGCATGGCATGGAGTTGATCCCAGATCCTTGGTAAGATGTTGCTAGTAGAGAAGACACGCTGGCAATAGCCTGGGTGACTGAGAATAAGTCTAGCTCAGTTTCAGAGGCTTGTGATAAGAAAGTTGGTGAACAAGGGATAGTTTTTGTTTCTACTTTTTACAGCCTGTCTTTAAAACATTAAAACTGAGGGGTTGCAATATTACTGAATATTCACATTGTTGAAATTACAGATCATTGGAAGGTTTGAAGTACTTTGGATTAAATGTGTATTCATTTCCACTGACATTTAGCAAGCATAGATTATTCACGGAGTACAAAGTGTATGCAAGGCACTGGCCTTGGTGCTGGGGATAAAGAGACAAAACCCCACCAATCCCAGAGTGGTTCTGACTGATTCTACTAGAAGGAAAAATAAATGAATCAATACCTGAAAGTGTTTGCATGTATGTGTGTGTGTGTGTATATATATTTTATACACACACACACACACACACACACACACACACACACACACGCACAAAGCGATGAAAAGTTATCTCAAGAGGCAAAAAGTGCCAGCAACTGTGAGAATCAGGAAAGGCTTCAGATTAGAGGTGGCACCTGAACTGATCATGGAAGGAAGCTAGAGATTCCATAAGGGCAAGGTGAGAAGGGAATATGTTCCAGATGTGGATACCAAATGTATGAAGTTATGGACGTAGGAGATCAAATTTGTATAGAGAACAGCCAGTAAGTCAGTTTTACTGAAATTGACAATACGTAAAAAGGACTAATATAAAATGGGATTGGAAAGGCAGGTGGGAGACAGATGGTAAGGGGCTTTAAATGCCAGACTAAGGAGTTTCTACTCTATTCTGGAGGAAATGGGTTATTTAGGATTTTGGAGCAAGAAGCTGACATAGTCAGATCTATGGTAATTCCATAGAGAAACGAAAGAAAAGAGACTGAAGGTGGGACGGACCCAAGCTAGGCTGGAGGCTAGATAAGTGGAGAGAAAGAGACACTCTGGGGGTATGCTCAACAAATGTTGGCAACTGGTTGAGTATTAAGATTTAAGGGGGAAAAGACTAAAAGAAAAGAATCAAAGATGACTAGAATGATTAGAAAGATGGTAGTGCTCATCAACAAAAATAGGAAAGTTCAGACAAGGAATGGATTTGTGGGGAAAGATAAATTCCTTTTAGCTCTGTTGAGTCTGAGAAGCCTCCTAAAAGTAGGTGAAGATGTCCAGCAGCCACTCCATCAACAAGCCTTTACTAAACTCTATGGTTCTGACCCTGCGCCTAAGCATCAAGAATAAAAACAATCCCTGACAACAAGGAATGAACATATTAATAACTAAGTATATATAAGATATATAGAAAGGAAATGGAATGTCAGCAGAGGAGAGAAGATGCTAATTTCTTTGGGGGTTACTACAGCTTAGTACTGAAAGAAGTGAGGGAATTAAAGAAGCAGAGGCAAATGGGTAGAGTATTATCAGCATTGGGAGGAGAGGGGGAGGGGGACTGGATAAAGATAAAGCGACTAGAGGTAGAATATTATGTGTGAAAACCCCCAAGTAAGTCAGTATAATTAGATTATAGGGTGAATAGAGGAGAGCAAGTTAGAAGACAAATGGAAAGGCACCATAAATGCCAGAGGTTTATATATTTGATCCTGCAGGTAACAGGGAGACAAGGGGGTTCATCAAGCAGGAGAATAGCTCAGAGCTACTTCTGCCCTTTAAAAACTGACTTTGGTAGCTGATTAAAAGGTAGATTGGAGTGAAGAGAAGTAACAGTGGGAAAGCTGTTAGAAGGCTACTGCAGTAATCCAAGGAAGAAGCAAAGAGACTTTGAAGCATAATGGCTGTGTGAGTGGAGAGAAGGGGACATATATGAGAGTTCCTATGGAGGCGGACACAAGATTTGGCAAAAGAGCAAACACGCAAGTTGAAAGTGAGGAATTGAAGGGGCAGTTAGATTTGTGCAGTGGATAGAGCAGACCCCTGGAATCAGAAGGACCTGAGTTTAAATTCAGTCTCAGACACTTAAACATTTACTAGCTATATGATCCTGGGTAGTCACATCCCCAATTGCCTTGCCCCCCCCCCCAAAAAAAAGGAGGAAAAAAAAGGAAGGAATTGAAGTGATATCAAAGATGTGAGTCTAGGTAATTGGCAAGAGGGTGGTGCCCACACCACTAAAATCCTAGCCCCCTGGAATATTATCTTAGGTTGCTAGTATGATGGAGGAGTGGAATGGCATTTTAAAACAGAATCATAATGATGCCCAAAGGGATATAAAACTATACATACTCTTTGACCTAACATTATCACTACTAGGTCTGTATCCCCAAAGAGACAAAAAAGGAAACAGATCTATACGTACAAAGATTTTTATAGCAACTCTTTTCTAGGGGCAAAAAATTGAAGGAATGCCTATCAATTGGGAATGGCTGAATAGATTGTGATATGTGATTATGATGAAATATTATGATAAATAGGTTGCTCTCAGAAAAACCTGGAAAGACTTCCATGAGCTGATGTAAGGTGAAATATATTGTGTATAAAGTAACAACAATATTGTAAGATAATCGATCAGTTGTGAATGATGTAACTATTCTCAACAATACAATGATCTAAAATTGCTCTGAAGGACTTATGATGAAAAATGCTATTCCTATCCAGAGAAGGAACTAATGGTATCTGAATGCAGGTGAAGCATATTTATTTTTTACTTTTTTTTCTTGAAGATTTTTTGGGGGAGTACATTATTTTCTTTGATAACATGACTATTATGGAAATGTTTTGCATGACTACAAATGTATTACCTATTAAATTGTTTGCATTCTCAATGAGGATGAGGGTAGGAAGACAGGAAAGGAAAGAATCTGGAACTCAAAAGTTTTCAAAATGAATGTTAAAAATTGTTTTTACACATAACTGAGAGAAAATAAAATACTAAATAAATTAAAAAAAAAAAAAAAAAAAAACAAAGAATCATATATCCCTGATTCAGGTTCAAGTTGGGATTGAATAGTCTTCCCTACCAGTGGCTGAGGCAAAACCACCAGGCCAGACTATTTCCCTTCCCCAAAAGTATCTGAGAGGAAACCTCTAGATAGGAAGTTTAAGGAGCAGAAAACTGCTTAGACATCACATTGACTGGAAGCCATGAGGATAAAGAGATAAACAGTTAGAATGGTCACAGAAGGCTGAGAAGGCAATTCTAGATACAGGCTTGGTTGACCCTTCTCTAACTTCTTTAGCTTCATGATTATCTAGGATTACTTGCTAGCCATATAAAGAGACTGACTAAGGCCCATACTTTGATTCCTGAAATGAAAGCTCAGATCCAAAACTATTCTGGAATGAAGAATAGAAAATGGATGAGAGAGACACAATATATCATTCACTCAAAAACATAGCTGATATCTTAATACTCTCTTCTGTGTCATAGGAATGTTTATTTCCTATATAAAAAGAATGCCTTTTGTTTGTTTTGTGGTAATTTTGAAAAACAAAACAAAACCAAACCCAGGTTTGAATTTTTAAAAAAATCAATCAAAAAACTAGAATCATAGGATCTGAAATGGTGACACTGTGAACACCTGGGCTTAAGTATTGTTTATCTTGAATATAGTTTCAAGATATATCCTCATTCCTACCATACCATGTTAGAGTGGAAGGAACATTGGATTTAAGAGTCGCATGACTTGGGTCTGAATGCTGTGCAGCTTTGGCAAGTTGAACATAATAGATTTGCAGTTTCATGTGAAATTTATTATTTTTTATTATATTATCCTGTAGAAATGCTTGTTTTATTCCACAAACTAAAAAGAAATTTAAAAAAAAGTTTTATGCAAATCACTTAATGTCTCCGGGTTTCATTTTCTTCATCTGTAAAGCAAAGGGACTGGATTAGATGGTCTCTCCTAATTCTAAACCTATAATCCTACAATCTTAATTATCAGAGTTTAAAAATATTTGAGTACTTTATGAAAATTCTGGATAGAAACAATAGTGAGTTTTCCTCTGATTTGAAATCACAAGTTTCCCCTTCTTCCAAATGGAGAGTTGAAGATTAGATGAAGGTCATGTTGGCCCAGGCCATAGGAAAACCTAAGCCTTGCTATGAGATCAACAGAGCTGTTTCTATGCTATTAGTCAGTGGACCAGGCTACAAAAGAGGAATGTTTCGGAAACACCTTTCAAATTGGTATCCACTGCCTCTCAGATATTGCCCTGAATGCACCATGACTAACATAATACCCAACTTCAGAGAACTATCTCTCAGCCAGTTCTCAAAGCCTGTGGGTATACCATTCATGCTGCAGAGATTTATCTCCACCCACTCCATCCCACAAACACAGCATATCCAATGCATAATTTTAAGAGGATTGGTTTCATCCAATTCAGATCATATTTTATACAGTTCCCAGCACTTGGGGATAAACAATCTGCAGATGTGATAGGAGACATCTAAGCTTCAAAACCCCAGAAAGTCTTTATTGGCTCCGTTTTATCTCTGTCAGTTTCCACTGGAAGGCAAAGCTATGATCGTTTCCCTGTCATTCATCAGTCACACAAAGGTTATTTTTAGACTGCCAAGGGCAGTTCATCTCCAAAAAACATCAGGGCAGATGTTCAGTGACCAAAACAGAACCAGATGGCCATCGGGTCTGCTGGTGTTGGGAAAGAAGAGCCATTCAGAAAAAGAAATCCAAACAGTGACACACATCTTCCACTCTCTTGCCACCTTCCCACAAAAAAGGCAAGAGAAAATAATTACAAAATCTGGGAATGACACAGGACAGCTGAAAGGGGGCTTCACTATATCATGGCATTTATCTCATTTACAGACACTTTACAGGAACCACAGCCATCCGGCCAAACCCAGCTCCTTCAATTTAAGCATGTTGGCCAGTAACTTTCACAGCATGTGTATGTTAACAAACATCAGTCAATAGCTGCCTCTTGAGCACAGGGAGAATTTCAGCAGATACTCATTACACCCAAAGGATCAGGTCAAAACCAGGGATACCAATTTTGGGATCAGAGTAGGGGAGCTGAAAATCAGTTCAGCCAATGCAAACAATTTGCACTGCAAACCACTGCAGTGGTTTTAACCTCACTACCACCTTTTAATGTTTATTTAGACATTTCTCATGAATGGTAATGAATGGCCTTGCCTCTAAAGGAAAACTGAGTCTAATAACTGACCCTCAAAAAGCTGTAAGAAGCAGAATGATTGGCCTGATTTTGACCTTCCATTGCAACTCCTAGGGATAGGACAGAACGCTGTCGATAATTCCCAATCATCTGCAAATTTAAGCAGAAGAAAAACAAACTTGGAATAATCACTTTTCTGCTTCAAATGCTATTTTTTGTCCCTTTTTCTCTTTGAAATCAAAGTGCAGAAGACAACAAGATTCAAGAAGAAACAAGTAGTGGTTGGGTTAGCTCCTTCAGGTATGTTCCTCTGAGCCAGTAGGTAGGAGGTCTACTGGAGCAATAGCAACATCTGACAGGCTGAGTAAAGTTTGTTTCTAGAGCTCTCTTCTCAATAGCAGTTGGCTGCTAAATTCAAGTGTGTGCAGGCCAAGAAACAAACATTTTCCTGTTCAAACCAAGAGTCTGCTTTCTAAATTGTAGAACAAAAAAGTGCTTGTCAGAAAAGAAATGTTATCAAGATGTGGAAAAATGTTAAGTAGTAAGAAGTCAATCTACAAGAGGGAATATAAGATTAAAGAAGGGTAGAGTCAGTCAGAAAAAGAAATAAAAAAAGGACAACTAGAGTACTAGTTCCAAGTACTGAATTCTAATTGTTCTGTGACAACTTAGTAACACCATTCAATAGAACAGACATAATACAGGATGTATCTAAAAATCTTATTAAAGCAATAATCTTTAATAGCTTAAATATCTTTGAGCTTTAGTAGTTTAAAACTTCACTAAAACTTTTGGGACATTTTGTATGTTGACACGCAAGAAAGGGGACAAGATAAATACAATTAAGTAACTGTATATATTTTCAACCAATCAATAAACTTTTACTGAGATCTGCTATGTTCTCAGAACTGAGTTAGATTCTTTGGAGGTATGCAAATATAAGTATAAAATAATATAAATATAAAGAAGTATAAAATAAGTATAAGCATAAAAAAAGAGATACATGTTTTAGACAGCTAAGAGACAATGTGAACACAGAAAAGAGTACTGTGGAGTCAGAGTCCCTGAGTTCAAATCCCCCCTCTTTTGCTTACTACTTTTGTGGCTTTGGACAACTCATTTTATTTCCTTAGGCTTCATTAACTTTTAAATAAGGGAGGATAGACTAAATGGCAAATGAGATTCTATTTATTTAGACTTAGGATCCTAACTACACATGTTGTAGAAGGCAGAATGGGACAAGTGAGAGTTCAAGAAATTCAAGAGTGAGGTCTGGTTTCCTTATCTTTGCCCTGACACTTCCTAGTTGGGTAATCTTGGAGAATGCATTCTAAACAAAACTTGAGTATAAGGAAAGTTTTGTATGGCCTGAGCAGGACTCAGAATTGTCATAGAATTGGACTTGGGTGGAATGAAAAACAAAAGAGGTGCCCTAAAGCCAGGAGAGGATGCAGAAAAAGAGATGGGAGGCTACTTTTTAGGAAAAGATTAATAGATTTTGATGTTTTCCCCAGTTAACTTACTCAGTAAAGACAGAGCAACTTCCCTCTTCTTCCTATTCCAAATGATTCCCTGCTTATAGACTCAGACTAATGCCACGGTTTAATTATGAGTTAAAGTCAGCTTTTGTCCTCCAGCCTAAGAATCAAAATACTATTTAACAACATTGATTCTGTGAAAAAAAAAAAAATGCATTCCAATTTCCAGATTAACAAAAACAACAAAACTTCTTGGGACATACCCTATTTATTACTTTGGAAGGACCTATATAAGGTCAACTGTTAGATACTGAAAGTGCTGCAGGCATTCAGAGATGGGGGGAAATCAGTGAGGGCTTCCTACATAGGAGATTGGGTATGAATTGAGCCTTGAAGGAGAAGAATCTGAATCAAGATGAGGTTCTTAATCTTAATCAGTGAATTATTTTTTAAAATTCTGATAAAGCTATATTTCAATATAATTTTTAATCCTATATGTTTTATGCATTTAAAAACTTTATTCTGGGAAGGGGTCCAAAGATTTCCCCCAGCTGTCAAAGGAGATCAAAGCCCACTTCTCCCATCCTTCCACAAAGGTTTAGAACTTCTGGAAGAGCCACAAGAGAGCAGAGAAATGGAAATGCCTAACCTTATTTATATAGTTATACAGCTAGGTAAATCAATTTTCATCCATAAAACTCAAGACAAACCAATTGTCTTTTCAAGTACTCTTTCCTATCCAGTATCTACTTCCATCCTTATGTTCAATTATTCTTCCTGTTTACTTTGCACTCATAGTTAGGTTTGATGTGGAAGATCTCTTTGGGATTCTTCAGAACAACTTTTAACTTTCCCAAGCTTTTTGGGTTTGCTTTCTTCTGTTTTCATCCCTTGCCCCACTGTGCTGGAGAAGGCATGCTGAAAAGGAACATAACCTTCTGATTTCTTTTCCAATTCTTTACCTAGTCACTCCAACTCACTGTCCAATTCAATTTTCATGTTTTGCCAAAGGTCAATTCTGGCATTTAACTAAAAAACAAACAATCATTAGAATCTTAGTTGAGTGAGAACATCATGTCTTTTTGGCAACATTAGGACAAAGAAGGTTAGCCCAATGTATTCTTCCCAGTCATAGATCATAAATGAAGCAAATGTAGCTATCAGAGAATCTATTATTTTAAAAATTTAGCAGTATTCAGAAACCATTATTTTATAATATTGTTGTTCTTCAGTCATTTTTAGTCATGTCCAACACATTATGATCCCATTTGGGTTTTGTTTTTTTTGGCAAAGATACTGGAGTATTCTTTTTCTTCTCCAGCTCATTTTACATATGAGGAAACTGAGGCAAATAGAATTAGGTGATTTGACAAGTGCCACACAGCTAATAAATGTCTGAAGCCAGATTTGAATCAGGAAGGTGATTCCAGGCTCAGTACTCCATGCACTACACTACCTAGCTGCCCTCTTATCATATTTACAAATCAGCCACATTCTTCTGTGTTACTTGGGAAAGCCACTTAACTTCTGTCTGTTTCTATTTCCTCATCTGTAAAATTGTACTACCTTCCATGGTGGTTGTGAAAAACAAGTGAGATAATTTTTGTAAAATGCTTTATAAACCTTAAAGCACTACACAAATATTAGCTATTATTATTATTATGTGATCCCCAAACAAGAGGTACCCACAGTTGAGCTTTGCAAAGCAAAATTCAAAGTGACTTGTTTTAGTACAAGATGGGGTAAAAATTCAGCACAGAGTGTGCTCTTCATAATATTATTTATGTAAAGGGAAGTGATTTTTTTTGGCTAAAACACTTTGTGATTATATGTTCTGGCAATGCATATTTCATTTTTATAAGAACTCAAAGGAATTTTTCAAGCTAGAAAGGATTGTTATGCAATCAGCCTGCACAGTCAAGGAATTCACTTACTTCTCCTTTGAAAATGCTTACTGTAATGGAACATAAAATGTTCATTTAAATTGGCTGTGAGACTATTCAATCTAATATTCAGTTTTCAGTGCAGTTTTCATAGCTCCTCCCTTTTGAGCTGTTCAGTTCCTTGAGAACTGAGGACTGCTTCACCCAAGATGCAGCTGGAGCCAGAAAGCAAGTCGGGACAAGCCTTAAAGCAAATTAGGCAGGGAAATGTACACAATTAGAAGCTCTACCAGTTTTCAGAGTAATTTAAATTAGCCTTAAAAAACTGTTCTTGCCTTTTTGATCTTCTCCATATCCTTTCTGCCCTCTCATATCAACACTAATACTTTACTTTCCCCCACCCTAAAGAACCTCACATCTAATTTGTATTTATTCTTCATATACTTCTATATTTTACAGTCTGCCCTGATAGACTGTAGTCCTCCTGAAGGCAGGGGATGTTTTATTTATGTTTTTGGTATATACAGTGCCTAGCATATGGTAGGCACTTAACAAATGTTGACTGTTATTAACTGAAATCTGAGAGGAAGTGAGTAGCAATCTCAGAGTTTCTTCTTTCACCTCATCAGCCTCTCCTAATCATTTTTTGCTAGAATCATTTCATTCTTAACCTTTTTAACAAGTGCTAACAATAGATCAGATGCCAGGAGACCTGGTGCCTCGGACCGATCCTGATAGTCAGATAGTGATTTTTAGGAATGTGGGGCTAACTAAGGGAAATAGCAGGCATGGTTTGGGGGTAAAAAAGATGTTCTGCCCAAAGACGTTCCTGAGTCACAAGTATTGTTGCCTCACTAAACTTGTAGATTTCTTCAAACGCACCTTCTACCCAAAGTAGCCCAAGATCTGAAATCGGTGTTTGAAAAAGCAACAAGAACTAGGTGGGTCGAACAAACTATCTGCTCTTGGAATCTCAGTTCTCTCCTCTGCAGATTGAGAGCTTGGTATAATTGAGCTGTAACATTCCTGAGTCATTCATAAATGCTATGATTCCCCTTAATGAGGATAAATTCTAAAAATGCCAGGGCAGTTTCAGGAGGCTAAAGTTCCCAGAGCCAAGCTTCTGCCTTGCTTTGATCATTCTTAAGCCCCAGGATAAGGAGCTATAAAAGACCAAGATACCCCCTCATCTTTAAGCTGCAGCAGAGTTGGTCGGGTATCCTCATCCTTGATCACCTTGCCTAGGAATCCCAGTGGACCCATCAGATGAATGGCTAAAGAAACTCTGATTTTTCCTACAACCTCCTGTTCCTGCCAAAGAGTTTGTATTGAAAAGCCAACCTAAAAACTTGTTCCTTTATAATGAAGAAGTAAACATCTATGATTCATTTAGATTAAGAGCTGGAGGGAACCTTAGAAGTAATTCAGTCCAATCCAACCCACTTTATAGACGAGACTGAAACTTCAAAAGGCTTAAGAAACTTTTGTTCAATGTCACAAAAGTAGTAGAGTGTCACCTCCCCAAACTCCTTCTTACATTTTCAAATAAGAGCCACAATATCACCACACATTTCATATGGTCCTCCCCTCCACTAAAATTTTTCCTTATCTCTCTCTTCCTCCACATCCTTCTTCTACACTCCTATTATTTGCCCCATTCCTCTTACACACAAATACACAATTTCCTGGTAATCAGGGAAAGGAAAGTTCTACTGCAACCATTTTAATAGGGGAGAATAAATGTCTTGCTTACATTCACAAGCTTGTTAATGGCAGAGTATGGACTGGAACCTGTGTCTCCAGGGCTTAGAGTTCAATATTCTTTCAACTAGTTCACCTGACTAGACTTGAATCCTCCCCCTTGAGCCACATTTCAATTATTATTTTGTTAACTTCCCTTTGATGATTAAGGTCTTTAAATCTTTCTTTGACCCAAACCAGCCCTAAAGATGCTTCTTCTGCTTAAACAGTCTGATCTCAACACTTTCTCCCTCTTGTTAATGAAGTGTTAACCAGAATGCCTTGTGTGAGAAAAGAGAACATGGGAATCCCTGGATTCTTTGCTGACATTAAGGAAATTAGATTTCCATTTAATTTCCATCCTTACCACAGCTACCAGACAGCTAGATGGTACAGTGGATAAAGCACTGGAGCCAGAGCCAAGAAGACCCAAGTTCAAATACAACTTCAAACACTTACTAGCTGTTTGACCCTGGGCAAGTTACTTAACTATGTTTGCCTCAGTATCCTCATATATAAGATGAGCTGGAAGAGGAAATGGCAAACTACTCCAGCATCTTTGCCAAGAAAACTCCAAATGAGGGCACAAAAAGTCAGACATGATTGAACAAAACATGACAGAGAGCTGGTCTGGAAGCCTTAAAAACCTGAATTCAGTCCTCCTTCAGACACATACTGGTTTTGTGGCTCTGGACAAGTGATTTAACGTTTCAGACGAACCTTAAAAACTTTAAATTACAGAGAAGAAACTGAATGCATCTGGGAGTTTGCAGTAGCACTGAAATGATAAGTCCAGTCTCTATTTTTTCCCCCTTTTTTGTCCTTATCAGTCTCTGAATCACTCATCCAAATCTACCTACTTATTTAAAAATAGCATTTTATTTTTTTCAAGTTATAGACAATTTTTAACATTCATTTTTTATAATTTTGATTTCCAACTTGTTTTCTTCTCTGCCTCTCCCTGCAAAAAAGTAAGCAGTTTGCTATCAGTTGTATATATGCAATTATGTAAAACGTATTTACACATTAATCACATTGACTCATCCAAATTTAAATCATAAGGATACCGAAACTCAAAATGCTTATGTTCTTTGCAAAACACTCAGGCACTTTTCAACCCAGGTTAACCCATACCAATAATGAAAATAAGTCTTAAAATTTTTTGCATCAAATATCCAAAAGTATCCGTTCATTTATAAAGGAACACAACACAATTTTATTCATCATAACACTAATTCTAACAAAAAATCAAAGCTAAATACATCATTAATGGAGTCACATTAATTGGTTTCCACCTTATTATTGTGCTTGGGATGCTCACCGCTCCTGGTGCTAGGAGTAATGATGCCCTCAGATTTACAGCATGGCAGCACCCAGATCAATTTCTTCTCCCTTTCTTTCCAGAATCTTGATTCTACAACTTTTCTCCTCAAGCTATGGCCTTCCAGATGATTTTTCTTATGCTTGTGGCTCTGGAACCTATAGAGCAGATCCCATTGATGTCTCAGGAAGCAGGATACAGATCTTCTGATTGATGTACTAAACAATCTCTTCCTTACCTAGCTTGAGACAATAGCAGATCTGGCATATGACCTTCATTACTTCTATTGTGGGTTTTTTTTTAAGTACACACATTAAAATGAATCAAATTCCCAATTACTTTAAAGACACTATCTTTGTTAGGTGTGCCTAGTTATACTGACACTATCCTTCTCTCTTGAATAATAAAGAGTTCCAGTTACTTACAAAACCATCCCACATTATTTGTTGTAGTTCTATTTTTTTCTAGTAATGCACCACTGTTTAAATTTGAATTAGAATATAAGGCTCCTTGATGTCCCTCCCAGCTCTCAATCTACAATCAGAAAGGGTATGATTGAGAGATGAGTCTATTTTGGTTTTGCCTTTGGGAGGTGAGTGCTATTATTATCAGCATTTTATAGATGAGGAACAGAGGCTGAGAAACATTAAGTGACTGGGGTTACACAGTCTTGTCTGAGGCAGGATTTGAAATCGGTCCTTCCTGATTCCAAGTCCAAGGCTTTATCCAAGTCCAAGGATGATCTTTGGATCATCAGTGTCTAGCACAGTGTCTGGCTTATAGCATGATCTAGGTGTCTGTAGCATCAAAATAAGAGCTTTTTCTCCAAATGACAGCAAAACTACCATTGATATGTGGCAATTCTTGTTCAACTCCAGGCATTTCCAACAAGGATTGGTAATTTTTTTGAACTGACTGACTGCTAAGTTAAGCACCAGGTACACACAGAAAAATGCTTCAACGCCTGTTCTCAAGGACCCTGAAATCTAACTGGAAGATACATAAAAAAATAACCAAGTCTACAAAGAAGCAGACACTAGTATTGAGAGAGTGGTGCAAACAGTGAGTGATCCAGGAATTCAAAGGAAAGACATATCACTCTGCTTTGAGGTGATCAGAAAGAGGTTCCCAAGAGGAAATAAAATAGGAAAGCAGTTGTATGGAAAAGGTAAGGCAATTCATTTTAATCTCTCTGGAACTCAGTTTCCTTATCTGTAAAAATTAAGTTAGCCTGGACAAGGGGACTTCCACAGACCTTTCCAGTTATGATCCTTTGACCCAGAACCTGCCCAGCAAACTTTCCATCTGCTCATTTACTGACATACGTTTTCATCGTTCCACCTAATAGTGCTTACCTATGGAGCTCAGCTTATGAATTCCTTCCTTAGGCATTTTTTTCCCCTAACCCAAAGTGGTATCCTTTCCTCTCTAAATTCTTTCAGTATATATTACATATAGCACTCAAGTGACATCCTAAAATTGTTAATTCTATGTAATCTCTCCACAGGTCAGTTTTCTCATCTTAGAAATGAGGGGTTTAAAAGGGATAACCTTAAGTTTCCTTTTAAATCTATAGTCCTATGAACAGATAACTGCCATGATACTAAGATCTGTGGTTATCTGCCAAGATATGAAACTTCTGTAATATGTCTAGGAAGCTTGCCCTTACTCTTTTGTGGCCATACCTACTGCTAAGTCCTCTTTCTCTTACCTGACCAAAATGTGAGCCCATAGTCTTCCAATTGTTTAGCTTCTTTATCCTAAGATCTTAATAGGTTTTAAATGAATGGTTTCATAGAGATTCACATAGGGGAGTAAACATCTGTATTTTTCATCTAACACAATTCACAGGCCATTTATGTAGCACAAGAGGCCTTTGAGAGGATGTTAAAAACCATATGGGGTCAAATACCATTATTACCAGCTCTAAAAGACTGTTCACATTTTTATTTCAATCTGGAATTTTGTTATATCAAGTGCTTTCCAATACATTGGTCATCTCTTGGGGCTCTGAAATTTGTGTTTTAATGGTATATATTACAGCAGGACTTGATGTGGACACTTCTTTTTTATTAGAAGCCTCAGATTACTTTGTAAATAGGAGCAAATTGTGCCCAATGACACTCCCTGGAGAGCAGGCATGATGCTATCCCCACATGGAGAAACTGGTCCTCAGAGAAATTGTCAGTCAGCAAAACCTGAAGAATTCAGGTTCTTTATCCTAAATCTAATGATTAATGTAGTCTCCCTTTCTAGGATCCAGGGCACCTGTCAACATCAACAAAATCCTGCCCCACATCCTCTACCTGCCTCTCACTGATGTCCAAATCCCACCATTAATTCATAGGGTTAAGACCGTATGAAAATACACACTGTATCCAGTACAATGTAAATGTAACAATGTAAAACTTTATCGGTTATTAATATTTAAGTACAAATAAAGTAATTGAATTCCCTTCTTAGGGTTAGGTGCCTATAGAAAAAAGAAGCTTAGATAGGTTTAGTGAGGGGGAATAAGATAAAAAGGTTCAGAGATAAGAGAATGGGAGCAGGGAGAAAAAAATTCAGACTGGATAACTAAATGATCTATGGAGGGAAGGAAGGTGATATGAAAAGACAAGAGACAAATGCTGATATGCTAAGATGGAAAACCCCAGGAGAAGAGAAAAAGCTTCACCAAGGCTACATTTTTACCTTGAAGGCATTCCTGCTGAGGCCTGTGTATTAAATGAATAGCTAAATCACCCAAGAATGGAGCCAGGTCAAACATTTGAATTGGCTTGTAATTTAAAAGAAAAAAAAAGTTCCTAAGCCAATTAAACCAATGAAACCTCTTAGTAGGCTTTCATCAACAAATCTGTGAAAGTCTTTTATTTCACAGATGGAAATGATTAAAAAGGATGTCAAATTCCACTCATACATTTCTTATTTCTGCACCTGTAAGTTCTGGTCTGGCCATTCCCTCCAGAGCACTTAAGTTGAAAAAACGTAACTCAAACCTTAAAGATATGCAGTGTGCACTTAATTATTTATTTTTCATGGCTCCTATAAATGGCAGTCAGACTTTCCTTTCAAATAGGTTCAGTTCATGTTTAAGAAAAAGACATATGGAGAATGTCAAGTTTGAGGAGCCGGGGAGGATGGGAGAAAAGAGAAAGTCGAAATTCACCCATGTCATTGGTTCCCATTATGACTAGATGCAAACTTAGACAACAAGAGATAGCTTCTTGACAGCTTCTTGAACCAAACAGAAGTAGAAAATAAAACAAAAAACCCAACTCTTTTTAACACAGTGATACATTCTCGTGCCTGGGATAGGAAAAAAAAAATAACTTTTTTAAAGTAACAAAACAGGTTTTAAAACTAACCTGGACTACCAATCTGTACCCCAGTGAGCAACTCCTTATCTTTTACAGGATTATTCTAGGTAAGTGAAAAGGTCTGCTGCAGGTAGGCAGAATCTTCCTCCTAGTAAGAGGTTTCAAAATCTACCAATGTAGCCCTAATGTAGCTATCCAATGTACCCTCACAAATTGGGAACTAACAGCACTGAGGAAAAGCATTTGGGATTGATATAAGAAGAAAAGAATTCCTGGAGAAAGTATGACCTAAAAAGAACAGATTAAATCTTTAGTCAATCAACAACTATTTAAGTACCTCCTATGTGTATGGCTTATACTATTGCTTTTGGTACATCTAGATATGGGTACCAAACCACCTCCAAGTCAAGATCAAGAATATTATCTTTCTCTCTCAATCCATCTCTCCTTCACCCTTCTCTACTTCAATTGAGACCATCATCATTATCCCCAAATATTCTGGATCATCCTTACATCTTTCCTTTCTTTCATTTTACATATATTTGATTTGTTGATTTTATTTCCACAATGTCTCTTTTTCTGATCAATTACAAAGATCACAAAAATTCAGGTCCTTAATACCTCTCATCTGAATGACTGAAATAGTCTCCTAATTGGTCTTTTTCTGTTTTCCTCTCTAAACTATCCTTCATAAAAGTTAGCAGAATAATATTCCTAAAGCCTAGTTCTGGCCCTCTACTATTTCTGAGATAAAATACAAAATCTTCAGCTTGACATTTAAACTTCTTTCAGCATGGCTTGAGCATATGATACTTAACTTAGTTTACATAAATCTCATTTATATACTTTATATTTCAGCAAAATTAACTTACTTGTTATTCCTAGAAATTAATACTCTCATCTCCTATTCTTTATGCCTTTACAAATATTGCTTCTCAACAGAATTTTATTTTTCCAAATACACGTGAAGATAGTTTTGAACATTCATTTTTAAAACTCTGTATTCTAAAATTTCCCTCCCTCCCCCTTAGCATCTTCCTCCCAAAGAAAAGCAATCTGATACAGATTGAACATGTGCAATCCTTTTAAACTATTTCCATATTTGTCATCTTGTGCAAGAAAAATCAGACCAAAAAGGAAAACACCATGAGGAAAAAACAAACAAAAAAAGATGAAAATATTATGTTTCGATTCACATTCAGTCTCCTTAGTGCTCTCACGCCCGCTTACTAATACGCGCTCTCTCTCTCGCTCTCGCGCTCTCTCTCTATCACTCTCTCGATGTAGATGACATTTTTCATTGTAATCTATTGGATTTATCTTGGATCACTGTATCACTGAAAAGAGAGAAGTCTATCACAGTTGATTATCACATAATCTTGCTGTTACTGCATATAATGTTCTCCTGATTCTGCTCACTTAGCATTTATTCATGTAGTTTTTTCAGGATTTTTTGAAATCAGCCAACTCATCATTTTTTACAGAATAATATTCCATTACATTCATATACCATAACTTATTCAGTCATTCCCCACTTGATGGGCATCCATTCAGTTTCTAATTTCTTGCCACTACAAAAAAGCTGCTACAAACATTTTTATGCATACATGTTGCTTCTCATGCTTGGAATACACTAGTTTTTCAACTCCATCTGAGAGAATTATTCTCTCCTTCAAGTTTCATCTTATGTGCTCCTTTCTATGGAAGGTTTTTCATGCTCACCCTAGCTGTCAGTTCTCTTCCTTGCTCAGATTATCTTCTATTTACTTCTCTGTTCAGCTACCAAGTTTCCCTTGGCAGAATATAAGCCTGCTATGGGTTAGATCTGTTTTTCATTTCTCTTTTTATCCCCAGGGCTGTTCACATAGAAGGTATCTTATGAATGCTGGTTTAGTTTTGCCCTCTATGAGTGTTCAGTCTAGTAAAGACACAAATGGGGCCAGATGACCTTTTATAAGGCGTGTCAGAGTGAAAGTTCTTTTCATACATAAAAGAGGCTAGTCAAAAGGTCATTTTTTAACCCTCAAGTTCCATGATTCTTTGATAACTCTAACCAGAAAAGAGATGGCTTTGCTATGGCTTTGCTTCGGCTTTGTTTCCTTCCATCCTTATAAAAAGGAAGGGCTAAAATTCTTCCTCCTTCAATCTTTCCCTTTAATCCTTATCACCAATCAAAAGTATTCCATGTCTGTTTTAGTAGGATATTTCAATATATTGTATTAAATATGAGGAGTCTCCCAAAAGCTGCAGATGTTATATAAAAGTGCTACATGCTGTTCTTCTGATTCAGACTTTAAGAAGTATCTGCCATGGGCCAAGCACAAGGATCCAAAGGACCCAAAAATATCCCTGCTTTTAGGGAGGCTCACATCTTCCTGAAAGAAGGACGATGAACCATGTGTATTCAGCAAAGCAAATTATAAAACAGATGCAAAGTAAATACAGAATCATTGGCTTGTGAGACTTATGCTAGTATTATAGGATTAAACATTCAACCCAATTTTTTACTATTATAAAAAAAAAATTCTTCCACTTTGACCTCGGACTATGTAACTCTGGGCAAGTCAGCCCCTAAAAAGAGTTTCCATTCCCTTCCAGTTTCCATGACTAAAGTAGAGGCTGCAAATATTGCATCAAGCTGCACTGATGAGACTGTCAACTTATCCTGCCATCAAAAAGTCACTTTATTAAATGCCTGTGAAAGTTATTCTTGAACTGAAACTGATTCCTATTTATTTCCCTTTCCTGCCTGTCTAAGGCATCTCTTGCAATCGTGCTTTTTCTCCCTTCTAACATGTCCATCTTCCAAAATACAAAGAAAAACTATACTAAAAACAAGAATAAGAGCTTATACCTATTAAACATACTAAAATGTGCATGGCTAACTTTGCTACAGTTACATCATTTCATCTGACTCCATAATCCTATGGGTAGATGCTTTTTTTTTTTTTTTTTTTTTTTTTTTACAGGTGAGAAAACTAGAGGCTGACTCATTCAAAATCAATTGAGCAAATACCTGAGGCAGAATTCCCAGGCCTTTCTGACTCCAAATCTCATGCTCTATCTACTACCCCACACTACCAATAGCTTATATTTTTCATATTGCTTTTAAGTTTACAAAGTGCTCTCCTCAAAGCTCTGAGATAGATGTTATAAATATTGCCATTTTACATAAAAAAAAAAAATGAGGCTCTGCAATGATGTAACTAAGGAAGTATAAGGACCCTTCCCAGAAGCCAAGTGTCTTGGTTGAAGTCATAGAGCTGTTTTCAGTCTACCATGTTCTCACTCTCGCATCTGATCATCTCCTAGAATTTGAAATTCTATCTAAAGGAATACTTTTTTCTAAAATAGGTTTTCATCCAATCAAGTCCCCAATATCCATTTGTTTAGCAAATATATCTCAACTGCTGAAGCCCCTGGGTACCCAAGGACACACTTACTGCTCCATGGTTTGGTGACTGGCTGGCTCCCTTTTCTTCTTCAGCATCTGGCTCTTCGTTCTCCTTATTATCAGTATAAGAGGAAGCATCCGGGCCTGAATAAGTACTAAGCAAGTCTGGCAAACTTGTAGATGGATATTTGAGGAAGTCCACTTCAGAATTTTCCTATTGGGAATACAATCAAAAGCCCAATGAGTGTCATGTGGTAGTCCAGTTCAGAGAGAGGGGAAAGCTTAGCCAGGATCCAGGCATTTTGCCCAAAATAAGCCCTAAAACTTAAAAAAAAAAAAAAAATGCTAGACATGTCTAAGTTGGCAGATACTCAATTTTTCATCCAATTTTTATTGATAATTTTTTTAAACAAAATATTCACTTCTCAATCTCCCCTGACCAGGAAGCCAATCTTTGTAGTTCAATCTTCCCTTGGTCTTCTTTTCTTCCCTCCCTCCATCTTCTTTTTCTCTTTTTTTCTCCTTCCCTCTTTAAAATCCTTTTTTGAGCATATTAAGGGCAGTATGGCCTATGTTTAAGAGATCTCTAAAAGACAAAGCCACTGAAAAGGTTCACAAATCTTTCAAATCTTTTCTGGAGTGCCTATCTGAATGCCATAGACCTAAAATTCCCCATGTATTCTTCAGAAATGAAAAATTCCCTGTAAAACTTCAAAAGAATTTTAAGATCTTGGGCATTGTAGAAAATACAACCAGATCCTTAGAAACTTTGCCTTGAAATATTTCTTATAATATCACTTGATCTCTGTTCAAACACTATAGCACAAAGGGAACCAACATACTTGGAGCTGAGTAGTAAATAGGATCATAGTTTCATAAATGTAGAGGTAGAAGAGACCATAGACACAATGTGGTCTAATCTCTCTCATTTTTAAAATTCAGGACATGCCTTCAAAGTGACACAGGTTATAGGTAGTAGGGTGGTCAAGATTTGAACCCTGGTGTGTATCACAAAGAAATTATAAAAAGGTGAAAAGGACCCACATATGCAAAAAAAGTTTATAGCAGCCCTTTTTGTAGTGGCAGAGAATTGGAAACTGAGTGGATGCCCATCAGTTGGGGAATGGCTGAATAAGTTATGGTATAGGAATTTTATGGAAAATTATTGTTCTATAAATTTTTCTACCATGATTACCATATATTGAACTACTTGCCATCTAAGGGAGGGAGGGGAAGGGAAGGAAAAATTGGAACACAAGGGTTAATGTTGAAGAATTATCCATGCATATGTTTTGAAAATAAAAAGCATTAATAAAAAAGTTATTGTTAAGAAATGATCATCAGGATAATTTCAGAGAAGCCTGGAGAGACTTATATGAACTAATCTAAATGAAATGAGCAGAACCAGGAGAACATTGTACATGGCAACATCAAGATTATATAATGATCAATTCTGATGGGCATGGCTCTTTTCAACAGAGAGATGGTCAGGCCAGTTCCAATACACCTGTGATGGAGAAAGCCATCTACACCCAGAGAGAGGTCTGTGGGGACTGAGTATGGACCACAACTTAGCAATTTCACCTTTGTTGTTGTTGCTGTTTGCTTGTCTTTTTTCTCTCATTTTTTTTTCTTTTTGATCTAATTTTTCTTGTGCACCATGGTAATTGTAGAAATATATTTTTTTTAAAAAGATCTGAACCCAAGTTTTCTGATTCCAAATCCTGGACTTTTACAGCCATACACACCATGCTGCCTCAATTGAACTTTTTTAAAGGAGATCTGATCTGTGAGGATCTGAGTAGGAGCATCATATGGCATTTAAGCATTTTGATCTTCTCTCTCTCCTGGCATAGCAGACAGACAGCGCTGGCAGCTGCGGGTACACGGATGGTGTGCCCAGCCTGGAGTCAGCCAAGCTCACCTTCCCCGACACCGGGCCTCTGACACTTATTCACAGTGCGACCCTGGACAAGCCTCTCTTCACTGCTTGCCTATTTTCTTCTATAAAATGAGCTCAAGAAGGAAATGCCAAATCACTCCATTATTTTTGCCAAGAAACTCCCCAGTGGGGCCTGCCAACCAGACTGGGTCAGCCGAGGGGCCTGAGAGCTTTCTCACAAGGGAGGCCCAAAGTCACACCCGGCAGCAAGGCCTAAGGCAGAGCCGCGTCAGACAGGGGCAGGGAGCTCCCATCGGAGCTAGTCCATCCCAGAGCCCAGTTCCCTATCCAGTCCCACTCCTGAAACCAAGTAATGTCAACCGGGCCAAACCGCCTCTAACCTGTGGATGGCAGAAGAGTCGGGAACTTCCAAGCGAGGAGGTGTATCAGACACAGGCATCGGCCCTGCTTAGCTGGGGGCCTCACGGCGGTGGGCCCACTTTGGTGTACGCACGTATGGCCAGACAAAGAGGCCGGCAGCGTGGCATAGCCACGGCGGGGAGACCCCACAGTGAGACAAGGTTACCCGGTGGCAAAGTCCCTCCGTGGCAGGACTTCCTGTCTGGGGCTGGCAGTGCCCACACAGGCTCAGGGATGTCATTGCACAGGGAGAGGGCAAAGGCTGAGCTCGGGCATCACGGCCCGATGGGGCTCAGCTCTGGAAAACAGGGTTTCACCTCAGCAGGTACAGAGTCAGACCAAACCCCAGCAACATACAGAGTGCTGGCCTTGGGGCAGCAAGGTGTGAAGTTTAAATCAGGTCTCATAAGCTATTGGCTGTGGGATCCTGAGCCAGTCACTTAGCTCCTAACTGCATTCCCATTTCCCCAGGTGTAAAATGGGCATCATTTGTGGTTGTTCAGTCATGTATGACTCCATTTTTGTTTTTTTGTTTTTTGGATTTTTTTGCAAAGCTCAGGAGTGGTTTGCTATTTCCTTCTCTAGTTCATTTTACAGATGAGAAAACTGAGGTCAAGAGGATTAAGTGACTCGCACAGGGTCACCCAGCTAGTAAAAGCATCTAAAGCCAGATTTGAACTCAAGAAGATGGGTCTCTATCCATTATGGCGTCACATAGGTGCCCTCAAATAGGGATCATAATAGCGCTTATCTCATGGTTGTTTTGTGAAGATCAAATAACAATATTTGTTTTTTGTTGTTTTAAGGAGGTTTTTTTTAACATGGTAAAATATGTTAAATCCGATATATGCATACATATTAATACATTTATCTTGCTGCATAAGAAAAATCAAATCAAAAGGAAAAAAATGAAAAAGAAAATAAAATGTAAGCAAACAACAAAAAGAGTGGAAATGTAATGTTATGAACCACAGTCTATTCTCACTGTCCTTTCTCTGGGTGTAGATGGCTCTCTTCATTACAAGTGTACTGGAACTGGAAAATGACAATATTTGTAAAGCACTTAGCACATATGTAGCGTATAGTAGCTGCTTAATAAAAGCTTATTTCCTTCTCAGCTTCTACATCTACAAAACCAAGGTGTTGAAATAAATAAGACTTTAATGTTCTCTTCATTTCTAAATTCTGCGATCCTAAATTTTGTTTAACCCATAGCTTTTTTATATAGTATATCAGTCTTGGTAAACCTGAGCAACAAAACCCATCCAGTCAAGTGTGATGACTGTAATAAGAGGACATGGGTTGATGCTACAAAGAAAGTTTAACTCAGAATTCTAGGAGAGCCAAGAATGTCCAAGTATGGTCCATGAAGATCACCTGGGATGATTCAGAAGATTCATGTTTATAATATGTGACTATGGTTCTGTTTCTGAGCCTAATTAACATGTAGGCAATTTGATGAAAACCAGATACCACTCATTGGTGTTTCCCTCTTACTCTCAAACTCTGGGAAGATTTCCTTTTAAGACGATGAGTTAAGTAGTTAAGTAGTCTTTAGGGTTTCTTCTCGCCTAAATTGTTTGTTGGTGACTAAACCCTTAATCCCATCCTCCTCTACCTTTTTAGATAACAAGGATTTCCTTTTAGTAAAAAGTAATTACAATTGCAAAATACTGCCCCATTTGCCAGTGTCCAATTGGTGACCAGTCCACCCTTCCCTTGATTTTCCCCCCCTCCTCTTTCTCTTTCCTTCTGTCTGTCTGTCTGTGTCTCTGTTTCTGTCTGTCTTTGTCTCCTGTGTAACTGTCTTTCTATCTCTGTGTGTCTCTCTGTTCCTCCTCTTTTCTGCATCTTTGTCTCTGTCCCCTTCTCTCTCTGTGTGTCTGTCTCTCTGTTTCTTTCTGTCTCTGTGCATGTGTATCTATCTGTTTATCTGTTTCAGTCTCTTTATCTTTATCTCTGTATCTGTCTCTGTCTCTCTTTCAGTGATTGTTATCTCACTTGCTTAAGGTTTTTATTTGAATCAATGCATCAAATCAGAAACTAGAAAAGGCTGATCCTTAAAGGCAATAAGTGAAGGGAGGGGCCAGGGGAAAGGACCTGGACTAAAAGGTCATCTTAAACATGTGGAAATCAATGCCATTCTCCTCAGTCTGAAGGAGAGGCAAAACCCTTGGCTCGGTTTTGTCGATATACCCCATGGCATGGATATCTGCAGGTGTGTAAGTGGGACAGATAAAGTAGGTGGAACCTTGGAGAGAGAAATATGACACACCAGATTTCTGCCCAGGAAATAGTTGGGCTGTTCAGAGCCTGACAGGGGCCGGGGCAGGAACCATGACAGCATACTCCTCAGACCAAGGGCAGGGGACACAGCTCTGCAGCATTGGCCAGATTCCAGCAAAAAGATAAATGTATCCCCTCACACCTGACACACATTATTCAGAAGGAAGGAAGGATGGGGAAAGCCTTGATCCTGGTATTCCTTTGGGGCCGGAGGCAAGGAGACCAAAAGAACATTCTGACAGAGGGAAGAAGTCACCCAATTGCAAATAATCCAAGGCATGACATTAGCCTCAATTTCCAATGAGATGCATTAAACAAAAGAGCAAACCGCATGACCTTTCTGAGTGTGAGCCCAGCTGGATGCTGGGGCCCACCTCAAGAAGCCAAGCCGTCTTCCCTGAGGCTGGGAGAAGTTTTGGGGGCCCTGCCTCCAGTCACCACAAGTGTGAGGCAGCCTGGCACAGCCAGCAGGGAGCCAGCCTTAGCATCAGGGCAATACTGTTGGGTCGTATTACCTGCGTGAGCCCCAACTCTCTCAGCACCTCGGGCACCTCTCCAGGTGTCTCTACAGACCAGAGGCCCACGACTCTGTGGAGAGCGTTCTCATGCCAGGAGTTCCTTACAGACAGAGGCCTTTCCTTGTGAGCCCTTCTCTAACACTCCCTAAGGGAACGCAAACGTGGTGATTTCCCACCACAACAATAGCTAGCCTTACCCAGTGCTTACCCCATACACCAGGCCCTGTGCTAAGTGCTTTACATAGAGCATCTCCTTTGATTCTCACCACTACCTTGCAAGGCGTATGCTCTTAGTATCCCATTTTACTGCTGAAAAAACTGAGGCTGGCTTGCCCAGAGTATCTGAGGTTGTATTTGAACTTGAACAGGGCTTCCTTCAGGTGCCTAGGAAAGGGGGAAACTAGATAACAATTGGGGTGAAGAGATTAACACGGTAATTATTTGTAGAAATAGATGCTAGCTCTGTGGTTTCAGTATTATTAAGAAGTCTTAGAGACTACTTACAGGGCAAACTGGGGCCTTTTCTTACAACTTCTGGTCTTGGAGTAGTGAGAGATTAAGAGAGTCACAGCCAGCACATGTAAGAGGTAGAATTTGGACCTAAATTTTCCTTTATTGGAGTAATGATTTAGTAGGCCAAGGGGCTTCTCTTATTACTTTATAGCAGAATATATTTTATATTTATATGTAATATATGAAATTTTTATTATAAAAATATATAAACATCATATAAAATTATATATATACTGAACAATACAATAACAAATATAATAACATTTGTACATAATACTTCAAATTATCATTCTCTTATTACTTTATATTTTATAGGTTTTAGTAAAACTGATTTGCATTTCTAACATTCATCAGGTCAAGAAGAAGGTATCCATTGTTTAGTACCTGCTCAGGGCTGTGTCTGATAGTGGGAATACAAAAACAAAACACAAAAAGCTGACCTCAGCCCCAAAGGAGCTTCCTTCTTTTATATCAGAGGACACAACAAAGAGATATCTGAACATATACAAAATAAGTTTAAAAACACAAGATAATGTTTTGGGGGTGGGGGAGGAACCAGCATATAGGAGGGAGGAATCAGGAAAGGTCACATGAAGCAACGTCACTTTAGCTAAGTTTGGAGGAGTAACCAGTGGTTCTGTGAAGCAGGGTTGGGGGAAACCTGTATTCTGGTTCTGAAGAAGACACAGGATTAAGAAAATGGAGCATTGTATACAAGAAACAGCAAGAAGACCAGTTTGATCAGAGTACAGAGAACATGAAGGGGACTAATAAGTAATAAAATTGGAACTCTAGGTTAGCACTATACTAAATAGTGTTTTAAATGCCAAACTGAGTATTTAGTATTTGACTTTAAAGTATAATAGGGAGCCACTGACGTTTTTTGAATAGCGAAGTGACATGGCAAATAATTTCAATTTTGCATAAAGAGAAATATCTGAGTTGGGCCTTAAAGGAAGACAAAGATTCTGAAAGACCAAGATGAGGAACCATGCTATTTGCATCGCAACATTCAACACCTTATATGTAGAAGAAGCTAAAGAACTACTAGTCAAATGAATAAATAGAATAAATGAACAAATAAATAAATGTATGTTTATTCAAATGTATTGAGGATAACGTTGAATGAAAAGATATTTTCCTTGTCATAACAATTAATTTCCAAATCCTGTGTGTAGTCTTTAATTGTGGGTTTTTACTTATGTACATGATTCATTCCGTTTTCTTTGGGATGATGGCTTTTTTTTTTTTAATAGGCAAAATTGTCCTCACGCCCGATGGAAAAAGAATGCTATTGTATGCATGGTACCTATATTTTTCTGGAAGGGACAGTCCCTAGCCTCAAACCTCTAGCAATGTAAATTAGAAGATCTGAGAGGAAAGGGGGAAAACTATAGATCATTCTAAATAATTGTAAGGACTAAAACACACACACACACACACACACACACACTCACTCTCTCTCTCTCTCTCAGTACTTCGAGATCTAATTGTGCCCACTTTCAGGACCTACACCGCCTTTCAGTATTAATTTAATGAAGTTCTAGCCAATGGCACCAACTCACTAAATTGTCAATAATGTGGCCTGTTTCATTGTCTGAAGTGCAGCAAAAAGAGGCTAGATTTAGGAAAAACTACACCTCTCTCCTCTTAATTTCACTTACATTTTATCTACAGAATTAGTTAGACAATGAATGGTGTTTGTAGTGTAGAGTGTGTGTGGAGGTCAGAGATGTTTCAAGGATCTTAACTCAGTAGTCCCAGGTGGAAAGCCAACCCACAACATAGCTTGAAATCTCCTTTTCTAAAAAGTTAGCAGGTCAAAAGGCATTCATTAAGTGCATACAGTGTACTCGAGATAGGAATATAAACAAAAACAGTCCTTGCTTTCAAGAAGTTCACAAGAAGGGGGAGAAAACTGTGAACAACATATACAAAGTTTTTAGACAAATGGGAAGTAATTCTCAGGGGAAGGTCCAAGCATTAAGATAGAAATGAGAAAAGCTTCTTCCAGAAGGTATGGTTTTAACTGGGACCTGAAGGAGGTCAGGGAGATCAGAAGGTGGCCATGAGGAAGAAGTCAGGAGATGGAGTACCTTATTCCAGAAATGCCAAAGAGCCAAATGCCTCTATAACATAGACTGGATGGGAGTAATATAGAAGACTGAAAAAAGACAGAAAAGGGCTAGTTTGTAAAGGGTTTTAAAAACCAGAGAACTTTATATTTTATCCTGGGGATATTGCTGACCAAGAAAATGAGAAAGCTTTTTGGTTGAGAAAAAACCCAAGATTACAAGTGGGAAGAAAATCTGGGCCCTCATTTCAGTTACAAACTAACTCCTAAATGTCAAAACCTCAGTTTCCTATTCTGTCAAAGGACTGTGTTAGACAAAGACCCAATTCAGATACCACTTCTTGCATGACGTTTTTCTTGATAATGCTGGCTGAAAATGGTCTTTCTCACCTTCAGTTTCTTACATACTTTTATGTATACATCTTCCTTTTTCCAAACTCCACTGAATTTTAAGTGGCTTAAAACCAGAATTTGGGCCACATTTATGTCATTTCAGTGACTACAATAGTAATAAATATGTTTTCTTATTGAGATGGTATCGTTTCTTTTGACTAAAAAATGCTATGATTCTAAAAACATCCCAAAATCCAACATCTCAAGCTGGTTAGGTCAGGACCTTCATTCTATCTGATCAAGTATAAAATGGATTTGGGAGTGAGAACCTTAATATGCTTAACCCTCCCTACTCAAAGTAAAAAGATCTTCCTCCTTTTCTCTGAAGAATTTCTGTCCTGCCATTACATTCTTTTTCTCCATCTAAAATTCTTGTTCCCCTTCCTTATTTTTACCAAACTGGTCTTCTCCAGCCCTAACTTTTCTTTTTTTAAAAATAATAATAGTTTTTTTTTTTTTATTTTTCAGAATACATGTAAAGATAGCTTTCAACATTCATCCTTGCAAAACTTGTTTTTCTTATCTTTCTCCCTCCTTCCCCACTTTCCATCTGCCATAGATAGCAAGTAACCCAAATTAGTTTAAAGATGTGCAATTCTTCTAAACATATTTCCACATTTATTATTCTGCACAAGAAAAATCATATTAAAAGGTTAATAAGGAGAAAGAACAAAAACAAGCAAGCAAACAACAACAAAGGTGAAAATACTATGTTGTGATCCACATTCAGTCCCCTGGGTACAGATAGCTCTCTCCAACTCAAGTCTATTGGAATTGTCCAGCCCAAACTTTTCAACTGTGTGTGTGTGTGTGTGTGTGTGTGTGTTTAAGTTTGCCAAAAACTTTAACCATAATTTAAAATGAAACTAATGCTAAAACACATAACACTTGGTCAAACATCTCTGTGTGCTTACTGGTTATGTATTTAGGAAAAAAATCTCTTGAAGGCAAGATTTCTTTCTAGTAGAAGTGTTTAGTGGAAAAATAAGACAAAATTTAATTTTTTTTAAACAAGTGCATGTTACCTGCTATGTACATCTCTAATGCAAAGTACAAATTCAAAATGGTAACAAGCTGTCTTGGAACCAAGAAGCTGTGATTTCAAGTCCTGACAATGATGCATACGTGTGAGTTTGAATAAGTCACTTAGTCTCTAAATGTCTCAGGCAACCCTGTAAACCCTGTAAGTTTCAGAGAAGATACCAACCTGTAAGGGTGGATGCCCATCCTTGCCACTGTGAAAATAATAATTGAAAATACCTACCCTGCTGGCCACCACCAGCTGAACGAGCCCAGCTGCAGCACGGAGAATGGCCACAGCTTCCTGATGTGAGAGGCCAACAAGTGACTGGCCATTGATCATTAATAACTCATCTCCTGAGGTCAGCCTGCCATCCCTGAGGAAGCAAAAAGGAAAAAACAACCTTTGTCAAGATGCTTTGGAGAAGAATTGTGATTTTCCTGGAATTGGGACTGGACAGGACAGGGGGAAAGGAGGTTAGTATGGGCCAGAGTAAATTCCAAAAAAGAAATAATGACTATAAACAATTTTAAATAGTTACTTATTTGTATGACTTGAATTGACCAGCATTAAGCTCATAGGTAAGCATCAGTCCCAAAGATGGCAAGAGGTTCTGTGTGTTAGTGACAAGTCTATGAGAGGAAATCCTTTACTCTGGCATTTCTATGTAATTTCTTCTAAGTAATTTCTACTTATTAGTTAACAAATAAATCTTGAAGGACCTGCATGTGGCAGGCATATGTATCCTTGGTAAATGGAGAAGCCAAGAACCCAAGAAATTTAGATGACTGACAACGACATGGAGTCATAACTGGCATATATGACATGGGGTATGGCCCATAAAGTGCTGTTCGCCATCCTGGGGCTAATAAGCAGACATTGCTGCTCTCTCTGTGAGAGTCAAACCTCCTGAGTATAGTTGCATGGCTTCCTGGAGTGACAAGTAAAGGGAAACTCCCAACTGCAGACTCTTTCAGGGCTAGGGTCTGCATGTCTTTCTCTGCTGCAGTTGAACTCCCAACTCCTAGGATGCTCTCTCCTAGTCTTAAATTCTCTGTGTGGTCTCATTCTCTTCCCTCTTCCTTACAATATGGATCCCTAGATCCATTCTGGAAAATCCCAGTCAGGCTCTTAGGGTAGAGAAGAGCTTCAGATATGACCTCAGCAAATACACATAGAGTTGGAGGAGGAAGGTGGAGAGCAGAAGGGCCTGAGTTTTCAGTGTTGTGGGAGGGAGGAGAAATAATCCCAACTTATAATTGGTACATTAGATCCAAGGAGGGGAGACAAGCACAGCTTTCCCACTTACCTCCTCAGCTCAGGTTGCTGAAAGAAGTCATAGGAATTGGAGCACTGAGGGACCAATAGTTTAGATTAGGAATATCCTGGTACAGTCTTTTCTGCACCAAACATTGACTTTTCCACATATCCGCCAGAGGTTACAGGAAGAGTTGAGATAATTTGCAAAACCTGTCAACTTTCTATATTTGTTTTTAAGATAAATATAGAAGTCAAGAAAGCCAGTAAAGGGAAAAGATATCTCCCCTTAAAACTACAGCACCATATCTCCCAATCTTCTAGAAATACATCCTCCACTTCCCTTACAGTTCTTCTTGCAGGGAAGAATGTAGTTCTTTGGTATCATTCAGAGTTGGCTCTGACAGATTCACTTAGTAGTATAATGCAGGAAGCAATTACTATCCTTCTATTCCTTAAGCAGAGAACAAAAGTTTCCAGGCTCACATCATCTTGGTGAATACAGCCATTGAGAGACCTGTTAATGCTACCTGTTTGACATATATTACTGTATCTGTGGTTGGCTTCTAGTGATCCCCTTCTGAAGGTCACTGGTGAGGGAAGCCTCTAAGGCTGGCCTTATTCCCTTCCATAAGTCAACCCTTTCAATGCTCTCCAGGAGCTACTTTGGCTGTTTGGTCACTTGGCTCACAAGGCAGGATGGCTGGGAGAGAAACATCCCCCCAGTCCCAGAAAGGGAGAAATGAGACAAGGGAGTTCAAAATATATAAAATCATTCTAGAGGTAAATAGTGAAAAAAGCAGAATCAAATCAAAGTAAGAGTCAGGACTTTAGATGAGGAAAATCATGGATTTAGAATAGAGGGGACCCCACAGGCCAACTGGTCCAATCCCCTTATTTTACAAATGAGGAACCAAAGCTAGTGTCATAAAGTGACTCGTCTGACTGAAAAACTGCTCTTTTCACTGATCCAGTCCCTATTCTTCACTCTGCTTCCTTCTGTATTTCCCTGGAAGGCCTCACCTCTCACCAGCTGATGATGAATCACTAGGGACATCCAGCTCAAGACCAAAAGATCTAACTGGGGAGAATCTGTATCCTATAAATTTTTTTTCACATGAGACCACCAAGTCTTCTCATGGGAGATGGAGCTCACATCCTCATTAGCAAAACCTTCTGTCCTTTTCTCCTGTAGACCTCATTATTTGTGATCACACTGTGGTTAGTCTTATTCTGATGGTCTTGGATGCCCTAACTCTAATAGACTTGTGCCACTGATTAATGGCACTAATGGAGAGAGCCCTATCACAGAGCCAGGAGAGAACTCACTCAAAAGAATAAAGCAGATCAAATAAAATCACCCTTCCCAAAGTACAAGGACTCCAAATAAAGTGGAGAATAAAGGGCTGTTTTGGTCTTATTTTTCTTGTACATGACAAATATGTAAATATTTTTAAAAGCATTATGCATGTATAATCTATATTAGATTGCTTGATATCTTGGGGAGGGAGAAGGCAAGAGAGAAAGGGGGAAAAAATTGGAACACAAAATCTTACAAAAATTAAAGTTGAAAACTATGTACAATTTGAAAAATAAAATACTATTGGGGGAAAAAAAGAAAATAAAGGGCTGGATCTCTAAGGTAATGTGGCCTGTGTATTAGGGAAGAAGCTTACCATACTTTCCAGAGTCCAGAAAAGTGTCCCATGAGACAGTGATCTGTAGTAGTCTCAGTCTCACATAAAAGGCAATATATTGACTTAGAAAAACACAAATTAACGTTATCTATGTTTTACTGTATTTTTATTTATTTTCTTAAACATTTCCTGTTAGGATTCTTATAAGGTGCTAAGTCACTGGAATTGAGAGAGACAATAATTGTCTAATTTAGCATGGTACTTAACAGTTCTCTAGTTCACTAATGTACTTAGTACTTATTAGAGTTCCACAAGATCACACCTTTAAGAGAGCATATATAAGGAGGAGCCCACTAAAGGACAAGCCCACTCTTGGAGGCAGAGACAGATTTATTCCATTTTCCACCTTTGTGCTGGCTGGAGAGGAAAAGGACTAGAGCCAAAAGCTTTTGGAACCAAGGAGAGAGATATGCCTCTAAGAAAGCTAACCAGGCCCAAGGAAGGTGACAATACTTGAAAGAGAAAATAAAGGATTTGGACTTTAATTCCTGGCTGCATTTGAGGTGATTATTATTTTTTGCTGAAACTAAGGCTGCTCCCAGAAGCCCTCCAAGAAATCTGCTCCTAGAGAACTTTATATTTTAGAGAAGAATATTACATTTTTCCATTTATTCTTTAATCTGGATCCCACTGTATTTGGGAGCTTTGTGAAGAGAATTTCATCTGTTTCCATGGCTTTACCTCATTCTACTATGGCAATCCAAGTCCTACCTCTGGCTTTGCCTGTCTCTGAGGTCCAAGCAATCAGTCAACAAGAATGACTTAATTCAGAAAGTTTAGCTGAGAGGGAATAAAGCTGTTCTTGTTTTACCTTCTTGGTTCTAGTAAACCAGCTATGAGTTGAGATACTTTTTCTTTTCCTCCTACAATCCATGGAAGCTCAAGCCAAGGCCCCCAGTGCAATGCCTGCCAGTGGATCCCTACATTCTACATGTTCTAACTGATACCATCTCTCTCCCCCCTCCTCAGCAACTGCCATTTCACCAAACAGACAAAAGTTAAGAATTGGAATCTAGCCAAGCCTCATTCACAAGTTGGGGCCAGCTTATTCTTCCTTTGAGGAAGGGAGCTGGACATCAGATCTCAGAAAGAGGAAGTGGAGAAGAACTAAGTTCAAAATTAGGAAAAGTCAGAAAGCTGGCTAATACTGGAAGTCAAGCTGGCAAAGGCCGGTGCTTGCATTCAGAAACTTCAGAGTACAAATACAGAATGGGAGGGGTAGAAGTAAGAGACATGAGTAGGGAAACAATTTAAATAAAAAAAGAATCTGGAAAAGTTTTAATGAATTGTGAACTCTATATGGGTCAATGGGGAGATACAGCAATCCAAAAAAAAAAAAAAAATGTCATCTTAGGCTCTGTTACTGAAAGTGCTCTGAGGAATGGAGCTACAGATAAAACTGGATTTTACCCTGGTCAGACCAAGTCTGGGAGCCCTATGCCCAAGTCTAGGTACTATAAATAGGATGCTGATATTTCGAGTACTTCCAGGGAAGATGACCAGGACAGGGAAGTCATATAATAAAAGGAAGTATTACAAAAAGGTGGCCTTTTCCTTAGGTTACCTTTTTGGAATACTTACTTGGCCAAACAGGCCAAAGTTCACTGGTTGAAGGAGTAGCATGGAAAAGAAGGTCAACATTTCTAGATGAAGAAATAAAGGAAGGCCCCAAATTCAAGCAGAGATAATCAAAGAGAAAAAGGTGGAAAATGGTGTAGGATCAGAATCAAAGCAGGAGATTTTGAGGAACAACAGAATTCAAATCAATATCTAGGTGAACTCTTTCCCCATGGTGGTTTTACTTATGTCCCCATGCTTTAAAGCATCCACACTAACATCTGACTTAGCAAATAGGATCAACAAGTGGCTGAGAGATACCGACAACTTTGCCCAAAGGATTCAGTGAGAAATACCAGGAGACTGTAGGCATGAGGAAGATCACTGACTAAAACAGGACTCACAAAAGGACAGGACCCAAAAACTCCCAGAGAGTTTAGCAGCAACAGCTAAGAGTTCTTATTGTTATGTGAAACAAACCAGTATAGCCTGGATCTGATCCAAAATTCCACTCTCTTCTAATTCAGTGGCCCCATGGGCCAACTCTAGTTATTTTCTTATAAGGAAACGAAATGTGCTTCCTTCTAACTTTGACTAGTTGCTCCTACTTCTCCCCTCTGAGCCCTGAATCGCTCTTCCTCATGCTAGCCCTTACAATACATAAAAATACCGATGGCCTCTTACAGTCACTTTCCCTCCTAGCTGGTTATCTCCTGGAAGCTTTGGACTCCTCCTCCTTACTTCTCATAGCTCTCTAGGCTCCTGGTTCATCCATTCTACCACCAGGTTTTATAGATGTCTCCTTCCCACAAAATACCTGCAATCTTGTCCCCTATCAAGGAATAGGATGACTGAGTTGTTTTTGTTATTGTTTCATGACACATTTGGGTTTTTCTTGGTCATTTCTTTTTTCAACTCATTTTACAGATGATAAAATTGGGGCAAAGAGTTGAGTGACCTACCCAGGGTCACACAGTAAGTGTCTGAGCTTAGAATTGAACTCGGGAAAATGAGCCTTCTTGACTCCAAGGCCAGTGCTGTACCCACTGCAACACTCTAGCTGCCTAGCTGCCCAATAGAAGTCAAGGATCCTTATTTTGTCACCTAATATTTGAGCAAGTTGCTTATACTGTCTAGCCCTCAGTTTCTACTTCTTCAAAATGAAAGGGTCATAATAGATGGTCCCTAAGATGTTCTTCAGCTCTGAACCTATGATTTCATGAAAGGGCCAATTAATAAACACATAGATAAATACATGCAAATGTTATGTACTACCCCAGAGTTCCCTAGATTTAGCATGTTGAAAAGTAAATCCAGCAGGTAAATTCCTTCCCCCAAGGTATCTAGGATAGTGAGGATGGACAGAGAGAAGTTAATTTTCAGGGAAGGCATTCAGGGAAGCTAGAAATCAGGAAAAACTTCATATAAAAAGTGACCCTTGAGTCTAGCTTTGAAGGAAACTAGAGATTTCTAAAAGAGGAAGGTTAGGAGACCCTCCCCCACTATATTCTTTACCTTCACCCCTCTCCAATGCATTCCATTCCTTTCTTTTTACATTCTTATCATTACTAGATGTATATCAATTAACTCTTAGTTTCAACTAAAGTTCTACTCCTGTGCCTCACTGTATCATGGAAGCCAGTTTAGGCTTTTGAGGGCTATGCCAGAAGATTAGTCTGTAGCACCACCTACAAAACTTAAAGTATGCTTTATCTAAGGAGCAGCTTGACTAGGACCAGAGGTACTCATCACTAGAAAGTCATCCAGCAGGTGAGAACTTTATAATTCACAGAAATCAAGTAGACTGACCCTGAAAATCCACGAAAAGGTCTATTTATTAAATAAGTTAAATGGAGGGAGTCCTCACATAATATCATAGATCCATCAAGCCACAAGTCTTTATGGCATCTCAAACCAAAGATGATTGTAAACTCTCTGATGGTGGGAACTAGGTGTCTTCCTTAGTATAGGATGCAAGAGTGCTGCTGTGTTTCTATGAACCCTCAGGAAATGCTCAATGATTTTAGGCAATAGAAAGAGAGAAGAGATCATTGGGTTTTGATCACAGCCCCACCACTCACTAGCTTGATGACTTTGTCACCCTTTTTATGGATCTTAGCTTCTTTATTGGGACAGTGGGAAGATGGGAGTAAAAGATCTTCAAGATCATTTAAGGAAGACTATTGATAGAGAAGAAAATCAGAGTTCTGAAATGCCTCAATTTCATGCCCTACAGAAAAAGTCTAGAGAAGAGTAAACTTAGTGGGTGGTAATAAGGAGAGGAAAACATAGCGGCTCTTGACAAGTATTTGAAGAACTGTTTCATAAGAGATGATTTCATTGCTTAGTTCACAATAGGATGAATATCAGTGAGGAAAAGAGGTTGCAGAGAGGCAGATTTAGGTCTGACATCAGGACAAATTTCCTAATTAGAGTAACTGTAAAATGGGAGGCAGCAAGTTCTCTACTAGAAGTCTTTAGGCTAGAAGGACCATTTGTTGGATATATTATAAATGTGGGGAATAGATAAGGTGAAAAACTTACAGGAATGTATGAATTCTTTTTCTGTATTTTATTATTTCTGTGTTTCCCCTGTGACCTGTATAATATGTGCAAACTCATATCTACTTGAGCCTTGGCCAGCTAGAAACATATTTACTTAACCTGAGCTGAAGACATTTATTGGTATTTGACATTTATCGATATTTAGTCTATTAGCTGGACCACTATCTGCTTGATTAAGCCTAAAGGCCTGACTTTCTGTTTCCTTGAAATCAGGAGATTTCAGGGAAACAGAAACCTTCCATTCCAATCTCCCCAAATAGCAACAACCAATTAGATGCCTTCCCCTCCCCTTCTCAATGCTCTTTTATTGTGATGTAATTTCTTGTATAAAAGCTATGTATCTTTATTACTTCTTTAGCCCTCCTATCATGAGCTTTCTCTTTCTTATCTCACGATGAGATGGCTCATGCTCTGGAGGTTTTCAATAAACAACTTTTCTGCCTTCTACTGAGTGATCTCTGAGTAATCGTTTTTGGGTAAGGGTCTTCTACATCCCTCACATAAAGAAAAGATTCTTGTTCAGGAGTAGATGATCATCTGAGATTCTGCCACTTTGTGATACTTTCCAGCTTCAAAATTTTAGGGATTAAGGCTAGTGAAATTTAATTATAAAATTGTTTTTCTTTCCTCCTCTTCCAATAAATGTAGCAAATTATTTTCTTACTCTACAGGCAAATTCTACCTGCTATAGTGCACCTTGCTTCTGCCCTCAACTGTGAAATACTCTATTTCTTAGAATATTCAGGGTGTTTCCAAAGTCTAAATATGATTTTGTGTTATTAAAATTTTAATAATGTAACACTGTCCATTAAAGCTTTAATAGCATAAAACTGCACTTAAGACTTTTGAGATACTCTGTTTAAACATATTTCACAAACAAGCAGAAGGGAAAATCAGGAATGAGTTTAGCAAGAAAGTGACATATTAATCCTGTTGTGACCTCTGGCTATTAGACACTATATATTCCTGCAATAACAGAGATTGTAATTCAAAAAACAGAAGATCTCAATTCAAGGTATGGCTGACTTATTTATTTATTTATTTGACAATAGCTTTTTATTTTCAAAATACATGCAGACAAAAATCCGACCTATGTAAAAAAAAAAAAAAAAAAAAAAAAATACATGCAGACAGTTTTCAACATTCACTCTTGTAAAACCTTGTGTTCCAAATTTTTCTCCCTTCTTTCTCCCCACCCCCTTCCCCTAGTCAGCAAACAATCCAATACATGTTAAATGTGCAATTCTTCTATATATATTTGGTATGACTGACTTATAAAAGCAAAGAGACTGAATTCATGAGATATAGTTGAAAATCAATTTTATTACTGATTTGGGGGAAAACTTGCTACAGTTTGGTGCAAATGTGGAACTCAAGGGTTCCCACAAATTCCTGAGTGCAGATGAAAATAGAACTAGGAAATGTTTAGCAAAATAAAAATATAATACAACAAATGATGTTAATTTGTGGTTTTGTAAGTCAATATGGGACCCATAAGAATCCATTTCTATTCAACTTTAACATCATCCTGCAGTATATCCAGAGCTGAACTCAAGTTCCTCCCAAGAGCCAGGAATAGCTGCATTCTAATTCTTTTTCTGTCTCTATTGATGTGGATACAGGTCAAGTCATTTAGAATCTCTAAGCCTCGATTCCCTACTCTGTCAAATGGAGGAGCTGGAGTAGATGACCCCTAAGGTCCTTTACACTATTGATCTATGTTCCTATGATGAAATTGCCAATTACTAGAAAGACCCAAATGACAAAATAACAGATAATTAAAAATGTAAATGAGTTGTGTAGATATAAACAAATGTTTTCTTCACAACAGTGAGCAGTGCAAGTACTGGCTCTAAGTGCAAGAACTGGCTCTATTTTATAGAGAGAAAATTGAAATTTAAAAAGATCAAGTGACCACAAATCCAGGACTACACAGCTAGTTAGGAGTCAAAAGCAGGATTTGAACAAGGATCTTCTGCCTCTAAGTCTAGCATGACATCCCATGATTCCTATAAATTAGCTTTTTTAAAAGTGGTTAAGACGAGGAGGGGAGAGGATGGAGGCAGGGAAACCATGCAGACAGTTCCATACCTGTGAGCGGCACCTCCTTCTTCTACGTGTGCGACAATGATTCCGTGGGGTGATCGCTTTGATCCTCGGCCTCCAGTTATCTGGATGCCCAGGCCGTCTGATCCTTTCACCATGTGCATCTTCCATATCCGGCAGCCTTCCCGCTAGAAGAAAAAAAAAAAGAAAGATTATACTGATGTAATGACACAGCACTGAACAGGAGACACTTCATGGAGCCATCACAGCTGGGATAAAAATCAAAAACATTTAGAAATGGGTAGAGGAACTGAATGTCCTCTCTGTATGTCAGAATTAAAGTCTACAGCAAGAAAGAACAATTAGCAAATTCATGACTCCAAGTGCTGTTTATACTTGCCTGGTAAAAGCTCACATCCTATCAAATTTACATGCTCTCTTTCCTATCTCCCATTGCTACCCCTTCTGCTCTCAATTACATCATCTCTAATGTGGTGCTCAATGAAAGGGCACAAACAGGAGTCTGGTAAAAAATCTCACTCTGAAGACTTAAAAATCCTTTAAAAACAAACCAGAAGAAGACCAAGAATTAAAATTTATTTGATTTCTCTGGGACTTTATTGCCCAAATTTCTATGGACTTATTACCTCAATTCAATGCAATAGACTTTATTAAACACCTACCATGTCTTAGACCCTGGTCTAGACATCAGGAATACAAAGACAAAATCATAACAGATGCTTAGGTATGTATAGGTATGACCTGTGTGATTATGATTATGAAATAATAACTATCTGCTTTCTTTATCCATCAAGAAAGTCTAAGTCTCCTTTCAAAGTACAATAATGGTAAAATCTCCCTAAACTCATGCTGTTAGGAATAGGCAATGTGCCCAATAAAAATGCTTGCAAAACAGAAAGAATTTGAAACATTTGGAAAATTTGAAATACACTGACAGAAAGTGAAATGAAGCTTTATGCAACAGTAAAATACACACACACACACAAGACTTGGACTGATTGCTGATGTGCAGCAATAGGAATGTCTAGAAAAATTATTGCCAGACATCAGAGACCAATTGGACTCACATCCCTGTTATTGCACTTTGCTGGAGGGTCTGATTTTTCCAGAAATGCATATAGCACTGCTGTAAAGCTCTCCTTTAACCAGATGACCAACTAGACAGTCTGGGCCAAATGCAACTCTGGAAGCTGGAGAGTTACCTCAGAAGTTCATGAACTTATTCTTCAAGTTTCCCTGTTCTGACTCCATTGCTCCCCTTGTCCCATTTCTGTCCTTCAGAAATCTGAGACAGCCCACCTAATGGAGAGTGAGATGCATTCCACCCTTACCAGCAGCCCCTCACCAACTCGGGTTCCTGGGACCACTCACTATTCCTCAATACATACCACAACCAACACCTAATGACATACGATTTTATTAACTGATATTAATGCATGCATATACCATCCACCTGCACAGCACAATCATATGTCAAAGATAGGTGAGCTGTCCTACCTATATACCATGCCAGTAAAGGTGCTCTGGAAGAGTAGGACATTGCTTCGCATAAAAGTGGTATGATCTATACTAGACAGAACACTGACTAGGAGTCAGGAAGTCTTGGATTTGAATCCTATCCCAAATACTTACCATATGACCCTATGGAAGTTACTTCATTATAATGAGCCTCAGTTTCCTGCTAAATGGACTGAATAATAGAACCTCTCACACATGGTTATTGTGAGATAAATTATATGTGTATATGTCAAGGCATGTCATGTATGTGTGTAAATATACATATATCTACATATACATAGATAAGATATACACATATGCACAATACATATACATATATACACCTATATATTCATATAATCTATATACATACACACATATGTACATATAAGCATGCATATACACAGACATATATATGCAATACAGACACACCAATACTTACACATGCATATATATGTGTATAAAAATCAAGAAAATTCAAAAAGGGATCACAAAGAGCAGGGCACAATTGAAATACAACTAAACAATATTTAATAATGAGGAAATTAAGTTATACACACATATATGTGTAAATTCACATATGTGTATACATACACATACTTGTGTATGTGTAAATTCATGAACTTTTGAACACCATTTAATGTGAGTTGTCATGTCTTCTAGTTCAGAAAAAAAAAGCATGTAATACATTACTAATGGGTCAAGAGTTTCACAGTTTGATTTTAGGAATAGGTAAATTTACTTGATTTCAAGCTGAGGCTCCCCTTTGTTGGAGAGAAGATCGGGGAGTATTTTCTTTTGAAAACATAAAACTCATACTGGAATGATGTTGTTTTCACTTGATCATTTGTAAATACTGTTAGAATCAAGAAGTTTTTTTTTTTGTTTTGTTTTGTTTTTTTGTTAGAGGGAAGAGTGCATGGGTCCTTTGATTCAATCAATGTAGGGAACACCTAATAGGATACTTCCTCTACCAGGACAAGTCAGGGAGTGATAATTTGCCTAGAATCCCATAGCCAATATGTTTCAATATGTCTTCCTGATTCAAAGATCTGCAATTTGGATGCAGGGTGGATCCAACATTGGTTCTTGGAAATAATGGGGAAAAAAACAGGCATCTCTCCAATCTGCATTTCTTTAGGCTACAATGTATTTAAGTAAAACCCATATTCCAGGTGATTTGTTCAGATGGCAATGTTTTGGATATGTCTCCAAACATAATCCTTTAGAGGTCACAGAATCAAAATGGTAGATGGAACTTTGAACATTAACATAACTCATATTCCCTGGTTCTAGGAGACATCTAAAGCTTCTTAGATAATTACATGGAAAAAAAAAAAAAAAAAGCCTTTTTTGGATGAAATGTGGTTCATTGATTTACTCTATGTATCTGTCTGATGGGCACATTGTCAAGGTAGCCAAATGTTCTTTTACATTTTTTGTTAACAGCAGTGTTATTTCTAATCTTACTTAATGAAAAAAGGGCAGCTTCAGAGCAGTGAGAGAGCACTGGGCCTGGAATCTAGCAGATTCTCCATAAGTTCAAATCTGACGTCAGACACTAGCTGGGTGATGCTGAACAAGTTTCTTTTTTTTTTTTTTTTTTAAATTTTTAAATAACTTTTTATTGACAGAACCCATGCCAGGGTAATTTTTACAACATTATCCCTTGCACTCACTTCTGTTCCGATTTTTCCCCTCCCTCCCCTAGATGGCAAGCAGTCCTTTACATGTTGAATATGTCACAGTATATCCTAGATACAATATATGTTTGCAGAACCGAACAGTTCTCTTGTTGCACAGGGAGAATTGGATTCAGAAGGTATAAGTAACCCGGGGAGAAAAACAAAAATGCAAGCAGTTTATATTCATTTCCCAGTGTTCTTTCTTTGGGTGTAGCTGCTTCTGTCCATCCTTGATCAATTGAAACTGAATTAGTTCTCTTTATCGAAGAGATCCACTTCCATCAGAATACATCCTCATACAGTATCGTTGTTGAGGTATATAATGATCTCCTGGTTCTGCTCATTTCACTTAGCAGCAGTTCATGTAAGTCTCGCCAGTCCTCTCTGTATTCATCCTGCTGGTCATTTCTTATAGAACAATAATATTCCATAACATTCATATACCACAATTTACCCCACCATTCTCCAATTGATGGGCATCCATTCAATTTCCAGCTTCTAGCCACTACAAACAGGGCTGCCACAAACATTTTGGCACATACAGGTCCCTTTCCCTTCTTTGTATCTCTTTGGGATATAAGCCCAGTAGTAACACTGCTGGATCAAAGGGTAGGCACAGTTTGATAACTTTTTGAGCATAGTTCCAAATTGCTCTCCAGAATGGCTGGATGTGCTGAACAAATTTCTTTACCCTATTGTCTCAGTTTCACCACTTGTAAAATGATAGAGAAGACAATGGCAAACTACTCCAGTATCTCTGCCAAGAAAACTCCAAAGGGGGTCACAGAAAATTGGACACAACTGAAAAATGACTAAACAACAATATTTAATGTTGAGGAAACTGAGTCATTAAAAACATCTAAGTGATTTATGATCATCCATGTGTCACCCAAGACAGCTAATAAGTATCTGAGATTGGCTTTAAACTTAGGCCTTTCTGACTCTGCTGCCTCTCTAGCCTAATGGGATGAAAATGATATTTCTTGTGTGATTTGTGAATTGATTCCGAGAGCAATTCCAAAAGAAGGGCTCCAAAAATGTTTTTATGTGACAGCACCTTTGCAATAATCTTACAGATTCCCCAAGTGGTTGATTAAAAAGAAAGCTTCACTAGGATTTGTAAATTCTAGTAGGTTTATGCAAATAATTGTCCTTACTGTCACACTATATCTACCAGCAAGAGCCTAGGTACAGATTTTAATATTGAAACTGAGAGGTCACCAGCAGATTTCCAGCAAGTAGTAGGTTGGTGAGTTTGTTTCTTATTTCTCCACTATTTTCCCCAATAATTATCACGATCACATCATGAACATTCAATCTTTAAGTGGTTTCTATTTGGCACAGTAGATAAAGTGTCAGGCCTGGACTCAGGAAGACTCATTTTTTCTGAGTTAAAATCTGGCTTCAGACATCAGCTGTGTGACCCTGGACAAGTCAGTTAACTCTTCCTCAGTTTCCTCATCTGTAAAAATGAACTGGAAAAGGAAAGGGCAATGCACTCCAGTATCTTTGCCATCAAAACCTCAAATGAGGTCACAAAGTGTCAGAATGACTGAAGTAATTGAACAATAAATACAAAACTAAAGCTTTTACTTGAGTTTCTATGCAAGATTCTGCCCAACTTAAGACTTCTGTGTTTTCTAAAAAATTCTTGATTATCCATAAGCAGAAGCATCATCAAGAACAGAGATTCTTAACCTTTTTTATTTCATAAATCTCTTTGGCCACCTTGGTAAGCCTAGAAATCTTCTCAGTATCATGTTTCAAAATTTTTCAAAAAGCTTAAAATGAAAATATACAAAGCTTCAAGGGAAATAAATTATATCAAATTATAGTTATTTAAATATTGAAAATCAGCATCACAGGATATGAATAAACAGGAACTAAAAGAGAAACCCCTAGCTTGGTAGACCTGAGGGATGGGCCTAACTGTGTGATCCTGGCAAGTCGCTATCAGCCTCAGTTTCCTCATCAGTAAAATGGGGATGATGATAGCACCTTGTTGTAATTGTCAAATAAATAATATATGTAAAGCCCTTTGTAAACTTAAAACCTATATTGTAAAATATTGTAAAAAAAAAAAAAAAAAAAAAAAAAAAAAAGGCAATCTTAAAACTCAGATTGTAAGATGCTAGAGATAGCCCAATAGTAATGTGTGCCATCTCTAGCATCTTGCAATCTAGCACAAAGATTCTCACTAGAGGAAAAATAAAACCCTTCCGTATGGTCTCTTCACAAAATGTATCACCTTAGTTTCTTCCCTAGGAAGACTTACATGACCTGATACAAAGATTGGCAAGCAGAATCAGTTAATGGCAATATTTTAACAATAATTATCTGTGAAGATCTATTCTGATCATTAAAATGATCTACAGCAGTCTCATAGGACTCATGAGGAAAAGGGCTATCTACCTCCAGAAAGAGAGCTAACAAACTCTGAATGCAGATTGAAGCATACATTTTTTTTTGCAACATGGCTAATATGGAAATATGTCTTACATCACTTCACACATATAACGGGTATCATATTACTTGGCTTCTCAATTAGGTGGGGAGAAATTGGAAAGAGGGAAAGAATTCAGAACTCAAAAATTTTAAATGTGTTAAAAATAAAAAAAAATTTAAATGATCCTTTAAACTCAAAATGCAGAATGAGACATATATGGATATGAACATGAGGAATCTGTTTTACTTGGAGATCTAAGAACTGGGTGACAGAGGGCATCGAGTGCCAGGCCTAAAGTCAGAAAGACCAAATTTCAAATCTGGCCTCAGACACTTTACTAGCTGTGTGATCACTTACCCTCTCTCTCTGTGCCTCAGTTGCAAAATGGAAATAATAATAGCATCTACCTTTCAGAACTGCTATGAGAACCAAATGGGATCAAATGAGATAGTAATTGTAAAGCTTTTAGCAAAGTGCCTGACGCACAGTAAGCATTATAAAAATAGTAACTATTTATTCGCTTCATTTTTTCTTGCTTGCTTTTTTCAGTCTGGGGAGGTAGGGAGGGGAAAAATCAATGCTTGTTAAAGTGGGGGAGGGGGTAAAATAAAAGAGAAGCTACAAATAAAATAAAAATAAAAGAAGCCCCTCTCCATCTGGTGCCAATGATAGAAAGAACTTCAGTACTGGCTGGGGAGCAAGAAAAGAATGAAGTTCCTGTTTTCAGGAAAAAGGGCATCTCTCACAAAACACTGCCCTGCCCTTAAGAGACAATAGTGTATGTCAACTGAAGAATTCCTCAAAAGTTTTCCATGAGGAGTCAGCAACTTTCTAACACAGGAGACTCATTGACCATGAGCAAGCCAATTCTTGCCTCTAACTGCAGTCAGTGGCCCCAAGTGAACGCCACAGCTGAGCTGCCAGTTAATGAGGGCTGAGAAGACGTAAGCATGGGAAGGAAACACAACAGGATGGGCTAGAACCAAAATCCTTCCTCTTCAGCTTTCTCCACAGGTCACTGGACATTTGGGGAGGAAAAAATCCTGAACTTTCTCCAATTTGGAAACTGACTCATTTTACTTCTAATTAAAAAGACTGATGTTTGAAGTTAGTATGAAGTTAGGACAGACCACTAGATTAGTCTGTGAGTACACACACCCGAACAGGAGCTTTGGAGGAAACGGAAGCTAGACTCAGGACTGAATGGGAGAATGGGCTGGATCTCAGCTGGGAAAATGCATAATACTTTCAGTGCAAGCTGCCCAAGTCCATCCTTTCAGCTCCAGTGTTCTCTTGGGGAAAGTCAGTGTAGCAGAATGGATGAGCACTGGTCTCAGTGTCAGGAAGACCTCATTGTGGGACCTGAGCAAGTCGATGTCTCAATACCCTAGATAATCGTCTCATACTGTAAGTTAAAGAATGATTGGTGACCTGCAGTAGGGAAGAAAATTTCATTCTGAGAGCAATCCATAACAATGAAATCACAACTCCACTTTAAACAGAAAAACATCCTCCCTATGACACAATGGGACTACAATTCTGAAAAGAATATGATCTCTAGTCAGATCTGCAGGTGACTCAAAGGGCCATAGTGGATATTACTTAGGACAACTTGTGCTTGAAAAGTGGTGATATATTGAGAACAGCAAAAAGAAGGTAGGCTGATCATTTAATGAGATCAAGGATAATAGACTGAGAGTTGCTACAGTATTGACAGAATGGTAAAAGGACCAGAGGAAGACTTCCAGTGAACTGGAGAGAGTCTTTGTGCAGTTAGTTCCAAAGGATGAAAAAGTATGGAAGTCCAATGACTACTGCTAATAATGTAGAGTATAAAACTACATTGTGATAAGATCACAGAATCATCGGTGTATGTAAGTTGTGAGGACTGAACTCCTACATCCCCATTCTTTGACCCTTGATCTCACTGCAGCTAGAAGTTGAACAATCTCCACAAATTGAGTCAATAAAATTCTCAGGAACTCAGGCCTCTGGGAGGGCAACTCTCCCAACCTAATGACGCTAACATCATACTTTTAATCCTCCACTCCCTAAAATTGCCCAATGGACTGGACAAATGCCTGCTTGTAGAGAAACTCCTTCCCCCTCCCAAAGATACAAGTTTAGAAAAGCAAAACCATAGCTGCTTGCTGAGCATTTGTGTACCAGGCACTAAACTAGGTGCTGCTGTGTTTTCATTCAGTAAATCATTGGAAGCCAAAATTGTTATGAAATAACATCAGCTTCCTTCCCCAAACTTAGTCACTTTTTATGAACTTTTTTTTACTCTTATCAGTGAAACAAACCAGACCTCTGCCACATATCTCAGTTCCTTTAGCTCCCTTTTTTTTATTTTTTTATTTTTCTATCTCTTCTTTAGAGGAAGAAAATCCAACATCCAGGGTAAGATTAGGCAATATAGCCTAAAAGAAAAATCCACTGTCATGGAGTCAGGAGACTTAGCTTCTAGCACCAGCAGGTTAAAGTTTGTCAGCTTACTTCTTGAACCTCGATTTTTTCCTCTATGTTAAGAGGACATTAGATTGAGTGATTTCTAAGACCTCTTCTAATTTTTATGTTTCTGCAATTAATTGAGTCAGTATCAGGAAGTTGTGCTTTGGGGTAATTATGCTTATGGCAGTCCAGGGTCTTGCTTCATCTGTCGTTCTCTCCTATTTATAACAGTTGCTTTGAATATTATTATGTGTATCATAAAGTCACAGAAAGAAAGATACTAATTCAATTAAAGAAATATGCATTAAATATCTACTATGTAGAGAACACTAAACTAGATACTAGGGAGGTAGGACAGAACATATAAAATAAAAAAATAAAATCTCTATCCTCATTGGGCTTTCAGGGTGAAGGGAGGCTCAGAAGGGGAGATGTGATAAGCATACATTAAATAGGCATAATAAAAGATATTACATACAAGAATTAGAGAGGTACAAATAAAAGCACTATGGGATGTCCAGTGGAAAGAAGTCTCTCTTATTGATTGAGGAAGGCATAAGATATGAGAAAAAGCTATCTGAAAGAGGTAGAGTTCAAATCAGAAAAGCAAAGGAAGACTATCTCAGGACTTGAGAAGAACATGAGCATAGGTAATTCAATTCAATTCAACCAACAGTAAATAAGCACCTCCTATATACCAGGCAATGCAGATACAAAGACAAAAAAACAAGTTCCTGATTTCAAGAAGTTTTTTTGTTTTGTTTTGTTTTTCCTGGAGGCAAACAGAATTAAATGACTTGCCTGTAATAATATGTCTAATAAGCATCTGAGGTCATATTCGAACTCTGATTTTCATGATATCCATATAGGTAAGAATAAAATGAATACAAAGTCTGTCTAGGATGGTGGCTGTTAGAAATAGAAAGGAAGGGAGAGAGAAAATAGTCTGACTATGAAAGATGAAAGGGATGAATTATAGTATGAGATTTGAATACTGTTAAAACAGGATTAATGTTTTATTAATGGCAAAACTAATGAAGTCATAAGGATGACTGGATTTCAAAGGAAAGATAAGAAATTTAATTTCTTACAAATTTCATTGGAAATAACAGTAAGATACATAGGTAGAGATTTCCCACAGACAATTGGAAAGATAGATCCAGAGCCCAAAGGACAATTTGGGATTAGAAATATGTATTTAGGAATAATCTGGTAGAGGCGGTAGTTAAAACTATAGGCATAAATGAAATTTTCAACTAAAGAATATATAGAATGCTCAAATAATAAAATTGTAGTGAGCACCTACCATAAAGGACTTAGGAAGGGTATAAAGGACTAGTGAAGGAGACAGAGAAGGGAGAGTCAGAAGAGCAAGAGAACCCCAGAACTGAAATGACTCTGAAACAGAGAGAACAAGACTTCCTCCTCCTGGAAACTTTGTTCTTAATCAATCAATCAACAAGCACTCACTGCTTACCATATTCCAGGAGCTCACATTCTAACACAGGAAGTTGCCCATATATAAGTTCATTTGCATAATAAATGTAAAAAGATGAAAATAATATCTAAAAGGAAGTTTGAGAGGGAGAATCATGGCAGTTGGTAGGATCAGGAAAGGCTTCATAGAGAATATGGTACCTCTTAAGGCAGAGGGGGTTTCTAAGAGGTAGAGGAGAGGAGGGAGGGTATGAGGAATGGCTGGTTTAAAAAAAAAAAAGCATGGCGGTAGGTAGGTAAGAGAGTGCTTCTTGTGAGGAAAAGAGGGAAGACCAGTCTGGCTGGCTCATAGAATATAAGAGGGGGAAGAATATATGATGAGGCTGGAAAATAGGTTAGAACAAAGTAGCGGAAGGCTTTTTAAAAGTTAATGGGAAAAAAGTAAAGTTAATGGAGACATTTGTATTTTTCTCCTAGAGACAAGAGGGAAGAATTGGTGCTTACTGTGTAGGAAAACAACATGGTCAGATTTGTGCTTAAGGAAAATCACTTTGGCAGCCGGGTGAAGGAAATTGTATGGAGTATAACTGTAGGAATGCTACAGAGAGGTCAGCGAGGAAAAAAAAAAAAAAAGAAAGAAAACAGACCATTACATTTGGAAAGTGAGAGATCACTGCTTACTTTGGAAAGAGAGGTTTCAGAAGAGTGGCAGGCACCAAAGTCAGACTGCAATGAAGTAAAGAGAGGATGAACGATAATGGAGGCCATCAGGATAGACAACTTTTGTAAGAAATTTAGCAGTGATCCAAAGAGAGAACTATGGAGACTGAAAGCGAATTGAAGCATACTATTTTCACTTTTTTGTTGTTTTTTTTTTTCCCTTTTTCGTGGTTTCCCCCTTTGATTCTTCTTTTACAACATGACTAATGTAGAAATATATTTAAAATAATTGAACGTGTATAGCTACATCATATCACTTGTTGTCTTGGAGAGGGGAAAAGTAAGGGAAGCAGAGAGAAAAAAAAATTTGGCACATAAAATCTTACAAAAACAAATGTTGAAAACTATCTTTACATGTATTTGGAAAAATAAAATACTATTGAAATTGAAAAGTGAGTGGGAGCAGTGAGAGGGAAGAGGAATAGTGGTAGCTGTATAAAGTGGAAAACGGCCTTTTTAAGGATTAGGAAATCTAGGTAGATAAATGATAGATGATGGATAAATAGATGATAAGATTGATTGGTTGACTGTACTTATTAAGTGCTTGTTATATGCCAGATATAGGGTTAAGATATGGAGAATACAAATACAAACATGCAAGATAGACCCATTATATCCTAATGGGGGCAACACAGCCCAATAAAACAGAATTGGAAAATGAGAGAGGAGATAACTGAGAAGGGATTTGGAGATCTGGATCCAGGTAAAATGAGATAAATTCACCTCTTAGAGCTGTACCTCAGAGGCAGAGTCCAAGTTTCCAATGAAAAAAGGGTGGAGATGATGGCCAGAGTATAGGCAACATGGTAGGGAAATAACTGGGAAGGGAGCAAGTTTGTGGCAAGACAAGGTAAAGGTATTGGAGATGGGGAGATATAGATGCTAAGAAACATAGAATGGAGATGATGAGGCAACTTCCTAGAGGAAGAAGAAAAGATGGGATCAAGGGCACAGGAGGTAAGACAGATCAGGGAGGAGACAGTGGGTGATGATGTTAAGAAGTTTTGAGGAAATGTGATTAGGGAGATACAATTAGATGGCCTTTGTGAAATAGCTAACATATCTACTGAAAGTATAAGGAAGAGGGAGGAAGAAGTAGCATAGAAAAAGCAGGAAACTTAAAAGATTGAAAATGATCACTGTGGACAATAAAACAAGGAGTTCAATTGGAGTTATGCACCATAAACTTAGAAAGGGCAAAATAAACTTAATTCTAAGATCATAGGAGCATAAATTTAGAGTTGTTAGGAATTTTAGAAGTCCTTAAATCCAGTGCTCTGATTTTAAATTGGAGATAACTGAGCCCCAGAGATATTAGGTGACTTGCACAGGATCACTTTGCCCAACTAATAGGAATTTGAGGGATAACTGCAGTTCCACTACTCTATTAATCTCTTTTCTAGAGCAATATATGGCAGTGCTGAAGAGCACAGACATCAGGAAGAGGAGGATGAGAATAGTCCATTAAGAACACTGAAAAGTCAGAGGCAAGGAAATCTTGGCATTGTATATGTAGAGGTAGAAAGGGATTTTACAAGTTATCAATTTACAGATGAAGAAACTGAGGCACAGAGGTTAAGAAATTAGCCAAAGATCCTGCAAGTCATAAGCATGAGAGGTAGAATCAGAGCCCGGAGCCATTGGACTATAGATCACTATGTCCTGTTCCCCTCTTCTGAGACAAAGACAAGTAAATCCTCAAAGTGGAAGGTCATGGAATCAAGGTTCATTATAGAGATAATTTAAATCATAATGAGGGAGATAAAGTGAAAGAATGGGGAAGAAATCAAGGAACTAGAGATCATTCTCTAGGTGAAAAATGGGTTAACTGTGCTTGAGAGAGCAAGAAAGGTGAAAGCCTGGGAGGATAAAGTTAGAAAGTAGAATTTATTTTTAGTTTTTTTTTTTAAATAAAAATAAGGAAAATAGAATTTCCAAGTTCACGACGCTGGAGGTTGTAAAATTCTGGGAGATGGCAAGGTCTAAGAAGTAATCCCACTTGGCTGGAAAAAGAAGGTGTTGACGATTGAGCAGTATCAGCTTAAATACTGAAGTGCTCCAGGAAAATAACAGAGAATGGCATGGAGAGGGACATTGTTATTCCAGAATTAAAATTACTGAGAAAGTGAAAAGAGTAACTCAGCAATTAGTAAAAGAGAAGAACAAAGATGAGACAAGACGGCATCAACAGATTCAATATATTTCAAATGAGCAAAAATTATTAAGGAATGGAAGTAAACAAAAATCTATAAATGACAATGGATCCTTCTCATCTGGTCTTGTGAGTCAGGAAAAAAATAGTAGAAAAAAATTAAAGAACCAACGTTTATTAAATCCACATTGTCTACCAGCAACTATGCTAGGTACTAGAGACATAAAGATTGTTCTTTAAACTTCATTGTATTCCATGAGCTTACATTCATTTTCTGGACTAGAGAAGGCAGCCATGGATGGGAGGTCTTCAGTAGAAAAGTGAATTTCATTCAAGGAAGGGATTTAGAAAGAGTGTTAGTTGAAAATTTTGAGGATATAATTTCCAGAGAGCTGAGTAATGACAGAGTGAAATAAACTAGAATTGTAAACCACAAAATCTTCAATTAAAATCTGAAAAGGACCTTGGAGATTATCTAGTCCAACCCCTTCATTTTACAAATGAGGAAACTGAGTTCCAGGAAGAGTTAAGTGATTTGCCTGTGGTCACACAATAGTAAATAGCAGAGCCAAAATTTGAATTCTATTGCTCTGATGGTAAATTCAGCATTTTTAAAAAGGAAAAAATGGTTGGAGTGTACTTGGAAAGGGTTCTCTTGTCAAAATAGTCCTCCACTAAACTTGCTCTTCACCCCCACTGGAAGGAACTCTAGAGACTACTTCTTAGACTTCCGAGTCTCTCCTACACCTTGGCTTCACTTGCATTTATATATAAGGAGATCCCTTTGACAGTAATAACATTCAATGAAAACTAATTGTCTATTATGGAGTAATAAATCAGTGTTTTGGAACTTACCAGTTGATGTCAACATCAGTAATATGACTAACTTTGAACTTAACCAGATGTTTAAAATTGATATTTTCTCCCTTTTATTTTAGTTCTTAGATACTGACTGTGGTTAATATTGAGAAGTCCCATCAAATTTGAAATAAAGCCCCATTTTATGCTTTGTATTGAAGTTCAACCAATCCTGATTTATACTTTGAACTATCACCAAAGTTAAGTGTTAACACTTAACCAGGTACTGAGATTACAACGTTTTATAAACAGACCATGTCTAGACATATGGGTCTGATGGCTGTTCTTTCTTTTCCACTGGCTCACAGGGCAAGAAAAATCTCCATCAGCCTTCTTGGAAAAAGCCAAAACCCAGGATAGATTGAATAACACAAACTTCTGTATTCTCTTGCTGAAGTGCCATACTTCCTTATAAATATCCACCTGCAGGGCAGACACGGAAACAATTCTCTACACTGAGTCAAGGGAAAACATTTGTTTGCCAAAACATTGGCAACAGTTTAAAATAACCTGTCAGAGCAATCCTCCATTTCACTTGGAATGACTCATCTTCTGCTCTGATTGAAAAAAGGGATTTACAAAAGATGATATGTCTTATATAAACGTGAGAACAAAGTCAGCTAAAGTTTAGCAGCATGGATTCTTGCTTTCCAAAAGCAGATTTTTCCTGAAGCCTAGTTATTTTTTCCTTCTGATGATATTAATTATCACAGAAGGAAGAAAAGACAAATAATGACAGAGTAAATTAGAAGCAAGCACCCTTGAAGATTATCTAGGCCAAACCCATTTATTTTACAGATACATTAACTAAGGCCCATCAACAGCAAGGTAACACCACTAGCTGGTGTCCCAGCTTGGACTAGACCTGAGTCCCATGATTACTGGTTCAGTGTTTTCTTCACCATGATCATCCTCCAGATAATGAATATCCTCTGTGCAAAATTCTGGCTACATTCTCAAGTAACCTAAGACCACATATGAAAACCTGATAGAGGTCTTGCTTCTTAATGAGTGGAAAAACACATTCCTTTCAGGTTTGACTGGGTAGAGAATCCTAAAGATCCAACCCATTTTCATAGCACATTTAATTAATCAATAGATCAATCAATTCTAATATCATCTTCCTCAAACTATAATCAATATATAATTCAAAATTTTTGGTATGATGAAATGTTCATTGCACTTTTTTTTTTATTTTTTAGAACAGATATACTGTGTCAGTCTATTCTGATGCAGCCTCTCATAAAAAGCCATAGTATTTGTAGCTAAGGCAGTCAGAATCCCCCTGCTCATACACCTGTTTATACTATATTTTTGGTATTTACTATATTTCCAGTTCTAGGTGCCATATTTGAGGAAGACTGTGGATAAGATAAAGAAAATTCAGAACAAGGTAACCAACCAAGAGATGGCCTGGCAATCACCCATTATGAGGACTAGTTGAACAACCACACTGGAGAAGAGAAGACCTCAGTGGACAAAGTCACTGTCTTAAAATGTTTAAAGGAGAGTCATATAGAAGAAAAATTTGACATCAGCTTGGCCACAGAAGATAAAATCAGGAGTAACAGAAAGAAGTTGTGCAGTTAAATTTAGGCTTGATCTGAGGAAGAACTTGGAAACAACCATATCAACTGAAAGTAGAATTGGACACCCTTGGGAGCACAGGAATCCCCTTTCCCCCAAGATCTTTGAGAACAACCTGGATGACTACTTGTTGAGAATAGTCAGGAAGGGATTCTTGGTCAGGTATGGGTTGGAGTAGATCAATTGATCAAAAGGATGTTAGAAATCATAAAAATCCAACCCCTCATTTAGGCTCCACAATATTAAATGACTTGCCTAACGTCACATAGTAAGCAGCAAAGACAGAATTTGAACTAATGTGTTCTGATTCCAAAACCAGTGCTAATTCCACTATACCATTATTACTCCCTCTCTCTCTTTCTAGAATTATGCATAAAGTTTCTATCCTTACTTTAAAACACTGATTTTCTCCAAGCTGGAGTCTCTTTGGATTCGGGGTTGTTTTTTTTTTTTTTTTGTTTTTTTTTTTTGCCCAGAGGCAATTGCAGTTAAGTGACTTGCCCAGGTTTCATGCAGTAAATGTTAAATATGTAAGGCTGGATTTGAACTCAGATCCTCCTGACTTCAGGGCTGTTGCTCTATTCAGTGTGCCATCGGGCTGTGCTACCCCTGGATTCAGTCTTTAAAAAAAAATGACACATGCCTTTTAGCAAATACTATGTAAATACTAGAGCCATCTTGAACCAGCATATAAAAACTGATCATTAAATTTGTAGTACCTTAGAGAGTGGCAAACATTATCAATTTAGGATTTGGATTATTATTTTGCTGATTGTCTAGACACAAGAAAATGAAGGAAAAAATTCTAATAAATACAGATTAAATTTAAGGTACGTTGTGTGAATATCCCTTTATCACTCCTCCCCCAAGTTGATTATTAAACATTTACAATCTCATCCCAGTGAAAGGAGCTGCTATGTTCAAAAAGTATAAACATCTCTGAAATCCTGTGAAAAGAAATATTATGTTCAAAAATCTTAGTATTTCTGAAATCCTGTAATTTTGAGATTCAGGAGAGGCAGTGGGGTATAATGAACAAACATGAAGAGTGAAGAGACCTGAAGTTTTGCTTTTATTGAGATATGACTCACACGGGGAGGTCTAACTTCTGGTTTTCCTACCATATCAGATCATGAAAATTTCCCCCCATTACTTGAAAAATTCAATTAGATGTTACTGCTTTTTTTTCCCTGTAAGTATCAGGAGCTTGTAGGCAAAGAATGAAATTCAGTAAAGAAATATACTCTACAAACATTAACAGCTGTAGTTTTTGCCCTTCTTAGAGTGATAAAATTCTGGAATTTTACAAGTCAAGTCAACAAGTGTCAATTAAGCCCCCGCGTCCTAAGTCTCTGTACTAGGGATAAAAGAAAGGCCAGGAGACTGTCCCTAATTTCAAGCAGCTCACAGTCCTTGGGTAAAACAGCACACAAGCAAGACCATACAGATAAGACAGATAATAATAGTTTGGGATAATCAATAGAGGGAAGCAGCAATAATTAAGGGGAGTCAGGTATGATTTTTAGCTGGAACTTGACAGAAATCAGCAAAGCCAGGAAGCAGATGGGAAAGAACTCTAATAATGAGTGGCAGCCAGTGAAAATGCCCAGAGTTAGAAGAACAAAAGGTCAAGAATTTCAAAGGAACTAATGAAAAAAATCAAATGAAGGTGCCCTAGCTGTAGCAGATCTAAAACTATATTATAAAGCAGTAGTCACCAAAACCATTTGGTATTGGCTAAGAAATAGACTAGTTGATCAGTGGAATAGATTAGGTTCACAGGACAAAACAGTCAGTAACTATAGCAATCTAGTATTTGACAAACCCAAAGACTCAGCTTTTGGGATAAGAATTCATTATTTGACAAATACTACTGGAAAATTAGAAACTAGTATGGCAGAAACTAGGCATTGACCCACACCTAATACCATATATCAAGATAAGGTCAAAATGGGTTCATGATCTAGACATAAAGAATGATATTGTAAACAAATTAGAAGAACACAGGATAGTTCACCTCTCAGATTTGTGGAGGAGGATGGAATTTGTAACTAAAGGAGAACTAGAGATCATTATTGATCACAAAATAGATAATTTTGATTATATTAAGTTAAAAAGTTTTTTGAACAAACAAAACTAATGCAGACAAGATTAGAAGGGAAGCAATAAACTGGGAAAACATTGTTACATTCAAAGGTTCTGCTAAAGGCCTCATTTCTAAAATATATAGAGAACTGACTCAAATTCATAAGAAATCAAGACATTCTCCAATTGATAAATGGTCAAAGGATATAAACAGACAATTCTCAGATGAAGAAATTGAAACTATTTCTAGCCATATGAAAAGATACTCCAAATCATTATTAATCAGAGAAATGCAAATTAAGGCAACTCTGAGATACCACTACACACCTGTCAGATTGGCTAGAGTGACAGGGAAAGATAATGCGGAATGTTGGAGGGGATGTGGGAAAACTGGGACACTGATACATTGTTGGTGGAATTGTGAACACATCCAGCCATTCTGGAGAGCAATTTGGAACTATGCTCAAAAAGTTATCAAACTGTGCATACCCTTTGATTCTGCAGTGCTACTTCTGGGCTTATATCCCAAAGAGATACTAAAGAAGGGAAAGGGACCTGTATGTGCCAAAATGTTTATGGCAGCCCTGTTTGTAGTGGCCAGAAACTGGAAACTGAATGGATGCCCATCAGTTAGAGAATGGCTGGGTAAATTGTGGTATATGAATGTTATGGAATATTATTGTTCTGTAAGAAATAACCAACAGGATGATTTCAGAGAGTCCTGGACCTACATGAACCGATGCTAAGTAAAACGAGCAGAACCAGCAGATCAATATACACAGCAACAACAAGACTACACGATGACCAATTCTGATGGATGTGGCTCTCCTCAACAATGAGATGATTCAAACCCGTTTCAATTGTTCAGTTATGAAGAGAGTCATCTACACCCAGAGAGAGGACTGTGGGAACTGAGTGTAGACCACAACATAGAATTTTCACTCTTTTTGTTGTTGGCTTACGTTTTTATTTTCCTTCTCAGGTTTTTCTTTCTAGATCTGATTTTTTTTTGTGCAGCAAGATAACTGTATAGATATATATACGCACGCACGCGTGTGTGTGTGTGTGTGTGTGTGTGTGTGTGTGTGTGTTTTGGATTTAATACATAATTTAACATATTTAACATGTATTGGACTAACTGCCATTTAGGGGAGGTAGGGAGAGGAAGGAGGGGAAAATTTGGAACAGAGGTTTTGCAAAGGTCAATGCTGAAAAAATTACCCATGCATATGTTTTGTAAATAAAAAGATATAATAATAATAATAAATTTTTTTAAAGAAAAGAAAATGTCCAGAGTTGGAAGATGAAGTGTCTTAACAGCGAGGAGACCTATGCCACTGGGTTGCAGAATAAGTTATGGTGAGGTGAAATAATTAATGTCTGACAAAATAAATCGAGCCTATTCTAACCTCCTACTCAATACAGGAATCCTTTCTAAAATACTTCTGTCAAAAATTTGGCTTCTGCTTGAATACCTTCCCTGACAGAGAGTTCACTACAAGGAAACTCAATCCATTTAGGGAAATTTCTAATTGTTTAAAAATTCCTTTTTACAGTAAACCAAAATCTACCTCCCTATAACTTCAATCCTCTAGTACAAGTGCTGTTCTCTAAGGCAATACAGACTGAATCTATACCTTCCTTCACCTATTGTCCAAAGATGTATGCCATCCTTCCTCCAACTTTACCTCTCACCTCCCCACTCTCACTTCTCTTCAAATTCATCTTCGATTTTGAACTTGCAATGACAGCCATGGCTGAGAAACCCAAAGGAATGTGGCCAAGGACAGAATTAGAGAGGTAAAGAAGACAGAGATTATAGGAGCAGCAAGAACCTACAAGGCTCACCAGGTAGATCTCCAATTTCTCTGAATATCACCTTAAATGCATTCTGAGAGAATGCAAGAGAAAGAAAAGTTGTTTAAGAACAATATCCTCAAATTTCCTACTCAGGTATTAGAGTAAAAAGGAACATGAGAGTTAGGCCCACCCTTTTATTTTCCAAATGAATAAAGTAAGAATCATCCCTCTTCCAATCTTGAAGATCCCTCAACATTTGAGGAAAAAAAAATATATATATATATATATATATATATATATATATATATATATTATATATATATATAAAATCTCACTTAAAACATTGCTACATTGCTTGCCCTCTAGGGGAGGAGGTGAGGGGAAAGAGGGGAAAATCTGAAATACAAGATTATGCAAGGGTCAATGTTGAAAAATTATCTGTGCATATGTTTTGAAAATAAAAAGCTTTATTTAAAAAAAATTGCTACTGGTCATGAGCAAAGAAACTGGATATATCAGATGAGCCCGAGAATTGTAGACTCAGAAAAAAAAAAGTGTAAGTTAACAAGACTTGAAGAGACAAAAGAATGTGGGGCTCTGCCTCTGATAGCACATTAAGGGGGGGATGGTTGGCAAGTGATAATTCTTTATAAGAAGAGGTCATGCTTAATTATTAGGTCAGAATGGCTCATTTATCATGTAACAGAAAGCTCTGCTCCCCACTTGCTTTGATTTTCCTGATTGTCTAGATCCTCATTCTCACTTTTTATGTCTAGGATCATAGGATTTTGGGTCTGGAAAGCAACTCAGCAATTACCTAATCTCACCGAGTCATTTTACAAATGAGGAAAGTGAATTGATTTCTCCAAAGACAGGCGGGTAGTGAGAATAGGGATTTGAACTGGATTACTCTACTTCCCAGTTCCATTCTACTTCCCAAGACACCACACTAAGTGTCGACTCCTCCAACTCTGACCCAGTCTCAATTCTTTACAACCCTTTTTTTTTTTTTTTTTTTTTTTTTAATCATCTCCGCTGATAGAAGGGCTCCTTCTTATACTTTCCAACGGGCCGGACCCTCAGGCCTCAATTATTCAAATGGTGTTTTGTAGTTGCCCCTGCAGATTGTGTGGTCAGTCCTTCCCTACCCTCACAGATGTGAAGAGTGGTTTAATTGCTAGGGAACACAACTGGTCAATCTTTGCCTAGTTCGTACAATCATTGATCTGGAGCTGGAAGGATCTCAAAGGCATAGGATCATGGGTCCAACAAAACATCTGATCCAACTGACTTGCTCAAAGACACTGAGGTTATGAGTATCAGAGGTGATATTTGAACCCAAATTTTCTGGCACAAAGCCAATGGTCTTTCCTTTGTTGCACTACTCTGCTTTCTGATCAAGGCTGCCTGAACCTGGTGTCTCTCATCTGTGGAGAAAAATAAGTGGCACAGTGCGCAGAATACTAGGTATGGAGTCAGGAAGCCCCACGTTGGAATCTGCCTATTAGCTGTGTGACTCTAGAGAAGTCACTTAACACTGTTCATCTATAATACAGAGGCAATAATTGCACCTATCTCTCAGGGTTGTGAGGATCCACTGAGAACATATTTGTAAAGTACTTAGCACAGCGCCTACAACACAGTAAGTGGTATATAAACACTTATTCCCCTCTTCTCTTTTGACAAACCACACTTTGATCTATGACAATTAGAAGGTTCTGAATAAATGTCCTATGAAGCAAGGATTATAAAACAAGCCCTAGGTTAAATAAAAATATTTCTATCATTCCCCCTTTTCCTCTGGAGGATAATTTCTGTAGGTCTTATGAAGCTGGAAAGGCTTTCAAAGACCAGCCCAAAGGAGCTGAGCAAAGCCTAGAGAGACTCATCGCTGCGGGGAGCCACAGGTTGAATACTTTTTCTAATGTGGTATCTTTCAGACCAACTTTTAAGTCCATAAGTTCTGCAACCTTGTGGATGGAGGGAGTTCTCAAACTAACAAAATCCCAGGTCTTTGAAGCACAGTCACCTGATTGGTGCTTCACCTTCTTTGGAAGTAGTTGACACATTTCAATTTTCTTGCCAAAGGCCACCTTTTAAATTGCCCTTGACCCTAAGCAAAGGTGCTTCTCTCCTGTGCTGGTGCTCATCCTCAGCTCCATCATTCAATGTTTCTTTCTTTGTGTGTGGGTGTGTGTGTGGGTGTGATTTGTTTTTTTTTTTTTTAATTTTATTTAATAATAACTTTATATTGACAACCCATGCCAGGGTAATTTTTTTTACAACATTATCCCTTGCACTCGCTTCTGTTCCGATTTTTCCCCTCCCTCCCTCCACCCCCTCCCCTAGATGGCAAGCAGTCCTATATATGTTAGATATGTTGCAGTATATCCTAGATACAATATGTTTGCAGAACCGAACAGTTCTCCTGCTGCACAGGGAGAATTGGATTCAGAAGGTAAAAATAACCCAGGGAAAAAACCAAAAATGCAAATAGTTCATATTCATTTCCCAGTGTTCTTTCTTTGGATGTAGCTGCTTCTGTCCATCATTTATCAATTGAAACTCAGTTAGGTCTCTTTGTCAAAGAAATCTACTTCCATCAGAATACATCCTCATACAGTATCGTTGTTGAAGTATATAATGATCTCCTGGTTCTGCTCATTTCACTCAACATCAGTTCATGTAAGTCTCTCCAAACCTCTCTGTATTCATCCTGCTGGTCATTTCTTACAGAACAATAATATTCCATAACATTCATATACCACAATTTACCCAGCCATTCTCCAATTAATGGGCATCCATTCAATTTCCAGTTTCTAGCCACTCCAAACAGGGCTGTCACAAACATTTTGGCACATACAGGTCCCTTTCCCTTCTTTAGTATCTCTTTGGGGTATAAGCCCAGTAGTGGCACTGCTGGATCAAAGGGTATGCACAATTTGATAATTTTTTGGGCATAATTCTGTATTGCTCTCCAGAATGGTTGGATTCGTTCACAACTCCACCAACAATGCATCAGTGCCCCAGTTTTCCTGCATCCCCTCCAACATTCATCATTATTTTTTCCTGTCATCTTAGCCAATCTGACAGGTGTGTAGTGGTATCTCAGAGTTGTCTTAATTTGCATTTCTCTGATTAATAGTGATTTGGAACACTCTTTCATATGAGTGGTAATAGTTTCAATTTCATCATCTGAAAATTATCTGTTCATATCCTTTGACCATTTATCAATTGGAGAATGGCTTGATTTCTTATAAATTTGAGTCAGTTCTCTATATATTTTGGAAATGAGGCCTTTATCAGGACCTTTAATTGTGAAGATGTTTTCCCAGTTTGTTGCTTCCCTGCTAATCTTGTTTGCATTTGTTTTGTTTGTACAAAGGCTTTTTAATTTGATATAATCAAAATTTTCTATTTTGTGATCAGTAATGGTCTCTAGTTCATCTTTGGTCACAAATTTCTTTCTCCTCCACAAGTCTGAGAGATAAACTATCCTATGTTCCTCTAATTTATTTATAATCTCGTTCTTTATGCCTAGGTCATGGACCCATTTTGATCTTATCTTGGTATATGGTGTTAAGTGTGGGTTCATGCCTAATTTCTGCCATACTAATTTCCAGTTATCCCAGCAATTTTTATCAAATAATGAATTCTTATCCCAAAAGTTAGGATCTTTGGGTTTGTCAAATACTAGATTGCTATAGTTGACTGTTCTGTCTTGTGAACCTAACCTTTTCCACTTATCAACTAATCTATTTCTTAGCCAATACCAAATGGTTTTGGTGACTGCTGCTTTATAATATAATTTTAGATCAGGTACAGCTAGACCACCTTCATTTGATTTTTTTTTTCACTAATTCCCTTGAGATTCTTGACTTTTTATTGTTCCATATGAATTTTGTTGTTGTTTTTTCTAGATCATTAAAATATTTTCTTGGAAGTCTGATTGGTATAGCGCTAAACAAATAGATTAGTTTAGGGAGTATTGTCATCTTTATTATATTCACTCGGCCTATCCAAGAGCACTTAATATTTTTCCAATTATTTAAGTCTGACTTTATTTGTGTGGAAACTTTTTTGTAATTTTGCTCATGTAATTCCTAACTTTCCTTTGGTAGATAGATTCCCAAATATTTTATGCTATCGGCAGTTATTTTGAATGGAATTTCTCATTGTATCTCTTGCTGTTGGATTTTGTTGGTGATGTATAAAAATGCTGAGGATTTATGGGGATTTATTTTGTATCCTGCTACTTTGCTAAAATTATGAATTATTTCTAATAGCTTTTAGTAGAATCTCTGGGGTTCTCTAGGTATACCATCATATCATCTGCCATCATTCAATGTTTCATCTCAAGTGGGCCTCCATCCAAAATGTGGGCTACAGCTGCACAGACCCAGCTCTTTATTCCTACGTGTTAACAAAGAAATAGAGAACTAGGAAAGAGATTAAAATCCAGGACACATTCATAAGGTCCCTCATGACCTACTTAAGAAGGAGGTACAAAGAAAGGTTGTTTCTAGTGAGAAGACCATGTTTATATGCATGTAAATATGCATAAGTACATAAATCTACTCCTTGACATTCGTAGATAGAGATGTGTCTCAAATGTCCACAGTAACGGTAGGACAGGGCCGGCATGGAAAACTGGAGCAGAGACACAAGTCCAATTCCTCTCCTGACAAAACTTGCAATCACCAGGAAACCCTCCAGGAAATTTGAGAGTTGTCATCTAATCAAGGGAAAAGAAGAAATGGCCCCTATACTGACATTGAGTAGAAGAAGTGAATACAATCCACAGGCTGCATGTCATCATCAAGAAAAGTTGAAATGGTAGAAATAAAAGAGCTCTGACAAAACTAAAGCACTGATAAAAATCAGAAAATTATCATTATCGGCCACAATCCCTGAAATGTTCTACAAACAAGCAAGATTCTATAAGTGAACATGCTGTAGACAGCACCACACGCACTCTCAAAACTGTTGCCAGTAACTACAGTGGCACGAGAGTCACCTGCCTCATGACCGGTTCTCCAAGATCCAGACTTGTAACTGGGGAGCTGTTGGAAATGTGGCTTATGAATTATCCTCTCAGCCCTCATACACTTCTAAGATTACCTAGCGCCCCAGCTTCCAGATGCAGGACCAGAAAGAAGGCTGGTCTGGCTCACTGCCGATGGGTAGGCTTTTTGCTCTGTCTCCCCTGGCTGATAATCTGTATAATTAGATATACACATGTATACGCACACTCACAAATCTCTTTATATATGATCACACATATATACAAACTTACAAATGCATATGTAGAACCTTCACAAAAAACTCTTGCTTAAGGTGAGTAATAAATCAATCAATAAGCTTTTACTATGTACCTCTTCTGTGCCAGACACTGTGCTAGTTATAGGGGATAAAATATAATAAATGAAACAATCCAAATGTAAAGATCTTATACTTCCTTAACTTAGAAAAGAATACTAAATTGATTTGTATCCCTGCATGGATAATAAAGACTTACACATCTATATACACATCCATATATTTATGCATACATACATAGGTACTTATACATGTGTTTTCTTAAGTTTGGGATGAAGGCTCTTAAGTTCGTTTGTATTTTTAAAAATTTTTGTCTTTATAATATGTATGTAGCCATTTTATATAAATAGACATACTACTTATTTGAAAATTATATGGGCTCACCAATAAAAAATATAATTTTAATAAAAACTGGGGTGGGGGATTGGAATATGTTTTTGCATAATGCATAGTCTTAAAAGGAGTGCTAGTTTACAAAATAAAAATAATTGATGGATAAAGATCTGAATAATGGTTATGAGCCTTTGTTGAATTTTTCTAAAACTTAATTCATTAATAAAGAGGAAAAGGAAGAACACTGGCATGTTTTTTCTCTCATTATTCAAACAGAATGGAAGTTTTCCCAAAGGAAATACTTAAGGTAAACTGCCAATTTATGTTTTTCTGGAAAATCCATTTTATAGCTTGACCTTGGTCTCAACCCACTCTATAAAAATGGGGTCTCACTCGGGTTATGGAGGACATTTCTTCTTTTTGTTGGAGGCTTTCAAGAAGGCTGCTGTCCTCAGGACTGTCCAGTTTTCAAAAGGTGCAGTGGATGAATGGGGAAAAGCTACAATGCATTCTTTTGACTCTTTGCCAATCAAAGGCAAAGGAAGAAGCCCGGTTGGGGAGAGAAACCTGTGCTTACCTCGAGTTTGTAAGACCCTATGACTCACCATGAAAATGCAGTCTTGGTGGTTATGAAACAAAATGACAGATCTCATTTGCAGGAACTTCAGACTGAGATCTTACTGACAGTGCTTAGAGCACTGTCTACCTGTGCCCATATTACTAGTGGCCCCCAGTGCTGCTCCACCATGAATTTCGACTGGTCTCTCAGAAATTAAAAAAAAAAATCTAATGATCATTTACTTTCTAAATACGAACATTTTTTCTTTATTTTTTTTTTAAAGAATAGCTTGTTTATACTTAAAACTTTTTTCTAACTACATGTAAAAACAAATTAAAAAAAAAAATTTTTTTAATTTTGAGTTTCAAATTCTCTCCTTCCCTCCTCTCACATTGTGAAGGCAAGTAATTTGATATAGATTATACATATGCAGTCATGCCAAAGAGCAGATGTGGGAATTCTTAAAATTCCCACATAAAATTCTTAATTATGATTAAAAAAAAAAAAAAAAAAAACCATGATTGTTACCTTCAATTACTCATAGTTTCTTTCTTCACAAAATGAAGGGAACATTTAAAAATAAATAAATAAATAAATGCCCTGTAAGATCTTGTCTAGCTCTAAATCCATGATCTCATATTCCTAATTTGGTCCAATGAACTCTCAGAAAGGATATTCACTAACTTCCGCTGGAAAGAAAAGATCTCTTTCTAAAACATCTTGAACCAAATGCTCTTTTTTTTCCCACAAGGGATGTGCATTAGTTCAAATCAAGACCTACTTCTGTCAGCTGTAAAAAAAAATAAAACTAAAAATAAAAAGCTTTAACCTTCCTAAGGATTAAGACAAAAAGATCTTAACTTATTTATTCCATCCTGGCTTTCTTTTCATAAGTCGATTTTTTTCCTTACTATTTTCTCTCCCCTCCCCAATTCAATGGATTATTAAATAGAGCATCAAAGTCATTCACTTAATTTTCTAAATGAGATGAAAGCTACATCTCTTTGCTTTTCATTGACCCATTTCTTTTGCTTGTTAGCAGAAAGTAAACTTAAAACACTTTCTTCCATCTTCTCATTAATTTATTCATTCTCCAAATACCTACTGGATATCCATAGTATGCAAGGCAAAGCACTATGTGAAAAATACAATTCTCCAGAGATCATAAAGAAAGAACACTGTCATTTGGATGGTTCTACTGTGGATCTGCTGAATTCATTACAGTCATTGATCACAACATATGTGATTCCAGGCAAAGCTATAAAGTTGCGAAATTTATTTTGTCTCCATATTCTCAATCTGTCTCTCTGCCACTCGCCATTCCCTACTCTCACATATCCCTTCCTTAGGGGGTTTCTCCTTTAACTTCATTACTTATAACTTCATAAGCGCCTTCAAACTCCAAAGTTAAGGTCTTATCAGGGCAAGGCCACTACCTTTCCTAAAATTTTTGCACAAAAAAGACATCTCAAGAGGGTACATATTCTATGCAAAAGTCCAAATATGTATGTTATTTGTTTATTTATTGGGGAAGGGAGAAAGCAATCATAAGTGATTTGTGCAGGGTCACACAGCTACTAAGTGTCTGAGGCCACATTTGAACTCAGGTCCCCCTGACTACAGAGTTAATGCTCCATCCATAAATATATGAATTACAAGGAAAATATATGCATATGTACACACACATAATATGTATGTGGTTATGTTTATGTTTTTAATTAAAAAAATAGATCTCAAATAGTGAAATTTCAGGGAAGTATTTAGAGAACAGGGAAATTTTGCAGACACCAGCTAGATAGCTCTCTAGTATTCCCATGTTTCCTATACTAGACCAGGTCCATGACAGTTGGAATGAGAGTTTATGTGACTTGTATAGAGACATTTAGGTGAAAATAGATACAGTACTAGCTCTAGTGTCAAGAGGACCTGAGTTCAAATCTAACATCAGTAACTTAGCAGTCATGTGACTCTGAGTAAATTTCTGTCTCCCTCAGTTTCCTCATTTGTAAAATAGAGATAATAATAGCATCTATCTACCAGCATTGTTGTGAGGTAGTATTTGTAAATCTTAAAGTGCTATATAAATGCTATTATTATAATTGTACATAGCTTCCACATTTATTTTTTTTTCCTGAAGCAACTGGGGTTAAGTGACTTGCCCAGGGTCACACAACTAGGAAGTATTAAGTGTCCAAGACCAGATTTGAATTCAGGTCCTCCTCACTTCTGGGCTGGTGCTCTATCCACTGTATCACCTAGCTGCTCCCCTCCTCCTTCCCCCCCACATTTAACTTTGTTGGAATTTAGTGGTAAGAATTATTATGATCCCATTTAAATGTTCCTAGCTTTGAACTCTCTTGAAAACAGATGTTATGGCTCTAGATGCTATGGCTTATTCTCCCAGATAATATTGCTTTATTTTGATGTTTATTTTATCATCTGAACTGCCACCAGAAATACATGAACTTGTGGTGACAATTCCTCTAGTGACAGCCTCTGATGAAAAAGGATGTGGCTGCAGCAGAACTCACGAAACTCCAAATAGAATTACAATAATTTAGTATCACTTGAGGAGCAGTAAGTAGGGATTTTCGTTTTTTTCTTAATTCCTTTCTTTTTTCCCTTCTTTCTTCTTTAAAGTATGATAGAATGATACAAACAAGGAAAAGACATTATTATGTAACTTTTCTGCCTTCTCTGATCATTTGTCTGAACAAGTTCATTTGCTGGCCAGGAAATACAAAAGTCATTCTATCTATGTTTGAATTCAGTGCTCAATTTTCCAATTTTAAAACTATTTTAAAGTAGTATATACAAGCATGCTCCACATAATCTAGCTTCAATCAATGTCACTTTGTATAATGGCATCATTAATAGATTACTGAGAGGCAACAAAGCATAGAGAATAGGAGAGGAGTGTTGGGTGCTCAAGACCAGGATTCAAATGATGCTTCTGAGACTTTCTATCTCTAAGACCCTTTAGCAAGCAACTTCCTCATTGCCTCGGGTAATTTTTTTTAAAACTATAAGCTGATAAAGAGTTGTGAATCTAAATTGGTGGGAAGCATTTTCCCACAACCTGCTGCCTACTTTATGAATTTTCTACACCAATGACATCATGGATCCAAAGCAAGAAAAAAGAGAGAGAGAGAGATAGATATTTGCTGGCCAGTCATCTTTATCAAGACTTCAGTGTTGATATTTCCTCACGATCTTTTCATTCATATATAGGAAATACAAATTAGATTTGTGATGTCATTAGTTTGGGAACTGCCAGAAAGAAAATTCTCTCATCCAAGAGTGATCTCCTAGTATTCCACAACTTGATGGTCTTAGCCTGCTATCCCAAGAGATCAGGTTACTTGTCCATGATCACACAGCCAAGACGTAACAGAGGCAGGCTTAGAGATTTTTTTTTTTAAACTGTAAGGTCAAGCAGGATGAATACAGAGAGGACTGGCAAGACTTACATGAACTGATGCTAAGTGAAATGAGCAGAACCAGGAGATCATTATATACCTCATCAACGATACTGTTTGAGGATGTATTCTGATGGAAGTAGATCTCTTCGATAAAGAGAGCTAATTCAGTTTCAATTGATCAAGGATGGATAGAAGCAGCTACACCCAAAGAAAGAACACTGGGAGATGAATATAAACTGCTTGCATTTTTGTTTTTCTTCCCGGGTTATTTCTACCTTCTGAATCCAATTCTCCCTATGCAACAAGAAAACTGTTCGGTTCTGCACACATATATTATATCTAGGATATACTGTAACCTATTCAACATGTAAAGGACTGCTTGCCATCTGGGGGAGGGGGTGGAGGAAGGGAGGGGAAAAATCGGAACAGAAGTGAGTGCAAGGGATAATGCTGTAAAAAATTACCCTGGCATGGGTTCTATCAATAAAAAGTTATTTTAAAAAATAAAATAAAATAAAATAAAAATAAACTGTAAGATCAGTTCTCCATCCACTCTACCATGTTGTCTCTGATATACATAGATTTATGTTCTTGTCCTCCATCTCCATCATCAGGTTTTAGATTAGACTATTATCTTCTAAGGTAAAATTAAATCTTACCTGTGTCAGATGGTCACTTGGCTTGAAATCAGACTTTCCTTCAGATAAGCGAGGTCTATAATGGCCCGTGACTAGAGGAACCTCTGTATTTGGCAACTGTTCATCTGTCCTGTCACCCACTTCCATGGTCTCTAGCCGCGGGCCACCCATCTCCATGAGGGCACAATGTCCATTCTCTAGCTCAGAGTCCTGATTGTTCCTGTTCTCCCCACTGTCCTTACTGACAGATGACCTGGAGATGACTCCAAATTTCCTTGTTCTCTTCCCATTTTGCACCAGACGGCTGCTGGGCTCTGAGGTAGGAGTTGCTTTAGGTTCACAGCTGTTGCTGTTGTTGCCATTAGAAGGAGGGAGAGGAGCCTTGCGCTTAATGCGGCGTAGCATGATTAGGTAGATAAAGCCGCCATTCCAGCACTGATCAGCCAGATAACTGCAGATAAAATAAAAGAAGAATTTGTGAAAATCTTGCTAATGTCCAAAGTAAAAAACAGTTAGAAAGGATGTCTATCCCTCTCCATCCTACTTCTTATTCCCAATAGCCAACAGGATATACTTGACTAAATTTAGCCAATAAAAACCAAGTGCTTAAGGCTCCTTAAAAGGTTCTAACAATCCATTCACTTAGCATGAATAGCCAAAGTTGTTTTATGTGAATGTGACTCAACAAGAAATAACTAACAAAAGTAATCTAGAGTCAGGCTCCACAGAATGGCATAATGAAAACAAAACCAATCCTTGTTCGTGGTTGGGCCATGACAACATAAAAGTGACATTACTGCCTAAACTAACTGGCAGATTTAGTCCCACACCGATCAAAATACAAAGAAGTTACTTTATAGCACCAGAGAGAGGACACAAGATCAAGAATCTCAAAGTAAATAATGAAAAGTAATAGGAATGAAGGGCCCTAATATTACCAGATCTCAAACTATACCAAACAACAGTCAACATTATTTTGCATTGTTTTGTATATGTTTTTATTTTTAAAGAAAATTGACCAATGGACCAATAGTAAGATCCAAAACCAAGCCAAATGCAGTAGCCTAGTGTTTGATAACTCCAACACCAATTACTAAAGTTAAAAATTCTCTATTCCAACAAAATTTCTGGAACAACTGAACATGTTGGGCAGAAATTACCATAATAATTTTCAAATGGATATGTGACCCAAATATAAAAGGTCATAAAAATATTTGACAAGAATGGAAGGAGGTATCCTGTATAATCATAGTTAAAAGAGAAATTTCTTAACTAAAGCAAGAGACAGAAATGATTGGAGAAGATAAATATGAACAGTTTTAATTACATGAAACTGGAGTTTTGTACAAACAAAATCAATTCAGCTAAAATTAGAACCATTAATTGGGAAAAAGTCTTTGCAAGAATTATTTCTGATAAAATTCTGATAACCTTAAGAACAAGTACCATTTTCTAAAAGAGAAGTTGTCAAAGGATATGACAAAGGAACAAATAACTTTCAAAAAAGAAATATGCAAACAATAACTATTTGAAATAATATTCTGAAACACAACTCAAGCATTACTGTTACTTCATCCCCATCAGGTTGGCAAATATTATAAAACATGAAAATGGAAAGTGTTAAAGAAACTATAAAAAGAAAAGTCTAATAATGCACTGATGGTGGATCTGTGAATTGATGCAACTCTTTTGGCAAACAATTTGGAATTACACCAAAAAAGGTAACAAAACAATATATAACTTTGAACAATAGTACCACCAATAGGCAAGCAGAGTACTTGGAGCATAGTAAGAGAATAATCAGTATTTTATCATCATCTATATATTTTTCTATCATCTATTTACCTAGCTATCTATCTACCTGCTAACCTACTCCAAGGAGATAAAAAAAGTTGTATGTAATTATGTGTAGAGCTATACATAAAATATTTATAGTAGGACTTTTTGTATTAGAAAAGAACTGCAAGGAAACAAGATACCATCAGTTGATAAGTGGCTAAAATACTGTAATCTTTTAATGTAATGGACTATTAATGGCTGCATGAAATGATAAATAATAAACACTTGGGGAGACTTGTAAGTACTAAGAGTGAAATAAGCAGAATAAAGAGAATAACTGATATGATTACAAAAATGTAAAGGAAAACCCTGAAAGACTTCAAAGCTCTGATCAGCATAGTATCTAATCATTTCTACAGAGATATGAAGATAAAGCAGGACTCCCCACCTCTTATTAGAGGAGTGGTGGGGTATAAGTGTAGGATGATACATATATCATCCAGACATAGCCAGTGTGTTCTTTTGTTATGCTTCATGATTATATTTATTTGTATAAGGGTGAGATCTATTGGAGGGCCTAGAAATCATTGGGAAATGAAAATATTAAATATTATGCATCAATAAACCATTTTAAAATAAAAAATCCAATCATATATAACACTAATAAATATTTCTAGTCTTTCAACCACACTGCTTATACCTTGATCATGCTACAGACCTTTCAATTTGGTTTATTATAATTGAAGGCAATGTGATTGGAATGAAAAGATGAATTTTAATTGGAATAAATGCAAAGTCTTACAATTAGATTTTTATTTTTTATAATAATAGCTTTTTATTTTTCAAAATACAAAGATAGTTTTCAACATTCATCCTTGCAAAACCTTGAGTTCCAAATTTTTCTCCCTCCCTCCTCCCTCCTCCTATAGAAAGTAATCCAATATAGGTTAAAGATATGCAATTCTTTTAAACATATTTCTGTATTTATCATATTGTACAAGAAAAATCAGATCAAAAGGAAAAAATGAGAAAGAAAAAAGAACAAGCAAGCAAATAACATCAAAGGTTCACATTTAGTCTCTATAGTCCTCTCTCTGGATGAAGATGGCTCTCTCCATCACAAGTCTACTGGAATTGGCCTGACTCACCTCCTACAATTAGGTTTTTAAAAGATCATTTATTCAATTTCAGAATAGAGGAAGTTGTGATTGACAGAAGCACAGATCAGTCAGTCACTAAACATTTATTAAATACCTAGTATATGTCAGATTGATTGGGACACTAAGAAAGTTAAAAGTCACAAGGAGCTCACAGTCTATGGAAGAAGATCATGCAAATAAGTATGTAGAAACAAGATAAATACAAGAGAGAATTGTCAGAGAGCAGTCACTAGCAAAAAGTCAACTAATTACTATTCAAGTTAAAAAAAAAAAAAAACCAAACCTTAGATATTTAGTTGATAATGAGTTTAATATGACCTCTAAGTGTGTTGTGGTTGCTAAAAAACAAGCAAGTAATCTTAGGCTGTATAAATAGAAATGAGATAACCAAAATTTGTATAAATAATTCATGGTTAACAGAGAAAACATCAGTAACCACAGACCTATATGGTTTCTTTCTCATCTCTACAAAATCATGATGAAGTAATTCATAAATCAATTTCGTGCATCCTAAACAAAGGTTATTAGCAGAGAACAAGCAGGTAATGCTTTGTGAGTAATGTTCAACCAAGGACCACATCTTTTCCATCTGGCAATTAATTATTATAGAGGCATTTAGGTGGTGTTATGGATGGAGAACTGGACCTAGAGTCAAGAAGACTTGAGCTTGAATCTAACTTCATATACTATGTAACCTTGAACAAGCCATTTAACCAGTTTGCCTTAATTTCTTCATCTGTAAAATGTACCTATATTCCAAGATCCTTTTGCAGATCAAATGAAATATTATTTATAAAGCACTTAAAGATACAATGTCTGGCATATAGCAGTCACTACATAATAGTATATGTCATTCACACACATAGTAGTCACTATGTAATAGCTATCATTATTTGATTATAATGTCAAAAACAGAAGGTTTATTGCTTATAGATTTTGAAAAAGCATTTGATTTGAGGAAATAGAATACTGCCATAAAGCTCTTTTATGGTAAACTATTTTTCATTCATACATCAGGATCACCCAGAATTCCCTGGCAGATGTGACACCAAAAATAATACCATTTATTGATAGTGTCATAATGAATTTCAAGTGAAGCAGAAAATGGAGAGAGATATAATCACAAAGATGTTTGCGCTGTGATGGACAGAGTATACAGAGTCCAGGTTATAGAAGGATTTCTTTTGGATGGTGAAGTGTTCCAGTTGCTTCTGTCTGCAGATGACACTGTGCTGTTCTCATTAAGCCCACTGAGACTGAGGAGACTCTTAGATGAGAGCTCTAACCATTCAAAGAATGTTGACCTCTCCATTCACATAGGAAAGGAAATGATTGAATATCTATTGCCCACATTTGCAGGCATGTAATTCAGCTGGTCCAGTTGTGTGTGTAGGGGCGTGGGGGTGTACTGGGCATATTAGCATCTCTCACATGAAGGCCTGAGGGCTACCTTTTTGTCCACCTTCATCCAACTCTCACCTGTGGTTCTAAGAAGTAGCAGGATGCATAGCAGCCACACACTCCAGTAAAACTGCCTTGGCAAATGAACTAAACCAGTCCATTTGAAGGTAATCTGTCAGTGAGGTAGGGGGAGAGCTGTCCAAAGCGTGTAAAGACTTTCCTTGGAGAAATGGGAAGATAAGAATAATTTGTTCCAACAGCCATGAAGGCAGATGTAATGGCTGCTACTGAGCACTTAGAACACAGTCAGATATCAAAGATTCTAAGGTCATCCACTACATCCTGGACCATCGATGGTTGACTCGGCTTCTGTGAGTGAATGAGTGAGAATGACAACTTTGTACAACTTTGCCTTACTTAAAACCAGTTCACAAACTTGTCAAGACACCAACCCCACGATATCATTGGTTCTCTTCAAAAACAAAGAATAATCTGCAATAAATATCTGAGACAGACAATATAAAGGACCAAAGAGTTGAATCCATAATTGAAAAAGAAGGAAGAAACACACAATATTACTTTTGGAAAACTGAACTCATGAAATTGAAGTATTATCCTTTCAATACTAATATTTTACTAATGATTCTATATGACAGCCAGACAGGAACACTATATGGTGGATGTTATGGGGCTGCAACATACAATCGATGAGGAGGGGCAAAGGATCATAGGTGGATGCCCAGAGGGCTCCATTTGTAATCTCACAATGTCATGAGATGTTGAGGGAGGCGCTAGCACTTTGAGTGGGTAAGCTTTTGAAAGAACACGGACAAAAGCCAAACAGAATGGGTAGGCATAGATGGTTTGAGATTCACATCAGTGAAGGGAACTCCCAAGTCAATGAGATCATACAATTATTTAAATATCCAAATAATGAGCAAAAACAAGGGAGGTAACTCCAGATGAGAGTATGGTAGTTTAATCACACATAAAACAATATGTCTTGTCCTAAATTGTGTATTTTAAGTGTGACACTAACAGACTAGCATGGTCCGTGACCAGGTTAATCATGGGCATCTAAATAAGATTATAAAGGAATAATTAAAAGCCAATTAGAGTTTGGAGTTCAATTAATTAGAGGATATTTAGTCAAATGAAGAGACAACATGGGAGAAGAGAATCACTGTCTTCAAATTAGATATTTGGAAGACTGTTATGTACAAGAGGAAGATATTACACAAAGGAAGATTTTAGTCTCTCTTTATAGAGAACCTAGCGACCATAGTGAGCTACTAGTAGAATTAGCAGTAGATTACCTTTTACATAGAATTTTATAGCCTACAAAGCATTTTGTTCACCACAACACTGTAGTTAGCACAAGATTACATGCATTTTATAGATAAAGAAACTGAGGCAGACAAAGTCATCAACTCCCCATCACAGGAAATGTTCAAATAGAGATTCAATAACAATCTGTTAGAGATTATAGAGAGAAGTCCCTTCTAACCCTAATATTCTGGGAGGAAAGTTATCCTTTAAATCAGAGGTATAACACTTACCTCCCTCCAAAATTCTGAATGCAGTCCAAACCAGATTAAGCTGTAATGGGAAATCTTTAACAAAATAAATAAAAATACAATCCAACATAAATAATATTATTTTGTGGTTTTTTACAGGGATTGTTTTCTATTTGAATTTGCTACCACTGTTCCAAACCTATAAAGAGGCACTAGGTTTGTAGCCTACTTAAAGCATGGCTCTCAAGAAGGAAGGATGTTTTATTATAACTCCACCCAAGAACAAAATTCTGAAAATAATTCTGTGTTGTGGGGAAGTGGAGACTGCTGGATTGAAAGACCCAAACTGAAATCCAGACTCTGTCACTTAATTCCTTTGTGAGTTTGGGCAAATACTTAGCTTTGCCTATTTTCTCATCTTTAAAATTAAGGGGATTAGATTAAATCTCTAAAATTCCTTTCACTCTAAAACCTATGGTCTTTAAGGGCTAAAAATCTTTCCTCTAAATCAAAAATTCAACATCTGGTTATATACATTTTCAGGATAGATAGCCCCCCAAAGTTCTTTAGCATATCAGTTGCTAAAATGACATAAACCTTATCTAGGTAACCACTTGATCAGAAAGGTGAGAGAAACTCACCCACATGCTCTTTACCTTCCCCAAAAGCCAGGTCACCAACTTTGACCCCTACATAAGGAAGGGAGAAATCCTTAGTGACCCTGAGGAAATATCTTCACTGGATTCTTGCGGCAAGGTACACATCAATGCTTTCTTCCAAGTGGTAGGTGCTATCAAATGCCAGAAGTTACAAATTCACAATCCAAATCCTCATTAAACCTGTCTAGTTTCCTGCCTCCAAGTTCCCACATTCCCACGCTGACAGCGCCTGGGGCCACAATGACTACCTCCAATAAGTGAATAACAGTTAAGGTTTCCAATGACATCAATGAAGCGGCTTTCCCTTTATGACAGACTCCTACTTCTCCATATACTAAGCGCTGCAAGAAAACTGTCTTTTGCCAGGAAGAGATTAAGATGCTGTCAAGGGAGATCACTGAGACTTGGGTGGTGGGACTAGAAGGTTGTGGGCAGGAACCTAGGCACAAATGGAAGTCTTGGACCATAGAAAGGTAAGTGGGTGTCCGGGGGCACACACACACACACACACACACACACACACACATACACACACAGTGAGGCAGGAGAGAACTCATGTGCCTTTGTGTTGTAACAAAAGCAAAGGCAGCCATTTATCTCCTTAACCACTGCTCTAAGTTGGTTCAGTTAGTGAACCTGTCACAGAAAGAATGATTGTAGAGCTTTTTCCCCCCGGCTTTGCCAATCTCATGCTTCATGGAGAAGGGGAAAGAAGCAGGAGTATGCAAATAGTTGGCTAAAGCCCCCAAATCCTTCTAGACCACAAAGCACCACCTCCTGCCACATCCAGACACCAAAGGGCTGGTATCTGGAAGGTTCGGGAGATAAAGAGATGAAATTTAATCAACTGAGAAAGAGTCTGGCATATGACACTTTAAGCTGTCCCCTAGTTGGAATATATTGATCATCCTATTTTTAAAAGCCACATTTGGATTTCCTTTTTTTTTCATAGGTTACAGGATTTTGGTTTAGAGGTTCTTTTGGACTGTAGTTCTAAACCTGATAGGGACCTTGGAGGCCATTTGGTCTAACTTTCTAATTTTAGAGATGAAGGAACTGAACCACAGGCAGATGAAATGGACTTGTCTACAATCACACAAGTAGCAAGTGATAGTATCAGAATTTCAAGCCCAAACCAGAATTTCCCCAATCTTTTGGGGGAAAAAAGAAAGGAAATCTCCCAAGCAAAGTGAGCCAAGATGAAATAGGATCTCTCAGGAAATGCCTGCTATTTCCATGCATATGTGCACACCTTCAGGATATGATAATAAAATGATGGCAAGATCATAAATAGAAAAGAAGATCAACCTTGACTCTACTACCAATGAACCACGTGACACTGAACAAGTCCCAATTTCTAGGAGCCTTTGTCTGTAAATGAGGAGGCTGAACTTGGGTTGGTAAGATTCCTCCTAAAATTCCCAGTCAAGAGAGGCATTCAAAGAAAAGCTAAGCAAAGCACTTGGGGAGGCTGAAGAAGGGATTCTTGTTTAAAAAAAAAAAAAAAAGTCAAATAAGGGAAATATTTAGGAACAGGAGGTGGACTTTTTGACACTCCTCCAAAAACTCTACACAATATCCTGTCTTATCCCTTTGTTTAAAATTGAGTAGTACACCAGTTGAAATGAAATGGTTTTTTCTTTTGGTTTCTCTTTCCTGACTGACACTTGTCTAGTATTAATGCATTGACATAAATACAAAGTGAGAGGCACAGAGGTCAAACCTGTGAAGTTTTTTCAGAACTTCATAATAAGAGCAAAGAAATAGTGCTAGCTCATTATGGGATGCACAATTGTCATTTGACCAGAAAAGATTATATTTTATCACAATGAAAATAGCCATTCTGCACCTTTTGGAAGCTATAATTTGTTCAATTTTGTTTGACTCTTCATGAAGCCTGAGGATCATAGCATGCTAATAGTATCCATGGGATTTTCTTGGCAAAGACACTTGGAGTAGTTTGCTATTTCCTTTTTCAGGAGGTTATAGCAAAGAGAGTTTAGGTGACTTGGCCAGTGTCACACAGTAAGTTTCTGAGTCCAGATTTAGCCACTGAGCCACCTAGCTGCCTCCTGGAAGTTATGACATGTTATTTCAATTCCTTTGGTTTCATAAAATTGAAAATACTGAAAATCATTCTCTGTGATATACATATGTATACTAACATATTTTTATTTTCATACGATTTCTTTGATTTCCTCTTGTATTTCACTTCCTCCCCCTTCTTAGCTATGGTACAGCAATTAGAATGCTGAGCTTGGAATCAGAAATATCTTAAACTTTAACCTTAGATAGTTTCAAGATATGTGACCCTGAAAGTCACTTAACCTCTGCCTTTTTCAATTTCCTTATCTACAAAATGTAGAAACCTACCTTCCATGGTTGTTATGGGAATCAAATGAGATAATATTTGTAAAATGCTTAGCATAGTGTAAGACATAGTAGATACTTAATAAATGTTTGTTTCCTTCCTTTCTTTCTTCCTTACCAGAATCCATTCTTTATAACAAAGAATTACCAATTCTAAAAAGTAAATATAGATTTCATTTTGAGAATTCTATGACAGCATTGAGATAATTAGTGACACATGAGATTCTACAGACGGCCATAGTTCTTAAATTAATTTCTATCACCTTTCTCTGAAATGAAGTAGAATTTTTAACTTTCATCCGTATTTCATATAGACAAAGCAACAGAAGTGAAGGCGGTAGCTCATTTATTCAGTCATACAATGGAGCAATGATAGTTCTGGGATCATAAATCATAGCTCCTCAGAACCTGAAAATGACTTTTATAAGAGAAATTTTCTTTTCCTCTCCTTCAGTCCCTTTTGTTTGGCCTATAATTTTAGAGAATGGAGCAGGAAGGGGGTATTTGTGATACAATTGTTAAGAGGGGAGAGAGGAAGAGAAGGCAGATAAACAGTGGGTGCCAGCAGCCTTGGGACCCACACCAAACACCTAAGGGGCAGGAGAGAAATAGAGAAAGACAAATCACTTAAAGTCAGTTCTTTTATGATTTGAAGGAAAGCCTTTGGAACAGCACTCACTGCTCCTGAAAAGCTGTGGCACACTTTGATGGGTTGTCAATGCCCATCTCAGCAGTTGCCAAATTGATTTTCCTAAAGCACAGGTAGGATCACATCACTCCTCCACTCACAAAGTTTCAGGTACTACTTTTTGCCCTAAGGAAAAAAAAAACCAAACTCCTCAATTTGTAATTTAATAATATTGTAATTTTCTAGACATGCAAAGATAGTTTTTAACATTCATCTTTCCAAAACCTTGAGTTCAAAATTTTTCTCCCTCTTTTCTCTCCTCCCTAAAGACAACAAGTGATGCTACTATATAACTTAAACTTGTGCAATTCTTCTAAACATTTCCATATTCATCATTCAACTTGGTATCTAAACTCTTCTTAATCAAGCTCTGGGGTCCAGAGATGGACAGGCAAACAATGTACTGTTCTCCATCTAGAATCTTCTATCATCTGACTCTAAGCCTTTAATTAATAAACCATAGCCCTGCCTGAAATGTACTCCCTTTCCACCAATGCAACTTGGAATCCTTAGCTCACTTTCAAGCTCAGCTTAGATAATCATCTCCTACTTGAGACCACTCCAGATTTCTTTGGCTGCTATTGCTCTCCTCCCCGCTAAATCACTTCCTATCTAGATCCCTTTTGTGTTATTTGATTTTGTATTATTTGTTGCATACGTGTTGTATCCCCCCAACAGAATGTAAACTCCTTGAGAGCAGGGACTGTTTTGTCCCGGTATCTCCAGTGCCTGGCACAATGCCTTTATTTGGTAGACAGCTAATCAAACTTTATTTAATGAATGAAACATGAAGCAAAAACTATCGAGTTAAATAGAGTATACATGAATCAATTTAGCCTGAACTTGTGCAATGAGGGATCTAACTACAATAAGACAGCATTTGCATTTTAAATTCTATAGTTCAGACCTTTGCCATATTCACACTGGGCTTTCCCCCAATTATACTGAATGACACCAGGTTCGTTGTATTCCTAGCAACACAGGGGAGTAAATACAGGATCCGGAGGGAACAATTACAGAGATGCTTTTATGACAGCCTCTACAACTCATTCAACTGAGCTGCCAGTGGCAACCCTGGATATGGATATAAGACAAAAGCAGCTAGATTTACCTCCCACATGTAATTCCTCCTGCACTAGAGTGCATGGAATGCTCAGAAACCATTTGTGTTTCCTTTGAAAGTCTGATCAACTGAATTAAATCAAAGAATTGTTTAAAGCTATAAATCTTTGTGTTCCTAGACAATTAAATGTAGAGAGTGTGTGTTATACAGTGTCCCGAAGGTCTGAGAGCAGTTTGAAGCTAGAACAGCACTAAGACTTTTGGGGCAATGCATCTGTACCAACTAACATCTCTGACGGTTCTTGGCTAAAAGGTTAAAAAAAAAAAAAAAAGAATTGAGTTTTTAAATTAGAAGATATCAGTTGGAGTCTAGGCTCTGCACCTTCCTCTTTCTTCAATTTCCTCATAACAGCCCTGTGAAATAAGCTAGTTCAGTTAATATTATCACTTTTTTCACAGATAAGAAAAGAGATAAATGAAGTGACACAGCTGATGTCCTAAGTAGGATTCTAATCCCATTCTCATAATTCCAAGATTTTTACATTCCACCATTCTACCCCCCATCATTTCTACAATATTTATAATTATTCTCTAGCAAGAAAACATTCACTTCTTTTTTTTTTTTTTTTTTTTTTTTTTTTTTTTTGAACTCAGGTTTCCTTTTTTTTTTTTTTTTTTTTTTTTATAATAAATTTTATTTTATTTAATAATAATTTCGCATTGACAGAATCCATGCCAGGATAATTTCTACACGACATTATCCCTTGCAATCACTTATGTTTCGTTTTTTCCCCTCCCTCCCTCCTCCCCCCCCCCAGGATGGCAAGCAGTCCTATATATGCTAAACATGTTGCAGTATATCCTAGATACAATACATATTTGCAGAACCAAACAGTTCTCTTGTTGCACAGGGAGAATTGGATTCAGAAGGTAAAAATAACTCGGGAAGAAAATCAAAAATGCAAATAGTTCACATTCATTTCCCAGTATTCCTTCTTTGGGTGTAGCTGTTTCTGTCCATCATTTCTCCAATGAAACTCAGTTAAGTCTCTTTGTCAGGTAAATCCACTTCCATCAGAATACATCCTCATACAATATCGTTGTCGAAGTGTATAATGATCTCCTGGTTCTGCTCATCTCACTTAGCATCAGTCCATGTAGGTCTCTCCAAGCCTCTCTGTATTCATCCTGCTGGTCATTCCTTACAGAGCAATAATATTCCATAACATTCATATACCACAATTTACCCAGCCATTCTCCAATTGATGGGCATCCATTCATTTTCCAGTTTCTAGCCACTACAAACAGGGCTGCTACAAACATTTTGGCACATACAGGTCCCCTTCCCTTTTTTAGTATCTCTTTGGGGTATAAGCCCAATAGAAACACTGTTGGATCAAAGGGTATGCACAGTTTGATAACTTTTTGGGCATAATTCCAGATCGCTCTCCAGAATGGCTGGATTCGTTCACAACTCCACCAACAATGCATCAATGTCCCCGTTTTCCCGCATCCCCTCCAACATTCATCATTGGAAAACATTCACTTCTAGAACATCTCCAGTATTCTCTGCTTCCCAAGTCAGTCCATGGCCTTTCTGCACAGTTCCAATTGTGAGAAAGTTTTTCCTTATTTTGAACAAAAAGCTATCTTCCTGTAATTTCTACCTACTGGTCTTCTTATGCCCTCCAGGGCCAAGCAGAACAAGTCTAAAGTAGTTCCACATTATAACTGATCAGTTATTTGAAGGCAATTTTCTCTTCTTTCTTCCCTCTCCTCTTTTTCTTATCCAGGTTAAACATCTTTAATTGCTTCAATCAATCTGTACATGCCGTAGTTTCTAGGTCTCATCCTTGTTGCTATGCTCTGAATAGACTCCAACCTATGTCCCTTCTAATATGTGGTACTTGGTATAGGACATATCACTCTAAATGAAATTTAAGGACAGAAGAAGCACAGGGGACAGGGGAACTGAGGCAAGTAGGTGGTGCAGTGAAGAGAATTTTGAAGTTAAGAAGGATTCAGTTTTTAGTCGTTTTTCAATTGTGCCTGACTCTTCACTGTCCTTTTTGGGATTTTCTTGATAAAAATGCTTCAATGGTTTGCCATTTCCTTCTTCAGCTCATTTTACAGAGGAGAAAACTGAGGCAGAGTTAAGTGATTTGTCCAGTAGATGCCTGAGGCTAGATTTGAACTCATAAAAATGAGATTTCCTGACAACCAGCCCAGTGCTCTATCTACTGTAATGCCTAATGCAAGAAGACATGAGTTCAAATCTCACCTCAGATACTTAATAGCCTTGTGAATTTGCTCAAGTCAATTAACTTCTCTTTAGCCCTCAATTTCTTCTTCTGTAAAATGGAAATAATAAAAGCATTTACCTCTCAAGGTTTTCCTGAGGATAAAATGAGATCGTATTTTAAAGCATTTTGCAAATCTTTAAAAATACTATAAATACTAGCAATGATCATGATCATCATTATCATCATTATTATCATTTTCCTTTCTCTCAACATTATGTTTCTATTAATGTAGATTTTTTATTAGCAAGAAAATATGCATCATATAAAAATATAAGGAATGAATAAATGGGAAAGGAAGTAGAGACTGTCCCATATGAAGCAGCATAGAGAGAAGGAACACAGACACTTCCTGGAACTGAATCACTAGGAAGCACAATATTCTCTACACACACACACACACACACACACACACACACACACACATCTCCCCAACACTGTGGCTTCTTAGGACATCAGCCAGTCTAATACTACCTCATTTTACAGATAAGGAAACTGAGGTCCAGATATGTAATGTCACTTGTCCAATACCACATAGATGATAAGGATGAGAAGAAGGGTTTGAACTGCAGCTGAAAGTAGCAGAGGAAGTACTGGACTTTGGGTTTATTTTTTAAAAATAAAATAAAAGGGTTTTGAGAGTTCATAAGAGAGAGAGTTAACTCTTGCTGCAGAGGTTAATCAGGGAGACCTGAAAAAGGCAAGTTTGAGTTGGGTCTTGAAAGAACAGGAAGGATCTCTGTTTAGTTATGCTAAAGTGATGACAGGAAAGAAGAAATAACAAGGAGATAATACAGATAGATCTTGGTGACAGATTGGATATTTGACTATACCCTGTTATACCTACTGAAGCTCATCAGACATATTCTTGGATACTTATAAGATCTGTAATGTCATCTATCAATCTGGGCATGCTTTGCCCATAAACCCAATCCTTGTCTTTTCCCTTTATACAATTCTCATCCATGGCTTTCTTTGAATTCTCCATGAGACATTCACTCAATATAACAGACTCCTCAGATTCTTTCATTATTTCAAGAATACTAATGCAGCATTTGGGTCCTCCAGCTAGTTTCTGACTCTTACTGCATGACCAGGATATCCAGTTTAAAGATCCTGCATAATCTAGATGAGTTCTATTGCTCTTCTCACATTCAAATCATCAAACACAGTGGTCACTTAATGGTTAATTAAATCTTTACTGAATGCTGTTAAAAGTTCTTTTCCCTTACACCTCTAGGGTTTTTACGTAAAGTATTCTCTTACTTTTGATCAGTTTGTTTTGCATCTGCTGATAAAAATTCTCCCAGGTTTTTATGAAATTGTCATTTCTAAATGCACAATAAGATGCCATTTATGTACACATACCCCAATTTATTCAGCAGTTCCTCAAATGATGGGGAAACTACTTTATTTCTAATTCCTTACTACAAAAAAGTATAGCTATAAAAGTCTTTGTAGTTATGAGATCTTTCCTTCTGCTTCTGACCTCTTCCTGTCTGAAGTTCCTGACAACAAATTCAAATTTATTCTTCTCTGACATGAACACTGATAGTGAGGCATGACAGTTTACAATATGAATGTTTTTTCAATTTCCCATACACATACCAGCATCATGAGGGGTTTCATCTGTGGTTTACTTTGAGTAATGGTGACTTTAAAAAAACTAAGTCACATAATACTGATTACAAATCCAGTAAATATTGAAAAATAATTTCTCATGATCCAACCATTCTGGAAAACAATTTGGATTTGGAACTATGCTCAAAAAGTTATCAAACTGTGCATACTCTTTGATCTAGCAGTGTCTCTACTGGGCTTATATCCCAAAGAGATACTAAAGGAGGAAAAGGACCCACATGTGCAAAAATGTTTGTGGCAGCCCTGTTTGTAGTGGCAAGAAACTGGAAATTGAGTGGATGCCCATCATTTAGGGAATGGCTGAATAAGTTATGGTACATGAATATTATAGAACATTATTTTCTATAAGAAATGAGCAGGCTGATTTCAGAAAAATCTTAAAAGACTTATATGAACTGACACTGAGTGAAGTGAGCAGAACCAGGAGAACATTGTACACATTATGTTTTGACCAACTGTGATGGACTTGGCTCTTTTCAATAATGAATTCAAGGCAATTCTAATAGACTTGTTATGAAAAAATATCATTTGCATCTAGAGAAAGAATTATGGAGACTGAATGTGGATCAAAGGATAGTGTTTTCACTTTTTTGTTGTTTGCTTGTTTTTCTCCTCTCATAGTTTTTTTTTTCTTTTGATCTGATTTTTCTTGCACAACATGACAAATATGGTAATAAGCTTAAAAGAACTGCGCATATTTATTTTATATCAGAGAGTTTGCTATCTTGGGGAGTAGAGAGCTTAGGAAGAAAAGGAAAAAATTTAGAACACAAAGTTTTGCAAAAATGAATGTTGAAAATTATTTTTACATGTATTTGGAAAAAATAAAATATTATTAAAAATGAATTTTTTGGCCTTCCTCAAATGGGGCTCTTTAAACTTAGATTAGCATTAGGAAAGGTTTAGAATCAAGACAGGTTTCACTTCTAACCTAGACTCAAATTCCCACCTCAGGGACTTAATTACCAATTGGGTTGCCACAAGCAGACCATTTAAATTCTCCAGCCTCACTTTTCTGATCTGTAATATGGGAGGGAGTCGATTCAATGGCCTCTAATGTCATCTTCTAGCTCTAAAATCTGTGATCCCATGATGCTAAATTCAGAATATCAGTTTCTGTGTTAATAACATCTATTAGCATTTGATTCTTCTCTCTCTAACTTCCCCTGGTTAAAGTCCATTTCCTGCAACTAGGCAGCATTGTATGTTTTCTCTATAGTACATAGCAACAGCTCTTGTCCACTTCACGCTATGAATTATTTGATACCATCAATAACCAAGGGAACAAAAGCAACCTACATGACCAAAGGAAAAAAATGACCTAGGTTTCCAAAGATACAACAGAGTATACTTGCTTTTCAGTTAACTCTTAAGGCTTAAATTTCAAGCCATCCTCCTAAAGTGATTTAAATTCATGATCCTTGCTAGTAGTGGTATCACTGGATGAACCCCAACAATTCCCACATTGCAGCTTAAAGCACTACATTGAGTGTAGTAGGAAATAAGAACTCAGCTTTTCTTATTACAAGGTAACGATTCCACAAAGATTCATTCCTTGCCCCTCCAATCCCTCTACTTGAATTGCTAAAAAAGCATTTCTAAGGAGCCATAACCCTATGAAAATAGGAATTTAGAAGCCAGATGAAATACCACTCTTAGATTTGGAATTTAGAATTTACAAATGTCCATTCAACACTGAATGCAAAGTTATACAAAGTGTTGCCAAAAAAAAAAAAAAAAAAAAAACATTTTGGAAGATGGAACTCATTCAGGTTCTCATATCTAGTTATCTATATTCATATGCTGTCATGCCAGAGAATAGATAATGTTTCTTTATATAATTACTGCAATATGGGGGAGTACTTGAAAATAAGTGCTCAGTAAGACAGAAAGAATTAATTTCTTTTTTTAAATTAATTTGTTTATTTTAATATACATTGTTCTATAAATCGTGTTGCAAGAGAAAAATCAGAACAAAAGGGAAAAACCATGGGAGAGGGGGGGAAAAATAACAACAACAAAGTGTTCATAGCATGTGTTGATTCCCATTGAATCTCCATGGTTCTTTTTCCAGATGCAGATGATATTTTCTGCCCAAAGTCTATTGGATGTATTGTGGATCACTGAACCACAAATCTTTCATACTTGATCATCACATATTCTTGCTGTTAGTGTGTACAATGTATTCCTGGTTCTGCTTGTTTTACTCAGCATCAGTTTGTATAAATCTTTCCAGGCCAGAAAGGATTAATTTCCAATCTCCAAATTTACAACCTTTGGTGAGTCAGCCCCAGAATTTCATTTCAGAAACTTTATTGGCATGGATACCAAGAAGATTGCTGTCAAAGCAAACAGGCTCCATCTGTCCAAAGAGAAGAAGTTCTACACAGCAGGGGATGGATGGAATATCACATTGCTCATCTCCTTCCTTCATAGCTTGGGTTTGCTGTCTTAGAAGCTCTGTTCTGCCCTAAGGCAACATGTGTGGTTGCTCTATTAGGTCACCAAGTAGCAAGGATTTGGCCTTTTCTTTTTGCCATGGTCACTGGAAATCAGTGACCCCCAAGTAAAATTAACTACTACAAAGATGGTAGATGACCATTCCAAATGACTGGTGTTTTGGGGCACAAAAGAGTTCCTTTGCAAGTCCTTCTTAGTGAAGTCAGTCAGTCACTCTCCAAGGTACAATTCTCTGAAGGCTTAAACTCTACTGAGGTAGGGTATAAAAAAGGTACAAATGAAAAAGCAACAGAGACGATATAACAAGGTCAAAGCACTCACATCAACTTTGATGAAAAGTAAATTAAGATGCCTTTCTCCATTCTGTATTTGAGGTTGTTGTTCAATCATTTTTCAGTTGTTTGCAGTTCTCCATGATATCACCTGGGGTTTTCTTGGCCAAAATACTGGAGTGTTTTATCATTTCCTTCTCCAGCTTATTTTATAGACAAGGAAATGGAAGCAACCACGGTTAAGTGACTTGCCCAGAGTCACATAGGAAGTTAAGTATCTGAGGCCAGTTTGAACTCAAGGAATATTTCTGACTCCAGACCTGGACCCTATCCACTGCATCACCTAGCCAGCCCTTATTTAAGGTATGCCAAGGTCATTGGTGATTTCTTCCCTGACAAAAATGAAGTGAAAGAGTTGGCTGAAACAATTCAGAGGCTCCTTCCAGTTCCAATTCCTATGACTTCTGATGTCTCAAATCAAAGCATTACATGATGAAATCTCCATTTCCTGGGGGAAGTATTTCTTTTGATGGTTGATTCATATTTGGGGCTATTAGTATGGGCTGCTCTTCTCTTTGGTAAACATAAGACACTCTCATTGCTATGTAGAATGAACTTTTGCTAACAATTTTAGAGTTCCATAGACTTTTTCTCATAGCAATTTTAACATTCTTGGTCTATGTGACCAAGGCAAAAGGAAGTAGCAGCTACACAGATAGATGACTCATGTTCTCTTTGATGACACAAATAAAGGAGATGGCAGAATTGGTTTTATCATTTGTCCAAAGAGAATAACAACAAAATATTCATGGGGCACTTAGTCATTTCAAATTATAAGGCTCATGATAAGCATTTGCAAAAAGACAATTATACAGAGAATTGAGTTTATATACCAATCAAAATTTGTTACTCAAGATGAAGAGAAATTTCACCAAGAATTTGAGAAGACTGATCAGATTAAATCAGCACATGCTCTAATACTCAGTGATTTTAATGCAAAAACAGAACTATGGAAAGATGGAGAAAAATGTTAGGGAAAAAATGGCTCACAAATAAGGAAGATGAGAGATGAAACTTGAAGAATACAGAGAATCTTAGTATCATGAATTCTCTTTTCAAGAGAGTAAGGAGGTACTCAATAGGGCAAGTACCAAATAACATCACACAAAAATATGAAATTGATAATATTCTAAGAGGATTTTAACAGGATACAATGGATTAATGATGTGAGTATAATTTAGTAATCAGCTATTTGGGTATACTTTGATCATCATTCTCTTAGAATAAAAATCAAAAACTAATCAGAATAAAGAATATAAGTAAAAAGTACATTTCACAAGTGAGACAATTCTAACATGATCTATTAAAAGAAGTTGATGGCATCAAAAATACAATGTGGATAAAAGAAGTAGTACTGATACAGATTATCACTATTTCTTTTTTTTAAATTTATTTATTTATTTTTGCTGAGGCAATTAGGGCTAAGTGACTTGCCCAGAGTCACACAGCTAGGAAGTGTTAAGTGTCTGAGGCCAGATTTGAACTCAGGTCCTCCTAATTTCAGGGCTGGTGCTCTATCCACTGTGCCACCTAGCTGCCCCCAATTATCACTATTTCTTAAAGAAGTATAAGAAGTTAACCAATAGAAATCAATCACCACAACAAGGAGAGAAAAGAACCTAGAAAACATGTCAGCCATTACATATTTGATCTTCTTGACCAGTATAAAACTATGGCAGTAAAAAAGCAACGTAACTTTAGAATATAAACTCATCTGTAAAACCTCAAAAAAAGAGAAAGGCGGATTATAATAAGCTGTATCTATGTAGTTGCTATTTGTTCTGGAAAAGAGCCATGCCATCATGAAATGATGTGATGGCTTGTGAAGTGAGGGAAAATTGTGCAAAGTTACCAATCTCATTTTCTCCTCCAGTGCCACCTGGATCTAGTAGCCAGTTATAGACTAGGATATAACAGAAGATGGCTCTGGATGTAGTGGGAGACTTTGGCCTTTTTAAGTTAAAGCAGTGATTAAGGCTAGCAAAGAAATGAGGCAAATAATGGCCTCTTTTACCTATTCAAAAGAAAAAATAAGAAGGAAAATCAATCTAGGACAAAACAGAAACAATTGCTATTTACCCTCATTCTGATAAAACAATGAATGGTAGTTGAAAGAAAAAAAAGTTAACAAAAATCTTGACAAGAAAACCATAGAGACTATATTTTATATATATATATATATATATATATATATATATATATATATATATATATATATATATATATATAAAAAATACACACACACATACACACATATACATACATATATATGAACAAAGATGGGCTGGTGCTCTATCCACTGTGCCACCTAGCTGGGTTGCATTAGACCAAGTGCATACAAAAAAAGTTCTGTTTTAGAGGTGACATAATTTTGAGAGTTCTGAGATACTGATTTTCAAAATATGTTAATGAGGAGAAAAGACCAAATATTTAGAAAAAACTTTAGATCTTATTATTTCTGAGAAAAAATGATGAAAGACTACCAATATCAATACCTGGAAACTATATAACTTCTTTTCTTGTCTCAAAAATGACATTTATTCAAAGTTGGAGGTTGTTGTTTGTTTGTTTGTTTGTTTTTTAATGACAAGGATGTCCATTCTTACATACTCTTGTTTCCAGTTCTTTCTCTCATCCCAGACATCAGTATACTGGGTGAAATCAAGTGAGCAAGCCTCTCTCTCAGTTCAAGTCAGCCACATTAAAAGCATCTCCTCAGTGGAGGTGCTATTAAAAAAGTCTAAAGTCTCAAAACAGGAGTTATATTTTCCTCTGGCCTCATGCTGATGTCCATACTCTTAGAACCAAAGCAACTTTCATGACCAGTTCTATGATTATAATTCACCCAACTAACGCTCTATGTGCATTTTGTGTTTTATGTGTTCTTGCTCATCAATACTTCTGATCAATAGGTTAGCCAGTGACAATAAACACCTTAACAGTGACCTAAGTGAAATTCCCCATTATTTTATCATTTTAATTTTGGTCCATGTCAACCTACTTTTTGGTGGATATTGATGAAGATAATAGCTTGGGTAATAGTGGTTCAAAATGTCTTGCAAAGTCTCTAGTTTCTATTCATCTTGTTATACATTTAGGTAAAAGTGACAAATGCCTTCCAATATCAATTTCTCCTTCTCAATTAGAATTCTGATAAAAATCCCTCACAAATTTTTTGGCCATTTCTAGCCTATCTGAGCCCATGGTGACTATCAGGAGGTCCCTAGGAAGGAAAAGAAATAAGCATTCTTATAGCACTTTAGTGCTAAGCACTTTACAAATATCTCATTTAATCCTCACAACAATCCTACAAGATAGGAACTGTTATTATCCCTATTTTACAGTTGAAGAAACAAATATCTTTGATGTAGTTAGGAGATAAGTATTATCAGTTAAGCATGTCAAAAATACAGATCAGAAACATAATTACTTTCTATCTGTATGAAATATTTATAAGAATAACTGACAAGTACCAAGGACATCTCTCCTTATGATAAAATTATGATAAAGTAATTGGCAAAAATATTCTATAGCAGATCACATCTTTACATCACATAATTGCCACATAATTGCTTAAAAGGGATAATGAATATAAGAAACACATCCCTCCTCCTTATTGTTTATGGCTAAAATGCCATATGAAAGCTTTATCTCCAGCAAAAAGTCTTCTATATAAATGTAAAATCTTGCAAATTTCTTGAGATATCTAAGGATAGTGATGATCAACAATCCTCTCATTATTAATAACAAATTAGTAATAAAACAGGGAGGTGTTTGTTTTCTAGTCAAGTTGGCTAATGTCACAGTAACAACATGGTAATTCATGTTCAGAGTCCATGTCCTACAGATAGTGAAGTCTTTCAAATGTTCCTATTTATGGAAGACACTATACCAATTGAATCAAGCCTTGAAACACTGTAGATCATCCTAAATGACACGAAAAATCATTTAAAAAAGTTAAATGTAACTATACACACAGTAAAAACAAGAACGTCTATTGTCTAGGCTGATACTCAGTTGAATGAACAACCTATAGAGTTGTTTTAAAAGTATGTATATTTTAGCCAATGGAAATATCCAATGAATTGGGACCAAAATTAAATAGCAGAGTGTCCGGCATTATTTTTAGGAAATCACAGAATGTTTTAAAGTCCTCAAGCTTCTCCCTAAACAAAGGCTTATCATTTTAACATCATTATTCTTTTTTTGGTGATTCTATATGGTTGTGTATAGGAATATTTCATTTTTAAGGACAAATTATCTTTGGAAAAGTCCTCTTCTTTTCTTGTTTTCCACATCCCAGGATTATTCTAGAGCCAGAACGCTCCCCCAAATCTAGGATCCCTAGATATTTATCTCAATTGCTCCACTAAGGAAATTAAGTAGCCTCACCTAATTCACATCCTGTACCTGCTCTATTAAGTCTGCTGTCTATACAAAAAGAGTCATAACTCCAGGCTAATCAGAACATGGCATTAGCTTTGCCTCTTGTGTCCTTTGATTCATCCATCTTAACTATTGTAGAGCTGGAGTTTATAGCATTCATGGCTATTTGGATCTTTCAAAAGCCTTTTTTTTTTCTTCTTGGAACTAGCTACATGACTAGGCACTAGAAAATATATTTCCTGGTTTTTGTTTCTTCAAAAAATGCAGAGGCTGGAATTTTATGATATGGTAACTCATTGTACTTTCTCCTCCCCAGTAGGAGAAATATTTTCTAAGAAACAGAATATTTCTTGTCAAAGCACATCCTAAGAGAAAGATGAGCCAGGAGCCAAAATCAAATTCTATCTGGAAATCACTTTTTGTTTCTTAATCAATCTTTGAAGATTCCACTGTGAAAATCTGGGTAGAATCCATAGAAATGGGCCCTCCCAGAAGTTGAGTTTTTTCCACCCCATCCTCCTATTCAGATTCATTTGTGGTATACAAGGGCAGTCTATGCTGCTCTGCTCAGTGGTTATGTACATATCACCACAGACTTGGAAGGACAACATGAAGGGGAAGGGCATTTTTTTTCTCAAATACTACTTTCATCAAGCAACCCCCAAAAGGCAGGGGGTTGGGAGAAGTTGGAAGTAGAAATCAAGTCTCCCTAATGAATTTTCTATGGAGTCCATTTATTAAAAGCAGAAAATGTAATTACTGATATTTATATGAACAATTGTTCTTTGGTTAAGGGTGGAATCAATTAAGATCTCTGCCATGAAAAAGCAAATAATTCACTTAGCCAACCGACCCAGTGATAAGCTTTGAAATCACTATGGTAAATCAACAACCCACAATCAACAGCCTATAAATTTTCAGTATTGAGGTTATAGAATTGAAGGATTTTGAGGATGTGTGAGGGTTTATCATTTTGACCAATCATCAAAGCTACAAAATTATCCTGCAAATATAGACAATCCAATCAGTGACTCCTAGTCTCTCTCTTGGCCTTTGCCCCTTAGATTTCTTCAAGTTTCAGCTTTGGAGTAACCAACTTGAGAGATGTCCTTCTTGTTCCCTTTCTAGATTGCTGCTCTCTCCTCACTCAAGTTATAATGATGTATTTACCTGTGTTTGCCTGTTGTATCATCCAATATGATGTAAACTCTTTATGGATAGGAGTTATTTAGGGTTTTGCATCCTAGAGCAGTGCCTTGCACATAGTAGATGCTTAATAAATATCTACATATCTATATCTTTATATACACATATGTATGTGTGTGTGTGTGTGTGTGTGTGTGTGTGTGTGTATTTTTTACCGTGTAAGAGAGATTACCCCAAGGCAACCACTACATTGAAATCCTACATTACCAGTTTTCCAGACCGAAAGGTTCCAGTGATATAACTAAACTCTTTAGCTTGGGGTTTGAAAATTCTTATATCAAAATTATTACCACAGACATTCAGTGGAACCACTCCAATTTTAAACTCAAAACAGGACTTTGAAGCAGATAAAAATCTGACATCCCTGTTTATATAATAATTACAATTCAATCATAAAGTCATAATTTTAAACCAGCAGCAGATTTCCTTTAAAGATGTTGACCAGACTTTTTTTTTTTTTTTTAAAGAAAAAAAAAATGTTTAAACTGGTTTCAAAGAGTAATGAGAGCTAGAAATAAGATCTGCAGTCAGGACATCAGAGGGAGTCCTGTGTTGATCTCTGTGGGCAGAGAAAGATAAAACTCCCATAATATGTCCTCTTCCCTCATACTGAGTACAATATTTCTCAAAGGCTCCTCAGAACTACCAAGGTAACTTTGGATAGGTCTAGAAAAGTTCATCTGTAATGTAACTGAAAACACACACACACACACACACACACACACACACACACCTTTGAAAAGGCTTTTTTTGGTCCGTGGACACCCTTTGGCAGTTTGACAAAGTTTATGGACCCTTCCTCAGAATATTGTTTTTAAATATATAAAATAAAATACATCAGATTGCAATTGGAACCAATTATATTGAAATGTAGTTAACAAAATATTTTTTAAAAATGAATTCACCCACACTGGGTAAAGAACTCCTACATTCTAGAGAAAGGGCCCTTCCATATGTGCAATAGAGCACATCTCCCTTTCCTTTCCTATTTACAAGGAATGCCCCAGAGGCTGTGTTCTGATAAAGGAAAGGATTGCCTTCCAGATGTAAGATAAGCCTTCTCGGGACATGTCCTGTAACCCGGCTAAACTGCATAGTACTAGTCCACAGTTATTTGCATAGATACATTCAATGATAGGAGCAAAGGTCAAAAAATGAGCTCTCTGTAATGCTCTTTGCCTCCTCCAACTTACTCCTTATCACTTGCTCAGCAGCTTAGTAGTCTTTTCAACCAAATCCTGGCCAAGTTCTGCATAATATAGTATGTAATTCAATGAGAATCAGCCAGTCATTGAGCACCTACTATGTGCCAGGCACTGGCTCTGTGCTAAGTGCTCTGACAAGTATTATCCCATTTGAGCTTCATAACTAGTCTGAAAGATAAGGACTATTATTGATCCCTATTTTTATAATTTAGGAAATTGTCATAGGCAGAGATTAAGTAACTTTCCCAGAGTCACACAGCTAGTAAGTATTTGAGGTGGGAAATTTAACTCAGGTCTTTATAAGTTTAGATCCAGTACTTTATCCATTATAGCACCTGGTGAGGAAGAGAGGACAAATTTTGGTTATTGCAAACAAGCCTAGATTCAAATCCCAGAGAATTTGTATCTTAAAAGGAGATGATAATAGCACTTACCTCACAAGCTTATTGTGAGGATCAGCTGAGAAAATGCATGTGGTATATTCTGAAAACCTTCAATTGTGAGCTTTTAAAAAAAAAAAAAAAAACTACAAAGGTAAAAGAATTTGAAGATCTGTAAAATTCAGTCCAAGTCAATTGAAGAACTGAGAGAAGAGATGAACAAAAAACCCTAGAAGAAGCTACCTGCTGGTTTACAAATGTAGTATTCCAAACCACAAAAGCTAATATAGTTCCAGTCCCAAAGAGATTCTATGAATGAACACTAAAAAGGAAATCTAATCTTATCATGAGTGGGTTATTTCCTTGTTTTCTGTCAACAAGACAATAATACTTGTAGACACTCCTGGTGAATTACTTCATCATGTCTTCCCACAAACCACAAACTATCTTACATTTTACAATTGCCATTTAAATGATATTTACGGCTAAGGAGATATTTAGATTTTTAAAATTTAATTAACAAACATTTATTTTCTCTATCTCCCATTTCCCCACAATTAAAGAAAAGAAAATCAAAGCTCTTTTAATAAAATGCATAATAAAACAAATGACATGTCTACATTGGCTGTGAACAAAATTGTCTTATTCTGTATCTTGAGTCTCTCACCTCTCTGGCAAGAGATAGATAAAAGGCTTCATTATGAGTTCTCTGGAGTCATGTCTGGTCATTTCATTGTTCAGAGTTCTTAAGTATTTCAAAGTTATTATCTTTACAATGTTTGTTACTATATAAATTATTCTCCTGGTTTTTAAGTTAGTAATGAATAGCACTAAAATGAAAACTGACATTTAAAAAAATATTTTATTTTTTTCCAATTACATGTAAAAACAATGTTTAACATTTGTTTTTAAAATTTTTGAATTCTAATTCACTCCCACTCTCCCCTTTCCCCTCTGAGAAAGTAATCAAATCAATATAAACTATATGTGTGCAGTCATGTAAAACATATTTCCATATCATCAATGTTGCAAAAGAAAACACAGAGCAAACCCTGCCCTCACAAACTAAGAAAAATAAAGAATTTAAAAATTATACTTCAATTTTTCATCTTTTTTTGTTTGCTTGCTTGCTTTTTTCTTTCTTATGGTTTTTCCCCTTTTGTTCTGATTTTTCTTACGCAACATGACAAATATGGAATTACATTTAAAAGAATTGACATTTTTAACCTATATCAAATTACCTGCTGTTTGGAGGAAGAGGGAAATAAGGGAGAAAGAGAGAAAAATTTGGAACACAAAGTCTTACAAAAATGAATGTTGAAAACTATCTCTACATGTATTTGAAAAAAATAATATTTAAAATTCTAAAATATGCTTTAAACTCCATCTTTTTTTTTCCCCCCTGGAGGTAGAGAGCATTTTTCATCCTAAGATGTTCAGAACTGCTTTGGTTCTTTGTATTGCTGAAAATAGTTTAGTCATTCATGGTTGATTCTTATACAAAACTGTTCTCATTGTGTATAATGTTTTGATTCTGCTTACTTCACTTTGCAGCAGCTCATGTAAGTCTTTCCAGGTTTTATTGAAACCTTCCTGCTCATCATTTCTTTTAGAATGTTAGAATTCCATCACAATCACATACCACAACTTGTTCAGCCATTCTCCAGCTGAGGAGCAACCCCTCCATTTCTAATTCTTTGCCACCAAATTCTTTGCTATGAATAGTTTTTGTAGAAACAGGTCTTTTCCCTTTTTCTTTGATCTCAATGGGATACAGACCAAATAGAGATATTGCTGGGTCAAAAGTTACGCTCTTTGGGTAAAGTTCCAAATTGCTCTCCGGAAGGGTTGGATCAGTTCACAAGTCCAATAGTGCATTTGTGTTCCAGTTCTCCCTTATCCCCTCAACATTTATAATTTCCCTTTTCTGTCACATTAGCCAATCTGATAGATATGAGATAATACCGCAAAAGGGTTTTAATTTGCATTTCCCTAAACCTTGGGTCCTCAAACTTTTTAAATAGAGGGCCAGTTCACTGTCCCTCAGACTGTTGGAGGGCCGGACTATAGTAAAAAACAAAAACTGTGTTTTGTGGGCCTTTAAATAAAGAAACTTCATAGCCCTGGGTGAGGGAGATAAAAGTCCTCAGCTGCCACATCTGGCTCGAGGGCCGTAGTTTGAGGACTCCTGCTAAACAATAGTAACATAAAGCATTTTTCATATGACAAAACTGACTTCACAAAGAGATTCTAACTTGTGATATTAGCAGAAAGAAGCCAATATCTGCAACATTACCATTATCTTCCACTACTCCTAAGCGCATTTGTGTTTTCCCACTTCCCCTAAAACTTCTCTATCACACACACACACTATACTTCATCTATTAACCTTGCCTCCTCTTTGACTAACCAAATCTTGAATTCATAACTCTTAACTATTTATACAATTCATTTTACAATCAAATATTGCCTACAACATTTCTTGTCTTACCAAATACTCCTACTGAACTTTTCATTTTGTCTCAGTTGTTCTGTAAGCTATGTGAGGGCAGGACTTGTTTTAACATCCCCCCATTGAGCCTAGCACTATGTCTTACACTTATAACAGGTAGTCAAGAAATACTGTATAGCCAAGGAGAGGGCAGTGTTCTTATAGCGAAGCTAGGAACATTCTAGGATGATCTTTCCCCCCTTGAAGCAGGACAACAAAGCAACCTTTACTCGTGGCAAAACAATTTTTTGGCTGGACTGACCACAAGAAAAGCAAAGACAATTGGAGAATAGGGGAGGGATTTTTCAATTTTGTTTTCAATTTTTTGTTTTGTTATACCAGTTACCAAACAACTCAAACTGCTTTTATCCAGCAGCAGGGAGAGTTTTTACAATTGAGCAGACAAAGAAATATCCTATCATCTTCAAATGTACCAACTCACTAATAGGGAACAATTACTTGTCCCTGAATGCAGTTGAAAAGCAGCTATGATGGAGAGGGAGAGGACAAAATGCTGTAATAATAGGCCATTAGAGTTACTTTAATTACACTAGGGTGAGGAAACTTGATGTAAATGTTTCTTTGGGAACTTTAATTCTCATGAACAGAAAATAAACTTTTCACTGAGTTAAAGGATAAAATATTTCTCCTATCTGTTGTGATTCTGTTTCAGGCCTCAGAAAAATATTACTACTAAATAGGCAGGTTGAGATTGAGTCACAGCTTCATTCTGGGGACTATTCTTGTCATCTATAATATAGATCACAACCTTTCTGTGCCTTTTCAGATGGTGTAGTTCTTGTCTATGTCTTTTCATAAACTGATCACAGAGATGGAAAGGACCTAAGAAATCATTAGGTCCAAATAGCTACAAGTCTAATGCCATTTTGTAGATGAGAAAAGTGAGACCCAAGAAATAACTTGCCCAAATTCACAGAGATAGTAAGGATCATATGGTGTCCAGGGCATCTAATGCCCTAAAGGATATTCTCCAGTTCTTTTGCTCAAAGGTATCACACCATGGAGTGATACCAAGTCTGGAGGACTTACAATGGCCAGAGCAGTGGATCAAAAGTTATGAGAGGCTTTGATTAGAAACCTACCTCAGCCATGTACTAAGCTTAGTGACCCTGAGGAAAACACTTAATATCTTTGGGTCCCAGTTTCTCATCTGGGCAAGGATTGGTTAAGGTAACCTTTAAGATCTTTTTAGTTCTTAATTCACAATCCCATAAAGTAAGCTCCCACGAGGAGGAGAATTGGTGTTGTTCACAGGAACAATGATTCTTTGTGGTTATCCATCAGTAGTCTCTCTTTTTATGCGCCTCTCCTTTTCAAGTGACTCATATTCTCCATGACCTTTTTAGATCATCTCTTGAAAAGAAAGTCACCCCTAAAAATATGATGCTGACTCCTTATGCCTACCACATATCTTTCCATTGCCTTTTTAGCTACCTAAAATTTTGAGTTCTTCACAGATTGTGGGATTTGATGATTTGAGAAGATTAGTTTTGAAAAGATGAGCTTTATCAACAGTTTAATATCACTGAAAGTATTGAATAATTTCCCACATGTGAGCCAGAACTTTGGAATTATTTAATATTATTATTCCTTTGAATTTTTGAATTGATTGTTTATAGAAGTGGAAAAAGTGGGTATACAGATTGGTTGTTATTAATGTCCTCTTGATGTCAATGTCAAATGCAAACAGGCTATAAATATTTTACTAATGATGATTTATGAATAAGAAGTAGCATAAAAATTATCACAAGCATAAATGGCAAAGAAAGTGAGCCAGTAATAGAGGATTTATAGGATGCATAGTTTGAAAGAATGAAGTAAGATTTCCACTGATGAGGGAGGAAGTATCCACAATATTGAGATCACAGAAATTGAAGTTTTATTATTTTATTATTACTAATATCACTTCCCATTTGTGCGTAGATAGCTTGCACTTTTAAAAAATGCTTTCTCATAATTTATATCACTTACTACTTGTGTAGCCTGTGGTTCAAGATAGTAATCTGAGTTTACACTAACAGGATTTAATTGTAAGATCACAGTTCCCAAATCTCTGACTCTTTGGCTCAGCCTACCTTCACTCCCAAACTCTATATACAAATATACTTTGTGAGTAGGTCTCTACAGATGTGGATAAAAGAGTCCCACCTTCAATATAAACATTCAAGATAACATATACACTGAGTACAGGATTGCCTTTATTTCACCCCATAGATAATATAGAAAGTAAAAAAGATAATAGGAACAAAAAAAAAAATGCAGAAAAAAGAGACATGGATTCAAAATAGCACATAAATGGTCAAGACCTTGAGTGTTTTTTAGCACTAGTTATTCAGACTTAAGACCATCTTATGAAATGGACCTCCTTGAAAGGAAAGGATTTTGAGGTTGCTAGAGTACACGTTCCAATTAATATGTCTTTCATCTCACAGAGACTTATACACATATTTAACCTTATGATACAAAAATATATAGATTTGGACTCTCCCTAAACCCTACACACTTGAGGCTGCTGGATGAGCAATTTTCTTTCCCACCAGATTTACATTTCATGTAAATAACTTGCTGGGCTTGATCCCAAAAAATAAATGAGGAAATTAACTCCCCTCCATACTTTGCAGAGATGGGAGGATGACTATGGGCATACAGTACATTCACCAACACACTCAGTTGATGTATTGGTTAATTTTGCTGGCTGCTTTTTGCTTTTCCTTCCTCTTTCTTACCTCCATTTTGGAATATTATTGGAAATGAAAGTGAGATAAAATAAAAGATAGCATTTTAAACCAACTATTTTAAACAAACAAACAAAAAAAGATCTTTGAGATGAGTACTTGTATTTGTTGTTTTGGTGTGGGGAGTAGGGTAGGAGAAGAAGAACAAGCTTTGACCCAAAGGATGTTCAAATTTCAGTTACCGAAGTAGATTTCAGGATAGATACATCTTATATTCCTTCACATCTCTTAGACTACTTATGTACAAGTCAAAATGTGGGACCTAATATAAGTGCATAAGCCAAATTCTGAGAACTTTCAGTTTTTGAGAAAGACTTAGGCTAAAATGTTTTCTCTTTGGAGAAGTAGCCTTTAAATAAAAAGGAACACTGAAGTCGCATATCAGGATCCAGTCTTGTTTCTAGAGGAAGTCACAATCTCTTGGAATCTCAGTTTGCTAATCTATGAAATGGGACTAATAAATATGGATCAAATGATATCATGTGTAGAAAACTCTCTAAAGCATTAAAAATGTCAGTTATTATAAATTTTTCAGAATAATTTCTCTTGCCAAGACAAAGCATTATTTCCATGTCAACTATAGATTTCTAAATAAGATCTATTCACAGGAAAAGCCAGAATCAATTTGTCTCTGATGATCAAAATTGTACAGCTCAAGTTGTTCATATTTCTCTTTAGGGAATTATTCTTCTACCACAAACTAACCAAAACTCAATGAAAGCAGAATGAAGCTGCCAGTACATGGGGAAAAAAAAAAAAAAAAAAGTTGAATTTCAAATTTTTTGAGGGAGGTGGGAGGAAAAAAAAAAAAAGTTGAATTTCAAATTCTTTGAGGGAGGTGGGAGGAAAAAAAAAAAAACCCATTAATTGGCTACTTGACTTGAATGATTTTTAAAGCTGCCACTAAAGCAATTGATCCTTGCTCTAAGAAAAAAAGAAATCATTGATGTACAATCAGACCTCAGGTTCTCAGCTCAAGAAATGCAAAGAAATGCAACAAGTGATTATTGATTTTAAAAAGTTCATTCCAAACCTGAAATTATACAATAGAAAAAAATCATCTTCAGGGAAAGTTTAAAAAAAAGATGGCCGTTCTAAGTTTTCTGATTCATTCTAGTGGTTGGAGTAACAGCCCTCAGGTTTGAGTTCCACTCCTCATTCTGTGATCTGCCAACAATAGGACAGGAATCTGCACCCTATCAGCTCAACTGATTCAACTAGCACAGTGTCCAGTATATAATAGCACTTAATAAATGTTTGCTGATTTGACCTGAAACTGCTTTTATTGACATCAAAACCAATAGCCAATGACCCCAAAAGAGGAAGAGTACATCCATGCGAGGAAGCACTTAGTCAATGTTACAGCTCTGCTGTAGAGCTCATGACTGTGACTCAATAGTACAGTCAGAAAGTGCAATTCATTTACCATAGTGAGTGATCCCAATGGAGATTTCTGTAGATATCCAAAATCCAATATCACATTCCTAGGACACACAAAAGTAGGAATAAATTCATTTCCAGATACCATGACTTCAAAAAGTCTCACATAGTCTTCCAGGGTTCCCTGTTCTGATCTCAGTATGGTCAGATTTTCCTGGAGTTTTGGATGATAGACCTCCAAGTTCATTTATCTGGCCTTATCTACAGAACCAGTGTCTGAGCCAGTCTTGTAAATAATTACTAGACATTTACCAGCCAACATACTTTTTCAAATTCTGTTCTTCATATCTTCCCCTACAAGCACAACACCCAAACTTATTCATGAAGAGTATTATTTCACGGGAATAAATGTGTCATGTACTTTTACCATAAGAAATAGCACAAAGGCAAACAACAAAATCAAAGAGGAAGAAAAATAAATGGAACAGAAGATATATAAACTACATAATAAACTACAATTGTAAGCTATAAAATGTATAATCTAAGAATAGAAGATTTTGAGCTAGAAAGAACCATAGCAATCATCAATACCAATGCCTTAATTTTTCAGATGAAGAAACCAAAGGCCAAAGAGGGACCTAACTTGTCCAGTCATAAGCTAGAAGGGGTTGAAAGTACAATTGAAAGACAGATTTTCCTGACTTCTAGTACAGCACTCTAACCATCATACCAGGCTGCCTCTCAGTCCCAAGATGACTGAACATCTGCCAGAGTAAAATACCAAATGTTCCAAAAACCTTAAAATTTAAATCCTATGATTTCAGAGAGGCCTGGAGAGACTTACATAAACTGATGCTAAATGAAACGAGCAGAACTAGGAGATCATTATACACGGCAACAACAAGATTATGTGATGATTGATTCTGATGGATGTGGCTCTTTTCAACGATGAGATGATTCAGACCAGTTTCAATGGTGTAGTGATGAAGAAAGCCATCTACACGCAAAGAGAGGACTGTGGAACTGAGTGTGGAGCACAACATAACATTTTCAGTCTTTTTGTTGTTGCTTGCTTGCTTGCTTGCATTTTATTTTCTCTATCATTTTCTTCCCTTCTTGATTTTTCTTTTGTAAGCAAGATAATTGGATAAATATATATGCACATATTGGATTTAATATATCTTTCTTTTTTTTTTCCTGAGGCAATTGGGGTTAAGTGACTTGTCCAGGGTCACAGACAAGAAGTGTTAAGTGTCTGAGGCCAGATTTGAACTCAGGTCCTCCTTACTTCAGGGCTGGTGCTCTATCCCACTGTGTCATCTAGTGCTCCTTAACATATCTTTTTACCATGTTTAACATATATTGGATTACTTGCCATCCAGGGGAGAGGGTAAGGAGAAGGAGGAGAAAATTGGAGCACAAGTTTTTGCAAGGGTTAATGTTGAAAAATTATCCATGCATATGTTTTGAAAATAAAATGCTTTAATAATTAAAAAAATAATAAGAAGAAGAATTTTAAGTCCTAAAACCACACTAAAACTTTTGGGATATCCTGAATACAAAGTCCCTGTTCATTCTCATTGTTACTTAGCATGGAGGACAGTATCTATTTGCAAAGCTGGCTAAATGATCCTCAGCTTGCATTTCTGAGTAACCCAGAGATTGCTTCTGAAGTAAAAGCACCCTCAGAAGGCCAGCGTTTATCTATCAGCCTTTCTGGAGTGTGAGAATGGCAATAAACTCAGCAGAGTAAAATGCTCCTGGACCACAGGGGCTGATCAGGCCCCATCCACTCACACATAAGCTCCCACACTTAGTTACCCCAATAAATAAGCTCATTTCACAGTATTTAATTAGGGATTCAAGAAGATGAAAAACAAACAGGAGGATTTCCATCACCTCAGAGCCTAGGAAGATCAAGTGCCAGAGAAATCATCATGCACCAAGATTAAACCAGCTTACATTCTTCAGCCCTAAGTCCAACAAGTACAGGCTTGTCCCCAGGGGTTGTTCAGAGGACTTAGTCTTAGAACCTAAAGCCCTTGATTTTCCTTCCCCACTCCTATCCCCAAACACCTCATCCTGGAGCCTTTCCTCCAAAAAAAAAAGTGACTTTCTGCCTTCCCTTCCAGGCCTTCTTTACTTGGGCTGCCAAAAACCTTCTTGCACCTATTACAGTGAAATCCCTGTGTTGTTTTCAAAAAGCAATTGGCTTATTGTCAACACTGAATCCTTTTCCCTCCCAAACAATTGTTAGAGGTCTAAAGGAATGAATTGGCTGGCTGATTTTTAGTGGGATCGATACCAACATGGAATATGTTGAGTATAGTACAAGACCAGCCTCTTGGCAGCCAGACCCTACTTCCAAAGGATATCTTAGCAAGGACAAGATCATGTCCCCCAAAGAGAAAAAGCGGTCAAATTTACTCCAGCCTATTAGACTGAAGCCTTAGTGAGAAATTGCATGAGCCACATCAGGAAGCCATTCATCTTAGAATATCTGAACTTTCCACCTGTCTGCACAAATATGCTCCCCTGATGCCTTGGAGTAAAGCCCCTCATGCCTAAATGGGCTCAAATTTGGGGAAACCATCTCTCCTTTATTAGTTGATCACTCCTCCACATTAAGATTCATCAGAAAGGTTTAAAATTAAGGGTACAAATCTTGAAAGAAAGAAAAAATCAGTCATTCATTTAGTTAAAAACATTGAAGCAGGGTGGAGCAGTAGAGCACTCACTGGGTTTGGAGGCCATCAGATTTCAGAGCTCAGCTTTGCCACCTGTATAACTTTGGGCAAATTACCTGACCTTCTGGTATTTGCTCATCATCTCTAAAATGAGAGGTTTGGCCTAACTGGTCTCTGAGGTCCCTTCCAGATGTAAATCTACAGTCCTATAAGCCATTAAATAGCTATTGCATACAGAGCATTGTAGCTGAAAAGGAAGACAGAAAGTTCAGATAAGAGATAAAATGAATTTCTTGCTCTCAAGAGATCTGTAATCAAATAAGTGTTGGTCACAAAAACATACCTATAATACATATTACATAGAGGAGTAGAAGAAGACTTTACTGAGAAGTGACAGCATCATTTCAGGTAGATAATTATCTTTAAAATACTGAAAACATGACAAGATAAGTACATTAGTGTGAAACAAAAGAGTGATGTGAAATCTTAGGCAACAGGTTAATGGGGAAAGGGAGGGGAGTAAAGGCTCCCTGGAGGAGGTAACATGGATTGAATTTTAGTTAATATTTTTCCCAATTACATATAAAGATAGTTTTTAACATTAATTTTTGTAAGATTTTGAATTCCATTTTTCTGCCTTCCTCCATTACCTGTCCCCTCCCCAAGGCAGCAAACAATATGATACAGGTTATACCTGTACAATCATTTTAAACATTTAAACATACTTCCATATTAGTCATGTTATAAAAGAAAAAGTCAGAATGAAAGGGATTAAAAACTACTAGAAAGAAAAGACAAAAAAAGTGAAAATAGCATGCTTCAATACATATTCAATCTCCAGAGTTCTTTCTCTGGTTTTGGATGGCATTTTCTCTCACAAGTCTATTGGAATTTTCTTGGATCATTTATTGCTGAGGAGAACTAAGTCTATCATAGTTGATCATCACACAGTGTTGCTTTTCTGTGTACAATGTTCTCCTGGTTCGGCTCACTTCAGTCAGCATCAGTTCATCAAAGTGCAGATATAACCGAAATATGCTTGGTTCATCATTTCTTACAGCACAATAGTATTCCCTTACGTTCATGTACCACAACTTGTTGGGCCATTTCCCAATTGATGGGCATCACATCAACTTCCAATTTTTTGCCACTACAAAAAGAGCTCCTATAAATATTTTTGCACATATGAGTTTTTCCCATGGCTTGAGCTTTAAAGAAGGGTAAGATTGTTCAGTAGGCAGAGGGAAGCAATGGAAGTCATTCCAGAGACAGGAAGCTGTATGAGAAAAGGCATGTAGGTGGGGAAATTCAGGGTATGTTCATGAGACAAAGTATTTCCTGAACTAAAGTCCCTGGGTTTGAATGTAGATGAGAGCATGTAGAGGAGAATAAAGTAAGATAGAGATGGAAAGCTAAGATGGTGTCTGGAGGAGGAGAGTTTTAAATATTAAGCATCAGAGTTTTATCTTTCCTCAGTGGCCAATAGGGAGCCACTGAAAATTTCTGAGCAGAGAGGTGATCAGAGCATTATTAGATCTATGATCCTAAACACTAGTCTAGCTCTGGGGCCTGAAAGCAGACCTTCAGACTAACTCAAATCAGAAGAAAGGAACTGAGGAAAATACAAATCCATTTTTGATTCCACAATGGATTAATGTTGGCAAAATGTTTAGAACTCTATGCATTTGGAGTTGGAATGAGTAGAGAGAGGGAAAGTTTGTATCACAAGATTATCTTTGCTCTGGTTTCTAAAATCACCAGATTTCTAGGCAAAATGTGACAAGGCCCATTCATTGCCCGTGGTCTCGCTCATTCTTTCCTCTGATTGCAATCCATGTTTGATAGTCTGAGAGGTCAGTGGATGTAAATTCAGGTGACACACAACAACAGCTATGTTCTTTTGTAATTACTATTTCCCAAAACCCCAACATGCGAGGAGCAGGAAGAACCTGTTTAGCTAATGCATTCCAGCAGCACTTTGGTTGGGGGTGTGGGGCTAGGAAGGAGTGGTCACACACTGGGGGCAGGCTCACATTTATGCTGCATAGCAATTTCTCTAAGTGTAATGGCTTACATTTCTAACAATTAACATCTGACTCCCCCGTCAGTAGTCACATTGTGTGAATTTCCAGCTTTGTTTTCATCTTCTAATTTGAAATAAAAAAAATAAATAAATAAAAAACAGTTTCTAAATCATTTAAGTCTATCCACTCCTTCAAAAGCTAGTGTAGTTTCTGGAAAATTAATGTGTGTCCTACTTTAAGGAAATCTAAACAGACTTTTGCAAAGAGATGAGTTATTAGAGTTATGCTTACAAAAAACTCACCAAGTCTCTCTCTAAAAACAAAACAAAACTACCTATAGTGCCTTTAAGAATGATTTGATTTACATATTTTATAGGCATACTTTCCATAAAGTGAGGCACATCTAAACTTAGATGTAAATCATTTGGACCATTTTAAACAACTATTTATAAGGCTCTGTGGGTGCACAGGTGCCAAGTTACACTTGGCTCACATCACCATGGTCATCTGTATCTTGACATCATCATACAAATATATAATTATTCAGGACTGGATTGGGGAAGTCCCCAAAGTTAGACATGTGTCCCAGAAAGGGGACAAGAAAGGACTCAGATGTATAATTTCCTCCTCCTCTTCCTCTTCGTCTACCTGGAGGAGATCCCATGACAATAAAGGAAGTGGGGCTGTTCTATGAAGACTGAATTTTTATCTCCACGTCCTCATTAACAACTTATGTTTCTTGCAGTACCTCAAGATCTGCAAGCTAGTTTTCTCATAATTCTGAGAGGGAAGCAGGGCAACTATCATGACTATTTTACAGATTAGAAAGCTATGGCTCAAAAATTTGCTGAAGATTACTCAGAAGATAAGAGTTGAGATTAAAAATCAGGCCACTTAATGCCAGATACAGAAACCTTTTCAGTACACCATAGGCACACCATATCAGTCTAGTCACACAGCTCATGAGAAGATAGGGGGAGAAAGAGAGAGAGAGAGAGAGAGAAAGAGAGAGAGGTGAAAGGAAGGGAAGGAGAATGGAAGAGAGTGGAGGGAGGAGAGGAAGGGACAGAAAGAAAGGAAGAAGAAAAGGAGGGGGGAAATGGAGGAGAGAGGGAGAGAAAGAAATGGAAAGAAATAGAGAGAAAAATTTTCTATTCCCAGGAAGACAGAACCATTTAGCTACAGAAGATAATAATCGTAAGTGGTTTTTGGCACAGAGAGAAAGAGTTTTCTCCCCTTCCTACATCAGCATCTTAGAAATCCAAAGCACCCTTTCACATTAGGACCTGCTCAGTTTTCTTTTAGCAGTCACACACCACATTACCACTAGCAAGCTCATAAATCTCATTCAAATGTTATGAATTTTCAGCTGCTAGTCAAGGAGTAAAGTCTCAGGTGCCTGGTTGGTCTCCAGGTGAGTTGCACAAATTACGCAAACCAGGCTTCTGTCTGTGTTTGCAACTGCATGGCGTACAGGAACAGCAAGTTGCTTAATCTCTAGATTTGGAGCCAATCCTGTTCCAAATATAGGAGAGGGCATCAGCTCCCATGAGGTTCACCTGGCAGATTAAACCCTTGGACGTGCCCCTCCCGGCTCTGACAACGTGACTTGTTGAGGAGTATGGCTCATCCCTGCTGAGCTCTCTCCCCAGCTGTGACTCCCATGAGGCCCTCCCCTCCTGTTTTCATCTTTTCTCAGTGGTTTCTAACACTATGTCCTACCCTCAACCTCCTTTAGGGATGGACCTCCAGGGTCAACATCCAATTTTGGAACAACAAGAGGACATACAGTCCAAAGAACCTGGAAAGAAACTGATTTCATGCAATTTTTTTTTTCTTCCTGGCTTTAAGCTGTCATCTCCTTACATAAACCATTCTTGTGTTAAAAGCAATTCAGTTAGCAACAAAGCCACTGCAGCTACGGACCACATTTCAGTTTAATACAAAAGCAACTGTGCTTCCACAGTTAAGTTAAGAACACTGAAGTTAAACATGATTGACATTACCAGTTTTGTGTGTGTATGTGTGACTCCCCCCTCTCCACTATTCAAAATAGAACAGTGGGAAAGATAATGTGCTTGGGAGATGTGCACAAAAGAAGACATTAGCATGGATGGGTAGGTCAACTACTATATTTAGAATTTAAATCCTGGCTTATGACCTGAAGATCTTGAGCAAGTCTCTTCACTTTTCAGTGCCCCATATTCCTTATCTATAAAATAAATGAACATATTAGACTAGATAATGTCATTAGGCCTTTTCAACTCTCAACCTAGAGAGTTGAAAGTAAAATGGAAAGCAATATGCAAAATGATTTTTAAAATTGTCTTAAATCTGACATTCACTCAAAGTTTTGTTCTTTTTCATGTTTTATGGAAACATCTTGTTTTAGATTGGCAAATTCAATATCCTCAACTTATCTAAAGTTGGTCAACATTCAAACAGCAAGCAAGGAAAGGGAAGAGAAGGAAGCATGGTTTGGTGAAAAGAACACAGAATTTGGAATCAAATGCACCCAAAAAACACTTATCACTATTACCTTAGGTTCAATTGTTGATTCTGTCACTTAATGCTTGAACAAACCATTTAATCTCATGCCCCAGTTCTTTATCTTAAAAAAGTTATTGAATTCCCATGATGAAAAAAAAAAATAGACATTATCCAGTATAAACCATTCAAAGTACTTTTTAGTTCTCTCAATCTACTTTGCTATAAGAGTGTGCAAAAGGGCAAATAGTTTCTAACCAGTTCCTAAAATATTTACAAATTAGCAGTGTATTGGGACCTATTTACCTGCTGATTGTTAAAGATAAAACATGGAACTTTTTAACATACACTTTTACTTGTAACAGCATGGAACTTCTTATGAAATAAGAATGAAATAGGGTGAAGAAGTGAAATCAATCTTTTACAAATTCCTAATTCCATTTTATTCTGTTTGACAGTGGAGTAAGCTCATTTTCTAAGTCTATCTTTGCCAGATCCAGTGGATATAAGGTTAGGAGGCAAACAGAACAATGACCATGATCAGCTCTTGCAATAGTGTGTCTTCTAGTTTCTGGAGCTATCCCAAAAGTCACAGCTTACCACACTTAGAGCCAGCATTAGCAATAATAAAGATGGTGATTCAGAGAGTAGGACTGAATGTTAGGTCAGGAGTACCACAATCGGGCACTGGAATGCAGCCAATCTAGCCAATCTAACTTGTTGCAAACAAAAACTGGGCTGGAATGATGACTATAAGATCCACACAAAAGAAGGGCTAATAGCAGAGAAAAATGAAAAAATGTAAGAGCACAATGAAGGATCAACCTCAAGCAATGCTAAGTTAGACTAACTTGAGAACATTAAGCGAATCCAGAGGAATGACAAAACTTTAAGAATGTCTAAGCCCTTTGACCTAGAGATTCTACTGCTAAGTATATAGCCCAGTGAAGTCAAAGGTACATAGAAAGATCCAATACATATGAAAATATTTATGGTAGCAGTTTTTGAAGAGGCAAAAAATAAACTCTGGAATCTAGATGGATAAATTGGAAAATGGCTAACCAAGTTATGATATGGGGATATAATGGAATATAATTGAGTCATAATCACAAATAAGACTATAGAAAGGTTATGGGAAAATTTGTACATATGTTGGCAAAGTGAAATAAATACAACTAGGAAAACAATAGATAATAACTACAACAATGTAAAAGGAAAGAGCAAATAAATCAAACAACACTATCGTAAAAATAATCAACTTTGACTTGAAGAAGAAAATGTAACTCCTTTTTCTTTTTTTTTGCAGAGATGGGGAACTCTCAGTGTGAAATACTAGAGATAATATTGATGTTAGTTTTGCTAAAAAAAAAAAAAAAGTCTTTCTTCTTATTATTATAAGGATGGTTCTTCAGGTAGAAGAATAGGGGGAATGAAGGAAATGTAAAAATAAAACATTATCAATTTAAAAAACAACAAAAAAGTCTAGGGATAGAGAAACTTTGAAATAGGGATAATCTTTTTGAGCAAAGCCACCATCTAATCCTTAAGGCCAGAGTGACAGAGTCATAAACAGTCACTGCCAAGCCAAGGACAGCTCCCAAAGGCCACACCTGCTCATGTGAATAAGAGCTGTGGTCCACAACAATCAGCCAGGGAAATTCGACCCAGTTCTCTAATTACACTTAACATTAAGCCCAATTCTGAAAATAAATTATTTCTCCCCCTGACTTGCAACATCATTAATGAATTTCACAAACACTCTAACCCCTCTTCTTGAAAGTTTGCCATTTTCAAGCAAAGAGTTGAATGGGATCTTTAACACCATTCATTCCAGCCCTCTTCCTTTCTCCACCCTCATTCCCCCATTTTACAGATGAAAAAATTAAGGCCAATTTCAATGGTCTTGCAATGAAAAGAGCCATCTGCACCCAAAGAGAGGGCTGTGAGTGTGGATCACAATATAGCATTTTCACTCTTTCTGTTATTGTTTGCTTGCCTTTTGTTTTCTTTCTCATTTTTCCCATTTTGATATGATTTTTCTTGTTCAGCATAATTGTGAAATATGTATAGAAGAATTGTACATGTTTAACATATATTGAATTACTTGCTGTCTAAGAGAAGGAAGGGAGGGGAAGAGAGAGAAAAAAATTAGAGCACAAGATTTTGTATGGGTGAATATTGAAAATTATCCATGTATATATTTTTAAAATAAAAAGCTTTAATTAAAAAAAGAAAAAATTAAGGCCAAAGAGGAGTAAATGATTTGTTTATGATCACAGAAGGAATAAGTATCAGAAGTAGAATTGGAACCCATGTTCTCTGATATCTTTCCCCTGTATCTCCACTGCCTCCTTCAAGGCAGGGACTATGACAAAAGAAATGACCTCAATATCCTTGATTTTACTTCACTTCGTATTGTCAATCCTAAACCTGAACAATGAAAAGGATGTTTTTGAGGGGAAGCAAAAAATATCCAAAATCACTGTTGAGTCCTGAAGTAATCTGAGCTTCAGGGCAAACAGTGAGGTCCAACCCTAAGTACTTCTTTGTCCTTTAGGCAGAGCCATCACCCCAATTTCCCAAGTTTCCCCAGCAAAACATCCCTGTAGTCATTTCACAGTCATTTCTAATTCTGCTTTAAAGCAGAAAATCCAAGTGCCTTCAGCCTACACCCCGAATCCCAGTCATTTTCGGACTGTTTCCCAGACCTGGAACAATCCTCTCCTTTCTTCCAGGACCTGATACAAAACTAGTTGCACCTGGTTGGCTCCAAAATGCAAAAAGGCTAGGAGCTCTCGCCTGACTCTCCCAGCAACCAGCTGATCCCCGGCAGAGTTAATCCACAGCCTGACAGTGTCTGTAGTTCATTTAGTATTTGCCAACTTGCTGTAAATCTTAACTCCAGACACCACATACATGTTTAAGAAAAAAAGAAATAGGGAAAAGAAAAACCCACTTGTCATTTAGACTTGTGAATGAATAATTGGCCGTAGATTCCTCCTTATCTCTATCTTTGTGAAGGCATGTGCTGACACAATTCAACTTGAAGCTGTGTGTTCCATGTGGCTAATGCATCCTGCATTTCCCATATACCCCGTGTACTCCCATACACACACACACACACACACACCTGACAACTCTCCACCTTCTATGCTCTTTCCTGTGACCACCTCCTCCCCAGCACACACACACACACACATACACACACACACACACACACACACACCCCTACCTGCTGCCTGAGTCTGACAGGTGAGCGTCTTCTTCCCATGAACAACACTTGAGAAGAACAGGCCCCAAAGTTTATTTTTCTTCTTCCTTTCTCTTCAGCAATTAAAACTCCAAGGTTACTTACTATCAAGAAAAATGTGAACCATGCAAGTGAGCTACTCCGGACTTCCTGTCAGCTATCCATGCTTCCAGTGAACACAAGAAAAGATTCTTCGCCAGTCAGTCCCTCCCTCCTTCCACCCTCCTCCTTCACCTCCTGTACTCAAGAGCCCCACCCACAGCACTCAGATCATTTTTCATTTATGACTGCTTCTAGCTAAACTGTGTTCAGTAAGAGAATTAGCCAGCTTTGGCTCAACCAGCTTCTTGGAACCACGCTGCTAATAATTGCTCTAATTCACAGGGAGTGCAAGGGGGGGAAAGTACATCCTGGTAAGAGGAACCCATCTTTTTTCCCCCCAGCAAGCATGCTGCAGCGATTCCATCTGCAAAGGACTCCCACCTTTGCAGTCAGGCCAAAAACACCCAGCTGGGACCCTCCTCACTTAGACTAACACCATGATTTAAATTACAAAATGACTTCATAGACCTTTATCCGAGTCTCACAGAAATTCTGGGCAAAAGATAACTCAAGTTATCCCATTTTACAGATGGAGAAACAGAGGTTCAGTCCACTCCCTTTGACAAGCTCTTTGATAAAAGTATTAGAGAATCTTGGAATTGGAAAGAATCATCCAGTCTAACCTGTGCCCCCTTGAGAATCCTTCCTATACTACTGGTGAAAACTGACTATCTAGTTTCCAAGTGAAAATCACTACATTCCAAAATAGCCCCTCCTCCCTTTGGACAGTTCTTACTGGCAACTAAACCTAGTTTGAAGCCATTTGTCCTGACACATACATGAAGCAAAAATGAGAATAGAGAAGGATGTATTTAGTAAATGGAAAGTAGTGAAATGAGACCATGCTGGATTATACAGTAATCACAACCAGGAACTCATAGAAACAGTAAAATTACAAACCTGAGTTATTTTTTCATGCAATCAATTAGCAATGAAACAAAGAAGAGAATCAATTCTCTCCTTTTTAACAAAAACTATGAGTTTATAGGATTTAAAGCTGAAAGTAATCTCATTAAAACAACAACTTCAACAACCAAACAGTCCTTATTTCTCAATCGAAAACACTGAAATCTAAAGAGATGAATTAATTTGTTTAGTCATTTTATCTACATCTAGGACACAGACCCAGGATTTCTGATTGTAAATATTTTGCCTTTTCTCCTACAAGGTGTTGCTTCATTAACAAAGGCTATTATACCCAGAATCCAAACTTTTTAGGCATTCGTAGAATGTTAGCAGAAATGTTCTAGTCTAACTTCCTAATTTTAAAGATGAGGAAATGGAGGCCTCTCTGAAAGTTACCTCTCTAGGTGTCTTCCAGTTCCAACAGCAGCACTCTACTAGTCCATGTTGCCTTTTCTTTAGCCCTAAATTTGTAGTTCATACTACCAGACCAGAATGGGCAAAAACAAGCAGTTTATTTCACTAAGGAGTTTCACTCCCTGCTCAAATGTCAGCAATCACAAAGATAATGCAATTTGACTCTAGAGAACAGTCAGTGACCAAGGAATAGTACATTAAAAAAAAAAGGGGGGGGGGTTCCAGAAATCGACACAAACATTCACAGACACAAACACACTCGTCATCCTGCTTCCATTTAAGCCTGAATGAAAGTAAAAATAGCATAAGCAGAAATCCAAAGGGGGCTTTTCATGTTCATTCAGGGACATGTGCCTTCAAAACTCATGGTTCTTGTCTAATGCTTACGTAAGTAGAGCAAAGAGTAGTGAAATCAGAGGGAAGAGTGTTTTACTCGGGATTAACAAATCCCATTATCAACTGTGCCTATTAGGAACAAAAGACCCATGTTTTTCCACATCCTCATTTAGGTCCTGTTTCCACGACGACCAAAAGAGGACTTTTTCAACCAATAGTATTAAGAGATTTTTTTTTTTAAATCACACAAACCTATCCAATTTCCCACATCTATTTGGTGTGTGTGCAATATACCTAGATTTTCTCTTTGAATTTCACTGAAACATTCTGATTCCAAAGTATCCTATGGGGCTTTATCCTTTTAAGTTCTTTTATTTGATGGACATAAGACAAGACTTTCAATGGACCTTATTTATCAGCACTTGCTGCAGCAAGTTGAATCCTCTTCACCAGAGGGCTTGGAATGTCTCATGAGGAGGAAATTCCACAGATTTTCACACCCGCCAAAAATGTAGAATGAAAAGACTGAATAAATTACAAGAGTTGTTTTCTTATTTTAGCCCCGTTTCCACTTGCCCAGGTTAACCTAGTTGCCATCCATTTCACTGAAACCTCAACAGATGTGGGATTCACGTGTACAGGGGAACTAACTTGCTCAAAGAGGAGAGCTCACGTAATTCAATAGAACTACTTCGTAACTATTAAGTAGAAATTAAGTAGAAAGAGGGTATGTGTACAAATCACATGTACAAAAATATAGTGCAAAAGGCAGCATCTTTCTATTGGAATGAATTTGCCCATTAATTGGGGAGTAAGGGGATCGCTGGAGGAGAGGACTGGAAAAATTGTGATGCATGAATGTAATGTAGTATGATAGAACTTGATTGATACAAGAATATATAAATGTGAAGAATTCAAAGAAATTTGTATCACTTCATGCAAATTCTAATAAGATTTGCATGAACTGATAAAGTACAAAATGAGAAGAGGAAAAGCAATTTACAGGATGACCACAACACTGTACGTGGCAGCACCACTGAGAGATTTCAGAATTCTGATCAAAATAAGGATCAATCACTAGTTCAGAAGAATGATGCTAAGCATGCTTCCCAATTTTCCAGGAGTCACAGCAATTTCATAGATTATCCCCAAAGGAGAACACAAGTAACCTCCTTTTCATATGTTAAACAATTGCAACAGTCAAATATACTAGACTGTAAGCGTTATTATTTTTTCTGATGAGCTAAAATATAAAGAACAAAAATAACATTAAATATTGTTCCTAAACCTGGGATTCAGTTCAATAGACCAACCCACATTTTCTTATACCCCTCTCTGGGTGTGGGCATTTATCATCAAGATGCCCCCCCCCCCAAACAATTCTATTCTTCAAACCTAGAACTTGACTTCTGCTAGCATTTAGAGCTTAGAAGAAAGAAATTAATTTTGTTAAAAAAATATTTTAAAGAAAAGGGATTGGAGATTTTGGACAAACTAATGTCTCAATCAAGGGCAGCTTATCTTAAAAATATTCCCTCCAATGTTAGCTTACTAAGGTATTTTGTCATGAATTGTGATTGAATGACTATGAGAAAATTATTTCATCTGCCTGCTCCTGTTCTCTCTTCAGCTGGGTAATAACCAAGACCTTGCATCATAGAATCATAAGTTTAGCTCTGGATACAAACTTAGAGGTCATTTAGTCCCAAACTCATTTTATAAATGAAGAGATTGAAACTCAAGAGAGGTTAAATCACTTGTTCAAATGACAGAATGAATAGACTGAATAAATTATAAGAGGTTTTTTTTTCTTTTAGCTCCATTTCCACTTGCCAGGGAAACCTAGTTGCCATCCATTTCTCTGAAACTTCAACAGATGGAAGATTCACATGTACAGGGGAACCACTTTGCTCAACAAAGAGAAGAACTCATGTAACTCAATAAAGCTACTTGTGACTATTAAGCAGAAATCTCAAAGAGGGTGTACAAAAATATGGACCAAAGCAACACCTTTCTATTGAAATGAGTTTGCCCATTGATAAGTGGAAGAATTGGGGTTTGAGCTTTTTTCTCCTGATTCTATTTCAAGGTCACAGGAATTTCAAAAGCAGGGATCTCCTCAGAAGCAATGTGCTATATTCAAAGAGCATAGTATTATTCCAGGAGTGAAAGAAATCTTAGGGATGATCTCACTCAACAGTTTCATTTTATAGATGAAGAAGCTTCATTTCAAAGAATTTAAATGCCTTGCCCAGGTCACACAGAAAACAGCAGAGTCAGAATACATACTTGGGTCCTACCTGTTCAGATTCAGTGTTCTTTCTACTTTACCAGTCGATGCATTTATAATAGCTTCACTTTTACTTTTCAAGATAAGAGAGTTTGCTTTAGTAAAAAGAGAACTACATTTGAAGACCCAGGTTCAAATCCCCACTCTTCTATTTACTGGGTCACGCCTATGGAATGAGTGGACTGAACTAAACAACCTTTCAAGTTCCTTCCAATTCTAAATCTATCTTCATAAATGTAAAATGTGAGAAAAAAGTATAAACTCTCCATAAAAAATTCTAGAATGAGAAAGAAATGTGTGCAGTCATTGGCAATGATAAACAAATAAAAAAAAACCAACCTCTGGTGATTGTTGCTTTTTGAATCTACTTCAGTTAATGTGATTAAAAGTCCTGCCCCTATCTTGCCTAGAGCAAGGACAAGTCCTAGAAGGGTGATGACAAACAATCTGATGTGACTTCCAGCTCAAACTTCCATGATTCTAATATAGTATTCCAATGTGTAACAGGAAGCCAATGACCTGCACATTATGTATTTAAAGGTACTGGGCAAGGTGAGAGGTAGTGTAGGCAATAAACACATTGCCTCACGCTGGTTATTTGCCTCTCCTTTATTTCCCAAATTTACCAGTAATGATCTGGTGACTCATGCTAAGATTCAGATACAATGATGACTGTTCTGTGAGCAAAGACACAAGAATGGTGAAGATAGTATCCAAAGCATGACAAAGACTTGATGGAGAAACAGGTGAGCAATCATAACCCAAAGTAAGAGAGCTTAAACCTGAGCACCAGGAGCCTAAGTTTTCTTCCCAGCTTTGCCTCTGACTCATGTTCTTTAACCTAAAGTAAATCAACCATACAGGCAGCCGGTCTCTTAACCTCATATTTTCTAGCCACAAAAGAGAGAGAAGGCTGCTTGCCATGGGATAACATTCATAAAGTTACTTGGGAGCCTCGGGAGAAAAGACTAAAGTTTCGTTCTCCCTCCCTGACCCCCACCACCCACAGTCAGCAAATAGCCAAAAACAACTCACGAAATTTTTGAAAAGCAAACAAGGTGCTCAGTTTGTTCCCAGATTTGATGATGGAAGATGATGATAGGCAAAGACATGGGAAACACCCTTTGGGCTTGTGCAAGCAAGGAGAGCTTAGGACTGCAAATTAGGAGATGGGGCTCCCTTCCAAATCCTGCCATTGACACATAGACACAGACGTGATAAACACCCTTTGGAAAGCACAAGCTGAAAAAGCACTTATAGTCCCTCCAAATCCATGTCCATGTCACTCTTTGTGCAGCATCAGTTTGGTTTGGCAGGGCCCACCTAAAAGGTCTTGATTTGAAAGATTTTCTAGACCATTCTGGCCCACAATGATCCATACCTCTTTTCTAAACTCCTGACAATGCCTTTTGCCCTGACCCTCACATTTCATCACTTAATCAAAGACCGCCTCAAAAATGTTAAATTGTTTTATAGGAGTGTGGCTAAGCTTCCCAAGAAGAGAGTCAATTTTGAGAGAGAAGGGGCTATTTTTGAGGTTTTTTTTGCGAAGACTCCTTCCTCTAGAGCAGTCTGAGTATACAGTATATATGCTTAAGAAATACTTGTTGAATGAATGGGGAAAACCCAACTGAGAGCACAATGCACTATCTCCTTAAAGCACTCAGGTTTTGTTGGTGCTATTGTTACAGGGTTCAGTTGGTGAGTCCCATTACTTTCATATCCATCTCACTTCCTGCTCTTTTAGTTTCTCTTCTCAAAGATCCCTCCTTAGAATTCCTTCTCCTAACTAGGAGCATTCTCTGACTCTTCCCCTCAACCCTGTTCCTCCCCCAGCTCCATGACCTTTCCTATTCTATTTTTTTCTTTCCACAACCTTTATTTAAGCTTCTCCTTTGGCTTCCTACTATGAACATGAGAAAGACATCTTAGATCTTCCTTTAGTCAAGTGCCACGTCTCATGAGTGCTGAATGCTCAACTTTTTGGTCAGCTGACCATACCCAAAACCCATACTACTCAATTTTCTACCAATAATGGATAGAGAGCTGGCCTTGGTTGCAAGATGGTCTGGGTACCAGTGTACTCTTTGATACACACTGGTTGTGTGATCCTGAGAAAGTTGCTCACCTCTTCAACATTTGTTGTTGCCGTGTATAATGATCTCCTGGTTCTGCTCATTTCACTCCACATCAGTTCATATAAGTTTCTCCAGACCTCTCTGAAATCATTTTGCTTATCGTTTCTTATAGAACAATAATATTCCATAACTTACTCAGCCATTCTCCAACTGATGGGCATCCACTCAGTTTCCCTTTTTTGCCAGGACAAAAAGGGCTGCCACAAACATTTTTTCACATGTGGGTCCCTTTCCCTCCTTTAGGATCTCTTTGGGATATAATTCCAGTAGACCACAAATTGGGGAGAAACATTGAGAGAATGAGTTTCTTATATGAATGAAATCATCTAGATTTTTTTTTTTGAAACAAGCAACCTTGAGGAGGAACTGAAAAAATGGTAAGTGGTACACACTGCCTGACCAATTAATATTTGACTTCTTCATACTTCAGCCCCCGAATCTGAAGTTGTGAGGCTTAAACTACCCAATGAATAGTTAAGGAATGCTCCTAAAGAATGGCAGAAGATGCCAAGGTCAAGTAGGATATAAGGGCTAAATCCTATTTCATTTGAACCCACTTGCAGCCTCAGACCAAAAGTCTCTGAATTACTGTTTAATAACAAGAGTTGAGTATAGCATGCTTATAAAAGCAACATTTTTTTTTTCCCCTTTTAGGTACACTTGGAAAAACAAACCCAATCACAGAGCTGATTATCTCAGGAAGAGGGAATTCTAACTTGGGGGGAACAGGAAGTCTCAGTTATTTACATTTCAGAACTGTACACCTCAGCACAATCCTTGGAAGAACAGGAGTTCAGCCCTCACTGAAATTCCCATTCCTATTATGAGCCTATGGCACACTTAGCTGGCACAGTTTAGGGACAGACTGCCAATTCTTTTACTTGGGGAAAAAAGCTTATACCCCGCCACTCTGGTCCTACTGGTGTTACTGTTCACTTTTCATAAGCATGCATGAGTTCATTTTTCTAATTCAGGCCCCATCAGAAGTGAATTTGCTTTTGGGAATCCTACCATGGAACATAAAATTCTAAATATCAGGCTTTAATTCCTGGTGCTAATTCATATCCAACTGGTTGATAAGGACAGGAGCATAAATGAATGATAAAGTCCTTATTAAGTATTTAATATGGACCAGGTACTGTGCTAAATTTGGGCCTCTCAAAAAAGTGAATATTCTAATGGGGAAAACAACATTTTATGGGGAACTAGAAGACAGAACATGATTTAAAAGTCGCTGGAAAGTGATACAGAAGTTTTGGTTCTTGGCAAGGTGAGGCAAAAGCTCACCTATCCAAGAGCTGATTCCATTGGGAAAAGCTCCAAGTTAATGTCTTGTAAGGAAGCAATATGGACTGAGAATAGCAAATAATTAAAAACCCAAGAGAAACTCCCAAACAGTAGCACAAGAAAGAAAACAGTCAATGAAATAAGACTTGCAAGAAATATAGACCCAGATATACAAAGAGTTATTTGTAGCTTAAGCAGCTGCCCATTCTTCTAGGAAACATGGAAAAAAAAATTCCCAAAAGAGATGTTGTGGACAAAGGGAGCCCAAAGGTTCAGAGAGGGAATGAATTCCTATTCAAACTAAGCATGGTCATGTCATCTTCCTGCTGGTATTATTAGAAATGGAAAAGCAGAAAATGTGTTTGACTTAATCATTTACAAATGTAACCCAATTTGATAATGGTTTCTCACTTATGATCTATGGATTCGATTGATTCTAGATACTATAGGTAATTTCAAGGCAAGCTCTGCCAGTCCTTAGCCCTGAGCTCTAATGCCATTTTTAAAAATGCAATTTTATTTTATCTTCAGTTCCAAATCCTCTCCTTCCCACCACTTCTCCCACCCAAATAGAAAGCAAGAAAAACAAAACCCATTACAAAGACATATAGTCAAGCAAAACAAATTGGTTGTGTCCACATTAACAATCTCCCTTTTCCTCATAATCGAAAAAAAAAAAAAAAGGAATGCTTCAGCCTGCATTCTATTAATTACATAAGTTCATCACCTCTCTAGATGGAGGCAAGTAAAATGGTTCATGACAGGTCCTCTGGTATTATGGTTGGTTTAGTGTGCTGATCAGAGTTTCTAAGGCTTTTCAAAGTTGTTTGCCTTTAACAATATTGTTTTCTGTTTCACTACTTTGACTCATGATCAGTTTGTACAAGTTTTCCCAGGTTTCTCTGAAACCATCCCCTTCATCATTTCTTACTGCACAATAATATTCCATCACCTTTATATACCATAACTTGTTTAGTCATTCCTCAATTGATGGATAATCTCTCAATTTTTGATTCTTTACCACAATGAAAAGAGCTGATATAAATATTTGTGTACATGAGGTCCTTTTATCATGATCTCATTGGGGTATAGACCTAAGTATCATTGAGTCAAAGAGTATACACAACTTAATAGCTTTTTGGCATAGTTCCAAATTATCTAACATCATAGTTGAAGGAAAACTTCCTTCAGGGTTCGTAAATGTTTGTACATGCTAAAGAAGGCATTTAGAATACAATGGATGTAAAACTAACATCAAGCCCTCTGGATCTGTTTTTTAGCTATTTCCAAACACCAGCATTGTAGGGTACTATTTTCCCAAAAACACAAATAGCAAGTAATTCATTCTCCTCATTAGAAATCTTGAAGGATTCAGTTTTCATTTCTTTCTTTGTTTCCATTAATGAATTTCTGGATCTTTAGTTTTTCCAAATAAAATGAGACAGACATATAGAGAGACAAAGAGAGGAACACATTGAAAAAAAAAGGCAAAGAATTACAGAGAGAGTGAAAATGTTATCATTTGCTACCTGTGTGACCTTGGAAAGTCAAATAACATCAGTTTCTTCATCTCAAAAATGAGAGTTGGATTAGATGATCTTTTAGAACCCTTCTAACCAAAATCTATTGCACTTTGGTCAACTTTTTAAATAATGATAGTAAAAATAGCAATTAGCATTTATATATAGCTTTTTTATTAAAGTTTTTTTATTTTCAAAACATATGCATGGATAATTTTTCAGCATTGACTCTTGCAAAATCTTGTGTTCCAAACATCTCCCCTTTCCCCAACTCTCTTCCCCAGATGGCAAGTAATCCAATATATGTTAAACATGTTAAAAAATATGCGTCAAATCCAATATGTGCATACTTATTTATGCAATTATCTTGCTGCACAAGAAAAATCAGACCAAGAAGGAAAAAAAAAATGCAAGCAAACAACAAAAAAAAGAGTGAAAATACTATGTGGTGATCCACACTCAGTTCCCACAGTTCCCTGTCTGGGTGTAGATGGTTCTCTTCATCACAAGATCATTGGAACTGGCCTGAATCATCTCATTGTTGAAAAGAGCCACGTCCAACAGAATTGATCATCATATAGTCTTGTTGTTGCCGTGTATAATGATCTCCTGGTTCTGCTCATTTCACTCTACATCAGTTCATATAAGTCTCTCCAGGCCTCTCTGAAATCATCTTGCTTATTGTTTCTTATAGAACAATAATATTCCATAACTTATTCAGCCATTCTCCAACTGATGGGCATCCATTCAGTTTCCAATTTCTTGCTACTACAAAAAGGGCTGCCACAAATATTTTTTCACATGTGGGTCTCTTTTCCTCCTTTAAAATCTCTTTGGGATATAAGCCCAGTAGTAACACTGCCGAGTCAAAGAATATGCACAGTTTGATAACTTTTTTTGAGCATTGTTCCAATTTGCTTTCCAGAATGGTTAGATTCATTCACAGTTAAACCAACAATGTATCAGTGTCCGCGTTTTCCCACATCCCCCTCCAACATTCTACATTATCTTTTCCTGTCATCTTAGCCAATCTAAGCGATGTATAATGGTACCTCAGAATCATCTTAATTTGCATTTCTCTAATCAATAGTGACTTAGAGCACCTTTTCATATGTCTAGAATTGGTTTCAGTTTCTTCATCCAAAAATTGTCTGTTCATATTCTTTGAACATTTATCAATTGGAGAATAGCTTGAATTCTTATAACTTTTTACATATTTTAGAAAGTTATCAGAACCCTTGAATGTAAAATTTTCCCCCAGTTTATTGCTTCTCTTCTAATCTTGTCTGCATTGGTTTTGTGGTACAAAAACTTTTTTTTCTCATTCATCTGTATTTTATTTTATTTTTAAATATTTTCTTTTTTCCAATTATATGTAAAAACTATTTTTGGTATTCATTTTTACAAGATTTTGAGTTTCAAGTTTTTCTCTCTCCCCTCTCCCAAAAATAGTTAAAATTTGATATAGGTTATACATGGAAAAAAATCCTTTGATGTACATTCAGTCTATCAATTATCTGAATGTGAATAACATTTTCCTTCATGAGTCCTTGGTACTTGTCTTGAATCATGTGTATTATTGAAAGACCTGAGTCATTCATATTGATCATCACACAATGTTGCTGAAACTGTGTACAATGTTTTCCTTGTTCTGCTCATTTCACTTTGCATCAGTTCATATTTCCAAGTATTTCTGAAATCTGACTATTCATTATTTCTTATTGTACAAAAGTATTCCATTTTTTCTCTTCTTTCTTTCATTCAGTCCCTCTTTCTTTCCTAGTTTGTTCCTTCACTCCCTCCCTCCCCCTTCATTCCTCTCTTCACTCCTTCTTACCTTTCCTTCCCTTCTTTCTTTCCTTCTATCTTCCTTTTTCTTTCTTTCTTCCTTCCTTCCTTCCTTCCCTCCTTCTTTCTTTCCCTCTTTGTTTCTTTCCTTCTTTGTTTCTTTCATTTCTTCTTTCCTTTCTTCCTTTCTTTTAGTTCAGTTCCCACGATTGAGGGGGCATGATCTCAGACTTTTTGTGCCAAGGGCTCCAAGCTCTAATTGTTTATCTGGTGCTGCACTGATGTTGCTTTGAGGCCTACAGAGGATCTTTATGTGTGGTGCTATTCTGAGATGGTGGGGCTAGGGATGCTGTTGGATGACATAGGGGTCTTCCAGCTTATCTTTGCTGTGTTGGTGTCTGGCATGTCCTGAGGCAGGTGGGAGTATTTCTGCATTTCACTGGGCTACACCGAAGCATATAGAGCTCTGGCTACTGGAGGCTGCCTCTTTATGTGAGGCCATGCTGAAGCATGTAGCAATTCTCAAGGTTGGAGGGTGTCCTTTCCCTTGGCTATGCTGAAGCACTTGTGTGTGTTTGTGTGGGGAAGACAGTTGCCTGCTCTCCATACTGATGCTCAGTCTCTACCTCTGTTTTGCTGAAGTAGATCTTTTTGCTTACTTGGTTTGATATTTTTTATCCTAAACCATGTTTCCCTTTTACCTGAGAGACAGACCCATCTTGCTAATCTTTTAAATTTCTTTTTTTTTTAAATAACTTTTTATTGACAGAACTCATGCCAGGGTAGTTTTTTTGTTTTGTTTTGTTTTTTTTTACAACATTATCCCTTACACTCAATTCTGTTCCGATTTTTCTCCTCCCTTTCTCCCTCCACCCCCTCCCCCAGATGGCAGGCAGTCTATATATGTTAAATATTGTACAAAAACTTTTTAACTTAATATAATCACAATTATCTATTTTATGATCAATAATGATCTCCAGTTCTTCTTTGACCACAAATTCCTCCCTCCTCCACAAATCTGAGAAGTAAACTATCCTTTGTTCGTTCTTCTAATTTGCCCACTTTTTGATATACGGTCTATATTTAGCTTTAAGGTTTGAGAAGCTCTTTACTTATGTCATTCCATTTGATCTTCAACCCTGGAAAATAGGGCCTATTATTGCCCCCTCTTTACAGAGGAGGAAATTGAGATAGACTAAGTGATTTGCCTAGGATCACACACCTAGCAAAGTCTGAGGCTGGATCTGAACTCAGGTTTTCCTCCAAGGCCAGCACTCTATACACGGCACCACCTAGCTGTCCTCTACTTCTTGTTGGTGAGTTGATCTAAACTTTACTTGGCTAGTTCACAGAGAAGATACATACCATCATCACAAGGTTCGCAGTCTAAGCATTGCCAATCTTAAAGGAAGGACTTCTCAGAGTTTATTCTCCACTGACAGAGTCTTCTATTACAGTATAGTAATAAATACTCTCGACAGGAATTGGAAATGCCATCCCAATTCCTATTTCTTTACCTACCCTGTTCTTATAACCCAGTGAAGGAAACTTTGAAGTATGATTAAAATCTCAGACTGAGATTATTAAAAAAAAATCACTCTTCACAGATGTCAGGGGTTGTGTTATTGCCCAGTCAGAGCACTGCCCAACCTCTCCACACCGATCCAGTCCTTACTCTTCCAGCCCTCCTGGAGCAGTCTCATTGCCACTCCTTGATGAAGGGAAATTATCACAGTGTCTCCATCTGCTGATGCTCAGCTCAGAAGTCAAGGCAACTAACTCTATGTGATCAGTACTAACCATCAACAGCCTGGCAAGGTCAGTCACGGGGTGTAGCAGGAATACAAGAGTCTGACTTTGGTCAGACAGTCAGATCTGGAAAAACGATTTTCTCTCGCTGTCAGAGCTGAGGGAGCTGGAAGCACCAACGCAGACAGAGAAATGCATGAAACCAAAGGGAGAGTCAAGAGAGAGAGCTTCTAGCCACCAGCTCGAGGCACTTGGCCCTCTTCAGCAACACTGACTTCCTGAAAATAAAGCCTTTTTATCACCTTAAACTTAGGAAAACCAGAGGAAGGCAACAGGGTCACAATGGAGTGGGGAATAAAACATGGAAAAATCAAAATAAAATAGTAAATATAGTAAATAAAATAATAAAATAATCTCTAAAAAACAGATTGATAGATTTAAGAAAGGTGGGAATCTCATAGGTCATACAGACCAAACTCTCTCATTGTACATCAGATAAGACATTGAGGTGGTATCATGGTGCCAGGCCCAGAAGTGGGAAGAGTCATTTTCCTGACGCAAATCTTGCCTCAGACATTTATAGCTGGGTGACTGGACAAGTCGCTTAAGCTCATTTACCATTTTATTATCTGTAAGATGATCTAGAGAAAAAAATGACAAAGTACTCCAAGTATCTTTGCCAAGAAAACCCCAAATAGGATCATAAAGAGTTGGGTATGACTGGAAATGATTGAACAACCAGTCTTAGAGGAGTTAAGTGACTTGCTCAGAAATCACACCGGTGACGACTTCAGAATTCAAATCCAGATTCTTTAAATCCCAATGCAACACTTAATGCTGAATCACCAAATCATACTGGCCTGTCATGTCTTGGTGCCCTGGAAGCCAGGGGAACATATGAAATGTGACCAGCCCGCTCTACATGGTCTTTTTTTTGTTTATTTTTGTTTAAATTTTTTTTCTTTATTAAAGCTTTTTATTTTTCAAAATATATGCACGGACAATTCTTCAACATTAGCCCTTGCAAAACTTTGTGTTCCAATTTTCCCCCCCTTCCCCTACACCTTCCCCTAGATGGTAAGTAGTCCAATATATGTTAAACCTGGTAGAAATATATATTAAATCCAATATATGCACACATATTTATATAATTATCATGCCACATAAGAAAAATCAAACGGGGGAAAAAAGCAGCAGCAAAATAAAACGCAAGCAAACAACAAAAAGAGTGAAAATGTATGATGTGAACCATACTCAGTTCCTACAATCCTCTCTCTGAATGTAGATGGTTCTCTACTGCTACTAGTTTGAATTGGAACTGGTTTGAATCATCTCCTTTCAACATGGTCTTAAAGTGGCTGCTGTCATACAAACATTGGATGGTGGAATTTTTTTCTGCTCTAAGCAGATGATTTGTGCTGCCCAATCAAAATAGAAATCAGCCAAATGCATTATTCCTCTGAGGGCGAGGGTGGAGCAGAAGAAAGTGCTGGATTTGGAGCCAGAAGGTCTACGTTAAAATGCTGGTCCAAGGCCATATAATCTCAGGCAAGTTTCTTTCTCAGTGGGACAGTTCTGTGTTTTGAGAAAATAGGTTTGGGGGTGGAGGGGAGGATGAGTGTAGGGACTTATAAAATAAGGTCTCTTCCCATACTAAATTTTATGACCCTGTGGAATGCTGGAATCAGGAAGGTCTGAATTCAAATTTAACCTGAAATCCACTCACTAGCTGTATGATCTTGGAAAAGTCATTTAACAAAGTTTGCCTCGGTTTCCTCATCTAAAAACGAACTAGACAAGAAAATAACAAACCCCAGTTTCTTTGCCAAGAAAATCCTAAATGGGCTCACAAAGAATCAGACATGACTGAAATGATACAACAATAACAAAAGAAGAGAAAAATCCCACAAAATCTTTGTTTTTTCTTTTCTTCCTTCTTTTCTCTTTTTTTCTGTTTTGTTTTGTTTTTAATAGAGGAGCTGCAATTTGTATTTGGTAAAAGCTTGAAAAAGAATTTATAGTTCAATTTACCTCATAGTAATAACACCTATCCAGTTAGCACTCAGTAAGTACTTAATAAATGCTCATTCATTCATTTTAGAAACACTTTCTCCAGTGAGATCATTTCCCTTCAATGCCTATGAGATGAATTAACAGAGCTTAACAGAGAAGGGAGGGCTGAATTTAGGTTAGAAGAATAGGGGCAGGATCTGAGACAATCATGGCCTGGAGTTATCTTAACTTGGGATAGTGCACCACTGTTGACAAATTAGGGGGAGCCTGGGAGCTAGAAAATTTAAACTAGGTGTGAAACAAAAACAAAAACAAAAACCCGGGTCCTTGCCAAGGAAAAACTGTGTAATGTGCTGACACTTGACAGTGGCACTCTGCTTTATCAGCCTACAGAAATTCGGTCCTGGGCATATTATTGCACTCCAAGAGAAATTTTAAAAATCACTATGTGACTAGGATCTAAAAAAGTGAATGTGATCTCAGGTTGCTTTAATGTGTGCAATGCTAAGAAAAAATGGACAAGATTATGGTCTTGCTTGTTTTCTTGTTTTTTCCCCCATCCAGATGATACCTGGAATCCTCAGTTTTGATTGCCACGTTTTAGAAAGAACTTCAACAAGATAGATGGTGTTTATTGTTTTGCAAACCTTATGTACTATATAAACATTATCTAACAGCAATAATAGTATGTTGCAGGAAGAATTGTCTTTAAAAGTTCATACTTGGAGATGAACATAGATAATTCAAAGAAATGGTGGACATTATTGTTGCCTACCAAAATGTAGGGTCTGCCAGACACAATCTGGAAGTTAGAATTACATATCAGAAGATTGCTAGCTTTATAAACCAAAGACAAATTTCCCACACTATGAAAACATATCTCAAAACATTCTTGAGAATTCAACAAATAGATTCTGAGGACTGGCCTCAGAATCTTATCACAGACATAACTATTGCCCACAATCAGCTGCACGTAGCACTGTTCCATAAAATTTTAAGAATAATGTTTTTAGCAGACGTTACCATACCAAATGCTCATAATCCCCCAAGCTATGTGGAATAAAAAGCTTTTAAAATAGCCAGAGGATGAAAGGCAGCTACTTGGCACATTGGTTAGAGTGCTAGAGCTGGAGTCAGGAAGACCTGAATTCAAATCCAACCTCAGACACTTAATAGCTGTGTGAATATGGACAAGTCACTTAACCTTGTTTGCCTCAGTTTCCTCATTTGTAAAAGGATCTGGAGAAGGAAATGACAAACCATTCCAGTATTTCTGCCAAGAAATCCCAAAAGAGACACAATTTTAAAATGACAGTGGAGGAAGAAAGTAAAATTACTTGAAAACAGAACATGGTCTATGTCATTCCTATCTCCCTGACTATTAGAGTTTTCCTGAAGATGTTTTCAGAGAACTTACAGAAAAAAAAAAAAATTATAACATAATACATTTATTTATTTACAAGGAACCGTTATATTATCTACTTTTTCAATAGTCCACAGAATACTACAAACAAAATAAGAAAAACAGGATGGAAACTTGTCCCAAAACATTTTTATCTTCTTTTCATTAAAAGAGATGAGAATAGATGAAGATCCCTGTGTCGTCTAATCCATTCCTGTTCAGCTAAGATTGGAGCAGATTTCTTCCAACATAATTATGAACTCAGATTTTGATTCTTCTCCAGGGGAAGATAACCAAGGGGGTGAAGGGACTTGAAGCCAAGCCTCCCAAGAACTGGTTGAAGAAATTAGGGATGTTTAGTTTGGAGAAGAGGAGATGAAAGTGGGAGAGGGATATAATAACTACCACGTGAAAAAGGAATCTAATTTATTCTATTTAGTCCCAGAATAGAGAAAGAGGAATGAAGGGGGAAAATTTCTGGCTAGATTTAGGCTAAATGTAAGAAAACAACAACTAATCGAGCTGCCCCAAAATAGAATTGTCTACCACAGGAGGTAGTGAATCGCCCATTACTGGAGAAGAAGGCTGTACATTGGGGTTGTGGAGGGGGAAGCCATGCTTATGTACAAGTTTAATTGAGTAACCCTGAGTCATTGATAAATGACTTGCCTGTATTTGGTGCCTCAGAGATTCTGTGATGTGGGAGAAAAGTCTGGAGAAAAACTTTCTGAATTAATGATAAAACTCGCATTTGTATAGATGGCTTATAAGCTTTTCAAAATGTTTTATATGCTTTATCTCATTTGTTCCTCTCATACCCTTTTTAAAATCCACCTGTTATTATCTTTACTACAGACGGGGAAGCAGAGTCTGAAAGGCGTTAAGTGATCGGCCATTAGTATTAAGTAAGTGAGATTTGAAACCAGGTTTTCCTAGTCTGATTTGTTCATCCTCTGTTCCTGAAGAGGACCAATGACAGCAAGGGTGACTTGCCTTGCAGGTGAATTAAATTTACATGAGGCAGTTACACAAAGTCATCAGCCTCATTCTCTTTTCCAGAACACATCCAGTGGCAAGACAAAACTCAAGATGACTGGCAATGACCTAGGATGCAATGGATGTCTAACCAAGATCTAACCACTTCAAAGTGCCTGCCCTCAACCACCTCCGTATGAATTGTTCCCACAGTCCATTCTGCAAGGAGAATATTGTCACTTACTTGGGAGTAGGAATCCCCCTAACTCAACCATGAGTTTGAGACCTGTTGGTTACCTTCAACCTGAGTAAGCCCATTTTGGTTTTACTATGGTGTGGCCACTGCTCATGCTACTTTATTACACCATACTGTATTTCTAGAGATAGCATAGAAGGGACAGGTAGGTGGTGCAATGGAAGAGCAATGGCCCTGGAATCAGGAGGATCTGAGTTCAAATCTGGTTTCAGATATTTACTAGTTGTGTGACCCTGGGCAAGTCACCTAACCCTAAATGCCCCCCCCCAAAAAGTACTCTGAATAAGTAACTTTTACATGGTCTCCTTCAAGTGAATGCATCCAGTGTCAAACCATATTCTTCGTTATATTAATACTGTGCCTCTTTTTAATGACATCTTCTCAACACACCTGTTTTCTTCCCCCACCCCCACTTTTTCCCTGCCTATTCCTTAGGCTGCTCAGTCCTACTATTAGCACAGCACCAAAAACTCTGTCCCTCAACTGTAACTTCAGGACTTAAGCACATGCTTCCTTCCCTTCCTTCTATCCCACAACCTGCTAACAGTCCAGTTTGATTTAAAAAGTCTCCTTTTTTCCTGGTTTAATTGAGGAAAGGGAGAAAGGATAGAGAAAAGAGGGCAAATAAATGACAGCTAGCAACATAACTAGATTTAGAATTTGTCCTTTCAATCTTTGCCCCTGAGAAGCTTCACTTAGAATCAGATAAGGCTGTGGCAGGAGGAATTCTGGTCCTGCAAGCCAAGTATTCAATAGCAACACAGAGGAAGTTATATCCTACATGGAAGTCTCTTTCTATGAACCACAAAACAATTAGCTATTTGTTTTCTCCCTTTTCCCACAAGAAGAATTTCTCTTAATAACTGGGGAGAGGTTTCCCACGGACGTGAACAAATGGTGACTTCCAGAGCTCTAAAATTATCTGAAATATTATAAAAACACAGATATAAGAAAGGGTTCAGGTAGACTATAACAAAAGAAAGGTTGAAATGCTCAGTGATGATGTACAGAGCAAGAGAGATCCAGCAACTAAAAAAGAGAACCACTGAATGGTAGAGTAAAACCCAGTCATTGAAATTCTAGGAATTGAAGATTTATAATTATTTGGAGAAATAAAGCCAAACACTGAAAAACTAGGAATGAGCATTTGGATAAGAAAATTGAGACACCAAATAAAATAGAAGTCAAAGTACCAAGGACGTTGCTGCTGCTACTGATGATAGTGAGATAGTAGTAATAGACAAAACCACACCTAGGGTGAGGTAATCAGGACTTTGTTCCAGTGCAGCAAAATTAGGGGGCACTGATGACACTTCTGCTCTTTATGCAATTAGCAGCATAGGGAAAAACAACCAATATTGGCACACAGTAAGGAAATAAACAGTTAGAATAGGGAGCAAACAGATGTTTCCTTCCCCCTTCCTTCATAAATGAGTTCCACTTCTCCTGTCCCAATAGCTAACTCAGGGCATCTTGGGGTCTCTACCTATCTAAATTTATGTTTAAAAGTAAATTTGGGGGTACACATCGTGCTGTTTGCCCAGATGCCAAAATTGCCCGTTAAAGTTCTGTTTACAGGACAAACGATGCACAAGGCCAAGTGCACTCCTGGAGGGCAATATTTATGTCACTGTTAAAGGGTTGCAGGGAAAGCTACTGGTTGCCATGTTCTAGGTCAGTTTTAGATTCCAATAACAAATATTAATTTCTGAAAAATGACCTCTCTCCCTCCTATTTCTTGCTTTAGAGAATGCTTTATTCCCCACCTTTGTTTGCTTGCCTTTCAATTTCACTCTTTGTTGTCAAGGTGCCATCAGCTCAGCAAAAACCAATAGCCAAGTCCTCAGTGGTTTTTCTGGTTCCCAGATTCTGCCAGCTTAACTTAAAATGACAAAAGGGAGGTCAGGAACACAAAACAAAATATTCAAGGGGCCACAGTGTGTCACAAAGAAGGCCAATTCTCAGCACGGTCCATTTCCCAGCAGGGCTCCCAGCCAGGCTAGCCACTGCTGACTGCCATCTCCTTGAAATCATTCCCATTCTGATGGAAGGCTGTTTTCTCATCTGAGCAAGTCACGCCATGGTCACCAAGGGTAAGCAGGGGTAGAAAAGTCATTTAGCAAGCAGCCTGGTGTCTCTCTCAGCTGCTTGCCACCAAAAGAATGGAATCATTTTCTTTCTTCAAAGAATCTTGATTTCCATCCCCTCATTTATCTTCTGAAATATGCCGCCAGCCCGGGAGGAGTCAGGTATCATTTGATCCCATTTTTAAGAAGATGAAACTCCTACTCATCCAATGTCTCCTTCCTGGTCTCCTTTCTGGTCTCTTTAAGTAACTCACCATCTTCTATCTTCCAAGAATCTGCCCTGGCTTTTCCCTCTAAACCAGTTTTGGTATCATGGACACTTTTGGCCATGTGGTGAAGCAAAGAATCCATTTGCAGAGTGAGGCTTTTAAATAATTGAAGGACATGCTAAATTTCTATTAAAGATTAGTGCAAATCAAGATGTAATGTTTTTTCCAATCCAATTTTAGAGACCCCTTGAAATCTATCTATCAAGGGCCTCTTTGGGGCACTGGACTTAGGGGCACTCAGACACTGGAGTCCTGATCACACCTCCTCCAGGAAGTCTTTTCTGATTTCTTTGGGCAGGAACTATCTGTCTTTTCAAACCTCACACAGAACTTTGTTTTATAACTCTTCAAATCCCTCAACATCTGTGCTTTCTCCCTCCATTAAAATGTGAGCTCTTTTAGAGCAGGGACTGTATTACTTTCCCTACTTGCAGATCCAGCATTTAACATAGCACTTTGCATATACAGTAAGTGCTCAATAAATTCTTTATTGAATAACTCAATAATACTCCAAAATTGTTCATGATATCTATATATGGGTTTCCCTAGGCTCTAAGCTCTATGAGGAAAGGAAGTTACCTAAATTTCGAATCTCTCCCAGCACTTAGTAGAATGCTCTGCAAACAGCAGGTACTTAATAAGTGTACATTTCATGTCCTTATATTTATTCAATGTTTTGCAGAAAATGTGTGGAGGCAGAATTTTATGTCACTGGCATGCTTCTCTAATCTGTAATCATCCTAAATCCTGCAGAGGCAGCTGGTGGATAAAATATTGAGCCTAGAATCAGGAAGACCTGAGTGAGAATTTGGTCTCAGACACTTTTTGGCAACTCTATCTGCCTCATTTCTCTTAACTAAAATACAATATACTACCTACCTTGCAAGGTTGTTGTGAGGATCAAATGACATAACTGTTGTAAAATGAACTTAAAACAGTTCCTAGCATGCACTAGGAGCTACATAAATGCTTATTGCTTTCTCTCCTCTCCCTCCCCTCCCTTCCTTAAAGTAAATTAGCTGTATATCTGAAGTCTAATATTCTAACCCTAATAATTCTTAATAAGATATCATGCACCTTATGGACATCTGAGACCTAAATGATAACTTCATATTCAGGGAAATGGATTGATCCTCACCCCTACTTGCTCACCACTCCCCTACCATCTCTCCTCCATGCAGCCCCAAAGGTATCTGGACCTTCAATTTGTCTCTCTGGCTATTCAGGAATGTTTTCTCCCACCTGTGCCCTCTGGGCTTTTATTCTTCCACTAATGTTTTCTGCATTTGCACTTAGGCCTGGGCTCTTGTGCCAAAGAGTAAGAGATTGTGAATCCCCAGTGATTCTGGTAGAACATAAAGTCTGACTGAATGAACATAGTCTTGCAAAAGTCACATTCAAATTGGAGAGGGCCGAGGAAATATGGTTGAAAGATAACAGATGGTGCAATCCCACAATAACATGGCCCATAGGCCATGCTTGCTGGGCTGGAATAATAGGGGATCTATGGAGGTATAGAGTGTACAGCTGCAGATGCTGACCTACTGTTCAGTATGATTCAGGTGAGCAAAGGAAGTTTTAGGACTAATGCCAATGGCAACTAGTGAGGAGAGAAAGTATACACATGTGAGAACTCTCCACATGTGTCTGTCTGTCTCTAGGTTTGTCTGTCTGTCTGACTTCCTCCCTTTTCCCCCTCTCTCTGTTTTTTTCTTCTCCTCTTACCTTTCTCCTTCTCTAGTCCTTTTCTTCCCTCTTTCCATCCTCTTTTCTTCCCATTCTGTTCCCTTTCCTCTTTCTTCTTTCTCTCCTCTCCTTTCTCTTCCCTTTACCCCCTCTCCTTTCTTTTTCTCCCCATTTCCTGTTTCTTTCTCTTTTCTTCCCTCTCTCCAGTCATCCTCTTTTCCTCCCTTTCTTCTCTCTTTCTCTTATTTTCTTCCCTTTCCTTTCTTTTATTTATCTCCCCTCCTCCTTCTTCCTCTCCTTTTTTTCTCTCTCTTCTTTCTCTCTCTTCCCTCTATCCCCTCCTTTCTCTCCCCCATTTCTTCTTTCTCTTCTTTTTATTCCCTCTCTCCCCTCTTCTTTCTTTACCTCCCTTTCCTCTTTCTTCTACTCTTTCCTCTCTCTCAACTTCTCCCTACTTCTCCCTCCCACTCTCTCTCCCAATGGGCTATGACAATATGACTCTTCTAACCCCAAGGAGAGTACTGAACCAAATATCTTCTCTCCTCCATCCAGATAACATGACTTCTACATATGGTAATATCCCTAGGACAGCATGGAATATTGGAACTTGAAGTCAGGAAGCCTGAATTCAAATCCCATCTTTAACACTTACCAACTATATGACTTCTCTGAGTCTCAGTTTTCTCATCTATAAATAAGTGGAAGAGACTAGATGTGCAACACCTCCACCCACCCCAGTCTTCCAGCTTTATATCTATGATTCTGTGATCTCTAATAACAGACACCAAGACCACAGCCCAAGCAAAGTCCCACCCCAATTATCCTGCTAATGAAAATCTTCTCTGCTCTTTTCCTCACCCTCCCCCACTCTCCCTAGTAGAGATTGTAAGGGCTTTGCACTTTGTAAGTGCAACACTCTCCATCTGGAAAATGCCTAGGGAACACAAGAAAATAAATGGGAAAAAGCTCTTGCAATTTTCTTTCCAGCATCAATTAAAAAGCAGTTGTCTGCCTCTATGGATTCAACCATCAGACTTGACAAGCATTTGTGACCAATAAAATAACACACACAAACCCACATACATCCCAACCCCAACCTATCCCCTCTTCCTATTTTAAGATGCTATTTTGCTCTCTGCCAAATGGACCACCAATAAAGTCCCCTAGAAAACAAGAGATTAAAACCTAAAAGCTACTAAACAAAAGGCCTGGTCTGAAGGAACAGGGGAAGGAAAGTTTGCCAGACTGACAGAAGGGAAGCAAGACTGTGAGGAGATAGAAGGAGGCTAAGGGCTCATTAACCTGTCTCAAACTCGTTTCTTAAATCTGTTTTTCTCCCCAAAATATCTGAGGTGAACAAGATTTGTGTCTCAGCAGAATGAAGGCTGGAAATTTTAAAAGCCTAAGTCAAATACTCTCACATTTTCAGTCCCGTAGTCTCTGAACCATTCCAATCTCTTGCCTGGTCCAAGTGGTCTGCTCATTAGTCTGCTCGGTGCTTCCTAGCCCAGGGCTAGAAATGCCCTTCTGATCAGAGGAAGAGCAAATCCTTAGGAGAATAAAGTATGAGGCAAGTCAGTCTCCAGGCTCACATGACCTGCCATAAAACAGAGGGGCAATGTGAAGGGAGGAGCCAGAGATAGAAGCACCCATGAGAGAGAGACACCAAGAGATAGGAGATAATCTGCTCACCTCTCACCAACTTCCTAGTAACCAGTAAGGTAGGCAATACAATAGGTATAGATAGAATACACTATGGCTGATTAGCTCAGGTACTTAAAAACATGAAACCAAGGAATCCAAGGGATTAAGTTTAATTTTGCATTTTATATGTGGGCCAAGATTTTTAGTTCAGAAGTTCTTATTCTGATTTTTTTTTATTTTGAAAATTGTATTTTAATATCATTGGTTTCATTGTAATCCTATCTATTTTATTTTATGCTTTTAAAAATATTATTCTGAGGAGATCCATGGGTATCACCAAAAAATGGTCAAAGAAGTCTATGATACACACATATATATACATGGACCACTGCCCGTAGAACACACCTTTAACCCCAGTGAACTGAACCATTGCTGTGTGCATATCATTACAAATGTGAATGGGAGAAAGAATGAGAAAGGTATGAGGCCATTTTGGATTTGTCCCATCCACAGCTTCTGTTCTGAGCATAATCAAGTAGTTGTTTCTCAATCTAAAAGGTAGGGGATGTATTCTTTTTTTTTTTTTTTTTTTTAACAGCTTTTTATTTACAAATTATATGCATGGGTAATTTTTCAGCATTGACAATTGCAAAACCTTTTGTTCCAACTTTTCCCCTCCTTCTCCCCAACCCTTTCCCCAGATGGCAGTTTGACCAATTCATGTTAAATATGTTAAAGTTATGTTAAATAAAATATATGTATACATGTCCATACAGTTATTTTGCTGCACAAGAAGAATCGGACTCTGAAATAGTGTACAATTAACCCGTGAAGGAAATCAAAAATGCAGGTGGACAAAAATAAAGAGATTGGGAATTCTATTTAGTGGTTCATACTCATTTCCCAGAGTTCTTTTACTGGGTGTAGCTGGTTCAGTTCATTACTGCTCTATTGGAACTGATTTGGTTCATCTCATTGCTGAGAATGGCCAGGTCCTCAGAATTGATCATCATATAGTATTATTGTTGAAGTGTATAATGGTCTCCTGGTCCTGCTCATTTCACTTATCATCAGTTCATGTAAGTCTCTCCAGGCCTTTCTGAAATCATCCTGTTGGTCATTTCTTACCGAACAATAATATTCTATAACATTCATATACCACAATTTATTCAGCCATTCTCCAATTGATGGGCATCTACTCAGTTTCCAGTTTCTGGCCACTACAAAGAGACCTGCCACAAACATTCTTGCACATACATGTCCCTTTCTAGGGGATGTATTCTGCACAATACATCTGTGTATCCTTCTATGACATCTGGGGAAGCACTTATTACCCAGGAGACATTTAATACATCTTGATTGGTGATATGAGTTTCTACTTGCAGAACTTTGCAAGAAAATAAGCAATGGTCTAACCAGGTAGATACTTAAAACTGCATGCCAAACACTTTTGAAAGAGAAGGGAATTTGTCTCTGTGCCCTTACTTCTTGCTCATGTGTCCTTGAGGTCTCAGCTAGATACGTTATTTCTTTCTCCCTGTCCTACATTCGACTAAATGCCAACTTTGTGCATTCCAATGCCCACAAGGCTTACTGTAAATATTTCATGTCTCCTATACAAGAGAATGCCAGAATTACTGCAACTACTAAACTCAATTCATGCTTTGCTCCACTGACTTTGCTCTGGATGGGGAAGGAACTAAAAGGATTCAGAGGAACATAAGATATGGGTCAGGATCTCTCTACTGCCTCAGTCTCAATTAAACACAAACTAAAAAAAAAATCCTGACACTTAAACAACAGGCTGTTATTAAATTACTCATCAACACCCTGACCTTCAGCAGCTCAGCTCCTCCCCAAGTCCCAGACAAGATGATTATATACAATATTGGAGAAGACTAAGTACTGTATTAAATTATTGAATTGAATATCCTTAAGGGTCTTGAAGATAGGTAATTTAAAAAGCACTAGATGTCTACCTCCTTTATTTAATTGCTGAAGAAACTGAGGCCTAGAAAAGGAAAGTGATTTGCTCATAAACCCAGTTATTTAATATCCGAGCCATAATTTGAATTTGGTTCACTTGATTCCCTACATAAGATGCTATTTCTAATTTACATTTGGTTTGGGGATGGATCATATTGGGGGGGAATATATTAGCACAGTCAGCCTATAGACTGGACTGTGATTATCTAGCAGGATCCCAATTTCCAGAGCACCATCTTCCTATAGTTGAAGAAGATTCACCCTTTCTTTCTTCATTGTGTAAGTTCCGTGTGCCCTGCCCAGGATCAGAGGCTGTCACTAGCTCAGGACAAGCTTCTCTTGGTCCATGCTATTTGGGGAACAGGGACCTATTGTGGGATGCTTCTGGAAGAAGCAGTCTGGTTAATGATTCCTGCAGGGATGTGTGTGTGTGTTGTGTGTGTGTGTGTGTGAGAGAGAGAGAGACAGAGAGACAGAGAGACACCGAGAGACAGAGACAGAAATCTTGTGTTAATGGCAGATCAGCAATCCATGTATCTGAAGCAGAACACCACCAGACATTCTCCCTGCCCCTTTTCCACCACTGATAGGCAAGAGTTCAATTAGGGAAGATTAACTATGACTACCACCATACCAGTCTGAATAGGCTCTTTTTAATTTACCTATATGTTGACAAACTTTCAGAATTGTCTCTCAATTTATGCAGTGTAAACATAAAATTGGCCTTCCAAAATGAGATTTCTATGGTAGGAGCCAAGTCTGCATAAATTTGGAATAACAGTATAGTAAATTCTTGATGAATTAAAAAAAAAAAAAAAACCCACATTGAGTTTTCTATGTTTTACAGTTTCTTGGGGTTTCGCCACTTCTAACCATGAATTTTCCAAGGATTTCAGCTTCAGGGTCATGTGGCCTTGGAAAAGCAGTGATCAAGGCAGTCTGTGGTTGAACTGATATCCACCCATGAGCTATAGTCATTGAAGCTCATGTCACTGAAATGTAATAAAGGCCATCTGGATCTGCTTTAAGTTTGGGCTTTCAAGAATGGGGCTGGGGAGGGAGGACAGGGGTAATAATCTAAGCAAAACCAAAAATTATTTGTCTGCGTATTGCTCCTGAATGAATCTCTGTAGAAAAATAAACACACACACTGTAAGGCAAATGGAGTAGCCAAGAGTTCAAAGTGACCAAAGAAAGGCAAATTTTATAACATCCCTGGACAACTTTAACTCTGGTAATGCACAGGATGAAAAACATGCTAGAGAGGAAGAAGAAAAACCCAAACTAAACCAAAGGTCCCCCTAAATTTAGTGTTCCTCATTTTAAGAGAGCAAATCTTTGACCTATCTATATTCCTGATGGGCAAAAAAGCATCAATATGAATTAAAAATAAGAAGAATAATAGTTCAGAACCTAGAACAAGCTGGAATGATAATGGTCCTACAACAATTTGATGATTACAAGCCAATTATGATTGAAAACTTAAGTGAAATTAAGGAAATGAGGAAAAATAGAAATTCTTCAGATATTCCAGATCTTTACACACAAAATACTTGATTTCAATATTCCTATAACTAAGGGAAGGGAAGCAAAAGCTCCACTTTACAAGGGGAGAAAAGAGGTTCAGTTCAATCAGCAACTTCTAATAAAGACTCAAACCCAGAACACCTTTGACTCACAGCAGAGTTTCCCTTCACTAAAATCAAATTTAAAATTCAAGAAAAACAAGATCATGTTAAAAATACATACTGCTGTAAAGTGTGTTTTAGTTGGGCATGGCTAAGTGGAGTCAAACCAGTAACTTTTTTCTTTCTTAGAGGATTTAAAGTTTATTTTAAATTTAGAAATAGGGAATATGAGATCATTTATTTAGAACTAGAACTAACATCCATCTGGTCTAACCCTATCATTTTACAAATGAGGAAACCAAGGTCCTTTTGGATGATTCATCCAAGATCACACAGTTTAGTAAATAGAAGAAAGCAGAATTTGAACTAACATACTTTAATTCCAAAATGCACGTTTTATTACTGTACAACAAGACCTTAAGGAGAAAAATGTTTTCTCTTCAATTCAATTTTTCATTAAATCATGCTACAGATTTTATTTTTGTTTTATTATGTCATTCTAGTTGGGGTGATTGACTACCCTCTTATACTAGGTAACTAATTAATAAATTGATAAAATGATAAAAAAAAATTTTCTTCAACTTTCAGCAGCCAGAAACTTGGTTGCCATTACTATTAAAAACCACCTAATATATGTTTCAAGTGCTCATACTGTCACCTGGTAGCACAGTAATTTCTGAATATATAGCATTGTGTAGCAAATTAATGAATGAATAAAAGTATATTTTTAAAACATTACTATATTCTAAATGTTTATTACACACAAAAATAAAAGCAAAAAAGAAGCTTGCTATTTAAAGAGAGAATATTCTACACTTGTTGAGTGAATTTGATGTTTTTTGTCGTTGTACATTTGCTGTTTCTTATTTCCTTTGTACTCCTTCTGTACATGTAATTTGATGTTTCTTATTTCCAAAACTGGAAAAAAGAAGTGAAGTGCTCTATAATGCTGTAAAGGATTCAGAACTGATAATGAAGTGAACCATGGCTGAGGCTTTCTGAAATAATTGGTTTAAAGAAAGCCAATTATCAATCAGGATTTGGTGAAAGTGGAAAGGATACAGCAGAAATTATCAAAGTGTGTTGTATATTAACTAGTAATTTTTTCACCCAAAGTAACACATCTTAACATATTAGAAGTGTAACATGTGATACTGGGAGGTAGAGATTTTCCCAGAATGCCCAGTGTGAAAGTACATGGCCTTCCATAGTACATGATTCAATTATTAGTGATTATTTAAATTCAGCTATGGCAACTAGGTGGCACAGTAGATATGAGTTCTGGGTCTGGAGTTAGGAAAACTCATCTTCTTGAATTCAAATCTGCCCTCAGACACTAGCTGTATAACCCTATGTAAATCACATACCACATTTGTCTCAGTTCTTCATCTGTAAAAATGAACTGGAGAAGGAAATGGCAAATCATTCCAGTATCTTTGCCTGGAAAAACCCAAAGTTATGTCCAAAGAGTTGGACATGACTGAAATGAATGAATGATAACATGGACTACTATCAGTAAAACACTTTACTCTGGGGGATTTTTCTTTCTTTCACTTTCTTTATTATTTCATTTTTGGAAGAGGAAAAGAGTAGAAAGAAGGGATGGGAAGGGACAGAAGCACCTAAGGAAGATGACGGAAGCCTTTAAGAGAGCCTAAAGAGAAAAACAAAAATCTCATCATTACTCTAAGTCCTGGAGCATTTGCTACCATATTATCAAGCATCTTCCAGCTTCCAAGCCCTATTCAGGAAGGTTGCTGACCACTCATTTTGTCTAATTTCAAATATCAAGCAACTGATTTGATTCATAGGTTTAAAAAGACACCATAATAGTGATGCATATAGCCCATCTTTAATCAGTATGCAGTATTCATACAAACTTCAAGATTTTTTTTTAAGACTGTATGTTCCTGTCACTTTTAATCACAACTTCTATGACCTCATTTTGTCTTCAAAGTTTTCTTCAACAGTAATGAGCCAACCTAAATTTTATCAAATAAGTAGAATGAAATACAGATGATTGGGTGTTGTTTTCCTCAAAATAATTTCTTTCTAACCCTGATCTGTGATTTCAGCTTTGTGAGGGCTCCTAGGTGAGGAAATTCCCTCTACCAATCTAGATCAACTAAACTGCCCTACAAAGCTGCCCAAGGTACTGAGAGGCTGTGACTTATCCAGTATCACAAAATCAAAACATGTCAGAGGCAGGACCTGAAACCCAGTTCTGACTCTGAGATTGAAAGATTGCCTATCCATAGTGACATGCTGTCTTTTGACAGAAAAAAAAAAAAAAAAAGTGATTTTCCTCTAAAGGCAAGAGAAGGGCATAATGGGATTTAATTGATGAATTCATTTTTAGTATCGCTTTGGGGGGAATGAACTAAACATACAAAATGATGAAATCCAACTAAGTCCAGCAAGATCTCTGTATCCATGAGGGAGGGAAAGTTAAACATGAAGAACATGATAATTTCTAGTCTGTATTCTTTTTTCTATGCTTCACTGAAAATAAATGGATTAACAAAAAGAATCAGACACAGGGAAGCACAACTTTTGCTTTTGAAAGTAGTATATCCAACACTCAGGAATCTTGGCAACTTCCCTAACTGACAAAGCCCAGGCTTTTGAACAATAAGGGAAAGAAGGGTGTGGCCACTTTCCAGGCCAAGAAGGCCTCTGTAGCTGAATTCTTAATAGAGAAACATTCTTCAAATAAAATACCTCCCATAATGAGAGAACCAGAAAGCCAGCGTAGAAAGGGACTCAGAAGCCTTATGGTTCCATTCTTATTTTTCAGTTGAGAAAACTAGGACCCGTATAGATTAAGTGCCTAGAACAAGGCCACACAGTCAGATTTGGACCCATGTCCTCAAACTGAAGAACTAATGTTTTTTCCACTGTATCATGCTGGGATTGTGTTATCTTTACATTAAAATAAAAATTCTTGATGACATTAATCTAGCATGGCCCCATGCAGATAGGCACTCAGCTAAAACATTGTTTTTTCTTGTTGGACTCCTGGGGCAGGATTTATAGGAGGGTATGGACAGTAGTCTCCCAAGGTGGCTACAACATCAACAAAGAGTCCACAGTAATAGTAATGGTAGCCACTTTTGCTTTGAGTTTGCCCAATTCTATTTTCCAAATATTATCTCATTTTCCCCCCTGACAATGAACTTAAGAGATAGATGATCTTATTATCTCCATTTTACAGATAGGGAAACCAAAGTAAACAGATATGAAGTGACTTGCCCAGTATCATAGAATTAGGAAATATTTTAGGTAGGATTTGAACTCAAATCTTCTTATTCCAGGTCTGCTGTTCCACCTAGCTGATTTTCTATATCAATCGATTAAAGATATTGGTAACTCAATGAAGAGAGACAAAACCGAACATCCCTTCCAGGGAAGATTCTGTGTGTGTGTGTTGTGTGTGTGTGTGTGTTTTAAACTTGCGAGGAAATTCTTGTACAGAAACTATTCATGACTGTAGAACAGTACTTGGTCTATAACAAAGCCTTTGGTGAGGATCTAAATCACTGAGAGACTAATTTACCCAAGATTTTACAGTTTAATATGTGCCAGAGGCAGAGACAGTGGAAAGAAAAAGGCTGTGAATCCAGAGTTAGAGGACCCAGGTTCAAATTCCTTTTCCTAGCTATGTAACTCTGTACAGGTCACATTACCTCTCTAGGTCTCAATTTTCTTATCTGTAAAATAAAGAGGTTAAACTAGATGATGGTGGTCTTATAGTTGCTCCCTTCCACCTCCAGATTTAGGATTTTAATTCATCTCAGAGCTTCCCATTAAATGGTCAAAACCAGTCAAACATGAATAGCATGAAGTAATTTCTATGGGCACAACTCAACTGACTTTAAGTATGTACCTGGCAGAAAACAAAACTTAAAAACCAAAAAACGCATCAAAAGATTTTCCAAATTTGCTGCAGGATAAAAATATACAATAAGAATTTACTGAGTAAATGTTCCAAAAGAATAACGTATATTTTACATTTTCCACAATGCCTGCCAATTTTATCAATGAGGCTTGGGCGGTGCATCAGGCCTCACTACTATAGCTTTAGCCCTGGACTCTGGCTAGTAATATTCTGAGCACATCCCCTTTTTTGGAAATGGTCTTCTTCAGCTTTGCACAAAGCTCATGTCATCAGAAGGCCCCAGTATTTAAGTAAAGGCATTCGCCATGGGCCCAGGAAGCTCCCAGCAGGAAGACAACAGTTCCATTTTTAAGAAGAGGCACTTTTGCAAAAGAGCCGAATACTCAGAGAGCCAGCATGGGATCAGGTTTAATGCCATTTTAACTAGGGATATGCTGTGTTGAAAAATGTCAACTACTCATGGCAGGCTAAACCTGGCCCTGAAGAGTAAAAGTATGGGCCAAGAACAAAGAGGGAGATTTCATTAATTGACTTAATTAAACTAGAGGTAGAAAAGCAAGTCGAGCACACCTAAGGGAAGGGGGATGGGGAAAGAGGGAGGAGGATGCTGAACTCAAGCATAAACGAGGACACCTGCAGAGCTGCAGAAGCCAAGTCTGCTTTGTAATTCTTTACACATTAGGCAAGAAAAAAAGAGACACTAATCAAAACCCAAACTTACTCCCTCAGATCAAGGACATCTCAGTTGCACAATTTTATTGGCTGGCTCAAAATGACAGAGAGCACACTTCCAACATCATCTGGTTCCCTTCCAAACCATAATTCTAACCTCCACCATCAGTGAATCCCTCAACGCAACACAATATTGTGTGTACATCTTTTGTGACACTTATCACAGACCTTATGCTAGAGATTTTATCTCTCCTATGACTTTATAAACTCTTAGAGAGCAAAGGCTCATGCAGCTTGGCACCCACCACATATAGTGTCAAATATAATCTAGACCCTCAGTAAATATTTGTGGAATTGATATTATTTATCATCATATAGGGACAACTAGATAGTTCAGTGGACAGAGCACCTAGCCTGGGCTCAGGAAGATCTGAATTCAAAACTGCCTGAGTTAATTACTAGCTAAGTGACCCTGAACAAGTCACTTAACTCCTATTTGTTTCAATTCCTCATTTGTAAAATGGGAACACATTGGAAAAGAAAATGGCAAAATAACTCGAGTATCTTTGCCAAGAAAACCGCATAGTGGAACACAAGTGAACTAACAAGAATTTTCATCTTTGTCATCTTGTGCATTTATATAGCACTTTCAGGTCTATAAAGTCCTTGATAAATGATAACTTATTTGATTCTCACAACAACCCCTTGAGGGAAGTACTGTTATTATTTCTATTTTACAGAAAAGGAAATAGGCTAACAATTTAAAATGACTTGTTCAATGTCACACAAACAAGAAATCCCTTAAGCTAGATTTGAATTCGGCCCTTCCCTTACTTCAGTTGAGTTCCACTTTCCATTCACTGGTCACCTAGCTGTCTCTAGGATTAACTTGGTTCTTTTTGGAATCTGATATATTTAATGGTTAACTCTGATTCCCATTAATCTGGAATTTGTGGAAAAATCATTAGAATGTGGGTTCCTTGAGGGGAAGAGTTCTTCCTGCTTTTTTATATCCAGAACCTCTAACACAGAGTCTGGTATAGAAGCAAACATTTAATAAATGTTCCATGTTGCCCATGGTGCTCAACAATTAAACTGAGAATAGTGGCATAACTCTGAATTTGTTTTGCTTTCTTTTTGATACTGACATCCTGAAAAGAGTAATGAACTTAAAATCAAGCCAAGTTCAAGTCCTGTCTAAGACACTCATCAGTTAAATGACCATAGACTCTCTCTGGGAGCCTCGATTTCTTCCACTGTAAATTGGAATTCACTACCTACATCAAATAATTGTTTTTAACAAGAAATCACTTTGCAAACCTTAAAAATTCATGGAAGAAGGCCTGATGATGATAGGTCGCTGTTTATTATAGAACTCTTTTGAATTAATACCTCTTTTTAAAACTTAATTTGTACTTTCAAGTACTTTATAACATACATAATCTTTAAAATATATTGCTTTAAGAACACTTTACAGTTTATAATCATAAACTAGTCCACTAAATCAGAGTGCTTTTTTTTTCACCACCTTTATTCAACATTATTGAAATTTTACTTCATTGACAGAAATTAATCTTGAATGATAGAATTATTTCGGAATTAGTTATCCTAGAAAGCAGATATTCTTTGAGAAAAATAAAATCACAGATCTCCTCTTCCCACACTAAAGACAAAAGAGGGGAGAGGAAGAAAGGAAAGGGAAGGAGAAAGAGACAGAAACAAAAATAGAGAGAGAAAAAGAGAAAGAGAAAGAGAGAGAGAGAGTGCAAGAGAGAATGTTTTTCAGGAGTACAAGTTTCCTTATATTTATTATGAACATTTATCTCATCTGAAGTTCATAATAACTTTTAGAGATAAGTCTTGTAACTATTACTAACTTCTTTTGATGGAAGTAAAAACAAAGGCTCCGGAAACTTGAGTGACCTACTTGCCCAGTGTCACATAGCTTGTTAAGTGTCTGAACTAGCATTTGAATGCAGGTGTTCCTGAGTTTGTGTGTAGCCTTCTATCCAGCATACCACAGTGTAATGGGAATTATATCTATGTATACTTTTAAATTAAGGCTCATGTGTATTTATATTCAACATAAGTCACAGAAAATTGGTTGAAGAGAGTTCAAGTGGAGCACTGGACCACGGTCTCAGCTTTTTAAATAGCTTGAAGGATGCTCAGCTGTAACTTTGATTACTCAAAGCCAAACATTATCACAGCATGTTCGTGGCACATACACTTAACTGCTCATTTCTGACTACATGATGATAATTGGGTAAGACTGGAGGAAAAGATCACATTATTCTTTTATAAGAGCCCTAAGTTTCTACTCTCTTCTACTCCATCTACAGGGGTTGTCAAGGATCAGTGATTAGATTTTTATTAGAGAATGAGTAATTAGGCCTTTTAGCATCTGGATAGGTTGTTTTATTTTGATTCTGGAATCAAGCCTTCATTGACATCAATAATTCTCCAAGACCTTCTATTCAGTCAGATGGAAGGGTAGAAGGCTTGAGTAGGGACATCTTGCAGATGAGAAAACAAAAGAACAAAGAAATAAAACTGTTCCCTGAGGTGAGAGTCAGATGAGAAGAAAAGCCCCATTTTCCAGACCTCCCCCAAGATCACACTTCCTTCTATTTCCCCAATAAATAACTTGGGAACACTTTATTCCTGAAGACACCTCATTACAAACCTTCATTCTCTTCATTTCCTTTCAGCCAAGACTAGCTTGCCCCCAGGGAAGGCAGGCAGACAAGAAGCAACAAAAATAATGAGGAGTGAGAGGTTTGAGAGATTCTTGGGCTAGCTAGCCATTCAGATGTCCAGTCAGGGGCTGGTCAGCCTCTCTGGATCCCTCCTTTGAACCTATGCATTTTCTCAATCAGATGTAGACCAGAGTGTGTTTACAATGAAGCCTCCCACTACATCCCATCTTATTCAGATGAAGCAGTTCTTCAGCTACTACACTGTCTGCTGACTCAAGTTAAAGGCTTAGTAAGTAAAAAAAATACACCAGAATTTCACCTATAAGTAGCAGAAATTAACTTCAGAATAATAGCCTGGCAAAGTGAAAGGGCCAAGTCAGAAAACCTGGTTTGGTGACTGGCCTGAGCCCCTTATCTTTCCCATCTCATTCATAAAATTGAGAGAACTATTGTTGAGAGGAAAATGCTTTGTAAGATGAAAAGCACTACGTAAAAGAAGCTATTTGTTATAAATTATTGGTTAAGAGTCTACCAAGCAACCAAGCAGTATTTCCCAAGTGCCACCTGTATGTTACTACTGGGCAAGTTAGAGCTAGAACTAGTGAGCAAAAGAACAAACTCAAGGAATTTTTAGCGAGATCAAGAATTCAATACAATTCAAAAATATGTATTGCCTACTATAAACCAGGCACTCCAGCAGGTTACTGAGGCAAAAATGCTTTCCCTCAAAGAGTTGACACAAAGTGAAAGGCCTTGGGGGAGGGAAGGAGAGGGGAGAGGAACATAATATAATACAAATACAAAACCCAAAGTACTTATAATACAGATACATAGACACAAAATATATACCATATAACACTGACACATAAATAGTAAGTATTTACACTATAACCTAGACACATAAACACGAAGTCTTTACTAAACATTTTCTCAAACTATAAACTAGATAGCAGTTTGCCAATCAATCTGCTTTGGTAGAGGGTGGTTCCTCACCTGGAATTCCTTCTCTACACAAATGCAATCAAAAGTCACATCACAAATTGGATGGGCCTTACTCTGCAACTTGTAGTCATAGAGACTGTGTGTGTGTGTGTGTGTGTGTGTGTGTGTGTGTGTGTGTAGAAAACAGGAGTGCTATTCTTTTGAAGCATGAGTTCTTAACCTGGGGTCCTTCAAACTGTTTTTTAAAGTTTTTTCATAACTGTACTGCAATATAATTAGTTTCTTTAAAATCTTATATATTTTAGGCATCTTAAAACAGTATTCAGAGAGGGGGTTCATAGGTTTTCCCAGACTGCCAGAAGGTCCAGGAGTCTACAAAAGAGATTAAAAGCTATTCCAAAGGAAGACAGTAATTCAAAGAAGTAGAAATGGGAAGGAATTGCATTAAGTTTGATCAGATGCCTAGAGATGAAATGTCAGGTCATAGAAACAAGAAGCACATCACTCCATGATCCTGTCCGCATGACACACCCACAATGGAAACCCCACAAAATTTTCTCTTTTGAGTAAAGAGAAATCTTAACTAGCCATAGGACTATCAGTAATGGTTGTTCTGGGTGACTTAGTAAGGAAGTTCCCACACTTTGAAAGAAATTTCACGCAGAGCCAGAAACAAGCTTGGTCTGGAAAGAATTGGCTCAGCAGGTTCCAGGGGCCACCATGTGTGTGAACATCTCTCCCCCAGATGAGGAGAGAAGCATAATTCAAGCTTAACAGAAGCATAGAGTTTTCTGAGAAGTGCTAGACCCAAAGCTTATGGGTAATCCAGGGGGTTGGAGCATCAAAAGGAATTATAGACCACTCACAGAGCAATCTTCTGAGACGCTTTCTGCAGCCAGTTCCTAAAATTTCAGACGTCATTCAGTAGTGTTTACAAGAGAACAGTAAAAATGGGCATAACTTTTTTTTTTAATATAACCAGACCTACATTTAGTCAAACCAATTTCACTCTTTGTTCTTCAAAGGGGACACTATAATTCTCTACTGCTTCGCCTCCCTATGACACTACCTGCAAAGCCTCAGTACCTCCTGGTTATTCCATTTAGTTTAGGTATTCCTAAGGCATTTTTTTTTTTTTGCATCATTACAAATCTGGTAAATCCTATGCACCCTTTTCTCAGAACAACACTGTTTCCTACATTTATAATTGAAAGAAATAGTGAGTTATGGTGAGAGGTTAATAACAATAATGTTGTAATTTCTCATTCAAATTCACAGACATTTAAAAACAAATTTGAAAATTTTGTTTGTTTTGAATATAACTGAGAAAAATATTAAATAAGTAAAATAAAACAAAAAGAAAATAAAGTTGCATTCCACCCCATCCAAGTTTACAGACCTCATATTTATTTTATTTATTTAATAATATCCCATTCCCCTCCTATTTTCCTGCAGGGTAAGATAGATTTCTATACCCCTATTAAATATGTATGTTATTTTCTCTTTGAGCCAATTCTGATGAGAGTAAGATACAACTTTATTTTCATTAACTGCTAACTGAAATTTAGAATTTCTTTCAAAAATTAATGTAGACAACAAGACATTTGAGAAGGTATCTATAGGCTTCATTAAAAGGTCAAAGGGGACTGTGACACACAAAAAAAGGTTAACTACTGATCTACAATTTGGGATTATGAATCCCAAATTACTAAATTGTACACATCCTTTGAACCAATGATACCATTACAACCCCACCCCACCCCCAAGAAAAAAAGAGATCAAAGGAAAACATCCTTATCTACAAAAATATTTGTTGAATTTTTTTATTTTTTATTAAAGCTTTTTAATATTTACAAAACATATGCATGGGTAAATTTTCTTTTTTCTTTTTTGTTTTTTAATAACTTTTTATTGACAGAACCCAGGCCAGGGTAATTTTTTGCAGCATTATCCCTTGCACTCATTTCTGTTCCGATTTTTCTCCTCCCTCCCTCCACCCCCTCCCCCAGATGGCAAGCAGTCCTTTACATGTTAAATAGGTTACAGTATATCCTAGATACAATATATGTGTGCAGAACCGAACAGTTTTCTTGTTGCACAGGGAGAATTGCATTCAGAAGGTAGAAATAACCCAAGAATAAAAACAAAAATACAAGCAGTTTATATTCATTTCCCAGTGTTCTTTCTTTGGGTATAGCTGCTTCTATCCATCCTTGATCAATTGAAACTGAATTAGCTCTCTTTATCGAAGAGATCCACTTCCATCAGAATACATCCTCAAACAGTATCGTTGTTGAGGTATATAATGATCTCCTGGTTCTGCTCGTTTCACTTAGCATCAGTTCATGTAAGTCTCGCCAGTCCTCTCTGTATTCATCCTGCTGGTCATTTCTTACAGAACAATAATTGAATTTTTTTTTTAACTATGGTAAAGAATTGGAAACTAAGAGAGCTCCCATCAATTGGGTAATGATTTAACAAATTATGATGTACAAATATAATCGAATACTATTATGTCATGAAAAATGATGAAAGAGATGACTAAACAAATTATGGCATATAAATATAATGGAATACTATTGTACCATAAGAAGTGATGAAAGGGATGGCTTCAGAAAAATCTGGGAAGTCGTATGCAGAGTGAAGTGAGCAGAAATAGGAGAAAAAGCTATATTAGAACATTACAACTTTCAAAGACTTAGGAACTCTAATCAACACTATGATTCCAGAGAACCAAGGATAAAGCATGCTACCTACTTCCTGACAGAGCTGTGATAGATTTAAGCTGGACTGACATATACTTTTTGGATAGGAACAGTGTGAGAATTTGTTTTGTTTGACTATGTGTATTTGCTATTAAGGATTCATCTTTTCTTTTCTCTTTTCTAATGTGGGGGGACAGAAAGAGAAAATAGATTTTTGCTCACAGAAATTTAAAAAAAAAAAAAACAACAGCTCTGATCCAGGTTTTTTAACATTCAACAGGTACCTATGCAGCACTTGGGCCAACCATATTCAACCTTTCCTTCTTGCTACTTGGTTGGTTCACTTCCTCTTATGATCAGACATTTCCTGATTGATATCTTTCAAAAAGCTTCATACATAAGTGATCATTGACAATATGCTGCAGTTTATTGATGCCTACCAAATCTTTCTTCATTGCGCACTGGGTCTATTATGATTCTCCAGAAATTGCATTTTCAGTGATTGGCAATTATATAAGTCTCACCAAAAGAACACTGATGTAAAAAAGATAAACAATTGTACCAATATGAAAATGCTGCCCTAATTCCCAAATGTTATCGAGTCCAATCTCTTCCTCTTATTAAATTAATCCTTATTAAAAAGATAAACTTGTTCTTGGGGAAGGATAACACATTAATCTCAGCATTCCCTATCACATGTGAAGGGAAGAAAGGGATGGAGGAACTGCCAGGCACTTCCAGTACTAACAGAAAAAGCTTCTCCCCCAGGGGCTTGGGGCACTTGGAGTGAACAAAGGAGAGAGAGAGGATCTCAGGGATCATACATTTAAAGCTGGAAGGGACTTTTCTGGCTCTCACTGAGACCTGGCTCCCTCCTAATGACACAACTACCCAGGCTACTCTTTATCACTGGCTGGACTTTTACTTCTCTCCCAATAACCCCCCAATCACAGGTCCAGGTGGGAAAGTTGGAATACTCTTTCTCCCCATTGCCACTTTTCTCCTCTGTGAGGTCACTCACAGTGACCTCTCCCACCTTTATGGTTCATTTATTCATTCAGTATTTATCACCCAATCACAATTCCAGCAGCTGTTAGATTCTTGCCTCCAGGATACTTTCTTTCCATCCTCCAATCGTTCAATACCTGGCTCACAATCTTTCTCTTCTCCCCAACTCCTGCCCTCACGCTAGGAGACTTCAACATACATAGTGATATTCCCTCAAACACTGTAGCCACACAATTCTTCAACTTACCCATTACCCCCAACTCACCTTAGCCACAAAGATAGCCATACCTTTGCTCTTACCATTATCCACAAATGCATCATTGCTATGTTAATGAGCTCAGAATTTCCTTTACCCGATAATAATTTATTATCATTCCACCTAGCCCTCCACCTTGCAACCCCAAATCCTGTTCTTCATCCACACTGTTACAGGAGTACTTCAGTTCTGCCAGACCATCACTCCTATCCCTTTGTAAATCATTTCACCTCTGCATGCTTCATCCTTAGTCCTCTGGAATTGTGGTTGGTCAGAGTGTGGATTAGAGTTCGCAGTTGAGTTATTAGCACTTTTCTCTTCTGCCCATTGGCTCCCTTACCACCAATCTTGCCCTGCCAGGCCTTGGCCTCAGATCACTTGTACCACCTGCCTTCTTTGCTCCTACACAGGTATGGCTGAAAAAGTCGTGAAAATGTGCTAACTGGCAGTACTACATATTTGTTACATAACTTTAACAGGGCCCTCATTTGTACAGGTAATCCTTTTAAACTTCCCCAATTAATTAGCTCATTATCTCATTCATCACAATTGCTCTTTTCATCCCACCTCAAACCTTCCATGGCTCCTGTTCTCCTCACTCTCTTAGATGAAAATCTTACCTCACATTTTACTGAAAAAAAATTGAGGCCATTCATCAAGAGTTCACTCTTTGGGGAAAGAACCCACATCTGTAAAAATGTCTATAGCAATCCTTTTTTGGTGGCAAGGGATTGGAACCTGAGTGGATGCCCATCAGTTGGAGAATGGCTGAATAAGTTATGGTATATGAATGTTATAGAATATTGTTGTTCTTTAAGAAATAATGAGCAAGTTCTTTTAGAAAAGCCTGGAAAGACTTGCATGAATTGATACTGGGTGAAGTGAGCAGAAGCAAGAGAACATTGTACACAGTAACAACAAAATTATGCAATGATCAACTATGAGAGACTTAGCACTTCTTAGCAATACATTGACCCAAGACAATTCCAATATATTTGGGATAGAAAATGTTATCTACACCCGGAGAGAAGTATGGAGAGTGAATGCGAATCAAAGCATACCATTTTCACCTTTTTTTTATTTGTTTGCTTTTTTCTTTCTTGAGATTTTTGTCTTTTGTTTTGATTTTTCTTTCACAGCATGACCAATATGTTTAAAATGATTGTATATGTATAATTTATATCAGATTGCTTGCCATCTTGGAAAGATGGTAGAGAGGGGAGGGAAGGAGAAAAGAAAATTTGGAACTCAAAATTTTGCAAAAATGATTGTTAAAAACTATTTTTACAATAGTTTTTTTTTTTTTACAAATTTTACAATAAAATACTATTAATTTTTTTTAAAAATATATAAAATATATATAAAAAGAGCTCCCCTCTTTTCTCCTCATCTCACATCATCTAAATGCTTTTCACCACTATTATATTCTACTCCAGCTTCACTATGAAGAGATGTCCTAAGACAAACCTCTCTATGTGAACAAGTGATCAATCTCAATCTATCATGCCTTTTTCAGCAGATTGCTCCTTCTATCATCTTCGTTTTCTCATTTGTCTACTGACTGGTTTCCTACTGTCTCCAAGTATGTCCTTCTTTCCCCATCATCCTCCAAAAAACAAAACAAAACAAAAAATCTTACTTGATCTACAAATTGCTGATCAATATCACCCTCTATCTCTTTTGCCTTTTATGGCTTAATTCTTTGGGAAAATCATCTACAATGGTCACTACCACTTCCTTTCTTCTTACTCTCTTAATTCTTGACAGTCTGGCTTCTGATCTCATCATTCCACTAAAACCATTCCTTTTAAAGTTAACAATGATCTCTGAATTGACAAATCCAATAGACTTTTTTCAGTCCTCATCCTTCTTGATCTCTTTGTGCTCTCTTTCAATAACCACTTCTCCTTTATATTCTCCTCTCTAGGTTTCTGAAACTCTACTCTGACCTAGTTCTCCTCCTACCTGTTTGCTCCTTCTCAGGTTCTTTAGCTGGGATGTAACCAGGTTATGCCCACTAACTCCAGGTGACTTTGTCAAAGGTCTTCTTCTCTTCTTCCTCTGTTCTATTTCTCTTGACTTTATCAGCTCCCTTGAATTCACTTATCTCTATATGCTGATGATTCTCAAATCTATTTACCCAACTCTAACAGTTCCCCTAACCTTCAGTCTTATATCTCCAATTGCCATTTAGTTATCTTAAACTGGCTGTCCCACCAACATCTTAAACTCAACATATTCAAAACTATACTCAATGGCTTTCTCCCTCAGCATTCCTTGTCTCCAAATTTCCCTATTATTATCAAACGCACTACCATCCTTCCAGTTCCCCAAGTTCATGATCTAGATGTCACCTTTAACATCTCTCACGCAGCCCCCAAGATTTAATGTATTGCCAAGGCCTGTCGATTTGATTTTCCTAACATCAATTGCATAAGCTCCACCTTGGTATAGATCCTCTCACCTCCTAACTGAATTACTGCAATAGCTTACCAATGTCTCGGCCTGCTACAAGTCTCTCTCTAATTCAGTCCCTCCTTCACTCAATTGTCAGTAATCTTCCTAAAGCTCAAATCTGACTATCTTTCACCCTTCTAATCAATAAACTCCAGTGGTCTATCACTTCTCTGGCTCTGCACTGCCCTATCCGTTAGCTTTTTGTATCCCCACTGCTCATAGTACCTGACATATAAAAGGTACTTAATTTACTAAAAAGTCAGGTTTTTGAATAAATAAAGTCAATGTATTGACTGATTTAAAAATGATCTAGTTTAGCCTCCTCATTTTTAGATGAGGAAAAATGAATCTTAGAGAAGTTAAGAGACAGCAACAGCTATCAAAAAAGACAAAATTTGAGCCCAAGTCAGCGTTCTTTCTTCTACATGAGGGGTAGAGAATCTTTTTTTGTTTTTTAAATAAGGGCTATTAGATATTTATAACATCATTTGCAGACCATATAAAATCGTCAACTTATAGAACTCAATCAGTGGTAGGTTGTCAAACCTAGCTTTCAACTCATTATCGCTTGTGGTTGCCTTAGCCAATGATTTTGGGGGCCTTCTAGGGCCTACGACCGGATGTTCCTGGCCTCTGTCCTATATGAAACTCCTCCCATCTTCTAAGTCTGTATTTAACCATTTTGCATATATTTTATATTTAGTTGCTGCTCTTATTGAGTTATGCTCAACTCTTCATGAGCTAATAGACCATAGCACAGCGTACCTCCATTACCCTCCCTTATTTCGCAAAGTCTGTCTGTTTCCATGACACTACAAATTTTTATATGCATGCTGTTTTCTCTGTTAGAAAGTAAGCCTCTTGCAAGCAAGGATTGTTTCAGTCTTAAAATTTAACCTAGCATGGTAGCTGGGATGTAGCAGGTGCTTAATCAATACTTGCCAGTTGATATTTTTCCACCACACCATAGCTTCTCAGACAAAATTCTCTTTCCTTACAGTTGCCCTCATCAACATATACTCTGGTCCTGCCAACTAGTGTCAGTCAATGCTCCTATCTCTTTATATGTTGCTATGTTCTAGTGTGAAGGACTAGGTGGAGGAGGTCCCAATAGTAAAACATAGCCTTTTGGGAAGTGTAGATGAGGATAGACAAGGACAAAAAATCAACATTCACTTTTTGCTATGGGAAATTAACAAGGATAAACAAACAAAAAGCCTTCCCTTCCTTTAATACTCATTATTAGAGCCTCAAATAAAAGATTTTAAGGTGGAAGGAGAGGAGAGAGAACCGATGAGAAAAAAGATCCATGAAAGAAGAGACTTCTTGAAGGAGTTATTTTCATTTTGTCAGTGAAGAAAAGCTGGGGGATGAGCTGAAAATTTTCCCTTGAGAATCTAAATGGAATTTAAACTTCTGCCCTTGATTTAGCTAAACAAGACTCTGTCACCAACAAATCCCAACAAAGAAAAGTCCTGAATGAGCTAAAAATGGCTTGGCTGGGAAAAGAAAGAGTGAAGGGAGGAAACTTTTGGGCAGCCAGCCAAGTAAGCTGACCTAGGGTTTAATGAGGTAACGATCTCTTGAAAGTCTTTTTGTTTGCTTAAAGCCTTAAAGTTCTCCCTGAGAGACTAGTTGACCATTCCCACTTTCTGGGGGGAATCAAAAGGTCCTTAGGGAAAGATTAGTAATTGTAAGGACACTTGCAAATTCCACCAACTTTCTTCAAACCACACTTTCAGATCACGCTAACGATCGGGTTGAGATGAAGTCAGGCTCAAAGCTGCCTCCTCCACAAGCCTCAGCCAAAGACAAGAGGCTAGAATTATTGTTTTCAGATCACCAAAGCAATCATCCTACCTCATGCTGGCTTCTAACCCAGCACTGTGTAATACAGATGCAGCCAGCAAGAATTTAGTATGAACAGAGGTGGTGGGGGAGTGAAGGGAGGAAGATAAAAAGAAAAATTTCCAAAACTTTACAATTCCTTCCCCAGGAACTTTAAGATCATTATTTTAAACTCACAATCTTAATTTAATATACAAGTAGCACCAAATACAACAATACCACAAGGCATGCATACTGATTTCCACAGCCAGGTATAGAGACCTCTTAGTCTACATTATTTAAGTCTAGGAACTGTTCTTCCAGTCAACAAGTCATTTAAGGGAACTACTTACATTCACTGAGAAATACTAGCAATGTGCTATTCACATCTCCAGGCATTTTAGTTCTACCAGGTATCTCTTTATATATGTGTGTATGTATGTGTGTGTGTGTGTATATATATATGTATGTATACACACACACACATATATATATATATAAATAAAATAACTTTTTATTGACAGAACCCATTCCAGGGTAATTTTTTACAACATTATCTCTTGCACTCACTTCTGTTCCGATTTTTCCCCTCCCTCCCTCCACCCCCTCCCCCAGATGGCAAGCAGTCCTTTACATGTTAAATACTACCACATATCTCTCAAAACTTCGATGGAAAGCCTATGGCTTCTTAGCCCAAGGGGCTGAGAAATGTCTAGAGATAACTGGACCATCAATTTAGACCAGAAGTAGATCTTAGAGGTTGATTTAATCCAATGTCCACCTTTTAGAGATGGAGAAACCTGAAGTCTTATCAACAGTGACAATTTCAATCTGACTTTAGAATACTTTTTGAGGGGAGAGAGATGGACTTAAGTCCTGACTCTAGGGCAGTACTATATCCATTATACTACCTAGATGCTCCTCAAACTAATGTTGGATAGAGGGTAGGGATATTAAGCAGGAAAGAGTCCTCAGAGAATTTCCCATTTCAATTTGCTCCCCCGCAATGGCTACCTATAACCTATTCATCACTATTATCCACATTCTTGAGTTTTACACAATCTCCAGCGAGAGCCAAACCAAATATCAAGTTTCCTTCAGAATGACATCACCCTGTAAGAAAGGAAGGAAGGAAAGAAAGAAAGGAAAGAAAGGGGAAAGGGAGGAAAGGGGAAAGGGGGAAAGACAGAAAGAAAGACAGAGAGAGTGGGGGAGGAAGGGAGAAAGAAAGGAAAGACAAAAGCAGAGAGACAGAAAAGTGGAAAGAAAAATAAAGTCAGAAAAAAGAAAGGAAGGAAGACAGTGGGGAGAGAGGGGATAGGGGAGGGGAAGGAAAAGGGAGAGAGAAGAGAAAGCTATGCTGGATAAAATTCATCAATTATTATTTTCTTTCTGGGGAATTTTCAAGTCTAAACTCTGAAATCCCAACTTAACGATCCTAGAAATTATTCTGTGAGAAGACCTTCCTGATTTTAGATGCTTCTTGATTTTTTCATTTGCATAGGGACAGAATAGAGCCAATAACAAAAACTCTAGAGCAGTTTAATCAAAAGAGGCCTTAGAATTATTCAGCTTTTCCCACATTTTTAGAGAAGGAAAGAAATGCACAGCGAGAGAGGTAAAGTGCTTAGCCCAACAAATTCTGGGTATATCAAGTAGTAAAATGAGGAGAGGAGCCCAGGACCTCTGACTTTAAATCCAGTATTCTCTCTAATACATTATCTGGGAGGCAGACGTCAGCAGTACAAAGGAAAATGAAAAATTAGCTTTCAGCCGATATGTTGGCAGGGAAGATTAACTTTGGTAGCTTTGAACTTCATGGGACAGGGATCTAGCTGATTCCACTGAATGCCTCTGAAGAAGGCACTACAGATGAATATATGCTAGCAATTAGATTATGAACTCCTTGAGGGTAAGGACTGTTTTTTTGACTCCTTTTTTATATGACACCAGGTACACAGTAGACACTTAATAAATGTTTATTGATTTATTGTTTAAGAGTATCAGGTTAATTACACAACTGGCCCTACATCATAGGAGAATATATGTATATTGGGAATGTTTGAACATGGTTTTAAATTTTTAACACTTTGCTAAAGTTATGTCAACGTAGACTATATAATTATAACAAGTAAGCTTTGGCACTTTGAAGCTGCATGTCATAGTGATTAGGAAGCTAGCTGGCCTTAGAGCCAGAAAAAACCGAGTTCCAATCTCTAACACATACCGGTTGTGTGAAACTGGGCAAGTCACTTAAAGTCTCACTGCCTTTCTAAAGCAACTTTCTAAAACTGTTAAGTTGTAGAGAGGATCCTGACCTGTACTGGTAGAAAGAATGTCCTCACACAGAAATTCGGCATATCAGTGAAAGCAAAGTTCTGGTGCTGATCCAGAAGCTTGACCTTGAAGAAGTGATAGGCAAACATTACCTCTCCTCCTTTCCTTGCAGAGGTGAGGGACCACCTCTTGTGGGTGTGGAACACTGTATATAATGCCAGATTTGGAGGGTTTATTGGTTTGTTTTATTGAATCGCTTGAAATTCTCTACTTTTTGAAACAAAATTAATTTAAATGGACTTTGATTTGAAAAGGAAAATGCATAGCATTGAGGAGGGGAAATAGTTGCAAAAACAAATAGTGTGACCACTTGTGCTTTTTTTGTGGGGTCAGCACAATATATATGCATACCTATGTGTCACATGTAAACTATTCTGACACACTTTGGCTTTAAGAACTCCAGACTCATTCTTAGTCTTACACTTCCATTCCCATTTCATTTCCTCAATAGGCAAGGCAAACTGCCAGGACCTGAAAAAGTTAAAGGATTCTGAAGAACCTTTGACATTTTCATATGCAATAACAATAAAAAAATATAGACTTCTTCCATAACTGAGAAATATTCCTCAGGAGAAGTATTCCAAAGGGGAACAGGATGAAATAATAGACAGATAACAAGAGATTGAGAGATAAATTACAAACAACTTAGGAGAAAGAAGTAGAACTGGAGTTAACTGTTCCCCATCCTTCTTGGCTAAATGAAGGAGATGGGATCCGTTAACAACAGTTCTGATAAAAAACTAGGATTATGTTGATTGGTATCATTTGTCTCAGGGTCTTGACTTTCCCCTAGGTACCAAGGCCATGGAAGTGGGATGATGTTTTCCTTCTCTCTTTTCCTCTTCCTCTCTCTCTCCCCAGCTATCATCTAGGGGGTCTGAAAGGAGGCCAGAGACACTCCGTCTGTTTCACTTCCTTTAGGCCAGGAGAACCTCCTCGCTAAATGAAAATGTTGGGGTCGAAGGGGTGCCCCAGCAGGCCCCTTTCCCCCTCAGCCTTGTTTGATTTTTAAGAGAGATGATTAAATACACCAGGGGACACTTAATGCCTTCAATACAGAATCCAGATGTTAAACAAACCTTTTCTTTATGGTTCAGAATCTGCCTGTAAGTGTTTCTTTTAATTAATATCTAAACTCTGACATTTAAGTGGCTTTATTTAAAATGCAGCTTAGTATAAGGTAATGAGCAGTGGACTGAAAGCCTTTAGCCCTGTATTCTAGTCAAGGTCAGCTAGTATTTATGAAAAGGATGGTGATAATCATATTTCAATTGGCATGAAACTACATCCACACATCCACATGGGTCTATACTCTCTCTTCATGAAAACAGATCCTTCACCTTCTCATTCTGTGCAATTCTACATTTAAATTTATATGGTGTTTTAAGGTTTACGAAACACTTTCTTCACACCTCTATGAGACACGTGAAAAAACAAAATCTCAACAGTTCTGCCTTTCAAAGAGATCACATTCTATTAGGAAGAAAGAGCAAGTATCCATAAAAACACTATTGCTTGCATTTTAAAAAAAGTTTTATTGATACTTTAAAAATTTCATATCGGTTATTTCCATAGATGCCATTCCAATTGAATCCTCTTTTGCAACAAGAAAAATAATATTTAATCAAAACCAATTGATATTGCAACTATGTCTGAGAGAATATGCAGCATTTTTCATTCATAGTCTCTCACTTTTCAAATGAGAGGAAGAAGATATGTTTGATTATCTGTTTTCCAGATAACAGAGATAATTTTAGTTTACATTGCTGTTTGATGTATTCTTGATTCTGCATCCGTTCTCACAAGTCTTTTCAGGTTTCTCAGAATTCCTCATATCCTTTTTTCCAAAAATATTATTCATTATATTCACAGCTACAATCTGTTCCTCTCTTCCTCAATCAATAGAGACCATAGAAAGTCTTGCTATGACAATGTTTTAAATCTTCATTTTATAAATGAAGAAACAGACACATAATAGCTAATAACTGTGACTCAGAACTTAAATCCAAGTCTTCTGATCCCAGAAACAGTAATGCTTCCATACTGCCACACCTCCATTTAGTCTAGAGTTTTTACTGTCATAACAATATTGTTACACTTAAGTACTACACTGGACATTCTCCAATTGATGGAATCTACTTTGTTTTCTGGATCATCACTATTATAAAAAGAGCTGCTAAATATATTGCTGAGGCAATTGGGGTTAAGTGACTTGCCCAGGATCACACAGCTAGGAAGTGTTAAGTATCTGAGACCAGACTTGAACTCAGGTCTTCCTGACTTCAGGGCTGGTGCTCTACCAACTGTGCCACCTAGCTATCCTCCCTCTCCCATCTTTATATTTGTAATCTCTTTGAAAAGTAATTTACCTAACAGTAAGATCTCATTTTAAAAGTAATGGCATTTAATCATCATCTTAGTTTAATTCCAAATTAGCTTTTCCTAATGTTTCAATTAATTCATAGTTCTACTAAGGGTGTAGTAATCTATTTGTGATTATTTCCTCATTCTGTCATCTTTGTCATTTGGCTGGGTGTGAAGTAAAACTCAGTCATTTTGATTTGTACTTTTCTCATTGTTAATGATTGGGTAGAATTTCTCATATAGTTGTTAATCATTCACAATTCTTACATGTTTATGTGATCCTTTTATCCCTTAAACACTGAGAAACTGTTATATACTGATGTTATTTATCTATATTATCTTTATTCAGACCTGTCAAAAATATTTGATGCAAATATTTAGCCCCGTTTATTGCTTCCTCTCTTTATTCTAGTTCCATTAATTTTGTTGTACAAATTTTTTTCAATTTCATGTAATTAAAATTATTTGTTCTTTTGTAATTATATCAATCTTTTGCCTGCTTAAAAATTTGCCTTCCTCGACATGTGCAAAAATGTTTGTGGCAGTTCTTTTTGTAGTGGAAAGAAACTGGAAAATGAATGGATGCCCATCAATTGGAGAATGGCTGAACAAATTGTGGTATATGAATATTATAGAATATTATTGTTCTGAAAGAAACCATCAGCAGGATGATTTCAGCGAGGCCTGGAGAGACTTATATGAACTGATGCTGAGTGAAACGAGCAGGGCCAGGAGATCATTATACACGGCAACAAGAAGACTATATGAGGATCAATTCTGATAAACGTGTCTCTCTTCACCAATGAGATGATTCAAACCAGTTACAGTTGTTCAGTAATGAAAAGAGTCATCTACATCCAGAGAGAGGACTGTGAGAACTGAATATTTAGTGTCCTCATTCTTTCTGTTATTTGCTTGCATTTTGTTTTTTTTTCTGTTTTTTTTTTCCTTCTTAATCTGATTTTTCTTGTGCAGCAAGATAACTGTATAAATATACATACATATATTGGATTTAACATATATTTACCATATTTAACATGTACTGGACTACCGGCCATCTAGGGGGTCGGGGGAAGGAGGGGATAATTTGGAACAGAACATTTTGCAAGGGTCAATGATGGAAAATTACTCATTCATATGTTTTGTAAATAAAAAGCTTTAATAAAAAAAAAAAAGAATTTGCTTCCTACACATAGCCATAAAGGCATCTGATCTGGGTTTTTTATGTTTTTAATGATATGATCTATAATATTCAGTAAACTATCATTATTTTAAGCTTATTGTGGTATATGATATGAGTTTATCTAACTCTAACTTGTTCAATTGCGTCCCAGTTTTCCCAGTATTTCTTGTTAGAGAGTTCTCCGGGGGGTAATTTTTTATCTCTAGTTTATTAAATAGCAAGATATTTAGTTCAATTGTTTCTGATTCCTCCTTATCTATATTTTCCTTATCTACATTACCTGTAATTTCCTTATATCTATTTCCTTATCAGTATTATTTATATTTTATAAATATGATATGTTATATCTTCCTTATTTATATTTTCTAAAAAGTTCAATGCCTGTTGAACCTATAGTACCTACAGCACTCTGTAATTGTGTCTGTATGGGTCCTGACTGTGTTTGTTTGAAGATTAACTCCTAGATATTTTATGTATTTTGTAGTTTTTAAAGTGGGACATCCCTTTTTACTATACTCTCCAGGACTTTGTTGTTGTCGTCACTGTGTGTATAAATATACACATACACACATATAGTTGATCTTTGTGATTGTTTTATAATTTGCTAATTTATTAAAGCTGTTAACTATCAAATAGCTTCTGTGCTGATTTTCTAGGAGTTTCTGAGTAAACCATCATATTACTAGCAAATGAGGATGTTGCCTTTATGTTTATTTCTATGTTTTTAATTTCTTGATTTTCTTTTACTGTTATTGCTATTTCTAAAACTACGCTAACAACAACAGGGCAAGTGGTATCCTTGTTTTACTCTTGTCGCTACTGGGAAACCTGGTATTTCTTCATTAGATTTAATGTTAGCTTTTGGGCTTAAGCATAAATTTTTAAAATATCTTCTAAAAAGTTCTGTTTATGTTTTGTAGGGCTTTTAGCATAAATGCATTTTGTTAAAGGCATTTTATGCATCTGCTGATGTAATCATGTGGTTGGGATATTTAAAAATATTATTCCTTATATTAATTGTTTTCCTAATGTTGAAACATTCTTATATTTCTGGTATCGATTTAACTTCATTACAATGAATCATTTCTCATTTTTGCCATTCTAGATTTTGTCAGGATTTCTGTTAAAATTTTGAATCACTATTTACTAATGATATTGATCTATAGTTCTTTTTTTGCTTTATTGTTCCCTAATTCAGACATTAGGATGATATTTTTCTCATAAACGGGTTGGATAGAGTGTTAGATCATATACTTTCAAACTTGAAATCTTCAACACAACAATAATTTCACCCTCTAGAAGTTCGGCAGTGATTAAAGGTGAAGAAAGCAGAGAACAGAGGACATCAGGTTATTTTCTTGTCTGCAAGATCTTTCTCCATGGTTATCTTAGAACACAAAAGAAAATTATAATCAAGCAATTTTTAACAGAACAAAAAAGTCATGATTCTCCAGCAGTTAAATGTTAAAAGAATTTAAGGAGAAATTGCTGAAAGGAAAACCACTGCCCTTCCAAATCTGTTTTTCATCTGTCTGAGGATTTATTGGTTCTTGCAGTGAATTAATCAATTGCTTGGAAAGAGAGGGGGAAAAAAACCATCGTCCAAATGTAAATACTTGTTGCTAACAATTTTTCAGTGTAATAAGTCAGACTTAATGTAGTTGGGTGGCCTTACAAACTGCTCACTAAATGGCAACTTTAGTACATTAAGAGAAGTGAAGTAAAATTCTAGCAAAGTACATAAATCAGTTTAAAAAATAAACATAGTAATTCGCAAAGGATTACAAGAGAGGGAAAGAAATGTCACATTATGATTACTACTGATGGGACCTCTCCACCCCCTTTTGGAGAATAGAAAATCAAACTCAGTCTCAGAAGATCAGAGGCTGCTCTAGGCTGAATCTACAGGACCTCTCATCCTATAGCAGAGGTCCTTTCTGAGTATCTGTGTTCTTGTTGAATTCAGAGGAGGTAGAGATCATTTCCAGCTGGGTGGTATTGAAAAGGTTATATGAAGGAGACAGCATTTGAGCTAGGTTTTAAGTGGACAGGATTCCAACTGGTAAGCAAGAGGAATTCCCTATAGAGAATACTGTGACAAAATACTTTAACACAGAGATGAGAAAATATTAGAATTGTGTTCCAACTAGAACAATTAGAACAAAGAACACATCTATTTTGCTAAAATGTATGGACTATATAAAGAAGAATCTAGGGGACATAGCCAGCATAGATTACTGAGTTCTAACCAATATCTCTGAAGCCAACTTTGAATTGTTCAGTTGTCTTGCCCTGACTCTATCTTTCTATTTTTGTATTTGATTCCCTTTTCATGGCTGGTCAAGCTTAAATGTTTAACAGTGAATGGCTAAAAATCTATTGGATCATTTTCTGCTTTTCAGAACTGATTGATCCATGCTGCTAATTATATGAAAAATTAATACTTTATTTCACTCCCTGAAGTTTCCTCATCCAGGGTCATCAGATCCAAATTATGCATGTATATATGTATGTATGTATATATGTTGGTGAATGCCTGGTTGGAATTTTGAAGGGGGAATATATACATGTACACATACATATCTTAGAAATTACATATATACATATATAACTATACATTTATATATACAAATAGATACTTAAATGTTTTATGTAAAATGTATACATATCTAGATAGATATAAATTCATTTGAAAACACTGGTTTGGAAAGTGAACTAGAATGGTAGGTTGGAGTCAGATTGAGAAAAGTTCTACAAATAAGCTAAAAGTGACTAGGTTTAATAAACTCTACCACAGAGTTATTTGATTCATTACACTGTTCAACTTAAAGTTATTTTAAAAACCAGAAAACTTTAGGTGTAATAATTTGTCCAATACAAACCAAAAAATGGACAACAAAACCAAGACATCACACAGCTTCTATATTAATCACAGGTCAGGGTTCTTAGCAGTCATACTACCTATCCCAATTAAGAAAAAAGCATTCTCAAATATTATCTCCTCCATTCTCATAATTCAAAATCTACTCATATCTAGAAACTAGGAATGCAAAATAAGGTTGTCATAGTTTGATATTGGGGAGTATAAATTCCCTCACTAGATGTATATACTTGTTTGCATGTCATGAATTCCTTGGAGATAGGGATAGAACTCTTGCCATTCTTGCCATTTTCAGTGCTTATACACAATACCTAGAACATAATAAGCATTTAATGAAAGCTTATTAACTAAATGACTTTCATCTCACTGTTATCTTCTGTTTTTTTCTTCTGCTTCTCTGATAATTATTTCACTAGATCATATTCCCTCTTTCCTACAAAAATGGATCTCCCTAAATCACTGTTATTGGTCTATTTGATGGATAGAGTGGATAGAGCTCTGGGCTTGGAATCAGGATAACCTGAGTTCAAATTTGGTCTGAAATATGTACTGTGTGACTCAGGGCAAGTCACTTAACTTCTCTTTGCTTTGTATGGACATAGTTCCAGACTGCTTTCCAAAATGGTTGGATCAATTCATAGTCTCACCAACAGTGTATCAGTGTTGCAATTTTTCTACATTCCTCTCCAACATTTGTCATTTTCCCCTTCTATCATTTTAGCCAATTTGGAGGATATGAGATGATAATCTCAAAGTTGTTTTAATTTTGAGGTAGGCATTTCTGAATATGGACATAGATGTGTAAAATCTTCTTTGCTCTTACCTAGGGCAAATCTCTCTCTTTTCCCTAATTAGCAGTTCTTTATCATAATCATACCTTGTTTTCAGGGACAGATAGAAAATTGGCTCTATTGTTTTCAAGCAACAATGAGCAAGTGTACTGAAAAAAAAAACAATAGGGCAAGAGAATTGATTTTGTATTAGATCTCAGAAACAACATTTTTCTGTTATTAAAAGTATCTTCACTTCTAAAATCTATCATCTCAACTACTCCTGCCCAATAACTTCAAAAAGGTCAAAAGTTGTGCTTAAAAGGATAATTCTTTGATTTCTAAAAGATTTCTTCAATAACTCTCTCAGTTCTTATTATAATCTAGGCTGCAAGTTTTCCAAGCCCTAATTTCATTCCAAGGCTTTTTGATGTCTTGTGGCCAGTACTTTGTTTTTGGAGCCTAATAAAATCCACAACCTATCACTCCTGTCTACCTTCAGTAACAGGCATTGGTAGGCTATGTGGATGTATCAAAATCTCATTCTGGTTCTTCAAAGTCTTCTTTAACAGACCACAAGCCCTTGTTTCTCTAAAATCTCCACCCTTTTATGGAATGGCAGGATTTTTAGAATGTGTCAGAATTGTCAACATACCAGAAACCTAAATTTATCAAAAAAGGAAAAAGCAGGGAGTAAAAGAGCCTAATAATCCAAACAATGCCAAAGATGCAGAAATGGCTCTGGGCCCTATGCTTGGAAGGGTCCTTCATCCCAACACCAGTATCTAATTCCAGGCTGGGCATGAGGAACCAGGAGGCAGTAAAGAGAAATGCCAACTGTCTAGAGGATCTTTCACAGACTTATTCCATTTCAGGAGCTTTATCCCTGCCAATCCAAAGTTCACAACCTCAAGAAGGAGGTATAACTTAGCTATTTATGTCCAAGAAGAAAAAATGAGACAGAAAGAAGAGGAAAAAGGAAGGAAAATTGTAATGAAGGGTGATGGCATAGGGAGGGAGAAATGGTTGCTTATCTGCCCTAATGCTCAGGTCTTAGCATCTACCTCTTTATTAAGGTAGCTCTGACTCAAGGTAATTTGAAAATTAAGAAAATGACAGCTCAGATCATTTATAAAAATTATGTTTCTCCAGTTCAGGGAAGAAAGGGAGGCTGTAGAAGAATGAGATGAAAAGAATGGTATAAAGCTTTTTAAGCACAGAAGACAAAGACCAAGGAGACTGCACAGACTATCAGAGTTTTATTTTCTGTAAGGGGAGATATCTCAATATTATTACATTAGTTAGTCTGCAGAGTTATTCTATTTTTAACTTGATGCTGATGTAAGTGAGGGTGAACACAAGTTACATTGAAAACCATTAAATATGAGGGGATGAGACCTTATTTTAAAAACATATCTGAATCCTACTACTGGAAATCTACCCCAAGATTATCAAAGACACAAACAAAATGTCAGGTATACAACAAAAATCATCATAGTGATACTCTTTATGGTAACAAACAATTGGAAACAAAGTAGATACGGCATGGGAAATAGCAGGCAAAAAAACTAATACATGAAGTAATGAAATATTCTAGAGTAATAAATGACAAGTAAGGAATTCAAAGAAATATAAAATGTGTATGAAATGATGCAGAATGAAGTAAACAAAATCAAAAGAAAAACTTAAAAAATATCTGCAACAATATTTGCAACTGCAAAGAAAACAAACTGAAAAAAATTTTAAAGAGCAATGATAATACCAGAGAATAAATAATGACATGACACCTCTTTCAGGGCAAAGAATTGGATACTATTAGAATAGAATGGCATATACATTATCAGATGCCCTCACCATACTGATTATTTTTGTTTAATTGAAGTTTGTTTTTGTTTCTGCTATGACAGAAGGATTTCAGGGCAGAATTTCAACCTGGTGTGGGGAAAGAGAGTATGTTATGGGAGAAAAAAAGACATAGAATTAGAAAAGATGGGTAGGTTTCAATTTGAGCCAGTAGGAAAAATACTCATGTAGAAGGGAGGGCATGAGAGTTGATGTTAAAAGCAAAAGGTTTCAATAACATGTTTTATTTTGTTTTTGTTTTAAAAAAAAAACCTGAAAGAATAATCATAACTTAAAAAGCAAGTCAAATCTTAATAGCAAACCACTGAGCTATTTCTTAGAATCCTCCAAACCACAGACCAAAAAAAAACTTGAGGAGATTCAAAATTAAATGGTTGGTTTCTCAATAAAAATCATAGTTTCAAACCTTAGACAGAAAGTCACCTTTCCATCATCATGTCTTGAGTTATTAATTCTTGTGTTTACTCTACTTGGCTGCCTGTGCTTGTATAGCTTTCATTTGTATCACTGGAATGGACAAAGAATGTGATCTGGGCCCAGTCCTACCACTCCAGGGAATAATTACCATTTTATATATGTGGATATTGATGTGAATGCCCTAAAGAAAATCATAATAGAGGTTCTGGAGGATCAGATTTTGATCTGTAGATTGTTGCAAATTAGAGTATTAGTTAATGAAGCCCTTGAGAGGGATGTACATAGAAATATGTATAGAGACTTCAGAACATGATTGCTGCCCTCACAAATACCATTCACAAATACAGAAATTGTGACAGTGATTAATTGCAAGAGGCAGGCTACTGACAAAGTTACGTTAGGATGTATAGGGAAATTCCAATTCGCCCTATTCAATAATGTTAGTAGCTATTAGTTAAAATCCAGAAGGTAAAGGAGAGTAAAAATAAAAATTAAAGTTTTATTATTGCTCATTTTCCCCCATAGGCCTTTCTCCGGGGACTAGCCTAGCATTAAATAGATAAGCATTTATTAAGCACCTAGTATGTGCCAGGCAGTGAGCCAAGCACCAGCATACAAAAAAAAAGAATGAAATGATTCTACTGATAAGTAAAATATATTCCAACAGGGGAGACAAGAATATATATGAATACAGTCAACATAAATACAAAGCTAATAAATAAAAATACATTTGTTCAGTCCTTTCTGTTGTATCTAAATCTCTGTGACTTCATTTGGATATTTGTTGGCAAAGATACTGAATGGTTTGCCATTTCTTTCTCTATCTCATTTTACAGATGAGGAAACTGAGGCAAATAGGATTAAATAACTTGCCCAGAGTCTTATAGCTTAGTAAATGTCTGATGCTGGATTTAAACTCAGATCTTTCTTACTCCAAGCCTGGCCCTCTACCCATGGTACCACCTAACTATCCCAAAGATAGCTTGGGACTAGGTCTGTATAAAACTTTAAAAGAGCCAAAGAAGAATCTCTATTGTATCCTAGAGGTAAGAAGAATCCACTAGAGTTAGTGGTCACATGGTTATATATTTAGGTTTAAGGAAAAATTTGGGGCACCATTAAGATGGGTGTGAGAGGTGAGGCAGGGAGAACAATTAGGAAGCCACTGCCATAATTCAGGTGAGAGGTGATGAAGATTCAAATGGAAGCAATAGTTCTCCAGTGGGTGGAGAGGTGTTGAATGGGAAAAAGTGATATAAAATAAAAACGAATACCAGAAGGGAAAACAAGTCCATGAACACCAGATTAAGAACCCATACTCTAGAGAAATCATTTATTTAAAGAAACCTCGTGAATTCTTTTTTTATTGTAAGAATACATTTTTTTCTGTTTGAATTTTCTATCTGAGTCACCTCAACATGGAGCAGAGAAAAGAGCAGTGCTACACATATGCTCACAAGATGAGAGAAAGAATCCTGACTTTGCTGTTACTATCTATGGAGCTTTGCGCAAATTACTTAACCTTTCTGTATCTCAATTTTCTCATCTGTAAAATGAGAAGATTGGATTATATGACTAAATTCTGGTAGTATGATTATATACACACATACACTCATGTCAGTGAGATGCAAACACATATCTATGAGGCTTACACACACATATCAGAGGTGAAAGGATTCAATGACAGAGCAGATGTTATGTTATCCATTATAAAGAGGTGAAATATACATATTTTTGCATACAGACATTAAAAGAGATTTATTTTGCTTGACTATAGAGGCAATTTTTAATACGGTAAGGATAGGGAAGAAGAGAAAAAAAGTTTTTTTTTTTTTTTTTAAAAGGGCAGAAATGCTGCAGATATAAAATGTTGCATGCATTTCTAAATAAAGCCCCTATATGTATTAAGTCTATATAGGCTTAATTGATTTACCTTGTTACAAAAGTTCTCATAAAATGAGAATAATCTGTAACTAACATAAAAATGAGAGACATCATTAAATTTTTTTCAAAAGAATGTATGTGAATGTATAAAGCCCTTTATAAATGTGGCTACTTCTAAGCTATAAAGTACACAGATATAAGCTGTGATGATAAAAATGTACTCATTTTACAAGTGTATTCCCTGCAGAGACCTTTGAGATCTGGTTAAGATTTTTACCATCTTCAACCAATCTCAATCAAATACAGTAGTGAGAATTCAGAGCAGCTTATCTATCACTAGAATTTACTTCTATAGGTCCATGATTTCATCTCTATGGATAGCTAGTTCTTACGGTGAGGCACATTGCAACTCATCCATGTTTTCTCATGCTGTGCTGTGCTTATTCATGTCTTCCCATTAATATCCCACAGAGGTTCTGCCCAGTGTACTGGAGGAGGAGGCTTTCCCCTAGGTCTCTTTATATAGCATGGTTATCATTACAACATTCAGGATGTCCATCTGTTATCCCTGACTTTCTCTCTCTCCTGGATTCCCAAAGACATATCTTTTTTTGGTCTCTGGATTCAATGGGCCTTTACTCTTCTTTCAGATCAGACTTTGCTCCAATAAGTTTATTAACATCTAAGATTGATTGTCTCTTGATCTCCTTAAACTAATACTTCTGCTGCCTGGCAAGTAGCCCTGGATGAATAAGAAGGGTTTTTCTAATAGAAAGCAGAGAAGCCTTTCTCCCTCTGAAACTAATTTCCAATTTTCAAGTTTTTCCCCTGAATTCCCACCTTTCTTGAGTTCTTCCTCTGTTGTCTTTCCTTTTCCTTATTCAAAATTTCCCCACAGTTTTTGAATTCTCAGTTTTTTCATAACAGCCTTCTCTTTATCTCAACATGTCCGCTATTTCTCATTTCTTATTTTTCCTCAGCTCTTAAAATTTTCTTTGTAGTTTCCCACAAAAGTCCCTGCGACCTCCCATTTTAGGTCACCAACTTTCTATAGTAGTCACATTGGTCAGACACACATTCCTGGCTTCTTTATCTCTTCTGTACAAATATTTGCATATTTAATACCCACATTTACGTAGTCTAAGAGACAGTGCGGTTAAAGGGATGATGGCCTTGGAGCCAGGAAGATCTAAGTTTCAGTCCTATGTCTGACATAATTATATTACTATATTCAAGTCACTTAATCTCTCATCACCCTAGGAAACTCTTTTTTTGAGCAAATAAGTCATTTGACTATTTTTAAATACCCAGATTAACTAAAAGATTAACCATGAAAGAAGCTGCTATCTGCATCCAGAGAGAGAACTGACAAATAGAAGTACATATAGAATAATTTTACATGTTTACATATTTGTATATTCTGTTAATTATATGTTGACATCTCAGGGAACAGGAAAAGAGAATGAAAAAAAGGTAAGAAATGTATTATATATTTTAAAGGAATAGTAACTTGTACATAATAAATTTGCAGTCTCATTAGCAATCTTTTAAAAATTATACTGTTATACTGTTTTATCCCATAGATTAAAAAGAAAATAGATTTTTTTAAAAAATATTATAAGTAACAGATTATCTACCTGTGCATAATGCAACAGGTTATAAAGAAATCTACAGGGTTAAATTTAAAAGGTTTTGCACAAACAAAAACAAAGCAGCCAAGATTAGAAGGGAAGCAGAAAGCTGAGGGGAGAAATTTTACAATCAGTGTTACTTATAAAGACCTCGTTTCTAAAATATATAGAGAACTAAGTCAAAATTATAAGAATACAAGTCATTCCCCAATTGACAAATGATCAAAGAATGAACAATTTTCTGATGAAAAAATTAAAGCTATTTCTAGTCATGTGAAAAAATTCTCTAAATCACTATTAATTAGAGAAATGTAAATTAAGACAACTCTGAGGTACCACTTCACACTTCTCAGATTGACTAAGATGACAGGAAAAGATAAGGATAAACGTTAGAAGGGATATGGGAAAACTGAGACACTAATGCATTGTTGGTGGAGTTGAGAAATGACCCAATCATTCTGGAGAGCAATTTGGAACTATGCCCAAAGGATGATAAAACTATACATACCACTTTGATCCAGTAGCCTCACTATATCCCAAAGAAATCATAAAAGAGGGGAAAGGACCCATATGTGCAAAAAATATTTATAGCAATCCTTTTTGCAGTGGCAAGGAATTGGAAGGTGAGTGAATGCCCACCCAACTGGAGAATAGCTGAGTAAGTGATGGTATGCAAATGTAATGGAATATTATTATTCTATAAAAAATGATAAGCAGGATGATGTCCAGAAAAACCTGGGAAGACTTATATGACTGAAGCTAAGTGAAGTGAGTAGTAGAATCAAGACAACATTGTACAGTATAACAATAAGATTATATGATGATCAACTGTGGTATATTTGGCTCTTCTCAGCAATGCAGTGCTTAAGGCAATTGCAATAGATTTGGGATGGAAAATACCATTTTCCATTTGCATCCAAAGACAGAACTATGGAGATTGAATGTGAATCAAGGCATAGCATTTTCACTTTTGTTTATTTACTTATTTGTATGTTTTCTTTCTCATGGTTTTTCCCTCTAAGTCTGATTTTTCTTGCATTTCTTGACCAATATGGGAAAATGCATAAAAGAATTGCACATATTTAACCTATATTAGATTGCTTTGCAGTCTTGGGGAGGGAAGAGGTAAGGGAAGCAAGGAGAAAAATTTGGAACACAAAGTCTTACAGAAATGTATGTTGAAAACTATCTTTACATATATTTGGGAAAAAATAGTATTAAATTTTTTTTCAAAAAAACAAAGAAATCAACATGGGGAGAAACTTGTCCAGTGATTTAATTCCTGATTGTTTAGGATTCTGCTAAATAAAATTTTGAAGTGATTTCTGTACTATGAAGAAGATAATGCCAAAGAATATAGTCTTAAAGGTGAAAAAGACATGGAGGCCATTTAGTTCATGTTTTCTTTTTACAGATCAGAGAATTGATGCCTACAGTGATTAAGTGACTCGTATAAGGTCATGCAGCTATGCTACAGAAATGGGATTTAAATCCAAATCCTTTGACTCCAAATACAGGATTCTTCCCACTATGCCATGCTATTTAACACAAAGATTTTATAGAAAGTACTAGAGGAAAATCTATAAGATATGATTGAAATTGTATTGTTCAGCTACTAATAACCACACGAAAAGAAGCTCACATTCACAGAATCATAAAACTTGAGAGTTGAAAGGAACCATCTATTTCAACCCAAACACAAAATGATGTCTCACAATAACCTACACACTCTATCAGTGTGAGTAGCAGAAGTGAATGAGAAGAGATGGTGGAAGACATGGTCAAGAGAGAATGAACAGAATGTGGTAAGTTTTTTCCTGATATCAAGCCTAAATTTGTCTTTTTTGTAAGCTCCCATCATTGCTGTAGGTTCTGGTCTCCGGAGCCAAAAAAACCAAATCTAATCCTCTTCCATATGATTTGTGATGGTGGTATTCAGTCATTCCAGCCATATCTGACTTTTCGTGATCACATTTGGGGTTTCTTTGGCAGAGATACTGGAGTAGTTTGATACTTCCTCTCCAGGTCATTTTACAGATGAAGAAATGGAGGCAAACAGTAACCCTGTTGCTTGCCCAGAATCACACAGCTAGTCTATGACTAAGTTCCAATTTGAACTCGGTAGTGCTCTGTTACACCACAGTGATAAGCCAGAGAGAGTACAAAGGAGAGTGGTCAGAATAGGGAAGCAACTTGAATCCATGTCAAATGAGGATCATTTTTAGCAACTGGAGATATTTAGTCTGAGGAAGCAAAGATTTGGGGAACATGATAGTTATCTTCAGGTATTTGATGGATTACTATGTGGAAGGGGACCAATTAGATGGTGCATTGGATAAAGAGTCAGGCCTGGAGTCAGGAAGACACCAGGTGAGGTTTGATGAGGGCAGTATACAGTGGAACAATCACTTCTAGAGGCTCTTTTAAAGCAAGATAATCATATTATTTTATACCCATCAAAATAGAAAATCCCTCTTTAAAAATAAGGATAAAATGAGATACTGGCAATGCTGTAAGGAAACAGAAACTCTAACATATTTTTGAACTGAAAACAGATGCAAACATAGGTAAAGTGGAATTCACAATACAAAAGAGGGGTTACCAATGAATCAAATGAAATTGACTTGCCAACTTGGAGAGAGAAAATGAGCTTTTCATGGCTGGGGATGGCAGGATAGAAACAGGGCTTGTCCCCACAACTTTGGCATAGAGTGCTCTCTTACAAATGAATGTTCCAGTCAGGTTTGCCACAAGAAACAACTCCCCATCCTTTTCCTTTACAAGGGCAATTTGATCCCAAGGAAAGAATGCTGGATTTGGGGGCAGATACTCAGGATGGAGTCTTAATTTTGCCGCTTAGTATTTATAGAGACTTAGGCAAATCACTTTGTTTCTCTGGGCCTCAGTTTGTTAGTTTTTAACAAAACTGAAGATTCTAAGCAGAAAAAACTGAGATAGTATAATATAAGAGTAAAACTTTTTCAAGGAAAAAAAGAAGCATTTCATTCCTAGAAAGGGATTTTTTGGCTTTGAATAACTCAAGTATATATGAAGAGGCAAGCAGAAACAAGGTTCTTTCCTCTAAGGCACTGACAGTTATATTTTCATGTTTAAAGATTTCCCTTGGTTTCTTATCCCTCCCCATCCCACCCCTACCCTATCCCCACATATACTCATTTGCAAGAGACACAATAGAAACCTGGTAAATGTCTAGAATATTCACTATAAATTAGGATGGTGTCCCTCACTGAGAGATCCCAGCTCTGAACAAGAAGGAATTGTCCAAAAACAAAGTTGTGCCTCTTCAACCTCTTGCCTGAGAGATGTCAAACTTTGTAACTGAAGCAAAGGATTAAAACCAGAAAATCTTTTGCCAAAGGCCAAAAATTTCTGACTTTCCTAAAAGAACACAGTAATAGCACCTTTACTGAGGAAAAACAAAACATTATAAGAGCTCAGTGGAAAGGGTTTAGTTACAGCCAGCAGAGCAAGAGGTTGGAGGGAACCTTGGGCATTGACCTATCCAGTACCATATATAGCTGTGTCCCCAGGAGGATTTAGGCCAGCTTAGCAACAAGAGCAACTACTTCATCACCAAGACTTCATCCCATGGTGAGTTTTACGTACAGAAAAAGGACTTCGAGGTACTGTAATTCTGTTATGCATTGTTATCTCATTGTTATTATACTTTAAGTCTGTAGCATTCTCCTATTCTAACCATAGATATGGAATATATTTGTAACATGAGTGAGCCTGAACTTTAGTTCAGGGGCTGGGAAATACTTTGTAACTAACTAGTCTTCTTCTTCTTCTTCTCTTTTTTTTTTTTAGTATGGTACTTATAGAATTTATTAAAAGCAACATGAACACATAGAACTCTAAACAATCTAAATTCTAACAACATATACAAATACAGAGTGTCTACAAGTCCATGCAGAAATAAGAAAAGTTCATTCTGAGAGAATTATCATCGATCCTCAAACCATTCTCCCTCCCCCAAAAAATATTTCAATGAATATTTTTGTTTCTACTTTATCCAGTAACAAAAGAGAAAACATAACTTGGCAAATAAAAATTAATAGGAAACAATGCCAAAGCTGGCTTAAAAATTATGCTACCTAATCAGTGGCATCTAATTCTTAAGACTATTCATGTAACATCCACACTAAAAATAGGAGCAAAACAATCTAGCTTAATGTGTTTTTAGGTTTTGCTTCAGTGAATTAATTCATTTTCTCACAAATTCCTCTCAATTTTGTCTAATGGTGACCCATTTATAGAATGCCCCATTTCCCTTCTAGAAAATTCTGTTTCCAGATAACTTGAGTATTCAGGCAAGAAGTGGGACTTAATGTTTAATCAAATGAGTTCATTCATTTCCATTGGGAAAAAAAAAAGTACTAACATACCCTGATCTTGGACTTTTCAGTTCTGTCACAAATCCTATACCTGAAGCTTTTCCTCATCAATTAATTAACCCATAATAAAATGAAAAATGCAAAAGTGAGGACTTAACTGAATTAGATCCTGTATAAAGAATAGGATCTGTGTGAATTTATAGCACTAAATAGCAGAATTCACAAAATTTTGGCCTTCACTGTGCTAATTCTCAAAAGATTAAATAACAGCTAAGTCAATGTGGCTATGTCAAACAATTAGACCAAGATTTACTATTCTAGTAGTAACTATTCTTGCTATACCAAATGAATAAATGACTTTTCTTTCTTTTTTATTATTTTTAATAAATTACTTTTCTAGGAGCTGAGATTACTGTGCTGATTAATGGAAAGTACACTGATGAAAGGTGTAAGCTACACTGTTAGGGTTATCTCTAGGATCCAAAGACTGGGGTCCAAATCTAGTCAGGGGAGCAAGAATTAGCACAGAAGGGGTGTTACATATAAAGTGAGGAAATCAGATGACTTTAATATGAGGAAGAGATGGATAGATTGCAATTGTTCTGAAAAGGATCTGAGAATTGAAGTATATTACAAACTCAATATGGGTCACTGGTGTAATGTCAGCCAAAAAACAGTTAATGTAATCCTGGGCTACTTTAGGAGAGGCAGAGCTTCCAGGAACATGGAGGAAATAATTTCTCTTCACGTTTTCAATTTTGGATTTAAAAGAAGATATTGATAAGCTGACAAGTATCCAGAAGAGAACAATCAGGATGATAAAAATCCTTGAGTTCATGACATCTGAGGAGCTGCTGAGGAAATGGGAGATGTTTAGCCTAGAGAGAAAAAACAACTTACAAGAGATGACAGCTTTCTTCAAGGATTTAAAGGACTATAATATGGAGACATTTGTTGGCCTTGATTCCAGAGGACAGAACCTAGTACAATGGCCAATTGAGACCTTAGAAAAAACTTCCTAATAATTAAGAGCTATCTAAAAAATGTGAAATTGCCTAATGGATTCCCCTTCTTAGAGAGCTTTGAGTAGTCATAGCTGGGCAATAACTTTATATTTGGATTGTACTAGATGGCCACTTAGGTCTCTTCCAAATTTCAAACTGTAATTTCTGGGGTCTCTTATATCTCTACATTTACAATCCTATAAACACTTATAATCCTAATTCAACACTTCAACAACCTGTAATTTTATCATTCCACAAATGAAGATTGCAAATCCTAAATTTTGCTGCCTGAGAATCCAGGGTTGTTCCCATGGTACAAATTCACATTTGAGTAGACTTTAGTAGAAGGGCAAAAACTAGACAGGTAGATATGGATAGAGCAAATGCTAATAAACAGATTTGAATAGGAGCACAGAACAGTTTTTTGTTATTGTATTTTCCTTGTTGTCTGATAATTCATTTGGGGGTCTCCATTAAATAATAAGGGCCTTTTGTAAGATTTTATTCCTTGTTTGGTATATGCATCTGATCATTTCTCTTTATGGGTCATTACTAAATACATGATAAAAACTTTGAAAATTTAAAGCTCAAAATTCATTAAATTTCTCAAGTACACAAGTACAAATTTTACTTTTTTTTATTAAATAGTCAAATTTAAAGCTCAAAATTCATTAAATTTCTCAAGTACACAAGTATAAATTTTACTTTTTTTATTAAATAGTCTTAATTCTTTTTTTTTTTCATAAATCTATGCAGACAAGTCAATATAGCTCCTGGAATTCATAAAGTTCTTTATTTTTGCAGTCCATATTCCTAAATCTCCAAATCACAATTATGTCCCCTGTTTTCATTATATTTAATGGAAATGTTTGAGGGAGAGAGGAGAAAGAGTAAGGACAAAAGAAGGGAGGAGGCCAGTGCTTAAGTTTGATATATTAGGATTAAATTCACATCATGTACCTATTTTCCAACAAGATGTTTTGCCTTGGAAGGCACGCACACACTCCTGGACAGATTAAAGAGCAGATTTAGGTACATTCTTTTTCAGTTTGTTGATTTTGGGTAGCAGAAAGTTCTCTTTCTCTGTGTATTTTTTTTAATCAGGAAAAAGTTTTTCATTGAACAAAAATGAATGTATTATGAAGATAGGGAAACACAACAGTTAATCATGGGCAAAAGGGGAATTGGAAATGTAGAAAGGTAAAGGATATTTGTGAAATTTGGTCAGGTGCCAAAAGGTGGACTTAACAATCCATAAACAATTGTTTTAGATTTCTCTATGGGGGAAAATGAGGAAAAATACAGAAAATGCCCCCCAAAAAATTATTTATTGTTGTACATCATTTTAGTTATGTCTGACTCTTTGTAACCCTATTTGGTATTTTCTTGGTCATACATCAGTAAGTGTCTGAAAGCACATTTGAACTCAGGTTTTCCTGACTCCAGATCTGGAGCACTGTGCCACCTAATTGTCCTGAACTACCCTTAGACAAGGAAGTTAAGACTTAGAGTTAATGTGACAGGATATTAATGAAATTGACAGAATTTAGGGCTCAGATCTCAGATCCCAACGTTTCTAGATTTAATTTTTAATTTTTCTGTTTATACTATTTTATCTGTTCCCTCTTACATTGCTCTGCTGCTCATTCAACACTCTCTTTATTCCAACCAAACTAGATTCCTCTGGCCACTAAGCATTCCCTGGGGTTTCCAGCTTCGAAGGCCCGTATATGGATTCCTTTCCTTTCCTACTTCATCTAATGAATTTCTATTTACCAGTTAAAACCCAACTCTGATGGCACCTCCTCTATGAAACCTTCCATGATTCAACTTGTCAGTACGTGACACTTTGCATATGGTGATGGTAAAGTACCTGTGACTCATTTTGCAATTATACTTATCTCCAAGCAAAGGGCATCTACCAAGAAAATTCATGCTGAAAGGAATTCATGCTGAAAGTAATTATAATAAGAGAACTGTCCCCTCTGTTCTCTGTTGTACCAATCAAAAGAGTTCAAGAGGGCATTCCCATGAAATGCTCTGGGATATTGCTGCAGAGTACAGCCATGAAGAGGATGAAGGATTTCCAGTCTGGAAGACCATGCAGTAGTGAGATACAAGCATGAGACTGGCATTAAAAGAGGCTGCAGCTCTGGGTATATTCAGCAAAGTGCCAAAACCATCCAGGCTTGGAATACCCTGGCATGAGGGGTTCATACAGACTCTGGTATGATTCCAAAAGATGGGCATCCCAAAAGAATGAGGGAGTCATGACAAAGTGCTGAATCTATGAAGACTTCCCAGAGGCAAAGAGAAGTGTCAGAGAAGCAAAGGCTCTGCATTGACATGGTGCCTTACAATTACATTTATTGTTGTATCCAAAAGGTGGTACTGTGAGTGATGGCTAAACCTCGGAAGGAAAAGCAACACAGGATCATTATCCTGGTGAGACTTTTTCTTGTTCTTTGGTAAAGAAGTCTGGATGCAGTTCTTTACATACTATTTTTTACATACTACTAAATAAACCTGGTCTATATGAATTGTATTAGTAGCTTACTGCTGAACAGTGAATTGGAGTGGAAGATCTTACGCCTCCCATATAAAACAATTCTTATGTTTTCCTGAGAAGTTTTTTTGAATATAGGTAATAAGCAATAGAGACCATTATTGGTTAGACATCCCCAAGATTAAGTCTGTTTTTCTGTCAGAGGGAAAGGGTTCAAGAGTTCTCTTGACCCACAGGCTTCATATGCATATGTCAAATCTCTTTTCTAACCTCTAAGCTTTCTAAGGCAGTGCTATTTCACAAGTGAATAGCATATAGTAGGTGCTTAATAAATCATAACCAAGAATTAGGCACCACATATACAAAATCCTAACATATACTGTATATACAAGGAAATAAACATTTTTGAGTAGAAAATACAATATTGCTTGATTCCAAAATTGAGAGAGGGTTTTGTTTGTTTTCTAAGTAAAGGTAACCTACAATTCATTATAATCCCATTTAAAAGTTATGCTTTCAATGGAATTAGAGGTCTCTAATTTGAAAAGAGTAGAACAAGCTCCAAAATGCCTTCCTAAATGACATCATCAAAGACTATCAGAATAATACATACAGAATCATGGAAGAAGACATTGCACAGCTAAATCCTTCACAAGATTCTACAGTCCAGTCTCTATCTCAACAGCTGAAAGATATCACATCTGAATTGCAAACTCTACCAGCAGCTGAATTTTGAATAGAGCTCTCCGACTCCAATCCCAACACCTCATATGCTCACAGAAAATACTACTCCAGATTTTAAAAGCTGATGAAGGCTGATGCCAAACAGCGGCTGTCGGTTGGCCCCGACATTCCTTTCCTCCATGTGCTGTAAATGTTCTAGTCTGGGTTGGAATCCACCAGCCTGCATCTTATTAAGCCATTTTATAAGCACATATCATGACTCCAGTTGCTATCTGATTTTGTGTTTGTGGCAATGGGCTTGGGAGTGGAGCAAAGGGAAAAGGCGTACTTGAAAATTACCTGCCAGATTTCCTCTCAAAACTCCAGGAAATAACCAAAGTCAATACTACAAGTACACTGATATTAGACAGTAATCTTCTTCCAGTAAATTGTCATATGGTTGCTCCCTTCCTTACATTCACTCTTAAAGTGAAAGAGGCAAGCTGGTCCTCATCCCACTAAGCAGATACCAACAAACCAAAATCATATAGGGTCTCTTTCTTCCTGCAATTTCTCCATTCTCCAACTCCACCCAGGGCTGCAATACTCTCCAGAGGTTTGAAAACCAAAGCATTTTCCATTTATATATTTTCTATTGGTTTGCAATTAAGACAAAAATTCTGCAGGTCAGCCAAAAGTCCTAAGAAACTAATGAAAGAGACAGATATATTATCTTGAGATTCAAAAAGTGTAATAATACATGTCATGAGAAACCACCTGGAAGATTGCTTTTGGCAGTGAACAGATTAGAGATCTGCATTTCAAAGACGGCATAACTGCCAAAGTATACCAGAGACCAGCTAATGTTTAACCTCTTTTAAAAAAAAAAAAAAAAGATATTTATTATTTTAAAAAATAACATCACTAAAATGTTATCCATTTTACACAAAGTTTTAACTAATTTCCAACAATTTGGGAACTGTGATATAGAGCAACAAATAGAGCTCAAGGTATTAGGAAGGAGAAACAAGGCAAAAAAAGAAATAGAAATGGGTCTCCAGTTGATTCCCTTTTGTCCTCATCATCTCTATCAGATGCTGGGGTTTGGGGGAATCACCTCCAAGGTGGTGGTGATGATCTCTTGTCTATCATTTTCATAGTAGTTTCCTTCTGGGAATAAAGTGAAAAGAGTACTGGTTTAGGCTTCAAAAAAAAGAATCCAAAAACTGCCTCTGATAATTACCCCTTTTGTGACTTTGGCCAAATCATTTGGCTAGATCTCATATTGCTCATCAATAAAATGAGGGAATTGGACTCCATGGCTTGTAACGTCCTTTTCAACTCTAGATCTAGGATCCTCTAATCCTATGCTCAGATGTGAATATATGCTAATGTGGTATTTTCAGTTGTTCAGTCACGTCTGACTCTTTGTGACTCCATTTGGAGTTTTTTAGACAAAGATACTGGAGTAGTGTGCTATTTTCTTTCTCCCACTCATTTTACAGATGAGGAAACTGAGATAACCAGAATTAAGTGATTTTCACAGGGTCACCGAGTTAGCAAGTGCCTGGGGCCAGATTGGAACTCAAGAAGATGAGTCTTCTGATTTCCAGCCCAGTGCTCTATTTACTGTGCCACTTAGTTGTCCACCGTTCTACTCTACTGAGATTTTAATTTGCCAGAGGTGAAAAGTAACTTTCTCTGGCTCAAGCTGTCTAGAAAACAAATACTACAACTAGAAAACTAATACAGAGAAGAAAAGAGACCTAGAGTGGACTTTACCAATATAAAAATGAAAGTAATAAGTGTCATAGCATCTATAAAAACCGAAGCTGTTACCACTTTATCCTTATAATGCTAATGCTGGGCTATGCTTCTGGAAAGTATGACCTTCTGAGCATTTTTCATGCTCACTTTGATTTGAGAAATAAGCTCAAAGGAGATAGAAGAAATACATAGAAATTGTAGTTGAGTTCTCTGAGCTGGACCGTCACAGGAGTGCACAAAACTGTCCAGAGCTTTTAGGAGATCAAAATGCTTACAATTTATTGATGGCTGATTTCAGGATTGACCTTCTTCCACTAGCTTGACCCTCAGCAAATCATTTAACCACTGTCTACCTCAATTTCTTCATTTGTGAAACAGGGGCAGTAATAGTGCCTACTTCCAGGAATTGTTATCAGGAGAAAATGAAATAATATTACAAAGTACTTTGCAAGCCTTAACAAACGATATATAAGAATGTCAGCTATTATTGTTGTTGTTAATATGAAACCCCCAGGAATCATTGGATTCCCTGAGACATGATGAGACTGTTGCAGGACTTCAAAATCTGCAGGGATCATTAGATTCCCTGACATCTGAAGCAATGGACAATAGATTAGTTTTGGACTATCTCTTATCTGCAAAGAAGGTGTGATTGTTGTTTACATATCTTCCTTCTAGGACTTATGGAAATCCTTTACAACAATTCATATTGTTTGTCATATCACTACTTGCATGTACAATTCATGTTTGTTACACCACATTGAGCCTGCACTGATTGTGAGGAGAGTCATCACAGCTAGCCTGAGTTATACTACTATGTGCTTGTGTAATACCTGCTTTGCTGTCATATACTTGTTTCAAGTACTCTTCAGCCCAGAAGAAACCGGCTAGTATCTGTTTTGACTCCCCATTTCTTTTTTGGCGTTTTCACCTCCCTCCCTGAGAAGTCAGGGATGGTGTGATCACCTGTGTTCCAAAACAAAAGAAAGCAGGAGATATAGAGGTGGAACTCTGAAAGGGTGTACTTGACTCTAAGACAGCAGGGTGCTTGTAGTTAAGTACCTACTCAGTGTGAGATGGTGATTCTCTAAGCACATACTTGATGTAATGTAATGATGTGGTCAATCTAGTTGGTGTATACTTAGGGTAATGTGGTGATTGTGATGTTCCACAGCTGCTCAGGCCCAGTATGGTATGGTGATGTAGTCATGCTGGGGTATTTAAGGGAGTCCCAGAGACACAGAGCTCTCTCGGCTACAGAGATCTCAGCCACAGAGAAGACTTCAGGCTCCAGACTCTCCATCTTTGACCAGCCACGTGTCTGCTCTCCTGCCTCTTTCACTTCACTCCCCCACTAAGCTCAAGGCCTCGGCCTAATCCTGAGGCTCATCAGAGAGCTAGCCCAGACATCTGGTCACTGAGCAATCATGTGATTGGGTCAGCAATCTCCTAGGATCTCAAGTGTTAATTCAAAGCTATTTTTTAATTTTTCCATCAGGAGAGAGGCCCAAGCTAGGTTTGCCTAATCAAGAAATAGGGGAACTAACATTTGCCTATTTGGTTTCACAATATTCAATCAAGTCAGCAAGTGTCCTAGTAAGATATGTGACACCACTCCTGCTTGCCCTACCAGCACCACCCAGTGCCTTTGAGAATCCTACCAGATAAAGAAATTGAAAGCATTGTGATGGAGTTAAAAGACTATGAAAATGGCAGGAATTGAGAATCATTCTCCAGCTCTAATATCCGCCTTCCAGACTCATATTAAATGAGGCTTTTATCCTTGAAAAGCCACACCACAAGGGAAACAAGTGGACTGGGAAGTGGGCAGTATTATCCTTGCAAGTCCTACACTACCTGGAGGTAGAGAACTAAAGTGTATTAGCAATTTCTTTGGACCAGCCTTTAAGAATATTAAATTAGCTGCAGGGGGAATGATTAGAGGAAAAGGTTAAAGGCAGGAAAACCAATTAGGGTACCTTTGTAGTAGTCTAGTCAAGAGGCAGTAGCCACCTGAATGGAGAAAGGACATAGATGTAGAATTAACAGAACTTGGTGACTGATTGGCTACAGGAGGTAAAAGGAGAGGGAGGGGCAAAACATATCTTCAAGCTCATAAACCCGAGTTATTAGAAAGATAGTGGTGTCCTAGACATAGAAGAAGGGTTGGGTTTAGTAGTGAAAGGTAATGAATTCTGCTGGGGATGTGCTGAATTTGAGGTCCCTATGAGACATCCAGGTGGAGATGTCCTGCAGGCAATTGATAATACCAGACTAGAGCTCAGGAAAGAGATGAAGGCTGGATAATGTAACCATCAACATAGAAACAATTATGTTTCTCTCTAAGAACTGAGGAAATTCCCAAGAAAAGCCTGGTCACAAAATTCAGCAAAGTTAGCAATGGAACTAATAGAATGAAATACTTCTACAAAAAAAGGAAACCAAGTTGGATTTGTTTGGGGATTAGGAGTATAGTCATCAGTCTTCTCTTAAAGATCTCTATTGAGGGCAGCTATATGGCATAGTGGATAGAGGACCTCCGCCATAGTCAGGAAAATCTAAATTGAAATCCAGCCTCAGACATTTATTAGTTGTGTGACTCTGAGCAAAGTAGAGGAAGAAGAAAAAGAAGACAACACTTCCTTTACTGAATAGAAAACCACTTCTTCACAAAAATTCCTAACCCCAAAGTATCCCCTGCCATTTTTGGTTACTTTGAATTGTTAGGAAGTTTTCCCTGTCCTTAGATTTAATTTTGGAAGATATCTTAGAACTGCTTTCTCCAAATCTTCTCAGTTTATAGAGAGGAGGAGCTGCTCCCCTCCCTCCCCCAAATAAGTATCTTGTTCAAGGTCATTTGGATTATTTTACAGATAATAAATTGCAGAGTTAAGATTCAAACTTAGGGCCTTTACTGACAAATCCAGGGTGTTATCCAATGTATCACACTGCCACCCAGACATGAATGAATGCATTTCTTAAGCACTTATACTATGTGCCTAAAATTGTTAAGTGCTGAGAATACAAATAGAAAAAAGCACCAGTACTGGCTTCAAAGAGTGAGGAAGAAACAACATATATAAGGGGAGTAGTGGCCAGGGAAGGGAGTTGCAGTCTGGGAAGTTCCAAAGAGTTTCAGTGGAACGATAGTATGATCAATTGGTGTGTTCTTTCTAGAGACCATTGTCTACAGTGTTGATTTCTTTCTTTCTGCAGTCAGAGTTAAGTGACTTGCCCAGGGTCACACAACTAGTGTCTTTGGGCACATTGGAATTCACATCCTCTTCACTTCAGGGCTGGATTCTATCCATTAAGCCACTTAGCTTCCACTTGTTGAAAGTTCTTACAATGTGGAGTAGGAGTGAGGTGTCAGAGGTAAATAACGAATGGCAAGGCAGAAAGTAAGAAATGACCAAAAGAAGGGGCAGCTGCTTGAACCAGGGAGTGCTGAGCTAGATGGTAGAGTAATTCTCAGTCATGGTCACTAGATGAATGTTTTGGAAAGAAAAGACATGTACATCTATGTCTCTGTCACTTCCACCATTTTTATCTATTTTTGGTCTCCTAAGGAGACCAAAGTTTCATTCCTCTTTCAATGTACATACCCATCAGATCCTTGATGACTGCTATCAAATCTGCCTAAAGTTTTTCCTTCTCCAAGCAAAATATAACTACTTCTTTCAATTTATCTTCTTGTGGTGTGACCTTAGGTATCTTCACCATCCTGTTCATTCTCCTCTGAAAACTCTGTGTCAATAAACTCCCTAAAATGAGGTATCTAGAATTGAACCCAATACTACAGACACGATCTGACTATGGCAGAGTACATCACCAGTATCGCTTCTTCTTAGTTCTGGAGGTTATGCCTCTCTTCATACAGTCTAGAATTATATTCACTTTTTTTTCATTACTTATCACACTGCTATATATACACTGAGTTTACAATCCCTAAACTGTTTTCTGGCAAACTGCTATCTAGCTATGCTTCCCTTTCTATTATTTGTAAAGTTTCTTCTTCTTTTTTTTTTTTTTAAGGGTAAGATTTTACATTTCCCTCCATTAAATAGGCAACTTATTAGCCTATCATTCTAGTTTGTCAAGATCTATTTGAATTAAATTCAGCCTATCCCTCAAAGTTCTACATCACCTAAAAACATGATAAACATCCTATTTATACCTTTATTCAAATCATTTTTTTTAATTAATGAACAGCACAAAGCAAAAAAAAAAAAAAAATGAAGGATGGGGGAAGAGAGGAAAAGAGGTGGGGGAGAGACACAGTGCTTAATTTTATTCAATTAAATATAGTAATTTGAAAGTAAGTTTCAAATCTTCAAGAAACAATATTAGTTTAATATTAGGATATTTGCAAGCTTATCAGCTTTGCTCATTATTTTTCATCCAAATATCACTGAAAAAACCTACTCTAATGCTTCATCATAGGTTCTCAAAGGCTCTTCTAAGATCATGGGAGTGTGCTAGAGGCAAATCCTGGCAGCTCTTATTCTAAATCACTCCATCTTAGAAACCCATTGAGGGACTTCTCCGTTTATTAGTCTCTGAAGACTGGTCATCTATCTCCTTTGAAGGAATTTGAATAAAGATGAACAAACAGCTCGAGAGCAGGGGGCAGAGAAAGATACATTTTAAAAACAGTAATTTTCAGTCTGTTCTGTAAACACCAAAGCTTATTCAAACACTCATCACATTATCATGGAAAGCTGAAATACATAAGGACTTGCAAACCCTGATTTAGAACCCTGTGCATATTTTGCTACAGAAACAATATCCTCCATGGGAATGAGGTTCCCAGGCTGGCCTACAGAAGTCTATTTAAGTCATAATATCCCTGAAATAAAGGTTAATAGTAGTATTTCAATTACATTGGACCACCATGTGTACATTTATATCTGTTTCTCACAGATATATAATTGGTGTACAATTTATGAGACTAATATAATTACCCTTTCCACATTTCAGGGGTTAAGGATGTGGTGCTATCATGATCTGGAAAAGATTTTGGCTTTCCCTTTGTACCAGAGAAAAAGTCTAACTTTTGGGGGGAAAGGGGGTGTTTATAGTAAAAAATTTGTGTTAAATATTTGGTTATAGGCTCTGTCATCTCTTGGCCTTAATGTGTCAACTGTGGCTTTCACAGAACTCCCCCAAAATTCCCATTTACTTTCTTAAGTTAACCTCTGATTTATCAAAACCATGATGGGGAAAGTGGAAACGTGAAAAGTTTAACTGTACTGGGAACTCTTTGGCCATAGAGATGGTTAACATTCTTAATAAGCAACATTTTTAAAAGGTTAGAATAGATATTCTTCATAGGCTTATAGAGATGGACAGGACCTTAATTATCAAATATTCCCTTGTTTTTTAGATGTGAAACTGCAGACCAAAAGAAAAGTGACTACTTTTAGTATTAAAGAAGTGATTAGTGGAACGGTTAGAACTGTCACAATTACCACATCTATTGCTTTTTTCCATCATCATACTAACCTATCAGAGAGTTGTTTCTTAACTGTCAATCTGATTTTACAAAGAAGGACTCTGTAAGAGACTTGCCAAAATCATACAGATAGAAGGACCATTCAGATCTTGTTCCTAATTTAAAGTAGTATTCTTTCTACTCTTCCACATTTCAGAGGTCCTTCCCACATTAATCTTTTGTCAACTAAAGCTGATGAACTGATGAACTTTGTTAGCTAAATGTTAACTGCATTACAAATGGGAGATTCAAAATAGGTTTATTTGGGGGTTTTCTTTTAATCTTATTAGGATTATATTCCACCTCCTGCCTTCAGCCAGACCCAAAGGCATGGGCTGAAAGTTTCCAAATATTATACTCCTGCCAGAATGTGGTCCTGTTTTCCACACATATTTCCCCATGACATGGATGACAAACTGTATTTTACTCATGAGGAAGCCGACATACATAGGATAGAGGACCTGAAAAGAGAACCAACTTCAGAGTCCAGTCTCCTAGTGTTTTCTTAGCTACTTTGATCCAGACAGGAATGATTTACCCTTGTTTTTACTCTTTACTTCAAGCTAAGTATGTGAAAAATTGATCTATTCCCCAAAAATTACAGTTAAAGTCCTTATTTTACCAATTGAATCAGAATTTTACTTTTCCAGGAAGCTCAGAATCTAAAGGAACCTATAGATGAACTGTTTAGAAACCAGAAATCTTTTGATTTATGGTTAATTGTTTCCTATTTAATCTGTTTCATAAGCTTGGAGTTTCTGTGTAAAATATTTGGCAGCAAGGTACACCAGAATTTGTAAGGGACAGATGTGAATACTCAAATCTATAATTAAAAGCTAGCAATCACAAAGTAATCAGAAGGATGTCTGCCATTCTCTTACCCATTTATTATTAAACCATAGGATTTAGAACTGGACAGGACATTAAGAAATATTTGGTCCAGCTCAGTTTTATGGATATGGAAGCTGAAGAGGACTGTGAGTTAACTTACTTTCTTAAGGTCATAGATCTAGTAAATACCAGAAAGAGAATTCAAACTTGGGACCTCTGACTCTCCAAATCCTTTTCACCAACACCAGTGTAAATTATATGCTTTGTTTTTATCATTGATCAGATATATGTCACAACTCTTTTGTGGGTTCTGTAAGTCCCCTCCAGAATCTTAAAAGGAAGTCTAGACACTGGGGGCAGGATGGTATAGGTTGTCCTGACTGCCACCAAAGGCAGCAGCTACATTTAACTCACAGTAGGAGAGTTAAAATGCAAGAAAATCCCCATTCTCAACCCCAAGTTCAATGTGCTATTTTCCATTCCTTCTCCCTCTGCCACAGCCAGTCATTGGAAGAAGGGCCAAAAATGGGAAAATGAAAAAAAAAAATGTTTCTTGTATTTGGGTAGTACAGGCTGTGTTGGCCAGGGAAGGGATTATTAAGAGATTCCTGTGGGTTCAGAAATGTGGGTTTCTTATCTTCACAGATGCTCATTCATCTCTGGTGAGTGAGGGCAGATTTTGACTCAACCCCAACACTGCCTCCGGAGCTCCTGGAAGAGAAAAAAGCACAAGGCAAACCTCCCAGCAGGACCCTCCCTGGGACTGTCTCCTAAAACACGTGGCTTAACCATGTGCTGCCCCAACAGGCCCAAATACAGATGAGACCACAAACATTGGGAAATTTTCATCTTTTTTTCTTTTTTAATGAAAATAGTAGAGAAACATGTTTACGAGAAAGTTTGTTTTGGGAGTAGGGGTTATTGTTTTTTAATGTTCTAGGATTGTGAGTGGTTAAAGAAACTGAGTGAGTCTAGTCAGGAAAAAGATATTCCTGCTTAATGATCAGACATCCTAGGCACATACCTGTGGTTTGTAGGAAGGCCCAAGGTCCCTTCCGGGTCTAGATCTATGCTCCATGATTCTTCAGAGAAGAATAAAAACTACCTACAACTTTTCTCTCCCCTCCCACCATGAATACTGAAATTCCATCTTTAAAGTTTCCTACTTCTTAGCTACATTGTTGCTTAACTCATAATTTAAAAGTTTCTCTCTGGGAGAGAGTAGCATTAGAACTGCTAATCAGCAACATCTTTGCATGAATTAAGTGACCAGCAGGGGTTCTTAAACTGAAGTCTGAAAACCTAAAACTATTTCAATTTAATTGATTTCTTTAAAATCCTATATATTTTATTTTGTGCACTTAAAAGAATTTTTCTGTATGAGTTTCAAATTGCCAACAGGGCCATAATCAAAATATACTATACCAGTAACATGCCAGAACATCAATGACACAAAAAAAAAGATTAGATTTACTACCAAGAGAGCAGCACTACTGTCCAAACTGAACTAGAAATAGGACAGTTCTCTGTTGGTGTATAGGAGTGAGTAAGAATAGTTCCAGAACATAAAGGAAGTAAGAAAAACTGATCAGAGAAAATGGAGATCAATAGGCAGAGGTGTAGGAAGGAGGGGAGATACACACCATACATGGCTATTCAATGTATTTATTTCACATTTGTTGAACTGGACTGAATAAGCACACCAGTTGTGGAAGATGCACAAAAAGAGAAGAATATTTTCTTTAGAGAAAAAGATTGTTGAAAAAAGAGGCAGGAAGATGCCAAATATAAACTTTACAGTTTTGCCCACCAGCCAGCCCTGCTTATGCAATTCAGTAAGCATTTATGTAACACCTATTCCATGCAAAGGAATAGCTAGGGCAAAGAAGGAACAAATTGAAGTTTCTGACATCAAGGAACTTGTACTCTGCTTAAGGAATTTTATGTGTGTGTGTGTGTGTGTGTGTGTATACATACACACACACACATATATATGTATATGTATATATATACACATATATATACAAATATAAATTAAATACAAATAAATGCAAAGTAATTGGGGGGAAAAGAGCAACTGGTGATATGGTCTGATAGGAAAGGTGTCTGATACAAGGGAATACCTGAACGGAGACTTGAAAGAAGCCAGAGATCTAAAGACTGAAATGAGAAGAAAGTAGATCCCAGACACACAGGGCCTATGGGCAAAAGATGGTATAGTTTATATAAAGAACAGGAAATACAAGATAATTTGTCCATGTAAAATATAAATTAACTAGAGTTTGTCAACACAGATCCTTAGAATGCAGCCTCAGAGATGGCAAGGACTAATTGCTACTGTTGACATTTAAATAAATGATTATTGGAGAAATGACAGTATTTTTAATCATTTAAAGGCCTTAAAATTTTAACAGCAAAAATAAATTCAATACCTTCTGATGTATATATATATAGATAGAGAGAAAGAGAAATGTGTATATATATATATATATATATATATATATATATATATATATATATCTGAAGGTATGTATTAAGTTTACTTTAAGGCGTGCATATATATGTATGTGTGTATATATACATACACACATACATGTATATGTATGTATGTTATGTATGAGGGTGTGTGCATATTGAAAAATCTAATTTTCCTTATCTCAATTTATGGTTTCCTTTTCCAAGAAATGTACTGTTTGCTGTGAAAGCATCCTTTAGAAATGAGCATTTAGGTCTTAGTTTCCTTATCTATAAAACTAGGATTGTCAAGGGATCTGTGACCCACAAAAAAAATTAAGAACCCATCTCCTAGCAGCTGAGCAGACCTGGAAAGGTTGCACTCCTGTGATCTTAGAGCTGAGTTGTGAAGGAAGCCAGGGATTCTAACAGATGGAGGGAAGGAGATTTGTATCAAGTATCAGACAAAAGCCCAACTGAGAATCAGAAGTCAATATAAAGTCAAGAGTATGTGAAATGAACAGTTAGAAACCAGCAGACAGACAAGATGAAAGTAGGTATAAAGCAAACAAAAAGTGATCAAATGTCTAGTAGGCAAACAGTTAGGAAGTTAAAAGAGCTAAAGGGTAGGTAGGGAAGGGAAGAACTGTAAGATACTAACATTGATGGAGTGTTAGTGGACCTGTGAGTGAGTACAACCACTCAAGAAAGCCACCTAGCTACCATAACACACACCTGCATGTATATAGCTGCTGAGGGAATGCTTTCCTATAAAATGCATATATATTGCAAAAAAATTTTTTTTCAATGAGGTGGGAAGGAGGGAGAGACCATAGACTTCTGTTAGTTTTTTCCTTTTTAATATTGAGTAGGGGAGCTACAGATATAAAACGTTACATCCATGTTTAGATGAGATCTCTCTACTAATAGTTTTATTTAACTGTTTTATTTTATTACAAGAGACCTCTCAAAAAGTGGGAGCAATTTGTAAATATCTGTAACAAAGCACATCAATAAAATTTAAAGAAAGAAGGGAAGAAAGAGATGGGAAAGAGAAGAGAAGGGAGAACGAGAGAAAGCACCAGGAATAAGGAAATCTCAATAACTAACATTCCTTCTACCCCATCTAGAGTTTTATATATTTTTTTCAGTGGAGACTGAATTCAGTTCTTTAGTGTGACTTCAGCTTTCATATAGCACCAAAGAGCTATATATAAGTGATTGTCCCTAGCTTAAACGGGGAGTTAGGGCACACAAAATTTTCTGACCATATTAGCTTCTCATCAGAACTGTAAAAAGTACAGGACCACTGGGCTTTTTTTGGAGGGGTAAGGGGAAGAAGAAGATCCCTTTCCCACATGGTATGAACATAGCAGGGAAACCTATTTCTTCTCTGTGGTAATTAACCTATCCAGGGCTGAGGAGCTAACAGAGGACCCCTACAGTGGGGAGGAATGACTTCTCCTAGACATGGGCTACTGTTTTTTGACACCTCATTAGAAGTCTATTTTCTCCTAATACCCTGCTGACCCAACTGCACATTTGTTGGTAAAGCACCTGACCTGGAGTGGTAGGATAAGAGGGATGCCCAAAGTGTAGAGGAAATGAGTTCCAGGATTGGGGTGCCTCTCACAAGCTGGATTTGTCCCAACTGTCAGAACTCCCGATTATGCTCTTAACCTTTAGATAAGTGTAAAAAGAGATAAGAATGTATGTCCTCTACTGTATCTTTTTTGGAAGCAGATACATTATCATTGAATATAGCAAGCATATAACACTGACAGACTAATCAGAGTTAGATTTCTGGAGAAATTCTTGAAAGTCTTATTAAAAGAAGAGCATTTAGAAAGACACATATTGATCATTAAAACCAGTGTGGATTTAGAAGAGGTCATGCCTAATTAATCTCATTTTTTAAATGGTTACGAGTAGATCCGGGGATAGTGAAGACAAAATATAGTTGGATTTCTGCATCTGACAAAGTCTCTAATGGCATTCTTCTGGACAAAGTGGCCATTTGTGATCTAGATGTGAATTTGGAACTGACTGAATGACTGTACCAAATGGTCATTAATTGTTCAAGGTCAGTTTGGAAAGATATCTCTTGTGGGATGACTCTAGGATCTGTCTATCTTGGCTTTGTACAATTCAAAATTTATCCATTACTTGTGTCTGTCATATACATACATACATACATACATATATATATATATATATGTGTGTGTATATATATATATATATATATATATATATATATATTATATATATATATATATATATATATATATATACTGTGTGTGTATACACTTCTATTTTTATATCTCTAGCACTTAGTACAATGTCTAGCACATAGTAGGTACTTAAATGCTCAATGATTTTTTTCCATCATAAATAAATTAAAACTTAGCCTTGCATCTAGCAACAACCAAGGAAATCAGAAAATATTCCTAAAATAATCTGATAAACTTCACAACCTGAATCCCCCAAATTTGTATACTTTCTCTTTTCTATTTGAATTTCCTTATCTTATGTGCTTTTCTCTTTGTCGCTCATCTTTCCTTGAATTTAAACTATTTTGAGAACTGTATTTTCATCTTTCTCAAAACTTCTTCGAGGTGCATCTTCCCATCCTCAAACATCTTAAGAGAAAGTGGGAGGGCAAATTTTGACTATGTTTGACTGCTGGTAAACTCAACATAATACTCTGAACTTGAACAACTTTAAGATATCCTAATCTAACACTTTAAATTGACAGATGAGGAAACTGAGGCCCAGGGAGTTTAAGTGATTTGACCAAGGTGACAAAACCCAGATTCAAATAAAACACAGGATCTCCTCATGTCATGCTTTCTTAAGTGTCATTATTATTTGCAAATTTAGAGAGGCTATATGTTATCCCTCTGATTTCACTATAGAAGCTTAAACAAAGTCATGACTGAATTTCCATGGACATCATTCATCATCTACATGGGAGAATACTTTCTTCCAAGATAGCTCTCAACATGAAATTTCATTCTTCCCTTTTCTTTCCATTTCATTTATTAGAAAAGTTACTAAGTTTTTGCGGGGGGGGGGGGGGGGAGAAGAGAAAGGATACATAGGCAGTAGGATCTTGCATCTATCTTTTAAGAGCATCACATCTTTCATATCTTAGATTTGTGAATGCTACAAGCAAACAGTGATTTCGTGGTGGGGATACCGACTAAATGAACCGTTTAGTGGTTCTGGATCGAGATCTGTCCACGAAGGAAATGGTATCGTCGTTTGGATTGTAAACAAATTTCCTGCCCAAAACCTAATCCAGATTTGTCTATTTCAGATATCTCAATCTACTTTCCCTCCTCCTGCAGTAAGGCAGGTAAAGTGAAAGGCAGGTCCCAGTTCCCAAAAGCATCCGAGCGAAGGTTGGTACCGGATTTACCAGGACCACCCCACGGTCCACCTTGCCTTTACCCTCCCTCCACGTAGAGGCACACAACAGCTCTGAATCCACTACATTGCAACAGAGGAACCAACGCAAACCATCCTCGTAAACACATTCCCTAAACTAAGTCAGAATTAAATAAAGCCAGAATAAACTTTATCCGCTTGAGAATAAGTAAAGCAGTCGTTCTGAATTTCCCTGATGCTTCAGAGACAGGCGGAATTCCACTCTCCCCCACCCCCAAACTCCTCCTTTACGGATTTAGTCACAGTCACTCTAAACCAACCTCCCAGAGGCTTCGCCAACATCAAGGACTCTGCTCGTAACTGGGAGGGTCTGGCATATTCCTAAATAGATTCCTACCTCCGCCTTTATGCCGCTTTCCGGCTTCCCCCGGTGCGCCGAGAGATCCTCCACCTTCCTGGGAATTTCTACCGGCAGCAGCTGGCCTCTTGGGTAATCCGCCGCAGCGCGGTTCGGCGATCCTAGGCGTCTATTAATTAGTTTAATCACCTGCTGGCATCCTGGCTGCACCGGGGAAGAGGCAGTCCCTGCGGCCTGGGCTGGCTGGCTAGTTCTCTCCTACTGCCCCGGTGACAGTCCCCAGAGCCGAGGCACCTCCCGACAGCCCTGCTGAAGCTTGGCTCTTGGCTGCGGGGAGTTCTCAGAACCCAGCGCCCGGGAAGAACCCCCACCCCCTCCTTCTCCGGTCTTCCCTTGCCTCTCCACAGCCCCAAGTTGAGGCTATGTAAAGACTGCGGTGTAATCCTAACGCGCCTCTTACACCCGCCCCGCTCCCCTGTCAAATTCTACATGGCTCCAGATGCCCCGCGCTCTAGCAAGCGCAGGGGAGAATCTCGGGGAGTTTTAGGTTTCGGATTCAGACACCTTTGTTTACATCAGCAGCTGGAGGCCGGATTTGGGGGGCTAGAAACTGAAGGAGACATCCCCCCAACCCCGGTCCAGAGGCGAGGGTATCCCTCACGTGGTTCAACCAGCCCCCATAAGCCCCACCTCCCTCTATCAATTTGTTTCAGAATCACTCAGTTGCACAATCACCCCGGGCACGGTTTTGCTCAAAAGAAACAATTGCACGCGGGACAGAAAGCCCGGAAGTTTTCCAGAAATCTCAACAACCCGATTTTTCTACTGGGGTAACCAAGCATACCGGCAGTGAGTTACAGTCTGCTGTGACTGCACAGCTTAAATATCTCCTTTCTACCTTCTTGCAACAGACCCTCCCCTCCCCTTCAGCTAAGTTCAATCAACAAGTTCTCCCCGGGAGAGCAGAATGGGCTTCTGCCATGCAGTCATTTCTCCAGCTGTGGAATGAGGAGGAAGCTGGACCCAGGCGGCCCCAATTGTTTAGATCACACCCATTGAGGGCTTCCTGTCTTAAATTAATGGCAATACAAACAAGACAGGAAGACAGTGTTTGTTTTTCATAAAGGGGGCGGGAAGGAGTCGCACATTTTATTTCATAAAATTATTTATGCCATTTCAAACTCTAATTGCCTTTTTTTCTTTACTTGTAACTTTTTAATTTTGCTGAAAAGCAGAAATACTGCTCCCAGAAACCTCAAATAGCTTCAAGACATTATGCTCAAAACGCATTTTGCCTAATTTTTGGAAATATATCCTACCTGGGGTCCCCAAGAGATTGTTTCTGTGTTAAACTCCCCTTCCATGGGAAAACCTAGGTTCAGATATCCACAGAAAAATGTAGGTCAGTACTCAGAAAGGCCTTCCAGATCCCCCGGGGTTCTATGCACACTTTTGCACATTCCTTTGGGGATACTACCCTAGGCCTAACCAACTTCCCAAGCAATTGGGCACATAAAGGCCTAAAGTTGGAAGGGATTAGAAAGATCTAGTCCAATACACTCATTTTACTTTTCAGGAAGATGAGGCCCAGAGAGATAACAATGATTTGATCACCAAAGTAGTAAATTAAAGAGTTAGGATTTTAATCCAAGTCTTCTGGCTTTGGCATCCTGAAGTCTCAAAGGGCAAATGAGTCTTACAACAATAAGCAGACCTGAAAGGATTCAAAACATTTATGAAGAACAGAAGCAAAAGGTTTCAGTTCCCAATGTCATTGCCAGACAAAGGAAACAAGGTAACTACATAAGGGGAGAGGCCTTCTCCCTGGGCAAGGATAGAAGGGTCTGCCCCTTTTGAGAACTGTCCCACAAATTTAAGGATGAATAATCGGCATCATCACCTGTCCTGGAATTAACTTGACTGTAGCACTCACAGTACTCCAGCGGGCCTGGCACTAAATAAGCATTATATAAAATGTTTATTTCTCTCCCCTTCCTCTCCATCTCAATTCCCAAACCTGCACTACAGGCCTTGGGCCTGTGGAAGAGTGGCAAACACTCTTGGTAATAGTTGTGAAGAGAAAGCAAAAATGAAATTTTTAAAAAGGCAATCAAAACCTTCTAAAAGAAGGCTCTGGACCCCCCACTGGCCTTTTACTTATATGCCATAAACCAAACTGAGCAGAGATCTTAATGATAAAATTGTATATTACCATAAGGCTTGAAAGTTCACAAAGCACTCTGTGCAATTATCTCATTTGATCTTACCAACAAGTCTTAAGGTAGGAGCTATCATTATTTCCGTTTTTATGAATGAAAAAAAATTGAGCCTCAGAGAACTGAACTCACTTGCTGGTTATTACACGGCAAGTGAGTACCTCAGACAAGATTTCGACTCAAGATTCCCTACTCTTGAGTCCAGCATTATCTCCTACTCAACCTTTCTGGTCCAAACTTAGAATAAGAAAACAATTCTTTTAACAATATGCTTATACATCCCAGTTCAAAGCAAGCTTTTTAGCAGAATCACAAATCACATCCCTGCCATGAGGTGACAGGTTTTAAAGGGAAAATTCAAGGGCTTTATGCAAGAGATGGATTTCAGAAAAGAAAACAAAAATCAAATGTTTGTAAAGTGAATGCTTTTCCTGCTAGCTTCCATTATGATCTGTTTTCTGATTTCTCTTTCCTGAGGTCTCTCCTAATATTTTGACTGATAAGTCCCCTCCCTTCTTCCTTCCCTCTCTCTCTCCCTCCTTCTCATTCTCTCTTCCTCTCCCTTTCCCTCTTTCTCTCTCTCTCTCTCTCTCCCCCTCCTCCTCTTTCTCCCCGCCTCTCCCTCTCTGTTTCCGTCTCTTCCTCGATCTTCCCTCCCTCTTCCCCTCTCTTCCCTCCCTCTTCCCCACCTCATAGTCCAATGACTATGTCTTATAGTCACTGGTCCGATCATTTTGGAGAATAATTTGTAATGCCAAAGAGCTATACAACTGTGCATAATTTTTGACCCAGCAATACCACCACTAGGTCTGTAACCCAAAGAGATGGGGGGAAAGAAAAAGGATTGATGTGTACAAAAACATTTATAGCAACTCTTTTTGTGATGGCAAAGAAGTGAAAATCAAGGGGATGTTCATCAACTGGGAAATGGCTAAATGTGGCTTATAACTATGATGGAGTATAGCTGTGCAATAAGAAATGATGAAGGGGGGTGGTTTCAGAAAAACATGGCAAAACCTATATGAACTGATGCAAAATGAAGGGAGAAGAACTGGGAGAGCATTGTAGACAGTAAGAATAATGCAGTGATGATGATCAACTGTGAAAGACTTGGCTACTCTGATCAATACAATAATCTAAGACAATTCTATAAAAACTGATGATGAAAAAGTGCTAACTCCAGAAAGAGAGCTGATGGACTCAGTGCAAAAGGTGATATCTGAGAGTTATTTAAGATTCAGAGTCTTAGTAAGTACCACTGAGGTATCGCTGCCATAGAATTGTATTTTGGGAAATATGGCTAATATAAAAATGTGTTTTGCATGGCATTACATATATAATTGATATCCTATTACTTGATTTCTCTGTAAGTAGGGGAGGGCATGTGAGGGAGGGAGAGAACTTGAAAATAAAATTTTAAAAAGAATGTTAAAAATAAATAATAGCTTTGGGGTTTTTTAAGGAAAGAAGGGGGGGTACATCTATTGCCTATATTTTGATTTCAACAAAACTATGAATCCATATGACATTCTCATTAGCAAGTTAAAGAGATATGATCTGGACAATATTTTCATCAGAAGGGGCTGAGTTCACAACAGACTGCAGAAGTAATTAGTAGTTCAGTCAAAGAAAAGAAATGAATATTCTTAAAATGATGTCTAGCAGGGATTAATCTTAAACCTAAGTATATTTAGTATATTGTATCAATAATTTGGGTAATGCAATTGAAATTATTGTTACTCTTGTTGAGAGTCTATAAACACCATCAATGAGAGTGAATTATTAAAAGAAAAGAACGGAATCAAAATTTTTTCAACCAGCCAAAGAAATTATTTCACAGCAACAGGATGAATTTAATGGGAGGGACTGCAGCTGCAATTGCATACTTTGGAATGACAAGTAAACTACACAGACATAAGACAGATCTGGTGAGACCTACAACAGAAAAAGACCTGGGGATCATAGTAGACCATGAATTAACTATGGATCAGGCAAGCTATGCTGATAGTAAAAAAGCCAACATGTTGCTGGGGTAAATTAGCATTAGAAGGAAGATGACATGAAAAGGAAATCATCCCCCAACTGTATGCAACTTGGCAGTAATCAGACTCTTATTAAAATGTTATGTCCAGTTTAAGGCCCTATATCTTAAAGGGATATAGAGACTCTGGAAAGGCTCCAAAGAAGAACAAAAATGATTAAAGAGAAAGAAAATAGAACCTATAAGAAAAGGTTAAAGGATTGAAGGTTGTTTAGTCTAGAGAAAAAGTGGCTTTAAGCAACTTAACAGTCTTCAAGTGCTTGAAAGGTTATTATAAGGAAGACACTGAGCAGATGTCTTTATCTCCATAGAGTATAGAATAGGAAATAGATGAAAAATGCAGGAGAGATTTCAATCAGATATAAGGAAGAACTTCCTTATAAGGTGATATCTGAGAGTTATTTAAGATTCAGAGTCTTAGTAAGTACCACTGTGGTATCTCTGCCATAGAATTCCATCATCTCTGTAAGTATTGGTTATATTTCTTTAGGGAGTTAGACTTGAGAAATCCTTGAATTCAGTCCAAATAAGATAATTCATGTAAAGTAATTTACAAATCTTAAAACTCTATTTAAATGATATGTTATTCTGCTCAATGATTCCAGACTTAGAATCAAAACTTCTGCAATGATTGTTCAAGTTTTATTGACTTTGGTATGTTCATTATAAAAAAGTACTTACTATATATCTCATTAGATTCCTTAACTCTTATTTAATTAGGGTAATCCATGGCTATGAATATTCAAATGAAAGATCCTTGAATAGTAGAGAATATTTAATTTATTGATTCATATCATCCTATGTACACTCACCAAGTACCTAATACATTGGTTTGTGTGTGATGCACATAGCATTGGTATTTCAAAAGTGCCAAACGGCAGCTACTGTGCTGCTACAGTGGATACAAAGAGAAAAAAACAATCCCTGCCCTCAAGGAGCTTACATTCTATCAGGGAAAACAATATATAAGTAAATGCAAAACATAGGCCAAGTAAGTACAAAGAAATCGCAGTATTAGATGAAATTAAAATTTTTAAAATACCTTAAAGTATCATAGGAACATATAATTTTGAGTCATAAAAGAGTTTTCTCTAGTTATCCAGATTAAGCCCTTCATTTGACAGAGGAAGTTAAATGACCTGTCAGGGTAACACAGGCACTAAGTGACAGCAGCAGAATTGAAACTCAAGTCTTTTGCCTCCAAAGGCCACTAGAGCTTTTTCTACTATACCGCACTATGTTTGAGCATTCTGAAAGAAAAAACTATAAAAAGCAAACCATTAAGCATGAAAATGTCGCAAGCCCCAGGAGGGATGTCTTCCAACATGCCTTTACCAGGAGTGGGTGGGAAGGGAATTCACCTGCTTTCTCACAACTTTGTATCTTATACTAGTGATCTCATATTCCTGCAATGTAATCGCCCCTGCCCAGCATAGATCCTTCCCCATTCCCCAAGCTTACACTTCTCAGAAGCCTTAGTTTCCCTCAAAGATCATCGCAAATGACATGCTTTTCCTAATTCCCAGAATCATTGTTTTTGCCCTCCTCCAAGATGGCTTTTTGGAAAGGTATAGTTTTAAAAATAATAAAAATAATGTTTTATTTTGTGTAAAAACAACTTTTAATGTTATTTAAGATTTTTTTAGTTTTTTTGTAAATATTTGCCAGTGTTGTATATTCATCAGTAATGGAGATAGCACCCTCCTCCAAGATGGTTTTTCTTTTTGTTTTCATATCCCTACATATGATAGGTGACTAATAAATGCTTGTTAATTAAGCAAGTTGGATTTCAGTAGAACAAGGTACAGTGAAGCACTGGAATTTATTACACAAAACAAAAGTTGGACAATCAGGCTGAATGTCTATACTAAGATTTTTTTAAAATAAATTTTGTGAGCAAATCTATGGGCACAATTGGGCACGAACCATAGTTACCTAAGAACCATGGGTTTACAGAAGTTCAGTAGTGGATGAGTCTCTAAAAAACTAAGCCTTTTCTCCAACCCCTTATTCACATGACTTGTCCAGAATCTCCTCTCTCCCTCCTTCAAGCAAATGGTTTCCAATCATTCATTTCAGTGTTAAAATCTATGGTCTTAATTCCATCTATCTTTTTGATTCTTATGATAAAGGCATATCAATGATCAATGTCAGTTATCTTTAGATCATTGACAGGATTATTGTATTATTATATATATATATCAATAACAGGATATTCAGAAGAAAGTAAAAGACATTAAATGGGTTGCAATAAAATAATGAACCGTACACAAAGAGAAAAACTTTTGGACCAAACAGCTAAAGAATAGATATCCTTTCACTGAAATCATTTACTGATTCTATAAACAGAGAGAGGTATAATTATACAAGTGTTTACTAACAGATCCAAACTTTATATAGCTATAAAAGGTTAGATGTGGGATGGAGAGGAGGAGTAAGAAGAGAGGAAGAGAGCGGAAATTCCCAGGAAAAATTGACACAGTTACATCCAAGACCAACATAGCTACCTATGTAAATACAATAGACAACAGTAGCATTTAGCTAAGCACAAGAAGAAGCCTCAAGATTTAGATGCAGACCACAGATATTACTTCAAATGGTCCCTAAATTAAACAATGAAAACATTTTAACAATATGTGGGTATCCTGTATGGGGAGAGTGTTGACCACTGGCATTTGAGCCTAAATCAAACATCATACCCACTTAGCAACCTCTGTTCCTTTGAGGTTTTCTTTCCCTAAATTTATTGCCTATTTTAGATCCTGGTGGCCATTATATATCAACTGCGATGGCATTTGCTCTCCTATCTTAGTGAATTCAGTGCATAGTTCACAGTCTCTTATGTTCTTTTTTTCCACCTCAATTCCTGACTTTAACATACATGTTCATGTTCCTCCAACACCTTCCAAGCACCTAGATGGTTGATAGAACACCAGATCTTAAGTCAAGAAGACTCATCTCTCTGGGTTCAAATCTGGCCTCAGACTCTTACTAGCTGGGTGACCTTGGCCAGTCACCTAACCCTGTTTGCTTCAGTTTCCTCAACTGTAAAATGATCTGGAAAGGGAAACAGATAACCACTCCAATATCTTTGCCAAGAAAACCCCAAATGGGATCATGAAGAATCAGACACAACAAAAGCAACTGAATAAAAACATTTAACTTCCCAGTTCTTCAATCTATTCAACTCGATTGACCTAGTTTTCCCCTCCACCTTAGCTATACCCAACAATGGTGATACCCTTGCTATATAGAAGAGTTCTACTTTTATGTTCATGAATGCCAAAATTCTGTTATCTTAACATCTTTTATCATTCTAACTTTCCCTAGGCCTAAACGCATTTCTCAACAAGACCTCCAATCCCTCTATTCCTGTACTAGCCAAAAACATTACCCTTGCTTTGGCAACACTCTTCAATCTCAATCTCTTTGTGAGCATCTCTACATTACTCTCTGTTCTTGAACTTCTTGTTTCTTTATCTTACTACCAAACATATCTTTCCCTAACCTTGTATTACTCTCTATTCTCCACCTGGCCACCTTCCTCATTGCTACTGGTGTGCTGCTGAATGGAGCTAAAGGAAATCATATAATTGTACTGGCTGGGTTCACTACAAGTATACATCATCTAATCTCAGCCAGACTGTTGCTACAATGAGGAACTTTTTCTGCTCCTTCTTAATCAATTCTCTATTCTCTTTAACACAGCAGTTGTTAGAAACGGCTTTTCTCAGACTTCTCATAGCATCCCTTTCTCCTCCCTCAACCTCTCACCTATCTAAGTGAGAACCTTGCCTCATACCTTACTGAAAAAAGTATGGCCATTCTCCTGAGCACCTTCTATTTATCTCATATCCCCCTGATATGATCAACAATTATCTTCTTTTATTCTAATCTTGGATGAGGTAATGGCCTTTAACCAAGTCAAGACCAACCCATCTATGTGAATCCTTGATATCATTACCTCCTGTGTTTTCTAGCTTTCCCTCCCCCCCAACATCACCTTTCTTTCCCTCTCTCCTTTTCCCTTCCTCCCTCTCCTTCCCTCCCCGCCCTCTTCCCCTCCCCTCCCCCCCCCCCCCCCCCGCAGATCTCTCTCATCTTCAATTTCTCTTCATCCATGTTTTTTCCCTACTGCCTACAAATATCTTTAAATCTCTCCCATCTTTAAAAATACCCTCACTAGTTCCTACAATTTTATTCTCTATCTCTTCTTACTTTATCAGATAATTTAGAAAAAGCCACCTATACTCAGTGCTTATATTTACTTTTCTCTCATTCTCTTTGAAACTCCCTGCAACCTGTCTTCCAATTTCATCACTCAACTGAAACTGCTATCTAAGGTTACAGATGATCTCATAAGTGCCAAATGGCCTTTTCTCAAACCTAATGCTTCCCTTGACCTTTCTGCAGCACTTAGCACCACTGATCAACTTCATCAGCTAGGTATTCTCTCCTTTCTGTGCTTGGTTGATATCCCTCTATTTTGGTTCTTCTACCTGTCTGGCTACTTCTTCACAATCTTCTTTGCTAGATTTTCATATATGTAATAGCTGTGGTTGTCCCCTAAGGCTCTGAACTGGACTTCTTCCTTCTTCTTCCACTTACTTGGTAACTCCATTAGCTCCCTTGAAGTTCAATTATCATTTCTATGTTAATGACTCTTAGATCTATCTATCTAGCCCTACTCTCTTGAGCTCCAGACCTGAATCACCAACTGCCTATTATACATTTTGAATTAGATATCAAACTCAACATATCTAAAATAGACTTCATTATTTTCTCCCTGCTGCTTTCTTTCTTTCTTTTTTCTTTTTGGGGGCAATTGAGGTTAAATGTCTTGCCCAGGTTCACAGCTAGTAAATGTCTGAGACCAAATTTAAACTCAATAACTCCTTACTAGTGCTTTATCCACTGTGCTGCCTGGTTGCCCTAATTCCATCTCTTTTCTGAACTTTCCCATTACTATCAATTAAAACTTCATCCTTCTAAGAAACCAGGCTCTTAGCAACAATGGAAACCTTGACTACTTAACCTCACTCACAATACGTATCTTTGCAATTGTCAGATCTTATTATTCTTTCTACATTTCTTACACATCCCCTTCTCTCCACTAATTCCACTCACATAGCTATGGCCTTACTTCAGGCTCCCAAGATTTCTTACCCAGTTAACTGTAATAGCTTCCCATTGTTTAGAACTGAGGTCTTTTGGTCAAGTTGTTAAAAGGCTTCCCCTTGTTTAGAACTGAGGTCTATTGGTCAAGTTGTTAAGAGGCAAGTTGCTAAGGATGATGACAAGCAAGAAAGTAGTTAAGTGAAGTCATTGAGACAGTTAAGAGAATTATTTAGAGGTAAGTGACAGCAACAATGATGAAAAGAGAGGAGTTTAAAAGGATTTGATGGACTTAATTTACTAAATATCTGTGAGGGATGACGGTGGGAAAATGGTTTAGGAATCCCCAGAACTATAAAGCAAGAATAATCACATTCATGAGGAATGGTAGCTGGACTGAGGAGGGTTTGACTAGCCTCGAGGCTGGAATCTTTAAAGAGATTTTAAATATATTTCTTCTCAGAAATGGGGAACCAAGGCTGAGGAAAACTGCACATAAAGCCAGACTTTGGGATATATTTGTGGAACTTAAAAAAAAATCTCTTTTTAAAAATAATTTTAAGAAATAGCGCTCTTAATTTGGAACTATACTCAAAAAGTTATCAAACTGTGCATACCCTTTGATCCAGCAGTGTTTCTACTGGGCTTATACCCCAAAGAAATATTAAAGAAGGGAAAGGGACCTGTATGTGCCAAAATGCTTGTGGCAGCCCTGTTTGTAGTGGCTAGAAGCTGGAAAATGAATGGATGACCATCAATTGGAGATTGGTTGAGTAAATTGTGGTATATGAATGTTATGGAATATTATTGTTCTATAAGGAATGACCAGCAGGATGAATACAGAGAAGACTGGCGAGACTTACATGAACTGATGCTGAGTGAAATGAGCAGAACCAGGAGATCATTATACACTTTGACAATGATATTGTATGAGGATATATTCTGATGGAAGTGGATCTCTTCGATAAAGAGAGCTAATTCAGTTTCAGTTGATCAAAAATGGACAGAAGCAGCTATACCCAAAGAAAGAATACTGGGAAATGAATATAAACTGCTTGCATTTTTGTTTTTCTTCCCGGGATATTTATACCTTCTAAATTCAATTCTTCCTGTGCAACAAGAAAACTGTTCAGTTCTGCACACATATATTGTATCTAGGATATACTGTAACCTATTCAACATGTAAAGGACTGCTTGCCATCTGAGGTAGGGGGTGGAGGGAGGTAGGGGAAAAATTGGAACAGAAGTGAATGCAAGGGATAATGCTGTAAAAAATTACCCTGGCATGGGTTCCAGCAATAAAAAGTTATTAAAAAAGAAAGAAAGAAAGAAATAGCACTCTTGGAGAAATGTAATATAAAAACTAAAGATATCAATAAAAAATTTACACAATATGCTAGTTCAATTAAAATATTTTGAAGTCACCAAGTCTCATACTGATTGGCTAAATATGAGGAAAGAAAGTACCATTGTAAGAAGAAAGAAAGAAATGTGAGGCCCAAGTGATTATGATAATGAATAGGCTAGAAAACATTTATTAAATGATATTTGCAATTTGGGAACTGATTCATCCCACTCAGAAGAATACAGTGGTTTTCTACCTACTCCCTTACCCCCACTTAACTCACCTGAGGTTCACCTGATGAGAATCAACTCTATTGAGAGCTGACAGAGTGAGGAATGCTCAATAAGAAACTTATTTTTGGAAACAAAAAGTATTTCAGATCATCTATTTCACTATTTATCTGGTCTAACAATGTTAGTTGCAAAAACTGCAAACCTCAAGGACAAATCCATGCATTCCTGAATATGGCATAAATCACATTAACACAAACCAGAAGATCCAAAGGAAAAAAAGGGGGTGATTCCTTCCATCTCCCATTAATCAGAATAGCCTGACTAACATCTGCTTCCATTTCCACCTTCTTGTTGTCAAAATATGGGGTGAATTAGAAAGCTTGCAACTGAACTGGTCATCTCTGTGGGAGTGCAAAGGAAGAAGGCTCCAAATATAGAGAATGACTGTCCTTCATTAGGCTAATTAGAGGCACTCGCCTGATGGGACTCAGCCAAAAATGGATGGAAGTTAGGAAGGAGGTGATCTAATCCCACTTTAGAATTAGATGCAGAAATGACTTCTTTTTCTTGGATTTTCAGTCGCCAAAATGTTCACAAACCTATAGAGAAGGAGGGCCTCAACCAAAAGGACTACACAGCCGACCACAATTGACAACTTTCCCATTTGGAATCTTCATTTCCTTCTAGCTCAAACATAAAAGTTTAATATGGGTTTTAAGACCACCCAAACATTTCTACTTTTGTCCTTTTCTCTCATTTTACCCTCCTTCATATTCTTCACTGCATCTATGGGCCTTTTTGCAGGTCATTGTTTCTAAGGCTTTTCCTTTCATTTCTGAGACTTCTCTTAGTTGATTAATCTCACACAAGTGGAAGGACATTTTCATTTGATAATTTCCATTCTTGCCATTATTTGTCTCTATATAAAATAATTTCACCTCCTATTCAGCAAATTATCAAAGGTGACAAAAGAAGGGGGGGAAATCAATGCTGGGGGCATTGTGGAAAGACAGATTCAATAACAGACTCTTGGTCGAGCTTTGAAGTGATCCAACAATTCTGGAAAATAATTGTGTCTTAGAGATAATGATCCCTTGGCTGATGAGAAAGCCAACCCAACCAGAGACTTTCAGAAAGCTGGGGAATATTGCTTGAACTTGGCATCTTTACCACCACCATTACGGTCACACGTGTACACTCCTCCCTCCTCAGTCCCCCCCCTTCCGCCCCCACATACACACACAGGCTGTCAAGTTATGGCTTTGTTGCTCTTTTGGGAAAAATCTAAGACTGACTCAAATTAGGAGAGAGAGGGTAGATTTGATTTTTGTTGTTCCTCCTTTATTTTCAAAGAGCACCAATGGGATGATGTCTTGACTTGCATGTGAATCAGATTTAAGTGAGGTGGATTTGTAGAAAGTTATCAGCCTAGCTTTCTCTTCTAGAGTCATCAAAATCCAGTGGCAAGATAAAAGTCAGAATAACTGGCAATGGCTCAGAATTCAGTAGATGACTTTGTTGCCTTCAATGTCTGATGAAGAGTCACAGTGGCTGCTTCTGCCACCTTTGTGGCCTTTGGAACAAAATGTTCTTATCTGCGCATTCCATCAGAAGTCTTGCCATGCCCTCCGTCCCTCCCCCTGTTTTTCTCTCCCCCCTCCTTTCTAAAAGACCGCCTCCCTATTCCATCCAGACTGGGAACAGAATGACTGCTCATTGATCCCACAGTTGACCAGCATGGAAGTTCAGGCCTGCTTCAATTCCACCTTGGGCCAGTTTGCCCCACCTTAGGCAGCCTTCTGTCACCCACTCCCCAGGGTTTGGCACAAACCTGCACTTGGCTTTAGCATAAGCACCATGTCCAGCCCCTTTCCCACTCCTGCTCAGTCTCCCCGCCCCCAATCAGCGTCACTCATTCAGCAACCCCGGGCGGGACGGCCAGTGCGGAACAGCGTCTCCCTTTCACCTTTCCGAACCCAGCGCGGCTGATGCTTTAACAAGGCGGTGACTAGGTGGCCTCCCTCCGCCGCTCCATGGATCCTCCCAGGGAACATCTTTGCCCTTGCGAAGGGACCTGATGGGGGAGAATCTCGGGGGCCCTGCATCCTACAATGCAAATGTTGCTTCCCATATACAAATTTTAAAAACGACAAAAAGCCTGTAGCTTCCAACTGCCTCCTTTCAAGCAGACCCAGCTCCATATTGAAGTGATTTGTGTATTTGCTGCTCCCCCTTCAATGTCCTTTCTGTATTAGCCAGAGCCTCCTTCCTCATTCCAAGTATGGCTTCATTTATATCAGCCCCCATTGGTGCTGGTTGTGCTCTGCCGCCGATGGTTACACAGTGTCCTGCAGCCCCTGAGAAGCTGTCCAACCGTGGGCTTTGGTCAGCTCTAGGGTGTGTGTGTGTGTGTGTGTGTGTGTGTGTGTGTGTGCATGCCCACCCCCCCACACGCATGCTTGCCCACCTATGCCCACGCACTTCATCCGGGCTGGACACGTGCATGATGTTTTATCCAGGAGTTTAAAAAATCGGCCTTGCCTCCACTTCTCCAGTGACTTCCATTGCCATCGTGCAGCAGGATTAGACAGGTCCCGGGCCATTGCTGCCCATGTGGCTTCACTTACAAAGCCCCTGGGCATCGTTCCCCAGGCAGGATCCAACTCCGAAGGCAGGTTTGTCCACCCTTCTCCTGGCGGCTCAGCCTTCTAGCACCCCTGCGGGCAGAGGATCTACTTTGGAGGCAGCCAATTCAACAAGACAGTTCCTCTCAGGCAACAGACTGGGTTTTAAAGGTGCAAACTAAGAATCTACTTAAAGCTTCTGTGTGCTGACACAGGCCGGATTTGGGCTACTTAGGGTTTCCTGACCCAAATACTCCACACCCACCAAACAGTGCTATATAATTTGAATTTTAAAAAATTATTCAACTGAATCCAACAATAGAAATGTTCTCAGACACTTGAAGAATTGCATAAAATCAGTCCCAAGGAAAACATCTTCACAGTTAAAGGTTCTGATAAAGGCCTCATTCCCAAAATATATAGAGAACTGACTCAAATTTATAAGAAATCAAGCCATTCTCCAATTGATAAATGGTCAAAGGATATGAACAGACAATTTTCAGAGGATGAAATTGAAACTATTACCACTCATATGAAAGAGTGTTCCAAATCATTATTGATCAGAGAAATGCAAATTAAGACAACTCTGAGATACCATTACACACCTGTCAGATTGGCTAAGATGACAGGAAAAAATAATGATGAATGTTGAAGGGGATGCGGGAAAACGGGGACACTGATGCATTGTTGGTGGAGTTGTGAATGAATCCAACCATTCTGGAGAGCAATCTGGAATTATGCCCAAAAAGTTATCAAACTGTGCATACCCTTTGATCCAGAAGTGCTACTTCTGGGCTTATACCCCAAAGAGATACTAAAGAAGGGAAAGGGACCTGTATGTGCCAAAATGTTTGTAGCAGCCCTGTTTGTAGTGGCTAGAAACTGGAAAATGAATGGATGCCCATCAATTGAAGAATGGCTGGGTAAGTTGTGGTATATGAATGTTATGGAATATTATTGTTCTGTAAGAAATGACCAGCAGGATGAATACAGAGAGGCTTGGAGAGACTTACATGAACTGATGCTAAGTGAAATGAGCAGAACCAGGAGATCATTATACACTTCGACAACGATATTGTATGAGGATGTATTCCGATGGAAGTGGATTTCTTAGACAAAGAGACCTAACTGAGATTCAATTGATAAATGATGGACAGAAGCAGCTACACCTAAAGAAAGAACACTGGAAAACGAATGTGAACTATCTGCATTTTTGTTTTTCTTCCCGGGTTATTTTTACCTTCTGAATCCAATTCTCCCTGTGCAACAAGAGAACTGTTCAGTTCTGCAAACATATATTGTATCTAGGATATACTGCAACATATCTATCATATATAGGACTGCTTGCCATCTAGGGGAGGGGGTGGAGGGAGGAGAAAAATCAGAACAGAAATGAGTGCAAGGGATAATGTTGTAAAAAAATTACCCTGGCATGGATTCTGTCAATATAAAGTTATTATTAAATAAAATAAAATAAAATATTAAAAAAAATCAGTCCCAAGGAAATATGTCATTTTTTTTTAAATTCCAAATTACTGAATGCTTAAAAGTCCAGTAGAGGATGGAAGTGAAGGAAATGCCAGTTGGTTTTTAAAGAGTCTATTTATTTAACAAGCATTTACTAAGTGCCTACTATGTGTCAAATACAGTGCTGGGATTACAAACACAAAGATTTTTTAAAAACCTTCCCTTTGGGATACCTAGGTAACAGAGTGGATAGAGTACTGCCCTGGAGTCAGGAGATGCTGAGTTCAGATGTGACCTCAGACACTAGCTGAACAAGTCATTTTACTCCAATTGCCTTCATCCCCATCCCCCCCCCCCAAAGACCCTCCCCTAAGTAAGGTTCATTCTACTGAGAGTTAGACAACATACCAGAGTAATATGGAAATATAGTTTTCATGACTTCACATATATAATTGACATCCTATTGCTTGCCTTCTCAAAAGGTAGAAGAGAGGTAGAGGAGAGGATGGGAAGAAGTGAGAGAATTTGGAATGAAAATGTTTAAAAATTTTTTACATATAATTGGGAAATAGTTAATGAAAAAAGTAAAAATGTATTTTAAAATAAGAAGATCAAATCTCTTTCTGGATTCTGGATAGAAGGCAGGAACAACTAAGGAGATTAGCACACTCTTCCTCTGGTGAGGTGGCCTTGCTTTGAAGAATGCCAGAGATTCAGGTGAAAAGGAAATTCTTTCCAAGCACAGGACATGGAAGTAAGAGATAGAATCTCATGCCCACGGAACGAGACAGAGCAGACTTGTTTGGGTGAAACATCAGCTGAATAAAAGACACCAATATGCAATAAGTTTGGAAGATTCCTAATGTTTATGTATGTTGTACCCCTAACATATGATCATGTTATAACATGGTGTCGTAAATTCTATTTTATGAAAATATAATCCCTGAGAGGTAAGTATGGCTTTCCTGTGAAGAGGATTTATGATAGACACAGGGAGAGAAGAGATACTTTGGGGTAGCCTCTCCTGTAGGGCAGCTTGGTCAAGGGACATGAGGAGAAAACTTTTCATTATGTGCAAGGTCTATCTCCCTCAGTAGGCCATGACTCCAGACTTTGGCCAATCCCACCAGTCTTCAGGGAAACTCAGGGCATATTTAAGATTCTGCTCAAACTTCTTGTTAAAAGAGTAAAGTCAAAGTCTCTGACCAGGGAGGGCCAAGACCCATCCCAGACAAGTTGGTCTTGAGAGTACCTTCCTACCTCCAACCCTGCAACTTTAGGGGCCACAGGAAAAAAAGAGCTGGAGGGGAAAGGGAGAAATAGAAGGAAGGGACCAATAGTCAAATTTAGGAAAGGGTTTGTCAAGAAGTGTTTGATTTGTTCTACTTGTCTGAGAACAGGACTAAGACCAAAAAGTAGAAATGACATGGATTTCTGCTTGGGGCAAGAAAAGAACTTTCTCACAATAAAAGTTGTCCAACAGTGAAATATGCTGCCTCAGAAGACAAAGTTCCTCTTCAGGAGATTTGATGACCATTTGGGGATGTTGTGGAGGGAATCCCTGTTCCAATATAGACCATTTATCTCTCTGGAGATTCAAAGCTCTGGACCTTTCAGAGTACTAGCTGTCTGATTTCAACTCCAAGATACAAAATGCCCCTCCCAGGATAAGCTCTTATCATTCTAATCTCAACAGCATGCTGCTAACTCAAACTTTAACTGACACCATCTTCCTCAGCTTCTTTTTCTATCTGTTTGGGGGGCTAGAAGACTGAAGTATAAAGTTTTCTTTGATGGAAGGCAGAAACTGGAATTTGGTTCACTCCATTCTGAATCTGCTGCATTATCTGGCTTCTACTCCATGAAACTAAATACCCCCTTATCCCTTCATGGCCCCCAACCCCCACCCCTACTTTCCTGCCACTTTTTGTGTGTTGTATTCCACAATTAGATTATAAACTCCTTAAGGGCAAGGACTGTCTTTTTTAATTATTATTAATTGTATCCCCCAGGCTGGCACTTAGCCCAATGTCTGGCACATAATTTTCTGTTCAGTTGTCCAACTCTTTGTGATACCATCTAGAGTTTTCTTGGCAAAGTTACTGAAGTGATTTGCCATTTCCATTTCCAGTTCATTTTACAGGTGAGGAAACTGAGACAAATCGGGTTAAGTGACTTTCCCAGAGTCACACAACTAAAAAGTTTCTGAAGCCAGATTTGAACTCAGGAAATGTGTTTTCTGCTACCAGGCCCAGCACTCTATCCACTATACCAACTAGCTGCCTTCATCCATCATCCCACTCAAATGAAAATGAAATTTATGAATCTATTTTTACTATAAAGAAAAGTTATATGAACACCAAAAATGCTGATGTCAATGCTAATTTGTAACCACCAGTGATGGATTGAGAGAAAACATAAAGGAGGATAACAAAAGGTATGTGAGAAGTGTTAAAAAGGAAGAGAAGACCAAGAAAGGAGTAGTAGGAGAAAACATCAATGAGTGGCAAGAAAATAGCATTGGATTAATCAAGGCAGGAGATAAGGATCAAATGAGAAGCTGACATAGGCTGTATGCCTTGTAAAGTCACCAGTTGAAAAAGATTTCTGGATGTATAAGCAGGATGATTGTGGAGCCCCTGAATAATGAGTTTCCTTTAACCAAGGTGATGAGATTTACTACAAATAACTGAAAAACAGCCCCTAAGAAGCCTGATTTACACATTGATACCTATTCAGTTGGGCTTCAGAGGCTTAAGGGCTATGGTTGACAGGCTTAGGTGAAATAGACCCCTTTAACTGAACTGAAAGGAAAAGGCTCGTCATAAAACTATTCATTAAAAATGAGCAAAAGGTAACATTAAAATCCTCTCTCTCTACTGTCTATAAGAATGAAATGTAAAAGAACTCATTTCTTCTTAAGTTGTTCTTTTACAGTGTTTGTTTGTTTTCTTCCTTTGGCTTCCTGATCAGAATAAAGATAAAATGTGAGGGAGATTTTACTCTACTCCACCTAGACCAAAAAATGTATGGTGAGTGTTGGGTAAAGTCTGAGAAAGGAGTAAGTGAATCTCCAATTCCTACTAAGTTCTCTTTCCTGCTTTCTTTTCTGATCAAGAGGAGGAGAAAAGGTGATTTCTCCTCGCCCTTACTGCCTTCTTATTTAGAAGGCAGATCCTTTAGCCCAGACATTTCTTGAAAACCTTGGAAGAATTCCACTGGGAGCAACCAGTTTCTCCCAGTAGTAGAAAATAAGAAAAAAAACATTACTGATCTCAGCCTGAGGATACTACCTGGAGAACTATTCAGAGAGGGACTTGTATCCTCATGAAGGAGGGGCTTGAGACAGCTAGGTATTTTTTTAATCTGAACACATAAACAAAATGAAATGAAAACGAAAGAAATCAGGCTTTTAAAACTAGACAAATCTGGTTATGTTATATGTCTGCAAGTTACACACCTATTTGTAATTTGGATCTCAAAGGTTATAGATCATTTCATATTTAAAAAATTCCTCAAGTTGCAATAAAGCAGTGGGGTCACCCAGCCGTCTCCTTATGCCAGGATTCTTTGTAAGCCATTCTAGCTTCACAGACTTTGGCTGGGTTTGATATAAACAATTGATATAAATAAATCAGATGCACATGTGCATACCAGACATTGCCTCTCCAACACCTGTCACTCCCAAGCAGACTTATCGGTCTGGAAGATTGTAATGTTACCTTTTGCTCATTTTTCATGAATATTTTTATGACAAGTCTTTTCCTTTCAGTGCAGTTAAAGCGTCTGTTTCACCTTTCAATATCAAGCACATAAAAAAGTGATTCTTTCCCAATATTATACACTCTAGGGAGACAGCATGATGTAATAATCTTAGGCTGAGAAGTTTTGAGTATGAGTCTTAGATATACCACTAACAGGCTGACGTGGGCAAGTCCTTTCACTATTCCTCCACTTGGTTTCCTCACTTAGGAAATGGGAAAAAGAATACTTGTTCTGCCTAGTTCACATCATTGATATTAACTTCAAGTGGTCATCATTTCTTTCTGTATTATGAAATACTTAAAGATTTTTCTAAAGAGATACCATTTTGTCTCTGGAGAAAAATGTACTAAGCATGGATAGGCAGCCCTCTGTTTCTGTAACATTATAGTTGAAAGCAGGTGCTGCCAGTATTTGGGTTACAAGTGTGATTTTGAATATTAGGAACTCGTTTTGTAACCAAGGGTTCTTGACAGGAAATAGTTGGCAGCCTGTATGCACTTGACTTGAAACCCTCATATTAAGCATGAGTCTAAAATATCCAAAAATAAAACTGCAACTCTTAGGCCAGCTAGAAAAACAAAACAAAACAAAAAAAAAAAAAAAAAACACCCTTCAAGGCCATTTCTTGAAGTATATCCCATGAAGAAAAAAAGGTAGAAGAGAGGAAAAGAAATCATTTGGCCCGAGAACTTTAGCAAACACAGTTAAGTGTTTTCCATTGTGTAACTGATCTTGAAAAGAATTGCTCAAAGATGAAGAGGGCATCTTATATCATTCTGTCTCCTCAAGGCTATGGAAGCATACCTTAGCCATTTTTCATGACAGACTGAAGTCCAGTATTTATAAAGAATAATTTCACTTTTTGGCTTGAAATTTTGCTATCCCATGGAGCCAAAGGACTTCCCAACCCATTAGATATTTGAAGGCTTTTATAGTGGTTCCAAGCAGAGACCCCCAGCTGAAAAGCTCAGGCAGAGGATGGAATTGAGCCTGGGGCAAAGCAGAGTTCAAAATACTAACTCCCATATTCCTTACTGTAAATCTGTAGCATCTTTTAACCATGTTAATTTCGGGGGGAGGAGGAGAGAGTGTGAGATAGCATACTGGATTTGGTCTCAGAACAAATTGTCCCTCTGACAATTTGTAGTTGTGTGAACATGGGTGAGCCACTCTAAATCTATGATCTAAATCTGATTCTAGCTCTAAATATATGATCCTATGAAATCCAAAGATTCCTTTAAAATACACATGCACACACACATAGTAACTTCACAGTGAAAAAGAAACACACAAACAAAATATCAACAACAAACTACAATTTTTTCCTAATCCTTGTGATCACAAATTTTATCTTAACAAAAAGAAACACACAAACAAAATATCAACAACAAACTACAATTTTTTCCTAATCCTTGTGATCACAAATTTTATCTTAACAGAGTTGTGACCATTGTATGCACACAATTCTCTATTCTCCTTGGTTCACTAAGGTACTATTCCCATCGGAAGGGGACACAGGGTTGTTAGATGTTGGTTGTTACTGTTGCTTTAATTATAAAGCAATTCTGCATTTCCTGAATCTGCCCAGTCTCCCTGCATGGACGCAGCCCTCAAGTTTTTTCTAAGTACATAAATGGTCTTAAAGAATGATTGGACACAAAATCCATACCTTTGCTACCACCCTAGTGATAAGCCTTTGCCAACTTAGCTAGATTGGTGCTCTTACAATAGAAACACAGGGCAGTCCAGCATTGGGGCCACATCTGAAATCTTCCAGGCCTGGTAGGATCCTCACTTCTTCTGGGCCTTAGAGTCACCACTACACTACAAGAAGGAATCAGAGGCAGACCTTGGTGGACTTGTGAACAGCACAAAAAATAATCCTCAAGAATCTCAAATAAACAATTATCTTTTTCCTCCATGATTATTTATGCAAAATGGAAATCTATGAGAGAGGCGGAATGACCTAATTTAAAAAGCACTGAATTTGGAAATAGAAAACCTGGATTCTAGGTACTCTGTCTGCCATTCACTAACTATAATTTGCCAAATCACATACTCCATCACTTTCCTCATTTTCAAAATGAGGGTAAGAATATTTGTAATACCTACCTTATAATACCTGTTAAATGCCTCTCAACTTTCCTATGGAAATTTTTTTGCTTTTGCTTTTTTTGTTTTCCTGAGGCAATTGGGGTTAAGTGATTTGCCCAGGATCACACAGCTAGGAAGTGTTAAGTGTCTGAGGCCGTATTTTAACTCAGGTCCTTCTGACTTTGGGGCTGGTGCTCTATCCACTGTGCCAGCTAGCTGCCCTATGGAAATTTTTTAAGTGCCTACTGTATGCACATCCCTGACATAGGGAACTATGGTATTCCAAAATTAGGAGAGGGGTGGTGGCAAAGTAATAGTTTAAACCAGGGATAATGAAGATGTGTAATGAGGAAAGAGTGAATGGAACAAAAGTGAGAGACTTGCTCTACTTCAGGAGTTTTTAGGATTCATAATAAGATTTCAGATAGTCTGTGGACTTGGATGGGGAAAAAATTTTGCATTTTTATTTTCACAGCCTTGAATTGAAATTCAGCATTTCCTTCCATTTTGAGAATTTTTTTTTCCTGAAAAGGGGTTCATAGCCTTCATCAGATTGCCCAGAGAATTCATGGCATACAAACAACAAGCTAAAGACTTCTGCTTTTGAGGAAAGCACTTGCAAATTATAAAGAACTTTTCAAACATGAACCAAGATAAATCTAAGTAGCCATCATAAGTCTTAAACTGTGGGTCTCCACCTCATATGGGCTCTTGCAACTGAATGTGAGGGTCATGAAGTTATGATTTATTATTAGTAAATGTTTTATTTGTATACTTATTCTATATATGTATATTCCCAGGGTCACATAAAAATTTCTCTGGTGAAAAGGGCTTGTGAATAGAAAAAGTTTAAGAAGCCCTGGATGATCACTGGGTGGTCTAAAATTCTATAATACTGATTATTTGTCCTTCTTAATCACAAGATACTATTCCATTGATAATACTATTTTTTGGTTGTTATTAGCTCTTCTGGTTCACCTAGGTTGTCAGAATTGGGGTATGGAGAGAAAACAAATAAATCTAACTTTCCCCCTAAGGATTAGCATATTGATATCTCACTTTTGTGTTTCAAAAACAACCTCCAGGTGTTTTGGCTTTGAGGGAAGAAGAAGAGAGCACATAGATCAGATTTAAATAAAAAGAAGAGAAGAAAGTCATTTTTCCCAGAGACTGTGGAAATTTTCAGCAATGCTGATTCCTAAGAAAAAAAGCAAAAAGAGGAGCCTTTCAAACCACTGGGGTACTTTGCTCCCAAACAACGGTGGAACTGGAACTCGATGTGGCATTTTGTCAAAAAATACAAAGAAACTTCTGTGAGCAATTCCAAAGGGCCCCTCTCACAGGACTCTTTAAAAATTGCTGAAATTCCATTTATGAGACTCCTAAGTCCCAAGCTGAAACAGGTTATTGCTTTCTGGAGTTGCAACCTGCCTACCCAGCACTCCCCTCCCCAACTTCTGCTTTCCCACTCATCCCTCCAAAAAGAGACTGAGTTGGAAGAAGAAGATGGAGATTTGGATTATACTCCCTTCAGATCCCACTAAACCCAATTTTTCGAACCACTTTACATACGATTTCTCTTGTGATTCAACTCAGGCCTGTAAAATCTCTAAGACACTGGCAAATTTCAAATCATAGGGCCTTCCTTTGGTCTCCTGAGTAGCTAGGGAACATAGGAAAGTCCAAAACCAGAGACACAGCAAGAAAATCACCAATCTATAAGGGAGACTTTGAGGAGACACCCACTGAGGTCCTTTAGCATGAATTAAAGCAATGAGTTAACCAATAAATATTTATTGAATGTTAATTCTGTGCAAGGTGTTATGCTAGGTGCCTAAGAGGATATAAAGAAGAACATATGATCCTTCCCATATGGATTTTACAGTAGAAACAGGTCTATACCCTTATTGGTCCTCAATCTGCTCATCTGTAAAATGAGTATAATAATATCTGTTGTCCTCTCTTCATCATAGGATTCTAGATCTACAGTGAGAAAGAACCTCAGAGACTATTGTGTATAGTCTCCCATTTTACAGATGAAAACACTGGAACCTGAAGAGGTTAAATAGTTTGTCTAAAGTAGACAGGTAGATATATCACAATGGGATTTGAATCCAGGTCCTTTAACTGCGAAGTTGGTATTCATGTCACTGCTTTTTAACTTGTACCATTCTTAATAGGGGAGGCAATAAGAGATGTACAAGCAGGAGATTGGACAGAGCATTGAATGCCAAACTAATAAGTCTAGATTCCCTTTCCCCCCCGAAATTTAATTTATTTCATTTTAGTAATTTAGTTTATTTTTATATTAAGAACAAATAACCCAGATCTAAACCGAATTAGATTCATAAAAATTAAGAATGATTTCTTTTCTTTGCTCAAATTCCCAGCAAAGACCTTTCATGAATGCTAGTGGTGAAAGGGATTGCCCTTGACAAAGATAACATCAGACCCTAGGAGTTGAACTGAAGCCATTTCTGCTTTGTTTGTGCGGTTCTGATAACTCAGGAGCCAGACATTTAATCACTTTCTCTCCAGCTAACTTCACTCTCCCCTGCACTACTCAACCTTTCCCACCAGTTCACATTTCTTCCCTTCCCATGATCATTCCTTGCACCATTAAATTTAGCAATTTTGACCCCATATTCCTTCCTAGGTAATTACTGTTAAACTGTATCTATCACTTTGACTGACTCCATCTTCTGACCTTACATTAGAACTCCTCCTTATTATAAACCAATGAACCATGTTATAGAAAAACCTGACCAGGAACCAACAAGATCAAGAAATTGTTGTTAGGAAAAGTGAATCAAGAAAAAAACAAACAAGCACATTTTGGATCAACAGAGCCAGGAAGACCAGGACTAGTGACAGCAATGATGTTAAACCAAGAACATTAATATTCTGTTACTCTATTGCCTTCCATTCATATATACATTTTTAAAGCACCTTTACATATATAATTTCATTTGATATTCACAGCAATCTTTTAAAACAGGTTGGACTGTTCATCACCTCCATTTTACACATGAGAAAACAGAGACCTGGAGAAATTGGCTGACCCAAGGTCACCATAACTAGTCAGTGACAGCACAGGACTAAATATCCAGGTTCCTCATTCCTGTTTCAGTGTTTGTTCCATAATAGCAGAGATGTGTGAGAGGCAGTATTGTTACTGAATTAGGCATTAGCTGGACTCCATCCAGAAGCCTGTTTACTGCCCAATCATTTTGCTACAGGAAGGATATAATTTTTATTAGAGAAAAGAGCAAGCCCAGACAACAATGACCATATCCAGTCTCAAGGATCTGAATAATGGAGAAGGATGAAGGATGCTTCAGTTCCCACTGGGAGATAGAATGGATAGAGTGACTACAATGTGTTTTCAAAATTATCAAAGGAACTGCAAAACCTTGGAAAGGATATTAAGAAAAAAGACTTGAAAAAAGGATGCTAATTGTTCTGTTAAAGTTTTTATTATACTTTTAGAGAAATCATACTCCATTTTTCCTCACTGCAACTGAAATTCTTTGCTGCCACCCATTTTCACTCATGTTCATCATTAACAAGCATCAAGTTTTAAAGCAGTGATGTCAAATACATCTCTAAAGTGCCCCCAAGAATCAGATGTTATTAAAAAGTATTTAATACATACATATATATATATATATATATACACACACACACATACATATATATGTATTTATAAAATAAAAATATAATGGAAAATCATGTTGTTAAGTCATTTTTTTTTCAGTTATGTCTAACTCTTTGTGACTTCATTTGGGTTTTCTTGGCAAAGATACTGAAGTGATTTGCCATTTCCTTTTCCAGTTCATTTGACAAATGAAGAAATTGAGGCAAATAAGGTTACATGACTTGCACAGGCACATAGTTAGTGTCTTAGACCAGATTTCAACTCTGGAAAACGAGTCTTCTTGATTCCCAACCCAGTGTCTTCTCCACTGTGCTACCTGTTTGCCACAATAGAACACAGATAATGTGAATATGTAGCTTTCTAAGTTAGTATGCAGGCCCTTATGTATGTTTAGTGGTCTTATTTCTATTTGCATTTGATACCACTGTTTTTAGTAACATAAAAGTATTACATTCTTTGGAGATAATTACCCAACCCAAAGAATTTTATAGCCATTTTATAGTCCAGGAAGCTGAAATCTTGCCCCAGAAACATGAATACATCCAGGCAATCCTAAACTTCCCCAAACAAATTAAATGTGAATCAATCTATGGCCCAACTTCAAACCAACTATAGAATTATCAGAATCATCACCCTAGAATGGGGTTAGGATTAGTTCTTCAGCTCCAAATAAATCTGATTTTCTTTAGACTTTCAATATCAGGGAGGTCAGAAGTCAAATACATCATAAGATCATACACTCAGAGCTGGAAGAACTCTTAGAGACTATCTAGTCCCATCTTATCATTCTACAGATAAGGAAATTGAGGTCTTCCTGAGTCCAAGGTCACCTCTCTATCCACTGTATCACATGGTCTCCCCTAGAAACTTCTATCTAGAGGAGACTACTATATTTGGAAATGAAATAGAGACATCAATGAAAGAAAAAAATGTCAATACAACTGTTTTTAAAAGGAAAAACCTTTAAGAATTAAAAAAAAAAAAAAAAAAAGAAAATTGTGAATTCTTTTTTTCATGTCTTGTTAATCTAGATCAGAGGTCCCCAGCCATTGAAATGAAAAGTCCTTTAAAACAGGATTGTCTTATTTTTTTGTACATCCCCAATGTCTGAGGAGGCAGCATGGTATGGTAGATAAGAGTACTGGCCTTGGAATTAGGACAACAAGGCTCTGAAATAAAAGCTATTTCTAAAAGTAAGAAAAACTATTTAAAATGATGTTCTGTTTACAGCAGCCTTTTTAAAGTTTGGAAAATACTTGCAAGTGATTTCCAGATCAAGGAGAGAGATTTTTTTCCTTTACTTCTTTAGTTTAGTTGAATTTAGTTTATGTCTTTGCTTATAGGATATAAGCCAAGATTGCATTATTAAGGTTATTAAGTCAAGCCTTGTTTATTTTTCCTAAAGTAAGAAACCTTCAGGATAAAACCTTGTTCCTTAAGCACCTGGATGATCATGCTTTTATTTCTAGCCTTAGCAAGAAACCAAAGACTTATTATATTTTCACTCTATAACATCACCAATTATCTCCTGAAATCAATTTTCTTGCCTTAACCATATTTTCCTTCTGCAAGCACACTTGGAACTTAAGGGGAAAATGCCTCTTTTTTTTTTTGCCTCCTTTGATTCCCCAGACTAAAATAATGGATGACCACTGAAGGAAACAATCCATCCTACTATGTGATCAGAACTCTGGGATCTGTCATCTTCAAGTGAACTATGGTGATGAATTAGCAAGCTCCAACCCTGAAAACACAGCAATTCTCCCAATCAGGGGGTGGGGAAGGAGTAAAGGAGTATAGAGAGAAAGAAGAGAGCTCAGAAGTTATGACTTTTCCTGTTTATATGGAATTAACAAACAATGCAGGAGATGCTAAGGCCTTTCCAGCCACCACCTACAGCAAAGCCTTCAGACTTATCTTGAGATCTTATTTTAAGTCTTTAAAGCTTTGTGCTAAAACTGGGGAGGCCAGAAACAGATAATAAAGATAATACTAATCACTGACTCTAATGGAGGAGGGGTAGAGACAAGCCTCTCTCCAATCTTCCTGGAAATGCTGGAGAATGGTTAGCAGGACCATGCAGATGTGTAAAGCTTTGTATTCATCAACTTCATCATTTAATATAATTCTGTAATCTTCCATTCTACAGGGTATCCCAAAGGTTTTGGGAAAGTTGTAAGCTTTGGCACTTTAAAACTGCACCAAGACACTCTGTATTTAGGGACGACAATTTACTTAATCATTCAGAGCTCTTAATTTTCAGTAACACTGACCTAACCAAATCCATCATCTAATGGAGTGGGAAAAGTTCCACTCCCTGAGGGTGCTATAGGTCAGGTCTTCTTAAACTTTTTCCACTCATGACCCCTTTTTGCCAGAGAAATTTTTATGTGACCTTGGATTTTATAAATATGTAAAATTGGTATAAAAACCAAATATTTACTGAGAATAAGTCATAATTTCACAACCTCCCCCTCCCCCTATTCAGTTATGAGATCCCAAATGGGCTTGTGATCCACAGTTGAAGAGGCTTTGATATGGATACAGGTAGTGAATGAATCAGTTTGGCATGTATTTTCCCATAAAAACATTGCTGTAAAGGAATAGGTTGGATAGGGAACTGGGTCAGTCCAAATAAACATTCTCAATCCATAGGTCATAGCCTCAGAGATTAGCAAAGACAGAATTCATCTGCTTTACCCTTCTCATTTTAAAATCGAGGAACCTTGGGTCTATAGAAGTTTAGCATTCAGCACATTTCAATTCAGTTCAACAAATATTCACATACAATACATGAAGCACTGGGGAGGAGGGGCAGAAAAATCAAAAGTAAATTTGTATATGATTTAATAAGTTATAATAGTGTATACAAATAAACCAGTATAATCTCACTGCATTTGAGCTAAAAATTGCTAGGAGACATCTGAGAAGAGGAAAAAGCTATAGTAGTGATAGTTTGTCCTTCTTCTTGAAGAGAACCATGACATCAGGGAGGTGACGCCATGATATGCAAGTGAATTGAATTTAAATGAGGGCTGTACAAGGTCACCTGCTTCTTTCCCTTCAGAGTCATCTGAGTCCAGTGGCCAGATAGAGATCAGGACGACTGGAAATGGCCCTGGGTGCAATGGGAGACCTTGCCCTTTCCAAGATAAGATCTTTAATAGGGCTCAGTTTGTCTGAGGCAATGCCTGCTCTATGATTAAGACTAGGTAAGAAATGAGACAAAAAAAATTGTCTTTTTTTTACTTATTTAAAAATTTTCATCTAGGAGGGGAAGACCTTTGTGCATTTGAGCTAAAAAAGAACTAGAAAAGTTCTGAGAAGGGGAAAGTGCATTTTGGAATTGGAGGAGGAATCTGGGAAGGCTTCGCAGAGCCTGGGGACAGTATGTGAATGTGGCTTTGAAAGGTGGCTAAGATTAGGTATGTGCTGAGTTAGGGAAGGGGTGGGAGGGGTCTGATTCAGGGAGGGGAAGTGGGAGAATTCCAGTTTTAGAACAACAGGGGATGTCAAGTGCCAAAGCCCAGAGGTAATAAAGTATAGAATATATCAGAAGAGCAAGTTATCAGATTTGCCTGGAGCTTCAAGCAGGGAACAAGCTAGGAAATAACAGGAATAAAATAGGAAGGTTAATTTGGAATATATTATGATGGAAAAGTACTATATCCCAGCACTTTATTCTGCAGGAAATATGGGAGTATTGAAGGAATATTTCTGAGAGATAGTGATATCATCATACCTATACACTATAAACCTGTACCTAGCTTATGGCCAGCTAGGTGGTTCTATAGTCTACAGAGTGCTGGGCCAGAAGGCAGGAAGATTCATCTTCCTGAGTTCAAATCTAGCTTCAGACAGTAGCTGTGTGATTCTGGGCAAGTCACTTAACCCTGTTAGCTTCTGTTACTCCTCTGTAAAAGGAGCTGGAGAAGGAAATAGCAAATCTCTCCCATTGCCCAGAAAATCTCAAATGGAATTCTGAAGAGTTAGACACTAGTTGATTAAACAATAACTACTACTATTCATTAAAGAAATAGTCTTGAAATATTTAAGGGCAGAAAGAAAAGAAGAAACATAGACCTGTTTTTCTTTTTCCTTGTTATAGTGGCATCCACAAAATATTCAACACTAGAGAAAATTAAAAGTAGTGGATTTAGAAATTATCCAAAGTGTTCACTCAACTGTTTCCCCATAGATAATTTTTAAATGGCTGCAACAACAGTTGCAGTTGCAACAACAATAATAACAGCAATAGACAAACTCTCATTTCTTTTTCTAGCTCAATCAAGCCTTACTTCTCCATGAGAATAGTGCCATAGAAAATAATTAAATACTGCCCTCCAGAGGCCATTGGGAATTCAACTGCCTTCTGAGACTTGAATTGTCCAGAGAAAAATTCTTCAAGTTTATATCCCCCAGGGCAACCTGTAAGAAACCTACCGGGTGGTCTGTTCCTCCATACAGATTGGAAAGTTAAGACTAAAAGACTTGACAGCTGTTAGAATCTTACCCAGGAGATGAATCTTCAATAGATCTGATCAAGTTGGTACTTTTGGCTATTGTCTATTACAGATGTCAAATAGGTGGGCTTCTCTTCAGAACTTGGATGAGGCATTAGGAATGTGGTCAGATACCACAAGACTGGTGTAAATGTAAAGATGAAGAAAAGAGACTCAAAATGAAGACCTTCACATGCTAAGGCAGGGATTTTTGCATCATGATTTCTTTGGCAATCTAATGAAACATAAGGACCCCCTTGCAGAATAATGTTTTTAAATGAATAAAATACAGAAAATTTCAAAGGAAATAAATTAAAATTTAGTTTTCAGAATATTAAAAAACCCCAACAAACTCACAGACCCCAAGTTAAGAATATTTTATCAAAGGGATTTGATTTCACTGACATAAAATACTGTAGGCAATGACTGCCTGAAAAAGATAAAAGATAATGTCTGTGAGAAGTAGGTGTTGTTATTGCCATTATGGAGTTACCTACATAGAACAATTAGGAATAGCACTTTCTGGGTGAAGAGAATCAGCTGAAGCTGTTTGATTCCTCTGTCAGTATATTCATTAAAGAACAAACCTGATTTCTTCCTCCTTAACTCATCATAACCTTATTTGCTAAAACTTCCCTGTTTGGCTCTCGGGGGAAAAAAAGTTGCAGAACCAGATGCATCAGGTTTTTCAGGTCCCTGAACATTAACCTCTGATGGAGGTTTGCTCACTGACTGCTGATTTTCATGAGCCAGCCAAGCTTTTATTGAGGCTTTGGTTCCCAGGACTGTGCCAGATATTTAAAAGGGAAACAGGGACAGTGGATGTCTATATAAATACTCAAAGAGCTCTCAGATGAGACTGATGCACTGGAAACAAAGACTAAATAATTCGGGGAAGTAAGCAAAGGTCCAAAATGGGGAACAAATTATAAGTGCTATATAAAATACTACATTCACAAATTGGAACTTGAAGGCTGGTATTAGGGCAGCCACGTGTCATGACAGATTGGTATGGGGAAAGGGAGAAAGCTGAAGGAAAAGTAGGAATGAAATAAGAAAAATTATTATTAATAACTAATGATTTAAAGAGGATTAAGTTCCCCCCTTTTTTCTATTTTTAAAACGTCAGTCTCTGAAGATCAAGCTAAATTTCTCCTCTATCCTACCCAACCCAATCTCTAATCTCAGGTGAATTCCATTCAATCAAGTTTGGTGGAGATAGATCCTTTTGTTTATATAGCCAAAGCTGCAGATGGTCTAAATGGCTGTCTTTTTATTAATAACATGTTGGCCTAATTAATAAGATGATTAAATTACCCAGAAACTGTGTCTCTTGAACCTTTTTAGTCACCACAAAAGTTATCCTGAGACTTAGGGGAAAGGAACAGTTCTCTCTCTCTGGAACACAGGGATATTATTTGAAGAATAATCACAGATAAAGTTGATTAGATCTTACCATCAGTTCAGTGACACCGTAGGAAAATCACTTCCTATTTCCAGGTTTCAAATTTCTTCTCTGTTTAATAGAGGATTGGACAAAGTGAATTCTAATTTCCCTTCTTGTTCTAAGATTTGGTGACCACAAAGGGCACTGGAAACTACACAGAGAATCAAAGATCTTAAAAATCTCACTGAATTTAATCTCTTTATTTTTACAGATAAGGAAAAGGGTTAATTTGGTTAGGTGATTTGACTAAGATTGTTAATCATTTCAGTCCTGTCCCATTCTGTGGCCCCATTTGGGGTTTTCTTGTCAAAGATATTGAAGTGGTTTGACATTTTCTCTCCTTATCATTTTACAGATGAGGAAACTAATGCAAATAGGCTTAAGTGACAAGCCCAAGGTCTCATAGCTAATAAGTATCTGAAGCAGGATTAGAACTCATATCTATTTTTTAAAAAAATCCTGTGTCTGTCTTGATTCCATATCTAGCCTTCTGTCCACTACAGCAGTGATTCTCAAAGTATGGTCCAGGGAATCCTGGTAGTCTCTGAAACCTTTCCAGAGGGTCTATATATTTAAAATTAGTTTTTGGGCAGATCCTCAATAATTTTTAATAGTATAAAGACAGTGAGAAAAAAAATTGAGAACCACTGCATTAACCCACATTGCCACTTGATTCTATGTTCAACAGGGGAGCCAATGATGCTGTTTTTTGAAAGCCGGATTAATAAGAGGAAATCCACTTATACTCACTAATAGGTGGAGGTGACAGACAAAAAGAGAAGTTAAATCCAAGAAATAGTCCTAGGGAATGAAAAAAACTATGGATTACAACTGAATAAAGGGAAGGGGAGAGGGGGGCTTTCTTCAAATTGATACATATATGAAGTACAAGGAATAAAAGTGCCTTTAACTTCTGAATGCAAATCAAAATTCACCTGGAAAATATGAAAGTCCTTCCTAAATATTTGAGGTCCCTTAAATTGCAGAAACATATAATCAAACACACTGGCTTTCGCACAATGATCTACTCCCTCCCTGATGATTTATTTTTTCACATTGTCTCTGAGGCTTGTCTGGAGGAAAAGGTATATCCTTCAGATAAAGGTGTCTGCTAACTTCAACTTCACTCTGTCCCATGTCTTATTTAAGCCCTGAGGCTCACTTCTTGCTTCTGGTCAGAGAAATATAATGCCTTGATCCTTTTTATTAACCTTGCTCCTTTTAAAGAGTCTAGAGAGAGCTTCCAGCAGTCCTATGAAACCAATTCTGTTTTTCTAGGGCTCTAGGGCACACAAACTGTGAACATTTTATAAGCACAGTAGGAGAAGGAAATCCAAATGACAGATATAAAAAGCCACAACAGCTGAAGTCCTGGAGCCCCAAACAATACTTTGCAAAGACGTCCCTCTTTGGACCCAATCAGTCAAGCTATGCATCCTAATCCAGAACCCCTTCTTTTGGGGAACAGCTTCTTGCCTCAAGTAGGAGAAAGGACATTTTAGCAATAGAAAATCTGAGTTTAATTGATGGTTCTGTTCCTTGCTAGTAGAGCAAACTGGGACAAGTCATTTTCCTCATCTGTTGAGTTATGGGGTTAGACTTGACCATTTAAATCTGTTCCAGCTCAAATCCTAGAGGTCCTAGCTCTGACACTTGTTATCTGTGTGACTCTGGGCAAATCACTTAACCTCTATTTGCCTTTGTCCACAGAAGAAGGAAATGGCAAACAACATCAATATCTTTGCCAAGAAAATCCCATTTACAGCACTGATGTGTTATGGTCCACAGGGTCATGAAGAAGCAGACATACCAAACTATCAAATGGCAATAACAGTTCCTGACTTCAGGGCCAGAGCTCTATTCACTGCATCGCTTTGGCTGCTTCATAGGATCATTTGATTAGAGCTATGAAGAAAATCAGTTTTAGGAGTTTATTTAGGAGGCCACTGGAATTCATTGAATGGGGGGAGAGGACTGATGTGGCTAGACATAAGCCACTTGGGTGACAGTATAAAGGAGGGTTTGGAGTGAAGAACAACTTAAGCCCCACCATCACCCAAAACTTTCACTTCTAAGAGCTTAAACATTGAAGTTCCCTTCTTCAATTTAATATCCTGCCCTATTTCTCCCATTGCCTCATTCTGCTTCCATTTTCCCAAGCCAGCATTCTTCTTCTGTTCTCATTTGTCATTTTCCAGAGTCTTCACTTCACACAACTACTTGAGGGCATTTAACATTCAGTCATGGATACACTTCAGTACATTTTTATTCAGCTAAATGTTCAGAAAAAGCTAGAAGCACCAAAAAAAGGACAGAGGCTGCTAGTTAAGTGAAAGAGAACAAAGTAGTGCGGGGACACAGCACTATTAAAGTAATAATAATTCTTAGAAGTTTGTGTTCAACATTTTGTATGGTGACTTTTCCCAGTTTAATACAAAGCAGAAAATGGTATTAACTTTACATATCATGCATGAAGAAAAAAATGTATTTTATATCTTTGAAAAGTGAAGGAATTAAGTGGATTGTCCCTTTTTTTCCAGTTTGCCATTACTGAAGTGAAGGTTATGCCAGCTTTCTAGTCTTGCCTCAAAGTATGTCACTTTATTCTTGTAATTTGCCAACTCAACTAGGCTACTATTTGTTTCTCAACTGCAATAAGCAGACTCCCACCTTCATATACTCCTGCAGGTTGTCTCCATTCCCAGAATGTATGCATAGGATTGTAATTTTAGAGCTAGAAGTAAGCTTTGAGATCATCTGGTCCAATAATATATTTAAGATGGGGACACTGAGACTCAGAGATGTTAGGGGACCAGGTCATTATCACCTAGATGATAGAGCCAGACCTAGAAGCTGTGTGTTCTGACTCCTTATCTCCTTTTTAGAGAATCTTTCTCTTTTTTTCCAGACTCAGTTCTTTCCCTTCCTCTCTCTCCCCTCCCTTCCCTCTCTCTCTCTTCCTCCCCTCTTTCTCTCCCCTTTCATCTCTTTGGTATTTTAATAATGATTTAAACAAATTTTTGAGTTCCAACTTTTCTCCCTCTCTTGCCTTCCTCAAATCCCCACTCCCCAAAATGGTAAGCAATTTGATATAAATTATATATTTGCATAAAACATTTCCACATTCATCATGTAAAAGAGCTGCTATAAATGTTTTTGCATAAGTAGATCCTTCTCTCTTTTTCTCTGTATCTCTCTTCTCGCTTTTTTGCCTCCCTCTCTCCCTCCCTCTTCCTCCCTTCTTTCTTTTACTCTCTCCTTCCCCCTCACTTTCTCTATCCCCCTCTCTGTCCCTTCTTTCTTCTCCCTTTCTTCTTTTCTCTCCTTCCTTCTCTGTCTCTTCTCCTTTTCTCCTCTTCTCCTTTTCTTTGATCTTCTTGTTCTTTTCCTTCTCTTTCTCCTTCTTCTTCCTCCTCTCCTCATCCTCTAGCACACTCCAGTCTGACTTCTCCTTTGCTTCTGTAATATACCTTTGCACTATGGGTCATAGTTTAAAGCTAAAAGGGACCCTCAAAGTGATCATGTCCAACCCCCTCATTTTATAGATGACAAATTTGAGGCCCAGAATGCTTGAGTGTTAGATACATGATTAAAGGGTGTTTGATGTGGGATTTGAAATCAAGTATTCTTGATTCTAACTTCTTGAATACTATGTCATCTAAAAAAAAATCTTTGTATCCCCAGTTTCTAGCACAGTACTTTGTACAGTTATAGGCATTTTAATATGTTTGTTGAACTGAGTTAATAGGTAATCGAATGTGATTTAGTTTTAGTTGCCTAGATAGTTCTTCAAATGACACATTCAGGGCTCCCTGCTTAGCTTTCACAAAGTACCACTGTCTGGCACTCCTAATATCAACTATGTTCATGGGGAACAGGAGGTCCCTAAAAAACGTTGGTTCTTTCTTCATTCTCTTTACTGTGACTTGAGTGAAGCCTGACAATGCCAGAGCTCGCCTTACTGTGCCCTAGGGGGAGATGTCATTTTACATTTGCAAGGCAGAAAGCTATGTGGCAGAAAAAAAAAATAACTAGTTCACAGATGCTTGCTTGAAGATACTGTGGAGGTCATTTGGTACAGGGGTTCTGAAACATTTTTTTTCATCCTGGACCCCTTTAGCAGCCTGGTAAAGCCAATGGATATTTCCTAAATACAATTTTTTAATTCATAAAATAAAATACATAAGAAAAATACAAAGGGAACCAACTTTATTGAAAAACAGTTATCAAAATGTTTTTATTTTTTAAAAGTTCATTGGTCTTGAATAAAGAACTACTGACTCTAGCTCTCCTGCCTTATTTAACAGATGAGGAAACTGAAACCCAGAGTGGTCAAATAAATTTTTCAAGGTATTAAATATGAAAATATGAATATAAATGGCTCAAAGGAGCATAGATTTGTCTGGCCCAAAGATCTCAAATTACAGATGAACAAACTGAAGTCCAAAATGGTTGTGTCCAAAGTCATAAAAGTTAAGTATCAGAAGAAAAAAATTGAATATAGGTCCTCTAATTCCTAAATACAGCAGTCTTTCCACTAAATTATGTTTCTTCTCTAGCACTAGTGTCCATATGGAACTATCTTCATCCTAAATACAGCACTCTCCACTAAATTATGTTTCTTCTCTAGCACTAGTCTCCAAATGGAGCCATCTTCATCTTCCCTCCCTTCTCCCCTCCCATCATTTCTTTTGGTGTGCAATGACATTTCCAAACCACACAATTCATGCTTCATATCTGTCCTTAGTACAAAAGGAGCCCTTTAGTCAAGATGTAAGTCTCTCCTCACCCCCACCCCCCACCACTGCTCTCTAGCAATTGCTAAAACACAGCTTTAGGCTTTGGACTTTTCATTACCAACAAATCACACACCTTAGAGGAGAAAGAGACTGAGTTATGCACATGTCTAAAACACACTCCTAAAACATAAAACTTTGGCTATTTCATAGGGCAAAAGGGAGGAGAGTAGGGAGGCAAGAATGAAGAATGTGGCATGAAAGTTAGTTGTAAATATCTAGAGAAACTAATAATTTATTATTAGGAGCACATGGAATCATTGGGGGTTGGTGGAACTTGTATCAGAAAGTTATTTTTAAATGAATTTAAGCAATCTATGGAACTAAAGCAATAAGGCATCATTCTAGGCACTAGGAGACATGCAATGTTTAGAAAAGATATGTCTCTATCTTTATGGAGCCTACAGACTAAGAGGAGGACAAGAGTAAATACAATTATGATATACAATGTGATAAAATATTGTGTGGGAACCAAAGAGAAAATTTGTTATTGGGTAGATCAAGATGAAATCTTCAAGAAAAATGAGAAGGGATTGAAAAAGAGAGAAAAGTATAGGTATAGAGTAGACATTGAGGAAAATGCTAGTAACCCTCAGCAGATTTGAGAGATTAAGTACTCCAGTTTGAATGAATGGGAATCATACAAGATAAGATTTGAAAGATAAATTTATGCCAACTTGTATAGGGAAGTGAAAAACAAGAGTCTGACTTTTAATTTTGGAGGGCAATAGGGAGCCACTGGAGAATTGTGACCAGAGAAGTAATATGATTTAGCAATATACAGGAAGTCCTCAAAAGTGGTAAATCATCAGAAGGAAGATGAGTTTGGCAGCAACTCTTTGAAAACTATTGCAGCAGATGAATGAGAGCTTGTACTTGGGGTGGTAGCAATGGGAATCCAAAAGGAGAAGATAGATATAAGAGATACTGTAGGAATATACAGGAAGTTCTCAAGAATCTTCATCAGAAGGTCACCAATTATGGTAAGCAGATAAGAATAACATCGACTTAAAAGAGGAAAGGTATCTAAAGATTGGAATATAAGAATAGCTATGGCAGTAGGGAGCAAGAGCAAATCAATATCCCCTAATCCTTTGAGTCTAAGAAAACACTTAGAAAAGACACAGGCAACCAATGGATTATCTTGCAATGCATATGGTATCCTTGGGAACAGTCAGGTTTCAGATCAAGTGAGCTGGTAAAAGACATGTTGTGTTAAGAGACAGGTCAATTTTCCGAGAGCCTCCACAGCTATGGATCACAGCATCTGAAGGAGTTGCAGGGCCGCTTTTGCTGACACAGGTGTGTGGACTCGGAATGAGATAAATTAGAGGCAGAGGGAAGAGGAGGGAGATCAGACAATGCAACTGCCTTTCAATCTCCTTGTATCATCCTCTCACAAGAGGAAATCCATTCTAGGTTGGACCTCTAGCAGCCCCTGTATTCCAACAATATTTGTTCAAAAGTTCAAAGATTATATGAAATGGATGGGTAAAAAAAGCCAGAATTTCAAAGAAACTTCTGAGATTCTCTCTAATATGCAAATTTGTATTTTGCTTTACATCTTCTGCTCTTACACATTTTTTCTTCTCTATTTTTTCTCTCTTCTCTTTCTTTTGCTATTTCTCCCCTGCCCAGGCCTAAAGTCTGTTAGAGGGAGAAAAAAAAAAAAAACCTTTCTCTTGTATGTCTTTCTTGGATAATCTATAGACAAATGGTTAACTTTTGTGAAGGTTCTTTAAGGGAACCTCTATGCATTTTAAAATCAGGAAGCATTTCCTATGTGGCAGGTGTTGAGGATACAGCATTCTTGCCTACAAGCAGCTTACAATTAAAGAAGGAAGACAACATGTAGGTATATAAGTATGTGGGTGTATATTATATACACATATAACATAAGCTAGCTTCAGGAAGAACTGCAGTTCAGTGTTAGGAGTTGGGGTGGGGGAGAATCTCAGGAAAAACTTCATATAGAAAGTGATATCTGAGCTGAGACTTGAAAAGAACTAAGGGATTCCAAGAGGCAGAACTGAAAAGCATGGGAGATGGTGGTGGGAGATGGAGCACCCTGTGTGAGGAACAATAAGGAAGCCAGTATAGTTGGATTTCAGAGTATTCAGAGGAATTCAAGGAAAAAAGGGAATAAATTGCAAAGGACTTTACATGTCAAACAGTGGAGTTTATATTTGATTTTAGGGGTAACAGTGAGCCATTGAATAGAAAGATGATAGGGTGAGAGCTGCATTTTTAGGAAAATTACTTTGTTAGCTTTATAATGAGAGACTGAAATGTAATGGTAGAAAATAGCATTGGATGGGTTCTAGGAAAATTAATTTCTAATAAGATAAGTTATATGTTTTTATTTACTCATCTGTTAACAATAGTAATAATAAGAAGGTCAGATAATAGGATGAATGTTGAAGATGGGACTATATTTTTTTTTGGGGGGGGGGTTCTGTCCTGTGTGCCTAGCACTGGCACAAAAACAGTTTCTCAATAGATGCTTGCTTAAAGGATGGATGAAAGAATGGGTGCTCTCTAAAAACCCTTCAATAATTTCCCAAACAATAAATGAATTAGATAGAATTGGTGAAAGGATTGGTGAAAATAAAACTAGCAAAACCAATCCTAGAAAAGAGAAGTTGATATATCTCTATTTGGGGATGTCAGGAAGTTGTCTGGGATGCAGTCCAGCTTGAAATCAAGAGTAAGACACGAAGAACCAGACAGGAAGGACCTTGCTTCCTCAGTGAATAGAAGAGGGTAGGCTCTGGCTTGGGCTGTAGGTGGAGGCAGGAAGAGCAATCAGATTTCTCGGGGAGCCAGACAGGGGAGGACCTGGCCTGGGGAGGGTTAGATTTGAAGGATTGGCCACAAAGGCATCCAGGAGTTCGAAATTTCTCAGTGAAACTTATCAAGTAAGGAGAACTCTATCATCAGTAAGTGATTGATGTCTTATGTAGACAGACTAAACTAATTTCAGGCAGCCCCCATTTAAAAAGCATAATCAGAGAATCAGAAAAGAACTTTAGAGCAATGAACACTGGATTAAATATAAACTTAAGAGTCTAAGGAAAACTTTTATAGATCCATGCAGTGTCTAAGAAATTTGAACTTAGTGCAGTTTCAGTGTTTAAGACACCTCCCTTGGTTCATGTCTATATGCTCATTTATTGAGAAACTGGTCATACCAAAGGTCAAAAAAACAGTCTTAAATGAAATCAAATCCCATTTAACCTGCAAAACCCTTCTCGCCAAGTCTAAAGCCTGTAAAAACAATCAGAGTCTCCATGGTGAAAACACAAAGGTTTTAGTTATGAAAATGTGCCCCAAAGGAAGTGACAAGAGTACATGAGTCTGAAAGGCAGAGAAAGTCAGACCATGTCTATCGGACTGTGGGGTAGAATCCTATCCACACTCCTGTGGGAAAATACGAAATGATCACTGCCTCAGCATCTATGATCCTAAGCTGGACATATATCAGAATACAAGCTTCTTGAGGTCAGGGACTGTCTTGTTTTTTTTCCTTTGTAGTGCCAGTAGTAAGGACAGTCTCCAGCACATAGTGTTGTTCAGTTGTTTAAATCATGTCCAGCTCTTTGTGACCTCTTTGGGCATTTTCTTGGCAAAAATATTGGATGGTATTAAGTGATCACAAGGTTAAGTGACTTGCCCAGGGTCACACATTTGAACTTAGTCTTCCTGACTCTAGACCTGGCACTATGGTACCACCTAGGTGTTCCCTGGCATACAATAAATACTTAAACAATTCTTCATTTATTCATTCAAGACACTTTATAGCTTCTGGCCTCTTTGAGGGAATCAATTTATACCCCTCTGAATTGTAAATGTTTTGTCTTTACTGTAACTCAAAGTCCTTGAGAGTCTGTATTGAATTTTATATCCTTGTGAAAATTTTAAATTAAATGTCAAACAGAGGAGTTTATATTTAATACTAGAAACAAATGATTTAAACTCATATCCACTAAACCTTTGAAGAGAGATCCCATTTAGAGATAACTTTTAGTGAGGGAACCTGTTTAATTGTTTAAAGCTTGGTTTTGATCTGCATTATGCAAAAGTCAGAAAGGTCTGGCTTTTTTCAAAAGCATATTGGTAGGACCCTCTTGGTAAAGGAAGCAGTTCTTGGTGATGAAAAAATGAAAAGGCTGAAGCATATAGAACTTAGCCCCTAGGTGAAGAAATTTGAGAACAGACTGCAAGACTTATAGAGAAGATAGCTTGGAGCTGGGGGACCTACAGAGGGAAAAGAGTGTAAGAAGTGCTCATCCAAGAATACTTAAGTCACTAAGTGGTGGAAGAATTGTACTATTAACCCACCTGTACTCAGCTAAATGCTAGAATCAGTGAAAATGGATAGAACTGCCACCAGTGAAAGAAAGGCAACATAGAAAATGTGCTTTGAATGAATAAGTATTTTAAAAAATTTACAGGATCCTAGGATCACAGATTTTGAGTTGCAAGAGATCTTAGGGTCTTTCTCATTCTGATGAGTAAACTGAGACCCAGAAACATGATATAATTCGCCTAAGGTTATGTGGATATTCAGTGACAATTGTTTGAATCTTTGATATCACATATTTCCCCTAGTATATTTATAGAAAGTATCCTTAACATCACATATAATTGTCAAAATAAATAGTTTTGATTTTCATTTTTTAAAATACAGTATATTAAGGTAGAATTTTTAGTTTTTTTCATATCTACATGATTGAAATGAATGTAACCACAATGCCTTGGGACAGCTACCACAACTACCAGCAGACAGCCAGACAGGCATTAAAAAACCTCTCTGGGACTTTCCTTCTAACCTCAATCCCTTTAAAGTGATTGGAAATCACATCATCTCTCTTAATCTCCTTCTTAACCAGAGCTTCAGCCTTTCCTTCTTAACAAGCTATTGCCTTCCACATCTATCTCGAGATTGATATTCCTGAATGAATAGAAGAAGTAACTGCTTATTTATTGTGAAGATGGAACTGCCTCATTGTATTAACAGAGGACCTGAAAACACTCATGTTACAAATTCCTATGAGTTAAGACACAGTGTTTCTATGAGGACCCATGTTAAAATGAAGGGGTACAGCTTGGAAGAGGCAAGATTTTAAAACTATTTTCACTCACTAATATTTTAGTATGAGTTATTTTATTGGATGAGCTAGAACCGAGGAGTGAGTAAAATGGAACATAGGACTTACAAGTTTTGATTAGGAAGTAGAGAAAGAAGGGAAGGAAACAACAAAGTCATAGACTTCTGCCAGGGAGCATGTCCAAACAGGGCACTGAATTGGGAAAGGTCTTTGATATTCAGGAAGAAGCATAAAAGCCCCAAGCCCTAAGAGGGCAGAGAGGGTGCAAAAGATTAAATTTTGTCACTTCACAATCTTGCTGAGTGTTTGCCTTGCCAGATGATGTGAGTGAGGTGCAGTGATGAAAGGATTCTACAATTACTGTGGGTGGAAATTATCTTTATTATTACCACATTTTCAAAGTATGTGTGATTTTGCAAAACTGCAAGATAAGGCTTGGCTGGTCACTGGCCTGGGGTCAAACAGCTCATGGGCCTGAGAACAAGAGGAGGCAGATAGAGCTGGCAGCCGGACCAGGCCAGACCAGGCCAGACCATGATGGGATGCCCAAGATGGGGGATGAGTTTTGAAAAATGGAAACAAAAGGGAATCACCCCTGAGTGTGGCTCCAAGAAAAGAAAAATCTCCTGAGCTTTAAAGTTGTACAACTCAGTTGAACTCAGATCTAAGCTAGGCTAAGCCACTAAGAGGTAAAAAGATCACTTGTGTGTCAAGGAAGAACTAAGTCTTTTTTTTGTGACTGGAGAGTATGCTAGGCTATCGGTTTACACATGTTCCTCGGCCAGAGTGCAAAGACAGAAATTCTTAAAATGATATCAACTGATTACATCACATGGTATCTAGGTGAATAGATACTGAACACGAAATCAGGAAAAGTCTGCTTACGGTATCTGTGTGACCCTAAGTGAGTCACTAGTGGCCTAGCTGTACCGGACCTAAAACTGTATTATCAAAACCATGTGGTACTGGTTAAGAAATAGGGTGGTGGATCAGTGAAGTAGGTTAGGTAAACAAGACACAATAATCAATGACTAATCATCTAGTAAAGGACTCCAGCTTCTGAAATAAGACCTAAAACTGTATTATTGGTACTGGTTAAGAAATAGAATGGTGGATCAGTGGAGCAGGTTAGGTAAACAAGACAATGATTATAGTCATCTAGTGTTTGATAAACCAAAGGACTTGAGCTTTGGCAAAAACTGCTGGGAAAACTGGAAAAAAGTATGGCAGAAACTAGACATTGACAACACCTAACACCCTATACCAGGATAAGGTCGAAATGGGTTTCTGATTTAGACACAAAGGGTGATATTATAAGCAAATTAGGAAAACAAGGCATATCTGCCCCTCAGATCTGTAAAGAAGGGAAGAATTTATGGCCAAAGAAGAACTAGAGAACGTTCTAAAATGCAAAATGAATAATTTTGCTTACATTAAATTAAAAAGGTTTGGCACAAACAAAGCCGATGCTGCCAAGATTAAACGAGAATCAGAAAGTTGGGAAAGCTTTACAGCACCTTCTCCCCCTGCAATTTCAAAAGAAAAAAATTCACAGCCTCTTGAGTTCTGGAAGTCACCAGCCCGGGTCACCAGCAGGATTGAGAGGCTGCAAAAATTAGGATTATTCTTGCTGTACTTGCCTTCAACCACAAGATGGCAGGAGATAGCCCTTCTCTGGACCAGCCAGACCTGAATGGGCAACAAAGACCTGGGGAAGATCAGGACTGAGGGAGGAAGGCTTGGGTTGGGACTTGTACTCATTCAGGAACAGTGGATGGATCCCAGTGTCACTGAAGGTACTTTTGTGAGAGTTTGATCTACTCTCCGAGTTGTTTGTTTCAGTTCAAAGTTTTCCTAGCTCTTGAGTTATTCTTTGGGATTTGGGGCAAGTCCCTTCACCATTCCAGCCTCAGTTTCCCCATCTGTAATACAAGGATACAGTGAAAATCATGTGATCGAACGGAAAGTGCACTAGACTGGGGAAAGAAAGCCTGAGTTCTAGTGGCAATTCTATCACTAACTGGCTGTGGGACATCAGCTCCATCACCTAGTGTTGCTGTCTGTGCTTAATCACAAAATGAGGGAATGGGAATAGGTCCAATCGAGTTCTGAGAAATAAGATAATCTGAAAGTGGTTTGAAAATATATAGTACTTTCTGCAGTAATGCCCCATTTATCTGATAAGTGAAAGAGGTGTTCTATACACAGTATATTCCAGATGGTAAGATTCTTAATGATGCCTGAATTTAGTTCATGGTTTTTCTAAATTGCCGAAGTTTGGCCAAATTTAGAGAGAATTTTGAGCTCCAAATTCTCTATCTCCTTCCCCTTTCCTTTGAGAAGGTAAGCAATTTTGATATGGATTCCTGTATTTACTTTTTTATATTATTTATATAAATGTATATTGCACATATTGTTTGAATGGACTATTCATAATTTAAGTGCTAATTTTATTAAAAATTTAACCACTTCTTATGGAAAACATTTCAAATGTATTTTATCATTCCCTAATGGACTATAGTGCACTGAACTTAATTTGTCTTAAGAAACAGGCATTCCTAGGATACAGCAATACTTGTCACTACTTCTGGCACTGTTTCCTAGCCCTCTCTCAAAATGGTTTCTCATATGCAAAAATTCATGAAGAATTAAAATTTTCCAGGAGAAACAGAAATTCAAAATTGTTTTAATTTTTAAAAAAACTAGTATAAGTCAGTAAATTTGGGCTGAAAAATAGCTCTATTCCTGAAATATAAAATTGGATGTGCTTTGTGTTCAATCTAGTTTCTTCATTTTCTTCTCATTTATTTCTGAGTTCGCAGAAGTATTTTCAGGGTATATATTCTCAGGGTATGGGGTTGCATGATCATCATTATCTAACTTCATTCTTATATAAAAGTATCTAGTCAAAGTTTACTTTCTGAGAAGCAAACTTAATCCTATTCAACAAGGAGCCTTTTAGTTGGGGGAAAAAGTTGTTTGGTTTTTGTCCTGAATTTTGGTGCCAGCCTGGAACAAGCTGTCCTCACATGGTTCAGCTGATGTTTGCTTATAAAATGCCCTACCCAGCTGGAGTGCCATCCTACAAAGTGCTCCTTGTATGGACAAATAGAGAACACCCTCCTCATTCAGTCTCCCCTTTGCAAATCGACCTAGTTTCAAAGCCAAAAACAAAAAAAAAACACCTCAATCCACAGCAAGTCCATCTTCACCTCAACCTTGGCCAGGAGCACCAGAAGACCACAAACAGAAAACTTTCCTCTGAATCATGGGCCAGGTATGCAAACTGAGTCTTGTGTCCAAGCATCAGAATGCACCTTGACATTCAGTACAGACTGCTGGGAGCATTGTGGGGATTTCTGCAGAAAACTTTGAGCTATGCTCATCAGAGCGGCCATACCAGCTCATGATGGCTAAGCCTCCTGGACCTTTCACTCCATCCCAGGTCACAATCCAGAGCAAAGTGAAGACTCTGGAACTAACCTGAGAAAAAAAGGGCAATAGCAAGAATGGTGAACTCAGTAGAATCAGACCCAGTTATATCTCAATTAAAATTTGTCATGGTACTAATTTTCTTATTTCTATTTAAGGCATTACCATCTTTTTTTAAAATCATTAAAGCTTTTTATTTTCAAAACATATGCATAGATAATTTTCAACATACATCTTTGCAAAATCTTGTGTTCCAAAATTTTCCCTCCCTTCCCCTCACTCTTTCCTCTAGACAGCATGTAATCCAATATGTTAAATTTGTGCAGTTCTTCTATACATATTTCCACAATTATCATGCTACACAAGAAAAATCAAATCACAAGGGGAAAAAAATTAGAAAGAAAACAAAAAGCAAGCAAACAACAATTAAAAAAAAAAAAAAAAGAAAATGCTATCTTGTGATCCACACTCAGTCCCTATGATCCTCTCTCTGGGTGCAGATGGCTCACTCCATCATAAGATCATTGGAACTGAAGGCACTACCATCTTTCCAGACAACCACAACAATATAGTAAGTTGTCAACTACCTTACACTAACCATATCTCTCCCCTTCTCTCTATTCACACAGCTACCACATTAGTCCAGGCCAATATCACCCTTCATCTGCACTATTAATATCTGATATTATACATATTATGTAAAACATGAATGTATATGACATATAAAATTATATGTGATGCAATGGACTCAGTCTTCTAATTGATCTTCCTGGCAAATCTCTGCCATTTCTAATTCATCCTCCACTCAGTTGCCAGCAATTTTCCCAAATGGTACAGTGGATAGAGTACCAGTCTTGAAGTCAGGAGGACCGGAGTTCAAATTCAGCCTCAAGGACTTAACACCTATTAGCTGTGTGATCTTGGGCAAGTTACTTAACTCCAATTGCCTTGCCAAAAAAAAAAAGGTTTTAAAAAAAGAATAGATTTTATTATCCCACTCCTTTCCACAAAAACTATAGTAGCTCCCTATTGCTTCTAGAATTAAATTGCATATTGCTCCAACTTACCTTTCCAGGCTTATTAAATATGACTATTCTTTATGACCTTGATAGTTGGGTTAAAAAAAAACCAGGTCTATTACTGTTTCTTGTATATAATATTCCATTTCCTATCAGCTTCCTTGAATAGGCTGTCCCCCATGCCTAGAACGCACTCACCTAAGACTGAATTTCTAACTTCTTTCAAAGCTCAGCATAAGCATTGCCTCTCAAATGGGGTCTTTCTTGATGTCTCCAGCCACTAGTGCTTCTTCCTGCCCCTTCAAATTACCCTGTATTTACTTTTTAAAAAAATATTATTATTTTATTAAATTTTTCACAATTAAGAGTTAAAAAAATTTAGTGATATTTCAGAAAATTTTGAGATCCAAATTTTCTTTTTCTCTCTCTCCCCTCTGAGAAGGAAAACAATGTGATATATATTCTTATTTTTACTTTTTATATAATTTGTATGTGTACATGTTGATAGAACGAAAGTTCCATGAGGGCAGAGCTATCTCATTTTGGCTTCTAACAGAGATCCTCAGTGCCTGGTATACTGATCTCAATACTGCTTATTGATAACTGATGATGATGCTTATCATCATTATTTTTATTTTTATTAATAGACAGCATTTATAAAGAGTTTTATATATTTTATAAAGCTCTTTATATATTATCTCATTTGAGACCCACAACAATCCTATGAGCTCAAACTTTTAAGTATTATTTTCCCTTACTTTGTAGAAAAGGAAACAAGTTCAGAGAAATTCAATGCCTTGTCCACATTCAGTAAAGATGATCAGAGAGTACATATGGCATTATGGTACATGGGGAGCTGCCTAATATAAAAGCACTGGGATATAGGAGGTGAAAAATCAAGTTTAGTGAATGACTATTATGCCAATTTAATTGGAAAGAAGAATATATGAAGAGGAATAATAGAAATTAAACATTATGAGGAAATTGTGAACCAGTCTGTATAAAAAAACAGACTGAATGTGGATTTTATCCCAGAATCAAGAGGGACTTGGGCCAGTGACAGAGCCAAATCTTTATCTTCCAAATATCAATTTGGCAACTATGTGGAGAATAAATTGTAGAGTGGAAAGACTGAAAGAGAGTAGGGAAAATAAATGGCATTTCCCCAAGTAAGGAAGAAGACTTGAAATAAGTAGTGACCCAGAAATACTACTACGAGACCTTTGGCCCAAAGACATCAAAAAAAAAAAAAAAAAAAAAAGGACCCATAGTTACAAAAATATTTATAGCAGTTACTTTTTGTGGCAAAGCACTGGATATTGAAAGGATGCTCATTCATTTGGGAATGACTGAGCAAGTTGTGGTATGAAATTTTTTTATTAAAGCTTTTTATTTTCAAAATATATGCATGGATAATTCTCAACATTCATCCTTGTAAAACCTTGTGTTCCAAATTTTTTCCCCTCCCCCTCACCTTCTCCCCTAGATGACAAATAATCTAATAGAAGTTAAACATATTTAACTTAACTTTTATTTATGGATGATAAATTTGGTGATGAAAAAATGAAAAGGCTGAAGCATATAGAACTTAGCCCCTAGGTGAAGAAATTTGAGAACAGACTGCAAGACTTATAGAGAAGATAGCTTGGAGGTGGGGGACCTACAGAGGGAAAAGAGTGTAAGAAGTGCTCATTCGAGTACAAGATAAATAAAATAAATATTTAATTCATTTCTATACATATTTCCATAATTATCATGCTACACAAGAAAATCAGATCAAAAAGGGAAAAAATGAAAAAGAAAACAAAATGCAAGCAAACAACAATAAAAAGTGAAAATATGTTGTGATCTACCCTCAGTTCTATGGTATGTAATTGTGATGGAATAATATTGTGCTATAAGAAATGATAAGCAGGATGCTCTCAGAAAAACCTGGGAAGACCTATATGAACTAAAGTAAAGTGAACTGAGCAGAATCAGGAGAACACTGTACACAGTAACAGCAGTATTATGATGATTCACTGGGACTTAGCAATTCTGATCAAGAAAATGATTTAAGATTAATTTTAAAGGACTCATGATGAAAAATATTATCCATCTCCAGAGGGAGAACTGATGAACTCAGTAGATTGAAACATACTTTTTTCACTATCTTTATTTTCCTTACTTTTTTTTTTTTTTTGGCAACATGACTACTACAGAAATGTTATTGTCCTTCATTCTCAAAGAGGGCCATGACGTCAGGGAGCTGATGCCATGATATGTGAGTGAATTGGATTTAAGCGAGGGAGGCTGTGCAAGGTCACTTGCCTCAGTTTCTCCTCCAGAACCATATGGATCAAGGGGCCAGATATAACTCCCATTTCATCCAGGGCCATCTCTAGTCATCTTGATTGAATATGGAAATAGGTTTTGTATGACTTCACATGTATAATAATATCACAGAAGAGACCTTGAAGCCTATAAAATTGAACCCCTTCACTTTACAGATAAGGAAACTGAGGCAGGCAGCGCTTAAGTCAGGGGCAATAACTAGAGAGTGTCTGAAGCAGGATTTTAACTCTGGTCTCCTTGATTCTAAGTCTATCAATCTCTCCACTGGGATCCCTACTGAGCACATTATATGTTTAGGACTTCTGCCATAAGCTGACTTCCAGCACATATTCTATACAAGCAAAGCTCACGCTCGTTGACACAACATCTAATAAGCTAAACAGCTGCTCACCTGGCCCCAGTGACATCGACTCCCACCATGAGCTGCCCATTCAGGGAGAGGATCTCGTCCCTCAGTCTCACTTTCCCGCACTTCCCAGCCGGGCTGTTCTTCTTGAGCTCGGTCACCCAGATGCAGCCCACGTCCAGCACCGGACCCTGGCGCGTCTTGCGCTTCTTCCCACCGCGCCGTCTTTCACCATAGTCTCCAAAAACAGGGATGTTCCCAAAACTGAGTCCCACAGTGTCCATGTCCCCCATCTCTTTCGTCAGGTACACAGTGCAGATCTCCATCTCCAGGGGGCTCTGGTCCAGCACAAGTGTGCTTTCGTCCACAGCGAAGTTCAGCTGGATGTATTCTCGGAGCTTCTGGATGGCCGCCTGGCAGAGCCGGTGCTCGGGCCCTCCCTGGGCCTCCTGCAGGTTGCTGCGCAGCCACTGGAGCAGGAGAGGGAGATGCAGCCCCGCGTTGTCCTGGGTGATGGGCATGGCGCTCACCCCAGGCTGCCACCATCATGAGCAGAAGTACTGGCAAGGGGCCGGGGCAGGCCTAAGCCTCGGGGACTTCCTGGCCGTCATCGGCTCGGCCCGTGTCCATGCTCGGACGGGCAGGAGAGCACGGGGGTAGCCCCCGCAATGTGGAGCCGCTGTTGGCCTTGGCAAGGCGAGCACAGGACACGTTTAGCAAAACACTGGAACAATTGCCACAGAGCACTCAACAAGAGGAGGAAGGAAGTGTCAAACAAGTTCTTGCTTGGATGGTTTAACAGCTGCCCAGAAGGGAACTACGTGGAAATTAGGTATTCCACCAGAAGTGACATCACCTCATGACCCATGCTTATTCACACCTGTGAGGGGAAAAAAGAAAAACAGGTAGAAAACATCTCTATTAAAAATGAGGGATACTCTTGCTGGACCATGTAAAATAAACATTCAGAGTTCTATAAATGCTTTCCTCACAAAAGGTCTGAGTGAGCAGTGCAAATATCATTATTTATGACCATTTTGCATAAAGGGAAACTGAGACTCAGAGAGGTCAGATTCCTCCCATAGCTGACAAGTGCCTAAATATGTCATCTTCTTCTTCTTCTTCTTCTTTTTTTTTTTTGCTGAGGCAATTGGAGTTCAGTGACTTGCCAGGGTCACACAGCTAGGAAGTGTTAAGTGTCTAAGGCTGGATTTGAACTCAGGTCCTCTTGACTTCAGGACCAGTGCTCTGTCCACTGAGCAGCCCCTTAAGTAGGATCTTAAACCATGCTCTGCTAACCACCAGTCCAGTGTTCTCTCTCACACAAGGAAGAATTTTCTTTTTGCAGACAGATAACAAGAAGGAAGGACACAGCACCCTCAGCTGGTCTCTGATCTCCTCAATTCCCTGAATATATTTTCCTCATCCAAAGGCTATTTTTTCTCTAAAGACTACTTAGATTAAATGCAGACAGGATGATCATTCCCAGCATCCTCCATACTCGTTCCACAACACACACCATCACTCCTGTACATACACTTGCAGCTGGAAGAAATCTTATTGGTCTTCCAATCCAATTCCTTCATTTCACAGATGAGGAACCTAAAACCCCAAATCACTTTTGGAGTAACTGAAAAATCCAGAATCTGATGCTAGTTCTAGCTAGGTGAGGCAGTGGGTAGAACACTGGGCTTGGAGTCAAGATGAACCATGATCAGATTCCATCTCAGACACTTATTGGGTATATGATCTGGTCAATCAATTAATCTCTCCTAGCCTCAGTTTCCTCAACAATAAAATGGAGATAATATCAAATAATATATATAAAAGCACTTTGCAAATCCTAAAATGCTATATTTTTTATTTGTGATGGGCAGACAATTCTTTGTGACCCTGTTTGGAATTTTCTTGGTAAAGATACTGGAACGATTTGCCATTTCCATCTTCAACCCATATGAAAGATGAGGAAACTGAGGCAAAGAGTTACATGATTTGCCCAGAGTCACAGAGCTAACAAGTTGTGAGAATGATGGGGGCTGTTGTGGAATGAGCATGGGGGATGCTGGGAATAGTCATCCCTTCTGCATTTAATTTAAGTAGCCTTTAGACTAAAAATAGCCTTTGAATGAAGGAAAATACATTCAGGGAATTGAGGAGATCAGGGACCAGTTGAGGGTGCTGTGTCCTTCCTAATAATTATCATGAACCCTCTATTTTAACCAAATCCATTTTCTTGCTATTCCATGAACAACACTTCATCTCTAAGATATGGCTGTCCTGCATGCTCAGAATGCTCTCTCTCCTCATCCCTGCCTACTGGCTTCCATTAAAAACATTTCCCAATCCCTCTTAATTCTAGTATTTCCTGTTTATTCTACAAATAATTTGTATATATTAGTTGACTCATCTTCCTCCCCTTCACCCCCTTAAACTGTGAGCTCCTTGAGGTAGATTGTCTTTTGCTTTCTTTTATATTCCCAGCACTTAGCCCATAGTAGTATTTAATAAATGTCCACTGACTGACTGTCTTTCCTAAATGATATTGCATCTCTGGCTTTAATCCTTATGCCTCTCCCGTGCCTAAAATACTTTCTCTTCTTTCCCTCACATCTTGGAATTCCTCATGCCTTTCAGGGCTCAGCTCAGGTACCAACAAGCTCCCCTACCCTCTATCTCATGATACCTTTTCTTGTCCTTTTCTAATTATTTATACTCACTCCACATCTCTGCTTCCATATTATATGTTCATCTTTGTATTTGCCCCATCCTACCTCCACCCAGTCCTTGAAGACCACATTTTTGTCTTTGTATATAAAACCCAGTTTAGCTCTATCTTTCTGAAATCCAATTACCTGCAAGTCAAGACCTCACTCTCCTGGTGTCATTGGTCCTCTTTGAGGACAAAGAACGATCAATAACAATATAACCAAGTACTTTGCAACATTTCAATGTGAATAAACATTTAGTACAAAATGATTATACAATCATCACATATAATTATTCATTATACTAATTATTGCATATAACTTATTATGTTATATATTAATTATGTGTAATGTACATAATGATATGTGTCTGGCACATAGAAAGGGGCTTAATAAATGCCTGATTGATGAATAAATGAATGAATGAATGAATGAGCTTCTCTCCCCTAAAATTTCAAATATGCACAACCAGTCAATCAATGACATGGTAATATTTCTAGGTGCCCATGACAATTGGGAGTCTTATAATTTCTTTGCCCAAAATCAATGGCTCTTCCCATTCTCAGATTCTATTGTGAGTCAATCTAAGTAAGGAATATCAGATCATCTGTGTCTATTATAATGATTGAGGGTAATTAAATGCATAAGCATCCCCACCTCCATGTACCAAATATCCTGAAGATAACTATTCTTTTCCAAGTTAACACGCAAGGAAAGAATGGAGCATTCTGAGCATTGAAGACTTGGGCCCAGAAAGTCCTTGTTCCAAAGAGAAATACGAACATGGCAGTCTCCTGAATAAATCAATCAGTGAAAATTCTCTCAGGCTGTACATACCTGCCTACAATCAGAGGTTTTCAACAACAGGGAACTAGCAGGGAACATTCCTATGTGAGATGCTATGGGAGTGGAGTTTCTTTGCCCGTCACATGTGATTCTCAAATTAGATTTCCCTCCAAGAAAGCTTCAAACAGGCAAATTATTCTGAGTTCCTTGATACTGACAAGCTTCTCATCCAAAATCTAAGTTTACATTGGGAAGAAATGTCGAACTTAACAGCCTTCTTTACTCTTCCCCTGCCAAGGGACTGGACTACCCTCAGCTGGACACACAGGCCTCCAGGCAAGGACAAGCTAGTCCCTATGACCAACAGTTGGCAGTGAGTATTCAAACTTTCCTGGGCTGAAACAGGCCCTGTATCAGATACTCTGCTAATGGGGTCTTAGCTACTCTAAGCTATTCTAAATGCCTATTCTTTAATCTGGTCTTAACTTCCTGGATTCTAAATCTTTTTTCCCTTCTGTGTATTATTCCCTTTTTGGCTGGGGTCAGAATTTCCAATTGGAGGAGGAGGAGGAGGTAGGAAAGCCTTGTCAATAAATACTAATGAGGCATATGAAGAAATGTGACAGAGGGTTGGGACTTCCTACAGTACTTCTTGAGTGACTGGTGAACTGGGGCCAAAACTGGGGGGAAAAGCTGAAACTAAACTCAAGATGAGTCAGCCTGAGATAGTCAGATGTGTCCCAGAGGTGTGCTAGCAATATTTAAGAACGAAATCTTTAGGTGTGAGGGGGGAAATCATGTACCTTTTTCATTGAATTTGCCTTTTTTATATTTTCTACATAACTTTCTAAAGACTAAGCAATTAACAAAACAACAAATCAAGCCCTGATTTGTAGCATTTATCAATTTCCAAGACATAAATGCTTACATTGAAAATAAAATAATCAACTTGTTTTACGATGGCCTTAGGCTCCTCCTTGGTATAGAAATCTGCTATGAAAGAGGAAAGGTCTCAGATGGGAACCAGCACTAGTGGAAAAAGTGACAGGAAGGGAAGGGCCGGGCTGAAGATGGGCCCCTCTAGTAGAATTAGTTATTTCCCAGAGGTCTTTTTCTCGGGCCCCTCCATTCACTTTAAGAAACATCTATTAAGCATCTTAGATTTTGCTCTGAGGAAGATAAACAATTTAGCTAAGGCCCGAGCCCACCAGGAGCTTTGAGTCTAGAAGGCAAGTAACTATGGGTACAATCTGATTTAAGTGCATTGGAGCAGTACAAATTCCTGATTTCCAGGCAATTCTGCATTATGGGAAGCATTCATGTCTTAGAAATACATCTGAGGCCTCATATAGCCTGTCCTAGTCTCAAAGGGGTTTAGCTATTGATGGTAGGCCTAGGAGGCAGAGAAGCTTAATGTCTATCTTCAGGATAGATAACTGAACCTGTGATTTCATTGGTGTAGGTCAAGGAAATTCCCTGTACCAATGCAAGGATTAGAGCCAGGGATTGAAGACAGGACTTTCCAGTTCTTTAGTCATTATACCACAGTGTTTCTCTGTGTAAGTCACACACATAGATGGAAAAACAAATTCAGAAGAATACAAAGATATCAGAAATCAACATTTCAGTCAATATCATTTTTTGAGAGTTTATAATATTCAAATTTGGAGCCTGAGTATCAGGTTCAAGTTTTAGCTAGTTCTGTCACTAGCTGTTTACCCCTAGGCCATTTATCTAATTTCTTTGGGCAGCTTTTCTCATCTCTAGAATGAGAACTGGACTAGCTAACCTTTAAGGTTCCTTTTGGCTTAGATATTTGTGATTTTGTGTGACTAGGGAGATGTGACACTTCTTATTTTCATCAAATTTGTAATGAGAATAACAGAGAGGACCAAATTCTGCTGGAGTAGACCATGAGCCCTAGAGAAATCTTTTGAGAATTGTTGACACTGCCTCCTTTCACCGATTCACCTCCCGGGGTTGGGCAGATTATTGAACCATAGCGGGAAGAGTTTTACAATTTTCTTCTGATTACAGGGGTAGCAAAAGCATTCAAAAGACTGTTGTATGAATTTGGGAAATAATATAAATTTAATTTATTCTCAGAAATTAGATGGATGAGGCTTTTTGAATTAAGTTTCTTCGTAAGGAGTGCCAAGAGACCCTCCAACCAGGACATACTGTAAGGGAACATCATACTATTATCTTTTCCATTCTGATCTCTCCCCTAGCCTGCTCCATGAAGGGAGGGAGCATTCTAATCTCCCCACAAAGAGTTGAAAAATCAGTGTTAGAGATCAAAAGACAAAGGTTTAAATCACCCTTATTTTACAGATGAAATGAAGTGACTTGCCCAAGCCCACAAAGATTGTATCGAAGGCAAGATTTGAATCTCGGACTACTAGATTTCTAGTCAGGATTCCTTTCATTCTGTCACACTTCTTTCCTTCTCACTTATATTGCCCAGTGGTCTTTTCTCTGAGAGAGACAGGAATGGGGGTGAGAGGTAGAGTGGGTAGGGGAAAGAGGAAAGATAGAAGAAAGAGAAAGATAGAGGGCAGAGAAACTGAAAAAGGGACAGAAAGAAAGGGGGAGAGAGAAAAAAGAGAGGGGGGAAAGGAAAGAAGAAGAGGAAGAGGAAGAAGAGGAAAATGAAGAAGAAGAAGAAGAAGAAGAAGAAGAGAAAGAGGAAGAGGGAAAGGAATAGGAGGAAAGAGAAGAAGGAAGAGGGAAGGGAGGAGAGAGGGGGAGAGGGAGGGGAGGAGGAGAAAGAGGGAAAGGAAGGAGAGGAAGAAGGGGGAGGGGAGAGACTTATCCGTCAAAATATTAGGAAAGATAACAGGAAAGAGAAATCAGAAACCAGGTCATAATGGAAACTAACAGGAAAAGCACTCACTTTACAAACATTTGATATGTGTGTGTGTGTGTGTGTGTGTGTGTGTGAAAGAGAGAGAGAGAGAGAGAAGAAAGAGAAAAGAGAAGAAGAAAGGAGAGGAAGGCGAGAAAGGGAAAGGAAGGGAAGAAAGAAAGAGGAGGAGGAGGAGGAGGAGGAGGAAGAGGAGGAGGAGGAGGATAAAAGGAGAGAGATGATCTTGGGGGAAAGAGTAGAACCTAACCATTATTTGAGAAGGAATATCCCTTAAAAAACTGGAAACTACAAGGATGGTTTATGAAAGTTTTCTGCAAAGAATTCAATTGACAGAATAAAGTTAGGAATTGGGAGAACAGACTTGAAGATTTTATTCAAAAATATGAAGTGACTAAATTCAGACAGAATCAATGGCTAGAAGAGTTTGCTAGAATACCATTAGACTCCAAACCCTATTTATCATAGAGCCATTGACTGTTACAGCTAGAAGGAATCCCAGCAGCCCCTCTAGTCCAAGTACTCCATACCAAAGAAGAAATCATGAGCCCAGAGTGGTGAAGAGCCTTCCCTCACGTCACACAGCTAGCTTGTTACAGAACAAGAAGTAGAATCCAGTCCCTTGGATTTTGGATTTTAACCCCATGTTAATTCCAGTGTAATACAATTCTCGGTTTTTTGATCTGAAAAAATGAGTAAGTGTGGATTTGGATCAATGGTTAGAACTGGAAAGGATCTTAGATTTAGTCCAATTCTCCTATTTTATACATAAAGAAAACGAGGTCTAAAGAGTCTGTTCTGCTTTGTTGGCAGTGGGTTTCCCTATGTTTCCCAGGCCACTCACTGCTGATGCTGATGCCTCTGATCTGGTCTAATTCCTCCTGCTTGGGCAATCTGCAGTCCCTCCATATTTAGGGGTTTGACGTGTTGGTGCCAGATTTTGTACAATCGTCCAATCGACTTTAGCCTTCTACCTCTAGAGTCCCACATTCAAGCAATCCACCAACCTCAGCCTCCCTTCTTGGTAGGTATTACAGGTGTGTGCCATCTTACCCAACCCTACACAGAGGTCAAGTAGTTTGCCCACATGACAGAGCTAGTAAATGGCAGACCTCCTCCTTTGACTCCAGAACTAGTGTTCTGTCCACTGTTCCACACTAGCCCCATCCCTTCGGATGCCATTCGCCTCCTGGGCATTGGAGCTGAGCAAGCTAGTCGGGGTTACCATCACCTGCCCCCCTCCTACAGCAGTACTGTTGTCCTCATGCACATTTTAAACTGCAGGAGAGATGAGACAAACCTCCCTATCAGACTTTGACAATCTGCCCAGAGAAAGGAGGAGGGAGGCCCTGGGGCTAGTGCACATTCCTGCACATCGAACCACAGAGGAGCTATTATGGTAGAGAATAAGAAACGATCCTGTAAAAACAGTCTTATTGCACCCACACAACAAGTGGGTTAAACCCAAGGTTCCTGCAACTGGGGAGGAGTTTATATTAAGTGCCGATTGGCAATCAGATGTTCTGATGGGGCTCCAGAGCTTTTCCCAATTTGGCAAAGCTCTCGCTCCCATGTGCTATGGCCTACTTCCCGTTCCTCACCCCAGAGTACTGCTGGGAGTCTGAGACTTGCCTGCCTGGTGCAGAGAAGCCTCAGAGGAAACCAAAGGTGCAAAAGAGCAGGAAGGATTGGCCCAGGGGGCCTCCCTGTAGAGCTTCCACTTTTCCCAGGCCCCAACTGTGGGAAAGACCTCAGACAATGGTCATTCTGAAGGCAAGGAAAGGAAAATCCATGGGAAGACATGAAGTAGGAGTCCTCATTTGCTCTCCCAGGCAGGAAATCAGAATTAGGATGGGAAACAAACGGACACTGCAAAATAAATCATGTTCTACAGGGGACGGAATAATATAAGAAGAAGAGAACTGTCTCTGGAATAGAGTGGGAGCTGGACAACCCCCTGGACTCAGTTTCTTCCTCTGGAAAATAAGGAGAGGCTTAGACTAGTTGATGTCTAGATGAAGTCCTTTTCAACTCTAAGTCAATAAGGTCATGCAATTTTTATCATAGATTTTAAGCTGGAAGCAACTTCAGAGATTATATAATTGAGTTCTTAACCTTTTTTTGTGTCTGGACATCTTTTGTAGTCTGGTGAAACCTGTGGAAACATTATATGCAAACCCTATAAAACCTACAATTCTCAGAATAATGGTTTTTAATGCACAGAATATATAGGATGGGGAAGCTAGGTGGTACACTGGATAGATTACTGACTTTGGAATCTTCAATATTTGAGTTCAAATCTGACACTCCTAGCTGTGTAACCCTGGGTAATTCATTGTGCGTGTGTGTGTATGTGTGTGTGTGTGTGTATCTATATCTATATCTATATCTATATATATATATATATATGATAGATGTAGACATGATAGATAAATATAGATATAGATCTTTATATGTTATATATATGATAGATAAATATATAGATATTTATATAGATATTTATATGTATATGTATGATTATAAAGGAATATAATAAAAAAATTTTTAACAAGTTCAAGAATCCTACATTACGGTTTTCTGATCTAATCTGTGTCATTTTAGAGATAAAGGAACTAAGGCTGAGAAGTTAAGTGACATGAGATGAAACAGGTCACAAGCATCTGAACCAGAAGTTGAACCTGGGATCTCTGCTTCCAAACCAGCCTTCATTTCTCTATGTTATGCTATTTTGTGACACAAGCTTAAGCTGACTAGAAGGTTAAAGGAAATTATTTTTCTCCCTGCTTCCATTTCCCTCATTAGCTATTCACAATTGAAGATAAGAAAAGAAAACTAGAAGAAAATAGGGGAAGACAAAGAGATGGGATAGAGCAGAGGCAAGTTAAGTAATTAAAATGCAATTGTTGTTGTTTAGTAATTTTAGTTGCATCTGACTCTCTGTGACCCTCTTTGGGGTTTTTGTGTCAAAGATACTGGAATGGTTTGCCATTTCCTTCTCAGACTCATTTTACAAATGAGGAAATTCAGGCAAACAAGATGAAGTCACACATTAGGAAGGGATTGAGGACAGATTTGAAGTCAGGTGAATCTGACTTCAGGCCTGGGACTCTATCCACTGGTTCCCAAAATATAACTGGGAAGTATTTAATAAAATAAAAATATAGATAATAGAAAAAAGATAATGCTAACAGGTGATTTTTAAGTCAATATGGTACCAGAGGGAAGCTGATATTTGGTTTAGTGGTCACATTTCTACTTGAGGTTGACATCACTGGGATGTAGGACAAGGAAAAATGCAAGTTTTCATAGGAAAGGTGCAAGATTGACAATAGGAGGATTTGGGGTGCATCTACTCTCAGCTCTGCTCACATGTGGCTGTGTGAACCACAGAAAATAATGATTCTGGGCCTCAGATTCTTGTTCTATAAAATGGTAAAGTTAATGAAGTGATCAGCTTAGAAAACCCAGAGAACCTGACCTTGACTTCCACCTCTGACATTTAATTTTAATATATATATAGCATTTTTTATCACTTTAAAACGTTCAAAGCCCTTTAAAATATTATTTCAAACGAGATAGCATGCTATCATTGTCCTCATTTTACAGCTGAGGAAACTGAGGCAGCCAGAGATGAAGTGATTTGGCCAGGCTCATGTAGCCAGTAATGTCTTATACTGTACCGCCTGCTTTTCATTAACCAGGTATTCAAGCTAGACAAGTCATTTGGAATCTCTCCATGTGCTTTGAGCAACTCTGTAGGACTTGTTTCTAACAAACATCTGCTAATTCAGTGGAGGGAATTAGCACATCAACACAATCACGGCTCCTTTGCCAGTTCCAGCTCTAAACTCTATGCTCAGCCCAATTTCAGGGGCTGAGGAATAATGCATAAGACTAAGCCACTTAGTCCTGACCTCAGGTAGCTTACAGTCTAGCCAAGGAGAGAAACTCAGGCGTATAATTAAGTAATTAGGTGCATAAGATTGTAGTGGGATAATAATAGCAGTCATCTCTAGGATGGGGCTTTCCCGAGTTGTGAATTGTTTTCCATATACTACTATCTCACAACAGCCCTGGAGATGGTGATTTCATCAGTGTGGGTAGCTCCCAGGCGGAGACACTCCCTTTCCCCAGACAGATCAGCAAATGTCACCCTGGACACAGCCTCAGTCTTGAAGTCAGGAGGACCTGAGTTCTAATCAAATCAACAAATTTCCTAGAACTTACAGTCTCGGGGAATAGGGGTAATTTGCACAGGATCAAAGAGTCAGTGTTATCTGGATTAAAGTCAGGATTTGAATCCAGGCCTTCTGCTCCGAACTGTCCTGAGGTGGTTTGGACCAGGAATAGTAGCAAAGGAACAGATCTAAAACAAAACAAAAATAAATACAACATGATGGGGTTGGAATGAACACTATCTCTGCTTCTTCCTAGGTCTAATATTCTATGTAATGGTAGAAGAGGGACTGGGACAGGCAGAGCACGGCCTACCCACTCAGATGGTGGTTACAAATTAAAACCAGTAAAACAAGTAAAGTCCGCCCAGTTCGGATTTGCTGTTGTTCAGTCGTTTTTCAATCACATCCCACTCTGCCCCTATTCTCAGAGACAAAAACTGGTTTGCCATTTTTTCTTCAGCTTGTTTTACAGATAAGAAAACTGAGGCAGACAGCGATGGAGTAATTTGGCCAGGCTCATAGAGCCAGAAAGTGGCTTATTGAAGGGTGAAGTTACCCAGGTTACATAACTACTAAGTGTCTGAACCCAAATTTGAACTCAGGTTGATGATTCTGCCTGATAGAACTTTGTGCACTGTGGCGCCCCCTAGCTGCTCTACCATAGGGGCAGTTACTGGGTAATGCTGGCCCTCTTATGGATCACTGAGCTCTGGATGATGATTCCTCCTGAGTCAGACCCGGTACTCTATGCACCATGGCGCCCCCTATGCTCTAACACTGGGGCAGTTATTGGGTAATGCTTGCCCTCTGATGGATCACTGAGCTCGGGGAAATGCTTCCTCCTGAGTCCCAGTGCTCTGTGCACCATGGCGCCCCCTATGCTCTCACACTGGGGCAGTTATTGGGTAATGCTTGCCCTCTGATGGATCACTGAGCTCGGGGAAATGCTTCCTCCTGAGTCCCAGTGCTCTGTGCACCATGGCGCCCCCTATGCTCTCACACTGGGGCAGTTATTGGGTAATGCTTGCCCTCTGATGGATCACTGAGCTCGGGGAAATGCTTCCTCCTGAGTCCCAGTGCTCTGTGCACCATGGCGCCCCCTATGCTCTAACACTGGGGCAGTTACTGGGTAATGCTTGCCCTCTGATGGATCACTGAGCTCGGGGAAATGCTTCCTCCTGAGTCCCAGTGCTCTGTGCACCATGGCGCCCCCTATGCTCTAACACTGGGGCAGTTATTGGGTAATGCTTGCCCTCTGATGGATCACTGAGCTCGGGGAAATGCTTCCTCCTGAGTCCCAGTGCTCTGTGCACCATGGCGCCCCCTATGCTCTAACACTGGGGCAGTTATTGGTAATGCTTGCCCTCTGATGGATCACTGAGCTCGGGGAAATGCTTCCTCCTGAGTCCCAGTGCTCTGTGCACCATGGCGCCCCCTATGCTCTAACACTGGGGCAGTTATTGGGTAATGCTTGCCCTCTGATGGATCACTGAACTCAGGAATCATGAGAATTAACAAAATGACTAACCCACACCACCCACCGAGTTCCATTTAAGCCCTTCCAAAGTCTATTTCCCATTAGCCTCCTCCAGGACGGTTAGTCTGCAGCTCAGTTCTTGCTTCCCCTGCCGCTCATAGCGAGTGAGTAGATAGTGCCAAGTCAGACTTTGAGCTGGAGCACTGTTCTCAACTAGAAATTTCATCTCCCCCAGAGAGGAGGTGATTAAAAACTTGGCAAGACCCATTAGAGCGTGACTAACCTCTGCTCCCCATGCCCTCCGCTCCCCAGCAGGCAAGAGCAGGTTGCAGCCTCCCTGTTTGCTGAGCACTGACTTTACATCTCTTTTCTGCTGCAGCAGAAACTTTTCTGCCCGTGCCTTCTGTTAGTAAACAATTCTCATAAGCAGGGAAGAGGGGACTGAAGGAGACCTTCAGCGCCATTTCTTGCTTATTTCCCAAACAAGGCAAACCACTGATAAATCGTTACCCCAATTGCTTGCCCAAAAAGAATCAACGCGGGGCAGTGGATAGAGCACCAGCCCTGGAGTCAAGAGAACCGGAGTTCAAATCTGGTCTCAGACACGAAACACTTCCTGGCTGTGTGTGACCTTGGAAAAGTCACTTAACCCCAACTGCCTGGGGGGTGGGGGTGGGAAATCAAGGGTGTCTAGTTATCCTAATGGAACATGGAGGAATGGGGTTGGGAGGGAATGTCACTGTACCCTCATATTTCAGAGGAGGAAAAGATAGCATCCTCACTCCCTGGTCCCTTTCCCACCCTCATCCCAAACCCCTCAAAGAACTGCATATCTTTTCCAAACTAGGGAAGAATATCTTTACTGGATCCATGTGGAAACAATCAAAAGTCTCTTCTCAACTTGAAATCTCACCTCAACTGGTGTGTATAAGGGATTTTAAAAATTGGTAAGCAAAAAGGTTGTATAATATTGGGTATAGAGAGCTAGTTCTGGTCTGGAAAACCTGGATTCGAAGCTTAACTTTGACACATACCAATGGTACAGACTCTGGAGAGTCACTTAATTTTTCAGTGTCTCCTCAAAAAAACATTTAATTTGTCAAGTTGTAGAGTAAATATCAGGGCAGCTAGGTAGTTCAGTGGATAGAGTGCCAGGCCTAGGGTAGACCTGAATTTAGATGCAGCCTCAGACACTTATTAGGTATGTGATCCTCAGCAAGTCATTTCTGCTTGCCTCAGTGTCCTCATCTGGAAAATAAGCTGGAGAAGGAAATGGTGAAGAAAACCCCCAAAGTCATGAAGAGCTGGACACAACCTGAACAACTAAACAACAAAGAATAGGTGTTAATCTGTGTCAACACAAGGAATTTCTTATACCAATGAAATCAGAGGGCCAGTGGGGGAAAAGTTAACAAGCAGACTGGACGTGAGAGCAAAGATTTCAGGATGGGGGTTGGGGACTCAAGTCTATGAACCATCTGCTCCAGGCTCAGTCAGGGGCAGCTCTGACTTACAGATGGCCAACCTCTTTCCAAGGATGATTAATAGTGGGCCCAGAAAGCAGTACAAAATGGGGCAAAAAGCAAAGTCCCTCAGGATCATCGGATGTCATCAGCCCTGCTCACTTTCCCCCATCTTTCTTACCCTTTGCTCTCTTGGAGTCTCACTCCCGAGTCCTATGGTACCTAATGGTCCCTTCCCAGCCAGACATTTTCCTGGGACAGAACTTTTAAGGCTATTTCTGTCTTGAGGTCATGAACACCACCTGCCAACCTGCATTCCTCACAGAGTTTTTGTCAGGATTAAAGGAGGCAATGATGAATGTAGGTAGCCTTTGACGTCTAAATGCAATGCATCAAACAAATGAAAGGTGTTATTAATAGGACTGAGAGAAAGCTTAATTGCACCTGACTCTGTATTAGGTACTTCATAAAGCTCTGGTCCCAGGCCCTCTAAAAATCTGCAGCATAAGATAATTGCCTTCACTTACAAGGAATATAAATGTCTATGGCCCCTGAACCACAGATGCCTGTAACAGGTGGTATGGCTCAATGGATAGAGAATCAGAAAAACCTGGGCTCTGATGCATTCATCCTAACAGCTCTTACTATCAGAGTTTTTCCCTCAGTAGTTAGTGCTCTTGAGATTATTGAAAATTAGATGCCTACATTCTATTGCTTTTTTTCCTTGCTTACCTAGTCAGTTTCAATAATCTTCTTTAGTATTTTTAATCAGTGCTAAATATATATATAGGTATACATCTAGATCTATATAAGTTTTTTTTTAGCAAAGCAATTGGGGTTAAGTGACTTGCCCAGAATTACACAGTTAGTGTCAAGTATCGGAGATCATATTTGAAGTCAGGTCTTACTGACTCCAGATAGTGCTCTATCCACTATGCTACCTAGATGCGTCAATGACAAATAATTTTAACAATTATTTTATATTGCAGTTTGAGATCCAGTAATGCTAAATACCTTTTTTTCTGATTTACCTCTTGTTTACAGTGTACCTATTTGGTTAGTACATAGTACATAATTAATACATTGCATTGTTATCTTTTTCACTAGAACTCTTTTGAGAGCAGGGAACATGTTTTTGCTTTTTTTCTCTATTCTTACACAGTACTTAATATGTAATAAGTTCTTAATAAATGCTTATTCATGATAATGTTTTACTTTTCCATTATTTATCTTTATAATCTAGACCTTTTGTTTCATCAAAAAGGTAATTATTTTATTAGTTCTACAAGTAACATTGGCATTTTGATGGATATAGCATGAAAATATGTAAATATAGATAATATAATGATATCTATATTAGACTGGCCTGACCATTATTTCAGTCTTATTTCTATGTATATAAATATCTCAAAAGTCTGAATTAAGTTTTAAGTTTTATTATTGTGTTGTTCAGTTATATCTGACTGTATCCCCATTTGGGGTTTTCTTAGCAAAGATACTGGAATGGTTAACTATTTCCTTCTCCAGCTTTACAGATGAGGAAACTGAGGGAAATAGTATTAAGTGACTTGCTCAGGTTCACACAGCTGGTAAGGGTGAGAGGCCAGATTTGAACTCAGGTATTTCTGATTCCAGATCCGGTACTTTATCTGCTGCAACACTTAGCTACTCCTTTTAAACTTTAATCTCTATTTACATCCTGATATTTCAGCTATTATAATTTTAAATTGCCTTCAGACTTTTGGGACCCCCTGTATGTGTATTTATATAAGTTCTGAGTGTGATTAGATAAATTTCCAGATAATTTATCCATTTACATAATTCATTTGGGTGGAATTTCTCTGTTATTTCCATCTGATTCTTATTAATACAACATTGAAATGTTAATAGTTTTATGATTTATTTTGTATTCTACCATTGTACTGATAAAATCAAAGTTCAGATCAAATCTGAAGAGAATTTTGCCTAAGCTTTTGTTTTGCTAAATTTCTTAGCTGAGATTGAAATGGGGATTTATAAATAAGCCATCATGTCACCTACAGAGAAGAATAATTTTGTTTCTTCTCTGCCACTGTTCATACTTTAATTTTTCTTTTGTCTTGTTCTAGTAGCTAGCTTTTCTAGAATCATGTCAAGTGATAAATTTTTCAGCCACAGTGACATTCTAGATTGTCAAAGATATTGAAGTGTTAAAGTTAGGTATAGATGTGAGATGATGAAGAGAGATAGTCTCAGGTGGATAAAATTCACCTTCATTTTTCCCAGATAATGATCAGAACAATCATGTTGTGAGAAGAGCAGTGGATTTTGTATCAGAAAGACCTCAGTTTAAATCCTATCTAAGAAACTTATATTTGTGTGACACTGGGCAAGTAACTTTATCTGTCTCTAAGTCTCAATTTCCTTATCTGTAAAATTAAGAATTTGGACAGGATGATCCCAATGATCCTTTCTACTTATAAATTTTTATCAGTTTAATAAGTAGAAGGACAACATGATTTTTACTCCTGAAACCACAAAATTTCTGCCATTCTCCAGAGCCACCAAAAAAGGCATGTGGTGTTGGAATAGCTTTGGACTTTATTCTCTGGAAAACATGCAAAAAAAAAAAAAAAAAAAAAAAGAGGGTCCTATCAGCCTTCCTGATCTGGGACACCCTAGAGGCACTGCCCATGAATCTTAGCCTGACCCCTATATAGCCTGCATTCTTCTGAATTTCAATCAGTTTTTGAGCTTTTTCTGCCTCCTTCTTCAGTCTAATGACCCTCATGGGGCACTGAGCTGATCCTGGGCTTAGCTCTGTGCTTATGGCTTCTGATCCCAATGTTTGCTGCTGATGCCGCTTATTTGATCAGTGCCCTTTCCACTGATTCAGGAGTTTCCATGGATCTCTGTAATCCAAATAAATCCCAGGGAAATGAATTAAGCTTTCTGGAAAGAGCTCTGGATCCTAATTCTGAGCCACTGCCATGAACAGAAAGGATCTCCTTTTTTTCCTCTTTGCCCTCATCTTGGAGACCTCAAAGGAACTGTAGTGGGGAGAGACTTACACTCCTCATGTGAACCATATGTAACTAGAAGCTAGAATCAGTGACAAAATAGCAAAGTTAAAACTAGAGGATGCTGAGGGGAAGCACAACTATATCACTGGTCAACTATTAACATCATAAACAAAACCAAAGGAAATGAGATGGAGAAATAGCTAGAGTAGGACTTATTGCCCACCTCCATCTCCATGACTAGGGTGATCCCTTGGGCTGAACCATGAGCATATAAATTCATCCTCCTCCAACATCAATTCCAAATAAATCATTTTTCATTTTCCGAATGGAAGATTTTCATTTCAGCTGTGGGTAATAACTTATACAAGCTAGAGCTGCACTGTTTGTGGGACTATCACAGGAACTGATGCTATAGAGAAGGCTTCTTTTTATATTTCAAGATGGTACAGTCTCAAGAGTGCTGGCCTTAGGGTATAAGAATCACAGTTTAACTCCTCAGTCTGATCCAAGACATCCATGTGACACTGAGTAAGTCACTGGTTTTGGGGGGGATCAAAATCATATGAACCTAAATCTTCTTGAACAAGGCCTTACATAAAAATTGATCTCAAGAGTGAATAGTATTGCCATATCAGTCTAGTGCACTTGGCTATTGACAGTATCATTAGTTTTGTTTAATTCAAGTGAAAAAAAATGTTATTAAGTGATGAAGGAGGGCTGGGGGCCACAGTCAGGAGACCTGGACTAAAGTCCTGGATGGGCCACTCTCCAGCTGTGGGAGCTGGGGCAAGTTACTTCAAGTCCTTGGGATGAGCCAGGTCAGCTGAAATTATTCTGGGTGTGTCTGAAGTTCTCTAACTTGGGGCAGGGCAGGAATAATAAAACTGACAGGTGATGGTAATGAATATGCAGGAATAGGTCAAGAAGGGAGGGGGGAAATTAAGTCTGGCACACAGGTGTCAAACAGGTTACTCAGAGCAAAGCTGGGGGGAAGGGAAACAATTTGTTCAGACAATCTGTTAGCATGGAAAAGGTGAGGTTCAAGTAGAAATATGGGTCTAGGATCCCTGGTTAAAATAGGCAAACCAGGTAGTGGAGAGAAGAGGCTGTGTTCAGGAACCCAAGGCTGGGTTGGGCAAAAAAAGGTTAGATGGGTGAGGAATCTAGACTCAGGGGTCCTCAAACTACGGCCCTCGAGCCAGATGGGGCAACTGAGGACAATTATCCCCCTCACCCAGGGCTATGAGGTTTCTTTATTTAAAGGCCCACAAAACAAAGTTTTTGTTTTCACTATAGTCCGGCCCTCCAACAGTCTGAGGGACAGTGAACTGGCTCCCTATTTTAAAAGTTTGAGGACTCCTGAAGATGAAAAGATGCTGGGATACTAAGAGAGGCAAGAGAATAAAGGTTAGGATCTCTTCTAGAAAATTCTGTGAAGGGAGGTTTCTACTAAGAAACCCAAGAGGCCTTTCAGGTAACTTGTTGGTTAATAGGTAGGTTAGAGGGAGAGGGAGATTGGATTAACAGGAGAGGATGAGAGAGGGAAATGAGAAGAGGAAGAAGTGGGGAGAAGAGAGGAGAAGGAAATGGGGAGAAGAAGAAATGGGGAAGAGAGAAGGAAATGGGGAGAAGAGGAAGAAAGGGGTAAAAGGGAGAGGGAAAGGGAAGGAGGAGGGTGGGGGGAAATCTCTGGACATGTGAGATAGCTTGGCTCCACTAAGCCATAGCTTTGGCTTTTCTACCAAAACAGATCAAAATTCCTCTAGGCTTATTAAATACAGATCAAACTTCTCTATCCTTATTAGATAGCCGAAAGGAGATCCATGTCTACGAATTTGTGTGAACAAATTTTCATGAGAAATCGCATGGCATAATGGACTTGCACTGTGTGGACCTTCTACCTTTGTGAGCACCTGTGTGATTCTGTGAATTACTTCCCCTCCAGGAGCCTGTTTCGATATCTGTGAAATGAGAAGTGGGGGGAGAGTTAAGCCAGAGTGGGAATGTGACCTCGAGCCTTACAAAGAACGTAAACAATTTTGAGTAAATATAAATAGCACAAGAAACTCCAACTATCTCATGGGGAAACTTGCACGTGACCCTGGACCTTCTGTGTTCTGTTTCTTTATGATACCTAGCCTGGGGTTGGTGCAGGGATCACCTATTCTGGGGCTATACTGGACGCTGGCCTCTTGTGAGTAAACTCTCTTAAACAACCCATTAAATTAACCCTAATTAACTCTAATAAAACTTCTTAATAACCAAGCTGATAGGAGCCTTTCTTTCTTTGGAATCTCAGTATTCTCTTGGAGGGTGTGCCATCCTACAGTTGGCATAATTAGGGCAGGATAATCTGCTCTAAGGGAGAAAGTTAAAGAAGATCATTGCAGTCCCTTATTACTCTAAATTTAAGAACCTTATGACTTGGCTAGGCTGGTCTTAACCACATACTCTGTGTCTCTGACTTATTCTTGAAGCCTTTTTAGCTTCAAAAAAGTTAAAGTGCTGCAGGACCTTGCTTTCCACTGACATTGCTTTCAGAAACCCAGGGTCATTAACATACTTTTAGTGGAAGAATATTAATAATAATAGTACTTTAACCTTTCCAGAATGCTTTACATAGGCTATTTCACTACAGCCTCACCCTATGAGGCAGATACTATTATTATTTACATTTTATAAATGAAGAAACAGACTGAGAAAGATAAAATCCAAGATCACACAGCTAGTGAACATCTAAGGCAGATTTTGAACTAAAGCTTACTTTAAACAAGCCATTCCTCCCAATTCAAAAATCTTCAGAAGCTCTCCATTCACTACCCATAAAATAAAGTTCAAATTCTTGAATTTGACCACAAAAGTCCTTTACAAAATAGCAAAAAAACTTAAAAAAAAAAAAGAAGAAGAAGAAGAAGAAGAAGCAAAAATACAGGTTGAATAGTTTAATCAGGCAAGGCAAATAATATTTGGATCAAAACCAATAGAATGAAAATGATTAGTAAGGAATTGAAACCCACAATAAGTGAAGAGATGATAAATGAACACACTCTCCCTAAGTTTAAATCACTAACTTTGAACAAAATGGATCCTGTAGTAATATACCTGTAATGATTAAATCACATCCCATAAAAGACAAAGAGAAAAGTTGTTTTTTAAAAACCAATGCCAATACTACAATCTTTACCTTAAGGTTGTTCTTTGGTTCATGAGATAGTGTGTGGCAAAGAGCTTTGCAAATTTTAAAGCACAATACAAATTCTATGATTATTATAATTGAAAATCTGATGGGTCTGAACCTTCAGCTTTTGTCAAAGACCTTTGGAAGATCGTTAAGAAAGCAAGGAGTAGGTTTCCAGGACTAGGGAAGGACAAATGGCCCAATTTTCAAAAAGAAAAAAAAAAAAAAAAAAGTGAAGGTTGTAAACTATAGGTCAAGTAGCTTAACTTGAATTCCTGCCAAAATTCTAGAACGTAGTATTAAAAACCAACAGCATGGATTCATTAAGAACAGGTCATACCAGACTCACCTCATTTCCTCAGTTTGTTTTTTGATAGAAGGATACTGGACTGGTAGATCAGCAAAACACTATAGAGATGGTTTCCTTAGATTTCAACAAAGCATTTAACAGCCACTCATGCTATTCTTATGGACAAGGTGGGGGGAAATGGGCTGGATAATAAGAGGATTTAGAACTGGTTGAATGACCAGACTCAAGAAAGACATTAATGGTTTCATGTCAACTTGTGGAGAAATCTCTAGTGGAATGTCCCAAGGATCACTCAGTTCAGCCAACAAGCATTTATTATGTGCTCTGTGCCAAGTATTAAGTACTGGAAATGCAAATATAAGCAAAAAATAAAACAGGTTCTACCCCATGATACTTTAATGGGTAAGACAATACATAAAGGGAAGATGAAAAGAAGAGGAGGAAGGTATTCAGGAATGGGGACATCATGGAGAAGTCCAAACTATTTCAGCTTGCTGGGAAATAATGGCTAACTTGGATGATCTCTTTGAATGGAGTTATCACAATCAGAGGGACGGACTCTAGGGGCAGAGGATATTCAATATTTTATCAATGATTGGATAAAGGCAAAGTGGCAGGCTAATCAAATTTTAACTGACGCAAAGCCAGGAAAAATAACTCATTGAGGACAGTCATGATTCAAAAAGATTTTCAGAAAAAAATCTTATATATATACTCACTTATATATATACTTATATATACTCACTTCTCAATTTAATATGGTTATGGATTACATTATGATCAAAAGATCATATATTTAGAGCTAGAAAGAACCTCAAAGGTTACTAATCCAACCCCCTCGTTTTACAGATGAGGAAACTAAAGCTTTGATAAGTTATGACATGCCTAAAACAACTGACACAGTAAATATCAAAAATAGGATTTAAATATCTCTCCCAGACTCCAAACCCATTATTTTATCCACTGTATCCTGCTGCTTCGCTTAGAGTCATAGTGTGTAGACCAAGAAAGGTGTACCCTACCCTGTTGAGACTAAATCTACCAGGATGGTGCTGTATAAAAATCAGTTGGAAAAAACTAAAAATTTTATCCTGAAGGGAAGGCGATTTAGGGAAGGCATGATAACTCTCTTCAAGTATTCTGACAGACTAAAATTTGAAGGAGCGATTGATTAGACTCAGGGCAGGGAAGAATTAGAAGCAATGGATGGAAGTTGTGAAGAGACAAATTTCAGCTGGTTATCAGAAGTATCTAATAATTAGAGCTATTCCAGAGTCCGATGGGTTGGGCTGCCTTGAGGAAGGGGCCCTCTCCCCCCTCACTGGAGGCATTCAAACAAAGCCTAACTGGTCACTTGTCAGGTATGTTTTATCAAAGATTCTTGTTCGACTATTGCTTCAGTTAAATGGCTTACATCTGAAGTCTCTTCCAACTCTAAGACTATGGACTCCTTGTAAAAGGTATATTACATTTCTTAGGCAGCTAGGTGGTACAGTGGATAGAGTACTGGACGTAGAGTCAGGAAGACCCAATTCCAAATCTAACCTTATGCACTTAGTAGTTGTGTAACCTTGGGCAAATCATTTAATTCCTGTTTACCTCAGTTTTTCCATCTATAAAATGGAGATGATAATAGCAATAACATAATAATAATAATTAAAGCAATAACAACCTTCTAGGGTTGTTATAAAGATCAAATGATAATATAGTACTTAGCACAGAGTCTGGCACAAAGTAGGTGCTATACATATATAGGTTAGCCAGTATTGTTATTTTTATTATTACCACTATCATCACCACCACTATCACTACTACCATCACTACAACCACTACTATCACTACTATTACTACTATCTGGCTGCTAAATCCATTACTAAATTGAAATTGTTCTCTGCAAAGTTACCAAGGATCTCTTAACTACTACATCCAGTGGCCTTCCCTCAGTTTCGCCTTCTTAGACCTTTCTGAAGCCTTTTGATGCTGTTGACCACCTCCTAGATTTCCTGTCTTATGGCTCTTTCCCGGACCCCATTGCCAGAACTTCCACCATTGCCACCCTAATTGTAGTTGGCCCACAAAGTTGTCCTGAGCGCTTATCAGACTCAAAACCTTTTCCTCATAAATTACCCAACTCCATGATTAGCTGACCAAGCCGATAAAATCATCACTATAGAGATGACTCTGCCAAATCTACATATCTAGTTCTTTCCCAAACTTTGCTCTGCTTTGTCATTGCCTGGACAGATCCTCAGTCACCTTAAACTCACCATGCCCCAGATGGAACTCTCTTATCTCCCCCATATCTCCCCTCTTCCCAACTTCTGATTTCTCTTCAAGGCACAGCTATGTCTCCAGTCTTTCAGATACACGTAAGAGTCATCTTTGACTCTTCCTCAGCAACTAGGAGAGCCAGGTGGTAAGAGTGAATAGAGTCATGAAGGCCTGAGTTCAAATTCAGCCTTAGTCACTTACTAATTATATGACCCTAAACAAGTTACAACTGCTGCCTGCCTCAGTTTCCTCATCCATAAAATATGGATAACCAGAGTACCTACATCACATGGTTGTTTATAAAGTTCAAATAAGATAATATATGTAAGGTACTTGGCAAAACCAAAAACACTACAAAAATGCTATTCTTCTTTCCTCAGCTCACTACATCCAATCAACTGTCAACAATCTGTTCATAATTTTTCATGCATACCTTCCCCCAGGCAACCATTCTGAATCAGACCTGTATCACCTCTCACCTGAACTCTTGGTGGAGAATGATGTTAATTGGTCTCTCTGACTCCAGTTTTCCCCTTCCAATCTATTCTTCACACAGCTTTGAAAGTAATCTTCCTAAGGCAAACATCCAACCATGACATTCCCTTATTAAAAAAAAAAAAATTCTTCTCAGCCTTTAATTTACTTTTTTGGCCATATTTTATTTTATTCTCCTTCATGCATTCTTGGTTATGGCTAAACTGGATGCCTTGATGTACCTCAAACTTGGAATGCCATCTTTTCTCCATGTATTTCCACAAATCATTCCCCATACTTCATCTCCATCTTTCAACAATGTGACATGACAGCCAAAAAAGCTAGTGTAATTTTAAGCTCTTAATAAAGGCATGGTGTCCAGAAGAGTAGAGGTGATAGTTCCACTGTATTTTGTCCTGGTCAGGCAATATCGAGAGCAGTGATTCTCAAAATATGATCTGGAGACCCTCAGGGGTCTAGGACTCTTTTAGAGGGCCGGTGAGGTTAAAACTATTCATAATAATCCTAATTCTAAGATGTTTCTATAGCTAACATAGCAAATATCAAGAGATATAAACAACAGAAACAAAAGCTCTTTGGGATCCTAGATCATTTTTTTAGAGCATAAAAGGGGTCTGGGCTGCTCGTTGGTAAAGGAGATAGAGCACTGGACTTAGAGTCAGGAAGGCTCATCTTTCTGAGTTCAAATGTGACCTCAGACACTTATTTGTTGTGTGATCCTGGGCAAATCATTTAACCCTGTTTGCCTCAGTTTCCTCATTTGTAAAATGAGTTGGGGAAGGAAATGGCAGATCATTCTGGTGTCTCTGCCAAGAAACACCCAAATGAAGTCATGAAGAGTCGGACATGATTGAAATGACTGAACAACAATAAAAAGGGGTCGGTTCAGAGATCAAAAAGTTTAGAACAGCTGATAGTATTGTATTCTAAACACATTATCTGGACAATTATTTGGATCTTATATGGACAATCTATAGAATGTTCACAAAAGAGTGGCTAGGATGATCAGAACCTTCAAAAGTATAAAGAATTGAAGATGCTTAATTTAGAGAATATTTGAAGAGGAGGTGGGAGAAGGGAATGACAACAGCTATCTTCAAGTATTTGAAAAATTGCTGTGTGTAAGAGGAATTAATTTGTTGTTCTCGTCCCCTCTATCCCTCTCCCTCTCCCTCTCCTGCACTCTAAGTCCTAGTAGCAATGGATCACCCATCCCTACTTTTACACTCTTTCCAACTAGAGAACTAGATATATTGATTAATTGATTGATGTAAGAATATATTTCCTAACAATGAGAGCAATCTCCAAGTGGAATAAACTCTGTTAGGAGATGATAGGATCTTTCTCTCTGGAAATCTTTAAGTGACTTGTCCAGGATGTTGCACATTCCTATTCAGATTTATGTATACACTCAATTCTTTCAACTCTGAGGTCCTCTCTAACTCTGAAGTTCTCTTATTCCATTGTACCTTTCCATTGAAATATCATGCTCTCTCCTGTCACATCAGCCAAAACAGACCATCCATACCACACTGTTCTGCCATTACAACTTTCTTCAAACCATTTCTTCTACATGGAAGAAATTTCTCACTCTGGACTTTTTTTAAAGGATGTGTTCAAATGTCACCTTTTCATGAAACCTTCCAGAGCCTGGTCCCACTCCCATCCTCCGTCAGAAGAGATTTCTTTCTCCTCTGAATTCATAAGACAGCGAGTTCTTTGAGAATTGAGACCATTTTTAACCTTTCTTTATATTTCCAGTGTTTAGTTCAGAATCTGACATATAAAATGCTTGCAGCCTGACATGCATTTTTAAAAATAAAATAATAGCCTTTTATTTTTCAAAATACATGCAAAAATAGTTTTCAACATTTTCCTTTGAAAAACCTTGTATTATTTGAAACTATGCCCAAAGGGCTATCAAACTGTGCATACTCTTTGATCTAGCAGTATCTCTACTGAGCCTGTATCCCAAAGAAATCATAAAAAAAGGAAAAGGATTCACATGTGCAAAAATGTCTGTAGAAGCCATTTTCGTAGTGGCAAGAAACTAGAAACTGAGTGGACGCCAGCTGAGAATGAATGAATAAGTTATGATAAACGAATATTATGGAATATTATTGTTCCATAAGAAATGATCAGCAGGATGATTTCAGAGAGGTTTGGAGAGATTTACATGAACTGATACTAAGTCAAATGCACAGCAATAGCAAGATTATGCGATGATCAATTCTGATGGACGTGGTTCTTTTCAACAGTGAGATGATTCAGAAGTTCCAATGATCTTGTGATGAAGAGAGCCATTTGCACCCAGAGAGAGGACTATGGAGACTGAGTGTGGATCACAACTTGGTATTTTCACTTTTTTATTGTTGTTTGCTTGCATTTTGTTTTCTTTCTCATTTTTTCTTTTTGATCTGATTTTTCTTGTGCCATATGATAAGTTGGAGATAGGTATAGAAGAATTTTTATATATATTGGATTACTTGCTATCTAGGGGAGAAGATGGAGGGAAGGGAAGGAAGAAAGAAATTTGGATCACAAGATTTTTGCAAAGGTGAATGTTAAAATTATCTATGCATATGTTTTAAAAATAAAAAGTTTTTATTAAAAAAAAGAAAAACCTTGTATTCCAAATTTTTCTCCCTCCCTCCCCACCTCTTCCTTCCCTAGACAGATCCAATATAGGTTAAATATGTGTAGTTCTTCTAAACAAATTTCCACATTTGTCTTGCTGCTCAAGAAAAATAATAAGAGGAAAAAACATGAGAAAAAATAAGCAGACAAAAAATAACAACAAAAAGATGAAAATATGCTTTTATTCATATTCAATCTTTATAGTTCTCTCTCTGGATGTGAATGGATATTTCAATCACAAATCTATTGGAATTACTTTCAATCACCTCATTGTTTAAAATAGGAAAGGCCATCACAGTTGATTATATAACATTGTTGTTACTGTGTACAATGTTCTCTTGGTTCTACTCATTTCCCTTAGCATCAGTTCATCTAAGTCTTTACAGATTTTTCTGAAATCAGCCTGTTCATAATTTCTTATAGAGCAATAATATTCCTTTACATTCATGTACCATAACTTACTCAGCCATTCCCCAACTGATGTGCATCCACTCAGTTTCCAGTTCCTTGCCACTACAAACATTTTTGCAAACGTGAGTCCTTTTCCCTTTTTTTGATCTCTTTAAGATATAGACCCAGTAGAGACACAGATGGATCAAAGAATATGCACAATTTGATAGCCCTTTGGGCATAGTTCCAAATTGCTCTCCAAATTGGTTTGATCATTTCACAGCTTCACCAACAAGGCAATAGTGTCCCAATTTTCTCAAATCCCCTCCAATATTTATCATTATCTTTTCCTGTCATCTTAGCCAATCTGAGAGGTATGAAATAGTACCTCAGAGTTGTCTTAATTTGCATTTCTCTAATCAATAATGATTTAGAGCATTTTTCACATGACTAGAAATGGTTTTAATTTCTTCATCTGAAAATTGTCTGTTCATATCTTGTGACCATTTCTCAGTTGGGGAATGGTTTGACATGCCTTTCTTACAAAATATACATATCACAGAATTTAGAACCAGTGGAGCTTTAGACATTATTAATTGTCATGCCTTTATATTACGGATAAGGAATCTGACTAACCCAAAGTGACATCAGTAGTTCTATTGTTTATATGTGTAAGAGGAAAATGGCTATACTCATAGCTAGAGCAAGATACAGACAGCATAAGGCCATTGATGATGCTGGCTAGAGAACCAGTAGTGGCTTGATAGATGGAGGATGCATAGCCTCCCACTCTAACCCTTCATCCATAAGCTTGAAGATCAGTGAGAGGTACTTGGGAAAGACCCACTGCAGTCAGAGGGTCATGCCTGTCCCCTTGCCCTACTAACCAATAGGTTTATCAAGTAGTGCCCTTTGAATGAACAGTACCCCTTTCCAAAGCTGAGATTTCAATGACACACTATCAAGGGCCTGATTCTGTGATCCTGCTTGCCCATGCATTTGTGAGTGTCATCAAAGTCTCTATGGCTCTCTCTAATTCAATTGCAAGTTAATTAATTGCCTGTAGCCCATTCTGTTTTCCAGGATGAAGGTTGATCTATACTAAGACAGTGAACTTCCAGGATTGGTTTCTCTCTCAGCACCATATTTCAGTTAGAAGAATAAAGAGAAAATAAATGGACAAGCATGTGCAAGGAGCTCAAGACTGAACTGAATGGAATAAGCAGTCTATGTTAGATTCAATAAATATGTCTACTTTTATTATGCATTTACTAATCTAATTAAATTGCTTAAATCATGACCTCAAGGGAAGGTAAAAAGCATGAAGTGACATAAAAGAATGGGAAAAGAAGGAGGTAAGGAACTCAATTAGGTGGGCACTAAGCCAAAGACTTTGGGACACACATTCCTAGAAAGAATCATGAATTTAACAGTGAAATAGCAGTGGCAAAGTGCTGGTTGAATTATAGCTGTATGCCCCTGGGAATTTGACTGTTTCCAGGAACCATAGGGCCATACCTAACTCACGTCATTTCCTCTACTATATTGTCCCTCACTTTATGTCAGGGGCAATGGTCTATTTATCTTTGTAAACCAGCTAGTATAGAGCCATGTATATAGCAGATACTCAGTAAAGTTTTGTTAACTGAGTAAATGTTTACAAGTACTACATTTGTTATGGACAGTCCTTAGCTAACTCTTTTTTTGTTGTTTTTTTGATAATTAAATTTCACACTGAAAGCTTATCCTCTTGCATTCTCTTTTCCTACCTTTACCATTCTTTTTTTAGTACTTTGCTATCTGGTAACCATAGGAATAGAGAAGCTGGGTCACAGGTGTCCTTGAGTGTTATTTCAGCTCAATGAAACTACTAATTTTTCAGAGACAAAACCCTGCATCAATCAACCAACCAATCAGCTAAAGGGAGACTGAAGGGCTCCTTTTCATTTTCTCATAATTAGCTGAACAAAGAAACTTGAATAGAGCTGGGTACATGTATAAGGCCACCATTAATATGGGGACTGGAAATTGCTATTCTCATCTTCATAAGAAAATAAGACAGGAGGTTTCTTTTCTTGAAAGAGAAGACCAAAGAAACAAAAGTTTCAGTCCTTGAGAAGATAGTGTTCACCAAATATTTATAAGGTCATCAGTGCTACTTTTACCACCAGCCTGGGACCCTTAGAGATCAGGGAATGAGATTAGAAGTTTTCTCTTTCTATTTTCATCTCCCTTGTTAGCTTACTCTTGGAGAAAGGAAAAAGAGACTTCATCACTGCTAATTACAGAAAAATAAATATTGAATGAGACAGAAGAGAAAAAGAAGCAACTGATTTTGTTGACTTCTCATAAAAAGAACAGATCCTTGATCTCCAGTAATAGTTAATGTAATGGCCACCTTTCTCTGGGAGCAAATCAGTAGGGAAGACAACACAAAGCACCTGGGGGAAGCTGGAATCACTTAATTTGTTGATTTTGACTTTCCATTGCCACTGTCATGATACCGAAAATTCCTAAATATTGCTTGTTTGCTCTTTCTCTTGCCCTGTCCCCATCTCTTTCCTTCTCTTTCTTCCTCTCTCTATCCTCTGCCTCTGTCTGTCTCTGCCTCTATTTGAATGTGTTTCTGTCTCCCTCCCTCCTCGTGTGTCTAGTTCTCTGTCTCTAATCTTGTCTTCCTCTCCCTACCCTCTATCTTGCCCCCCTTCACTCCTTCCCTCTCTCAATGACATTAGCTCCCACAGGGTACAATGACCACTTCTGTATAGATGTCACTCAAATTTAATACTCTCAAGTTCATCTCTAATTGCCCACTGTACTGTACTCAGTTGTTGGTAGCTCAGACTTAGTATATACAAAATGGACTTACCTTTCCTACCAAAAACTGTCTCTTTTCCCCAAACTCCTGTTTCTGTTTATGGCACTATCATCCTGCCAGTCACCTCCAAAGCATCCTTTACTCATTCTTCTCCCTCCATATCTGATCAGCTGCCACATCCTGTTGATTCTCTCTCTAAAATATTTTCTCCGTTTTCACTCCCACTGTCCTGCCTTTATCCCACCCTTTTAGCCTGTTATAATAGCTTCCCAGATCAACTTCCTGCCTCTAGTCACTATGATAGCTTTCACAACACAGGCCTGAGTAATGAATCACTCAACTCACACTGAAAACCTCCACCAGTTAGCCCCCCAAATAAATTATATTCTTTAGCCTAACATTCAAAGCTTTGCACAGATTGTTCTTTTCTTCTCTTTCTAGCTTTCTTTCATAGCATTTCTCCCTCTGCTTCATGTACCCAAATAACCATCTTCATTGGATTATTCTGGTCTGTTTTCATCTTGCCTTTTTAACACCATATACTATTGCTCCTATCATCCCACTATCTGCATTGAATGGATCCTCATTTCCTTTCTCAATCTGCCTGCTGAAATAATTTGTTTCTTTTAAAGTCCCCAATTGCAATCTTATCTCCTGGATGCTTCTTTTTTTGAAACTAACTAGAAATGAGCTTTTCCTTCTCCAACTTTTCCTGACACTCCAAAAAGGCCTCTACTTTGAACCTATTGTCCCATATGTATTATAATCATTTGGATACATGCCTTCCTTCCTCTATTAGAGATAAACTTCTTGAGGGCAAGAACAATATCTAGTTTTATCTTTGGGTTTCAGCTCTTAGTGCCTTGAACATTGTTGGAATCCTATGAGATGCGGTTCCTATCTTCCTGAGCTCTCAATGGGGAGCCTGCTTGATGGTCTTGTAGCCAGAGGGTTTAGGGATGGGTTTAACACCTGAATGAATTCTGGAATCTGTTACTAATTCACACTGGACATAACACTCCCTGCTTTCCTTTGGTCCTTATCCCATCCACACCCACTAAGTCAATCTGGTTATTAAGATTTTGCCCCTTTGCCAGGTACATAACTAGATTTCCTGCCCTACCCTGCTCATGTTGATTCCAAATGCCACTGTCTGAGGAATAATTGGGAGGTCCCTCTTGCCTGCTGGGTGAGAGCCCTAGCTCTTGTGCAATCCTCCTTCCCACCCCCAGAAGGGACAATGAAGTGCCAAGATATCATCAGACTTCCCACAGCTTAGCCTCCTGCCAGGTAATTAAAATTATACTTTCAACTGAGACTAGTGGCAAATGAGCTACTTTTTTCCAAATAGCATAGACTTTACCTCTAGTGCATTGATGATTTACCAGCTAGTTAGGGCCAAGATATTACTCAAGCTAATATAGTGGGAGCTGAGTCTCCACAGCCAGTTCTATTGTGTGGCCCTCATAATCCAGGCTCTCTCTCTCCCCCTCTCTTGGCAGATCCCACTCAACTAAGAAAACATGGATCTGATTAGGAATCTCTGTTCGGTCCAAACGGTTGCAGTTTCCTTCTTATGGAACAGACAGAAGCAGAGCTGAGTCTGCATCAGCTGCTTAGCAAGCCCAAGGGTTGTGAGTGACAACCGTGGAACTGAGCTGACTGGGCCAACTAGAAGGCATTGCAAGAAGAAAATTGCTTCTATTAAACCAAATCCATCCTTGGTTGATTGGCTAGAGAATCAGTTCCAGTCCTCCACTGTCCTTTCCTTGACCACATTACTTTGTCATTTGCAGCTACATTTTTCTATTATCACCACCTAATAAAAAGGGGTTTGTTTTGTCCCCCCACAAATTCCCCCAGGGCACAAAGAGCATTCACAGCATAAAGAGCAGCGGAAGATAATCTAGCAGGTTGCTTTTATTATTTCACCTCCTGGGCACTGAGCCTTGAACCTGAACCCACTAAAGGTAACAATTTTGACTTGCAAGAACAAGATTTAGTCTGAATGCCTTAGAAAACTGGAGACAAAGAGGGAGAAGGCGCTGAATACATTGCAACTATCTACAGCTATTTTTGTGTTAGTTTTGGAGCGGGGTAGAGCACTGGAGTTTTGATTCGTGAGAACCAAATGTCTTCCCCCTTTATGTTTTTCTTAGTATGAAGGAATTCTAAGTTGCTCCCTCCAGCTTAGTGGGGTGGGGTGGGGGTGGTCTGAAAGCAGGGGACTGGAGAACTTGCTTCTTGGGAATGAAAGACAGAGATCAGGGGTGCTGTCCACATCACAGTCTATAGGGGGGATAAGTCAGCACGGATCAGAGGAGAAGAAAAGAATGAAGCTGTCCTTTGAATGAAGCCAGAACGACTTGCTGTGCATCAGCTGCTATAAAGAGAAGAACCAGACCTTGTGAATAATTCAACAAACAGTTAATTCGCATCTATTATATGCTAGGAGCTAGGGATATAGAACCAAAATAAGGCAGTCCTAATCTCTAGAGGATTATCTTTTAATGGTGGCAATGATTTAGCACATAGGGAGATAAGTAAATACAAAGTAAATTTGGGGGAGAGCAAACACTAATGCTCAGTGAGGAAATCCAGCTGTGGGAGGTGGTAGTCTTGAGCCTTGGAAGAAGCTGGGAGGGATTCTAAATGGTGGAGATGAGGAGGGAGAGATTCCAAATGGAGGGGCAACCTGTGCAAAGAGAAGAGAGAACATGGCATGTTTGAGGAAGAGCCATTAAGCACTCTGGTCGGCTAAGATCAAATGAGGAACAGACAAGCATCTGGACAGAGAGTGCAAGAAAGGGAACAACGTGAAATGAGTATATAGAGGGAAAAGTCAAATTGTAAAATTCTCTAAATGCCATAGTGAATTGAAGTGTTTATTTTATCCTCAGGGTAATAGGGAGCCACTAAAGGTTTTTTTTTTGTTTGTTTGTTTTTTGTTTTTTTTTTTTTTTGAGTAGGGGAATAACACTATTACTTTGATTTAGGAATATTAATTTGGCAGCCGCCTAGAGGACAGACTAGAGAGAATAAAGACTTGAGAGAGAGATGTCAGTTAGGAGGGTACTACAACAGTCGAGGGAAGAGTGAAAAACCCCTGAATTAGAGTAATGTCTGAGAGAGCAGAGAGGAGGAGGATTGTGAATGATGTTGTTGTGGCAGAATGGCAATACATGGCAATTGATTAGATATGAGGAAAAAAGGAAAGGGAAAAGTCAAAGATAGTTCCCAGACTGAACTAGTTGTTGAAGCATAGAGAAGGTAGGGGCAGTTCAGGCCTCTGGACTTAACCAATGGCACATAGCCTCATACCATATGGAGCCATCAGTTGAAAAAGGTACATAGGTGTGTGTGTGTGTGTGTGTTATTAGGGCTTCCCTTTAGTGTGATGAAATTGAAAATCTCTTTGAGAGCCTTGAATAGGACATCCCAATTAGAACTGGGAGAAGAAGAAGAGCAAAGAAACTTGACCAATCACTTTCAAACTAACCTGTCCATTCAGAAGGATGGGGGTTAGCATAGTACAATATAGTAAAAGACTAGCTCTCAAGTCAGAGGATCAGAGTTCAAATCTCACCTCTGACACTTGGCTAATTGGGTGACCACTTAACTTCCATGAGTCTCAGTTTCCTTATTTGTAAATTTTGAGGATTTGGATAGCCTTTTCCAAGGTCCTTTTCAGCTCCAGATTGAAAATATCATTACAGAGCAAATACAGTCAGCATTGTTGACCACTTCTCTGGTCTGGTTGCCGGTAGAACTGGTTATTTGTGAAGTTGCAACAAACCTTCAAGGTAAGTGAAATTTTGTCTGCCAATCCCACAAAAATTACAAGCAGTTTCTATAAGCAGCCATTCTGACACATTTTCTACCTCTCACTCCATCACATCCATAACAAGGAATTTCAGTTCTTGGGAGAAAAGGGAAAGCCTAAAGCATAATTTCTCCTATTAAGTAAACTGGAGGTAATGGGAATTGAAGAAGTAGAGGAATTGAGATGTCAGCGTGGATTGGCATGAAAAAAAAAAAAAAGAAGCCCATGACTTGGAAACTATTGGGGGCAGAAGGAAGGTCATTGATAGGTCTGTAAATGACAACAGTAAGAATCTGGATAGAATAAAATAAATTTTTAAAGTAGAGAGATGGTATATGAAAGTGGTAATGAGGAGCAAGCAATATGAATTACTGAATAAAAAAATATTCCTTAAGCACTTAATATTTATCAAGCACAATGCTAAACACTGGAGATACAAATATAAAAGCAAAGATAATCCCTGCCCTCAAAAAGTTTACATTCTAATAGAAGAAAGTAATACATTTAGGGAAGTAATAGCTAGGAAGGAACACTTTGGTTCTAAATGATACAATGTGCCAGTTCTTCTTCTTGGGATTGTATGTCAGTAGAGAGAGAAAGAGCAATAGAGCTAGGATATCTTTAGGAGGAAGCAAGGTTTCATTGATAGAATATGAGAAGGAATCAAGGATGAAGAGGAATTTGTTAACAATTTAGGGAATCTTTACCAGAGTGCAAAGGAGAATAGAAAGTAAATAGAATCTATGTAAGGCTGAACTGGATAAGGATGAAATTGTAGAGAGAAGAAGCAGAGGAAAGGATTTCTAAAGGCCAAGAGATGGATGGCAAGGAGGTACAAGAATGATAATGCAATTGTAGAGGAAGTCACTTGTTGGTTGGTGGGACTGGTTAGCAATTTTAGGCAGCACAGAACATTCTTGGATCATATAGACTTGTGATCAACTGAAAGCTTCAGATCATCTTCACAGTAACCATTCCCAATGGTTTTCCCTATCTTGTACTTATGCAATTGATTTTTAAATTCTGAGTCAGTGCTATTTAAAAGCTATTGACTGAGTCAGCAGCTCCTAAAGTCATTGAAGTTACTTTGATTCTAGTTACTCTTTAAGTACATGAGCTACTTGTCACAGCCTCTTCTCCCCCACCCCTCTCCAAAAAAAAAATCCACAAACCTATACCAGCAATGGTAACTATCACCATCCCCACTGTACCACATGGGGAATAAAAGTAGAAGATACTGCCCCACACTCCAGCCAGTTTTGCTCTTTTCAGTTGTCCTGTTGTAAACAAACTTTAGCTCCTATAAAACAGAGCCCATGATTAGGAAACTTATTAGTGAGTGTTAATGGACTAAAGTATTACCTCTCCAACAACAACAACACAAAAATTTGCATTTTAATTGTCTTCTGGAAGCACACTTAGAAGCAGAATGGAAATTTTAATTGCCACTATAGCATGGAAGGGACATGGGTAGGGATGGGAGCAAGTGGTACTTTCAGCAGCCTTTCAAATCATGGTGTAGGTCTGCTTATGCCACTGAGTTTCAGGTTGGTCACATTAGAAAGGTAATTTATGTTGTCAGAACTCCCAAGGGATCCAGGATGGGTCAAAGAATCCAACAGTTGTAAGGACTCAGGTACAGAAACCTACAAGAATCTATAACCTGCCCTTTTCTGTCCAACTGTGATCCAAATTAATTTCTCTTCAATGAATTGACCTCCCAAGTATACTTGTGAGTAGGGACAACCCACAGTTTAAATGGGGGATACTGCTGGGGGAAATAAACTGATTTTATTTTTATTTTTATTTTAAAATGATAGGGAATGTATTTTCTAAGATCTCAAGGAACTCCAGACAGGATTACTCCAAACTGAACACAAATCACTAAATCAGGTAAATATGAGCAAACCCTTGGAACACAAGAAGCCAAATCTTGCTAGGTGGGTTTGCTGTACCATGGGCCTCTTCCCTCAGGACATTTAAAATGAGGTAGCAAAGTACAAAGTGTTCCAAAAGTCATAGGGCAGTTTTAAGCTCTAATAGCTTAAAACTGCACTAAGACTTTTGTGACAGCCTGTGTAATGGAAAAAAGGTAAATGGAAATGGAATCCGAGACTGTGACTTCAAATCCCAGCTCGAGTACTGTGTAACCTTGAGCAAAAGACTTTGTCACTGTGAGCCTCAGTTTCCTCATCTATAAAAAGAGTCAAATCAGATGTTACTTAGGAACACCTCCAGCTCTAGCTCCTATGACAGATAAACAGATGAATGCATAGAGACAAATGTATAGACAGATGATTGAAATAGATTTCTTGGTAGATTATAGAAAGGTGGATATCTAGATAAGTGGACAATAAAATGAGTGAATGGACATTTATTAATCACTTGCTACATATTCAGAACTGTTAAACACTTGCTATGTATTCAGAGAGTAATACAAATACAGGCAAGCAAAATGGCTCCTGTCCTGAAGCAGCTTGGATAAAAATTCTAGGGGAAATGGGGAGGGCATCAAATACCAGAACCTCATACTATCTCCTAAAAACTGTCTGGCCTCAGAAACTGCAATAAAAAGAATATCATCTGACCTTTTTATTTTTTTCCAACAAGACACAGCAGGCTCCAAACGTGACCTACTTTTCTGGCTCTCCTCTATGCACAAGAATTGACTAAGATTCTCACTGACGTGCTTTTTTTTTGTTTTTTTTTTTTCAGAGGAGAAGAATTTTCATCAGCTGGTCAGAGCCTCTAAGCCATGTCAAAAGAACCAGTAAGGACAGATGTGATGTAGACCCAATAGGTCTGGATGCTTCAAGAATCAAACTTGACTTCCAATCTCATCAGGGACTTTTAATTGAGCTCCTGAAAAAAACCAATAAAAGCCCAATTCAGGCCCTTATGTTGTGCCAGCATTTAATTGAAAGGTTTTTAGTAGCAGCAACAGCAACTGAAAACAAAATATTATTGATTAGCTGGGCAAAACAAAAATTCCTTTTCCAAAGCTTGAGGCCCTCGAGAAGGTGCCTTCCTGGGGCACAGCTCCTGCCCCAGAACTCAGGCAGTTTTAAAACCTTACTTTGGCATTTAACAAACTCTGCATCTGACATTAAAAATTAATTGACTTCTTCCAATCCTGCAAAGACTCAGAACACAACAAAGCTTTAAAGTGTCAGGAGACAGGGATTAAAAATATAAGAGACAAGTACCCAGCTTAGGAGAAACCAAGCAGAATTTTTTTTTTAAATTAGCAACCTATTGATTTTTTTTTTCTTCTATTTTTACCTCAGAGGTAATGCAGCTTAAGATCACTAATCTGCTGGGGGGGGTTTCCTTACATCAGTGCTCCAAATTACAATTCCTAATTGAAAAACATTACTTTCTTAATTTAAAAAGTACTAGAATGTCCCAGAACCCTGGCATCCCAATTCAGATTCCTAGGTTGTTTGTTCATTTCCCACAAGATGAAACATCACAGTCATGTTTTATCCTGGGTTTTCTGGATAAATTGTGGCCTCATGCTATTGCAATCCCTCCTTTCCAGTACTATCCAGGACAGTTTGACATTATGCCAGACATGGTCTTTCTGAAAATACTTCTTTAACAAGAGGATATGTGACTTGAAAGTTTAGAGATACTCAGGGAATTAAGACTTTTTCCCCCTGATTTAAATTTGTGATTTCACTGTGTAGGTAGGGATTCCCCAAGTATAAAAAAAAAAAAAAATCCCTCTACCAAAATATACCAGCAATTGTTCAGTAATTTAGTTTTAAAGAACTGATTGGAGTATCAAGAAGTTAAGTGATAAATTGCCCAGAGTCACATAAGCCAATGGTTTGTTAGGGTTGGAACTCAGGTGTGAGGTTCTGCACCTGGCTCTGAATACACAACACCCCAGAGCCTCATAGCTCTTAGGCATAGGAATGACCAAGTATGTTTGCTATTCTGGAAATTAGGATCTGTTGCCTAAGGTACACTTCACTGGGCTCAAAATGAATGCTGACTCCATTATTCCAGAAGGTCCAGCCTACCAACTGCAGAAGTAAGCTCAATAAGGAAAGGTGTGCTCTGACAATGACTGGGTGAGTTCTATTCTAACTGGCCAGCTACTCACCTTTGGAGCCTCCCCTACAGCATTTGAAAATGTGTTTGATGCTATTTGTCCTGGGTGTAGCGGAAGAAAACATAAAATTTTGTTATGGGTGTTTTGGGTTTTTTTTGTTGTTCAGTCACTTCAATCAGGTCTGAATCTTCATGACCCAATTTTGGGATTTGTTGGCAAAAATATTGGAGTGCTTTGCCATTTCCTTATGGAAAAGTTCTGGCTGTTAACTGTCTGCATTCCCAAAGATAGGAACATTTTAAACATGTAGGATCAATAGATCATAGATTTAGAAGCTATCTATTCAATCCCTTCATTTTACAAATGAAGAAAATGTGGCTCAGAGAGATAGTGACTAGTTCAGCATCACACAGATGAGGGTTAGAGGTGAGCATTGCATCCAGACAGAGTCAGAGGGGCAAAATCCAATGCTGTACTAGTTAAGTTACAATCATGCAATTCTATAAAATCTTTTACAAAAGATTTTATAAGCCAAAAATAAATTATAATTATATTCATATAGAATACATATGTTAGGTAATTATAATCTTATAATTATACTCATATCTATAGTAGCATGAATAAAAATGATAGAAGATAAAACCACTGGAAAATTTTTAGCACCTAGTTAGTACAATCATGCAGTTCTATAATATCTTTCTAGGCTAAACATAAATTATAATTATGTTCATATAGAATACATATTGGAAAGAGGGACTTCACTTTGTTCAATCAGGTCAGCATGAGATAGAGAAGAATTGGGAGACAGAAAGGTAGAGGAAGTATATTTCAGAAACACTAAAATATACCCAACTTATACATGGTAGGCAGAATCCTGATCAGAGCATTCTGAACATGGAACTGTCATTCAAAGGGACTCCTTCAAAACTCAGGCCTATCCCTCACTGGCCCTTTCCCAGTATCTTTTGCAAGGGGCAGGACTAGTTAAATAAGATCCCACCAAGTGAGATTGTAGGGGAGCCCAGGAGTCAGATGGCTTAAATCAGCAAAAACTCTAGCACTGACCATAATCCCACTGATGTCTCTAGGCCTGAGGGAAGGACTCCTACTCCTTCCTAGAATATAAATCTCTTTTCTACATCTCTTCTGCATGTCTATTCTTCTCAAAGGGAACAATTTCCCTACTCTCACTTTTTAGGGAGAGAAAAGAAAGGAGGAGAAGAAAAAGAGACAAAAGTGATGAAAACCAAGTCAGATTTTGTACTCCAATTTTAACCCAAATTACAATCTCCAAAATTTAAAATTTAAAGGATCCCCTAAGCAGCAGCTAGATGGCAACAGCCCTGACATCTGGAGAAGCTGAGTTCAAATCCAGCCTTAGACACCTAATTAGCTAACTATGTGACCCTGAGCAAGACTTATCCCCCCAATTATCTTTTCCCATTCCAAAAAAAAAAAAAAAAAAAAAGGCAACCAAGGAGAAATTTGGATGAAAACCTGGAGAAGCTTATATGAACTGAAGGTAATCAAAGTCAACAGAACCAAGATAATGATATGCACACTGACCACAATCAGGTAAACAAAAGCAATACTAAAAGAAATCTTAATACAGATTAAATGTATTGGTACAAACTTTTTTTTTTTAATGGGGAAAAAAACACCATAAGAAAAACAGAGATCCTCTCCACACTTAGCTGAGATGACCCTTAGACAACAAACAATCCACCTTTTAAGACATCTAGGTGGCACTGAACTATTAGAGAGAGAAAGACCTAAATTCAAATTCTGCCTCCAGATATTTCCCAGCTGTGTGGCTGTGGTTGAGCCACTTAACTAATCTCAGCCTCAGTTTCCTCATCTGTAAAATGAGAATAAATAATAATATCTACCTCATAAGTTGCTGCTGAGTATCAAATGAGAGTGCATGTAAAGCACTTTGCAAACCTTACAATGCTATAGAAATATGATGATGATTAATGATAATGGATGATGCTCATCGTGGCTGGTACTTGAAGCTTTTCCAAATGAACAGAACTTTCCAGGGCAAGTACTTCAGATACTCAGGGTCACCAATATACTGGGTGAAACCCGTGGAAAATGATTACAATGTCAACTCCCAGGCTCAGGATCTGAAAAATGGAACTGAAAAAGTGTTAAGAGATTGGACAGAAGGAACCACTTAAGAGAGAAAGAACCTACCAACATGTCCGAGCACTCAATTCCATAAAGAGCTCAGTCATTTCAGGGCTTTGCAATGGGGATACTTCCTGAAGGCCGAGAATCAGACCAGCCTCAGATGGGAAAGTGGAACAGTAGGCTTTGACCCAGATTCAAAGCAGATTTAATGCTTGCTGTTAAGCGGAAAGAAGGCAATGACCAGCAACAGAGCCTCTGGGGGAGGGGAGCAGCCCCCACTGTCTGGTGCCAAAACACAGCTAACATTCTGCCCAAAGGCCTGGGACCCCCCTCCTCACAAAGGTTCTTTGTGATAATACAAAGCCTCGCATGAGGAAGAAAAAGCACTAAATGGCAAAGCTAAAGAACAGAGAGAGCAAGAAAACAAGATGGCAGGAGGGTAATTACAGCAGTAGGGGATTCCAAAATAAGAAATGGAGAATCCCAAAGAAGGAAAAGAGGGGTTCCCCCATGCAGTTTCCTTGCCTGGATTCTCTTTCATAAAAGCAAGTTATCTTACCAACAATTCTTAGCAAAAAAAAAAAAAAAAAAGAAAGAAAGAAACAATTGTCTTGCCCACCTTTAAACACCAACACATACCAAGCTGAGCAGACATCGTAATTGTAATTTATAATTCTCTGTCTCTAGGAAGGAAAGTGACCTGGAAGGTGCCAAACCAATGACCCAGTAGAGTCTTCTGGAGCCTTATTTTCTCTTTTCCAGATCCCTAATGAGCTTTTAAAAAGGGATTATTGAATTCCAAGTATGATCATATAACTTAAATTCTCATTCATTCATTTAACCAGAATGAATTAAATGCCTGTCTCTTTCAGGGGCTGCGCTTGGAATTGGCAATACAAAGACAAAAACAATATAGTTCCTGCCCTCGAGGTTCTTACATTTGAAATGTATAGAGGGAACATAGGAATATGAATATATATATATATATATATATATACATATACACACACACACACACTCACACACATACATATATATAACAGGACTTACATGTATACAGATAAGCAAATTTAAAATATTCATGTTAATTAAATATAAGGTGGTGGGAGGCAGCTTGGTAAAGGGAATAGCCTCAGAGCCAATACCTGGGTTCTAAGTCTTCCCTGCTCTGAGACTTCCTGAGGGAGCCTGGATAGGTCACAATGCCTCAGTGCTTTAGGCAATACCTAAAGACTGTCATGTACAGAGAAAATGCTGACCTACATTAGTAGAGGAAATTTCCTCACGAGGGAGTATTGTATTCCGATGAAATCATAGGTTAGCTCCAAGTTCTATTCCTAAATACAAAGGAATAGGGAGGGGGATAATGAAGCCTCTAGTGACTGAGAAACAGGATTGGACTTATATAAAAGGTGGCATATGAACTGAACTTTGAAGGAAACCAGGGATTCTAAGAGGTAAAAGAGTAGAGGGAATATAATCAAAACAAAGCGAATATACAACTTGTATAAGGATGAGAAATGAAATGTTGAAAACAAAGTATCAAGGAGGCCCATCTAGCTAAAATGCAGAATACATTATTTGTAAGGAGAGAACATGACCCTGTACTTCAAGGTTTATTTCCAATTTGGAGGATCTAAAAGTCTGGGATGGATCAAACAATGAAGAGCAAAGCAACCATGAATAGCAAGGAAATTATTAGAGTCTTCCTGGTTCCAGAAAACCATAATCTTGAATTACCCAAATCATTTTCACATTTAGGAAAAGGAAAGTTAATTGGTTTTCAATGTTCTTTTCTCCTCAAAGTGTCCTATGCTGTAATGCTCAAATGAGATAAAGTACATAAAGCATTTTGCAAACTTGATAGGATGACATGTCAGTTTTTATCGTTGTTATTGTTCTTACAAACATCATTAAAATGAATATAAAAAAGAATCTTCCCCAAAGTTTTCCCTTTAGGAACAAAGGCAGATATATTCTCTCTCCAGTACAGCTTGTTAACATTTTCTCATATGTAATGGTTGAGTTTTTGGTTGGATTTTCCTTGACACACAAAAAAATAATAAGACAAGGTCTCCTAATAATAGAGGTCATGACCTACACTGGATATTGGGTGATATGCTTGATCCTGCCTGGGAGTAAATATTCCCTTCAGGAAGGAGCTCAACTTTCTCTGACAGTCTGATAGAAGAACATTTTGACAAGGGTGAAATTACTAGCTGAAGGGGCCCTGGGTCATTGTGCTAAGGCTTTCAAGGACTCATTCTGACACTGAGATCCAACATCCATCCAGGAACCCCCTAGTCCCAAAGGACCCAATCAGCAATCATTGCTCTAGCAAACCAACAGTCTTCCTTCTGAAGAAAAGGACTTTTCCTATTTCTAATAATTCCTTGAGCATTAAAAAAAAAAAAGAATTACATTCCTAATTTCTTGCTCCACTGAACACCACCTTGATTTCAAGCCCAATTATTGTTTCCTCTGCACTAAAATGGAGAAAGAGGGAGGGGTAGTAGAGATAGAGGAGAGAAGGTTGAAAATTCTAGTAAATATAAGGCCAAGCTTGAGTGAATGTGAGAAATACTCCAAATGAAAAAGACACAGGAGCCAGGGACCCAAGCCACTTTCCCAACTCAAGACTCTGCTCCTGAGACTTAGGGTTGCTGTTTCATCCCAGCAGATGACTGCACAAGCACTGTACTCCTTTCTACAGAAGATGCTGAGCTCATCTGAGCTGGTGGGCAGCAGTCTTGGGTACAGAAGCATCACTAAAAGAAAGAAAAAAAGGCTGGTCTGGCTCAAGAAATTCAGGTTTGGTTTCTCACACAGGGGAAAAGGAGAACCTGGCAGCCAGAATAATCAAAAAGCAAGAAAACAGTAAAATATCTTCTAATTTATGGTACAAAATGTAACAAAGCAGGTTAACAGATGGTGAGATCTTTCATGAGAGTCTCTCTTGTTAACATGAAAATTCAGATTAATCCGATCTTAAACACATAGATCATAAAACCTGAGATCTGGGGTTTGAAGGGACCTTGGAATTCAAACCTCTCATTTTATAAGGGAAGGAGTTGAAGACCAGAAAAGTTAATTGATTTGTTCAAGATCACACAATGGATGGATGGATGGATGGAAGGAAGGAAGAGAGAGAGGAAGGAAGGAAGGAAGGAGGGGAGGAAGGAAGGAAGGGAGGGAGGAAGGAGGGGAGGAAGGAAGGAAGGAGGGGAGGAGAGAAGAAAGGAGGGAGAGAGGGAGAAAGGAAGGAAGGAAGGGAGGAAGGAAGGAAGGAAGGAAGGAAGGAAGGAAGGAAGGAAGGGAGGAAGGAAGGAAGGAAGGAAGGAGAGGAGAAAGGAAGGAAGGAGGGAAGGAAGGAAGGAAGGAAGAAAGGAGGGGAGAAAGGAAGGAAGGAAGGAAGGAGGGAAGGAAGGAAGGAAGGAAGAAAGGAGGGGAGAAAGGAAGGAAGGAAGGAAGGAGGGAAGGAAGGAAGGAAGGAAGAAAGGAGGGGAGAAAGGAAGGAAGGAAGGAAGGAGGGAAGGAAGGAAGAGAGGAAGGAAGGAAGGAAGGAAGGAAGGAAGGAGGGGAGGAAGGAAGGAAGAAAGGAGGGGAGAAAGGAAGGAAGGAAGGAAGGAAGGAAGGAAGAAGGAAGGGAAAGAAAGAAGGGGAAGAAGGGAAGGAAAGAAGAAAAAGAAGGAAGGGAGGGAAGAAAGCAAGGGAGGGGAAGGAAGAAAAGAAGAAAAAGAAGGAAGGGAGGGAAGGAGGGAGGAAGAAAGGAAGGGAGAAAGGGAAGGAGGGAAAAAGGAAGGAAGGGAGGGAGAGAGAGAGAAGGAGAGAGGGAGGGGAGGGAGCAATTTTTTTTTTTAGCACCTATTATGTGTCAGACACTGTGCTAAACTCTTTGCAAATACAATCTCATTTGATGCTCACAATTTTGGGGAGATAAGTGTTATTACTGTCTTCATATTACAGTTGCAGAAATTGAAGCAGACCAGGGTTGGTGACTTGCCCAGGGCCACACAGTCAATCTGTATCTGAAGTTGGATTGGAATTCAGGTCTTTCTGACTCCAGATTCAGGGCTTTCTCCACTATGCCATCTAGCTGCCTTTGAGGCAGCGATCAAACTCAAGTCATCTCGATTCAATCCAGTCAGGGCTCTCTATCTAGTACACCACACTGCCTCGTGAGAATGCATGCATTAGTCAAACGTACTCTAAGTATCCCCTTTTGAGAATTTTTTTAAAAAGAGAGTTCCCTGTTATGTGACAGGCATTGAGAAGCTCTGGCTTATTACTAATGGATCAAAGTGCTCTGAATCAACTGCTTGACATTCCACACTCATCTGTTTGTTCCACAGTTGAACATCATAAAAGAATATTGAGCTATTCTGAAGGAAGAAAATCCAGGACACAGAGGAAGGAAAGTGTATGGATATCATTTAGAGAAAGATTCTTGGAAGTAGAAACAGGAATGTTGTCATCTAGACACACAATAGATTCCCTAGAAAAAAAAAAGGAATCAATCTTGGCACTGTGCTACAAACTGGTTCCATAAATACAAAAATAAAAAATTAAACAGCCGTTGCCCTGAAAGATCTTATATATCATACTCCTAAGCCTTTCTCCCACCTTTCCTTTTTCAGCTTCCTTTTGTGAACTGTCTTTCCCCCATTAAATTATAAGCTCCTAGCACTTAGCACAATTTCTGCCACATAGTAGATTCTTAATAAATATTTATTAACTGAGGAGAGACATGTATGTATGTGTGTACACACACACACACACACACACACACACACACACATATATAAAATATAGGGCTAGAGAATGGATTTGTGATTTCATTAGTACATGGAATTCCCAGAGGAAACTCCATCTACAGATGCAAGTGATATCTTCTCTGAAGCTTATAGTGTTAGAGGATTGTTTAGGGCACTGGAAAGTTAAATGATTTGCTTCAGATCATATAAACAGGTTTTGTCAGAGGTGAGTTTTGAACCATGTTACTAGCTTTGAGAGGCTGCTCTTTATCCAGTATGCATGCTGCTTTTCTATATAAAACATGATATATATTTGTATATGGTATTAAAAACAAGATAGTTTTTGGGTGGAGATTGCAGAGTTAGTCAGGGAAAGAATTTTGTATAGGAGGTGGAAATCAAGATAAAGAAAAAATGAGAAATTTGGAAAACCCAAATTAACTTTGCATAGGGGCATGATATTATAATAAAAACAAACAATAGCTTGTGTTATAGTACTTTAAGATTTACAAGCACTTTGCATGTTATCAATTATCCCCACAACAACCTATTGAAGTTATCTCCATTCAGCAGTTGAGAAAATGATGGCTTTAAAAAGTTAAATGACTTATCTAAGATCAACAGCTATAACAAGGAACTGAAACAGAAAATGAACATTCTTAACTCCCTGTCCAACATTCTATTTACTGAGCCACAATTATCTGGATATTTGTAAGAATTCTCATTCTGCCAAAAGCAGAATAGCTAAAAATTTCTTCTCATGCTTTAATGATAATTTCCTTCTTCCAAAGATTGAAGAATCATTAAAGGAAGCTATTGGTCTATATTTGATTCTCACCAACAAGAAAGAACAGGCTACTGAGCCAGAAGTTTGGGGGGTCTTGGAGATAAGAGGCAACTCCTTCTTGGAATCCATGGGAGAGGAAAGGAAAGCCAAATAAGCTTTTTCACACATGACCCTTAGATTTTAAGAAAACAGATTTCAAAGGTTTCTAAAAAAGGAGAGATAGATAGCATCCCCTGAACTAAAATTCTACATAAGAGGTAAGAGGTGAGTCTCAGAAAGATGGGAAGGAAGCTCTCAAGAATGAAATTCTGAAGATAAATAAAGGAAAGGTGAGCATACTGTATCTCCTTTTGAGAATTTTTTCTCAAATCAAAAATCAAACCAAATCAAAAGATCATTGTGAATATATAGGGGATCATCAACCAACTTGGATTTTTAAAAGAATGTTTTAAACAGAAGATTTCAATCTTAAACAGATTTGCTTTGCAATGGAGGATAAATACACAGAGTATGTCCCTATAAAAATAGTGTCAAGACTTCTAAACTATATAATGAGATGTGGGGGTTAAGGAGGCAAAGTTAAGGATAATTTAATTAACAGTTGATCCAAACCCAACCTAAAATACTACATTCAACTTCATTTCCTATTATTCTTACCTGAAACAGACTGGTCTCTATTCTTTTTAAATACCATATAACAACTTTGACTCGTGTCAAAGCTTTTATGTATTGTAACCTGGCAATTCATCATATCAAAAGGACATAAAGTTTGAAAGTTTTCATCTTGTGGTGTGACATATTTGATTATAACTTTACTTACAGACTTTTTGATTGAAATCATACCACTTTCACAATGTAACGCACTCTAGGATCCACTTAGGCTAGAATTGCTGTATATATCTTATCTCCTGATTGTAGACTGTAGGCTCATGAGGATAGAGACTGTCCTATGTGTGTATAATGTGTGTGTGTGTGTGTGTGTGTGTGTGTGTGTATCTTGGTATCTTCCTTAGCAACTGTAAAATGCCTTGCACATAATAGATGATCATTAAGTGATTTGTGATTTATTTGTGATTAATTTGTACCTGTAGGAGGGCTGTTTGGTGCAGTGGCTAGACTTCTGGGCAAGTCCACAAGACTTAGATTTGAATCCACTCTTTGACTTATGCTAAATGTTTGATCATGGGCACATCTTTGAAATAAAGGTTCTTCATTTATAAGATGAAATTGATAATGTTTGTGGAATACTGTGCACAAAGTGTTTTACACATTTCTAAGCATCAATTGTCAATTATTATTTGCTGAGGCTGTTTTCTCCTCCTGTACTCCTTTCATCCTTCCATTCCATCTATTTAAATCCTACCAGTCCTTCAAGTTCTAGGTTGAATATCAGCTCACCTGTGAAGCTTTCCTATTAACTCCAGCTAATGTTGACTTTCCTTTCCTAAACTATCCCTAGCATTAACTAGCTGTATCTCACATTTCATTACTAGAATACATTCATATTAGCACATAATTATATGCTGCTTTCTCCCATTAGATTGACCTTCCTAGCAAAATTGTGAACTATTATATTAGGGCAGGGACTAGATCTCAGGAGACACCATGTCCCTCGTGAAATGAACTTAAATATAGCAAAGCTACACAAGAAGAGCCCTAGTATACAGTAAGAATTATGAGCCCAAAGGTACCCCCTATTGCAATCACAAGCTCTATAGAGCCCATCCTCTTGCCTGTTTTCCCCTTGATTGCCTCTTAACCAATGAATTTCTTGAATACACTTGCAAGAGACCTGTCTCCAACGTCGGGGGGCGGGGGGGGGGGGGGGGGGGGGAAAGAATGAGACTAAATGAAAACTTTACCCAGCATGCATCGAAAGTTCACTCCTTCCCTTTTCCCATTTGGAAGCCTCCCTCCCTGCTTGCAACAGCCTCCCTAAATAGCAGAGTGTTTGTGCAATAACAGCTGTTAAAACTCATTGCCTTTGAAACCCGCTGTGGTTATGAGCAGGGTGGTCACAATACACTTTGATTCTGTAGCAACTAGTTCATGCTGTTCTCTGACAACCCAGGAATAACAACAATAGAAATGATACAGTAAGAAGGTGGGAGAGTAGGTGGGAACAGCATACATAGAGAGAAAATAACGGCTGATAATTATAAGTGCTGGTTTGGGGGCTCACAGCTTCTGGGCTGTCAGCAGCATACTAATGGAGTTTCCAACAGGGAATTCTAGAAGATACTAGAGGCAGATGTGACGGTCCTGAGAAAGGTGAGAACACAAAAGTGAGGAGGTGGGAGAAGAGGAGGAGAGGGGAGAAAGGAGAAAGAGTTAAAAAAAAAAAAAAAAAAAAAAACCAAGAAGCACCTGGAACACTGTGTACAGAGGGAGGAGTAGGGGAAAGGGAGGGGTTTAGACTTTGTCAGAGGGACTAATGTTCTTGTGAAGCAGGGCAATGCAGCAAAGGGGGTGATAATGCTTATTCCTGTGTCATGTACTACCCTGGGCTTGTTTCCTCATCTGTGAAATGGGAGCATTGGACTAGATGTTTTAAACAGAGGATTTCAATCCTAAACAGATTTGCTTTGTAATGAAGAATAAATACACAGAGTATGTCCCTATAAAAATAGTGTCAAGACTTCTAAACTATATAATGAGATGTGGAGGTTAAGAAGGAAAAGTTAAGGACAGTTTAATTGTTGATCGAAACCCAACATAAAATATTATATTCAACTTCCTTTCCCATTATTCTTACCTCAAACAGGCTGGTCTTCATTCTTCTTAAATACTATATAACAACTTTGACTCCTATTTTATTTAGGATCTTTCTGGAGCAGTAGATAGAATGCTAGTCCTGGAGTCACAAAGACTCAACTTCCCGGGTTCAAATCTGGTTTCAGACATTGGCTGTCACTTAACTCACTGCTGCAATTTCAGACCTGGATGGAAAATAACATCACAACTTCTACTCTTTGAATTCAGATGGGCTTGTTGATAACTCATCTATACAGACCTGTTTTGTTGTTCAGTTATTGTTCAGTTGTGTCTGACTCTTTGTAACCTCAAATTGGGGTTTTCTTGGCAAAGATACTGGAGTGGTTTGCCGTGTCCTTCTCCAGCTCATTTTACAGATGAGGAAACTGAAAAAGGATAAATGACTTGCCCAGGGTCACACTCATTTCCTTCTCCAGCTCATTTTACAGATGAGACAAAAAGGGTTAAGTGACTTGCCCAAGGTCAAGTGTCTGAGACTTGATTTGAATTCAAGAAGAGTTTTCTTGACTCCTGGTCCAATGCCTCATCCACTGCACTTTGTCACTGCCTTAGACCTTTCACATAGCTCCATTTTGGTTTGGTTTCACTGCCATAGGGAACTTCCAGGGAGGGAACTTCCTACACCAGTGCAGACTGGTACTTGCTTTTTAGCTTGTAGCCTTAGAAAGTTGTCTGAGATATTAAGCGGTTCCTGTGCTGAAGGTACTTCTGATAACTCAACATGTCAATACCTGCTACAATGCCTACTATTTGTACAGTAATGTGGAGTCAGGTGGAAGGAATGAGTCAAAGCAGAGGAGGATCAGGTGAAGGAGTCTGTGTTACTCATCAGCCGGGCAAAGTTTTTGTAAAAGTTTCTCAACAGAAAAAATTCAGTTTTTTTTTTTTTTTAATTGCAAAAGCAAGTTGAGAGACTTGGGCAATCTAGATGGCTCAGTTCATCAAACCATGAAAGATTCATCTTCCTGAGTTCAAATCTGGCCTCCAACACTTACTATCTATGTGACCCTAGGCAAGTCATATAACTGTTTGCCTCAGTTTCCTTATCTGTAAAATGACCTGGAGAAGGAAATGTGAAACCACCAAGAAAATCCCAAATGGGGTCGAAAAGTTAGACACATCTGAAAAAAAACTAAACAAAAAAGTTCAGACTTAGTCAAAAGAGGGAAAAAAACTCACTTTCTGCCTCTCTCTCCTTCCATCCTCAAAGACATCCTATATACAACTGCTACATGTCTCCTATTTTATTTTTGTCCTAGTTAAAAACATAACTGGAAATAAACAGAATCATTGCAGCATGACGATACAAAGTGCCAATAAATGCAGATCCAGCTGTTGACCTGAGTTTAATGTAATGAGGCAAGATTTCCTAAATGCTTTTAATGGCCATCACGTCCAAATGTCATTAAGGAAGAAGACAGGCAGAACTGACCACAGATGCATTCAAAGGCAAAGGCAACTGTAAATGTTATGTCAGAATCAGAGCATTTAGATACTCATTGTAGACCATGGAGAGCATGTGATGCTGTGATTTACAAACTTTTGGCCTCAAGACCCCTTTTCACTCAATTTTTTTTGGTGGTTGTTTTTTAGTTTGTGAGACAATCAGGGTTAAGTGTCAAGTATCTGAGATCAGTTTTGAACTCAGATCCTCTTGATTCCAAGGCCATCTAGCTGCCCCTACCCCTTTTCACTCTTAAAAATTTATCAAGAAACCCAAAGAATTTTTATTTATATGGATTATGTCTATTGATGCTCACCATGTTAGAAATGAAAACTGACACATTTTAAAATATTTTTAAATAACAATAATAAACAATATAAATAAAAATATTTATGTGTTAACATAAATAACAGAGTTTTGTGAAAAATCATTATATTTTTTCAAAACAAAGACACTTAATGAGAAAAGCAGCATTGTTTTTCATATTTTTGCCAATAGCTGGCTTAACAGAAGGCCATAGGATTCTTCTATCTGTTTCTGCATTCAAACTGTTGGATATAGTGTGCTGGTTGAAGTTTATGAATAAAATACAGACTCACACAGACATGTAGGTGGAAAAGTAAGAGTAATTTAAGAGGTGAAAATGAAAATAAGAAAATAGCTTTAATCTCTTAAACCCCCTAAAGAGTATCCCAGGAGTACTTGAACTATATTTTGAGAACCACTGACTAAAACAACTCCTTCATTTTACACACAAACATTGAGGCTCAGAGTAAAATGACTTGACCAATGTCATTTGAATGCTAATACTGATCAGCAGCTAGGCAGTTCTTACTCTCACAAGATGGGATCAGACCGATGTTTTCATGTCAAATAGGCGGTTTGTCTCCTCTTTATTTATGGGTAAGTTTCTTTTCTCTTTCTGATGAGGAACCTGGTACCCTCCTCTAGCCCCAGGGGAAGGACTGTCTACCCAAATGTGCAGAGGGCTAAACTAGCTCTGGATGGGGGTTAGGACATAGCTTGTAGCAACAGAAGCAATAAACAAAGGCTGTAGACTTAGAATAGCAAATGAGGGAAAGACATAATAAGAGAACAATCTCTCAGATATCTAGTTTCTCACCTCACTACCCTTTGTAATCTAGAAGAGCTGGCCTATGGAGAGAAAAGCATCATAGCCTGGGTGAGAGCTCAAAAAACCATATGACTACAATCAACTCTGTGTCACTAAATCCACATCTCTTTCTCTAAGACCATCACAACTAATACCTAGGAGGGGGCCTCATGCAGAGATTTGTACTAATGGGGCTCTCAAATGAGTTATAGAGCCCATTAAAAAATGAGACCCTTTTCCTAATGTCCCTGAGCTGTCATTTAGCAGCAGACCATCCAGAGACATAACTTTCTGGTGAGTTCTGACTGACAACTTAGCCAGCTAGTGATAGGAATTATGATTCAATACACACACACACATACACACACACACACACACACACACACACACACACACAAACACACACTGACTGCTGCCTTTATGTCCCTTTTGACTCAGATAGTACTTAGGGAAGTGGCAGGGGTTGGGGGGAACATGGTTTTAATTATCATCAGGCAAATGAGTTCATATAGAAGACAGTGTGATAGGAGAAAAGGAAAGTATTGGAATTAAGGAATCTGTGAAAAGTAATTTCACTTTTCCTTTTCATCAAATTTGTCATCTATTAAATAGAGAGATTCAGGTCTCTTTCAGCTATAAAAATCAATAAATGAAGGATAAGGGTGATCAAAAGTATAGGTGGTACAATGCAAAGGACAGGCAAAATTCTGTTTTCCTTTAGCATCTTTTTTCCCTTAAATTTATTTTATTTTCAATTTATATTGAATTTTAATTTACATTCTTTCCATAACATAGTATAATTAAAAAAAGATGACTGCAATGAAACTGTAAATCTGCCATATAAAACTTGCAATTCCCTCCAAATATACAATAAAATTATTGTGAATTTTTTTCTTTTTTTCTTTCCTCTACCCCCTCATTTTAGAGATGGCTAGCATGTGTGTGTGTGTGTGTGTGTGTGTGTGTGTGTGTGTGTGTGTATAATATATATAATTATTCTATACAGACTTCTATTTATTAGCGCTTTCTCTAAATGCAGAAGCATCTCTCTCTTCATATGTCCTTTATGTTTAATTTGTGTATTTATAATAGTCAAAATGATTTTGTCATTCTTAAAACAGTATTGCTATTACTGTACACAATGGTCTCTTAGTTCTCCAGCATTCTCTCCATGCTTCTCTTCTTGTTCCTCCAAAACACACATACACATACATTTCTCCCTTTGGCTCTTGCTTAAATATCCCAGTATCTTTACGTTGGGTCCCTGCCTATTTAGGTTCCCAGCACTATTTACTGTATACTTGGATACAAGTCTACCCAAGCTTTGTACTTTCCAATAAACAATAATCCTGCCTATTTTCAGGATCTACACATCTGTGTCATCACCAACCATCAAGCAGATTAGACTCCTCTGAACTCTGTCACAACTACACAATGACACAAAATTTTGTTCATAGAATTCGTGATAAGGGACAGTTGGCCGGAGTCAAGGGAATGACCCTCCCAAGATCCCACCTGCCTCAGAGTCTATGCAAAAGAACTCAATTGTAGTTCAACAACCACTTATTTATTATAAGCTTGTGATACAAAACCAGAAAGAAAGAAACCAAGAGAAAGGACAGGACAGAACAGGAAAAAGGACGGGCAGGACAGGAAAAAGGACAGGGCAGGACAGGAAAAAGATTAGGATAGGGAAGGGAAGGGAGAGGGAAAAGGAAAGGGAAGGGAAGAAAAGGAGGAAGGGGAAAAGGGAAAGGAAAGGGGGAGGAAGGGGAAAGATAAAGGTAAAGGAAGGAGGTTAGTTCCTGTCTTCAAAGGGCTTCCATTCTCTTTAAGGATCACAAACTGAAGGCAACAGAAATCTTGAGTGCAGCAGGAACAAAGACCAGAAGCAAAGAATCTGATTAGCCAGAGGCACTGGGCAATAAATGCTCTGGGCAAGGGGGGTGGTCACATCTGGAATGCATTAAGAAGGCAGACAGAAGCTGGAACAATGAACATCATTAAAAAATTAAAAAAAAAAAAAAGTTAAAGGCATCCTCAGAAACAGAAGAGATCTACAGAATACACATGCTAGCCTGAGAGGCCATTCTAAAATTCCTCCCCCCGACTCAGGATACAAAGCAAGCATAAAAATAAAAAACCCTGGGCTAATAACTGCTTCCTATAAAGAAGAGAGAGGGAGAGAGACAGAGAGGGACAGAGACACAGAGAGAGCCAGCTGCTAGATGGTGCCATAGTGCAGACTACTGCTAGAGTCAGAAAGACTGCTTTTACAAGTTCAAAACTGACCTCAGACACTACTAGCTGTGTGACTCTGGGCAAGGCACTTTACCCTGTTTATCTTAGTTTCCTCGTCTATCAAATAAACTTGAGAAAGAGATCATAAACTCCTCCAGTGTCTTTGCCAAGAAATTCTCAAATGGGGTCAGAAAGAATCAGATTAAACTGAAAGTAATGGAACAGCAACAAATGAAGGGGAGAGAAAGAACTAGATAGGAATTGATCTAGTAGGGAGGTAAAGATTAGGAGCCAGACCAAGGAAAAAGTTGGAAATCTCTCGCTGGGGTTGAACAATGCTTCAATTTAATAAACAATTCAACTCAAGAAATATTCATTGAATGACTACCTACAATGCACTACCCTAGTTATTGGAGAATCAAAAATATATAAAATGGTCCTTGCTTTCCAGGAATTTGCAGTTCACTAGAGATAATAAGAAAGGCATGCAGCTAACTGTTAAAACTTTTGCTCTCATTAAGTACATACAAGAGGGCCAGCAGCAGAAAAACATTAGAAGGAGAAAATGCTTGTAGGTTGGCCAAGTCAGGAATCAGTGCTTGGAATGAAAGAGAGGATTTCAAAAGAGACATCTATTTGAAGGGAAGCAAGTCTAGGTATGTGTCGGAGAGGGAAGCAAGAGAAGACAGGATGAAATCAGTGAACACATGAAAAATCTACTTCTCCTTTTCTTAGAGAAGAGCTTCTTAATTTTTGTGTGTGTTATAGTCTCCTTGTAGTAGTCCGGTGAAGCCCTTGGACCCCTTTCTCAGATTAATATTCGTAAAAACAAATAATAAAATACATGGAATTACAAAAGAAAATACTTTGAAATACAAGGATCAAAATATTTGCCTTTAAAAAGTTCATATGCCCCAAGTTAAGAACCCCTGTATTTTAAAAGTATTATTTTCCCTTCACCACATTAAGCATCCGAAACTGTAACATCAGTTACAGAGCTATCTTATCCTCATATAATCTCTGCTATTGATTTATATTTACCCAAACAGAAGATATCCCTTCCTCATGAAAAAGATAAAAACCTATAAAATTCATTTTTAAACATGCTTTTTAATTTAGTTTTTTTCCTAACACAATTACTTCAACTTTGGTGTCTCATCTATCATACACACACTCATATCTCCTAGATTCCAACATAAAATGTTCCTAATTTTTCACTTGCTCATATACTGGCTGTGGGCCTATATTCCCAAGAAACCACAATGGAAATTTATGTGAAAATGAAGGGAAAGTCTATGCTTGTTATTATGGTAAATTTCCCAAGCTCCTTATTATATGTGATATAGAACCCTTCTTCAGCCTCTCTTTCTTCATCCTTAAACCACTTTGTTGTTGAGTCATTTTTTATTGCTATTATTATCTCCATTTTATAGTTGAGGCTGCTGTTCAGTCATTTCAAATGTGTCTAATACTTCATGACCCCATTTGAGGTTTTCTTGGCAAAAACACTGGAGTGATTTGCCATATCCTTCTCCAGTCCTTTTTTTTTCCCCTGAGGCAATTGGGATTAAGTGACTTGCCCAGGGCCATACAGCTAGGAAGTGTTAAATGTCTGAGGTCACATTTGAACTCGGGTCCTCTTGAGTTCACTTCACTTCACCATCTAGCTGCCCCTCTCCAATCCTTTTTTACAGATGAGGAAATTAAGTAAATAGAGTTAAGTGACTTGCCCAGCATTACATAGCTAATAAATATCTAAAGCTGGATTTGAACTCAGGAAGATGAATCTTCTGGAGTCTACTCTGCCACCTAATTGACCTCTTAAACCTCTAGCTTTCAGTAAATTGTGAAATAAATTGTTTACTTTATGGTGTCCCCAACTTCCCATTAAACATTCAGGGACACCCATGTAAGTACTTACCTTAATCCAGTCCTTGCACACACACACACACACACACACAATTGCCTCCTACTCTTGACTCTTACACTAACTCTACTACTACCATCATCAAAACATACTTCTCAGAAGCAGCATAATTGAGAATGGACAGACTTCTAGATTCAAATCACTCCTGTGACATTTATAAACTGTGTTACCTTAAGTTTCAATTTATCGCTAAAATGATATAGAATCATTAGAGATATATCCATAAAATGATATATAAAATAAAGATAATATTTGTGGGTCTGCTAGATAGTGCAGTGAATAGAGTGCTAGGTTTGGAATCAAAAAAACTCATCTCCCCAAGTTCAAATCTGACTTCAGATCTAGCTGTGTGATCCTGAAAAAGCCACTTCACCCTATTTGCCTCAGTTTCTTCATCTGTCAAATGAACTGGAGAAGAAAATGGCAAACCATTCCAGTATCTTTAACAAAAATCCCAAATGGGGCCAAAGAGCCAAACATGACTGGAACAACTGGACAAAAACATGTGCTAAGCACTTTACAAACATCAGCTCTTGTAATCCTCAAAATAACCCTGAAAGGTAGGTGCTAATATTATCTCCATTTTATAGGTGAGATTGTTGTTCAGTCATTTCAATTTTGTCTGATCTTCATGACCCACTTTGGGGTTTTCTTGGTAAAGATATTGGGGTGATTTGCCATTTTCTTCTCTGGCTCCTTTTACAGATGAGGAAACGGAGGCAGGCAGGATTAAGTGACATATCAGGCCACACAGTTAGTAAGTGTCTGAGGACAGATTTGCATTCCCAAGGATGAGTCTTATTTTTCTGACTCCAGGCCCAGAGCTCTGCCCACTAGCTGCTTACTCTTATGCATCAATTTCATTATTGCATGCTTGCCCTGGTTCTGGACCATGGGCAGCGCTCTCGAGCTTTCCCAGTCACCAGTGGAGTGAATCAGGGCTGTGTGCTTGCTCCCATGCTTTTTGAGCATGATGTTTTCAGCTATGTCCTCAAATACTTTCAGTAATGACGAACATGGCCTCAAAGTCAGCTTCTGCACTGAGGATAAATTCTGCTAGAAGGCTGAAAAGGCTAGGAGCCAAAACTAAAGGGGAGTAGTGTTGATGCAGGATTTTTTTTGCAGATGATTGTGCAATTCAGCCTCCGAAGCTGAGATGCAACAAAGTATGAATTGATTCTCCACTGCTTGTGCTAATTTTGGCCTAACAATACCAAGAAAACACAGGTGTTCCAACAGCCAGCATCACACCATTTATATGCAGAACCATCAGTTACAGCAAATAGAGAAGTTTTAAATGCTGTGAAAAAGTTCTCTTACCTTGACAGTACACTTTCCAGGGATGTTCACACTGATAATGAGATTGACACACGTTGCCAGGGCTAGCTCAGTGTTGGGAAGGCTCCGAAGGAAACTGTGGGAAAGGAGAGGTATTAGATTAACTACCAAACTGAAAGTCCACAGAACCTTTGTGCTGACCTCATTGTTGTATACCTGAACAGTATACAAGCACCATGCCAGGAAACTGAATGGCTTCTATTTGAATCATCTTAGGGAGATTCTGCAGATCACCTGGCAGGATAAGGTAGCAGATACTGAGGTCGTTTCTCAAACTAAACTGCCAAGTCTTCCAATTCTACTGCAGAAAGCATAACAATTCTGTTGGGCTGACCGCATTGTTCAAATGCCAAATGTACACTTGTCAAAAAGACTGTTTTATGGAGAACTCATATATGGCAAGAGCTTATAATGTGGTCAGAAAAAGCGATACAAGCATCCCCAAGGTCTCTAATTTTATGACAAGGGTACCTTCATCAGAGAAGGTGCTGTGCTTTATGAGTAAAGCAGAATTTAATTAGCTCAGAAAAAATTCAAGAAGTGCAGGGAGAAGCCACACCAAATGTTCACAGAGATTATTTGTCCCACCTGTTGCAAAGAGTTTTGAGTGCAAATTGGTCTAATCAGCCACAGTTGGATACACTGTAACTTGCTTTTAACAATAACCAATCAGTTCAGAAAATTAAGCTAAATAAAGGGAAAGTGACTTTACCAGGATCATATAGTTATTAAGTATCAGAGTATTTCCAGCCTTCCTGATTCCAGATTCATTGTATCATCTCAATGCTTTGAAGAAGTAGAAGTAAGGAAGGAATGCATTCCAGGCATAGGAAATAGAGTCTGCAAAGGTATGAAGATGAGGGATGGACTTCAAAGTACAAAGAAGAGCAGATAGAACAGTGTGCCTGGATCAGAGTATGTAGAAAGCAATAATGTATCCTTAAACTGGAAAATAGGCTGGTGCCAGATTACATGTTCTAAATCTGAAGAACAGTCATTTGAAAGCTATTTGTTTTGTTTGAGAAAGCAGGAAAAAAGGAAAGAGGGGGAAGGTAGTCAAATGGGACAGAAAGATGGAGGAAGAAGAAAAGAAACAAAAATCTTATGTTCTAAATTGCTTCTAAAAGGTTAACAAAGAGTGCTTTGTCGTCTCATTTTTTCTTTCTGTTTAATTTTAAACCAAAAGGCTGTTGGGTTTTTTGGGTTGGTGCTTTTTTTTTTTTTTTTTGAAAGAGTCTGGGAGCAAAACTGGATGGGATTATATAATATAGAGGGTACTTCACTGCACAAAATTCACCTGATAGCATAATGGTCAAAGGTCTGAAGTGGTTGATTTCTAGTCGCACTTGAATCAGGCAAGTGGAGACAGTCAAAACACTCACCATTGTGTCGAAAACAAGGCAAGAGAATTTAATCTTCTAATATAAGTGCCCTCAAGAGGTTCTTTTAAAAAGGGGGGCAATTCACAGGCGGGTTAACTTCTAACATGCTCAAACTTAAGATCCTCTGCTGTTGTTGTTTGTTTGTTTTTCAAAAATACCAGAATAATTCATGCAAACATCAACTCCAGATAGTTCAAATACCTTTACCTCAGATTTAACATTTCTGGTCCTACCCACAAAACATCCTGTCACATGATACTTTTTCCTACTCTTCAAACACAAATAAAAAGCCAATTAAAGGGAGTGGTCAATGTAAAGGCAGTTCAGAAACCAGTATACATGGGTTGTTGCCTGTAAGAGACCAGCCACAAGACCACAAAGGAAAAAACTACTTTGGTTTGTCCAAAGGGTGTATCCTGGGAAACCTACAAAAAGAAAGCACTAGGCAATTGGTTTGACTATAGGCTTCTATTAACTGGTCTTTAAGCAGGGCTGTCTCTAATTTGCTGGCAGAAGACACCACATCATATAATACCAGCATTCTACCATGGGATGCAAAGCCATGCTTTTTATAACACCAAGTACAGAGATTCTGCTGAACAAGCCCTCTCTTATCCAAGTCAAATCCAGCCTACTGTATAACATATGCAGATTGATATTTTTACTGATTTTTTGAAATATACCAAATGCTGTTGAAGGAGGTCAGTGTACTTCCACAGATATATGAGATTAGATGATGCCACAGAAGGGCTTAATTTTATTCTCTAATAAGCATAACACTACTGTGGCCAATTCATTATCAGCTACAGTAAGAAGGAATAAGAAGATTCAAAAATTGAAATAGTCTCGATTCATTTCGGGCACTATATTCAATTTTGACTCTTATCAAACCTCTCACCCAGTATTACTAGCTGAGATTTTCAGATGATTTTACACTTTTATAAAACATTCATATACATGGTCTTGTTTAAGTCACATAAAACAACAATGTAAGATAAGTAGAGAAGGAATTTTTACCCAAGAGAATGTAAACTCCTTGACCCAGCATCTGACACAGAGCCTTGCAAATTATAGACCCTTAATAATAATTATTTCTCTTTGTTAAAAAAAGGAAACTGAAATTCTGAAACATGACAGGGATGAGCCCAAAGTCCCATTGGGAGAATGTGGCAGAGCTCAAATCTGCCAACACCCAGATCAGTGCTCTTTCTACTACAACTCCACTGCCTTCACAAGGAGTTGACCAGATCTGCTGTTCTTTATCTTCCATAAAAGCAGTGAGGTAGTACAGTGGATGGAGTATCAGACCAGGAGTCAGGAAGATTTGAGTTCAAATGCAGCCTTAGACATTCATTAGTGATATGACTGAGTAAGTCACTGTCTATGTCTATTTATTTAAGATTTCTGATCTTCTTGTTCCTCTTGCTGTAGCAAGTGTTCATGGTAGTGTTGGGCTTATTAGAAAATAAAATTAAACTCCTCTGTGCCTCGTCTGCCTGAATTTTCTTAACTAAAATGGGGATAATAACAGAACCTGCTTCATTCAGTTGTTTTGAAGATCAAATGAGATAATATCTAGCCCAGAGCCTTTCACTTAGTAGTTGTTTAATAAATGCTTATTTCTTTTTTCTTTTCTTTGCCTTCTTTCCAATGGATTTGAAAATAAACCAGAAAATGAACCAAATACAAAGAGAGAAGAGGGGGAAAGAACTAATCAGAGAATAAGTAATCACATTTATCCGTATCAATATTTTTTAAGGAATTCTGTTTAACCTTATACAATTGTGCTAAATAGTAAAGCAAAAAGAACACTGACTTTGGAGTCAAAAGACCTAGGTTCAAATCTCAGCCTTGTGACCTAACTCCACGTGATCTTATGCAAGTTCTAATCCCTAAAACCCTCAGTTTTGCCACCTGCAAAATTAGAAGGTGATGATCTCTAAACCTAAACTAAGTCCAGCCCTCAGCCTAAAACATAAGAGCCTGAATAATTGAAAGTGTGACTAAGTCACTCCTTGGAAAAGGGAAATTTGCCCATCCATTCTCTAGGTGGCAGGTGAGGATTTCAAACATCTCATCATTAGGGCTTGGGGTCCTAGATGGGGAGGATGAGAATCCAGCTCCCTGCCAGCTGCCACCTTCGAAGGGGTGTCTGAAGATTGATGAGTTACTGGTTGTCAAGCACTTGAGTAGTTGGGATGAAAGGCACTACATTAAGCCTGGCATCATTATTATTAAACCTACAATTTTAAACCAATTATGCTTCCCTGAAAACTACAGCCTCCATTTCAACTGTGTCTGGAGGAAAATAAAAAAGCCTGTTCTGCTGAGCTCAGATGGAGTAAACTGCAGAACCACTGGGACTGGGCCCAAGAGAACTCAAGCAGGAATTAGCCTCCATGAGAGCAACAACAGAACAGGAAGGAGATGTGGAAATAAATCAACAAGAAAAAGAACCTAAACTTATTCTGTCAAGGACCTATGACTTCATCGGGGGTAAGTACTTGGCTCTTCTGAGGCACATCTCAACCACACCATGCTTGTGGTGACCAAGTCTGGGGATTTTGTGGACTGTATGCTCAAAAAGAGACACAGAAGCAAGGATTCACAGTTGAAAAGGGTCTTAGAAGACCACTAAATCCAACCCCATTATTTTATAGATGAAGAAATTGAGATAAAGAGAAGTGAAATTTGCCCTGAGTCACATAGTTGTTGTGCATCAAAGCTGTGCAGTGAAGAGAGCACCAGGTCTGGAAACAAGAAGACCTGAAGCCCAAATACAACCTCAGACATTTGCGAGCTGTATGACCCTGAGAAAATCATTCTTCTCTGTTTGCCCAGTTTCCTCATTTGTAAAATGAGTTGGAGAAGGAAATAGCAAACCACTCCTGTTATCTCTGTCAAGGCTCTAAATGGGGTTTTGAAAAATTGGGCACAATTGAACAATAACACATAGCTAATAAATTCCTGAGGTTGAATCAAGATCCTCCAAGTCTGAGTTCAGCACTCTAACCACTATATTGGGTTGCTTTTGATGACAACCCCTCCAAATTTAATGAGATCATGCTTCAGGGCACAATCACGTGGCTCGTATTTGACTCTCCATTCCAGGTGAGTAGGACAAACTCGTGTTTGTGTTCTACTAGCATAGCCCAGAGTAATCTTCACATCACAGTGAAGCATTGGAGTTGGTATTTTAGAGGAGAAAACAAGCAAAAGCATAACTATAAATGCTCCTCTTTTAATAAATATATTCTATAGCTTCTTGGAAATTTCAAAATAAATTTGAGTCTTTTCCCATTAGGGAGAAAATCTTAAGAGAAAGAGCTCCTTGGAAATTCTCAAGATCCTAGGAGATAAGAATTGGAAGAGGCCTTACCCATCATTTAGTCAAACCCTATCTTTTTACAAATGAGGAAAGTGAGATGAAAGAGTTGTGAAGTAACTTGTCAAAGATCACTTAATAATTGGCAGAGTATGAATTCCAACTTTTAGATCTCCTATAGGATGGAAGGGCATTGAATACAAGCTTTGCCTAGTACACAATTTCACCTAGAGCCATCTCTGAGGTTAATGGTTGCTGGGTAAGGTCTGAAAAACTTTCAGACTGGTAGTGATAAAGATGTATAATATTCATAATATACTGCTGATACCAGGTGTTTCAAAGTAAAAGGATATTTGACACTGCAGAAACTAAAATCCACAGATAATCGGAAAGCCATATTTCAGTCTTTAGTTTCGGCCTCCTCCCTCAACAAACCTGTTATTAGAGCTGCTAAGAAGAAGCAAAATGGAGAGACTGGAATTTCATCTCCTTTTAGTTTCTCCCACTCACTATCTTTGCTTCCCGCACAGGGAAATGACTTTCCGCAGAGAAGTAACCAGAAGGCATATAGACGACAGAAGAATCTCAAAATCACAGACTCACATAACTAAAAGGAACACTAGAGGTCATCCAGTCCAAATCCCTCATTTCATTGATGAGGAGAGGGACTGAAAGGTCATTTGCCCAAGCTCACAAAAGTAATAAATGACAGAGCCAAGATAGACTCTAAATGTCCCTTCCAACTTTAATAATATGATGCTAATGTGATACCCTGACTTCCAATCGTTTTTTCTTTCCACAGTATCAGTCCAAGGACTTGAATAATCTGTAATGACTAGATAAAGCATTAAATCAATAAGAAATTAGTCTCAGACCCCAGCATAAAGATTGGATGGAAATAATGCAAATATGTAAGAATAAGAGCTATTTCCTAACAGAAAAGTAGTCAAAAGATATAAACAGGCAATTTTTAAAGGAATAAATGCAAGCTACAAGAAGCAGGTGAAAAAATGTTCCTTTCCATCAAAAATAACAGAAATGCAACTTAAATCAGATTTAAAGTTCTACCTTATTATCATCATATTTTTGAAGATGACAAAGAAAATAGCAGTTGCTAAGGAGGGTTGTCTCAAGACAATCAACTAATGCTTGTTGTTGATTGATTTTTCTATCCTATCTCACTTTTTGTGATCCCATTTTGGATTTTCTTGGTAAAGATACTTCTCCAGCTCATGTGACAAATAAGGAAACTGAGACAAAAAGGATTAAATAATCTGTCCAGGGTCACATAGCTAATAAGAATCTGAGGCTGGATTTGAACTAAGTCTTCCTAAATCCAAGCCCAGTGCACTATATACTGTCCCACCTAGCTGCAAGACTTCACTAATAAGAAACTCTCTGCTGTGTTATCTTCCTCTTCCTTTTCTTCAGGTCATGACATTTCTCAATTATATAAATTATTTGTTAATGAAGAGCTTTCTGTTTAAGTAGTGTTTATTTTCTTATAAGCATTTCAAAAAAGGATAAAAGAAATCCAACCAAAGGAAGAATACTTTATCATTTGATTTTCTTAATTCCCTTGTCCCATTTTACAGAGATAAAAACAGAAGCTCAAAGTCACTTACCCAGAGTAATATGACTGGTAAATGTCAAGAGTAACTATTTGCGCTTTTACAAAGTGCTTCTCTCATAGATACATGAGTAAAAAGAAACCAAGAAACTAAACATTTATTGGATGCCTTCTCTACATGAGTCACTGTGCTAGAGGCTGCTAGAAAAGCAAGAGACTATTAAGATTTAATATTCTTAATATTTAGAGGCATAACTAGGGTAGGGCAATCCTCAGTTTGTCCTCAGGCAACAGACACTGAAAGCACCTGCAGCCTATCAGCACCAGAGAAACACAGAGTTTAGCATCTAATTAGCATGAATTAATCAAAAGAGAAAGCTACCAAAAGCTCCATTTCCTCACCCCAGATAAGTTTCTACCTGATCTTATTCCCTACCACCCCTGTTCTATCCAAAGAGCTGCTCTTGATTTGAGGATACTTTTCTGGCCAATTATGGTTTGTGTTGTGCTGGGCTCAAATATCATAAATTAGAGCTTTGGACTAAACCCTATCTTCATATTGCTTTTAGTTAAATTGGGAAGATGATATCAGCCCACACCATATTCTTAGAGAATGACAAGAGATGATAGAGATGGTACCAACACACACCATGTTCTTAAAGAATGATAGATGATAGATAATGAACTATGTGATACAAACTATGCAAATTCTGAAGTTCCTAGACCAGACAGAGCCTGTCCAACCAGCTCCTGAATTACAGAATAAGGACACAGAATAAGACAGACCCTCACCCAACCCAACTTAGGAAATGGCAAACCACTTTAGTATATTTGCCAAGAAAGCCCCAAATGGAGTCACAAGTCAAATATAACTGGAACAACTGAATAACAACTCCCAACCCAAACCACCCTACTGGACAAAATAAATACATATTTATTTTGCAATGAACAAAAAGCAAAAAAGCCCCCTTTGGTTCTTTTTTCCCCCTTGACAGCCCATGATTTAAATCAATGTCACCAAGGCCAAATCTCATCCATGACATATATAATCTCATCTGACCAAGATGCTAAGTTAGGAGGACTTCTACTTCCTGGGACTAAAAGACAAATGTCATAACAGCCCTCCCCTAACTTACCACAAGTGTGTTTCTTGGCCAAAGCCCAGAATTCTTCATCTTTCTCTTCAAAAATGACAATTGACTCAATGTCAATTGAGTATACTATTAGAATGCATTTGAAGGTTGCTGAAGTCCTCTCGCATCAAGACAGCTAGCTCCCCTGCCGTTCTATTTACAGCCATATATTTATTACTCGTACTGATGTCAGGGAAAAAGAGAACCAGCAGAGTGGTTTTCTGCTACTCATGATAATTAACTTGGTTTTGCAGATTGAGTTTCCCTACTTGTTTATACTCAGATGTGGGCACAGCAAACTCAACAATTCAAAACATCTCTAAAAACTTAGCCAGGATTTAATACTGCCCTTTGGTAAAGAAACAATCTTCTTTAATTCTCAATAAAAGATATATCTATTCTGTCTACTGAATGACTCATTAACAAAAGCCACAAAAAATAAGAGTGATCAATCGGTCTCCATCTTTAGCAGAGATAGACAAAGAAGATATAAATTAAATTTGTAGCAGATTGTACAGTAGGGGAAAAAGAAGGAAGCACTTCTCACCTCCATGGAATGTGAGGCACTCGAAGGAGTTACAGGGGGATGGAGGATGGCACCTGTGTTTCCAGAGACCAATAAAAATAAATCATGCAAACTTTAAGCAGTTTCTACCATTTCCTTTAAGAAGACTTCTCTCACTAGGGAGAGAAATAGGTCTCTTTCCCAGGGCCCACCTCATCTGTCTGGAATGATTGTGGTGAAGCCCTCTCGCAATCAAAAGGGTTGGGCTTTCTGGGCTCTTGCCCTGATTTTGTCATTAGCTTTGTTGTTTTATTTTGGTTGAAGAAATCACTTTACTACCTCTGAACCTCGGTTTGTTTCCTCAATTTCCCCAATATTGTTCCCCAATATGATAAATGAACTAAATATTCTTTTGATTCAGACATTCTATCATTCTCTATCTCTCCAGGTCTTCATAGGGCTACCAAAATAATGCTGCTAAAGGGGTGACCATGTCACTCTCCTGCTCATCAGCATTCACTGGCTCCCAATTACCTCCAAGATAAAATACAAAATTTTTAATATGATATTTAAAACCTTCTACCATCTGGCTCCCACCCACCTTTCAAGGTTTATTTTACATTATTCCTCAGCCCACATTCTATGTTCCAGCCAAAATGACCTATTTGCTAATCCTCAGACTCTGCATAATATCTCCCTTCACAGTGTTTTGGCACAGTCTCCCACGCCTGGAATGCTCCCCGTCTTCACCTCTGTTTTGTGGAAGCTTTGAGAGCATTCAAAGATTAGTTCATGGGTTTTCCTGATCTCCTTCCTGTTAGCTCTTCTTTTTGAATAGTCATGTATACATTTGCCAATTCTCATGTTACATTCATGGGATTTGATGATTTAGAAAAAGAGGGCACCCTGTATATTTGGCTACCAACTCTCCCAATTAGCTGGGGAAGTCTTCCTGGAGGAGGTGGATTTTTTCCAAATTACTTGACTGAAAAAAAGCTTGATGAGCTAGAAATATGGGCTAGAGATCTCCATCTATAATTTAAGTTTGGAGAAAAGCTCAGAAGCAACGTGTGACAATGCTACATTTGGAGCATAAGAATCTCGGTTTAAATATGTGTGACCTTGTGTGACCTTGAACAATCATTAAAATCTAGGGCTCAGTTTCTACATGTATAAAATGAGGGAATTGGACTACATGACCTCTGAAGTTCCTTGTAACTCTAGATTTACAGATCTTATAAAGGAGAAAAACGAGAAGAGGAAGAAGAGATTGTACAAATTTGCCAGAAAAGACTAGTTTGGGATAGGAAATAAAAGCCCAATTCAGTTTCTCTTTTTTTTGCTTATGATCTCACAAGTGAACTGTGTTCTAAGTACCTTGGATAGGAGCTAAAAGTAGTAATGATGTCCCAGCTTTGCTGAGCTCTCAACTTCTACAATGAAAGCATTTGTACCACATTCACACTCCCTTAAACATTTCACTAAAACACCCCGTAAAAAAGTCAAGCTAAGTGAAGGTATTCTTAGACCCCAATTAAATCGTTGTTTCTATATTAAAAAATGGGTGGGGAAGACAGGAAGATTTTAAAACATAGCTCTTCCCTTGCCCCAATTAATGAGGGGAAAATGCCATATTTTGCCCACATGAGCAAAGTCATAACCAGCCCAGACTGTGCCCAGAGCCAAGCCAGCTGAGCAAGGGTAGAGAAGACACATCAATACAGAAAAGTGTGCACTGGTGGGTAGGGAAAGAAGCATAGGCAACAAAGTGAAGAAGCCTCTACCCCCTGGATGCCAGAGTAGTAGAAGAAGGTAGCTACCCAGAGAAGGGCCAGTTGTCTACGGCCTGAGCAATCAGCAAACTCAGAGAGACAAGGAAAAAGGAACAACAGCGATTGTGGAGGATTGTGGAAACACATCTGCCGATGAAGGAATATTTCTCCCCATATGTCTGGGCTCTTTGATGACTGCAAAGCTAGAGTCAAGGCTCCTTCTGGAATCTGTTTAAGGAGCCAGACCACAGCAGTACCACACCTAAAACTATATTATAAAGTAGCAAAAACCATTTGGTACTGGCTAAGAAATAGAGTGATGGATCAGTGGGATAGGTTAGGTATAAAATATAATAGTCAATGACTATGGTAATCTAGTGTTTAACAAACCCAAAGTTTTCAGTTTCTGAGATAAGAACTCAATATTTCACAAAAGTTGCTGAGAAATTTGGAGAATAGCATAGTGGAAACTAGGCATTGACTGTAAAAATATAAGGTTAGAATTCATTCGTGATTTAGACATAAAGGATGAAGAGATAAACAAATTAGTAGCACATAGGATAGTCCACCTGTTGGATCTGTGAAAAAGGGAGGAATTTATGGCCAAACAAGGACTAGAGAACATTATGTAATACAAAATGGATAATTTTGATTGCATTAAATTAAAAAGGTTTTATACAAAGATAGTCAATGTAGCCAAGATTAGAAGGGAAGAAGAAAGCTGGAGGGGCGGGGGGGAGGAGAAGAAGGGGGGAATTTTATAGCTAGTATTTTTGATAAAGACTCATTTCTAAAATATATAGAGAACAGAGCCAAATTTATAAGAATACAATTCATTCCTCAATTAATGGTTAATGGATACGAACGATTTTCTGATGAAGAAATTAAAGCCATTTTTAGTCATATGAAAAAATGTTCTAAATCACTATTGATTAAAAAATGCAAATTAAGATAACTAAGAGGTATCACCTCAAACCTCGATGGGCTAAGAAGAAGGAAAAGATAAAGATAAATGTTGGAGGGAATGTGGGAAAACTGGAACACTAATACATTGTTAGTGGAGTTGTGAATGATCCAACCCCTAGAGAGCAATTTGGAATTGTGGCCAAAGGGCTATAGAAATGTGCATACCCTTTAATCCAGAAGTCTTCCTAATGGGTCTATCCCAATGAGATCATAAAAAAGGAAAAGGTCCCACATGTGCAAAAATGTTTGTGGCAGCTTTTTTTGTAGTGGCAAGGAACTGGAAATTGAATGGATGCCCATCAGTTGGAGAATGGCTGAACAAGTTATGGTATATGAAGGTAATGGAATATTATTATTCTATAAAAATGATGAGCAGGCTGATTTCAGAAAAGCCTGAAAGAACCTACATGAACTGATGCTGAGTGATGTGAGTAGAAAAGGAGAATATTGTACACAATAACAGCAAGATTATGTGATGATCAACTTTGATGGATTTGGCTTTTCTCAACAATGCAGTGAGTCAAAGCAATTCCCATAGACTTGGGATGGAAAATGCCAATCACATCCAGAGAGAGAACTATGGAGACTGAATATGGATTGAAACAGTATTTTCACCTTTTTGTTGGTTTACTTTTTTTTTTTCCTCATGCTGTTTTTCCCTTTTGGTCTGATTTTTCTTGCACAACATGACAAATATGGAAATATATTTAAAAGGATAAACACATATCTGACCTAAATCAGATTGCTTGGGGGGCAGGGAGAAATTTTACAAAATTTTACAAAAATTAATGTTGAAGATTATTTTTATTTGTATTTGGAAAAATAAAATACTATTGAGGGAGGAAAAAAAAAGGATCCAGGACAACTTTGTCATGTTTCTTCCCAGCAGTACTCTAATCTTTTTCTCTAGCATGCTTAGATGCTAGATTTCTTTATCTCACCCTTCTACTTTTCAGCAACCTTTTTATGAATTATATTCCCTTGTTAGAATAAAAGCTCCTTGAGGGCAGGGACTGTCTTTCATGTTTATATATGTGCTCAGCACTGTTTGGTACACATGGAATACCTAATCAATGCTAGTTGACTGACATGACCACGGTTGTGATGGTTCTGTTGATAAGGATTCTCTACTAAAGGAAGAAAGCAACTCAGACATTAGTAAGAAGAAAAATAATAACTTGTTCAAGTACTCATTATGATCAAAGCCTCTGGAGCATAAAATTACAAATTTAAAGCCGGGAGGGCTTAGAAAGCATTAAATTCATTTTATAGATAAGGAAACTGAAGAGATAAAGTGACATGTTTGCAGTCACACAGTTAATTATGAGGTAGGAAATGATCATTCCTCTATCCTCTATACTAATGGTTCTCAAAGTGATATCCGAGGGTGCTGGGGATCACTAGGATTCCTTCAGGGAGTCTGTGAGGTCAAAGCCATTTTAAGATCTTTTTATTTTTAGTATAGTAAATATTGATAGGTATAACTTACATACACAAAAACTCTTTGGAGTCCTCAATAATTTTCAAGAGCATAAAGAGGTTCTGAGACCAAAAAGTTTGAAAACCACTGACCTATACCAAGCTGCATCCTTTTTAGGGAACCTGGCTTTAGAACCTGTCTCTGATACTTCAGACTTCTATCATTTTGGACAAGTCACTTAATCGCTATGTGCCTCAGTTTATTCATATGTAAAATGAGAAATTTGAACTAGATAATCTCTAAGGTCCTTTTCAATTTTAGATCTATGATGCCATGATCCTAATAAATGGAAAATTATCCCTTTAGCTACACTACATACAGGGCTTGGAAATATTTCCCCTTGACTGGTAAGGAAGCAGAAGACCTGGTTTTAATTTAATATTCTTCCAAAAAGGCCAGTAAACAGGAGCAAAGAATCCTAACCAACTTTTAAAAGAATCTGGCAATTTAACCATTACCCTTAAAACCTAAAAAGAGTTTTCCACCAGTGTTTATTAGAAAAGGAGCCCATCTCACAGCAGGTTTGAAGCAATAACCCATAGCCCTTGGAAGGCCAAGTTTTACAGTCCCATTAGTGGTAAGAAACAAACATTTCTGAGCATCTCTTTGAGAGCCCTGTTTCCTCAGAATATCCTCCAGACAGTGCAGCTCTGAGGGATTCTGGGTCCAAGCCTTCCTAAAGCAGCCACCACATAATTAAGCTGATGTTGTTACCACTTAGAAAACGAACATGATTTTTAAAAACAGAAGGCTAATGAGGGATTCAGTGATAGAACAACTGTAAATATGAAATCATCTGAACCAATCAGCTCCTTCTGGATAGGTTTATTTTCTCCTCTTGTCCCAATCATGGAGAGGTTCAGGGTTAGTGATGTCAGAATATTCCTTTTTTTTTTCCTTTTCCATTTTTGCCCAGTACTGTGATTCCTCAGAATCACAGATATTTGGAGATTAGATGTTAAAGATCATCTCATCCAAGCTATTCACTATTTCTCCTTGACCTAAGGAGAGAAAGAAGGAAAGGGAGGGAGGAAGAGAAGAAAAAAAGGAGTGGAAGGAAGGAGAAAGACTGGGATAAAGAGGAAGGGAGAGGGAAATATAATTATAGATAGGAGAATTAATTGATACAAAAGAAAGGAACTAGATTTAGAGAATTTGGGTTTAGAGTCTAACTAGCTGCAGCATCTAAGGCAAGTCATTTCACTTTTGTGTAGTCTCAGTCCTCCATCTGCAAAATGGGATTTCTACACTCTTTATTCCACTTGACTGTTGTCACGAATGGATAAGTCTGGAAACATGTGAGTTATCCTTTGCCTTTATCTACAAGTCTGTTTTGTGGCCCCAAAATGATTGTTGCCATAAGTTTAAGAGTGGTACAATGGATAGAATGCTGGGCCTGGAGTCAGAAAGACTCATCTTCATGAGTTCAAATCCAACTTATTAATAACATGGAATTTACTAATTGTATGAGTCTGGGCAAGTCACTTAATTCTGTTTGCCTCAGTTTCCTCATCTGTAAAATGAAATGGAGAAGGAAATGGCAAACCACCCCAATATCACTATCAAGAAAACCTCAAATGGGGGTATGAAGAGTTGGACATAACTGACAAACAAAAGATCAACAACAATAACACAATCCTAAATGTTTAGGATACAGTGAAAAGAACAAGGGAAAGGCAAGTAGGAAAGACTGTTTGGGAGCCCAATTTTACTGGGACTGGACCCTTAGCTAGATTTTTATCTCCAATGGAAGAATGCCTTTTAAAGTTTGGGAAATGGGAAAGATCCCAAACTCCAAATTCACCATCAGGGTGATGGATTAGCACAAGCATCATCTTTGGTGTTTTGTTCAATAGCTTAAATGTTCACTTCAATTCATTTGCCCAGGAGATTTTCAGGAACTAGGTTACATAGAATCCTTTGTCAATGACCTTGACACAGTAAAAGCACATCTTGGAAAAATCTCCACAATATAAGACCTCATTGATACGCTGATTGTAGAGAATCAGAGATTAGAATAGAGAGAATCTACAAATCATCAGAATTAGGTCTAAAACCTTCATTTTACAAGAGAGATAACAGGTTCTGAGATAAAAAGTGGCTTGCTCAAAGTCACAGTTACCTGCAAAACTGGTATTAGAACGAGTCTTCACTTTCAGTACAGGGCTCTTCTCTATATTCTTGCTGCCTTGCCTTCTTTTTAGTATTATATGGGACCAGTGTTATGCATGAAATGGGCCTTGATGTAGGCAACAAGCTTATGGCTAATGCCCAGGATTAACTTAGTTCTATTTTGGTAGGATAGTTGGTCAATAAACATTTACTGAGCGCCTACTACATTCTATGCTCTGTGCTAAGGAAAAACAGGCAAAGGATAATCTTTGCTCTTAAAGAGCTCCTATCTACTTGGGGAAACAACAGCAGCAGCAGCAGCAGAGTTTTGGGTTTCCATGCCAGAGTTTTCCTTCTAAATCCTACAATATAAACACATACACATATATAGGTATACATATATGTGTGTATATATAGATGTGTTGTATACATATACAAATATATATACATATAAACACACATGCATATATATATAACATATACATCATAAAATATCCCCTTACTCTTTATCAATTGCAAAGTAAGTAGTGAAGTTCTCATTCTTCAAATTCCCTAGGGCAAGAAACAGGCTACCAGGGTATGATAGATTATCCAATATCTCTGTGAGGTAAGCAACAACAGTATTATTATTCCCATTTTACAATCAGGAAACTGAGGCTGAGAAAGGTTAAATGTCTAATCTAAAATACCACAGAAACTAAGTAACGAACCCTAGTCTCCTGACTGTACTCCTAGATAGAGTACAATACAGAAGCACAGGAACTGACATCAGAGGAACTGGGATTCAAATTTTGATTTTACTATTTATTTCTGGTCAACTTTAGGCAGGTTACTTCTTTCATCTGAACCTCTTTTCCTCCATCTATTAAAAAATAAAATTAGACTTGACTTCTAAGATCCTTCTACCTCTGAGCCTATAGTTTATTGATTTATTTATTTTGACAAATATTTATTAAATGTTATAATATGTCTGGAGCTAAAACTTCAAAGGCAGAGGTCTTCCAGAATCTAAAAAGAGAAAAAGATGTACATCCTGCTTTGGGCTCTTGTTTAATTCCATGAATACATTTCATGACCATTTAAAACCAAGACCTGAAGCACAGCATTCCTCCGGAGCTGGCACTCCAACAACTCTACGCTGTGTAGCCAAAGCAACCCACCAGTTGTCTATCGGAGTATTTTCAGAAAGTATGGCCCCAGACCTTAAAGGGAATCAGTCCTATGATTAGATAGTCTCCAAACAGGCTTGGCTAAGAACAAGTCAGTCTAGAATCACCTCCACCCCTCCTTACACTGAGACCTAAATCCAAAAAGAAACCCCAAACATATAAGAACAACATTTAAATCACAAGCTAGCCATGTACATGATCGTCTGTGTAAAAAATGGTTTTGTGTACATGCACCCCGTTAGGGAAAAAGACCTCTTCCTGTCATTTTTCATCCAATAAGATATTTCTTATGTCTAGGTCTGGCCTTTCACTATCTCAGGAAGCCTTTACTCTAGTATAGTCTCGTGCCATGGAAAGAACACTGGTTGGGGGTGCGGGGGGCAAATTCTACCTACATGAGTTCCTATTTCATCAAAAACAATTAAACAATTCTCTGATAAATCCACGTAATCTGAAATACACGATGATAGTCCCCATTTACAAAGCCTTGAGATTTTACAAAGTGCTTTTTTTTTGCCTAACAACTCTGTGACACAATTACTATAAGTTATAAGATTATTCAGTTAGGAGCAAGGTCAGTCCAACTCCATCATTTTACAAATGATCTCACTGAGGCTTGGAGACTATTATTATCTTTGTCCTACATATGTGAAAACTTAGAATGCCCAATGGCTAGCCTAAGGATACATAAGGGAGCAGGGTAGCACAGACTGGAATGCAAATCTGGCCTTAGACACTTATTGTGTGATCCTGGCCAAGTCAGTTTAGTCATCTATAAAATGAACTGGAGAAGGAAATGGCAAGCCACTCCAGTATCTTCACCAAGAAAACCCTAAATGGGGTCACAAAGAATCAGATAGAATAAAATGACAAGAAAGGATATACAACTAATCTATGTTGGAACCAGGATTCAAATATAGATTTCAAGGCTCTTACCACATTGTCTCTGCCATCCTAGATGTTATTATTTTTCAATCTTCCTCACATTGAAAAGAAATGAACACAATTCATTTTTCATGATTCAAAATTATTTTTATCTTGCTTTTTATGGATAATCAGTGCCTTTCACTTGACATCTCCTACCTTGCTATCCACCTTCTGACCAGTTCCCATTCATTAGCACTTCCTTTGGAAGGTGGGAAATAAAAAGCAGTGAAAATCAGAGAGTCGACTTCACATCCCTTTCTTAGCAACTCTGAAAAATGGCTTGGGGATAGGGAGGTGGGGAGGGGGAAGCAAAGTAAAACAACTGCTGAAGTCAATGAATCATCCCCGCCTATTCTTGTCTCCAATTAGAATATGTCACTGAGAGTTTGGTTTAAAACGATTTACACACACCTGGACTATATATAATTTCTGAATTTGCTTCCTAGCATAGCCTTTTACTTTTCCAACAGGCAAACCTAGCCCATTAATCACCTTGGCATAGTAGAAATACAACTGGCTTAAGTTTAGGAATCAGGACAAGCCAGGGTTCTCATTCCCTCTCCATTAACTAGCAGCATGGCTTTTCGCCATTTCTGAATCTATTCTTTCATAGGATCATAGACCGAGAATTAGAATAATATAGAGGAAAGAAAGCTGGCCTGAGAGTCAGGAAGACTTGCCTTCAGCTCCTATCTCTGACACATCTGGCTGTGTGACCCTGTGCAAGTCACTTAACCCTATTTATCTCAGTTTCCTCATCCTGAAAATGAGCTGGAAAAGAAAATGGCAAACTACTCTAGTATCTTTGCCAAGAAAAGCCCAAATGGGGTTACAAAGGGTCAGACACAGCTGAAAAATTACTAACAGGTAATTCTCTAGAACTAAAAATTGCAGAGAAATCCATATTAGTAGAAGAGGTTCCCCACCAGTAACTCCCTAAATCAATGAATCACATATCTGATTTTAAAAATGGATGCAGTGAGGTGATTCAGGCCAGTTGCAATGGTCTTGTGATAGAAAGAGCCATGTGCACCCAGAGAAGGGACTGTGGGGACTGAGTGTGGATCACAACATAGTATTTTTACTTTTTATTGTTGTTTGCTTGCTTTTTGTTTTCTTTCTCATTTTTTTTCCCTTTTTGATCTGATTGTTCTTGTGCAGCATAATTGTGAAAATATATATAGAAGAACTGCATGTGTTTAATATATATTGGATTACTTGTTTAGAGAGAAAAATTTGGAACACAAGGTTTTGCAAGGGTGAATATTGAAAACTATCTATGCATGTGTTTTGAAAACAAAAAGCTTTATATAAAAAATAGATGGAGATCTGGAAAAGACTTTAGATGAAGTCCAGAAAAAAATAATCAAAAAACAATTAGTAGATACTTCATGTATACCAGGCATTGAGACTTAGCCAGCTTTACAGGGTGAGCAAAGCCAGGATTTGAATTCAAGCCTTCAGCTCTTAGCTCTAAAACCCTATCTACTATCCCACACTATGCAGTTGTTTTTCCACTCCTATTCAAATTCAGTTCCTTCCTATCAAATCTTATTATCATCCTCTCCAAAATATAACCATACAAACTCCAAGCCTCCCTTTGGGTTTTTTAATTCCTCTGTGTGTTTAAAAAAAAAAAAGAGGGGTTCAATGAAATGACCTACACATTTTCTTTCCAATGCTGCATGATTTTTTTCTCAAAGGAAAGAATGCCAGGAAGAGCAGCTATAAGAGCTAGGAAGCTTAAGAGCTGTCTGTGCACTTTAGCAAGGGATTGTATTTGTTTTGATTGATGATAGTTTAGGGGAAGCACAATGGACTAATGGAAAGCTCACTAGATTCAGAATAGGAGGGCCTGAGTTCAGATCTTGCCTTTGTCTCTTACCAACTGTGTTATTGCTTGAACCATTAGGCAAACAGAGCATCAAGCTTGGAATCAGGATTCTTCCTGAATTCAAATCTAACTCCAGACATTTACTAGCTATGTGGTCTTGGCTTAATTCCATTGGCTTCAGATTTCCTCATCTGTAGGATGAACTGGAGAAGGAAATGGTAGAGCACTCCAGTATCCAAGAAAACTCCAAAATGGGGTTGCAAAGAATTGGACATGATCAAAAATGGAGGACCACAAAGATCTTGAGACAAGTGCACACTACAAACCAGGCACTATGCTAAGTGCTAGGGATAGAAACAAAAGGAAATTCAGGCACAGTCTTCAAGGAGTTTACAATCTAATGGGGAAGACAATACATAAAAGGAAGTAGAAGAAACAGGGAGGATTAGCTGTGAAGGGCATAGTGAGGGGAAAAGAAGAGAATTAGCAATGATACCCAAAGAGGAAAAAAGGCATTAACACACCAACCTAAAAACTTTTCTTAATTTCCTTAAAATGGATGTTCTTCAAGGAACCAACAAATGAGGGGAAGGGGCTACAAAGGTGTGATGGGCTTCTTGGATGGGAAGGCTGCTGAGATTATGATGGAGAATTAAGAGTCAGGAATAAAACCTATGGAGGAATGAAAGCATTCCACATAGCCAAACTTAAAATGCAATGAGTCATTTAACTTCTCTGGGCCTCAGTTTCCCTGTCTGTAAAGTGAGGGATTTGGACTGGATGACCTATGAGGTCCCATCCACCTCCAGAAATATGATCTTATGACATGTCTGGATGGTTCATTTTTTGGAATGATTTATTGGAGTGAAACAGGGTTATCTAGTTAAACATTAAAGTAAAGCAAAGCTTACCACTCCAGCAATGCTTGCATCCAATTAAGCCTACTCAGCAGTAGTTAGCAAGTGTCCCTGGGGCCCACACACTATGCTGGGCTCCCTGACCTACAAACCAGCATTCAAAGAATAGTCCAAGTATAGACAACAGCAAGAGCCATTGGAAGGGCAAAGAAAGTTTATTAACCAATTTAAGGAAATCTATTTACATTTACCCACATAGTCTTCTCATGCATACCACTCTGTGTTCCACTAAAGCATATTTTCCATATCATTATAAATTGAAAATCCATATTGGGATCTGTGGGCCTGACCTCACTCCTCTGGTTGCTTGTGATCTTCTCAGACTCAAAGGAAATCAATGAGAAGAAGATCTTTGTAGCTCTAACAAAGTAAACAGAAGAAGTCTGGCTAATCTCTTAGTCAAACTTTGTAACAGCTAATGGAGTCTTGATAAATTCATTCATGCATTTATGTTATTTATTCATTTAACAAATGTTTATTAAATGCCTTCTGGGAAAGAGTGGCATAAAATAAAAAGAATACTAGACAAGGAATCACGGAGACAGGGATTCTGGTCCCATTTCTAGATGTAGCTAGATGGCACAGTGGATAGAGCACCAGCCCTGGAGAAGGGAAAACCCAGGTTCAAATTTGAACACAAACACTTACCAGCAATGTGACCCTGGCCAAGTCACTTAACCCTGTTTGCCTCAGTTTCCTCCTCTGTAAAATGAGCTAGAGAAGGAAATGGCAAACCACTTCTGTATCTCTGCCAAAAAAATCCCAAATGGGGTCATGAAGAATTGAATATGACTGAAAAATTACTAAACAACAATAACAACCTTTTGGGTAAAAGAACTCACTTTTCAGAACTCAGTCTCTTCATATTACAATAACAACTTCCATTCCTGGTAAAAATCTGTGTTGTATTATTAGAGTGATGATTTTTTGAACACTTAGGGACATGATAAGCTCTAATAAGCAACACAGGTTCTTCAAGGACAAATCATTCCAGACTAACCTCACTTTCTATTTTAAGATGGTTAATGGTGGGTCAGGGTTGCAATGTGACCTAGCTGGATTTCACTGAGACATTTGGCAAAGGATCTTGTGATGTATTTGTGGACATGATACAAAGATAGGGTCTAGATGACAGCATGGTTGGGTGGATTTGAAACAGACTGAATGATTAGACCCAAAAGAACACTGTTAATCAGGAGAGAACTTCTTCGTATAGTACCTGCAGGGATTTGGCCATTGATCTTGTCTAGCATTTTTTAAAGTCAAATACCCAGATAATGAAATAGACAGCATATTTATCAAATGTATGAATGAGATGAAGCTACTTAGGATAATTAATATATTAAATAACATAATAGAAATTTTTTTTAAATCTCAAAAAACTAAATAATGTTTTGGCAGGTATACTACCAGGTATTTTATATTGTCTGGAATTATTTTAATTGGAGTATTTATTTTTTTTACTATCTAGGGTTACATCTAATTTTATATTTTTGTGGAGATTGGGAAGAAAAAAAAGAAATCTACATGTAATTTTATTGTGCATTTGAAGAAATAGCAAGTTGAATATAGTAAGTTTGCAGTTTCATGTGCAATTATCTTTTTTATTATTATATTATTATACTAAGTTATAGAAATGGTTGTTTTATTCCATAAGTTAAAAATAAAATTTAATAATGAAATTTTTAAAAAGAAAAACCTAAACTATGGGGCTAATCCAATAAAGTAAAATTTGATAGGAATAAGTCTAAAGTATTATATATTGTTATTTTTTTTAAATCTACTGCATAAGTTACCCGATGAGGAAGGTATAATTTGTGCCAAATTGTATCAAAATGTCAAAATGGAGTTTTTGCAGACTATGAACTCAATATGAGTCAACAGGAAAGCTTTTTTTTGCCTTATGTATCCCAGAATCAGGATACTGTTGCACTTTCCAGACATTTCCAAATAATGCTGCCTGAACTCTAGCCATGTTCATTCATCTCCTCCCATTGGTATTCAGACACTACCCCTGGGACCCAGGGCTTCTTATGTGAGTTTTTGTTTCCTTCTGCCAGAACCAGACCACCACACCACATCCCAGGTGTTCCAAACTGGATTGCTAAGTGTGCATACATCACTCTGCCTTCAAGCTCCCCTTCAGATATTGTCTTCTCATATTAGAATGTAAACTCCTTGAGGTCACTCAGGGGCTACTGCTTATTTGTATTTTGTATCCCTGGAGCTTAGCACAGTGCCTGGCATATGGTGATTGCTAAATAAATTTTTTTTCATTCATTCATTCACCTGGGGAAAAAAAAAGCTAATTTAATAAAGTATAGTGTGAAAAAGGAGGAAGGTGATAATTGAGGCTCACAGAATCCTTGAATTTAGAACGGAAAGACACCATAGAGATCAACTAGGCCAGCACCCTCATTTTACAGATAAGAAAACAGGGTCAAAAATATAAGGTAACATGTTTAACATATATTGGATTACTTGCCATCTAAAGGAGAGGTGGGGAAAAGAGAGGAAGGAGAAAAAATTGGAGCACGAGGTTTTGCAAAGGTGAATGTTGGAAACTATGCATGTGTTTTGGAAATAAAAAGGCTTTATAAAAATAAAAGTCATACCTAGGGAGCAATAGAAATGCAAATTGGGAATCAGACAGAAACAGTTATAACTATTCACAAGTAATCATAACAGTATTCTATTCAACTTTTCACAAATTATTTCATGTGCATTTTTACAGGTTTATCAATGACAAATAAATTGTGTCATTTTATTTTGATTCATCTAATAATGAATATCTACTAAATGCCAAGAAAAAATAATAAGGTGACTGGCTAATGGGTAGTGAGCAGCAAAGCCAAATTCTTACTCTGCCCTCTTACCTCTTGCTTTGGGTTTCCCAAGCATCCTTCAAAACTTCAAGTCCTGCCTTTTGCAGGAGGATCTAACTGATCTTGAGAGAGGAAATCACTGCTAACTGTTTAGATCCTATTACTATGTCTTTATCTTGTATATATCTATTTATTAACTTGTTTCCTTAGTAGAAAGTGAACTCCTTGGAGGCAGGAATTGGGTTTTTATCTTCCTTTGTATCCCAGTACTTAGCACAGTGCCTGATACACAAGAACCACTTAAAATTTAGTGTCAACTGATGGACTGCCTACACTTTGTCCTTGTTAGACCACATCAAGAGTGCTCTATTTTGTTCTGCATGAGACAGTCAATAAAGAACTTCACAAGCTAGAAAAAGAACAGAGGAAGCAACTCAAATGGTGAGGGGACTCAGAATCATGTCATATGAGAGCCCAGGGAAGAAATGGGAGACTTTAGGCTCAAGAATAGAAGATAAATAGAATGTGTCTCTTGAAGATAGTTCCCAGAGAGGACAGAACCAGAAGCAAAGGATAGAAAATGCAAAGAGGCTGGTCTCAACCTGATATTAAGGAAAACTTAACTCATGATTCCAAAAATGGAATGGGCTGCCTGAAGGACAGAGATAGTATGGGATCCCCTTCAATAGAGAACTCCAAATAGAGACTAGATTAGGGACATTGTAGAAAGAATTCCCAGTCAGGTACTTTCCAAACATGATAATCAATGACACTACTCAGTCAACAACCAATAAACACTTTTTAAACTCTAATTGCAAGTAGGCACTGTGATAAGCTCTGGGGATACAAATTAAAATAAAAAGAAATATAAATGCCCCCAAGGAGCTTCTATTCTAATGGGGGAAGATATCATAAAAAAAGGAAATTAAAAAGGGAGGGAGAGAATGATGTACCTGTGCAGGACCAGGGTGGCTAAATATGGCAAATAGAGAATGGCTGATGGGTAGCTTGACCTCTTTCCCAAAATGGACATTCCAGGAAGAATTTACCAATGGGAATTGCTCGCAGGATCTGAGGCAGGACACAGCTAATCTCCAGTATCCAGCATTAACTAACCTTCTGTGATTCTATTATGGTAAGATACTTTTGTTGTTATTTTTAGTCATTTCAGTCATGTCTGAGTCTTTGTGGTCCCTTTTGGGGGGGGTTTCTTAGCAGAGATACTTGAGTAGTTTGCCATTTCTTTCTTCATCTTATTTTACAAATAAGAAAGCTAAGGCAAACAGGGTTAAGTGACTATGTTCAAATCTGAACTCATGAAGATGAGTCTTTCTGATTCCAAACCTACTGTTCTATCCACTGAATCCCCTAGCTGCCCATGTGTGACATGCTATGAGATGAATTAGATAAGGTCTCAGTCCTCAAGAATTTTGTAGAAGTCATAGCATGTAAACACAAATAACTAGAGAAAGAGGCAATATTGGGGATGGAAGGCATAAGCAAAATGCTAGAGAAAAGGGTATCAGTTAATCTACTTAGTTGCCAAGGGCCAGGATTAGGTGATCTTGGTAAAATGCTTACTAGTTGTGTGAGTCTCTTCCAGATGGCATAACAAGGCAAGACTTCACAGAAATGGTAGCCTGAAATCTGGGCTTTGAAAAATGAATAAAATGCTCAGAATTTGGGGGCTGGACATTGCAATCCTAAGAAAAATCCCTGAAGCAAAAAGATACAAAACCTATTCAGAACATGGTGAGCAGATCAATTTAATTGGAGTAAAGGGGGATATGGCTGGAAAGCCAAAGTGAGGTTAGAACTCCTAATAGGAAAACTCTCCACCAATGCAGCGTGGCAATTCATCTGCAACTTACAGTCTTGGGAGTTATCCAAGAATATTGAGTAGTAATGTTAAGTGATTTACCCATGTTCATGTGCCTAGTCTGTGTTCAGTCTAGAAGGTCTCTCTAACTACAAGGTCAGAATCACTGACATGTTTTATGACATATGTATATTCATGATAAATTTAATCTATGATCTGGTTTTCCAAAAAAATTAAGTAGACCAGTTGAGCTCATAGCTTAAAAGAACCCTGTAGTGAGCATATTATATTCCCATCTGTATTTTGAATTTAGATTTTTATGTTTTCTTAAAATGGGGGCATATCTGCATTTGAAGTCCCCTTTTGAGTCACTTCTCAACTCTTTCCAGAAAGTCTAAGTTAAGGCCTTTCTGGTTTTAGGATATGTTAGATGGAAATATGGTCCAGAAGCCAGGGTCTAAAGCACCATTGACACTGACATGAAGGGAGGAAAAGGGGGCCCAGATTGGCAAGCATTCCAGCAGAACAGGCCATCTTCTGCCAAAAATATCCTGTCATTTTAATTGTCCTGGAAACCTTCCTATTCTATAAAAATGTGATTCGAAAGTCTGAAGCCCCTGCCTCTCTCCCTCCTCCTAAAGATTCTTCCATTTGATGAATACCAACTGCTTTTAGGACACTGTTGAACTGTGAAACTATTAAATCAAGGAGACTTTTCCTGAAGTCTCCCCCACACTAATATCATTACAGTCTCCAACACTGCCAACAACCTTTCCAGGCATTTTAGAAATGGCCAGAAACCAATCTTTAGACAGCCAATGCTTAGGATCTGGACTGTACTCGGGTGGCCAAGGTAATGGCAGCAGCACCCAGCTCTGGGCACCCTGCCCAAAGCCAGGGGTGCCAAACACATTCTACTATCTCTTTCCAGGCTGCCTCCCAGATGGGGCTGTGACCACTGGCAGAAACAGCCTTGGCAAAGGCAGCAAGGGCATAGGCACAATGCTGCACCTACTGGAGGTTACTGAACTCCCACATTGTGGGTGAGCAGAAATCAGATGTTAATTAACCAACAACTAATTCTTTTCAAATATTTGAAAGAGGGAATCGGTATTTTCTGTAGGAACATCTGCTGAACCAACAAAATAATGAAGGACTTTCTAATAATAGTAACTGTCCCAAAATGAAACTGAATTTTTGAAAGTCTGAGTTCCCTGTGACTAGGAGAAAAAAAATTGTTACCAGCTTTTTAGGGATGCTTTAACAAATAGTTCATTTTGGAAAGCATTAAAGGATATTCAAAGTGCTTTCCTCACAATAACCATTTATTTTTCATTTAGCTGCATTCCTTTGGACCTTCCTATTATGTCCCATTATATTTTCCTTTCCTTCCCTTCTAGCTTCTTTATCTTTTCCTATTAAATTGTAAGCTCCTTGGGAGTCTTGCTGTTTTATGTTTGTATCCCCAGCTCTTAACCCCACACTAATATTTAATAAATGTCTATTGATCAAATTTGTTGAGATAGGTAGAATAAGTGATATTAATCCAGTTTTATAAATGAGAGTAAAATGATTAATTACAATTACCCACACAGCTAAGTAAATAAACATCAAAAACATATTTGAAATCAAGACTGTAAGCTCCTGAAGAGTAGGTGGACTGTTTCATTGTTTTTTCTTTATATTCTCACCACCTGGCATAGAGTAGGTGCTTAATAAATGCTTCCTGATTGTTTTGACAACAAACCTAATGTTTTTTCCACACTGTACTGTGTAAAAAAGGAATTTCTCAAGTGGAGAGGAGGTTGGACTGGATGATTGCCAAAGTCTCTTTCAATTCTAACATTTTATGATTCCAATAAATGATTTCTCCATCAACCTAAAAAATGATGGTAATGTGCATATAATGGAATGCTTATGACTATATTTTAAGGAACAATGTATAGGAAGAATTCGTAGAAAAGGGGAGAAACTCATACAAATGGTTATAAGTGAAGATACTAGAATGAACAGACTAATCGATAATAACAAATGGTTATAAGTGAAGACACTAGAATGAACAGACTACAATAATGTAAATAAATACAGAATTCATATCAACTGTAATGGTCATTATTGATCTCAGATGACTCTTTTCTATTAAAAAATGTTAACCATTTTTTCCCTGTTGGTCTAAATTTTCTTTCACATCATGGCAAATATGAAAATATGTTTTAAATGATTATACGTGTATAATCTATATCAAACTGCTTGCTGTCTTGGGGAGGGAGGAGATAAAGAATGGAGGGGAAATAATTGAATTCAAAATCTTACAAAAATGAATATTGAAAACTATCCTTACATGAAACTGGAAAAATAAAATATTGAGAAAAAAGAAATGTTAATCATAAATATAAAGTGAATAATACAAATTAGTTGTAGAGAGAATTTATAGTCTATGAATATAATGTATAATTATATGAGGACAATATAAACTCTATCTATGATCCTATGCATTATAATAAAACAATATAAAATATAGAAATATCCTATGTTGCTGTCAGTCATCCTGAAAAAACCACAGGTTTCATATATCACTTGGGGAAGGGAGGGGAAGAAAGAGAATGGAGAAGAGAGAGAGAGGGAAGGAGAGAAGACAGGATGAAGCACATGAATGACCTCTGTTAGCTATGCAGTTAGCTAATTTCCCTCAATAGGAACTCAAGACACCCTCAGCTAAGAAAAGCAACAAACCATAAACCTCTTCAGTAAATCCATTTGTGATAAAATCTTTTCTACCAGGACAGTTTCCAAGTAGGAAAAAACTAAAAATGCAAATTCTGTGAATCACAACTGTTAAATAGCCATTTGTCAAACAGGGGAAAATATTAATGCAAGCACCCAAACAAAAAATCATTAAATGTTTTTCCTGGATCCACAAATTAATGAAAGGAATTTGCTTTGACCTCAGTGTGATATACTCTTCCCATCCCATTCCTTCTACCAAGACACAACAAGAGAAAAGAGAAGAGTCAAAATAAAATGTGTTTTCTTTCAATAGAAACCACATTCAGATCTGCAGTGGTAACTATCCCTCACTTCAGTGTATAACCCTTGACAGATTTCCCCTTAATCGAACAGTCTGAGGGAAGAATGCATCATCTTATTCCTACTGCCCACCCATCCCCTCTCCCCTTTAGGTTAGGAGAAAGAAAATATATGTAAGATCCCACGGAAGGCAAAGTACTCCTCGTTTCATGTTATTGTTTGGGCCTGAGACTCATTCCAAGGCCTGTCTTTGGAAATCATTGGATCACTTAGATAGCCATTGTGAAGAAATCATACCCACTCAGGCTCTACCAGACAAAAAGTCCTCCCAGAAAGGAGTTGTTCAGAGTGGCTATTTCCTCATTGACTAAGTGGCCCTCTCCGGCAGCCCTTGGAAGAACTGTCCTGTTGGCTACCCAGCTAAACTGGAGGACTTTCCAGTCTCCTTTTACAATGCTTCTGGGAGTCTCCAAGGAGCCTCAGAGGCCAGGGGTGTGCCTCAGCACAGCAATGACACAGAGGCAAGATGCGCCCCATCCAATCAATCCAAAAGCCACTGTGGTACCTAAAATAAGAACCTAATAAGGGGATTGGCGTGGGGAGGAAGGAACAAAATCAAGATGGAAGAGCGGTGGGAAGCCATGCAGCAATTCCTCCAAACAGATCTAGAAAATGCACCAGACTGAATCCTGATAGAGAAATCCATAAAAAGTCTCAGTCATTTCTCCAGGCCAAGTCACCATAGGGAGATACATAGCACCTCGACAGATACTGGGTCAGGCAAGGGCATGCAGAACATGAAGCTCTTCAGGAACAGAGAAAGGCTGTAAACTGGAACCCGAAGAGAATTCCAGATCTTAACTATTTGAACTTCGACTAGAGAAAAAAAAGGCCCAGATATCAAGAAATCATAAAAGAAAACAGAAAGACTTTTAAGGTAAAGTAGAAACAGATAGAATCTGCTAGTGACTTCCTAAAAGAAACCTTAAAATGAAAGCTTCCAGGAAAACAGCCAAAATCTAGAATTTCTATGGATGCATCCATAAGGAAAACAACTAAGGAAACTAAAACTAACTAACAAAACTAAGGAAAACAAATTGTAAAGATATGCAGAAATATTTCTAGCTCTTTTTGAAGTCATAAAGAATGTGACTATAAGGGGGCACCATTTAACAAATTAACAATGAACAAACAAGATTGATATAGAAATACGATGGAATATAATTGTACTAAACTCTTATCAACCAAATAGCTTATCAAGATTCCAGATAATAATGATGAAACATGCTCCCGACTTTCCAATAGAGAAATTAATGGCTCAGAAGGCAGAATAAAACTAATATTATTTTAGGACATGGCCAATGTGGAAATTTGTTTTAATTGATTATATGTGCAATGGATTTTGTTTTTCTTGTGTTCTCATTTTTGAGGAGGATATGTAGAAAGGGAAGGGCTAGAAAATGAGAGGGCAGATCTTGGCTGATTTTTTAAAATATATTTTAAAAAGAAGAAAAGAAAAAAGAAAGAAAACTTGGAGATTCTGATGAATGCAATGACTAACCAATAATTCCCAAGGACTCATAATGAAATATGCTGCTTATTTCCTAACAAAGTAATGATGCAGCCAGAACACAGATTGAGAGATTTTTTCAATATGGAGAATGAGAAATTTTGTTTTGTTTGATTATATATGTTTGTAAAGCTTATGTGTTTCTTACTTTCACAGTAAGAGTTGCTCTTTCAGTGGGACAGGGAAGAAGGAGAAAAAAAGAGCTAATCTTTGTTTGAAAATAAAATATTTTAAAAGAATTTAAATAATCCTTAAATAAAATAATATTATTTTTAAAATAGAATATTTTAAATATTAAAAAATATAACATTTAAAAATAAAACCCTAACAAGGGTTATTGTTTAATTGATTTGTCCAAATATGTAATTTCATCAGTGTAGGAAATTCCCAATATGGAAAAACCCTGAACTACACACACACATCAGCAATTCAATTTAGTATTAAAGAGAGGTCTGGGATACTCAAAGTCAGGTGATTTGCCTGTGGTCTTGCAGCTGATATGTGTCAAAGACAAAGCTTGAATCTAGATCTTCCTTACTCCAAAACTAGCCCTCTATCCCCTATATCCCACTACCCAGACTAGGAGAGCAGTAGGAGGCACCTTGATGCTTGGTGAATAGATCATAATGGGTAATTGATTGACTGAATCAACTCAAAGCATCCTCAGTGAATATCTTTAAGGAACACTCTTTTCTTATGTTTAGAAGAATTGCACATGTTTAACCTATATTGGTGATCCATTAACTGCTGAATGATCTACAAGTATTTCACTTTATTTCAATATCAAACCTAAACCACCAGGAGAATAGCCTTTGAAAAATTAATCAAACTTTTATGGAGGGACCATCATGTGAAAGACATTATGACAGGTCCTGGGATTAAAAAGACAATTGACTTTGTCTTCAAAGAGCTTACAAGCTAGTTAGAGAGGCAGAATACAAACATAAATGCATGTTATTGCCTTTCCTGACCAAAGGTAGCTCCTGACTTCTTATAGACAACTTCAGACTTTCCTATAGTCACGACCATCATCAAATGGCATTAGCTCAGTCTCTATACACTCCATGCACTACATGTTTAGTTAGCAAGTTCATCCGCTTGAGCCAAAAAGCTCCTTGAAGCATATGTGAATGGTAGAAGCTACCCCTTCTAGGTAGGAAGCTAGAAGCTATGTGGTAAAAGGCAAATTTCCTAGGAATTAACAGCCTTGATCCCTTATAGAGAGTGGTGCTACAATGGCTAGTAGCCAGGAGCGATTGATTCTTCTCTATAATCCTAATAGAAGAATAATCAGCATATTTTCATATGTGCCAATTATGTTACTCATTATATCCCACCTGCAGATAAGTATTTCTTTCAGTGTTATAATAGAAGCAATTCTATTCAGACTGGAGAGTTCCTACCAGGTAGATAAAGCTAGTTTTTCCCTTAAAAAGTCAATGAAATTAGAAGCCCTGGAGACTTATTTAATTCAGAATCAAACCTTTGAAAAACTATCAGCTTGCTGGTCATTTAAGGCATAAAATCAGTCAATAGATATTTATTGAACACCTATTATGTGCCTGGCTAAACACCTGAGTTCAAATCTGACCTCAAATTCTTATAAGCCATGTGAACCTGAGCAAGTCATTTAACTCTGATTGCTTCAGTTTCCTCATCTATGAAATGAGCTAGAGAAGGGAATGGTAAAACTATTCCAGTATCTTTGCCAAGAAAATCCCCAATGGGGTTACAAAGAGTTGGATAGGATTGCTTGAAGAAAACAAAAGTAAGTACGTACACACACACACACACACACACACACACACACACACACACAATGCTCTGGAATACAAAAAGAGCCAAAACACAGTTCTTGCCTTTAAGAAAATCACAATCTAATGGAAAAAGTAGCTGGGAACATGAAAGCTTCTGTGCTCTTCAGATGTCCTGCTTACCTGTAGATCAAACTGCCTTACGTGACTACTCCAAGGTCATAGAGGTAATATGTAGCAGATTCAAACACATGTCTTTTGACTCCAAATCCAATATTTTTTTCCACTGAGTGCTAATCTCTAAGCAGCAAAGATGGGGGGAAGACAAATAAAATTATTGCTATCTGGTTCATCTTGGAGTCACAGTTCATGCTGTTTTATAGCCTACACACCAATGTGTCCCAGAATAAAAGTATGACAGATGTTATCAGACCCACGTCCTGACTGAATTATACTAGCTGAGCTCCCTCCCGATTACTAGTTCCTTGAGGAGAGTACCTGGAGATGGGCACCCAATACTTAACACCAAACACATTTACTAAAGGATAACACTCATGGTGCTGGTCCACGAGCCATTGTTCACCCCGAATTTCTTACACAGAGTATAACCAGGCAGCCTGAAGAATGAATCTCACACCTCCACATTTGGGTTAGAAATGAACAACCAGAGGCTTTTCTTAGTACGTGTAGGAAGATGTAATTGTGGGTCACCCTGGTGTTTTGCATGACTTGGCAGAGATCATGTCAGTCTATTTTTAAATCTGCCACTGAAGAAAGAGAAACTCCAGCTTTGATAGCATTTTTTGCTGGGGGTTCCTCTTATGATTCTAAAAGGGTGGATAGAATATACCCCATAACACACATCATGGGTTAGCAGAGAGGACACTGGCTCTGAATTAAAGGGCTTCAGTTCAAAGATTGTGTATCTATGAATCTTGATATTTAGGGAAATGGAGACCCATTACTATTCCCCGTGATTTTGGGGAAAGCCATATTACCCTCCTCAAGCCTCAGTTTCCTCACCTGGAAAAAAAAATTAAATGAGATGACCTCTCAAGTTCTTTGAAACTCAAGATCTACAATCTTATTTCATTGTTTAGTTGTTCTTCAGTCAAGTTTGACTCTTTGTGACTCCATTTGGCATTTTCTTGATAAAGATAACTGCGACTGATTTATCATTTCCTTTTCCAGCTCATTTGACAGATGAGGAAACAGAGGCAAACAGGATCCAAAGTCACAGCTACTAAGTGTCTAAAGCCATTTTTGAGCTCAGGAAAGTGAGTCTTCCTGACTTCAGTCCTAGCACTCTTGCCCTTGAACTACCTAGTCACTTCATGATCTTATATGGAATAATAATTGAAACCAGACTTGTCCTATTCAGGTAGCATAGATTACTGTTAACTGTCTAACAGAAATGACTCAAGGGCCACTGAAAAGATTGTTCCCTTCCCCCTAAAAATCCCCAGAAGTCTAAAGTCCCCTTAGCCCTGCCACTAGCCACGAATGAAGTCAATAGATATTGAGTACACGCTTTCATTCAATAATCATATTTATTAAGCACATTATCCACTAGGTGACAGGGACACAAAGATAAAACCAAAATGTCCCCTGTCCTTGAGTAGCTTATATTTTCCTGTGCCCTGATACTGTGATAGTATTCAGTCCTTTCTTCCAGTTTAAAGTCTTGTATTTCCATGTAGCTACTGTGAAAAGGTAGATGTGCTACCACGTGGGACCATTATCCTGTAGAAAGAAGGGCTCAAAGGGAATGGGACCCAGGAAAGGCTCATTCCAAACACTGCCAGTCCGTAAAGTACTCACCTTCAGGAACCTATAGAAATGTCACTTTGCCCCAGCACGTAAACGCCACATAGCATAACGCCATCTGGCTTCCTTCACTGTGTGGACTGACTCCATGCTAAACCCCAATCTGGCTTCACTTTTTGCAACACAGGTTTTCAATACACATTCTGTTTCTATTTTCCCATTTGTCTAATCTGGCAGACATGACATGTTTACTGTCTGGAAAATGAAGGTCTATGCCTAGATTAAGAACTCAGCCACATAAAAGATTAACCTCCCCAACCTTTTTCTTTTTCCTGACTCAGATTTAAAATGAATTCCTCCTCACTGGATTTGTGGACTAATCAGAGCAAGACCATTCCAAATAGACCGTTGTATTCCATCCTCCAGGCCAGGGTGTGTGTGGTATACACACATAACTGTATTTTCTTCCCCATCTCTGGCATCTACAAACCAATATAGTTTGTGCTTCCTTGACCCAGGATGAGAAAGGTGAAGGCAAAAGAAAACCTAATGATATTATTCCATTAGCTGACACATAGGGTGTCCCAAAAGTCTTTAATAGCTTTAAACTGCCCTAAGATTGTTTTAGAGGCCCTGTGAGGGATATTAAAATATGTGAGTTCATATTAAATTTTTTTCTAATAGCTCTTTATTTTTCAAAATACATGCAAAAATAGTTTTCAACATTCACCCTTGCAAAATCTTGTGTTCCAGATTTTCCCCCTCCCCCAGACAGCAAATAATCCAATATAGATTAAACACATGCAATTCTTCCAAACATATTTCCCTATTTATCATGCTGCACAAGAAAAATCAGATCAAAAAAGAAAAAAACAAACAAACAACAAAAAGGTGAAAATATGACGCTGTGATCCACATTCAGTCCCTATAGTACTCTCTCTGGATGCAGATGCTTTCTCCATCACAAGTCTATTGGAATTCTGTCCTAAGATTTTTGAGATAACCTGTATAAGTACATGGGATGCAACCTAGTTCTGTAAGTAATAAATACTATGGGGTATCAAAGGAGGAAGAAAGAGCAGGAGGAAGTAGGATGGATTGGGTACATTTTCATGAAGAAAGCAATACAAGCTGCTCCTTGAAGGATAGGAGGATTTCAACCAAAATGAAGTGGAGAGCATTAAATCTTAGTAAAGGAAGCAGCTAGTTGGCTCAATAGTTCAGTATGTACCTGGAGTCAGAAAGACCTGATTTCAAATCCAGCATCAGACACTTACTAGCTGTGTGACTCTGGGCAAGTCACTTAACCTGTGTTTGATTTAATAAGATAAAGAAATGGCAAACCACTCTAGTATCTTGGCCAAGAAAACCCCATGGCCATTATTGGCATGTTATGGCCCATGAAGTCACAAAAAGTCATACATGATTGAAAAACAAAAAAGGAAGTAAGTAAAGTTATCTTGGAAGTGGGAAGACATAAGACATGATCCAGGAATAGAAAGTAATGTCTTGGACTCGGCACTCTGCAAGCCACATCTGGGTTAACTTATTCCTTCATCCTACTCTTTTCTTAGCCCCAGCCCCCATCTCCAATCCCAGGTATTCTTTTTTTTTTTCTAGTACAAACACTATTGGAGGTCAGAATAAAGCCATTCAAATAATTTACAACTGCTGGGTTTGTCATTCTTATCCTAGCACAAGAATCAGCAGTAAGATCCAGCATGAGTGATCTCACCAACCGAATGCTGGTTAGGGACTCCTGCCTCTACCTGCTGCTTTAATTCTCATTCTTTTCATTTTTCTGGGGCTTCACACCCAGCAGTAACAAAATATCCTATCAAGCAGACCAGAATTGGCACCCAAATACACTTTCACTAACTCACATTAACTAACAATCTATGCCTCCACATAGTTATGCCACTAATTATTCTCTCTGTCTCTGTCTCTCTCATTCTACTGTTGAACTCAAGTATAACAATAACATTGCACCTATATTCATACGATCTTAGGATCATAGATTTAGACCTGGAAGACACCTTAGAGGTCACTGAATTCAGCTTTCTAGTTTTATAGATGAAGAAATTACAACATGGTTAGAATGGCATATGCAACATGATCTGAAAAATGACTCTTCCTCCATGCTTAAAATATCATTCCTTTATACTAAACACTTTTCTTTCCCTGTGGTCCTTTTAGAACACAAATAGCCATGGGAGGGGTAACACATCAAATCCCTAATATAACAATGTGAGTGAACTTCTCATTTGGAATTTTAAGAGAGCTACAGGAACCAAAAAAAAAAAAAAAAAAACCTGGGCACTGGTGGAGGATGCTGAAGATCGAAGAAAGAACAAAGAAAGGAGTCATGACTGGATCAAAGAAAAATTCTGTTCGCTTCCTAATTGGGACTAGATCTCACAGAGATTTCTTATTATCTGGGTCATTCAGCTTGGGGAATTACAGAGCATTTAAAATGGTAAAGAATTTTAGGTGATTAAGCTAAATTCTGGGTGGCCAAATTTTTTGGGAATGTTGGACTCATATCCTTGCTATTCCTGTTTTGGGATGCCCTGAAAAGTGAATGGTATCCAGCTGCATGGAGTTATCCAGTGGACTGGAATTTTGTGAAGTGCTCAAAAAGGAATTGGGAAGCTTCCCTCCTCCTTTAAACCTGCATCTCTTCAACTACAGGCATCCAGGAGTTCCCACTCAAAGTTCTGCCAAAATTTTTTTTTTAATTTTATTTTATTTAATAATAACTTTGTATTGACAGAATCCATGCCAGGATAATTTTTACACGACATTATCCCTTGCAATCACTTATGTTTCGTTTTTCCCCTCCCTCCCTCCTCCCCCCCCCCAAGTTCTGCCAAAATTGTGATTTGGAGCAAGTCACCTAAGCTATTTGTGTTCATTCCTCTTTCTCTCTAAAGATAGTTTGATGGAGAATAGCTGAACACATTGTAGTACATAAATGTAATAGGACATCCTTTCATTACAAGGAGTAACAACTATGAGACTTCAGAGAGAGATGTTAAGACTTGTGTGAAGTGATGGGGAATGAAGTAATAAGTTACACAAATAATTCCCATAGGTACACCGAAAAGAAGCTGAATTCTGAGTGATTGTAATGATCACATTAGTCCTAAAGAATAGATGAAGAAGAGTACCTGTCTCTCCCTTCAAGAGAAAAGTGAGGGTCTACAATGGTGGAATGTTTCACCTACTGTTACAAGTGGTTCAAGCATCAGCTGTTGGCTTTGTTTAATTGCTTTTCTTTGTGACAAATGAGAAAGCTTATGGGAAGGAATAGGGAATATATTCAAAATGGCTGTGAAATAAATACAAGGAATTTATTATCTCATCAGTGTGGGGAGGCACTCCCTCCATCAATACAAGTGGCAAACCCCTTCATCCTGTATGCTCTTGGACATATCATCTCCATATAGATTCCGCTCAGTGCTTTGGCAAACTGCTCCTTCTAGAGATTTAAAATAGCAACTAATAGAATCTTTCTATGGCAGAAACCAAATGGGAGATGATTTAAAGGGAGGAGTGGAAATCACACAGATCTCTCAAGGGAAACATGGTATCCTATAAACCTTAACCTAATGTTATTAATATGAGTAAATATTCAATAACCATTCATTAAAAGCCCTTTTCTTCCAAGCAATTTAACACTTTATGAAGATTAAGTGGTTAATTACCACAACATCCAATAGAAAATGGGGGCTATGATGTCTGATTTATAGCACAAAGTTGAAATCCAGGTAGGGAAAGCAAGACTATACTTGGAGAGAAAGGAGTACAAGTCAGTCTTCACTGAGACAAGCACGGTTGAAAAAAAAAATGTGTTTGTGTGTACTCAAGCAAAGTAGTCCAAGAAAGAGGAAGGGACTTATCTCAAACCAAGGTGTTAAAAGTGTTCAAGGCTCAAGGTTCCCTAGATAATAGATAGAGAGCTAGGATTTGAGTTCAGAGTCTCTGACTCTCAGTCCACTGAGCTTTCCACTATGCCCTGTTGCCTTCTGACTTATCACAAGCAGAAAGAGACTGCTAGTGATCCAGAATAGTCAATGATTAGGGATGTTCTGATTAATTAGTTATCCAGTTAACTGAGTATTTCCAGATGGACCATACTCAGATGACCAATGTTCAAAGAATGATACAGTAAATCCACTTTAAAGTAAAACGATTAGAAAATAACTGGTGTAGGATATAATGTAACCTATTCAACATGTAAAGGATTGCTTGCCATCTGGGGGAGGGGGTGGAGGGAGGGAGGGGAAAAATCGGAACAGAAGTGAATGCAAGGGATAATGTTGTAAAAAAAATCAATAAAAAGTTATTTAAAAAAAAAGAAAATAACTGGTGTTCTTTCATGAAATCTTACAGGACTTAGAAGACTTCACACTAAAAATCCATCATTGCTTGAACTGCCAAAAAAACTCATTAGAATCATTTGGATTATTGTGAATTCTGGAGTACTCTGGAAAATCAGAGAATCACTGAACTAAAAAGGATTATGAAAAATCTTTATTAAAGGCCATTTTTTGTTGTTGTTGAGTCTTTTAAATCTCTCTGTGACCCTATTTGGGGTTTTCTTGGCAAAGATAGGCGTGGTTCACCATATTTTTTCTCCAGCTCATTTTACAAATGAGGAAACTGAGGGGTTAAGCGATTTCCTCAGGGTCACACACTATTAAAGAAGCTAAACCATTGAAGGTGTTCATCTCAAGTATATTTATCTTCAGGGAAGGAAAAAAGCCTATCTGACAAGAATGGTTATAATGATCTGTTCTGAATGGAAGACAAGACAGAAAAGGAAGCAGCACTGCAAAGGCTGCCCAACAATAAAATGTAGCAAGGCAACATGACATGGTTGATAGGGTTACTGGACCGGGATTCAGGAGCATCTGGGTTCCAATCCTACCTAGAACATATTAAGTGATCATGAATAAGTCACTGAATCTAATCCTAGATCAGCTTCCAGGTGAAAGGAATTCCTTTGCCAATTAAATCACAGGTCCCTGACAAATTGAGGAAACAACATTAGTGACAATATTAAAATTGAGCTTGTTCTTCCTACCCACACTACCTCTCACCCAAGTTTCCATAAAGGTTATTTTGTACTTGTCAAAAAAACCAGAGAGAAGATGTGTGCCCCTTTTAGCCTCAAATTTCTGCAAAAGTTGCCCTGCCCACACACATGAATCTAAACATAGCAATAAAGTGACCCACAGAAGGTAAGTTTAATTATAGTTCCATCTTTGAATTTGGCCTAAACCTCATTGTCAAGATTGAAATTCCACATTATACATAAGGAATTTTAAACATTTGAGAGATCATTACATAAATGTTGATATTAATATTAATGAGATTCATTAATGGCCTAGGAGGCAGCATCCCATAGAGCAAGTCTTTTTCCACTTAAAATTCTTTTTTGCCCGATAAATTTTTACATGACACCAGGTATATGGGTATGTATAATAGGTATATAAATCAAATATTTACCAATAATAAATCATAATTTTGTGACTCCCACTTTCAATTATGAGATCCCCCACATGGGGTCATGACCCACAGTTTAAAAAGCTAGGATATAGTGGATAGAGAAGTGGGTCTCAGAGCCAGAAAGAATGAATAGAATCTCTATCCTTAGCATAATAAAAGAGCTTTGTGACCTTTGTCAAGTTCTTTAACCTTTAATGCTGGAGGTTTAAATTGCAGAAAAAGTGTCAGCTTGCATAAGTAGAGGGAATTCATCAATAAGGGGTTCCCAAAACTAAAGAAGCCCAGGTCTAGTTCCCTATCTCAATTAGCATAAGTAGCTCATACTTATATAGTGACAGATGCTTTATAAAATATACCATCTTATTTGATCCCTTAAAGGAAAGTAAGTGTAATTATTATCCCCATTTTACAGATGAGGAACCTGAGATTCAGAGAGATTAAAAGACTTGCCCAGAGATACACAGCCTAAGCATGGCAAAGCAAGGATGCAAACTTCCAGGACATCACATTTTGTCACTAAATATGAATCTTCCACACCACAAGGAAGAAAGGAGTCTCCTCTGGGAGGTAGAGAAGCTGACCTAGAAATGTTGAATGGTCTGTCCAAAAACAAAAACAGAAAAAGTTCCTGCTCTCCTAGAGATTATAATTACAATTAGAAGAATAAGACAAAATCAACAATAGCTATAATACACAGTATTCTGTGCATACAGCCATATCATATAATAGAGGAAGATGAAGTAGAAGGTCTCTTTCAGTTCTAAATCCTATGATATTACAAATGGGATATTAGATATGATTTATTATCAGTATATGGTCAACTATGAAGGACTCAGCTTTCCTCAACAACACAATGATATCACCCAGACAAGTACAAAGGGCTCACAAAGGAAAATGCTATCCACATGCAGATAAAGAACTGATGGATTCCAAATGTGATAGAAGCATACTTATGTCACTTTATTGTTTTTCATGGTTCTTTTTTCCTTTTGATCTGTTTCTTTTTTCAAAACTATGACTGAAATGGAAATATGTTTTACAGGCAAACATATGGAAAGATAGATGGAGGGATAAGTGAATGGATAGATGGATGGATGGACAGACAGATAAATAATTTAGATGGATGGATGGATGGATAGATAGATAATTTAGATGGATGGATGATGGATGGATGATGAATGGATGCATGAATAGATAATTTGGATGGATGGATGGATGGATGGATAGATAGATAATTTGGCTGGATGGATGGATGGATGATGGATGGATGGATGGATAGATAATTTGGATGGATGGATGAAATTGCCCAGACCATGTGATATACCATACCAAACTCTGGAACAAAAAACTTCACTGGCAAGGTCTCCCTGGAGCCAATTCAGTCCCAGGTGGGGGGAGAGGCCCGGGAGTGGATGAAGCCAGAAAATGGAGAAAGACTGGTCCAGGCTGGTGATTCTAGAGGCTGGAAGTAATCTGATTACAGAACCAGCATTCCCTCTTGGCTCTGGCAAAGAGCAGTGGGTGTTTACTACATCCATCCAGAAGAGCCAAGGGGCTTGATTACACAAGGGGTAGCAAGGCTGACTCAGCCTCCTACACCACTTTCTCTAAACATAATTAACTCTTGAGTTGTTCAGTCACATGTAGCAAATCAAAATTGAATGGCTTTAAAACATTGGAATCCTTCTGCCAGCTAGACTTAGCTTAGCAGTGCCCGGGAGTGCCTCACTGAATGGGACTCCCTACTGATTGCCTGTGAGCTGCCAATTCAGCATGACATGGTCAGACAGAACATTAAAACCCGAATATGGGCTTGATGGTACTGCTTCTTCCGAGCTGGGAAAGCTCTGGGAATTGTTAGAGTAGATATTATCCAAGTTCTTCTACTATAGCAAAAGAAGTAACATGGTGTAGTAGAAAAAAAAGCCCTAGAATTGGGAGACCAAAAAATAAATAAATAAATACCAGATTCAAGGACCAGCTAACCACCTACTTGTTGTTCGGTTGTTTTTCAGTTGTATGTAACTCTTCAGGATCCCATTTGGGTTTTTCTTGGCAAAGTTACTGGAGTGGTTTGCCATTTCCTTCTCCAGCTCATTTTACAGATGAGCAAAGTGAGGCAAACAGGGTTGAATGACTTGTTCAGGATAACAGTTTCTGAGGTCAGATTGGAACTTAGGAAGATGACTCTTCATGATTCCAGAACCAGTACTCTATCCCTTTTACCACCTAGCTACCCAAGCTATACAGTAGCTATGTGATTTGGGGTTCAGTTATTTTTATGATCCTCAATTTTTTCATCTTTATGTTGTCCATGGTAGTAATAGTTTATAGTTATACAGTGTCTTACTAAGTACTTTATAATAATCCTGTGAAGTTGGTATCAATATAGCCCTATTTTACAGATTTGAAAACCAAGGAACAAACAGGCCAAGTGACTTCCTTAAGTGATGAAATATCAGAACTGGGCCTCAAAATCAGGCCAAATTATTTTTCTTTACATCATATTACTTTTTATAATAATATTACATTGCCTCCTATTGTGAAGCTCAAATCAGAAAATGTAAAGTTGTTCATAACTGGAAAGCACCTACATAAATTTAAGTTACCATTACTTTTTCTATTAAATAGGCAAATGTGGTTTCTTAAGAACCAAAAGTTAATCACTGATATCACAATTTACAAAAGTTCCAACTAGTGCCTGGTTTTAAAAGGGAAAAAAATACAATGGGCATGGTTTTGTTTTCTTCCCCAGAGACTAAGTTCCTTGAATTAGCTGTTACAGGGTTTATATATCTAATCTTCAGGCTCATGAATGGAGATCTTGTTGCCTCTGATCAGCAATAAGCGCACCCAGTCAGTCTTGCTGCTCATCAAGTTTGCCTTGTCTCTTCTCTCATCCTACAGACAACTGGAAAATTACAAAGATACAATGGAAATCACAGATTGTGAGCCAGAAGGAGCCTTAAAGATTCAGAGAACTTGAATGCAAAAATTCTGGGTTGCTGACTTTAGGCAAGACATTTCTGCCTCAGTTTCCTTAGATGTAAAATGTAAAATGTGTGTAAATGAGTGGGAGAGAAATTAACCTAAGCTCCTCATGAGCTCTTCATTCTATAGATGGCACTGGGCTGGTGCTCAGCCTTTTCACCACAAGTCAAGGAAGCCACGTCCCCATGTGCAGGCAAGATGTGAGGTCCTTCCCCTCTCCCCTGCCTAGATAAGAAGCCTCCTTGTTCAAATGAAACTGAGAGTCACCTTAAGTACAAGGATATGTAAGCCTGAATTACCTGAGTCTGGAGTGAGGAAGAACTGAGTTCAAATGTATCTATAAGTTAGACACTAACTTATGACACGAATTCAGACATGCTAGTTGTATGATCCTGGGCAAGTCATTCAAATTCTACTTGCCTCAGTTTACTCAATGGTAAGATCATAAGACCTTTCTCATAGAGTTGTTGTGAAGCTCAAATGAGATAATATTTGTAATAGCAATGTAAAGAGAGCTACAAAATGGTGGAGTTGGAATAGGTGTCCTCAGAGGTCCTTCTAATAGCCAAATCTATGATCTTACAACTTACAAAATCATTGCAAGCCTCCTGGTCCCAACACTAGCACATAGGAGTAGCAGTAAGCATCCTGGCACAGTTAACACATGTAACTCACTGTACAAGAAAATCATCAAATAATTAAAAAGTTGCACAGCTGAGAACAAAAGAAAACCCAGAAGGAAGCAAAGAAAAGCTGGGTAGCTTTGAAAACTATGTGTAGTATTTCTCACATAAGTTTTCTTGAAATGGAGATTTATTGTTTTATACTGAATCCTCCCTTATGTTCTGCTGTATATGTGGAAATGTGTTTTTTCTTTCTCTCATTTTGTGTTTAAGAAGGAAGAGAGGGAAGAAGGAATGGAAGAAGGGAGGAAGGAAGGAAGGAAGAAGTGCATCAAATGGGGTTAGCTGATTCATGTCTGGGAATAGTCAACAAAGTCCAGTCTTGGAGAAGATGAATGATCAGATTCCATACAGCCTGAAAATAGGCTGACTTGGAGTTAAATACAAGAGGCAAAAAAAGAAGAACAGTATCACTGGCCTTCCCTATCCCACTGACAACCCTGGCTTCTGAGAGCTGCAGGTAAGTGGCATATCTTAGTGAGTGCCTCAGAGATTATGCATTTTCTCACTTTACTGAGTACTATTAGAAAGAATTGTTCAGAATTTTTTGCATTAAATAATTTTGCTAATTGATAGATTCTACATCTATACACATTTATGGTTATAAATTAACATTTGCAATCTGCATTTGTTTTTTTTTTCCTATGTATTCTTGATTTCCTCCAGATATCCACCAAAGGGACAGATTCTACAAGCCCTTAAATTCAGGACTCTGGAAGAGATACAAGTCACCCCTACACCTTAATCCCTATAGCAGATAACAACTTCCTCAGAAAACTAAAATTAAAAAACAGTTAAAAAGAGGAAAGAAATCTATCCATTTAATAGCTTTCACAGCAGCAACTTCAATGTTATCTTCCATTGAAAACTTCTTTGCCCCAGTCCACTAACTCCTTCAAAACACACACACACACACACACACACACACACACACACACTTGACCTCATTATGGAGGCTCATAAATATCAACTTTGGAAAAACTCAGGATAGAAAGAGAAACAGACTGAGTTCCTCAAGTACAAGACAAAGGAAAGACTTTTTTCTCTGATCTCAATTTGAACTCAAAATTGTCCTTTGACCATTGACCTGGCAGACAACTTTACAAATATAGGACTGGTACTTAAAAATCCCTGCCTCCTTTACCACAAATAAGGCTGAACTAGAATTTCTCCCTACCCCAAACCCCAATTGGAGTGAAGGGTACATGACCAAGGACAAAATAATCTCTACAGCCAGAGAATGGTCCCAAAAAAGGGATAAGGGTCGGGCTCTGAATGCAGCTGTGCTCAGCCACGTGGCACACCCAGAAGGCTCCCTCATTTCCCCTAAACAGTTTGATGGTTAAGCTCAGATCCCATAAGTGTAGGATAGGCAATGTGGGTCCATGAACTGAGTTTGTCCTCATTCCGCCCCTTTCCTGTGCCGACATTTTTAGTTTCTTCATTTGAATAGGTCATTCTCTAGACAGAGTAGAACAAGGAGGAAGGCAAGGAAAAGCCAAGAATTTTTACAATCTGATATAAATGACATAGTAAAAGCTCTGTAATTGGGACTTAGAATCAGGGAGCTGGTCTAAATGACTTTTAAGGTCACTCCTAGGTCTGAAATTATACATGTGGTGATAATTCAGACTCACAAGGCAAAAAAAAAAAAAAAAAAATTAGCTTCGCATTATCCATGAGGGGGAAAAAAAAAAAGAATTTGCTAAATAAATTGTAGGTGCACCTTGCTTTAAATAAACTCAATGTCTATTCAAATTTATCATCCATTACTCCTCAGTACAAATACTCAAGAGTAATCAGGCAGGTCTCTTCAAGGTCTTCCCAGAAATGCCACGTTCTAGTGTTCTAGTGACTCTCCAAACACACACACTCACACTCACTTTGTCTCTGTCTGTATCTTTCTCTCAAACTTCCTGTTTCTGTCTCTGTCTGCCTGTCTGTCTCTCTCTCTCTGTTTCTCTCTCTATCTTGCTCTTTGTCTCTGGTCTCTCAAACTTCCTGTTTCTGTCTCTGTCTCTCTGTTTATCTCTGTTTCTGTCTATCTCTTGTGTCTCTCTGTATCTCTGTCTCTGTCTCTCTCTTTGTCTGATTCTCATATTCATTCTCTCTCTCTCTCTCTCTCTCTCTCTCTCTCTCTCTCTCTCTCAACTTCCTGCCTCACTTAGAATTCCTCTGCTTATTCCTGTTTACCTTATTCGAACCATCTTCCTAGTCCTTCCTTTGAAGGTCCACCCCTTCCTCAAAGTTTTCTCAGACCGGGACAGCACAAATTGATTGCTTACTTCCTAACCTCTCATAATTAAAAATAAAACACAAATGTTACCTATAATCATCATCATCATTATTTACTTAACTCAGCAAACACTTATTAAACACCTCTCATGTATGGAGTATTGTAGTGAGTGTAGTTGCAATAACAGAGGTAGTTATTGCATTTCCTGTACCATGCATTTGGGAACTTAATTATATACTATTAATAATAATTAAATGCTCTCTGAGACTCCTGGTATCTTTCCTCTCCAATTTACATAGGCACAAATTCCTTGAGCTCAAGCTCAATGCTCAGTCCTTGTGCACCAGGTGATACACCACCTCTCATTCACATGAAGGAGATTATTCAATGGCTTGAGGCAGTTGGTGGCTCTGTGGATAGAGTGTTGGATCTAGAATCAGGAAAACCTTAGTTCAAATCTAGCCTCAGATACTTCCTAGCCAAGAAAACCCCATGAACAGTAGGTCCACTAAGCTATAAAAAGGCTTAATACTTACCCAAGTGAAATGAACATGGAAAATTTCCATGTTCAATAGAATAGAGGTAAGTTAGAAAGTAAGTGTTGTCTTTTTAAAAGAATGCTATTTACTTAGTGTTCATCAGGAGAGCGAGTTTAAATTTTTTGTCATTTCCAAGGAATGGCATCTAAGGTGATCTCAGTTTTCTTTCAAATCTGAATCCTATGATTAAGGATAGATATAAAGCTAGACCTCTGATTCCTTTGGTATAGGAAACTTCTCAGTGAGGAAATTCCCTCTACTAATGTACCTTCTCTCTAACAGAGTATTAGAGAATTCTCAAGAGTACTTCTGAGTACTCTTGATCTTGTCAATTCTGGTTGACAAGACTTACCCAAGATCACAAGGCCAGCATACATCCAGGATAAACTTTGAAGCCAGGTTTTCTTGACTTCCAGACAAGTTCATGCTGCTTCTCATGAGCCTACAAAACTTGGCAAAAACCCTCTGTAGATTCAAGGAAAGGAAAAAAAGGTATGAAAATATTTCTGTACCTGAGTTCTTTGTATAGTGTGAAAGAACTGAAGAGAGTGATCATCAATTGGGGAATGGCTGGACAATTTTCAGTACAGGAATGCAATAAATATTGTTGTGCTATAAGAAATGATTAACGCAGCATTTTGTGAGAAATCTGCGAAGATTTTTATGAACTAATATAGTGTGAAGTATGCAGAACCAGGAAAACAATTCATACAATAAAATGACATTATAAAGAGAAACACCTTTGAAAAAGAATTTAAATCAATGCAATGACAATCATTATCTGGAGCAAAGCTTCTTAAACTATGGGTCACAACACTTTATGAAGTCATGTAACAATGCGGGGATCACAAAAAATTTGGCAGCAACAAAAAGGTATCAAATATTCTGCTAAGATTGAATTTTTTAGGTAAAAATAAAAAATATCTCCATCTCATTAGTATATAAATTTGCTTTCATTTTTAATAAATAGTAAAATTATATAAATACCAAAGAATTGTTTTACAATAAATTTATTTATGGTATATTATCAATAAAGGCTTCATTTTTATACCTGTTTCATATCGCTACATACCCAGGGTTGAGTAAAAATTTCTTGGACAAAAATGGGTCACAAGTGGAAAAAGTTGTAAAAGCCCTGATCTAGAAAATTGATGATAAAGCATGCTACTCACCTCTTAACAGAGAGGTAATGGATTCAGGGTACAGAATGAGATATAAATAGTTATTAGATATTCCCACTGCAAGAATTTTTTTTTGCTTGCGTGTGCAAAAATTATTTCAAGGGTCTTGTAGTTTATTTTCTTTCTTTTTCTTTTCATTTTTTTTTACAATGACTGGGGATTTCATTATGTAAAGCATAATTGCAAAAAATAAAACAAACACTAGCAAACAAGCAACATGACTTCATTACCAGATGGAAAGGGAAAAAAATTATGTTACAAGTCTCCTTTTAGCATCAGCTTTTACAAATGATAGGATTTTACTCTTATCTCCTCACCCAGTCCATCCAAAGGCCCAAAGAATAGAGCAAGGTTTTTATTTTCCCTTATCTGAGTCAACAGAAGATGTACTTATCAAAAAAAAAAAGATTTTTTAAAAGCATCTGTTTGCTCTCAGAACAAAATTTAGAAGCAAAGAGTGGAAGCTGCAAAGAAGCAAATTTAGGCATGTTGTAAGGAAAAAATTCTTTGCAATGACATTCAAAAAGAGAATGAGCAGCATTGGCAGGCTGGAGGAAGACTAAAAGATTTAAAAGAAAAGGATGGGTAGAATATGGGAGAGAGGATGTCTAGTTCTGGCATGAGGTAGATGAGCTAAGATCTAAGATCTCTTCTAACTCTTCCTGAATTCTTTGACTTTAACAAAAAGGATCATAGATTTCAAGCTAGAAGATTACCTCAAGGTCATCTCTAATGTCTTCTTCTCATAACAAAAAGAAATGACTTGTTTTGAGTTATATTCTTGAGTCAAGATTTGAACTCTCAGATTTGTCTCTTACTCCCAAATTAGTACTCTATCTGGGTCACCATGTTGCCTCTGCCTTTGCACCCAACTTTCTTCCCAAATAGGACAAAGGTCTTCCTATATACAAACAGAAATGTTATTGTTCTTCCTATTCTTGAACTGCTAATTCTGATACTGAAGTTAATTGTATGTTTAGGTGAGGTCTCATCACAGAAAGTACAAATGAGTAAGTCAGGAATATCAAAACTGTAAGAACATAGGTCATTTTGTCCCAGTTTGTCCCCAACACAGAATGTTTCCCACAACACACACTTGGGGATAGCAGCAGTTAAATAGCTCCCTTGAAATGTCTCTTCTCATTTTTCCCTAGATAGTATATATGAATGTTATTTTTACCAAGAAATAAAACTCACAAGTCTATTAAAAACACATGTCTCTGGTTTCAATGTACAGCTAGCAACAAGCCCTGATGTTCAGTAAACACACCATCAGTCCAGAGACCAAATTTGTTAAACCCCTATTCTGAAATGAAGAACAAAATTTACATCTTCCATAGAAAAACCCAGCTGGGAAGAATTAAGAGCTAATTTGCTGGATCATCTTTCTTTTCTCCAAGATAAAACATCAGATACATAATATCCTATTCCATTCATAAAGACCTCAAAAAGAGTAATGAACAAATTGCAAAAGTGAATTTTCTACCCCTTTCTCTTCTGCTCTACTTCTGGAAGAAGCCAGGAAAGAGCAACAGAATGGATAATGGTCAGGATGTTTGGAGAGGAGAATAAGGTGGAGGGCAGATAACCTACAAACTGGAGATCAACATGAAAATAAGTGAGCTAGTTTTTTGTTGTTATCATTAGGAAGATCTGCATTTTAAACCATACCATGGGATCCAGAGCTTTGAAGGACAAATGTGGTAAGCTATTCACAAACTAGTTCTGTGTAAACAAATTAGCTGACACTTACAATTTTAAATACTATCCTCTCCCTCAAATTATGAAATGGAGAAAGGGAAAGGAAGGAGGAGGAAAAAAGAGGAAACAGTAGGAAGAAACCATATTAAGGGGTCAAAACAATCTACACACTGAATAGTCAAAGTGGAAGAGAGGATAAAAGAAGAAAGAAGAAGGAGGAAGGAAGAGAAAGGAGGAGAAAAGAGAGGAGAAAAGGGAAGAGAAAGCCTCCAAATCAAATACTCTAAACTTCAGAAAAGGAAATGGAAAGCTTTATTTATCTGGGCTCCCAGCTTGCTAATTAACTTAAGGATTGGAAACTATGCTCATGTGTCAGCGTCTGCACATCTTCTCATTATTAGAAAAACATCTGCTCATTATCCTCGTGGTTTCTAAATGCAAGACAGTTAAGAACCCAAATCCTAGGGAGGGATAGAAAAACTGGCTCTATCACTGGTGTCCTGGCTAGAGCACAGACATTTTGTAGATGAACATTCCTATTGGCTTTTTAAAAGTAAGTAAATAAATCATAATGAAGATGGTAATAAATAAAAAGCAGAGAAGGGGGGAAATAAGGGAAGGAGAAAGCTTTGATATTCGGCAATTCCTAGGAGGCAGAGGGACAAACCTTTGACTTCTACAGTTAGAATGTACATGTGTTTATTTCTTGGTCGGTCAAGAACAACCAGGTATGCACATGTCTAAACTTCCTTACATCCTCATACAAAGACCAGAGTTTAGCCCATATCCTAAATCTCCAAATCTCAGGGGCCAAATGTTCTTATACTCATAACCAAGGCCTACTTACGTGAGTAAGATATCATGTAGAGGGCTCACTTCTCAACTTCCAAAGGTCAGTCAGTTTGCCGGTCACCTAAGATCCTCTTAGAAGATTAGAGGAAATCTTTGAAATTTGAGGCAGTGATAAAAATTCTCTATCATATCCCCCTTCCTCTTCCTTACAGATTAATGTCACTGTGGATATCTATAGTATGAGGGGATTTGTCAGCCTTATGCCTCCTCTTCTCCTCCCCAGCAAGAAGCAACACAGGATGGAGAGAAGAAAAGCATGGGGAGAAGTTGAATGGATATATGGGGGAGGAAGGAGAATGACTTCAGAGAAGTCAGAACAATGAAAGAAAAAACAATGAAGAAAGCAAAAGAGAAAAGACTTCCCTCTCTCTCCTCCCCTCCCAAAACTCTTCCCCAAACTCCCTGTGCCATTTAGGGGTGCCACAGAATTAGAACATGTGTAGGAGTGCCTTGAACAATGAAAATGTGGGGAATCACTGATCTGACCAAGTGACATGTGGTATTCACAGTCTTTTTAAAGAGACAAGAAAAGCAACTGTTTTGGTTAATGGCGGAGTTGGAACCAATCTTATACTGTTTCTCCTCAGTCCTTGAGCACATCTCTCTAACTTTCTGAGATTAGGATCTAATAGTTCATACTATTTTCTTTTATTTTTTAACTTCAATTTCCTCTTGTGGATAAAGGAAAGATGACCAAACATAGAATGGAAAGATTGGGGTTCAGAGTCCTGCTGTGTTTCTTTCTAGCTATAGGATGTTAGTTAACTCAGTTAATCTCTTAGAATCTCCATTCTTTCCTTTTCAAAAATGGGACAATAAGAGAGACAACATAGGAAAAAATCCTAGTTTGGAATCGGGGACCTGATTTTGAATTCTAACTCTAATACTTACTGCTAGTGTGATAGTGGGCAAGTCTCTTAATAACTGGGTCTCAGTGTCTTCTGGAAAATGAAGAAGTTGGAGGCTATGAATTAAATAGGGTTTTTACCATTCCAACTATGTGATACTATAATTCTAATACCTACCTCATCAGGTTGTGAGAAGCAAATAAGATAATCCATAAAAATTTCAAAGATAATACTATAACCTAATACTATAACCAACTTCATGGATCCAATATTCCCCAGGCTGTGGGTCATTTTAAAGTAAGTCAAAGAAAGTTAGGCATCTTCCTCCACTTTCACTTGTCCATTAAATTGCCACTGCTCAGGATAATATAATTTAAAATTTGAGGGACCTTAGGGATCACAATTCTAGTCAAATGGAAACTCATGGAGTTTTAGAACTAGAAGAAACCTTAGAAACCTTTGGGTCATAAAATCATAAAGTTTAAGAAATATAAGGGGTCATGAAGACCATCTATTCCTCTTCTCCACTTTTCCTTCTTTCATATCACTCTGCCACTTCTTTCTTTACATTTGTCTCACAGATGGGATAACTGTATTCCTTACCTTATACTTGCTTATGCAATATCATTACATCCCATCTCCTCCAACAGATTGCCCCTTCTTTCATCCTCTCTATCACTCATTTTCAATTTTCTCTTGTCTACTAGTTCATTCCCTACAAAAAAATCCCTTATCTCCATTATTCTGAAAAAAAAAAATCCTCATTTGATCCTTCCATCCCTGCTAATTACATTCCTATAACTCTTTTGCCCTTTGTAGGTTAAACTCTTTGAAAAGGCCTTCTTTTTAACTCTCATAATCCAAGTTCCAATTCTATCATTCCACAGAACTTGCTCTCTCCAAAGTTATTAGTGATTTCATAGTTGCCAAACTCAATTCTTATTCTCCTCAACCTCTCTACTGACTTTGATACCATTGATATCTCTCTACTCCCTGAGAATCTCTTCTCTCTAGGTTTCAAGACCCCTTTTCTCTCCTGGTTCTCCAACCTATCTCTGAACACTCCTTCATCTCCATAATGGATCCTCATCTAGACCCTCTAATCATGGGTATCCCTCAAGGTTCTACCCTAGGGATTAAAAAAAAAAGTCTTCTCCCTCTATTCTACTTCACTTGACGATTTCATCAGCTTCCATGGATTTAGTTACTGATGATTCTCAAATCTACCCATGCTCCCCCAACTTCTCTCTATTGACCTCAAATCTGACATCTCTAACTGGTTTTCAGATCTCTTGAACCAGAAGACAAATTAAACTCAACATGTCTAAAATGAACTCGTTATTTTCCCTCCTAAATTCTTCCTTCCTCCTCTCTTCCCTATTACTATAAAGGACTACCCTATCCTCCTAGTCCCTTAGACTCACATTAGGAGTCACCTTGGATTGCTCATTATTTCTCAACACCTCCCTCTCCCATATCCATACTATTGCCAAGAGTTGTGGATTTCCCCTTTGTAACATCTCTCTAATATACCTCCTACTTTCTTCTGACACTAGGCCTTTATCACCTCACACCTGGACTATGCAACAGGCTACTAGTGGGTCTGTCTGCCTTATCTCTTCTTGCTGCAATCTATTTTCCATTTAGTCACCAAAGTGATTTTTCTTCCCCTATTCAATGCACTCCAGTGGCTCCCTATTTCTTCCAAGATCAGTCAAATATAAAATTCTTTGTTTGATATTCAAAGTGCTTCATAATCCAGCTCCTTCTTACACTTTATTCCTAACTCTATACTCTTCAATCCAATGACAATGGCCTTGTAGCTATTCCACGAACAAGATACTCTGGATCTTAACTCAATCTTAACTCAGATTTAACTTAAGTTGTTCTGTCCCAGGCCTGCAAGGAACTCCCTCCTCTCTCTTCCTGCTGGCTTCTCTGGCTGCCTTTAAATCCTAGCTAAAATCTCAACTTCTATGAGAAGCCCTCCTCAACCATTCTTAATTCCAGTACCTTCCTTTCACTATTTTCTATTTATCCTGTATGTAACTTGTTTTTTTTTTAATATTTATTTGTTGTCCTTTTGAGGCAAGGATCATGTTTTGCCTCTTTATATATCCTCAGTGCTTAGCACAAGGCCTAGCATAAAGTTATAATAAGCAATAAATGTTTATTGATTATTGATTGATTTATGTATAACTCCTTTATTTTTTTATGAAGCTTTTTATTTTTAAAACATATGCAAGAAAAAATTTTCATCATTGACCCTTGCAAAACCTTGGGTTCCAATTTCCCCTCTTCCCTCCACCCCCTCTCCTAGATGGAAAGTTATCCAATATATGTTAAACATAAAATCCTTTTGTTTTACAAAGACCCATAAGGAGGAAAGATATCTACCCACTGTCCTACTAGCTAAGTGTTAAAGTTAACACTAGAACTGTGGTTGCCTCCTAACCCCCAATCCCAAGCTCTAGCAGCCGCCCTCTCTCCGATTTCCTGAACTAGAATCAAAGCTGAATAAACTGTGTGATCACACAGAACATGAGGGTCCTGCTGAGTGAGACACAATCTGGAGGAAACAGAAGGTAGTGGGACGAATTGCAAGCACTGACTATACACTGAAACATACCCAAGACCCACATTATTTGGGATTTAACATCAGACCAGCCAAGCACAAAGTCAAAGCGAGGGTTGAGCTGGAAAAGTCAAACCTCCTTACAACTCAAAACAAGTATTTCCCCAGCCAACTTTCAAGGGCAGAGGAATGGCTACAGAGGCCCAAAACAGAGAGCAACACAGGAAGCTTCATGGCCTCCTCCCCTTAAATTGTTTGCTTCCTCCCCTAGCTATAACTGATAAGTTTGCCCCCAAGGGATAAATTCAAATTGGAATTGACTTCAATGAGAATTTATTAAATGCTCCCTAGCTGGATGATGGGGACAAAAATGGAAACAGTTTTTGCCCTCAAGGAGCCTGCATTCTCCCAGGAAGAAACAATATAGAAGCAAATCAGTAAACACAAACTATGTAAAAAGTATATACAGATTTACTGATGGGGGTAGAGAAGCCCCCCCAAAACTGGGAGCATGGTAGGAGCAGGTCAGAAGAGGCTACTTCAGATAAGAAGTAGCATTTGAGTTGAGTTTTGAATGTAACTATGAATTCTAAGAGATGAGAGAGGAGAAGAGAAATTTCATTATATTGGAGGAAAAAATACACCTTGCTACTTCTGGAATCTGAAAATTTGTTGCCATGATTGTTGTTTAGTCACTCCAGTCAAATCCGGCTCTCTGTTACTCCATTTGGAGATAATGGAGTGATTTGCCATTTCCTTCTCCGTCTCATCTGACAGATAAGGAAACTGAGGGAAACAGAGTTAAATGGCTTGCCCAGAGTCACACAGCTAGTAGTGTCTGAGGCTATATCCAAACTCGGGAAGATGAGTCTTTTTGACTTCTGGCCAGGAGCTCTACTCACCACACCACCAGAAGGAGAGAGAAGGCACAAATCTATGTATTGTGGGGGTGGTGACCCTGTACATTCAAGAATAGACCATTCTAACTTCAGGTGGCTCCTTCCTTTAAAGAACTGGACTAGTGGCTACCTGTCACCAAGAGACCCAACAAACCTGAAAATCTGTGATCATCTGCAAGGGCCTATAGACAAATGGGACGCCTTACATTTGGGTTCAAAGAAACCAACTTTTCAAGATGGGAGAAGCAAAGTTAGAGAGCACTTTCTTAAAGACACTAGCATTTGAGTCAAAGAAATCTTAAAAGAAGTCAGTACGGCATCCAAAAAAGTTAATGTAATCTTGGGCTGAATTAAGAGAGGAATCACCTCTAAGAATAAGGAATGTGGCACAGTGGTCAGAATTCAAAACTTGGAATGAGGGAGTTTTCAGTTCTAATATTGCCCCCAACCTGTGCCAGCTGGGCTTAACTCTATTTGCCTCCATGTTCTCATCTTTAAATGAGAATACTTCCTAATACTTTTTGTGAGGATCAAATGACTTAACAAATCTCCTTCAGAGATTCCAGAAGTAGCAAGGTATATTTCATATTCCAATATTCCCCCATGCTAGGAATATCTTCTCTCCTCTCTCATCTCTTAAAATCCCTAGTTATATCCAAAACTCAACTCAAGCACTACCTCTTATCCAAGGTCTCTCCTGACTTGCTCCTACCATGCCCCTTTTGGGGGGGGGGGAGCTTTTCTACCCCCACAATTACTCTGTATTTACTTTCTACATAGTTTGTGTTTACTATGCTTCTATATTGTTTCTTCCAGGAAAATGTAGGCTTCTTTAGAGCAAAATTCTTTGAAAACCTTAATACACTATATAAAAACTAGCTAGCATCATTATCATTATATTAGGCCCACATGCTTTCTCCTGGTGAGACTTCATCAGGAGCATGCTGTTCATATTTTAGGAAAGACTGAAAACCAGTAGGTGATACCAGTAGGGAAACCAGAATGGTGATAAACCTTGAATACATGCCATATGAAGATCAATTAAATGATAGCATTTATCCTACACCACAGAAGACTCTGTGAAAGCTGTCCTCAAATATCTGAAGAAGTATCATTCGAAAGATTCTTTAAGATTATTCTGCTTGGCTTGAGATGCAAAGAGTAGCAGTTGATGAAGAGGCCAATTTCTGCTTGGTATAAGAAAAAGCTCCCAAAAGATTAAAGTTCTTCACAAGTGCTGCCTTGTAAAGTTGTTGGTTTTCCCTCTTTGGAGGTCATCCAGCAAAGGCTGGATGAATGCTTATCAGATTTATTTTAGAGGGGTTCGTTGTTGGTCAAGTATGAGTTATATGAGAGGGCCTTTGAAATTCAGCATTTCTGTTAACCATTTGTGTCCTTTTTCATTATATTAAAAAATTTAAAAATAATTCTTATTTGAAGAACAGTGCTTAAAAATTGACTCAACTATAATTTTCCTGAATTAAAACATATATGTAGAACTATGTATACAATTGTATAGAATCCAATTATGTATATATTAAATATGATGTGCATAGCTGATGATATACACAATTATATATTATATACATAAATATATACAAATATATCTAATTCAATAGCTCTGGGATCTCATCAATGCAGGTACTCCTCTGCAGGTACTTCTCTCACTGGTACAGATAGCACATTTATGGCCTCTTATCCATTCCTGTCCATACACTTCTCAAGGGGTCCTACCTACTATTCAGTTTTGTTTTGTTTTTTGACAGTTTCTCAGACTGTCCAATGGTTATCCTTCACTCCAGTTTACATGACTGGGCCCAACTCCTTTTCTGGTCAGACAGTTCCTCTCTGATGACATTCTCAACCCTACTTCTCCTGCACTGTTCTTCACTGGTAAAATGAATAATAAGCAATGCCAGTTAATATAAATATTTTATATGCTAAATGTATCTGTTTGGTTAGGACACAGACTGTAGGGCCATTATTATATTGAGGCACTCTAGTGCTGTTAGTTCATTTTGGGATACTCTGACTCTAACCAAAAGTCTTCTCACAACCAGTTACTAATACATTATATTCAAAGTCTTAGTACAGTTTTAAGCTATTAAAGCTTAAAACTCAAAAATATCCCTTAATTGTTGGGGGCCTCATCAGCACGAAATTTCTATCCTCATTCCCTGACACATTAGGAGCCTCAAAAAAGAAATTGCCATATTAACTGCTGCTCTTCAGGAGCAGTATATACACTAATCACATGCATTATTTGGCACTATATGATCTGGTTTTGCATTCTGGCATACAGGTGGTTAAGCTGACCTAGATCCAAGTGCTAAATGTTACTGCTTGTGTAGTCTAGAATTGCTCTAAAGCAACAATTCAGGATTTGCGCTGACCTTCCAAAAGGAGGCAATTACAGACTTTGAAGCAATCAGGCAAAGGTTGAGTAGAGATGTCTGCAGAAGATGTCATGCTCTTCTATTCATTCCCTATCCCACTCCCAGCCCACCCTAGCACACATCTTCCAAAGTCAGTGCACCAGGAACTGGTCTAAAGCAATAGGACCTCATTATGTGGCAGCATCTCTAGGGGTCAGCATCCCACCCTGAATTCTAAAGATGGTACCAACATTGAAGATGGCTATCCCCTCCTTTCCATCCCAAAGTTTAAAAACAGACAAGCCTCAAAGCATCCAAAGCAGCTAGAATAACAGCTTTAGCATTTGTGGGTTGGAAACCAACAATCCCTAATGGCAAGCTTGAGTGTGAGACATCGATTCCTCCAGCAGCAAGGGCAGAGAGCTCTCCCCAAGAGGATGCCACAGAATTTGGAGACGGCTGCAAAACAGCCCATTTGATACAATTACCAGAATAACGTCCTCTTTTTGTGGCACGAGGCCCTGGCGTTGCTTCGAAATATTAAAATGTGACAGCTGCAAATGCTATCATTCTGATGAGAGCGCTTCACACACATTAGCTACTAAGAGTCCCTTGTGAGGTGGGCAAGCAAGATACAACCTGAAGGAGGAGGAGGATACAGATGTCCTAATAGATGCTACTTCCTCATCACTATTGTTAATTGATGTTTACATAGCACTTTAAGATTTGCAAAGTGCTTTCCATATATTCTATCATTTGATCCTTTCAACAAAACCCTAAGAATTAGGCATTTTACAAATTTACAATTTACAAATGAGGGACTGAGATTCAGAAAGGTTAATTGACTTATTAATGATCACACAGTTTGGAAATGCCTACAACAGGATTCAAATCTAAGCTTTTTTTCCTGATTCTAAGTCTAGTCACTATTCCATTCTGCCTTTCATTGTAATATTAGATTCACAAGGCCATCATCACAAAAGATTTAGAGCAGGAAGAAAGACTTGATGTCTTCTATTCTGCTTTTAGGAAGAAAACACAGCACAAGCCACTGAGGATACCAAGTCCAATAAAGCTAAGAAGCCAGGCTGCTTAGTTTTAATTGCATTTCAATATGATTAATTTCCTTTGTGATGATATAGATTTTATTTTATGATTTTATAAACTTTATTCTGAGAAAGGATTCATCAGTGTACCAAATTGCCAAGATTTCTTAACCTTAAAAAAAGGTTAAGAATTCCTAGTCTGGGCAAGGGTGATCACCCTTCCTCATGGGTTAGGGCTAAGTAACAAAACCCACTTAAATTTCACCTCTTCCAGGAAACTTTCCTTGACTATTTGTACTCTAGTAACTTACCCTTTTCTGAATTCTAAAAGCACTTCTATAGAAAAGTGGACTACTGTTGTTGCTGTAATATATTGGAAAGTGTTATTAGTTATTTTGTGTGTGTACAATGTCACTCAAAAGAATAGCAGCACCTTGAGATCAGAAGTGATGTCATATGTATCCTTGTAGGCTTCCCTCCAAAAATTAGAGCCCCTTTGTATGAGATATGACTACAGTGAAATGGAACAGATTTTGTGTAGCTTACAGAAGACAAAGAGTGATAATAGTAGAGACCTGTTGCAACATGGTTGAATGCACAGCAGTTTTTCTTTCAAAATATGTCTCGTCTATACCTGGAGCTATAGTGAACAGAACATGCTTTTTTACATATTGGTCTAATAATGCATGACCATTATTTAGAACAAAGAATTAATCTTCAAAGAGTTGAGAGATCTGGATTCTAGTTACATCTCTTTAATAATTAATTATATGCTTTGGGCAAGTGATTTCAATACTATAAGCCTCAGTTTCCTAATCTGTAAAAAGAAAAGAGATCAAAGAAAGTGAAAAGGGATTTATCTATGCAAAAAAATATTTAAAGCAGCTCTTTTGATAATTACAAATAACTGGAAAATAGGTGGTAGTCACTTGAAGGATGGCTGAACAAATTATTTTACATAAATGTAATGGAATATTTTTGTGCTATAAGAAACAATAGAGGGGACACTTTCAGAAAAACTTGCATTAAATCATAGAGAGTGAATGGAGGAGAGCCAAACAAGTAATTTATACTATAAAAACAACAGTAAAGAAAACTAATGCTAAAGACCAATTACCATCCCAAAATATCCATGATGAAGTATGCTACTCACCTTCTCTCACAGAGACAATAAACTCAGGGTGCACTATGAAATTCTTTTTTTTTTTTTTTAATATATCTAATGTGGGAATTTGTTTTGCTTGATTGCATATTTGTTATCTGGGGTTTATTTTTCTTTTTTAGTGGGGAGAGGAGGAAGAAAAAGTGCTAATTGATTATGCTAAATGATCTTAGGTCTCAGGCACTAACTTCAGGCACTAACATTTGGTGATTCCAATATCAATTTTGTGTAAAATTCAGTAAATCAACAAGTCAGAAAAATGAAATACCTTTAAACTGTTTATGAAGATGAAGACAGGTCAAGAACAAGAATTCTGACAAGCACAAAAGGTTTAAAAATTAGGAACAACAACAACAACAACAACAAAAAAAAAAAAAAAAACCAGGAAAAAAAAGATCAAGATGACATTCCTGACATACTCACAAGTGGTCACCTATTGAGCAATGCCAGTAGTGATAAAGACAAAATTTCTGCTTCCCTCAAAAAGGTAATTTGATGATAGAACACCAATGAGTTAAATTTAGATAAAGAAATAGACTTTGAAAGAAAATGCCAAGTAAGGAATGTTTCTCTGAAGATCATTGCATTCCTTTTGAATAGAAGACTTAATCTTATCCTGATCTTTCAATATGGGAGGACTTCAAGGATCTGTGATTCCTTAGATATGTGGACTTCAAGGATCCTGTGATTCCTTGGATATGTGAAGCACATCACAGTTAGGCTATAATTCAAGTGTCTTAGAGAGTTTTGGCATTTGGAGAAGTCTGGTACTCAGCCCTCTGGCTCTCCAATCAGAGGAGGCTTAAGGACATGGTATCAGTTAAGGTATGGTGATAAAATTAGAAATCATGAATCTAGCCTTGGAGGCATCTTGTTCAAGCAGTAGAGTAGCCCTCTGACATGTCTCCAGCTCCTGTAGTACAAATTAAACAGCTACCACAGTAATGAGCATCCATCAGTTGCAACTCTGTACAGGGCACCATGGTAGGTCAGAGAATCAAAATGATAGATTCTTTCACTTCTAATATCTTAGAGCACAAAGTAGGAATTTTCAATTTTCTAAGGATTCTGGGTCTTTCATTTTCAAAGGAGGAGACAAGCTTCAAATGACTGTGGATCCCACTTTGCTAACATGTATACTGCATCAACAAATCAGCCTGAGCTTCCCTCACCTGCTTGCCAACAGCCAGCATAGCCCTTAAAAGCTAGGATTTAGTGTGCTAGATGTGGTGATATAAACCCATAATCCCCAGTACTGGCGAGCCTGAGAGTACTAAATTTCTTGAATTTGCTAGCTATGAGCAAGCTCTTTGGAACATGTATCCACATTCAGTTCAGCATTCTTTTAGGAAGCTCCCAAGAGAAAGGAAGGAGTTGGAGCAGGTTGAATCAGCCATATGGGGAGTAATAGGATTTGGACCATAAATAGCCACTGTTTTACCAGCCCATCTTTAAAAAGAAACAAAAGAAGGGACAGCTAGGTGACACAGTGGTTAGAGCACCAGCCCTGAAGTCAAGAGGTGCTGAGTTCAAATGTGGTCTCAGACACATAACACTGTCCGGACTATGTGACCCTGGGCAAATCACTTAATCCAGTTGCCTCAGAAACTAAATAAAGTTTTAGAAAATAGACAAAAGAATGAATGAATAATGTATTTTATAACATTTCCCTTTGGAGAAAGAAATGGTCCTAATTGGTTTAAGCTCTCTTGAGCAAGGATTGTGGTTAATGTCACAAAGGTACAAAAAAGCCCTATTTTTGAGACCACAAGCCCAAGGAAAGTGCAATGGAGTTATAGCCATTCTACTAGAAGAATGAATACAAAGAATCTTGGTATCTCTGGATTAGAATGTGCCCAACAGTCACGCAAATTGTCAAAGAACTCCAGAACACTCCATGAAGTTCTGAATGATTAGAATTAGCAACAATTACTAATTTATACAAAGTTGAATAGTGGCAAAGTACTTTACATACATATTACTTGATATTATCAAACTTCGTTAAAATTGTGGAGAACAAGCAATTTCCTGCTTCTCAAACTTGCCATATTCTAGCATGAAAGATAAACCACATATTAACATATACCCACAAGGAATAATAACTTACATTTAAATGAGGATTTGCAGTTTGATGGACAGTGAAAACATCATTAATCCCATTTACCAGATGAGGAAACCGAGACTGAAAAAGATTATGATACTGCTAATAAGTATCAAAGGCAAGATTAAAAACCATATCTTTTGACTTTTGTTTTGTTTCATTTTTGTTGGTTGTTTTGTGTTTTGTTGTCATTAAAAAAAAAAACACTTGGCACAGTCTCTGGCACATACTAGATATAATTTAAGCATTTAATAAATACTTGTGTCTTTTCAAACTTCTCTTAAATACTGCATGTCTTGACCAACAGTATAACCACATCTGTGACCTGGGGCAGAAAGGGGGAATATATGATATCTACAGATAATATACAAATGTATTTCTAGGCAGCATGTTCTAGAATTAAAAGATATTTGACAATTCATATCCCAGCTCTAGTCCCCCCGCCACAAATCAAAACCCCCAAAGTTCTCAACTTTGCTTCTCAGACAAAACATAAAATAATTGCCCAAGCAAAGTACTCAAACTCTGCTGAATAAGTCACTTTGTCCCTCTGTGACCTTCCCGCTGTCTTGCTGCTGAAAGCTGGGCAGTAACCTAATTCCATTCATCAGGGTGAGCATTAAATGGGCATTGCTTTGTCTTCATTTGGCCATCATTCCAGAGAAACAAAAAACTGGGTACTGGATTGTAATCCACACCTTGAGAGCCAGATCTCATCAACATGCAGAAGAGAAAAGAAAGCAAGATGTCACTCAAATGCCTCAAAAGGCTCCTATGTGGATCAGCACAGCTCATCTAGCAGTTTTCCTGAAGAGAATAAGGAAGGGTCCTGTCAGTGTAGAGAAAGAACTTCTCAAGTCCTCATTTCTACACATTAGGGGCTTTACTACAAACAACAGGCTTATTAAAATGAATGATACAGCTCCTCAGTATCAAACTCTATAATCACTTCTAATCAACAAATTGTCTAATTTATTTTTAAATTATTAAAAATGGGAAGAAAATGGAATAAAAAATTACCTTGGCCAAGGAGATGAAAATAGACTGAACAAATGGAAGAAAGTATTAGAGGTACTTGAGAGAAAGGTAATGAACTGTGGGAATTTGCTTTGTTTGACTATGCATATTTGCTATAAGGATTTTGATTTTGGTTTTGATTTCCAGTAGAGGGAAGGAGACAGAGGAGAAAATACTTATTAATTGAAAAAGTAAATTTAAATATTTTAAAAATATTAGAGATAAAAATAGATGGATTTCACTATATAAAAATAAAGATTTGTCATAAAAAAATCTCCCCCAATAGAACCAAAAAAAGAAAAATAGACTAAAGTGAAGTTATCTAACAAAGTCTGATATATAGACTCTATAAGGAGCTGATATAAATTTTAGGCATTACTTTTCCCCCAGTAGATAGATGATTAAAGAACAGAATATGAACAGACATTTTTCAAAAGAGAAAAATTGAAAATCTCTTGAAAAATACATCATAGTTTCTAATAACCCAAGAAATGCAAACTTAAATGCAAGGTAAAGCAGCACTTTATTCCTTACAGAATGAATGAAATAGCTTAAAATTACAATTCAATGCCGACAGAATTGTAGGGAAACAGATCCCATGTAGCATTACTGGTACAACTGTTTAATGACTAAAATTTTTTAGAGGACAGTCTTGTAACATCCTATAGGTTTTACAAAAATGATCATACATTCTTAGTCTATGATGATACTACTAGGATATTATCCTAAAAATGGAATGAAGAAGGAAAAAAAAAAAACTAGATGGATGTATAGTGTGACCAGAATAACCTGGACTGAGTAGATGAAGTTAAAAGATATGGGGAATTTTGATTATATCCTTTGCTAAGTAGAAATATTCTCATTAGGCACTTCATCTGGTATTTTGATCTCACATATAAGCAAAATTCAAAGCTGCTTTATTTTCAATATCTCAATCTAGAAATAATTCATATATCCTATAACTAAGGAATCAGTAAATGGAATATCCTTGTTCCATTAAAAATGACAAATATGAAGAATACAAAAATATAGAAAGATTGATACAAAAACAGTTCAAACTATAGGATTAGAACATATATGTGAATGATGCCTATATAAAAATAAGAGCATTAAATCTTTATTAATATACAGGCAGAAGACAGAAGGGTCAAAACAACTACAACTGTACTTTCTTTTTATAAAATATAAATTGTTCCAATGATTATATTGGGAACCTTTTCTTTACTTTGTTTACATATCTAGATACAAGTTTATAATTATTTACTTTTAAAGGCTGCATAGTGTATATAAAATATGAGATTTTGGACTTAGGAGAACTTGAGTTCAAATCTTGATTCATACACTTACATACAGCCATGAGATCCTGGCCAAATCACTTAGCTTCTCTCAACCTCAGTTTTCTTATCTATGTAAGATATCTTACATAGCATCTATCTCACAAAGTTGTTGTCAGGATCAAATCAAATGAGATAATATATTTAAAGCCCTTTGCAAAGCTTTAAATGCTTTAAACATGCAAGCTATTACTTTGTTGATGGTACTTTTTTTTAACAAGCAGGGAAAGTGAATAATTCCTTTTTACACACAGGTATAATGAAGAAGTCTAAGACTCTGCATGCTTTTGCATGCCTGGAGAATCTCAAAACAGGAAGGGCTATTGCTGGATCGGTTAGTTCATCTGAAACTATTCCAATCATTCTAGTCACATGAGAGACATCTAATCTGTTTATAGTCCCCTTCGGGACTCATTCCCTTCTCAAAATCTTTGCCCAGACTACTGTCTAGAATATGTCCCAGTCTTCTGGGCCAATCTATGTCTTCCACCTAATTCAAATCCTGACCCAATATTTCTCTACTTAAAGAGTCTTCCCTGGCTAATCTCAGCTGGTTTGCTTACAGCATGTTTGCATGCCTCCCAAAAGCACAGATTCAGTTTGTAATTGCTTATCAATCAAATATTAAACAAGTATTTATGAAGTACTTACTATGTTTTAACTTTCATTCATTTCATGTGTTTGTGTTTTCTCTCCAACTAAATTATTAGTTACTTATAGTCAGAATCATGTCTTCTCTTTCTTTTATATCTTCAATAAGGCTTTGGACAAAGCTCTAACCAGATTGGCACCAAGTAAATGCTTGTTGAATATTTACAGAAAGATATTCAGGGAAGATGGTTCCTCAACATAGCTCAGTAACTATGGAGAAAACACTTCGTGTATCAAGATGGAAAGTCTTGTTATGTTGTCTTTAAATGTGCCTTTTGAAATTATGTTTTGATATCATTTATTTCCTCAGTTTTATAACTTCAAGGCTGCTGCTGCATCAAAGACAAACTATAAAAATTGCAGGGAAGTTAGAATGCTACTAACATATGTGTTGAAAGGGGAAAAGAAAGAATTTTATGCAAATTGTCAAATTCCAGGTCTCTTCAAAAAAATCAAAAGAACTTTATGCCCTAAATCACTAATAACAAGAAATATGCAAATTAAAATAATTTTAAGATTTTTATCTCAAACCAATTAAATTGGCAAAGACGATAAGACACGGCAACAGTCAGTATTAGGGAGATTATGAGGGACAAGCTCACAATATAGAATTGTCAGAGCTGTCAATTGGTCCAATAATTTGGAATTATGCAAGCCAAGTCATTATATTATATTATACTAACTATGCTATTATTGATCATTTATAGCTAAGGAGGTCAGAGACAGAAATAAAGATGAAATAGAGATATATATATAAAGATACATACACACACGGCTGTGTAAGAAAAATAAAGCCTATAAAAATCATGTAACTTCCCCAAGTCACACAGTTAATAAGTAGCAGAACTGAGAGTTGAACCCAGATTCACTGTCCCATGCTGTCCAATTTGTGAAACTTGGCAACTGGATGATGGACTGAACATCTCATGGCATATGAATTGGAATGGCACTGTAAGAAATAGCAAATGTACTTAATTCAGAAGCACATGGGAAAGCCAATGAACTGAAACAAAATGAAATGAATAGGAACCAAGAGAACAATGCATACAATGACAACAGTTTAAATGAAAACAGCGTAAAATGTTGCTAAATATAAAGGCTCCCAAGAGGTCAGCAACAGAGAAAAGGGATGCATATGAACAGAAATATTTATAGTAGTACTTTTTGTTTTAGCAAAGAATTGAAAACAAAGTGAGTGATCATCAGCTACAGAACAGTTCAACAAATTGTGGTTGAATATTGATGTGCTATAAGAAATGACATCACCAAAGGATTCAGAGAAGCTTGGGAAGTTGTATGAATTGGTGCAAAGTGAAAGGAACAGAAGCAGTAAAATATTTTTTAAAATCCACAATACTATAAAAGAAATCAATTTTGTAAGACTTTAGAATTCTGATCAATGCAATTAGCACCAATGATACCAGAGGACTGATAATGAAACATGTCTTCTTTTTGTGTTGTTGAGTCATTTCAGTCATGTCCAACTCTGTATACTCCATTTGGGTTTTTATGGGCAAAGATACTAGAGTGCTTTGCCATTTCTTTCTCCAGCTCATTTTACAGATGAGGATCTGAGGCAAACACGATTAAGTGACTTGTTCATGGTTAGATAGCTAGTAAATGTGTGAGGATGATTTGCTCTCAGGAAGAGAAGTCTTCCTGATTTCAGATCCAGCATTTTATCCACTGTGTCACCTAGATGGCTTTCTATCTCTTGGCAAAAAATGCAGGTCTAGGGATACAGAATGAGAAATATATTTTCAGACATGACTAATATGTGAACTTGTTTTCGTTGACAATGCTTTCTTGTTACAAGGAGGGAGAGAAGAGGTTAAAAAGTTAGAGATACAAAATAAGAAAGAAAAGAGCATGAATAAAGCACTTTGAAATAGAAGAAAACAAAGAGTTCCTTTGGTTCTGCCTTGTTGAATGTAATATACTCCCCCCAAAAAGAGCAGTGTTTTTTAGCAGGTTTGTTTTATTATGTATTATTCATATTTATTAATGCTTTTGTATTCCTCATTCTTTGTAACCTTATGGTAACAAAGGGTTGGCTGCACTTGTAGCAGTGTGAGAAGAAAGAGATTTGAAAATGAACTGGAGGTAAAAGACAACAATAAAATATGACTTTTTTTCTGAGACAATTGGGGTTAAGTGACTTGCCCAGGGTCACACAGCTCGGAAGCAAATGTCTAAGATCAGATTTTAACTCAGGTCCCTCTACTGGTACTCTATCCACTGCATCACCTAGCTGCCCTAATAAAATAAGATTTTGAAGCAAAAAAAATTTAATAAGTCAGGTAAGGGAATTTCTGTAGTTGGCACGGGCACTGCAAGTCCAGGGTCTCTTTGCTTTTACCCATATATGGAAAAACTTTCTAAATAAGAGCTAAAGGAATTGTAAAGAAAAAGATAATTCCTTTTACAAATAACCAGTTAAACAGGATAAACAGATTTGATATAGCTAAAATGGAAAGAGATCATAGACAGATGAGAAGAGCTACCAATAAGAGCTTTCAAAATCAAGATACACTGAAGTGCTGGATATGCTCCAGAATTTTCTTCTAAGTCAAAAGATAAGTCAATCAAAATGAACTGCCTTGGGGGAAAACCAGCAATAAATAGTGATTGAGAATGACCTTGTAAAGTATTTTATTCCCTCCAACTGCAGTATTTCCTTAAACTTTCTAAATTATACATCTTTAGTTATAATGCAAACAATAAGTTTATGTTTGTTTTTAACTATCTAAATAATGAGTTCTAATTTAGATAAAAAGTATTATTGAATGCAAAAGCATGCTAACTTAGATCTCTCAGTTAACCAAACCTTTGGAAAGTGTAGCCAACATAACACAGCCAAGGACCTGTAATTTACCTAGTATCATTTGACCTCAAAATGTATGTCAAGTACTTTCAAGAAAATTCACAGTTTTGCTAAATATAATTCTTACTAACCCAAAGTCAAACTTGCTGACTACAAACAGCACAATTACCCATTCTAATATTCAACAATTCTCCCAGTCAGGTTAGTTTTTTCTTTCTTTAACCTAAATCTGTCATTTCTATAGCTTAAGTCAATTTCCTTCTCCTATTCTGTCCTTGTGAGAAATGCAAGACTGCTGCTTATCATTCCCCTTCTAAGAAGCTACTTTCATTTAGCTGACCTTTCCTTAAAGTACTTATTTTTAACCTTACAGTCATTTTTGCAGCTCTTAGGGACAAGGAAAATTATGGTATAGAAAAAAAATATTCCTGTTGGACACATGAACTATATCTTTTGGAATTGGTAAAGAAATCCAAATTATATTATGTCAGCATATCTTGTTGGAGTGAAAATCTTACACAGCTTTTCTTCATGTATTTCGCTGGTTTTGTTTTGTTTTATTTTCAAAAAATGCTGGGAAAGGGAAAAGAGTGAAAACAAGGAGGAGAGAAAAGGAAAAGAGAGAAAGGAGAGAAAAGACAGAAAGAAAAGAAGAAAGGTTTGAAAGGTTAATTTCTATACCCAGCAGGCAAACCAAAAACACTATAGTAAACCTGCCTGAGACATCAAGCCCTCTGCAATCACTCACCAGCTACTAAGACTATAGAGAAGATATGCAGAGAATGGTGTCCAAGATGGTTTATGATTAGGCTAGTGGTTATAAAATAAACAAAAGGCATCTGGGAAAAGGGAAAAGATAAGAAGTTTGAAACTAAGATCATTTAAGATTCCAGGAAGTATTGTTTGAAAACTCAAAGCCCTCTTGCACTGGCTAACAATCAGAAGAAACGGGGTCACTGCTTAATGAAGTTTTAAGATGGCCAATAAATAAAAAATAAATGCAAAAGAAAAATTCCCTGGATTTATAGCTTGGATTTCAAGGTCACCAAAGATCAGTGAGTGAAGTAGGCCTGCTTCATACAAAGGAGCCAGATGATTTCTACTTTGGTGATTGAATAATAATAACGTAATAATTAAGATTTTGTAGCACTTACCATGTGTCAGGTACTGTACTAAGCAACTAAGGATTATTTTCTCATTTGATCCTCACAACAACACTGGGAGATAGGTGCCATTATTATTCCCATTTTACAGATCAGAAAATTGCAGTAAATAAGGCTTAAATGACTTGCCCAGGATTCCACAGCTAGTAATTGTCTCAGACTGGATTGGGTCCTCCTAGCACTTTATTACATCATTAAATACTCAGAGATGACTGAGTATTTAATGGGATGCTGAGAGCTAGGGCAGAAGTGGGGGACATGGCTTTCCATGAAGATCACAGTCACCAGTGACATTGCCTCTTTATTCTTGTTCTTATCATATTCTGATGAAGAATATGGCATCTAGATCAATTCTGATGGACGTGGCTCTTTTCAACAATGACCCAGGCCAGTTCCAATAGTCTTGTGATAGGGAGAACCATATGCATCAAGAGAGAGGACCATGGGGACTGAAAGTGGATTACAACATAGTATTTTCACCATTTTTATTGTTGTTTGCTTGCTTTTTGTTTTCTTTTTCATTTTTTTCCTTTTTCATCTGACTTTTCTTGTGCAGCATGATAATTGTAGAAATATATGTAGAAGAATTGCACATGTTTAACATATATTGGATTCCTTGCCATCTAGGGAAGGGGTTTGGGGGAAGAGAGAAAAAAATTTGGAACACAAGGTTTTTCAGGGGTGATTATTGGAAACTTATCTATGCATGTATTTTGAAAATAAAAGGCTTTATTTAAAAAAAAAAAAAAAAGAATATGGCATCTGGTTTTCAGCAGAGTTGATAAGAATACCAATGAGCCAGCACCCTCTCCTGAGTCACTAAGGCATGTCACATGCAATGAGGGAAAGAAAAGCAGGAGCCATTTTCCGCCCAAATAATGTCTTCATAATAAGAAGTGTTTAATGGACCCATATTGAACATGGCATTTATTTGAGAATCAAAACCACTTTATAAGTATTGTCATAATCCTTTACAGGTAATAAACTTTAAACGTGAGAAGCTTCTCTCACAACTCAGCTGACACAGGAACCAGAGGAGGAAGAAGAATAGATGGAAGGAGGGAGTAGGAAGAGAGGAGGAAGAAGAAAAGGAAGAAGGGGAAGGAAAAAAAGGAGGTAGAAAAGGGAGAAAAGGAAAAGGAGAGGGAAAGGAGGGAGAATAGGAAAAGGAAGGAGAAGAGGAGGAGGAAGAGGAAGAAGAGAAGAAATAGGAGGAGAAAGAAGAAGAGAGGGAAGGGAAGGAGAAGCAGGAGGAGGAGGATACAGGATTATCCAATCCCAGACGAGCCTCAACTGTATTCCATCTTCTGAAAAGCCCCACACGCCATGCTTTGGGCTGCACATTGAAACAGCATATGCTGTAATATATGAGGCATCAGGGTGCATCTCTCAAAACTTCTGGGCTGGTGAGGTGAGGAAGGGACAGGGGGAGGATTATCAGTCTGAGCAAACTCTCCCCTCATCTTGCCACAGGAGGCAGTTCCAAACACAGCAGGGTCTGGCACCCTGTCAAGGATTTCAAGGGCAAGTCAGCATCATTTCCAGGGAGCAGCAAGTAATTAAACTCACTTGTCCAGACGAGGCAATTGGCAGGCTCAGCCTGTGGATCCACTGAAGTTTCCCTGAGTGGGTGCCCAAACTCACTGAAGGAAGTGCTACCTAAATAGGCAGGGGGTAGAAGGCCCTAAGGGGCAAAGCCAAATGCTTTAGCTCTATCTGTGCAGTCTAACCTAAATCCCTCTCCTGCAACTTAAATCCATTTCTTCCTCTTGTTCAGTCCTCACAGGAAATTAAGAACAGCTGCTTGTCAGGAAATGCAGGGAGGCTTGAGTCTCAGTAAATCAAAAGCTCTGGGGGTGGGAGGTAAGTGGTATCCAAACAGAGTTCAGAGATCATCTACAAACTCAGGGTGCATGTTTTGGTGCATGCTTTCAGATGGTCCTAGATCTTTTCTTTGGCTTGACCATTATTTTTATTTCCCCTAACCTTTTTATGTTGCAATGTCTGAGAAGCAAATGTTTACCCATCTTTTAAACACCTGCTCCATCTCCATTTCTATCTTCCTAGGTCTAAGACAATTTTGGCTTGAGATTAGAAAACTCCAACTCAAACCAGCAAGTTGTTTATTTCACAGAGAAAGCTATCAAAACTCTTCTTTCCCTATTGTCACCTTTTCTTTCCTCCTCTCCCTCCCTCTCCCAAAGGCTTGAATGGCAAAATCTATATGCTTTCCCTTCTCTAATGTGACTCTCCATCAAGCATAGTCAATAAAATTACACTCAAACTTTCACCATTTTTTCCATTGTGAATAAATCATCATTTGGAAGGTCTTTTCCAGTACCTTTCATAGATACATTTTAGGATCTCAAAGCACTTTGTCTTAAAGGATCCTTAGGTCCATGACATCTATGTAAGATGCTATGAAAAGTGAATAAGATAGATCCAACATTGGCATTTATACTATCTTAAATTTTGAGGTAGAAGTTATCATAAGAGCTGTCTAGTTCAATCCTCGCGTTTTATGAATGAAGAAAACTTTAAGACCTAGAGAGATAAGGTAAGTTGTTCAGGATCTTCCAGGTAGTAACATGACAGAAGTGAGGCTCTCTGACTCCAAAACCAGCATCTTTCATCTTTTTTTTTTTTTCATTGAACTCCGCTGCCTCCAAAGAAGCTACATCTCCAAGAGTTTCACCAAATAGAAAGAATAATTACAAAAGATTTGATTTGTCACCAATGGGTATCTGCTTTAGGATGACTAAATGGCTGAACAGCATGGGGCTCTCCACCAAAAAATACAGTGTACCAAAAGAAAGCCAAGAAACAGCAGTCCTGAGCCTCCACTACAGTCACCAATAGCCAGGCCCACATACTGAGGAAAGACTTCAATGTTCCTTTAGAATGCCTGTTTCCAAAGAAGGTGCAGCTGCCTGATAACTAGTCTCATGGAATCCTCAGTTTTCAAGAAAACATTTCCTCTAACATAAAGTACCTTGTACACATTAAAAATATTTTTGTTTCCAAAAGAAAACTCAGACATCTCCAATAAGTCACCATGGATACTTCAATCATCTTACAGAGAACACCCAGAAAGACATTTTAATGGGAAAAGAATACCTATCAATCTCAATATTATACTCTTAAATGTGCTGCTTCTCTCTTCCTTCTCTTCTCTTTCTCTCTCCCTTCTTTTCTCTCTCTCTACTCATTTTTCTCTCTTCTTGCTTTCTTTTTCCTTCTCCTCTCCCCCTCTTCCCTTCCTCCTTCTCTTCTCTCTCTCTTTTTTCCCCTCTCTCTCTGTCTCGTCCTTATTCCTTCTCCTCCTCCCTCCCTCCCTGCTTTTTTCTCCTTCATTATCCTACAACCATCAGGGAATCCTCTCTCCATCCATGGCCAGAAAACCAGCACTTCACTAACAGGTCAATTCTCCATATACAATACTAGCAGGTGGAAGCTTCACCAATATGGGGGATCCATCCTGCTACTCATCCACAATATAAGTTAAGAAAAAATACAATTTACCTCCCAAGCCAGGAAGCATATGGTCCATTGCCCTTGTACCAGCTTGGCCTGATGAACTCCAACTAAAGCCAAAAAGAGTTCTCAACACAAAGGAACCAACCCTGGGCACAGGCAGCCCAGTGTATCAGACAAATTGTCTGTCACTCTTTCCAGCTATCCAGTTTTTCCTGGGCATGGCAAGAATATACAGTTTGTACCCAGCACTTTGAGATTTCAAAGAACCCAGCAATCACTCATTAGCTCATCCGCCCAACATCCTGCACAGTTGGATGCTCCTGGACCACTTTCAATTTTGGTCAAAATGTTTTTTTTTCCCCCCAAGCAAAAGTACTTTGCTATTGTAAACAGGCTTTCTTTTTCCTGGGGGGCTGACCTGACTGTTTTAGGGCCTAGGAATGAGGTCAAAGAATTCAAAGGTCTCAAGCTAGTTAGGTAGAAAACAGTGACTACTACATAGGTATAGGGCATTTTCCTTTGGTGATAAACAAAAGGCTTCTAGAGGTGGGGTTTGCCCAACTGACCAGTTTCCCAGTGGGGCAGCTCTACTCACAGAGCTTGCTATTTGTCCTTCCTTCTCAAAGAGGACCTTGACAGTAGGTCAAATCAGGATGACTGGAGAGTGCCCTGCATACAGTGGGGGACCTTTTCAAGCTAAGGTCTTTTAGTCCTGATCTCTCTCTGACCACTGGATCCAGGCGGTTCTGGAGGGGAAAGTGAGGCAGCTGACCTTGCTCACTTAAATCCAACACACTTGTATGTCATGGCATCATATCCCTGAAGTCACAATCCTCTTCGAGAACGAGGAACAAACAACAACCTAGAGATAACTGGCATCCAGGACCACCCAGCAAATCACTTTGTAGGTTGCAGCCCAAGCCTTGGGCTAAGCCCCTCACAAAACTTGTCCAAGAAGTATTACCTTCTTGCTCTCCTCAATTAGGAAGTCCCATATTTTTTGTCAAGCCCATCTCTTTATTCCTTCTATATCCGTCCCCATGATGCTCTTCTTTTTATCAACTAAAATCCTATTGGTGCATCAAGGGCCTACTCAAGTGCAATATCCTCTGAGGCATATTACCTGAAAATCTTCCCTAATTATTTCAGTCCACTGTGACAACTCTGTCCTCTGAACTTCTTTGACATAATTATCTGTCTACACATGCCCAGTGCATAGCAAAAGCTCAATTATCACCTGCCAATGAAAGGCAACATGGCAAAGTACAAAAAGTAATAGACCTAATGTTAGGAGATACTTCAAATTCAAATTTCCATTCTGATGCTTACTAGCACTATGACCCTGGATAAGTTACTTTGAGATTAAGTTTTCTCATGTGAAAAAAGAGAATTATAATTATTCTACCTAGCTCAAAGAGTTGGCATTCAGAGGTGCCTTGTAAAGTTAAAGTCCTATAGAAATGTAAATTATTAATACTAATATTAAAGATAAGGAAACTGAGTATTAGCACAGTTCTGATTGCCAGGGATTACAGAGTCTGTTAATCGCTTATTGCCCCTGATCCAATTGTAGAAAAATGGAGCCATAACCCGGGAACATCTTTCCATCCTGTCTTATCTCCTTAATTTATAGCTGAGTCAAAAAGAAGTTAAGCATTAGAAGCAGGATTTGAACTTGGGTTCTCCTGACTTCAGAGCTCCAGTTTCCTTTCTATGGTCTTTATATAGAACCCTATGGCAACAAGATCAGCTGGGTGGGGAGCCTGTGGATCTGTCATTGCTTATAATCCACTTAGCTCCCCTCCAGGAGTGCAATGAATCTGATAAAACAGCTACCAAAAAAATATAAATACACAAGCAAAATTTCATTCTGTTATGTTTTTAAGGCTTGATGAAAGAAGATGAAATCATTGCCTTGCAAACAGTTTGAGGATTGGCATGAATTTTATTTGATACATTCTCAACCTTCACCATGGATAATCAAGAGCTGAATGTCCTTATATTAATTTGTTTTATGCTCTTTGTGATATATTATGACTAATGGCTTTATAAATTATAAACTGAAAAGTCCCAAGGGACAGAGATGACTTTAGCCATTGTATGAAATGAGTACTGGATTTGGAATCAAGAACGGTCCTGGATTCAAATCCTAAAAAGTCACAGCTTTCTCAATCTCATTTTCTTTATCTATAGAATTAAGGCACTGGTCTAAAACAATGGTGTCAAACTCAAATAGAAAGGTAGTCTCTAAAACATATATAAGGATCCTTGTGGGTACATACTGGCTTAGAAAACTATACAGTATTTAAATTTTGAATCCTCTCTTTTGTTCTACTAAACACATGGCAATGTATTTTTTTCTTTTTCTATTTTGTATTTGTTTTCAATAAATTGATTTTGAAAAAAAAGAAAATCATATGTTACTATTATCTATGTTCCACTGTATTCTTATTTAATTTGCTAAATATTTCCCAATTATATTTCAATATAGTTCACATGAGCTAGTCACAATGCAGCCAGAGGGCTTCATGTTTGATACTTCTGGTCTACATGGCATGATGTAGTAAGGCCTTACTAAATGCTTGTTAATTTGTCTCTGAATATCCTTCTATCTTTGGATTCTGTGTCTATATAGACTGTCTCTCTTTTTTGTATCTCTAGCAAATACCATAGTACCTAATATATGGTTTGTGGTTTTAAAATGCTTTGTTAACTTTATATTTTTCATTTTGGGGATTTTATAAATAAATATCCCAGAAATTTTTTTAATACCCTCACCTTTCCCCAGCTCCCTATACAATCTTTCCTGGGGGAGGGGGTAGGATAGAAAGAGTGGGGGTGGGAGAGAGGGAAGGAGGGAGGGAGAGGGAGAGGGAGAGAAAGAGAGAGAGAGAGAGAGAGACAGAGACAAAGAGGAGAGGGAGGGAGAGAAAAGAGAGAAAGAGACAAGGGACAGTTGGATGGATATAGCACTGGCCCTAGAGTCAGAAGGACCTGAGTTAAAATCCATCGTTAACATTTACTAGCTTTTGAACCTGGGCAAGTCACTTAACTTCAATTGCTTCACTAAAAAAAAAAAAAGAAAGAAAATAGTTAAGCACTATCTAACAATGATCAAAACTCCTCATAGAGTTCTCCTATAGCATTCCATGCACTTAATAGTGACAACAAGTAATGGCAATGTGTGCCAAGTGTTTTTAAGCTCAGTGACCTTGAAGCCCTGATACATTGGGAAATTCCAACAAAGCAAAATAATATGCACTAGCATTTGGGTTAGTGGAGTATAGACAAACATTTTCTGATTGAGACCAAAATATTCACAGCAATTGTGGCAACAATTTACTATTTTACTATTTTTTGTGGCAGCAAAGAACTAGAAACAATATAAGAATCAATTGATTGAGAAATTATTAAATAAACTAAAGTATCTGAATATCATGGAATATTACTCACCCATGAGAGATGAGAGATTCAGAGAAACATAACTGTTTTTAAAAATTTCATTTTTCATTATGAACTTGACAATGATCAATAAGCATGAACATTTCCATATGCAAAGAAAAACTTAGAAATATATGGGAATACTTGTACAAACTAGTTCACAGTGAAATAAGCAGAATCAAGGAGGGGGAAAATACTCCATATAACAAAAACAGAAAGAACAATAAACTAACTGCAACGCTCTATAATTATAATGACCAAGTTTGTTCTCTGGAGAGAAAAGAGAAAATTCATCTCCTTGCTTTCACTGAGAAGTTGGGAAGACAATAATGTGGAATTCAGGATGTGCTGTCAGGCAGTCCATGTGTCAATTGCTTTTGTTGAACTGTCTTGGTTTTGCTTCTTTGTTGTTGTTGTTGTTGTTGTTGTTTTTATCTCTGTTAAAGAGGAAAGCTCCCCGGGGTTGAGAAGAAGGGAATTTTCAGAAAAGAATGAAGTATAAAAACAAAAGACATTAATGCAACTTAAAAAAAAAAAATGACTCCATTAGAGAAGAGAACATAGAGAAATATCCTGAATAAATTTCTTTCTGCCTTCCCAGGAAATCTGGATTTTGCCCCCAGCTCTGCCACTGAACCTCAAACAAGTACTCTAGACCTTTCTTCATGTTTAAAATGAAAAGTCTAGACTATAAGATCTCTAGTCCTTCCAATTCTAAAAGTCTAAGATTCTATGAGAAAATAACAAATATTGCAATTATGGATTAAGAAAAGCAACTAGGTCCTGAAAGTTTCATATAATTTGTGAACAGCATGCAATGTTGGGGAGATCTTTCTTGAAGAATGGAAACTCCTCCAGAGCATGGAATATCTTTGCCTTTGAAATTCCGGTGTCTGTCACAATATTATTCATGAAGAAGGTGCTTAATAAATGCTTATGAGAATGAATGGAATCAAATTAGGCTGGCAATCACCATACTCTGGTTCTTGTTTAAACTCAGTCCCAATTTGTTGTGTGGGTGACCTTGAATAAGCTTCAGTTTCCTCCTCCATAAAAAATGAGGAATAGCTGAATCAATATCAGTATATGAATATTTTGGCATACTATTGTTTTGTAATAAATGAAAACAAATGAGAGACATATAAGGTTTGATCCAGAGAGAAGTGAGCACAATCAGAACAATTTGTACTATGGTGTAAACCAGTAAAATTTTTGTACAATTTTTTGAAAGATTTAAGACTTCTAATAATGCAATGAATGATCAATTCCAGAGGAGTGATGATGAAGAACATTATCTACTTCCTGACAGAGGGGTGATGGTTCAGAAGGAGATATTCTTAGATATGGCCAATAAGGGAATTTGATCTAACTGACATCTCTTCCCCCCTCCCCCCCATCAAATTAATTAAATGAACGGATGGAAATGTGACGATCTTTATGGACTCTTCTAGGGTTAAATCTATGATCTTATCATGAGCTTTCCAGCCTTAATGTTCAATGATTCTGTGATCTGGCAGAAATTTGAAGTGATTATCTGATCCAGAGCCCTGCCTTCAAGATAAACAAAAATTCATTCAAGACAGACAGTTTGTTTATGCTATTTGATTTTGTTTTGTTTGTTTTTAAGGCAATCAGGGGTGTATGTTTTATCCTTTTGCTCATTTTGCTTCAGCTATTCATGGGTCTCTTTGAAAAAAAAAGTGTCTCTGGGAATTCCTGGAGCATTTAGCACAGATTTTGATTTGCTTGTTTCCTCCAGTTTGAATGTCTGCATTCAAACAGGCCTGAGCTTCTAAAAGCTCATCTGCTCCAACATACGTTCCCCTCCTAGGTCATTGTTGTCTATTTGTGACATTTGGAACAGCAGGAGACTAAGATTTTCAAGCCCAAACTGTTCTTGTCATGCAAATAGGTCCCATAATAATAAAATATAAAGAGAAAATTCGGAGGATTTATGAGCAGAAGAAGAGTTTTTAATGAGACAACTCGGAAGTTTTCCAGGAAATGATTAGAGTTACTCTAAAATAGTAAAAAATAAAAAATAAAAATTTAAAATAGGGCAAATGCTTTCTCCCAAAAGTCAGGATACTTTTACAAACTTGCTCTATTACATTTCCCAGGAGGTAGACAGCAACATAATTTAGATCATCAGAAAGTCACTTTTACATTTCATCCAATTTCCAAATGGTCCACTCCAAATTATAAGTTATGAGCAAGATGTGTTGCTATAGCAAATTCCTCTTGGTTAATAAATACAATAACAACAACAATAATGAACATTTATATAAGACTTTGGGCAGGTAGTAAAAGTATAATTATACCCATTTTCTGGATGAAGAAATTGAAGCTTAGAGATAAAGTGATTTTCCTGTGGTCATTCAACTTGTTAAGTGTGGTGAAATGGGATTCAAAACCAGAGCTTCTTGCTGTAGGTCCAATGCTTCTTCTACTTTGCCTCCTATTGTCACTACAAAAGTCAAATTATTATAAAAATCAACCAATAACGGTTTATTAAACACTCACTATCTGCCAGGGCTTAGGCACTATACTAAGCACTGGGGATTGGAAAACAAACAAACAAACAAACAAAATAGCTCCTAACCTCAAGGAGTTTATATGCTGATGGGGCAAGTCTATATAAGTATGATATATACATATAATATTATATGTATAAATATGATATATCATAAGCATGATATATAAAATCTACATAAGCTAGTTTGGGAAGGAATGAACTAGTGGCTGGAGAGATCAAAAAGGCTTCTTGTAAAGAGGGGTACTTGATCTGAATCTTGAAGGAAATCAAGGATTGCAAAAGGCAAAGGAGAGGAAATGTATTGCAGATACTGGGGATAGCCAGTGCAAAAGGCTGAAAGGTGGAGTGTCACTTGTGTGGGAACAGAAAGGCAGCCAATATGACTAAATCACAGGATGGATTAGTGTATATACTTATATAGTCTCACTCAAATAATATAAATGGGAAATAATTAATCAGCCAGGAAAGTCTGCTTTCTCTCTAGAATTTCTTCTTCTTTTCAAAAGCCAGGTTTTCCAACTTTCCAAAGTAGCAGGCCAAATCACTGATCCCAGTTCTTTTGGGAAGTTTGAGAGGAGATGGTGATAACCCAGACTCTCTCAGGTCAGAAGAAGTACAGTGGTGATTGGACCCCAATTCTCACCAAGGAAGGGAAGTGGCAGGAAGTAACTCTCTAAAAGGATAAAGGAAGATGATGAACAGCCATGTAAAATCAGATCCATGGCCACCTTGGGGACACAGGCTAGTGACCCATGTGGCAGAATGGACACAAATATGTGGCAGCCATATTTAGAGTCAAGATGACTTCAGTCTCAGCTCAACTCAGATACTTAACAGCTGTTTGACTCCAGAAAAGTCATTTAGCCTCTGTTTCCTCATCTATAAAATGAAGGTAATAATAAAACCTACTTCATAGGGTTGTTGTGTCAATGAAATAACTTACAAAAAGTATTTTTTGGTTAATAAGCACTTAATAAAAGGGAGACTACACACACAGTGGATAGCAAACAGGAATCAGGATGATCCATCCTCAAATTCAAATATAGCCTTAGATACTCATTATCTATAATCTTGGGCAAGTTACTCAGCACTGTTTGCCTCAGTTTCTTCATCTGTAAAATGAACTGGAGAAGGAAGTGGCAAACCACTCCAGTATCTTTGTCAAGAAAACTCCAAATATGGGTCAAGACTGAAAAGATTCAAGAACAGCAAGTTCTGGCAAATGTTTAACAATTGAATTGTCCAAAAAAAGTATGTATATATGCTTCTAAGTTTCATTTGTATTATTAAAATATTTATATGTCTAGGAAATCAATAAAACAATAAATCAAATCCTGATTTGTGGCGACTACCAATTTCCAAGGTGGGAATGCTCACAACAAAACTTTAACAACTGACTCATAAATAAGTCAGTTGAAGCTAGCTCTAGCATACTCACAGTATAACTGACATATGTAGTTATTTATACATATTGTCTCATTTGATACAACAATCTTGGAAAGTGTTTATAGGAGGGCTCAGGGCAACTATGTGGCTCAGTAAAAAGAGTGCCAGGCCAGAGATTCCTCTTCCTGAGTTCAAATTTGGCCTCAGACACTTATTATCTATGTAACCCTGGGCTAGTCACTTAATGCTGCCTCAGTTTCCTCATCTGAAAACTGAACTAGAGGAGGAAATGGCAAACCATTCCATTATCTCTGCCAAGGAAACTTTAAAAGGAATCACAGAGTTGGACAAAATTGAGACAACTTAACAATAACTATATAAATGTAAGTTTATCCTTACATGTAATCTTATTCTTGTATTTAGGACTTTGGGACAGGGGAAGAAGAAAACAAGTCAAGAAAGGTGACCTACATGAGTTCATGATATCTAAAGTTGGAAGTGACCTAGAAGTCATGAGGCTTTCTTTCCATGGTATAATGGCAATAGGTCTGAAGTTATACTTAGAAGACCTGAGTTTTAATCTTCTACTCATTTCCTAACTGGGTGATCATGAACAAGTCACTAATTTCTCTGAGCCTGTTTATTTATATGAATGAAGATAATTTCTAAAATCCTCCCTAGCTCTGGATCTATAATCCTGTAAAAATTCCATATAATTCACACTTTTACAAATGAGCAAAGTAAAAATCAAAGAGTAACTTGGCCAGGGTCACCAGAATCAGAGTTGAATCCCACATCCTCCACTCCCAAATCCAATGCCTTTTTCAATACCCTGGGATGTCCTCATACTGCACAGAATATGTTTGGAACAGCTGGTATCCTCCAGGACATTGCCTCTATAAAAGCCATTCTTATTACATCCCAGAAGCTGAGATCTGCATTTGGTGACCAGAGGACAGAACCTCAGAGAAGACAGACTGAGTCAGTCCAGTTCCCCTTCTACATCCTTGTACTTTTGGCAAGTCTTTCCTAAGTAAATGGCTTAGAGAGCTATTTTTAGGCTAATTTCTCAAACTGTAAACAGTGAAAACAGCAGCAGGCACCTACCAAATGCAGGCTCAGCAAGGTTCATTTTGAGTGTGAACATGTCCTGTTCATCTCAGAAGGCAGTTTCCTTAAGATCATCAAAAATTATCCTTAAAAACCCCTTCATTTAATATTTTAATAAATGGGACAAATTTGTGTTAGAGAGAAACATGTTCACTTCTCACCTATTAGATACTGGAGCGCTGTATCTTCTTCATAAATTCATTGTAATAGAATATTCTTTCTATGGCGGGATTACCCATAAAGAATTCTAAATATCTGTACTGACTGTGAGCTCATCTTTGTAATTTCATTAAAAAACTATTAGAATACCCATACCTGAGTGACTATAGGACTCACACACACATTAAGCATCTTCTGTATTCAAGGCACTATGCTAGTGCTAGAAATACAAGGGAAAAATGAAACAGTTCACAGACTCAGGTGGTTTATATTCCACTGCTGGGCTGCAGAAGTTGATGTCTGTCCTTTGTTTTCATAGAGGACCAATGACATCACAGGCTGATGTCTTGACTTGGGATGAATTGGATTTCAATGAGTCAGTGTTGGACAAAGTCATCAGGCTCATTCTCTCTTCCAGAGTCATCCAAGTCAGGACAACTAGAGATGCAATGGATGACCTGGGTGGCTAGTGTCTGACCAAACTCTAAGGACTTAACGGTGCCTGTTTCAGCCATCTTCACGGCCATTGGAACAAATTGTTCTCATCTGCTCATTCCTCCAGGGAAAGCCTTTATATACTTGGGATAGACAAACACCTAACTCACTGACATATCTGAGACCTGTCAGTCACCTTCAACCTGATTTAGCCCAAGAAAATTTTACTGGGATTTGGCCACTTACATGTCACAGTCTTGGAGGTACAGGTGAGAGCTAAGTGCCAAGAAGTCACCAAAGATGGATGAGCAGCCTTTACATCAGAAAAACTCATCTTTCCTGAATACTCCCCTACACCCCAACTACAATTGTGAGATAGAATGGGAAGAGTAAATTTGGAACTGAAGAATCTGAGTTGAAATCCTATATTATTACCTATATGTCCTTGAATATGGCCACAATCTCTCAAAACTTTAGAACTACAAAATGACATAGTTTGGACAAGATAATTAGGGTCCCTTCCAACCCTAAACCCAGTGATCCTATAAGTAAATGAAAGGTTATTCAAGAAGGGAATGAATATTAACAAGAGATCTAGGGAGGGACTTAGAAGTGATTTCTGAATCAGGATTTCTTCAGGAAGAGCTGAGGTGGTGTTGGCTTGTATGACTATAAGGATTGTACTTTACTCCCTACTCTATAGAAATCTCCTTCACAGTCTAGCCAGAAGTCACATCTTAAAAGAACTTCTGCACTGGAGCCTCACTTTCCTGACTGGCATCTGTCTCCCCCAAATCACCACCTCCTCACTCCAGATGCCATGTTTCATTTCACTCCTTCTTTTCCTATCACCTACTCTATGGCCTCCCCAACCACTCAGTTGCTTTGTCCTGCATCTATTCTTTCTTTCCCACCAACCTTTATAACTATGAACCATGATCAAATTAAGTCATTGCTTCTGGGTGGGGGGGTGTTAATGTACCCCTTCCTGGTCCCACTCATCATCCCTGAACCAAAGTACCCCTTCCTGACCACATTTTTCTCTGTGAGAATAACTCCTTGAAGGCAGGAAATGCCTTTTCATAGCAATTAGCACATAATAAGAACTTCATAAGAAATATTATATGGTGCAATAGATTAAATACTGAATCTGGAGTCAGGAACACCTTGTTTCACATACTCATTTCCCCTTAATTGTAAAACAAGGATAATAGCAGCACCTACTTTCCAGGTTACTGTGAGAATCAAATGAAATAATATTTGTAAAGCATGTAACACAGTGCCTGACTAATAAGGCTTTTTCATGCATTCATGCATGTATTCAAAGAAATAGAATATAGAATTTGTAGTTCAGACAACAGCTAGTCTAATTTGTCTGGATCATAAAGGAAAGTAATAAAAATGAAACTGGAAAAGTAGGTTGAAGCCAGATTTTTTTAGGACCTTAAATGCCAGATTAAAGAGTTTGTACTTTACCCTAATCACAACAATCAATCAATGGAGATTTTTTTTGAACAGGAAAGTAATATGGTCAGACCTATGTCTTAGGAAAATTATTTTGGCAGCTGGGTAGAAGATGGAGCCTAGAGGGAAGAGCACAACCAGAGAGACCATCAGGAGATAATTGCAATAGACCAAGGTGATGGATGACTGAACTAAGGTGATGAATGAGTGAGAGGATTAAAGACAAATTCAGTAGTTGTTATGGTAGTTAAATTGACACTACTTGACTGGATAATAAGAGAGTTGAGGTCATGGGTGACTCAACATTATACATCTGGCTGGCTGGAGGTGCTCTCAACAAGAATAGGAATGCTTAAAGGGCAAGTACAGTAAAGGAGGGGATGAGCTAATTTGTAAAAGGTGGAGATGGGCGCTAGGCAATTTGGAGATGAGTGAATTAGGGTTAGATATGTAGATCTGCATAAAACCAATCACTGAATCTAGGGGAGCACATGAGATCACCAAGGGAAGGAGTATAATATTAGAGAAGACCAGAATCTTGGGAGACAGCCATGCCTAGGGACAAGAAGATGAATGAATATAGCTTAGTAGACATAGAAGGAATGGAGGTAAATATGAGAACCAGAAGAGAGCATTGTCACAGAAGTCAAGTGAGAAGGGGAATCCAGAAGGAAGGAGGAAGTAACAGTATCAAGAGCAACTAAGTGTTAAAGAAGGAGGAAGCCAGAATAGTTTAATTCAAGTGAATGTTTGGAGGGAGCGTCTCTTCAGCCACAAAGAAGCCTAGGTTCCATTCCAAAGTTTTTGAGATTCTGAATCTAAAAGGTGTATATAGTATTTTGAGGAGAGGATCAGGCAAGGAATGGCATTTTATTTGGGTTTTAGAAGGCAGGCAGGGATTCAATGACAAAGGTGAACTCTGAGATTATTTCAGGCAGTAAGAATATGATGTAGGCAAGAGAGCTCACTACATGTTGAAAGCTCCTCTGATCCAGCAAAAATTCAGTCCCAGCATCATCAAATCAATTTTTAACAGAAAACAATTCACTCCAAGGCATGCCTTCAATTCCATTTTGTACTCAATATTTGGATCTCTTCATTTATTTCTAAAGAGAGCAAAACCTTATTAAAACAAATTCAATAAATCAGAAGAAAATAGAGAAGCTTAGTTACACAAATCCAGCCTGGAGTCTTGAACAGCTCTTGTAACAGCTGTATGACCAATGGTAGCCAGCAAACATTTAACAACAGGCTCTTAGGGAATGGGAATTTCATCCATAAACATTTTTAAGTTTAATCTATATAACTGCCATCTTTCTGTCACTTTCTTCAGCCTACATTTGTAGTGTATGCCAGCTTCATAAGTCTAAACACACTGAAAATGTAATAATTGGCTAGCCAGCCAACAAGAACATGAATGAATGACAGAACCCATGAGGGCTGCTGAGGCCCACAGATTATAAGGAAAAAAAATTAAGATTTGTTATCTTTCTTTGTCCTTATCCCATAAGCCATAGCTGGCCAGTATTTTTAATATACTTCTTTCCTTATCAGGCAACCAGGAACTCCCACTTCCATCCATATCTTCAGATATCGTTAGATATAATCATTTTCTTATTTTCCAAAGAGCAAAAAATAAGTCTGTTTTCATGCATTGTTTCTGGAGTCTTCTTCACTGGAGGATGAGAAAGGGACTTGGTCTTCATCATTCATTCTACAAGTATATCAGTTTACCTATAGCAACTAGACATTATGATAAAGAGACAGACAGCATGTGCCAAGTAGATAAAATCCTATCAACCACTACCTTCTCACCTTTGATTCTTAAGATGACCCAATGTCAATACTTCCCAGCTTCCACTTTAGCTCTTGGAGTCGTCATAGAAAACAACAACCCTTAAGGAAAAGACATCCCCGCCACCGCTATCACCAATCGCCAATCACCAGCAACCAGTGAGCAGGTAGATAAGCCCAAGATCGCTGGAAATAGCAACATACACACACATATTCCACTGGTTCTACTTCCAGCTGACTCCTATAACCCTTGCAAAGATTTGCTCTGATAACTTCTTCTAAGGGGATTGCCACCCATGCTTCTTTAGCAAATACAGCTCCTGCAGAACCAGAAAGTTACGTTCTCACCCCTGAAGTCCCTGACATTATCAAGTGGTTCACAATGAGAAACAAACATGTTTTTATCAGTCAAAATGCCATTAAAGAAGATGTATTAACATCCATTTAGCTATTGAATCCTAAGGACCATGGGCCCTTTTTATCTGATATGATAATATATATATAATCGTTTTTCTCAATTAGATTTGAGTTCTCTGAGAGCAAGCACACACACACACACACACACACACACACACACACACACACACAAACACACAAACACACACAATCTGTCTTCCTCTTTCTTTGTTTCATTGTCTGTCTCTGTGTGTGTGTCTCTCTGTCAGTCTATCTTTCTCTCCTCCCCCTATATCTACATAAATACCTATTTTTCTAGAAATCTTCATTGAACTTTAATTGATGCAACTCCTCACCCATAGATATTTTCATAGATATAACAAAAAAGTGTCTGTGGTTGAGCTGCATGTATTCTTTGCTCATACCCCCTTACTCTTATATCATATCCACTGTCCCATCCAGGCCTAAAGAGCCCAGCTTCTTAAATGGTGGCTCAAGACCCCCGAGCTGCAAAATTATGATTATCAGCAAATGTTTGATTTGTATACCTATTTTATATATCTATATATTTGGGGTCATATAAAAATTTCTCAGGTAAAAAGGAGTTGTGAGTGAAAAAAGTAAGAAAATCTGCTATAGAGTACCCATAAATTACTCTCCCCTATAAAATCCTTCTAATCTCAACCTTTCTCCAATTTTCAACTAGGAAGGCAGGAAATGAAATCTATACAATAAAATTCACTCTAAGATTTCAACTGATTATCAGAACATATTACACTTCCTAGAGATATTTGCCTTTTAAAATAGAAGCCTGGTCAACTTAAAGAAAGCTATCTCTAAACCTAAAAGCCAAGCATTGTGATAAGCAGATGAGATATAGTTTGGGCAAGACTTAAGGATTATGATCTGGACTTCCAGTGTAGCTAGACCAGAATAGCTTCCTGAGGCACCAGACTTTCCCTTTTTGCTACTTTTTAAACCTTCACTAATCACCTCAATGTAAGACAATGACTAATTTGGGAATCCTCAAATGATCTCCCCCAATTTATATTACAATCTAGGCTCACAGCCAGTCAGGAAGAGGTTTTATGCTCTACCCCCATTACTACATAATCCTTCAGTTAATTAAATAATACCTCTGACTTTGACCAAAATTTTATTTTATTTTTTGGTTGGTTGGTTTGTTTGTTTTGGGAAGGACAGAAAGAACAGACACCTAAAATGCTTTCCATCAGTTAAAAAAAAATCAGAACAAATAATTCTAGGCAACTGGAACTTGCCAATGGGTTCACAAAGGTCAGCCTCTTGCCTCTTAAAGCCTTGGTGGTACCTCCCAAATATGACACATCACAATATTCCTCCACTTGTATAAATAGAGCCAGTACACACACACACACACTCTCTCTCTCTCTCTCTCTCTCTCTCTCTCTCTCTCTCTCTCTCTCTCTCTCTCTCTCTCTCTCTCTCTCTCTTTCTCTCCTCTCCCTACCATATCCACCATCACTGCCCCCATCTACTACTATCCCTTAATGCATGCAACCTGGCCAAAGTCACAGACTAGCAGCTTAAAACAAAACCTGTCATAATTTTCTTGTGATTCATTGAACTTCAGAAACAATTATAGAAACCAAACCCTTACAAGATTCTGCTTCCCAAAATGAGTTTCATGAGGTGCCAGCTACCACAAAGGAAAAAAAAACGAGCGAGGGAGAAAAGAAAGTTACCAAAAAAAAAAAAATTTCCAGATTTCTCATGATCTCACCAGTGAGTCACATTTGAGTTTAAGATGACAGCAAACAAGTATACTCGAACAGTCTGTCTGCAAGATGCTGAGCTGCCAACTTCCACAACACAGAAAAGGCACACTTTTTAATTTGGCTTAAAAGGAGAAATGTAGTGCATTTGTTTATTTTCCTTTTTTTAAAAAATCCAAGGTGAAATAGCCTTATGTTTAAAAATAACTCTCTTGGAAAATAAATAAAACCATTTTTCTGCCCCTTATCCCTGCTTCTCCTCCTCTTAAAGCCAAACCTCCAGAGCTACACATGCTTCTATTTTAAACAGGTGGAAAGAAAATAGGCCTGGGAATCAGAGAGCCTTTTATCTAGCTGTGTGACTTTGGGGAAATCACAATTTCCCCAGGCCTCAATTTCCTCATCTGTAAAATGAGGAGGCTGAATTAAATGATCCCTAAAATCACTTTTAATTCTAAATTTTTTTCTTCTTCCTTTCAGAAAAAGAGATTCTCTATGCCCATGAAAAGGGAAGTTCTGAAACAATTAAACATAATAATTATACCCTTTGCAATATTTTGGAACTCATTTTCCTATGTTTAACACTGTTTTAATAGTTACAACTTATCTGCTTCTAGATAAATCACCATAAATTTGTGATTTTAGGCTAATCTAGAGGAGGTCTTTTGAGTCTTCAAATAAGACTTGAACTCTAAGTCACTATAGGAGATTTGAACTAATCATATGGAGACTTTGTCAACTCTTGATTATCCAAAGGGCAATTCATCCCTGTGTGAGTGGTATACAGAACCTTAGGGCTGTCAAGAATGCCAAATATCCTTATTTTGTAAAGACAAAACTCAGGGTCCAAGATTCTCAGTCCAGTTTCTTTCTACTCTGCCACCACTTTTAATCAAGTTTTGAAAATAAAGTCATGTATTGATGTTGGAGTTAAATTCCACTGAAACTTCTTTCCCAAAAAAGGTGCTGAAATCACTGAGTTTTTAAATCTAACTCATTTTGTTCCTTTTAATTTTTTTTGAAAATAATAAATTGAAAAGAGCACTATCCATTAATAAAGTAATGTAGAATTCAAAACATGTTTTCCATCTGCTGTGGCTGTTTCCAACAAATTATTGTAAAACAGTAATCCCAATTGTAGGGCAAGTTTCATCTCCTCTAGCATCCATAATTTTTCTAAAATATTTTTCAACTAATAAGATAAAAATAGAGATTAAATCAATTCATAATTCTAAATATATAAAGCACTAACTCTGTACAGGTGTTAACTGATATAACAAGGTAAAAAACATAGTCCTTGCCCTCAAGATTTTTATAGTAAAATCAGAAAATCAGGGCATATAAATGAAAAGGCAAATAAGAATATAAGGGAGGGAATGGTTAAGTGCCCAATGAGTGATAGAAACAGCTGAGTGATAGAAACAGCAAACCTATTATTGTTGTTTTGTCCTTCATTCTGGAAGAATACCAATGACATGAAAGTGATGTCTTGACTTACAAGTGAATTGAATTTAAGTAAGAGAAGGCTATGCAAAGCCTCACTCTCTCTGGAGCCATTTGGGTTCAATGGCAAAACCATAGATCAGGACAACTAGAGATGATCTCAGAGGCAATGGGAGACTGGATTTTTTAAGCTAAAGTCTTTCCCAGGTCTCAGTTTGTCTGAGGCAACCTCCCATCCAGTAATTAAGGCAAAGTAAGAAATGAGGCCTCTTTCACCTACTCAAAAATAAATTTAAAAATAAAAAAAGGTTTTTAAATTTGATTTATTAACTTGATCAACCCATCTTCTTTTAGAACCTACTCCTCTATTGAGACCCAACTGGCTAGTTCCATTTAGGCAACGCTCCTTCCTTCCTTCCATTCTTTGTCTCTCTGTCCACATGGGGAATTATACCCTTACCTTTGGATGCTCTGCCCAAAAGAACATAAATTTTGATAGTTCAAACCTCACAAGATATCTTGGGATTTATGGGCTAGATTTTTTTCCCTCTTCCTACTTATTTATTCTATTCTGTAGAAAGAATACGCAGGAAGAAGAGGAGGAGAAGGAAGAAAAAAAGAATTAACTCTTTTGTCCTGTGTGATTTCATTCTTGAAACACATCACTGGAAAATTAGTCTTTGATAAAACTCATTGGGATTCAAATGGAGCTATCAGACCAAACCTGGGATGAGTAGGATTTAGTTTAGGGTAGAAGATGGGAAAGTAAGAAAAGGGAATCAGAATTTATTAAGCACCTTCTATGTCATTGTTTTTTTACAAATATTATGTCACTCGATCCTTACAGTAATCCTGGGAGATAGGTGCTTTTATTAGTCCCCTTTTTCTGCAGTTGAGGCAGAGATTAAGTGTCTTGCCCAGGATCATACAGCTAGTAAGTGTCTGAATGTATCTGCCCAGTGTTCTATCCAATGGCCACCACTTAGCTGCCTCTGATCAGAGAAAGATGGGAGAGAGAAAGGAACATTATCATCAAGAAAACATCAAGAGCTAGAATGAACTCAGAAAACACCTAGTCCAGCATTAATTTGTAAGTGAGGAAATTGAGACCTAAAGACATAAAGCAGGTTTCCCAGTGTCATCCATTAAGTAAGTGGCAAAGCCGAGATTTATATCCACATTTTCTGGCTCTCACGTGTAGCACCCTTTACTCTGTTGTGTGCTTTATAGAATTCTTCATCTGGAGCTGAAAGGGATTCAGAAGCCAATTAGTCCAAGCCTTGCTTCTTACTGATGAAGAAGCTGAAGCCCAGGAATATGTCCTAAGTCACAGAGATAGTGTCAAAGGTGGAATTTAGGTGTTGTAGTGGATAGAGTGCTGGGCTTGGAGTCAAGCAGACTCATCTTCCTGAGCTTAAATGGAGCCACAGACATTTGTCATCTTTGTGACGGCCTTGGGCAAGGCACTTAACCCCTTTTGCCTTAGTTTTCTCAACTGTAAAATGTGCTGGAAAAGGAAATGGCAAACTACTCTTCAGCAAGAAGACCCCAAATGAGGGTCACAAAGGGTGGGACAACAATTGAACGACAACCTTCCCTGACTCTCAGTCATTTATTTTCTCCATATCAGGCAAACTCACGTTGATTTTGTATGTAACAAGATTCTGATTTGCCCATATCAAAATCACTTCTTTACTTTTCAATCCTTTACCCATCTCCAAAAAAATTTAAAAATAAAAATAAAAATCAACAGCTCTGAAATTGGAAATGGATACAGGAAATCTTATTTCTAGGAAAATGTCTGCCCCTCCATAGCTAGAACTTCACAAGACTGTGGGCTCACTGCACTTACCCAAACAAGAAGCTCTTTATGATAGATGATAAACCGTAATAAGCTATCTTGCAATTACATATGAAAAAGCTTCATTAAAATTATCCACCGCTATTTAATTTCTGAGACTAATGGATTGTCTGTGGTTGTTGCAATGTATTTCACAACTGTTCAGTTGACACTGGGCAGGAGTATGAGGATCTCAAGATATTTGTGAAAAGCTAAGTTAATGGTCAATGCGCTTTTGGAAAAAAGCCATTCATTGCAAAGGGGAGCCTCCATTAAGGGGAGGGGAACTATGAGGATGCTTTCACTACAAAATCTTATGAAAATAAATCATACCACACTTCCTGTTTTCCCTTGTAAATTCCTGTAAAGAATTTCAGCCTTTTCTCCCCCAGCATCCATAATTGTTCTTAAAATAACGAAACTCTAAGAAGACTATAGTTTCATTACTTCTCCACTTAGAGCCGACTATAATACTCTACACAAAGCTAATAGTTTAGCTTTGGCTGGCTACACACCTAAAATCTAGACCAATCTTTGTATCATATAGACCTAGAAGGGATCATTAAACCTTAGAGCTGGAAAGTCTAATTGTCTGGTCTAATCACCTCATTTTATATATTTAAAGAAAATGAATCCCAGGATGGGGAAGGAGCTTGTCCAAGATTGCTAGAATAAACTTGGGCCTGAAATCCAGGAGTTAGGAATCTTCCTAACGCCAAGCCCAGAACTTGATATGGATCAAATCTAGTGTTCTTTATGCTACCTTATCTAGTCCTTTTCATAACTCACTGTCCTGATATAGATTTTTTTTTAACTGAATCAATTCTGACCTTGATAATGAAGTTTCTGATTAAAAAAAAAAAAAAAGCCAATGGATGAGATACAAAATCTCCATAAGAAACTAGGTATAGCAAAACCCAACTATATGTTATTATTAAAGGATTAATTTTTGAACACTTAGTAAGGAGAGGACTGAATGTTGAGAATAATATAGTTTCATCCCAAACTGGTTATTCCTGAGTGGGATAGTTTCAAAAAACCTCTTATATGAACAGATGAAAAGTAAATGAAGCAGATGCAGGATAACATTGTATATACAGTGAATGGACATTGGCTCTTTTCAGCAATAACGTGATTCAGACCAATTCCAATGGATTTTTGATGGAGAGAGTCATATGCAAACAGAGAGAGGACTATGGAGACTGAATATGGATTAAAGCATTTCACTTTTTGTTGTTGCTGTTGTTTGCTTGCTTTTTTTTTCCTCCTCATTTCTTCTCTTTTTTGATCTGATTTTTTTTTTTTTGTGCAACATAATAAATGTGAAAATATGTTTAGAAGAATTGCACATTTTAGATTACTTGCTGTCTAGGGGAGGGAGCATGCAGGAAGGGACAAAAATTGAGAATAAAGTTTTGTAAGAGTAAATGTTGAAAACTATTTTTGCATGTATTTTGAAAAATAAAAAGCTATTATTAAAAAAAAAAAAAACATTGTACACAGTATTAGCAATGTTGTAACAACTTTGAAAGACTTAGCTACTCTAATCAGGGCAATGATCCAAAATAATTCCAAAGGACCCATGATGAAAAAATGTTATCTACCTCCAGAGAGAGAACTGATTAACTCATAGTACAGATTGAAACATGCTTTTTAATTCTTTATTTTTCTTGGGCTTTTCTGTATATTTTCTTTTGCAACATGGTTATTATAGAAATATGTTTTGCATGACTTCACTCATATAATCAATATCAAATTGCTTCCATTCTCAAGAGGTAAAAGAATTTGAAATTAAAAAAAAATTAATGAATTTTTAGAAATTTCATGTGCATTTGGCAAATATTTAACAAAATAAACAAAATGTATTTTTAAAAGAATTGGTCATTTCCTTTAAAAAAAAAAAGCTACTAAATATATTGGATTACTTGTTATCTAGAAGGAAAGTAGAAGGGAGGGAGAAAAAAAACTTGGAACACAAGGTTTTACAAGGGTGAATGTTGAAAACTATCTTTCCATATATTTTGAAAATAAAAAGTTATTATTTTTAAAGAGTTCTTAGACTGATTGTTCATGGAAAATTTAGTAGATATGACTTATTTAAATTTTAATAAAGAGGTAAGGTCTCTTATACTATCCTTTTTTTTTTTTTTATCACATGTCCTTTGGAATTACCTCAGATCATTGTCTTGATTCAGACCACCTTACTCTTTCACAATTGATTATCATTACAATATTTCTGTTATTGTATGCCATGTTCTCCTGAGTCTGCTCATTTCATTTTGCATCAGTTCATATAAGTCTTCCAAGGTTTTTCTGAAACTATCTTGCTCAGAAATGACTAGTTCTTGATGAAACCACATGACAAAACAAGATGCAGAAAATTCCATACTATTAGATAGACTCAGGACTGGTTGAATTATTTTGCCCAAAGTGTAGTTCTTAATGGTTCAAAAGCAGTTTGGAGAGAGACCTCTAGCTGAGTGCACACAAATCTGTCCTTTGCCCCGTGCTAGTCAATCTTTTTATGCTGACTTGGATGAAAATACAGATGACATGCTTATCAAATTTGTAGATGGCACAGAGCTGAGAGGGAAAGGTAACCTTGTGACAAAGTCAAAAGCCATAGTAATCTCAACAGGCAATAACATTGCAAATTTAATAAGATAAAATTTAGTTGAGATAAATGTTAAATCAACTAAGATTCCCAGATGCTTTTCAGATGAACTGCTGTCTAGCCACACCTGCTTCATCTTATGGTCATGAATTTCAAGTACAAGATCTCATATTCATCTGATAATAGATCAATAGTTCATAGCCAAAAGTTCAATTTAGAAACCAAAGGAAGATATTTGGGGGCAACCTTATAATTGGATTTTATGTGAGTTTCAGGACTTGGATTACAATATAGAAAAGCTTCAGAGATTTACATAAATGATCTCCTTTGAACCTCAAGACAACCCTGCAAGGTTCATATCAATAGATATTTCTAGAGAAAAGTGAGCCAGATGTGCAAGCATGCCCTATAGTAATTATTCCCACTAGAAAAAGAAGACAAAAGGAACAAGGAAGGGATACTAGGCGTACTCAGCATATTCCATACACAGGCTTAGGGAGGCAGGTACTACAAATATTATCCCTATTTTTCAGATAACAAAACTGAGGCCTAAGTGCCAAAATCTGAGCTGAGCAAGATGTTCACAGACATAAAGATAGAATGTATCAGACCTGGAATGTAAGGCTATGTTTCCCTGACTTCAATGTCTACTAGGACATGATGCTCAACTAATAATAAGCAGAAATGAGCAGAAAACACCACAGAAAAAATCCTCCAATATAGAGGATGCTACTCTTCCTCATCTTGACCCTTTTAATAGCAACAATAAGCTAAAAATAAAAAAGACTATTCATAGCTGTATATTGCATGTGTAACATGCAAATCATGGTGATGGTTCCCATAGCAAACCCACATCCACAACACCAGAAAAGTGGAGTAATGCAATAAAGTTAACACAATGAAAGTCAAATTCTGTATGCCTACAAGACAGCAGATGCACTTGCCAGAGACACCAATAAACCAGAGTCTTTCCCTTTTACCTATAAAATGCAAACAAATTGTTCCAATTGTGGTCTTGATCTTTTTTACATGATTACAACATGGCTGGTGCTCTAGTTTAAGAAAATCTTGTTTAACATTCCTTATTCTGAGGTTGTTGAAATTTCAGAAATGAAATTTAACTTGTTTTTTAAAAGAGGGTCAAAATCTGGTTCCTGAAGAGAAGATAATGAAATATGTTTCCCAGCTCTCACTGGGGGATTGTAAGTGCTGAGTTTTATTTACAACATCTGTCATTTTGTCTGATGGTTTTACTTGATGGTCATTTGTGAGAGAAGTTCAATTTGGGAGAGAAGTTCATACAAGAAACTGTCTCTGGTACAAAAAGTCAATGGTATCAAGAAAGCTTTTAAAAAAGAAGAAATCAAATTTAAAACAGTATTTTAAAAGCCTGAATGTTTTGAGAAAAGATATGGTTGGTAACACTCTGTCCCCAAGAGCACCACTCAGACCACCTGGTCTTTCTCTAGCTAGACTGGAATAAGGTGATGCTCACTGGGCTAAAAAAAAAAAAAAAAAAGTGGCGGGTGGGGAATAATGTGACCTGTGGGAAAGGTTTTGGATTCAACATACCAGCATCCTCTTTGGATCCCCAGAGTTGCCATGACAAACTGGGGAAGAAAAAGAATAGCTTAGAAAGAAGCAGACAGTGGGGAGGATATTCAGAATGACAAGACTCCTTAGACAGAGCTAGAAAATATAGAGACCCTAAGAGACCGGGAAGGGGAAATCCTTAGAATAGCTTTCTAAAAAGGAAGAAGACCATTAAGAGGCCCCCAGGATTTCTCTCTATAATGCAAATAAATCCTTCCCCTTGAAAGGACTGAGCACTGATACTTTTACATCCCTTTGTGCAGGGGAGGAGTGGCCAAACTCCCAGATTAAAAAAAAAAAAAAAAAAAAAAAAACTATAGCTGGGTATTAGGGTCAGAAAAAGAACAGAAAGGGATGAGTGTTCAAAGCTATAACAAATAGATTAGCTTAAGCTAAGCTAAGAAGCCAAGGAGAGCTTTTCTATTATACTTTGGAAGTGTTTTTATTTTTCCCCTTTTGTATTCCTGGTCTTTGTTAGCAATTAAAAAAAAAAGGTCTTAGAAAACTGAAAGTATTTTATTTATACTTAGGAGCACCATACATTAGTTGGGAAGGGAAAAGAGGGGGAAGGAAGAGGAGGAGACAGGAGAGGAAAAGAGGGGAAGGAGTGATGTTTATCAGTAGGTTGAAGTAGAACACTGCCCTATGTCTTCAGACGTACTTGGTGACCTCAGTGCTATAAGGTACCCAAGTCTATCCTGATATAGCCATGAAAGTAAGAATCGCCACCCCAAACTTGACAAAGCAAGGTTTGAGTCTAGTGAAAGCCTATTAATCAAGATAGCTAAGTGACCCAGCAGATACAGTTTTGCCCCTGGAGTCAGGAGGACCCGAGTCCAAATCCAGTCTCAGAAACATGGTAACTGTGTGACTCTGGGAAAGTCACATAACAAGGGAGGAGGGGAGGAAGGGAGAGAAGGAGGAGGAAAGAAAGGAGGAAGAGAAGGAAAGAAGGAGGAGAGGAAAAATCAACAAGCATTTATTAAGTGCCTGCCATGTACCAGATAGTATGCTAAGTACCGAAGATACCAAGACAAAAATGACACAGTTCCTGTCTTCAGGAAGCTTATATTCTATGGAGAGGAACTTATATATTTTATAAAGTAGTTCAAACTCAAACAGAAACAAATCCTCTCTGTCCACATACTGACTTAGAAAATCCCAAATCAGAACACCAGCCCTGAAGTCAGGAGGACCTGAGTTCAAATCTAATCTCAGACACTTAACACCTCCTAGCTGTATGACCCTGGGCAAGTCACTTAACCCCAATTACCTCAAAAAAAAAATCACAAATTAACATTATCAATGTTGTAGTGCACTTTTTCTTCGATATTTCCCCACTATATTTAACCTGGTTCAATTGTACTGCACTCAAGAGTTTTGTGAGCTTCAAGTTTGATACTTCTACATCTATAAGACCATAGAACTTTCTTCTTTTCATTTTTCATCTGGTTTTCATTAAAATTCAACAATAATAAGAGTCTGACACATGCACAGAACCTATCAGCTTACCCAGCTAATACAACCTCTCTACCTGGAGGAGCTTATTTCCAGAACAATCAAGACAGCATTTAAGCAAAGTGGTTTTGGAGAGTCTAGGCCACAGGGGTCCTCAAACTTTTTAAATAGGGGGCCAGTTCACTGTCCCTCAGACTGTTGAAGGGCCAGACTATAGTAAAAACAAAAACTTCTATAACTGATTGAATTTTCAAAATGTATTGAATTTGGCTAGCCACTCAGTAATGGGTAAACTCTTTGGCTTCAAAGGGATTCAAAAAAAACTCAACATTTTTCACCTTCTCTACTGCATCAATGATTTGAACCACTCTTCATAGAAATCAATTCTTTTGCCCACCTATGCAGTAAGGGGAAAGATGTTAAGGCCAGCCCTTCTTTAAGCTCTTACTGACTCCCATTAAAATACATTAGACAGTGACATTAAAAAAGAAGCTATCTCACCAAACTCCAGAACCCTGAAAGGACAACAGAGTTTGCTTGGCTCTGAAAGAGAGGGCCAGAACATATTCATTACACATTTATGAATACATTTTGGTAGATGTGCAGCAGACATCTGTGTGAGCTCTCCCAACCTAATGACATCCAATGTAGAAGGAAGTTATGAATGACTAGGAAATTGTGGTGTGAGTCAATGTCAATTGTACAGAACAAACGATTTTTGAATACCATCTGCATGGCTACTTTAGCCGAGGAAGTGGATTGCCTCTCTCAGAAGTCCCCAGAGTCTAGCAAAGCTTTCCCTCAGGTTCCTCAAATGCTTTTTGCCAAAAGGAGAAGGGGAAATTGGAGACTTGACTCGTACAAGCTGCAGTCTGACATAGTTTGTAAGTGTTCATTGGCCAACACACAAAAATGTCAAGATTTACTGACTTGTTACTTTAATAAAGTTGGCTTTACTGTCATCCCCTTAGGTGTAAAGAACAGTTCAGAGACAGCTTAAGAGCATTTGGCAGCATGGCTGAGAGCAACAGCCCTCAGCTGTTATTGGGGTACTGGTACTTTTTTACAAAGATAATAGAGAGCTACAGGAAAGAAGTAATTTTTAATGTATAAAGAAGTTCATTTCTCAATCCATTAGTTATGTAACAAGGAGAGGGGAAAAAGAGAATGTTGTGTATGAGAACTTGTCCACCCTAATACACACAAGTTGCCTTTTTCAGAAAATGTTTTTTGTTCTACTATATAGAAATAGAGTAGTATTGAATATCAAAATTATAGTAGAATCACCAGACCTGTAATTTAGAGAATAAAAGGAAACCCTGTATTGGGAAAGGGTCTGAAAAGAGATGCACAGTTTGCTGAATAGAAAAGAGAATACCATTTTCTCGACCTTGTCATAGCATATCCACTGAGCATCATTACAATCCATACATGTTCCTTATACAAATGTATTTAACATATTCCTAAGTCCCACTGATACATTGTTGGTGGAACTGTGAACGGATCCAACCATTCTGGAGAGCAGTTTGGAACCATGCTCAAAAGGTTATCAAACTGTGCATACCCTTTGATCCAGCTGTCTATTGGGCCTATATCCCAAAGAGATCTTAAAGGAGGGAAAGCTACATATATGTACAAAAATATCTGTGGCAGCCTTTTTGTAGTGGCCAGAAACTGGAAACCGAATGGATGCCCATTAACTGGGGAATGGCTGAATAAATTACAGTATATGAATGTTATGGAATATTATTGTTCTGTAAGAAACGACCAGGAGGATGATTTTAGAAAGGCCTGGAGAGACTTACACGAACTAGTGTTGAGTGAAATGAGCAGAACCAGGAGATCATTATACACGGCAACAACAAGACTATACGATGATCAATTCTGACAGACATGGCTCTCTTCAACATTGAGATGATTTAAACCAGTTCTACTTGTGCAGTGATGAAGAGAACCATCTACACCCAGAGAGAGAACCATGGGAACAGATGGGTGGAACATAATATAGCATTCTCACTCTTTTGTTATTTGCTTGCATTTTATTTTTTTTCCCCCTCAGTTTTTCTTTTTCTTCCTTCTTGACCTGATTTTTCTTGCACATCCAGATAACCATATAAATATGTATACATATATTGGATCTAACATGTATGTCAACATATTTAACATGTATTGGACTACCTGCCAGATTGAGGAGGGGGCGAGGGGAAGAAGGGGAAAATTTCAACAAAAAGTTATACAAGGATCAATGTTGGAAAAATTACCCATGCATATCTTTGTAAATAAAAAGCTTTAATAAAAAAAGTGAGAAAAAACCCCATATTCCTAAGTCCCCTTCTGTCCCACTCCCCATGTACCTTCAATCCTGCCATCATGCTGCCTTTCAGACAAAGTTCTTCTGGGGACTCACCTACCCTCACCCTCTACAGAATGACCTCTCCCCTTTTTTCCTAATAGTGGTTCATTTATCCAAGTACATTTAAAAATAGTTTTAAACATTTGTTCATGTAAAACTCTGTATTCTAAACTTTTCTCCCTTCCTCTTTTATCTCCCTCTTCCCCAAGACAGCAAGCAATCTGATATAGATTAAATGCATGCAATTCTATTAAACATATTTCCATTATTTATCATGTTGTGCAAGAAAAAAATTGACCAAAAGGGGGAAAAAACCATGAGAGAAAAAAAATCAAGCAAACAAATAACAATAATAAAATAGGTGAAAGTACTAAGGTTTGATTCACATTCAGTCTCTATAGTTCTCTCTCTGGAAGTGGATGGCATTTTCCATTCCAAGTCCACTTAATCTCTCTCTCTTTTCTGTCTTTTCTTCCCCCTACATTTTTTCCATGTGATCATTTTTGTTAAGTGTCTTAAAGGAAGATGTGATTAATTCGATCTATAATGAGAAAATGCTTTTAACCTGTATGACTATTTAATCGGTAAGATTTCAGGCAAAGCAGAGGTAGAAACTTTATTGACTTTTCCTTTCAATCATGTCACACTACCTACAGGAAAACAGAGGAGTTCCTAACCCAGAACTCCCCCAAAAAAGGGGATTTGATGCACAAGCACAATGTGCATCATAATCAGAAGACTTGAATCTCCAGAATTTATCTAAAGAAGGGGGAAAGGGAAAACTTTAGGATGATAGAAGATTGTTCCCCAAACTAAAGAACATATCTAGAAAACTGGGGCTGTTTTCTGATTGAGGACAACCAGAGCAGTTGATGGAGACCAGATACTATTGAGAGAAAGGTCAAAAATTGCCTAGGCTCCAACCAGATAGGGGGGTTTATCATATCACTATCCCCACTGTTTCGATAATGAATCAATAGCATCCATGGAGGTAGAACATCATATCCTGGAAGATCTTTCTTAGAAAAGCTAAAAAAATGGTAAAGTTTCTTTTCTCTGGAATGGGTTAAACTGCACATTTTGACATGGCTTTCTTTTCTTTTCTTTTTTTGGCTAGGGAATCAGGATTAAATGACTTGTCCAAGGTCACACAGCTAGTAAGTGTCCAATGTCTGAGGCCATATAGGAACTTAGGTCCTCCTGACTCTAGAGCCAGTGTTCTATCTTTTGCATTGTCGAGCTGTACATCTAACACAAGATTTCAATGATGTAGAGAATTCCCAGCCTGCAATTCCCTCTATCAATGTATATCTATAATTTATACAGTCTTGAAGAGTTGTCTAGGGCACAGAAAATTTAACTGACTTGCCCAGGATACCACAATCATCATGTGTAAAAGGCAGACCCTTATGACTTGGAAGCCAGCTCTCTAGTAAGTCAGGCAAAGCAAGGAGTTAGATATCCTCAATTGGCCCCTCTAATGCTGAGGGCTTAAAATTTTCTCTTTCACCTGCTTTTCTTGTTACCACAAGTTTGTTCAGTTAGGCTATCAGTATTTTCTCCTGTGTTTATAGCAAAAACAAGACAGCTTTGACTGGTAAGTCCTCTACCTCTCTTTACATATCCCGAGATTATTTTATGACCCACAGAACCACTTTCTGTCTTAAAATTAAATAAGTAAATGAACAAAATGAATGAATAAATAAAGCCAGATGTTTCATGATTATTGCAAATTGGTTCTTAAGGAGAGTTATACTTAACTGTCTGATTTTCTGGTCAAAGGATCTGAACAGACAATTTTCAAATGATGAAATTGAAACTATTACCACTCATATGAAAGAGTGTTCCAAATCACTATTGATCAGAGAAATGCAAATTAAGACAACTCTGAGATACCACTACACACCTGTCAGATTGGCTAAGATGACAGGAAAAAATAATGATGAATGTTGGAGGGGATGTGGGAAAACTAGGACACCGATGATTTGTTGGTGGAATTGTGAACACATCCAGCCATTCTGGAGAGCAATCTGGAATTATGCCTAAAAGTTATCAAACTGTGTATCAAAAATACTGTGCTTTGATCCAGCAGTATTTCTACTGGGCTTATACCCCAAAGAGATACTAAAGAAGGGAAAGAAACCTGTATGTGCCAAAATGTTTGTGGCAGCCCTGTTTGTAGTGGCCAGAAACTGGAAAACGAGTGGATGCCCATCAATTGGAGAATGGCTGGGTAAATTGTGGTATATGAATGTTATGGAATACTATTGTTTTGTAAGAAATGACCAGCAGGATGACTACAGAGAGGACTGGAGAGACTTACATGAACTGATGCTAAGTGAAATGAGCAGAACCAGGAGATCATTATACACTTCAACAACGATACTATATGAGGATGTATTTTGATGGAAGTGGATTTCTTTGACAAAGAGAAGATCTAACTCAGTTTCAATTGATCAAGGATGGACAGAAGCAGCTACACCCAAAGAAAGAACACTGGGAAATGAATGGAAACTGTTTGCATTTTTGTTTTTCTTCCCGGGTTATTTTTACCTTCTGAATCCAATTCTCCCTGTGCAACAAGAGAACTGTTTGGTCTGCGCACACATATATTGTATCTAGGATATACTGCAACCCATTCTAGATGTAAAGGACTGCTTGACATCTGGGGGAGGGGGTGGAGGGAGAGAGAGGAAAAATCGGAACAGAAGTGAGTGCAAGGGATAATGTTGTAAAAAATTACCCTGGCAAGGGTTCTGTTAATAAAAAGTTATAATTATTTTTTTTAAATGTCTGATTTTCTACAGGCTTTCTTCAGAACAGACTTCAGAACAGGTAAATTTAAGACTCACAGAAAGTAATGAATCCCAGTCTTCTCCTGTCCCAGGCAATTTTCTGGCTCTATCTGGACCAGTAATAATGAGCTAATGGAATGAGCCTAGAGTTAGAGCAGTGATCATGGAAAGAAGATAAAGCTAGAGAGGGGCTGGATGCTTCCAGAATGCAGAGATTCCAGACTGAATTACCTCAGTGTTACTGAAGCAGTGTGTTGAGGATCCTCTGAGATCTGCTGCTTCATCAGATCACAAAGGTATAGAAGGCTAAAACAATAAAGGTTTCTAATGGGGTATTTAACAAGGAGTAATAAATAGCGTGTTATAGAGAAAGGCCAAAAGGGAGGTGGGAGTATGGGCCACTGCTAGCCTCCACTTAAAAATTTGACTTCCAATTCTGGCTCCACCTATTACTATGCAATTCCATTTCCCCATCCATTAACTAGTCAACAAATATTTATTGAGCTCCTTTCTATGGCTAAGCACACCATACTAGGCATTGTGGGGGATACTGAATAAATATAAAACATTGTCTCAGTACTCAAAAAGCTTGCTGACTTGGCTGGCAGAATTGTATACCGGGTATAGGCTTGGAGTCAGGAAAAGGTTCAAATTCTTCCTTTAGGCACTTACTAGCTAAATTTGACCTCTCTTAACCTGTTTCCTCTTCTGAAAAATGGAGCTTATAATCACATCAAACTCTAAGTTCCTATGCTAATGAATCATAGGCCCAGTTCTTCTCATATTATTATATCGAAAAGACAAAACCATCACATGAAACAGTGAAAGATAGATGCAATATAATGCATATTTAAATGTTTAATTGTGTTGTTTAGGATTTTAGGATTCTAGGATTTAGAAGATTATTTAACTTAGGGTTCTTAACTTTTTTGTGTGTCATGGATACCTTTAGCAATCTGGTAAAGCACATAGACTCCTCCTCAGAGTAATGTTTATAAAAGCATTAAATAAAATATATAGCATTACAAGTGAAACAAGTTAATGAAAATAATGATGCAATTTTTTCCCATCTAAGTTCATGGACCCTCTGAAATCAATCTAGCAAGGGAACCATGTATCCAAGGATAGGAATGCCTGATCAAGTCCAACCTCATTTTGTAGTTAAGAAAACTCAAGCTCAAGCAAGAGAATTGACTTGCCCAAGATCATATAGCTATCTAAAGTACCAAAAGAGTTCAGAAAAAGCAAGAAGGATTGGAATAATCAGAAAAGACTGCATGCTAGAGTTTTTGAATTGGAGGATGAAGATTTGGGCAGAAATAAGAGAAGGCAGTTGAGGGGAGGAGAATGCAATAAGAGAAAGAAAAGAAGCAAAAATGAGCATGATGAATGAGATGATAGGCCCAGGAGCAAAGCCCCCAAGAAGAGAAACATCATCTCATCAAGGACATGGAAAAGATGACTCTAAGAATCAAACATTCCTAGCCTCCTGGCAAAAATCTGCTTGGGAGCCTGAAATTTACATTTTTGCCATCATGTAATTGAGGGTTGTGTCCAGTGAGTTAGGTCTGATTGACTGAAATTTTACTCTACTTCATCTTTGGACCAAAAGCTTTTTGCCTCGGGCTGTGAAAAACTGTCACTCCCCTAAAATAGCTTGAGGGGAGGTCATCCTTTCTGCAGCTGCCACATTCATCCATGTTTGAAATGCACTGCTTTTAGTAACTGAACTGAGGTTTGTCAGGAGACCCAGTAACCTGTATCTCTCTGGTCACATCCAATTGGACAAATAAACACTCCTTAGAGTCCCTGTGATTGTAGGATAATTTTTAATAATATTTGTGCTATAGACAACCAAGTACCATGAATCTCTGGGCTCTTGGGCATTCTTTTTATACTCAGTCATTGCTTTGTCTTCCTCTAGAATACTTTTTAAGGTTTTCTATAACTTTGGCAACTCATCCTAAGTACCGATGAAGTCTTGAAGTGACATGAGGATGAGATTAATACTCTCTGCCCCAAATTGCTGTCAATCACTAATAATAAGAGAAATGCAAATCAAAATGACCCTGAGGTTTTACCTCATATCCAGAAAATCAGCAATGAGAAAAAAAAAGTGAAAATAGTGAACATTTGTGTATTCTGAGGAAGACACATATACAAATGCACCATTAGGGGAGCTGTAAATTGGTCCAGCCACTCTGGAAAGCAATTTGGAACTAAAATGAACATACTCAGATATCCCACTCCCAGGTATCAATAGATATCAAATAGCTTAACAAACTGTGGTACCAGATCATAATATCAGGTGATAGTTCTGAAGAATTTGGAGAAGCATTAGACAATGTATTAATAGATACACAGTTAAATAATCAGAACCAGAAAAACATGTAGTTGCTGTAATGACAACAATGTAAACTTTAGATGTAAACAAATGTAAACAATGTGAACAAACCCCCAAAACTAAAGGCCATATAATGATAGTGACAAAGAGAATTTTGTCCTAAAGAGTTGAGGAAATGCTCCTTTGTCCCTTCACTGCCCAAGTACAAATGATTCAGAGACTGGTAGAATAGTTCATACACTTTCAATACATGGTTTTGTACAAAAGTAATGTGTGTGGATTAGTTTTGCTAAATTTTCCTTTTTAAATCTTCATTACAGAAGATGGTTCATTATTTAAAGGAGGTGGGAGTGATATATTCTGAAACCAATGTGATTTAAAAACAAAATACATCAATAAAAAATTTCAAAAATACTAAATTAAAGACATCTTTGTCTTTCTTTTAATTGGGAGTTGTGAGGTTAAAAGGTGTTAAGAGGTTATAGATGCAAACACAATCAAATAAAAAGTACTTTTATTGTTACAGCCTACTCATATGCAAACCAAAAGATAATATTTACTAGTAATGGCATATTACTTGTCATTTATATAGGACTTAGCAAAGAATTTTGCTAAGACAAAGTGGGGTTAACAACTAACCTATGGGTATTATCATCTTCACTTTACAGATGAGGAAACTGATATTAAATGATTAGCACTGGATCACATAGCTACTCAGGATCATCAGCAAAATATGAACTCGGTCTCCAGTTAGGGTCATTGCTCTATGTATAATGCCAACTAGAGTGCTGCTCCTATTAAGTCATTTTCAGCTGTGTCTGACTCTTAAACAGAGTTAAGTGACTTGCCCAGGGTAAGCTAGTATTTGAACTCAAGTCCTCCCAACTTCAGGACCAGCACTCTATCCACTGTGTGACTTAGCTGCCTGCCTTCAACACCCACCCCACCCCCATCCCTTTTAATTCTAGGGCTTTCCCACTGCTGATTATTTTCAATTTATTCTATATATATTTTATACATAATTATTTGCATGTTGTCTCTATTAGATTATGAGCTTCTTGAGACCAGGGACTATTATATTATTTTTCTTTTTGTCCTCAGCACTTAACACAGTGACTTGAGCATAACAGGTGTTTAATAAATGTTTAGTGAGTTTAATAAATTGAACTACTCACTATTCCCTGAACATGAACTTGACTTTCTCACTCTGAGCTTCTGTTAACCCTATTCAGTCTATCTGTGATTTTTCTCTCTTCCTCCCTTCTTCTGCACCCCTCACCTCCATTTGGGGAAGCTGAAGTCTACCCATCCTTCAAAACGAAATGCAGTTAAGTCCTCTTGTAAGAATTGCCTTATCTCCTAGCTTCCTATTTATTACATTCTGTGTCTCTCTTATCAGAGATTCATCTGTAACTTAGGGTTTTAGAGAGCTGCCTAGGGCATTGATTAAGTGAATTGCCTGTGGTCTTACCCCATCTAAAGTCATTAATTCTTTCTGGGAAAACACCATGTAAGGTGAAATGAAGTTATAAGGAGCAATTGGTTTCACTAAAACAATGAGACATTATAAGTGGGTGATTGGTCAAATGACATTTTAGCACATGGTTCAGTAATATTTTACAACATTTTTGTGGAGCTTGAGCATAACATATTATTAGCTTTATTGTGAAACCCTGGTCAAATTAATGATATGTGAGTTCTTTCTATAAATTATATTTATTTGGAAGATTAAAGATTTACAGCTTAGAAGGGAGACAGAGGATACCTAATCAAATTCCCCCACTATACAGTACCCTATCTTACACATACCCTCCCACTCAGGTCTGGGAGGCCTGATGTCAAGGGAGTAGTAAAATTCAGAGTCCAGGTGTCAGAGTCAAAACTAACAACAGCACCATCTTACTTCAGTTACCATGTTGGGATGAAATGAGGCATTTACAAATTATTGAACATTTACAAAAAGAGGTTTATTTCGTCCTAATACAGCAAGGATATGAAACCAGGATACAGTGAGACTTGGTTTCTACATACATGGCTCTCCACCTCCATTTAGAAATGTATGGTCAGTAGGCCATCAGTATATGAAGATTTAGATGCTCATCAAGTTGGACAGTCCCACATGCCACATAGATAGCAATTTTTATAACCTTAGCTGACCTTGAAACAAGGAAACCAAGGATAATTAGACCCCAAGGGCACCTTTGTCCAGGTCCACCCCATGTTGGAAAGGGGTAACACAGGAAAAAGCTGGTCCTGAAAAGTTGAGGCCACTCAGGTCCCAGCAATAGCTTTGTTCCCCATGTTGTGGATGGGAGGAAAAAAAGTTGTGCCCAGAAAATACTAATGCTATCACACAAGATTTGAGTCCAGACCCCCTGACTCCAAAATTAGTACTCTTCCCATTGTACCACACTGATTATATCTACCTCTCCTACTAGGCTAAAAACTCCTTAAGTGGCAGCTGTCATAGAGAAGGAAGAACATAGGACTGGGAGCCGAGAGGCAGGGCCCAAGTTCTGGTCCTCTCTGACACTAACTCATGAGGTATATGTGATCAGGCCTAGATGATCAAGATCCTTCCTAATTCTAATATTCTGTAATTCCAGACTCTAAACCACTCTTGCTTTCTCCATGACCCAGCTTTATCACTCCATATGCAACTGAATGTGATTTATTATCAGGAAATTGTTGATTTGTATATCTATTTTATATACCTATATATCCAAAGTCACGTAAAAATTTCTCAAGTGAAAAGGGATCAAAAAAAAGTTTAAGAAGCCCTCTTCTATGGTACCTTACAACATTCTTTCTTTATAGAAAATGCTCAAATATTAGTTGAATGAAGGATTCAGCAGAAGATTCCTTAAATTGAAAGCTCTCCAGGTGAAGGACTTAAAGCCACCTGAAAATTCCATGTTTTGTGAATTTTAAAATGCCATTCCAATGGGAGATCACTATTATTACAAGAGAAAGTGACCATTTCCTCAGGGACCAAAACAGTACTGGAAAAATAAACTCAAGTTCAAGTTTCCCTGATAGGCTGATCCCCAAACCACACAGCTAATGAAAGACCCCCTCCCCCACCTTCGAAAGTACTGGTGACTCAAATCTACACTGCCTGATGGAGGTGGGGATGGGGGTGGGGGTAGGGGGGTAGAGAAAGCTCTGGATCATCTTTTCCAGGCTGGTCACAAATCACAGTGGCTCTGTGACAGTAGTGACAGAAGCTTTGTCATCAGATGTGAAGGACTTTTTTTCTTTGTCATTGAAAAATAACCCATGATTATAAAGGAGGCAAAAAGTATGCAAGTAGTGAGCTCTCTCTGAAACACACTAATACATACAATACACACACACTCACATATTCTCTCCTACACATACACACCCATACATACTCTCCCACGTATACGCTCACTCAAACATCTACACAATTTTCTCTCTCCTCTTCCTCCCTCCCTCTTTCACACACACACACACACACACACATGCTGAAGGGAACCTAAATAAATTCCCTATTACATAGACTCTTAAGAACACTGTGTCCTGCCTGCTCCACCAAAGGCGTGCCTGTGTCTAAAAAGTGACTACTAACAGATCCTAAACCTTGTCACCACACGTGTTTCCTTTATCAAGGTGCCTGTGCTATAATACCTACCAGGAATTGCTGCTGAGAATCAGTCCTGGAATATCCCCTCCCCCATTACCAGCTGATCCAGCAGAGTTCTGGCTGGCTTTCAAAGCTCGGAGTGTTGAGGAGGGGGAAGCAGAGTAAGAACTCAGCCTCAGACTCAGAGCCTTGGAGATTAAACCTCTTTTTCAGGCTAAACCTTAAAGGGAACAGAGGACTAAGGAGACCCGGCTGCTGAAGGAGACTGGGCGGGGTATACACTGTTCACATTCCTTCATCGGCACATTCATTTCCCATCACAGGTTTTAACAAACTGGCACACACAAACCCAACAAGTCCGCACCTCCTTAGGCTCTCTGCTCCCTTTACTGTCATTGGTGTATCCCCAGCCTGGAAGAGGCAAAGAGGCACCTCTCCTTATTCAGATCGTTCTACTTTTGTGGCTTCCTTCGCAGTGTCGAGCCCTGACTTTCTTTCACCCATCCACCCCTCCACATCTGCACCGCTTCCCTGGAGGGCGAAGAATGCAGTTAAAAGGAGCTTCTTAGACTGGGGGAGCGGGGGGAGGGGGGAGGGAGAAAGTCCCAGCCAATTACCCCACTGTACCACCTGCAGCTAGAGCTCGTATAGCTGAAGCCTTAGGAAGTGCTCATGGGAGGTGATGGGTTGGAGACATACTTTTGCAGATCTCCAGGACTTCTAGTTATCCTGGGGAGAACATTGAGGGACCGCTTCCCTGCATAGCCCCTCCTCGGACAGAAACATTATTCGTCCTCTTCCTCCCCACTCCGTGCCTTCACACAGGCTGGGCTCTTTAAAATCAGAGCAGCAGCTGGAGGAGTTTGAGCCTCCAGAGTTAGATCACCCCTTCTGCGCCCCCCACCCAGAGGCCAGCTCCGGACCCCGCCTTCTCTGGGACTGGGCTTGAGTTCTCCCTTTCCAGAGCCTCCAGTTCCCTGGTGCAAAGCTCCGGGAATAAACTGGCCAGTCCGAGTCTAGTCCTGGAGCTAGCCAGGGAAACTTTCAGGGGAAGTGGGGTGATGGGCGCTGCAACCTCCGGTTGAGCAGAAGCGCCGCGGTACACGAATCGCTCAGAGAAAAGGACCACTGCCCCTCTTTCTCCTCCCCCTCTCCTCGAGCCCTTCAAAAATCCCAAAGCCCATGGTTGGGGGAGCAGGCGGGAAGGGGGCTGGGGGTCTGTTCACCTGCTCGCGGTACTCCTGCTCCGGCTCCTTCAGTGCCGCGAGGCCCGCCGAGGGACGGACTCCCGGCTCCCCCAGATGCTGTTGCTACCGCCGCCGCCGCCGCTGCTGCTGCTGCTGCTGCTGTTGCTGTTGCAGCTGCAGCAGCCGCCGCCGCCGCCGCCCCTGCGGTGCCGGTGCTGAATGAGATGCTACAGCGGCTGGCCGCCCAGGGCAGCCCGGGCCGCCTCTCCTCCAAGCTCCCTTTAACTCCGGCAGCCCGCGGCTCCCTGCTTAGCGCCCAGACAGGCGAAGGAAAGAAGACGGGCTTCAGAGACCCGAACCTCCTCCCGCGGCTCTCCCAGCTCCAGAGAGCTCCCGACTCTCCCGAGCCTCTTAGGGTGGGCGGGGATTCCCTCCCAGCCAGCCTCTGGACTATACGAGGGGCGGGGACTCCCTCCCAGCGAGTGACCCAGCTGAGGGCGGGGATTCCCCTGTGCCGGTGACAGGATGGGCGGGGATTCCCCTTTTCAGAAGGCTGAGTGGGTGGGGCCTCCCAATGAGTGACAACGCCCCCACCAGACATCTCCCGCCTGCGGGCCTGGGCTTAGTTTTTGTCAGGTGGGGCTGGGGTCTAAAAAAGGGTCTAACCTAGGGTGCTCAGGAATGTGAACTCCAGTGCAACCTTTCCAGGCGTCACAGTTGTTTAATCACGAAGATAATCACCTCCTCTCACAGCTGTAAGCTGTGAAATGTGTCTCCTTAAATCTGCAAAAGTAAAGCCCCCGAGGATTGAGTCACAGCGTGAGTTCATCCCTTGCAGGGCTAGGAATTAGCGGGGAGGAGACAGGAGGGGAGAAAAGGGAAGGGGGAGTGCCGATGCCAGTCACTGAGGAGATAGACAGTTATTTGACTAGCAGAGTCCCAAGCCTTTCCATCGAGGACGGGAGTGGGGCGGGCCGGAGACAACCAGCTTCTTTTCCAAGGATTTGGCGAGAAAGGCTTCAAATATCTTCTCTTTTCCCTTCCTACACAATAAACATGTCAAGAATATAGCCTTACTTTTTTTTTACTTGAAAGAAAAACGTAAAAATGTTTTTGCAAGAAGTCATTGGTAACTGTTAAAACAGATTATTTGTTTATTTTTACAAAGTCTTTGGTTAGGAATAGCCGATTAACTTTTTTAAATTCCAATTTCAGTCGAGTAAAGAAGAGCTGGATTCAAGTTCTACCTGGGATACAATACAGATTGCAATCCTGGGAAAATCACTTACTTCTTAGCATCCAGAGGTAGTGTGGTGGTACAAGGGAAAGTGTTGATTTTGGAGTGAGAGGCCTTGGGTTCAAATCTTTCCTCTGATGCATACTACTTGTGGGACTTTAAGCAAGTCTCAATCCTCAACTTCAGTTTCCAGATCAGTGAAATGAAGGATTTGGACTGTCTGGCTTCTGAAATACCTTCTAAAGGAGATTAATGATCTCATGACAGTATATAAGAAGAGTTGTCCATCTGCATTACAATAACTTGCTGGTTTCTTGTCTTCAATCTCTCCAATCAGTCTTCCACACATAGATTAACTTCTTAATACACAGCTCTGAGTAAGTCTTCTACTCAAAAAACTTCTGTGGTTCACTATTACCTCCTTAATACAGACTACAATTTACCTTTCTGCCAGATCTCACATTATTTTAAACATCCCTTCCCTAAAGCTCTTCACAACCTGGTCCCTTAGTATTGTCCCGCTTTACTTGACTTCTAATGCTCTCCCATCCAGACTGACAGATCTACACTATGTTCAGTATACAGGGAAGTCATTTTACCACCTCTTTTTCTTTGCACTGGCTATCCCTCAGGCAATTTACTCCTTCCTCCTTTTTCCTGAAGTCTTTCCTGATTGTTAATGCACCGCCTCTCAAAACTATCTTATTTTCCTTTTACATATATTATATACACACTTTCACATATATATTTTGTCTCCCACATTTGAATGTAAAATCCTTGAAGGAAGAGATCGTTTAACTTTTGTCTTTGTGATCCCAAAACTTAGTACAGCATCTGGCATGTAGTAAGTACTGAATAAATACTTGTTGATCAATTATTGATTGATCCTCCTCCCAACCCCAATTACTATCAGTTGAAGTCTTTCTCTTCCAGGCCCAATTTATATGCCACTTTCTCCAAGAAGTCCTTCCTGATTTGATGATTCTAGATGAAAGTGTTCTTTTCCCAAAAAAATTTCTCATAGCACTTTGATTTCCCATCACATTCTATCTATGGATTACATATCTATAGTTCTTGAAGTGAAAGTTTTAGGCTCCTTGAATGTTGAGACCTGTGATGTCTACATTTTATGTTCTACATACCAAAATAGTATGCATTTAAACAAATATTATAGTGAATTACATTTTATGCAGAAAAAAATAATTTGGAGAATATATTTGCAATTTGGAGTCATCTTACTTTATCAATAAAATCAGTCATAGAGTTCTTTCTTTCCTTCTAGAAGGCATAAAACATGAATAGCTCTCCTAGCCTATAGAGATTCAACTAATACTAATCCACCAACATCTTCACACACAAAGCAATTGCTGTTGAAAAGATATTGTGTATATTTTTATATTCTCTACATCATTTGGTTCTCGTTACACTCCCAGGCAAATCGTGCAAATATTCTTATCCCCATTCTACAGAGGAGGAAAGTCATCCCGAGTGAATGTGATTGCTCTGAAATCAGATAGTAAGAAGAGGAGCAAGGACATAAAGCCCTCCATCTTTTTATTCTCAATCCAAATGTTCTTTCCATAGTTCCCCTATGTGAAGTAAAGTTTCTGTCATTAATTCTTAGTTATCATGTCACCAATTAAATCTCATACCTTTGCTAGTTAGATAGATGTGCCATAGAATTCAATAAAATACTTTTTGGGATCAAACTATGTATGGTTATTACCTCTTCTCTTAAAAGGTAAAATCTTGTTTCTGCTGACCTGTTTAAAACACCTCTAGCTTCCATCATTTCTCACCTAATACCACCTAGATAATTTTTTTGCATCTCTTTGCATGCTAATAATAGCCAACCTCGACAGGGGTCAACTAAGTATATGGAAATTGCTTTGTCCTTGGATTTTTCCCTATGGAGAAATCTAGGTGGCTAAAAGCATTAATTTTCCTGTGTCTGAAGATCAAATAGCTTCCTATCCACAAGCCTGACTGTACCCCAACACCCTATATTTACAACAAATGTGTAGCTTCCTATTTCACTGAGAACATGAAGGCCATCAAGTGGGTACTTCCTTATCTCTTCTCCAAACTAAACAGTGATTATAATCCTGGAGAAGGTAACTATACTACTTACTAAAACTAATCTTTGCTCTTGATCTATTTATTCTTCTAGGACCTTGGTCTAAGAAATCATTCTCTCTTTTCATGCTTCTTTAATCTCATATTCTGCTCTGATATATTTTTATTTACCTAGGAACATACTTGGATCCTCTAATCCTCAAAAAAATCCAAACAATTCTCCTAGATCTTAACCTCTGTTTACTTCAGTTTCCTCATTTGTAAAACAGGAATAATAATTACACCTATTTTGAAGGGTTGTTATGAAGATCAAATAAGATAATTAGCAACTATAAAGCACTGAGCACAGTACCTGGCACATAGTAAGCACTATATAACTCTTAGGTATTTTTATTTATCATTTTACCAGCAGCAGCATCTTTCATAAACCAGTCTAGTCCCCACCCCCACCCCCTTCCTATTAGACTTTGAGCTATTTAAAAGCAGGGACTAGGTTTTTGTCTTTCTTTATTTTCTCTCTGTCTCATAATATCTGGCACATAGTAGGAGTTTGGGAATCTATTTGATTGACTAACTCTGTCCTTCAGTCAAATTTGTTTGGAAAAACATCTAAATAAGTTCTCTAAAATAATTTTCATATTCTCTCTTTTCACATGAAGAGATTCTTTCTAAGATTACCAATGACTTGATCACAAAATTCAATGTTCTTTATCAGCCCTCAATTCTCTGACTGCTCTGGAGCATGTTGAACCGTGCTGATGATCTCCCCTTCTGGATATTTCCATGCTTGGCTACATGTAGAACAGAATGCCCTAGTTTTCACCTCACCTCTCCAACTGTTCTTTCTCTTGCTCTCTATTGCTTCCAGGATCAATTACAAACTGTTCCATTTAGTATTTAAAGCCCTTTTTACAACCTGGTTCCAGTCTACTCTTCCAGACTTATGTATTTCTTCTTTTTACTGGCTTTATGGTCTAGCCAGACTGGCCTTCTTGCTGTTATTCACACATTTTCTTCCTCCAAGTCATTGTATAGGCTAGTTGTTTCCCCATACACACACCTAAGATGCAGCACTCCTTCCCTATTAACCTCTGCCTCTTCGAATTTGGAACTTCCTTGAAAGCTAACTTTAAGGTCATACCTTCTGTATACAGGATCATAGGGCAGTTTTAAGCTTTAGTACTTTAAGGCATAATTAAGTTATATAATTTTATGTGTATATGTCTTTTTTAATAGACTACATTCCTTAAGGATTGGCAGCTACTCCCCTTCCTTCCTGCTTTCTGCCTCTTGCTTTAATTGTATTCAAATCAAACTACCATCAAATCAATAGATTTCCTTTAGGTTCCATTCATGGAGTCCCATGACTTCCCAAACCCGCACTATCTTTCACACTCACCCCCACTATCATATGGGTTGGCTCCCACACTGGAATGCAAGCTTCTTGAGGGCTACTATTTTGTTATTTTTTTTCCTATGCTCAGTGACTAATACAAAGTTTGATATATATTACTTGTTTAATAACTACTTGTTGATTGATTCATTGATCTTCTCTGATTCCTTATTCTATTTACAATTCCTTGAAGTGGGTATTCCCCAAGTTTTAGTCTTTGCCCATTTTCTCTTCTCTCTACTTTCTGTCTTTAATAATCACATCTCTATGGCTTAAGTTATCACTTCTGGAAATGATATCTAAATCAATGATTCTAACTTTGACAATTCTTCTAAGCTCCACTCCTGAATCTCCAAAGATCTATAGGAAAGTACCTACTCAGCAATGTTGCCAAGACTTCCAATTCAGCTATCCATAATCATACTCATTATCTTTCCCCTTAAAACTAGACATGCTTCTGATATCACCATTTCTATCAGTGATAATACCATTAATTCAAGTTTCCTGTGTTCTGAGCCTTAATTATTTGGTGAGTAAATGAGTGTAAATTCAAAATCCACTAGATCTAGCTGGCTCCAGTTTCTATTTCAACCAATTCATCCATCCTGGCCATCTCTTCCGATGCCAGCTGGATTTATCCTAAATCATTCATCTTTTGTTCTGATCACAGTAATCAAATTAATACTACCATTATTTTTGGAAAGAGTCTATCAATAGCTTGCTTTGTGGATGAGTTTATCCAATCCTTTGATTTCCCAAATCAAATTCTTTTCTGGATACCATTTTGTATTTTCTTTGCCGGCTAGAATGTAAGCTCCTCCAAGGCAGGAACTGTTCCATTCCACCAAAGTTAACTAGGTGAAGAAATCTGGTAGAATGCTAGAGTAGGGAAGGAGAATAATAATACAATGAGGCTAGAAATATAGCCTTATATTAGATTAGGTTGTGAAGAACTTTAAAAACTAAACAATATAATTTATATTTTATTCTAGAGGTAAAATAGAGTTTACTAAGTAAAGGAGTGAGATAGTCAAATCTAGGATTACGGAAAAGCTCTTTTGTAGCTGTGTAGAAGATGGAGTAAAATGAAACTTAAGACAAGGAGTCCAATTAAGAAGCCTTGACAAATAGCCTAAGCAATAAGTGATGAGATGTAATAAGGTGATGGCTGTGTAACATACAGCAACATAGCAACATTTGGCAACTGACTGAATATATGGGGTGAGGAAGAGTGAGGAAGTGAAAATAATACCAAAGCTATAAACTGGGTAACAAGAATAATGATGTTCTCAAAAGAAAATGGCTAAACAACAATAGAGAAAAGGATTTTTTGAGGATGATAAGTTCTAAATTGTAGTATATGAATGCAATAGAATACCATTGTACTATAAGAAATGACAAACAGACCCTCTGACCCAGCAGTCTTACTACTGGCCTTATATGCCAAAGAGATCTTAAAGGAGGAAAAGGGGCCCACATATGCAAAAATGTTTGTGTCAGCCTTTTTCATAGTGGCTAGAAACTGGAAACTGAATGGATGTCTATCAACTGGAGAATGACTGAATAAATTATGCCACATTAATATTATAGAATATTATTGTTCTGTAAGAAATGACCAACAGGATGACTTCAGAGAGGCCTGGAGGGACTTACATGAACTGATGCTAAGTGAAACAAGCAGAAGCAGGAGATCATTTTACATGGCAACAACTAGACTATATGATGATCAGTTCTGATGGACATGGCTCTCTTCAAAAATGAATTGATTCAGACCAGTTCCAATTGTTCAGTACTGAAGAGAGCCAACTACACCCAGGGAGAGGCCTGTGAGAACTGAGTGTGGACCACAACATAGCATTTTCACTCTTTCTGTTATTGTTTGCTTGCATTTTTGTTTTCCTTCTCAGGTTTTTTTTTTTTCTTTCTAGATCCGATTTTTCTTGTGCAAGAGTAACTGTTGTATATGTATACGTATATTGGATTTAACATATATTTTAACATGTATTGTAATACCTGCCATCTAGGGGAGGGAGTAGAGGAAAGGAGCGGAAGATTTGTAACAAGATTTTGCAAGGGTTAGTGTTGAAAAATTACCCATGCATATGCTTTGTAAATAAAAAACTATAATATAAAAAAACTAAAAATAAAGAAATGACAAACAGGCTGATTTCAGAAAAACCTGAAAACACTCACATAATAAACTGAAACAAAATTAAGTCAGAAGAACCAGGAGAACATTACATAGAGTAACAGCAACATTATGTGATGATCAACAATGATTGATTTAGCTCTTCTCGGAAACACAAGTATACCACACAATTCCCAAAAACTAATGATGAAAATACTATCTGCAACCAACTGATAGAGTCTAAATGCAGATTGAAGCATACTATTTTCATCTTTGGGAGGATTTTTTCCCCTTTTGTGCACATTCTTCTTTCACAACATGATTAACATGGAATTTTTTTTTAAAGAGAGAAAGATAAATTCTATATAGAATATGTTTGAGAAGTCTATAGGACAACTCGTTTTAAATGTCCAGTAGGGAGTTGGTCATACAAGACTCATACCCAGGATTTGGGGGCTAAATATCTTGATCTGGGAATTCTCTGCATAAAGACAATAATTAAACTCATAGGAACTAATAACGTCACCAAGAAAGAGAACAGCAGAAGATCTAGAACAGAGCCATAGGGAACAACCACACTTAGGATAGTGCATCAGCAAAGGAGAATGAAAAGGAATAGTCAAACAACTAGAAGAGGAATCGAGATAACTTTTTAAAAATACAAAAACCCAGAGAGGAGAAAGTATCCAGGACAGGGTGGTAAACATTATCAAATATAATTGAGAAGACAAGAAGGATAAGAACCGAGAAAAGAACACAGATGTGGCAATTAAGAGACTGAAAAAATTGGAATTATGCAAATAAATGACTAAACTATACATATCTTTTGAACTAGTGACTCCATTATTAGGCTTATATTAAGGAAGCTATGATAAGATAAAAGTTTCCATATACTTTAAAATAATTGTTACAGTACTTTTTGGGATAGCCAAAAATTGGAAACAAAGTAGATGCCCATCATTGAGTAATGGCTAAACAAAATGTGATACATGAAGGTAATGGAATATTACTGTGCTGTAAGAAATGATGTGTATAATCAGTATATATCAGTATATATATATATATATATATAGTAACTACAACAATGTGGTTGGAAAGAACAACTAAATACCAAAAAATCAAAAGTAACAAAATTGTAAAGATCAAATGGGACTAAAATGAAGGGAAATGCCCCCAACCTACCCCTTTGTGAAGGTGGAAGTTCCATAGATGTTACACATTGCATATATTTTCATACTTTTTAAAAGTATTGATCAGTTGCATTTGGATATCTTTTTCTCTCTAAATTTTTTTTTTCAAATGGAATGGTAGAAGAGAAGGAAGAGAGGAGCAATACATAGGATATAATGACCCTGTTTTAAAAAGAAAAAAACAAAACCAAAAATGTCCATAGAAATTTATTTTAAACTGTTTTTTTTAGATTTCTAAAAGATTGTAACTTTTCCAAGAGCAATCACCATTGAGTGATGAGGCTGAAGGCCAGGGTATTAATGATTGAGAAGGGAGACTGAGTGGTAAAGAAATGGAGGAAATAAGTAGAGACAGCTTTTTCCAGGAATTTTGGGCCAGAAAAGGAAGACAAATATAATAGCTTTAGAAGACAGTAAGATCCAGTGAAAGATTTTTAAGAATGGAGAAGACAGGATATGTTTAAAGAAAGTAGGGAAGGAACTACTAGGAAAAGATGGATGACTAGAGAAAGAAGAGGAATGATTAAGACAAGACAGAAGGGAATAGGATAGGATAAGGGCACAAGAAGAGGAGTCAGCCTTGTCAAGGGGAAGAGCTATCTCATTACCAGAGTTTGGAGAAAGTGGGAGATGCTGGGTGTGGTGCTGGGGTGGGGGACTGAAATGAAGAGCATGGAAGAAGAGGGAATTCTCATATATGTTTTTCTATACTTATTTCTGCCATCCTTGTATAAGCCATAATTATAACTCCAATGAACTATTGCAATTGTCTTTTAATGGGTTTTTCTAACTATTCTCTCCTAACTCTAATTCATCTTTCATACTCATACTAGATTAATTTTCTTTGTTTGCACAAAAGCTTTTTAATTTATTGTAATCAAAGTTGTCCATTTTGTATTTTATAGCGTTCTCCAGTTCTTTGGCCACACATTCTTTCCTTCTTCAAAGATCTGATAGGTAAACTATCCCTTGTTCTCCTAATTTGCTTATGGCATCACTCTTTACACCCAAATTACATATCTGTTTTGACCTTATTTTAGTATGGGATGTGAGATACAGACATATGCCAAGTTTTGGACATCACTTTGGACATCTCAGAGCCTTAATATTCCTTCAAGGGTTCTATAGGATATTACACTTTACAAAGCATCCTCAACTTCCTAATGTTCCTCTCTCAAGACTCTGGAGGAAAGAATGAGGCTGATGGCTGCATAATTTTGCCTAACAAATCCAATTTGAGAAAAAAGGATGAACAACAACAATGTTCCTCCTTCTTCAAACAATGATCTTGCTCATACTTATCTGCTTACATGGTTTATTCCTTCAATAGTATGCTAGTTCCTTGAGGACAGTGATAGTCTGATCTTTTTCTGTATCCTTGATACCTAGCAGAGTACTTGACTCATATTAGGGACTTCATATATGCTTTTTTGACTCTTAAGTGTAAAATACTTGGCCATAAGCTAGTGCTTGTCCATTCTAAACAGTTTCCAAAAGTACTTCTTTTTCCCATGGACAAACAAAATGGAAGACCAACCCCCCTACAAATAAACAAACAAACAAAGCCACAACTTAGGAGGAGGGCAAAAGAATTGAAAGGCTCATAAAAATATTTCTTAGCCAAAGATTTCCAGGATAGTAGAAAAACATAGAAAATCTTAATTTATGCCAAGTACTAGATTGTCATGGACTTAACTATCCTTAGTGGTTAACTCTCCCATTCTGTAGGCTTCAAAAAAAAAAATTGATGGGTTAAAGAACAGTCATAGAAACAATAGAAGTTTTCATCAAAGAAAAATTACAACAATGAGATGACATGGCAAAACTTTTGGGATACAACTAAAATAATCCTTAGAGTAAAATTTTTATCTCTAAATATATTTTTCAAAAAGAGAAAGAAAGCAAAAGAACAGAAATTAATTAGGCATGTGGCTGAAAACCCTAGAAAGGTAACAAATAAAAAATGCACCAACTAATATAAAAAAAAAATTCTGAAAAATCAGAGAAGAAATTAACAAAAGGTAAACTTTTCTATAAATGAAATATATTAGATGCTTTGATCTAGAATTGGAAGTCACTGACTAACTCAGATAAACCATGGTTAGGAAAATAGGGTTAGGAAAAACCCTCAGAACCGTTCATCTTTTTTCCTCATTCTTCACTATGTCATCCAAACAACCTTCACAGGAGAAAGGGCAACCCTGGCAAATAATTGCTCAACTCACAGTCTCTATTTCCCTTTTAATAGTTTCCAGCTTCCTCTGAACCCAACCAACTGCCCTTATTTTTCATCCTTCTTTTTCTGCCAAATTTGTTTTCACCAAAGTCTTTCATTGATTATCTCACTACTGAGGGATCTATCTAATGGCCAGGAAAGATCTCAAAAAGGATAAGTGCCTAATAATAATAAAATAGTAAGCCAGTTCTGGAGCCTAGGTCTGGAAAAGTCCTTCAGAAGCTACCTAGAAGTCAAATCCCAAAATGCCAGAGCTTTGAGAGACCTTGGAGATCATCTAACACAAACCATTATTTTATAGATGATAAGACAAAGGACGAATATGACATCCTCTGACTGCAAAAAGATCACTATCAGAGTCCTAGAATATTTTAGGAGATTCTATGAAATACTTATTTCTTGCACTTAATATAGCTTAATAAATCACAAAAAAATGTGCTTAATAAAAGCTTTTTTACATGGAAATCACATTATTCTTGCTGCCTCATTCTTTCATGCTTTACCTGTAGATTAAATGAAACAACAGCTTTCATCTTAAAGACATATCTCTTAGATTAAACCATTCCGGTTCCATTTAACATTTCTATGTATTCCATTATTTAAGTCAACTCATTCCATCTATTCTTTATCTCTTACACTCTTCATCTGCCTAAAAACAGCTACTATAAAATGCAAACCTTTAGAATTCAGTACTCCAGGCTAAAGAATCCCAGTTCCTTTAATGTTGCTTCATAAGTTCTATTTTCTGTATATTTCATTAGTTGACTCAACTCAAACTATCCCAGATGTGAAATGCCTTTCTTCTGTTTGGCCTCATAATTCAGATGGTTAACTGTTTCTCTCCACATTCTGTTTCAAAGATCTTCAACCTCTATGTGTGGGGGTGACTTCTTGTTTTCTTTTGGGGGTGGTGAGGAGACAATGGATCCTCTTTTGCTGTTTTGGGTTTAAATGTTTCAGCATGTGTTTGCATTAATCACATATGAGGAGCTATTCTGGCTGCCCATTTTCCCCACCCTCAATTGATTTAGTTCCTTTTTCTGCTTCTTCCAGATGCCTGCATTTAACTCTTTTTAGATTATCAGCATCTAGCCCTTCATGTAATAGATTCAAAATAGATTGAATTTTTTTCTTTCTCTAATTTTCTTGAATAATAACTGGAATTTATTTGTCTCTTTGGGATTTGTAAAACATCTAATATACATTTCCTCCAAAAATCCTTTGGAGTGGGCACAGCAAGCAATATTATCACCATTTTACAGATGAGGAAAGAAAGGCACAAAGAGATCACACAGCTAATCAAAAGCAAAATTTGAACTCGAGTGTCTCTGACTCCAAGTTGATGCTTTATTCACTCAATCACAACGATTCTCCACTTTCACTGCTTTATTCACTTCTGAATCCTGGCATCACGTCAGCTAGAGGGTTCCATGGCCTAAATGTAACTCAAAGAAAGTAGAATAAGGCAGTTCAGCAGAATAAGAAGGGCAGACCCTTACTGAACACTTTTTCCTCTGTAAAATTTATTTTATTATTATTTATGCATCGAGGCTGAGAACTGTCAATAATTAGCACCTCTTTCCCAAAGTCTATTGCAGTCTGACTTATAAGCTCAAATAGGAGAAATGTATTTCACATCTGGGATACACCCAGTCCTCTCCACTAATGAAAAGCACAGAAGACCAGGGATTATTTAACCAGAAGAAAAGCCTAGGAAGTGATTCAATCTAGTAACAAAGGTGAAAGATATGATCAGATTTTTAAAATTAAGATCCAAAAAGATACATCAAATCAAGATTCAAATTCAACAAATATTTAATGTGATATTAGGCTGGTTACTAGGGATATAGAGAGGAAAAGTGAGTCTACAGTAGCAAAGCTAATAGGAAATGTTTAGATTCAAAAGACATACACAAGTATAGCAGCTAACACATAGGTGGTATTCAGTAAATGGTCACTGATTGAATTTGGGGATACTTGGTTTACCAGTAGTTCCCACAAAAGAATCTAGGTTTTAGCTTCAAGTCCACTATATGCCAATAGTATAAAATGACATTGAGAAAATCAAATACAGTCTTAGGTTGCATTAAAATGGGGACCAAAGGAGCCAAGAGACATTCTGTGGTCTGCACTAGTCAAACCACATCTGAAGCAGTAAGTCCCATTTTGAGTGCCACATTTTAAGAGGGACACTGACAAATTGGAATGTATTTATAGGAGGGCAATCAGGATACTGAAAACACATCATATGAGAAACAAATTAATGGAAATGGAAATGTTTTGCATGGATGAAAAACTCAGAATTTTAAAGCTAAAACTGACCTTATAGATTATCAAGTGCACTGATTCTTTTTGCATATAAAGGTTCCATTTTAATATTAATAAATTAGCAAAATGAACACAGCAATTGAAAATTTTGTATTCAGTGAGTGAGAAAATACATGAAGACAGAAAGCTACCATGAGTTTAGTGCCTTTTAAAAATGAATTTGCACTTTATTCAATGCAATAATGCCTGGCACATAGATAATATATAAATGTAGCTTATTGTTATTATTTCAGTATGATGATTATATCAAGCCTAAGAATACTACAGAACATCTTTAATGAAATTCATTATCAGCAGGTAGAAAAATATCTCAAAAATTTAGTTTAACAAGTCACAGAGGAAGAATGAAGTGGATGAAGTGGATAGGTTATACATGTACAATCATTTTAAACATATTTCCATATTAGTTACGTTATGAAAGAAAAATCAGAACAAAAGAGAAAAACCACAAGAAACAAAAAGCAAACAAAAAAGGTGAAAATAATCCAAACAAACTACATATCTAGCTTATATGTAGTTATATCAATATGTGTATATATATATATGTGTGTGTGTGTGTGTGTGTGTGTGTTCACATAGTCCCACAAAAGAATCTAGGAGGTTTTAGCATATATGTATATATGCATGTGTGTATATATACATAAATGATATTCTGTTGTAAGATACACACACACACAGATAATATATACTTTTTTCTTATCCACGTAATGGATAATAAACTGGGTCTAGAATTGGATACAAGGCAAAAAATAGACTGGATTATATTTGTAAAGATGTATAGCACTTAAACAATCCTGAGTTGTTCTTCAAAACAAAACCCATCTTTTAATGCTTATATTCTTCCAGGATATTCTATAGTTGTGGATAACAGGACACAAAAATTTCCAAATAATCGAAACTGTGGAGAAACCAACAACAATGGAGAGATAATTAGTGGGCATCAACCAGTAGGTATATTGCCAACGATGATTTGTACGCAAGAAATAGAGGACAAGATATCATCTATGCAAGATATGATCAAAAAAAGATATAGTAAATCACAAGTAAATTGAGGCCATTGGTCATAAGCTCCCTTTTCTCAACTCTGTAACACTCCAAATTATTTCCATAATGTCCCCCATTTTCTTATCTTTTTGTTCATCTCTGATAAAGAGGTGGCCCTGCTCAAACTAACACCCTCTACTTGTTTTGTTAATCCAATTCCTTCCCTCCTTCTCTAGGAAACTACTCCTTCAAACATTCATTCTGATTCCCAAATTTTGGTCTCTTCTTATTTCCTGGCTTCTTCCCTGAAGAAGGGAATTCATGCCTAGAATTGGAAATTGAGTGGCGTTATGGTATGTGAATGGAATGGAATGTTATTCTTCTATAAGAAATGATGAGCAGGCTGATTTCAGAAAAGCCTAGAAAGACTTACATGAACTGAGTGAAGTGAGCAGAACCAGGAGAATATTGTACATAGTAACAACAAGATTAAATGATAATCAATTATAATAGACTTGGCTCTTCTCAGCAATATAGTGATTCAAGACAATTCCAATAATTTTGAGATGGAAAATGCCATCTGCACCCAGAGTGAAAACTATGGAGACTGAATATGAATCAAAGTATACTATTTTCACCTTTTTTGTTTGCTTTTTGTTTCTTGTGGTTTTTCTCTTTTGTTCTGATTTTTCTTTCATAACGTAACTAATATGGAAATATGTTTAAAATGATTGTACATGTATAACCTATATCAGATTGCTTACTGACTTGGGGAGGGGGGAAACAAAGGAGGAAGAAGCAAAAAAAAGTTGGAACTCAGAATCTTACAAAAATGAATGTTGAAAACTATCTTTATGTGAAATTCAAAAAATAAAAGACTATTGAGGAAAAAAATGCTTGGAAGTCACCTATCCTAAAAAAAATTAAATTAAATTAAATTAAATTTCCACTTAAAATTATTATTGTCTCTACCATTATTATTCCTCTACTATAATTACCTCTTTTCTTGCTTTCTACACTTGTTACTTTCATTTTTGTCACTTTTCATTTTATCATTTAATTTCTACTTCATATTGGAAGGAAAGAAATAAGCATTTATTAAGTACCAATTATTAGGTACCAGGGTATGGTACTAACCTAAGTGCTTTAAAAAAATATTATCTTACTGAATTCTCACAACAACCCTGTGTGTCAGGTACTATTATTATCCCCATTTTACAGTTGAGGAAACTGAGGCAAACAGAAGCTAAGCAACTTGCAGAGGGTCACTCATCTATTAAGTGGCTAAAGCTGAATTTGAACTTAGGTCTTCTGAGTAAAAGCTCAGCTTTTTATCCATTGTATAATCATTACCTTATTGGGGATGATGCAGAGGACATTTCTGTTGAGATATGAGTTAGACTAGAAATGTTACTATAGTCCCTTCAAACTCTAAAATTCTGTGATTCTCAGCCTTTTGCAATATGATTTCAAACCTCAACCCTCAATACACCTGCTGTCTCCAAGGTTACCATTAGTTGTCAATCTAATGGTCTTTACTCAGTCCTTATCCTTCTCTACTGTGCATCATGTAACAGTTAACGAAGACCTCTTCTTAGGCTTTAAAAATTTTTTAATATATATATATATTTTTAATTGACAAAAACTTATTTTCTTTCCCTCTCCAATGTCCCAAACCTTACTAAAGAAAAAAAAAAGAAGAGAGATATAGAGACAGAAAGAAAGAAAGAAGAAAAGGAGGGGAAGAAAAAGAAGAGAATAAATATGCTTGATTATATTTGTCCCTTGTAACAAATCTATTAAGTCAAATATATTCTTACATGGGGTATGTCAAAAAAAATTTCATGGCTAACATGGAGATATGTTTATATGTTTATGTATGTACATATATAACCTATCTCAGATTGCATGCTGTCTGGGAAAGGGGAAGGTAAGGGATGGAAGGAGAACTCAAAATCCTACAAAAATGAATATTGAAATTATATTTACATGTAATTGGAAAAAATAAAATATTGTTGAGGGAAAAAAAGTTTCATTCTGTGCCTTAAATATATCGTCTCTATGGCAGGAAGTGAGTAGCTTTCTTTATGACATCTGCCAGAATCATGATTAGTTTATGCAATGACCAAAATTTTTAAGTATTTCAAAGTTATATGTCTTTGTTATTATTGTATAGATCATTCTCCTGTTTGTTCACTGCATTCTGCATCAGTTTTCCAAATTTCTCTGAAATCATTCTTTTTGTTATTTTTATACAGAGCAATGATGTCACATTACCTTTATATATCCCAATTTGTTTTGTCATTCTCCATGTAATAAGTAGTAGCCTCTAGTTTCCACTCTTCGCAGTAAAAAAAGAGTTGCAATAAATGTGTTTATATATATGGGTCCAATTTTTTGAAACACAGTCCTGGTAATTTATCACTTGAGCAGCTAGGTAGAACTGTGGATAAAGTGCTGGGTCTGAAATCCTGAGTTCAAATTTGACCTCAGACACTAGGTGTGTGACACACACTTCATCCTGTTTACCTCAGTTTTCTCATCTGTAAAATTACTTGAAGAAGGAAATATCAAATTATTCTAGTATCTTTGCAAAGAAAACCTCAAATGAGATCATGAAAAATCATGACTGAAAAACTATTCAACAGCAATAGTTATTACCCTGTCAAAAGATATGTATAATTTAGTAAACTTTGGAGAACAGTTGCAAATTGCTTTCCGGATGGCTGGATCAATTCATAGCTATACCAGAAGTGCATTAATGTTCCTATTTTTCCAAAGTATCTCCAATATTTGTCATTTTACTTTTTAAAAAAAAATCAGTTTTCAATCTTAAGGTAGAACTTCAAAATTACTTTTACTTACATTTATCTAATAATTACTAGTGACTTGGAGGATTTTTCATGTGGCTATTGACAGACAACTTGGATTTCCTTTAAAAACTCCCTGCTCATATCCTTTGACTGACTTGGAATATTTTCTCATATGGTTATTGATAACTTAGTTTTCTTCCTTTGAAAACTGCCTATTCATATCCTTTGGCCATTTAGCAATTTCCTCCTTGGAGTTTCACCACACTGTTCTCTTGTTTCCCTTCCTACCTGTTTAGCCACTCTTTCTCAGTCTTCTTTGTTTGATCATCATCATTGTCCCACTACCTATATATAGGTGTACCCTAGGACTCTGACTTGTCCCCTCTTTTCTCTTTATGAATGACTTCATCATCTTCCAAGGGTTCCACTAATCTCTTTATGATATATATGTGTGTGTGTGTGTGTGTGTGTGTGTGTATGTATATATATATATGTTTCTCTCCTGAACCTCAGTCCCCCATCTCTACATCTGCCTAGTGAAGGAAGAAGAAAAAAAAGTAGGAAATAAGCATTTATTGATCATTCCACATGGATTTCAAAAGGTATTTGTGATGGAATCAACATTTTAAGCTCCTATTTCCATGCAAGTTAAGCAAATGTTCCTTAAGAGGCATTAAAAAAAAAAAAAAACATCCTTGAGACTTAATTATTTGGAGGTCAAAGCTCCAGACTGTTGACATCACTTCTTGGTTACCTGAGCATGAAATAATTGTGAGGCACTCTAATGCTTGATTGGGAAACCATAAAAGGCAACTCAGCAGCAAGGAAGTTTTGCTTAGCTGAATCAATTGGAAATGTTTTTAGTGATATCTTTGTTGAATATCCTTCTTTTGTTATAAGTGAGTAATTATTCTTTTGATAACTGTTGAATGACTTACAGGTACCTTATTTCATTCTGGTATCCAACATTAACTACCAGAGAATTGGCTTGAATCAGGTCTAGCTATGATGCCATCTCAAATTCAATATATATCCAAAAAAGCATTTATCTGCTTTCCCTCAAAAACTACTCTTTTTCCCCAACTAATTTTTTTTATTGAGGCCATCACAGTCTTCCTGTCAGCTCCATTTCAATCTTGGAGTCATACTCTTTCTTACTCTCCCCTCACACATCTCTACTCCTCTCTACTCATATAACTACCATCTCTTTGGCTCTTCAGCACTATTGTAATAGCCTTCTAACTGGTCTCTCTACTTTCACTTTCTCCTCTCTCCAAAACATGCTTTGCAAAACCACCAAACTAATATTTCTTTTAAAAAATTAATGCATTTATTTACTTAAAACCTAAATATAAAAGAAAAAAGAAAAAACATAAAAAGAAAAATACATTGTTCATGTGCATAGCAGAATATAAGAGATGATTCAAAATGTGTAACAATAAATTTCCATTTCAAGAAATCATATAGAGAGAACCATCTGCATCCTGAGAGAGGACTGTGAGCACTGAATGTGGAGAGCAACATAGTATTTTCATCTTTTTTCTTATGTAGCATGATAAATATGGAAATATATTGAGAAAAATTGCACATGTTTAACCTATATTGGATTACTTGTTGTCTGGGATAGGGGGAGGGAGGGAGAAGAATTTGGAACACAAAGTCTTGCAAAGGTTAATGTTGAAAACCAACTTTGCATGTATTTGGAAAAATAAAAAGCTATTATTATTTTTAAAATTAATCATATATACAAAAAAGAAAGCATAAATAATAATACATTATATTCAGAACTGTCCATCTTTGCTTTCTCGTACATTTTCTTTTGTTCTCTGCTATGTACTTTTTACTTCATTCTTTCCCCACCTTCTTCCACCCCTCTTCCCCCAAGCAGGCTTACAGTTAAACATAGAGATATTTATGTGTGTGAGAGTGCATAAATTAACATATATATACATAGAGACATTATACATATATGCATATATACATATACAAACATAGATAACTAGACTAATATTCATAAAGAATTTTACTCTTCTGCTTAAAAACACTATAGTAACTCCGTTTTCTTTCTAGGACAAAAATACAAACTTTTTTGTTTCACTTTTAGAAGCCTTCCCAATGTGGCTCCAGTCTATCTTTTCAGACCTGGTCCAAGTTTACTCTCCTTCCCACATTCTTCATTCCAGTCAAGCTGGCTTCTTGTTGTTCCTCATATATGAGATTCCACTCTCTCTCTCTCTCTCCCTCCATGACTTTGAATATGCTATCTATTCCCCATGTCTAGAATGCTGAGTCTCCTCATCTCTACCTTTTAGCAACCTTAACTTCCTAATTGAAGCCTATTCTGAACCTGCCTCATATGTTAGTGCCTTTCTTCTGGATATTACTCTATATGTGGTTTATATTTACTTACATTTGTATGTATTAGTCCTCTGAGAGAATATAAGCTTTTTTATCTTAATGTTTCCAACACCTAGCACAGTGCTTGGCACAAAGTATATGTGCAATGAATATTTAATACATTTCATTTAATTTAGTGAGAATAAGAAGATGACAGATAGATAGGCTGGCCAAGTGCTGTTTTGGGACCTTGAGTATCTTAAAAGTATTTGAAGAAGGCCTTCAGGGGATCATTTATTCAGATTTTATGAAAGAATGTGAACAAGAGATGCATAGGATGAGACAGCATTTGTGTCACTGGAGTAAGCATCCATATTGAAAAGATAATGAAAAAAATTTAAAAACAAAATTTTTAAAGAAAAAAGTGAAGTACCATTGCAGCACTTTAATCTTGGGGGAGTGGTCATTTCTTTTGCTATATTGCCATCCATATTAAATATCCTCCCTATATTCACTATAATGCTAATTAATTTTAGTCGATATGAATAAACTCTCACAGAGATACTATGGACCACCTGGAAGAGGAAGAGTATAAAGAAGAAAAAGTTGAACAGGAAAATATCCAAGTGAATCCATATGAAATGAATGGATTTTGGGAATTAAAAAACTTTAAGATTAAAAGTGCAGCAGCTGTGGGGTGGCATATCAGTCAGGAAGGTTCTAAATCTAAGTCTACCTTTGGCACAAACCAGGTGCCACACTTAACCTATCAGTCTGATTTTCCCATCTGTGACCCAGCTTTTCAATTCTTCTAAGTTTTAATTGAGTTGTCCATAGATATGAATGAAAGAAAAGAGAAAAAGAGAAGGGTGAGAGGAGAAAGACAGAGGAGGGAGAGAAAGATTAGAGGGATAGAGAAGAGAGAGATTGTAGGAAAAAAAAGAATAGAGAGAGAGATAGGGTAAAGATAAAAAAGAAATAGAGAGGCAGAGAGAATATTTTAGAACTAGAAGGGGACCATCTAGTCCAGCCTTAAACAAAGACTTGACTGGAGGATGTCAATGGAGAGAAATATGTATACCTTAGGGAGGTCATTAAGAATGACCTCAGGAAGACTAGCTGCTGGAGTCATTGCTTTATGGAACACAGTTTTTCCCAGTAGAGTAGCGTGGTGGAAACAGCATTGGACTTGAAGGGGAAACCTGGGTTGTTTTCATTTTTAAATAGGTCTTTGAACATAGGGTAATTTTTTTGAGCCTCAGTTTCCTCATTTGTATAGAAGGAATAAAAGTACTTATACTATCCTGTCTCACAAGCTTGTTGCAAGAAAAGCTTGGGGAAACTTAAAGGTATGGAAATGTAAGTCATTAGCTATTCCTTTCTACTTTTCCAGGGAGAACCACTATGTCCTGTTTGTGTGGCAGTAAAGGTGACATCAAAGAGACAGACATTTATTTTACCTTGCATTAAAGGTAAATTTCCTAGTCTAGTAGGGTGAGTTTATGAATTCATTCCGTATGATAAATACCAAATGTTCTTTAAGGAATCCTGCTTTCCCTGTTCATCTATTTCTGGTGTTATACACCAGTCAAAATGTCATAGGACTTCTTATCAAGGTTGTATCTGCAAAATGATTGTTGTGAAGCTACTAGGCACTCCTCTTAGAGATCAAACAAACTCATAGGAAATATTCTTATCAAAGAAAACAGAATTCTAAGTTTCAGGTTATTGTGCACATTAATATTATTTTTTCCATTGCTAGGTCACAGTCTACTTGAGGCAGCATATGTTTCTGCTGAATATATATGAAGCTTTAAGAATTGCCTCTCAAACAAATATGATTGATCTTCTCTCTCTTGATAGATTAATTTGGCCTTTACTTAGTTGTCATTTCAAATTAAAGTTCTCTGACAGAACATACACTTCCATATATATGTGTGTGTTTCTATACTGGGAAAGGAGTGGACTAAAAAGCTAGCTGATTCACTTAATTGCTTCTGGACTTTTTTGCTTCGACAAAAAATGGTATTTTTTTTTATCATTTTGTTCTTTTAACGTGAAGCATTAATATCTCTGCAATTGTTCTATCCTAATTAGATGTTCCCATATTCATTCATTATTCCTAGCTGAAATAAGAAGGCATCTCCTATTTTTATTTTCATATTCCATAACTTAAGGTCAGCTACAATATTAATGGAAAGGTCAAAATTGATAAATCATAGTTACGAAAATAACTATAACCAACAATAAGATATTTTTTATTGAATTCTGTGTACCTAAGTAACTCTGTGATCTTTATTTATATAACACCAACTCACTAAAGTACTATTACTTCAACTTCTAATCTTAGAAGTCTCCTTCCATTGGCTCCTCCCTGCCTGACAGACAGACCATAATTCAAAGCCATCTGTAATCTGGTTCCAGTGTACAATCTAAACTTCTTTCACTTTTCTTTCTATTACATACTGTATGGTCTGACCAGTCCAGACTATTAGCTGGTCTTTAAATGTGTCTCTCTCACACTCATTCACCTAGAGCAATTCAAATACTAGCTATCTTTTTCAGCCTCTGCTTCCTTTTTTGTAAAAAGAGGATAATAGTAGCATGGACCTCCCAAAGTTGTTTGGAAGATGAAATAAGATAACCTATAGTTAGTTTATATAAAAAGTACTTTGTAAACCTTAATGTGCTATAGAAATGCTAGCTATTAATATTATTATTCTCACTTTTACAACTTGCTTACATTGTTGCAAGATTCTGGAGGAGAGAGTGAGATTGGTACTGCCTCACTTAAATACAATTCACTTGCAAAAGTCAAGATATCAGTCTCCTGTTATCATTGGTCCTCTTCAAGAACAAATACAAACAAAAACAACAATAATGCAAACACCTATATCATTCTTTCCTTGCCTAAGTATCTCCCTTCACTCACTCAATTTTTACTTAGTCATTAACTCATCTGATCTCATAACATTTTCTCCCTTTGTGAACCACTTTCATGTATTCTAATCTAATTTAATTTTTAAATATGTCTAATCACTTTTATTGTACATTGTAGGCAACTTGAGGGCAGGAATTTTATATTTAGAGTGCTCCATCACCATCACCATAATTGAGAGATTAAAGTTAGTATATCATAGTTATAAAAAATAACTCTAACCCATAATAAGGTATTCTCTATCAAATTCTGTGTACCAAATCATTGTTTACTTAAATATCACATCAGCTTATTAAAATACTATTTTTCTTACTTCAAAGGTCAGAAAAGTGAATCAAAAAGAAATAAAATATTAATAAACCATTAGAAGCAAACCCCTAAACCTTGACATATCCTTTTGCCAGAGTAGACAGATGATGTTTCTTTAATGCTGAATGAAGAAATGAAATGCTCTTACCAAGATGGTCTTATGCTGTCATTGAACTTTTATATGCAAGTATGTTTGATCGTCTCAAGCGGTCTAAGTCTTGAACACATTAAAATATTCCCAGTTTCTTAAATTGTGGTTTGTGTAACTGAATGTGAAAGTCTCAAAATCATGATTTATTATCAGTAAATGTTTGATTTGTATATCTATTTTATATACCTACATAACTGTTATCTTGTAAAAATTTCTCAATGTGAAAAGAAGTTGAGTAGAAAAAGTTTAAGTTGCCATGTTATAAAATACTTCATTTTATTTCTATGTCACACTGAGAAAGTTTGTGTTCAAGTTGTTACAACATTAAGTCCAGCTTAAATATATAGAGTGTCATACTTCCCAAGTGGAGACCCTGAAAAAAGTAAAGCTATAAGCTATTACATAAATGCCATTAAAAACAGTCTCTTCATTTTTCCTTATACTCCATTTCAGTCTTCCCTCCATTCTTTGGTTGCATGCACATTAGTGAGCAAACCTCTATTGGGATGTGACAACACAGAAATGATGCTAGTCATGATGGTTCCCACAATGTGGATGAAGACTAAGCATTTTTCTGGCTTTTCACAGTCTTGTATTTTCCCAAGGTCATGAATGATGGAAATGTATTTCCATGTATTTTTATTACAATTTGGGTGACAAATTAAAATTGAGACTGAGATTGATTTGCTAAGATCATATAGATAGACTATGGCAGGATATACTTCAAATATAAGCTTCTAAAAGCCAGAGACTGTTTTTACTTGTCCTTTATAATTCCATTGCTTAGTACACTATCATAGCTAGTACTTAATAAATGCTCATTGATTAATTGGTTAGGCTGAAATCCTAGTCTTCACCAAGTCTGACCACAGTTTCTTCTTTTGAAAAAAATTATTTTCCATCTAAATACATAATTTTTTATGGTGAGCCTAATAAAAACAAAATTCTTAAGCTTTGGGTGGAAGCACAGCTGGTTATGTGCCCCAATTTAGAATATATCTAAGAAAGGACTCCCAGATGGCCCCCATGTGTCCTTGTCATTTCTTGCTTAATTCCTAGGAGAAGTGGGGAAATACAAAAAGATCTACAAGCTGCAGACCAAGAGAAGGAATATATTGCAATATATTTAGTAGATGTAACACAAACCACAAAAATCCCAAATAAAAAGAGGAGATAGAGTTATTTCTTCAACTGAAAAGTTATTCAATATTTAGAGGCTAAAGGAGGAAGGTTGCAGTAGAGAAAGAGCAAGTAAAAAGGATTTCTTCTCTTAATGAATATTAGTCATTTTTTGGAAAGCTACCTGGGATCTAAGGGAGCTACTTAGTTCTTCCTTCTATAACTCAATTTCTTTAGCTAAAAAGTGGAAATTCAACAAGAATCACAATTAAATAGTTATATGAAATATTCCCAGGATGTGTTCAATAACCTCAAAATATCAATAACTTATTGGGGATGAAAAATTCTTGACACACTTAGAATTAAAGGTTACTATTGTTTTTGATTCCTCCTTTTAACTATTCACTTTAATCACCCTACCCTAATTTCAACTTGGAAACTTTTGAAGAAAATAACCCTGAATTGTAAGCCATTCTTTGAAACCAGAAATTTTGTTGCTGGTGGTGATGCTGGTTTCATTTTGTTTTTGTTTTTTTTTTTTTTTTGTAACATATTAATGCAAAGCAATTGGTATAAAAAATTTCTATTAGAATTGCTATCTTCTGTGCAAGTAAATCTTGGTTTGGATTTTCACTGCAGCTAGGCCACAGATATACACAAGGGACTAAGTTAATTGGCAAAGCCCATTATCCAAACACAGTTTGGCAATCTCATCAATTATATTCAAAGAAGAAAGAGGAATATCAGTCAGCTCTCACCATGGGGACTGATGAGGAATGATGAGATTACCTATTGAGCAGGTTTTCCATCATTGATATTTAAGTTCCCAGTCAGACTTGCCATCCAGCATAAAGGAAAATTGTTTCATGATGGACTTATCCCAGGGGTCAAAATTATCTCTGTCCCATCTTTAAGCTGGAGAAATATTCTTGCCCTTCCCTTGCCTTTTTACTGATTTGCTCTCTGATTGGTAGCTAGAGTGTAATGAATAGAGCATTACCTGTGCAGCAAAGGGTGCAGCAAATCCCAACTCTGCCACTTAATATGTTTGTATGATCCTGAAGAGTTAATTTCACTCCTCCAGGGTTAAGTTTCCTCGGTTATAAATGAGGGGATTTGGGGTGAATCAGGATTTTTGAGATCTCCTTCCAGCTCTAAATTTTATGACATTGCAAATTTCCCAGAGACCCCACTGAATAGCAAAGTAATCTTTGATGCAGTGGATCGAGTACCTAAAGCCTAAAGTCAGGAAGATTCTTTACTCTGAGTTCAAAAATGATCTCAGGCACTTTTACCATGGGATACTGGACAAGTATCACATCAAGTAAACCCTGCTTGCTTCAGTTTCCTCATCTGTAAAATGAGCTGGACAAGAGGAGCCAAGATGGTGAAGAGCAGACAAGACTTTCTGGGATTTCCTCTGACCTTTTCTCAAACCAACAGCAGATTAAGCTTCTAAACAGGTTTTGGAGTCAAAGAATCCATAAATATTTGGAGTACAACACATTCCCAGAAGAAGATACCTTGGAAGAACTTCAGAACAGGTCTGTTTCACACAGGCAGAGGGACAGTCTGCTAAACCAGACAGCAGCATGGGGAGCCCTGGGGCAAGAGTCAGAGCGTTGCAGCTTTCCATGCACCTGGGAATCTTCTCTGAGCCTCTTAGGCTACTCTGTCCTGGTTGCAAGCAGGTGTTAGCAGATTTGCTATAAAAGGCAAATTTTAGACCACTGAGTCCCCACCCCAAGAACACCAGTCCTAGCTGCCATTATCCAGCACTGGAAATCAATCAGCAGAACTGCCCCAGGGCAAATTAAAGCAACTGTTGCCCCTTTGCATTGAACAGACCTTAAGCCTTTAAAAAAAAAAAAAAAATGAATTAAAAAAAACAAAAAGAGAACTCTCACCATAGAAAGCTTTTATGGAAAGAGAGAAGAACACACCTCAAATCCTGAGGTTTCTAAAGACAAAGCAACTCCAGATGAAGCCCCAAAGGGAGCCATGAGCTGGTCCCCATTTCACAAGGCTTACTTGGAAGATTGCATAAAGAATTTTAAAAGAGAAATATAAGTTTACCTCTCAGACCTGTGGAGGAGGAAGGAATTTGTGACCATAGAAGAACTAGAGATCATTATTGATCACAAAATAGAAATTTTTGATTATATCAAATTAAAAAGCTTTTGTACAAACAAATGCAGACAAGATTAGAAGAGAAGCAATAAACTAGGAAAATATTTTTACAGTCAAAGGTTCTGATAAAGGCCTCATTTCCAAAATATATAGAGAATTGACTCTAATTTATAAGAATTCAAGCCATTCTCCAATTGATAAATGGTCAAAGGATATGAACAATTTTCAAATGAAGAAATTGAAACTATTTCTAGCCATATGAAAAGATGCTCCAAATCATTATTAATCAGAGAAATGCAAATTAAGACAACTCTGAGATATCACTACATACCTATCAGATTGGCTAGGATGACAGGAAAAGATAATGCTGAATGTTGGAGGGGATGTGGGAAAACTGGGATACTAATGCATTGTTGGTGGAATTGTGAACACATCCAGTCATTCTGGAGAGCAATTTGGAACTATGGCTCAAAAAGTTATCACACTGTCCATACCTTTGATCCAGGAGTGTTACTACTGGGCTTAGATCTCAAAGAGATCTTAATGAAGGGAAAGGGACCTGTATGTGCAAAAATGTTTGTGGCAGCCCTTTTTATAGTGTCTAGAAACTGGAAATTAAGTGGATGCCCATCAATTGGAGAATGGCTGAATAAGTTATGGTATATGAATGTTATGGAATATTATTGTTCTGTAAGAAATGACCACCAGGATGATTTCCGAAAAGCCTGGAGAGACTTACATGAACTGATGCTGAGTGAAATGAGCAGAACCAGGAGATCATTACATACTTCAACAACAATACTATATGAGAATGTATTCTGATGGAAGTGGATATCTTTGACAAAGAGAAGATCTAATTCAGTTCCAATTGATCAATGATAGACAGAATCAGCTACACCCAGAGAAGGAACACTGGGAAATGACTGTGAACTGTTTGCATATTTATTTTTTTTCCCAGGTTATTTTAACTTTCTGAATCCAATTCTTCTTGTGCAATAAGAGAACTGTACAGTTCTGCACACATATCTTGTATCTAGGATATACTATAACATATTTAACATGTATAAAATTGCTTGCCATCTAGGGGAGGGGGTGGAGGGAGGAAAGGGAAAAGTCAGAACAGAAGTGAATGCAAGGGATAATGTTATAAAAAATTACCCATGCATATGTTCTGTCAATAAAAAGTTATAATAATAATAAAATAAATTACAATAATTGTAGATTGTATAAAATACCTGGAAATATACATGCCAAGAGACATCTAAGAAGTATATGAATCTAATTATAAAACACTTTTTATACTTATAAAGTCAGATATAAATATAGAGAAATATAAATTGTTCATGGGTAGGCAGAACCAATCTAATAAATTCTACTGAAATTTAGTTATTTATTCAAAGCCATCTAATTAAATTACCAAATAATTACTTTACTGAGCTATAAAAAAATAACAAAAATGCATATGAAAGAACAAAAGAATATCAAAGGAATTAGTGAATAAAATGTAAAAGAAGTTCTGCAGTATCAAATCTTAAACTATCCTGTAAGGCAATTATCACAATTATCTGGTACTGGCTAAGAAATAAAAAGATATATTAATAGAACAGAATTGACATTGAATATCCAGAAACAAAATATTATAATTACCTTGCATTTGACAAATGTAAAGATTTAAGCTTTGGGGATAAGAATTCATTGCTTGTCTTAAAAAAATGTTGGGAAAACTAAAAAGCAGGGATCAGGAATTTGGCTAGGTGAAGAAAGAATGGATAGCTCTCTTCACCATCATGCAGTGCTAACACCATGGTATGTCCTTGCTGATGAAATATTATGAATGTAGAGAAGCAAGGAAAATATCAGACTCTCATTAACCTATGCTCTAAAGTATAGTTCTTAACTATAATGATGAAGCATGGTTATATTGATTAATATGATGATCACGGATGATAACATAGCAGGAAAAATTGTTGTGAACCTCCTCAGCATATTAAACAAGTATGAAGAAACCAGCTCCAGATTTGATATTTGATTGAAATATTGGAAAAAGTAGCAGAATAATTTGCTACTATTTCATCAGTTTGGATTTATTGTGCCTACAACTTCAACTGGAATCATAGAGTGTGAAGAGGCAAGGTGAAAATGTAGAGGAGAAAAAAAATTTGGAGTTCTTTTTCTAAGGGTGCAAAATTGCATGTAATTGAAATGTTCCAATGAGAAGGGAAGGGGAGAGAAACAGGAAATGAGAGTGGTACACTTCAAATAAATACCTTACTGACACTGATCACATCATTCTCTTTCACTATTTTTTTTTTGGTAAGAGTGTTAAATCAGGAACAATCATGAACATGAATGCCATGAACTCCCCCACAAAATGGAGGAGAATGGATTAGTAAAAAAAGAATCTAATGACATATCTCTTTGCCTAAGGATTTGAAAGTAAAGATGAGAAGGACGTTTGTATGATGATAAAAAAAAAAAAATCAACAATATGCTCTGATTTAAAGGCCACTAAGCTCTATGACTTGAACTAGGGTGGTGGTGGTGGGGGAATATCCCCTTCAATTCTTGTTCAAAAGATGAAGAGAACAACATTTTTTTCAAAATGAAGGAAGTATGCAAGTGTGAAGAGGGATGGTCAAAGACCTAAGAAGAATGCTGTCACCAAAATAAATTAGAGAGATCATAGTCATGAAATAGTGTGGAGGGAAAGAGCTCTGAACCCAAATGTTTTGAACTAGAGTGATTTAGATTTCATGAAAACCACTTCCCCCCATATTAGCCATGTTGTAAAAAGCAAGAAAAATAAAGAAAGTGAAAAATTATGTTTCAATTTGCACTCAGAGTTCATTAGTTCACTCTCTCTCTGAAATATTACTTTCATCATGAATCCTTCAGAACTGTTAGTGAGGATAATTAAAGCATATACCTTATCACAGGATTGGGAGGATCAAGTAAAATAACACATATAAAATACCCTTTAAAACCTGAATAGCTACGTAAATGTTAGCTATTATTGTTGTTGTTACAACTTCAAAGGCTATTTTGCATTTCTTTCCACTTAGGCTTCAAAAGCTAGAATTAGATAAAACGGAGTTTGCCCTAAAGTATTACTGAGGGTGTTTCATTTGTTTAAAGGCAGCTGAGGAGAAGACAATGGTTCACTATATATATAAAGTAAAAGAAGGTTCTAATTTGCTTGGCTTTGTGAGTGCAGCAGAGGAAAAAGCTAAAAATAAGATCTTTTTTACTGATACTTATTAGTAACAAAGGGAAAGGATTATATTAAAGGCTGTCTTAGACACAAAGAGTTAACAATATTCTGAAAAGAGAAAGCTTGGTAAAGAAAAGAAGCAAGTAACTTGGGCAACTTAATGCTTTTCATGGTTTCATTACTATTGCAGGTTTAAGAAAACTCCTTCTTCAAGAGGGAAGAGAGACCAGGTAATAACTGTAGAAAAAGTTGTGCCTGAAGGGAAAAGTAGAATGCATTTACCCATACTAGAATGGGATGCAGAAAGGCAATAGTTATCCATCACCAATATAATCCCATTCCCCCAAAACTATTAGAAACAAAGAATCATGTTGGGATAATGTCTTCCTCTGGAATTTTAAATGCTGTTTTAATTGTTTTTTTCTTGTACTTTTTAAGCAGCATTTTCTAGCATTAATGTGTTTGTTTCATTTGGCTCACTAATTTTTCAATTTTGGGGAAGATTTGTTTTCTGTTGAATTTTATAGTTTTGACTTACAATCGTTGGATTTTATATTTTTGACCCACACTTTTGTTTCCTTCTGTGCTATTTTATTTTCTCCCTCATCAAAACTGATTTTTTGCTTTGAATTATGTCTCTATTTTTGAATTAATTATTTTGTCATTTTTATTTTGGATTTTCAGTATAGTTTCCTCCATGTTGTATATTCTATGACATCTCTATGTTGTATTTTCATATGGATACTTGCCATTTAATAGTGCTAGTTGCAATACTGGGTGTTATTTCATTGCCTGTTGGGGTTTTATTGCTATCTGTCAAATGCTTAGCATTCTGCTCTATAGTAACTAAGGTATAAAAATCATTATACTACTCATTTTCATATTATGATTGGATAAATATTGTCATTATTAATCAATGTTATGGAAATATGAATGTTGCATATGAAATTCATTATCATTTACTGAGAATGAATGTCAAGTGATATTTGGTGTAGACTTAGATATGAAGCTGAGGTAATTACAAAAGCATTGAGGGACTAGTTTATAGCAGAATTAGAACAAGATAATTTACTAAGGACTTTCTCTGTGAATTACCAGATTTGACCACGCAAAATTCCCTAACAAAATCCACATGGGAAAAATACTTAGAAATTGGATCACAATACTCCATCTGAACTAGAATTTGTATAAAACAAACAAATAAACAGACTGGAAATATTGACTAAAGGAACAAAAGAGCACAGCAGTTGAAACGCAGAAATAGTTCTATTGTAGAAAATTGATGTGTAGAAGAAACTGAGACAAGATTATTTCTTTCAGAATCAGACAGTTTATTTATGAAGGAGGCTAATTCCATATTCTCTGTTGACAGGAATGAAAGCTTTACCTGGCCTAAAAAAGAGGACTGGTTCCTCTAAGTCATTTAGAGGAACCTATGGGAAGGATGAAGGTTAGATCCATTATATCAAAAAGAAGTAGCTTATCAGTGAGAAAGGCAAAAATTAGGTCCCATTGTGCAGAAATGGCTTGCCTGCACATTAATATTGGGCTAAATCCATTGTGGCATACAGAAAACCACTTCCTACCCATCAGATGAGAGATGGAGAAGTTTCACTTGTTGACAGGTATAAAGCTTCAGTGCTAGTAGCAATACTAAGACAAAGATAGGAATTTTCTAAAGAAAAATTTCCCTCCTGGGAAAGACTCAGTAGAAGTCCAATCCAAACAAACAACAGAAATACTACAAGAATGATAGGTATGTAACAGAAACAAATATAAAATTTTGTAGGAAAGTATCAGAGGCTCTGCAATTGAAAATCTAAGAAATCCAAGCATAAGAAACTCTGGAATCACATATCAGAAATATCCTTACAAAAATCTAAGTAGTTCTAGAACTCTGATACAATGACTGAGGTGATGCTTTCTGAGTCTGGCAATACCATTCAGTACAAAGGGATATTGTGATCCAAATTCATATTGAAAAAGAATAACCATTTACTGAGACTGCTAGCCAAAGAAGTGGTACCCTCTGAAAGACCAATTATGAATAAACTGACCTGAGTACTGAAGCTTCACTGGAGCCTGTAATGTTTCAGTTTATGTCTCAGTTTATGAAGGAATATTATTGTTCTATAAGAAATGATGAGCAGGAACTTTCAGAAAAATCTGGAAAGTCCTCCATGAGATCAAGCAAAGTGAAATGTAACATGTACATAGTAGTAGCTACGCTGTTGGATGATCAGTGGTGAATGGCATGGCTATTCTCAGCAATGCAATGATCCAAGATTACTCTGAAGGACTTATAATGTAAAATGTTATCCATACCCAGAGAAAGAGCTGAATGTATCTGAAGCATACTTTTTAAAAAGTTTTTTAAATGTTTTATTTTCTCTAGTTATATGTAAAACAATTTTTTATTATAACTTTTTATTGACAAAACATGCATGGATAATTTTTTAACACTTCCTTCCAAAAACTTCTATTCCAACTTTTTCCCTCCCTTTCCCCACCCCCTCTCCCAGATGGCAGGTAGTCCCATACATGTTAAATATGTTATATTTATATATTATACACTATATGTATACATATTTATACAGTTGTCTTGCTATACAAGAAAAATTGGATTTAGAAAGAAGGTAAAAATAACCTGGGAAGAAAAACAAAAATGCAAGCAAACAATAATAGAAAGAGTGGAAATGCTATGTTGTGGTCCATACTCATTTCCCAGTGTTCTTTCACTGTTGTAATTGGCTCTCTTCATCACTGAACAAGTTGAACTGATTTGGAGCCTCTCATTGTTGAAGAGAGCCACATCCATCAGAATTATCATCAAGTAATCTTGTTCTTCCTGTGTACAATGATCTCCTGGTTCTGCTCATTTCACTTGGCATCAGTTCATGTAAGTCTCTCCAAGCCTCTCTGTATTCATCCTGCTGGTCATTTCTTACAGAACAATAATATTCCATAACATTCATATACCACAATTTACCCAGCCATTCTTCAGTTGATGGACATCCACTTAACCCCCAGTGGCCTCAGGAAAAAAAAAAGAGAGAGAGAGAGAGAGAGAGAGAGAGAGCTGCTGCAAATGTTTTTGCATATCTGAGTCCTTTTCTCTTTTTTGTGATCTCTTTGGAATACAGACTCAATAGTAACACTGCTGGATTGAAGGGTCTGCATAATTTGATAGCACTTTGGGCATAGTTCCAAATTGCTCTCCAGAATGGTTAGATTATTTCACAACTCCACTAACAATGCATTAGTATCCATTTGAGGTTTTCTTGACAAAGATGTTGGAGTGATTTCCATTTGCTTTTCCAATTCATTTTACAGATGAGAAAACTGAAGTAAGCAGGGTTAAGCGACTTGCTCAGAGTCACACAGTAAGTATCTGAAGTCCAATGGGAACTGGGAAGTTTAGTCTTCCTGATTTCAGATCTGGTGCTCTATCCACTGTGCCACCTACTTTATACACATTATACATTTATACACTTTTGTCAAAGTTGACCAAAAAGGAAAATGACTATCATTGAAGAGCACACTAAAAGTACTACAACAATACACAAAAGCCTCATATACTAATAAAAATCAAGTGTGGGAAGAAAATAGATACTATAAACTATACTGGTACCAATGAAGTGATCTTAAATATGGCATCTCTTGTTTTTTTTTTGTCAGATGAGGTAGAAATTGAGTTTGATCTTGGACTGAAATTTAGGCTGAGTTAGCCTCACGTACTCTGTCTTTGAGATCCTCAAACAGAGGCATAGTTATTTTTCCTTAATTTTCTATTCTCTATCATGGCAATCCATGAGAATACTTCTTGTCATCAGCTCTCAGGTCTTACCAAATACACAGATGTATAAAGCTATTATTATTGTTCAGTTGCTTTTGTCTAGCTCTTCACAACCCCATTTGGGGTTTTCTTGGCAAAAATATTGGAGTTATTTGTCATTTCCTTCTTCAGTTCATTTTACAGATGAGGAAACTGAGGCAAACAAAGCAAATTTGTCCAGCTAGTAAGTATCTGAAGCTGTATTTAAACTCAGGAAGATTTCTTCCTGACTCCAGACCTGACATTCTATCCATAGAGGCAGCGACTCATTATAAAGCTATATTCAGCTTTAGACATGATCCTGTGTTTCTTTGATGTTTTCATGAAAAACAAATCAAAAACTTTTCTGACTTTGTTCATGCTTCGAATGCAAGACATTTTCAGGAGCTGAAAGATGACCATTCCCACTGTTTTGCATAACACTAGAGATAAAGGGAAAGAAGCTAGAGAAGTACTGGTTTTATCAAGCTGAGTGACAAGGAAGCATTAAAGTTACATTTCTCACCAACTGATTCATGAGGACTTCAAGACCCAGTTTCCCTGAAGCAGTTACCGTATTAGGAGCTTGGTACTGAATAGTATCTAAATACCATTGATTTTGTAGGATCCTAAGAAGAAGCTTACTGACTCTCAAAGTAAGAATAGGTCAAAAATATTTTTTTCCTAAAAACCTGAAGTGGTACAGGGATTTTTATTATTATGTTCCTTTTTTTTCCCCCAATCAGCTCTTCAGTGTTGTAAAACTAAAATGATATGATGATTCCCCCATCTTTTCTTTTTTATTTTGAACTTAATAATAAATAAAATGAACAGGAAATTGTGGAGTAGGAAAAATTATACATGATAATAATAATCAAGTATCTACTTTATAACTTTCAAATATGTAACAAATTTAACAAGTAAATTTCAAAGCTATCCCACTAATCTATGATTCCTTCTGGCCTTCCTTCTAGAGTGGGGAGGGGAAGGAAGGAAGGAAGGAAGGAAGGAAGGAAGGAAGGAAGGAAGGAAGGAAGGAAGGAAGGAAGGAAGGAAGGAAGGAAGGAAGGAAGGAAGAGAGGGAGGGAAGGAGGGAAGAACTTTTGTAACAAAATTTACACAGACAAGGGAAAAAATGGCCTTGACTGGCCATGTCCAAAAACATGTCTTACTCTGCATATGGGGTCTATCACTGCTCTTCAGGAGACTGATAAGATGTTTCACCCTCTTAATCTCTTAATCTTAATCTCTGAAATCAAGGTCAGTCATTTTACTGATCCGAGTTCTCAATCTTTCAAGATTTCTTGGTTTTACAATGTTATTAATTTATAAATTGTACTTCTGATTCTGTTCATTTAATTTCATCAGTGAATATAAGTTCACAGTTTTGAAATAATATATAAAATGCTTTGAAAACTTTAAAGCACCATAAAGATGTTACTTATGAATTATTGTTTTCCCAATCCCTACCCCACAAGTCCTGGCACTGGATTTTTTACTGGAAATGAGGAGGAGAAACATGATTAAGCTAGATCAGGAAGTCAGGAAATATTCTCTCCTAGGACTGTACTAACACTCAAAAAATCATTCTCTTAGACTTGGGAATAAAAACTTTGAAACAGGGTTGAGCTAAAAGTCTAAGATACTATTATTCTAGTACTAGCTGTAGAAGTATATACCGCGTAAAAGCTGGAACTGCAAGTATCAAAAATAAACTGAATGTTGATGTTACAAATCAGGGAATCCTTTCCTATAGTTGTTTGTTCTAGCCTTGAAACACAGTATTCCTTGCTGATTTATTTAGACAAATAAAGTCAGATATACTATGCATTTTTATGGACCTATTGGCTAGATGCTAAATTATCGATTGATTGATTTAGTGTATAGTGAAGTCCTGCCCAGTCACAACTATACATATCCCATAAATCAAATAAGTTCTTGACTCATCTAATATGTATAAAAGGGCTGGTCAATATAAAGCTAGATTTCTGATATAATGAACACTTCCTAAATTTTCCAGTTGGCTGGAATTGGACTAAGTGAAGATTCCAGGTGATGTTATTTTAAGTGGCAAAACAGTTCTTGTTCCTATTCTTTGCAAGGAACAGGACCAGTATCTGTGTGTTTTCAAGTTGGCAAAGTATATAGTTAATCAACATTGTTTCAGGTAATAGGCTAATATTTATGAGAAATGTCCATAATGAATAGAAAGATAATTTCAGAATACTAAACTAAATTTCAAATCTCCAGCACTGGCCTACTAAGACTTTTATAGAAGTAACATGGACTTTTTCATATAATAAGGGTATGAAATAGTACATAATCACAAACCAAATTACAGAAATAAATCTATCAATTATCCCCTGCCAAAAGACTGGCTCTCTTTGCTTTTTAGTAGATGAAAGAGGTTCAAAAACAATCTTTTAGAGAAGATTCTTTAAGTTTTTTTTTTCATTTAATTTTCCACTTGGATAAATAACAAAGGCAAAGAGTAGAGAGTGAATGGTGACTAAGAATTTGTACACATTTTTCCTTATCCCCCTATCATTTTTAATGAGACTTGGACTTGCTTCATTTCACCAGACATCAAGATGACAACTGATACCTAATAATGCCACTGCACATTTTCTCTCAAACTAGTTACTCTCTCAAGTCAAATTTCCACTAAATGCTTTGTTTCTTGAATTTTTCATGTCAGCCACAAATGCCTCTGTCCAAGGCACTAAGTAAGATGTAAAATTACAGGTTTTTAGCTCTTCTGACTATTTCACTTAACGCTATAGCAATTCATGACCTACTTAAAGTACCTTATATAAGAACAACAGATTTAAAGAAACTAATTGTTCAGACCTTTTGAAGTTTCATTTTATCCAATAACACAAGTCATGAGGTAGCTATTATGCACCAAAGTAAAATCTAACAGGTAAGGTATGAATGACAAAATAATAGAAGAGCAGCATGGCCTCAACACAGAATAACATTATTGTATGAAAAATTCCAAATCTTAAAACCAGAAATATAAAAGTCAATATTAATAATAAAAATGACAAAAAAACATGATTATGTCAACATACAGAAAGAGCTTTTGACAAAATACAATTTTCATGTATGTCAAAAATGCTAAAAAGGAATTAATGAACATCTGTTTTACATATTAAGTAAAATCTATCTAAAATTAAGACACAGAATTTTATGGAATAACAATAAAAACCATAAGCCCAGGAGTAAAACAAGGATATGTACTATCCCCATTAATAGTTGATAGTTCCAGAAATGTTACTTATAGCAATAAAATGATCAAAGAAACCAAAAGAATAAATATAGGCAAATGCGAAATAAAATTGCCAAACATTTTAGATAGTTGAATGACTTTCCATAGAAAACCATAAAGGATCAATGAAAAATTAATTATAGAAATTAATAACTTTGGTAACGTTGCAAGATTTAAAATAAATCTACATAAATCATCATTTCTATATATTGCAAATAAAACCCAGCAGAAATAGAAAAATTCCACTGAAAATAAGTAGAATGTATTATGCATTTAGGAGACTATTTGATATGCCTTTAGGAAACTAACTGATATAAAAGAACTACATAAAAGCAACAACAAAATACTTTTTAATGAAAGAGACAGAATTAAATAATTGGAAATATATTCATTGCTCATGGGCAAACAAGTCAACATATTGGTTGGAGTGTGAATTAACTTGGCCATTCTGGAGGACAACTTAGGTCATACTATAATTATGTCATAGGACAACTATATCCAAAAAGTTTTTTGACTATTACTGGGTCTATACTACAAGGAGATAAAAGAAAATGAAGAAAAAAAAAAGACTTCTACGTCTAAAATATTTTAGACAAAATATTTATAACAGCTCTCTTTGGAGAGGCAAAAACTAGAAATTAAGGGTTACCTTTCAAATGGGGAATGGGGAAGGGAGAGAGGGAGGAAGGGAGGGAAGAAGGAAGGAAAGGAGGGAGGGAGTAAAGAAGGGAAGGAGGAAAGAAGGGAGGGAGGGAGGAAAGGTGGGAGAGGAGGAAGGGAGGAAAGAAGGGAGAAAAAAAGCATTTATTAGGTGCTTATTTTGTACAAAATGCTAGTATAAAAGTATGTCAGTCCCTGCTCTCAAGCAACTCACATTCTTTTTAGCAAAAACAACATATTTGTAAAGTTTGAGCTGCAAAAGAGATTGAAAGGTATTACATTCCTTAGAGTGCAGTGGTGATGCATAATGTAATGGATCTTCTTTAATGTCATTTGCAGTTACAAAATCCTATCAATCTCTGATATTAAATTGATAACAATTTGGTGGGGTTTTTTTCCTTTTTTTTTCTTTTTAGTCTTCAAAAGATGTGGTGGCAACAGGAACAGTTGCCAAAATGCACCTCTGCAGTTGCTTCCCAGAATGATGGCTTTCAAAGCATTGCTATTCCCAGAGATCTTGGGTTCTTGGTCCAGAGCTGTCTGTTAGGATATGAAGGGAGATAGTGATAAAAGTGGTAATGATGGATTTACTTGATTAGTACATGTTGCCTCCCATTTTGCCCTCAGGGTACCCTGCTGCTTCAGCAAGGCTAATTTGTCTGTGGTTTCTAATCAAGAAATGCAAGAAAATATCACAAGTCATTTCTCCCAATGAGGTTGGCAAAGAGAGATAAGTCTGCAAATAGTGGGAATAGGATCTATCCAAGAAAGCTTCAATATGACTAGTCTAGACCTTTCCTCCAAAAGTGAGCAGTGTTTGGCTCTAACATAAGTTCAAAATCAGAAAGTAGATATATAAAATGATCAAACAAACAAAAAAGAATTCTACTATTAAAAAAAGATATTATGGTAACAGGAATACTCAAGATACAAATCCAGAAGAAGAGAATGACTATACAACTTGAATATGCAAAGCAGCAGAGAAAACCATGGAGGTGGCATAGATTCAACCAGAATTCCTAAAAGAGATTAAACAAGAGGTTAACAAACAGATTTTAGAAGTCTCTGTAAGTGAAATAAGAGCATAAGAGGAAAAAATTAGAAAACAAATGAGAGCTATAGAAGAAAGAATTGGGCCAATTTATTAATTGGCCCAAGAAGTATAAAATCTTACTCAAGCAATACATTTCTTGAAAATGAGAATGAACCAAAAAGAAGCTAATGACTTCATGAGACAATAATATTAAAACAAAGTCAAAAGTCTAAATTTTTTTTAATATGTGTGCATAGTATCTCATAGTAAAAACAACTAATCTAAAAAACAGATTTTGAAGAAAAAAATTTAAGAATCATTAGACTACTTGAATATCATCACCAAAATAGTTTAAGTATTATATCTCAAGAAATCCTAAAAATAAAACTGCCCAGATCTCTTAGAACCAGAGGGTCAAGTAGAAACAGAAATTCTAAAATCAAAACTCTCAGGAACATCATAGCCAAAATCCAGAATTCCATATCAAAGAAAAAAAATACTACAAGCAGGCAGAAAGTAATTATGTACCAAGAAGCAATAGTCAATATCACACACAATTTAGCAGAAACCATTATAAAGGAGTAGAGAGCTTGGGATATGAGATTCCAGAATGCAGAAAAATATACACTTAACAGCCAAGAATCACTTCCTTAGCAAAGCTGAGTATAATACTATAGTATGAAAAACATATTTTTAATAAAATAGGACTTCCAAACTTTCCTGATAAAAAACAAGAACCACATAGAAATTTTGAAGTGCAAACATAACAGTGAAAAGAAACATAAAGACGGCATAGTCAAGATGCAGGAGACTATTCAGGTTTTTATCTGATCTCCTTCTAGCATCTCTTAGATCAACACTAAATTAAGTCTCTGGAGTGGTTTTGGAGTAACAGAACCCACAAATTTTTGGAGTGTAACAAATTTCCAGCAAAAGATACTTTGGAAGAATTCAGAAAAGGTCTGTTTCAATCAAGCATGGGAAGAGGAGTCTGATTGCAGTTACAACAGCTTCCTAGTACTAGAGAATCTACCAGGAGGCTCTTAGCCAAAATACAGCAGTGTTGGCTACTCAATCCTGATTCAGAAGCCAGTGAATCAGCAGATTAGCTGTGAGACATCCAACACAAGTGGAAAAGGCAAATAGATATATAAATTATATAGATATATAAAAATATACCTCTGAACCTCAGAATGAAACTTTGCGATGTCCACCCAAGACTGGATTCCATGGGCAGTGTAAAGCTACTGTCCCTTGTAGAGGAAGCTCGGGATAATCTCCTTTTTCCCCTAAGAGCAGACCTCACTTTTATTTATTTATTTTTTTAATAGCCTTTTATTTACAAATTATATGTATGGGTAATTTTACAGCATTGACAATTGCCAAACCTTTTGTTCCAATTTTTCCCCTCCTTCCTCCCACCCCATCATCCCTAGATGGCAGGATGACCAGTAGATGTTAAATATATTAAAGTATAAATTAGATACACAATAAAGATCAAACCGTTATTTTGCTGTACAAAAAGAATTGGACTCTGAAATATTGTACAATTATCCTGTGAAAGAAATCCAAAATGCTGGCAGGCAAAAATATAGGGATTGGGAATTCAATGTAATGGTTCTTAGTCATCTTCCAGAGTTCTTTCACTGGGCGTAGGGGTTCAGTTCATTATTGCTCCATTAGAACTGGTTTGGTGCATCTTATTGCTGAGGATGGCCAGGTCCATCAGAATTGGTCATCATATAGTATTGTTATTCAAGTATATAATGATCTTCTGGCCTTGCTCGTTTCACTCAGCATCAATTCGTGTAGGTCTCTCCAGGCCTTTCTGAAATCATCCTGTTGGTCATTTCTTACAAAACAATAATATTCCATAATATTCATATACCACAATTTATTTAGCCATTCTCCAATTGATGAGCATCTACTCAGTTTCCAGTTTCTGGCCACTACAAAGAGCAGACCTCACTTAAAAAAAAAAAAAATGGGCAAAAAAGCAAAAAGAACTCTGACCATAAATAGCTTTTATGGAGACAGAGGATAGACCTCAAACCCTGAGGATACTAAAGTCAAAGTATCTCCAGATGAAGCCCCAAAGAGGGATATGAGCTGGTCCCCATCTCACAAGGCTCTCTTGAAAGAATTCAAAAAGGATCTTAAAAGATAGAAGAAAAATAAGGAAAGGAAATAAGAATTTTGCAAGCAAGTTAGAAAAAGGAAACACAGAAATTATCGGAAGAAAACTCCTTAAAAATAGATTTAATGAAATGGAAAAATAATATAACTCTTTACAAAATACATTTGATAAAATAGAAAAAGCAAATAACTCCTTATAAAATAGATTTGATGAAATGAAAAAAGCACATAACTCATTACAAAATATATTTGAAAATGAAACCAATTCATTGAAAAACAGAATTTGTGAAATGGGAAAAAAAAATCTAATGGACAAAACACCTCATTTAAAAGTCCAATTACCCAAATGCAAAAGGAGATTTAAAAAATCTAACTGAAAAAATAATTCACTAAAAATTAAAATTGAACAAATGAAAGTGAGTGACACAAGGAAATTTCAAGAGTCTGTCGAACAAAACCAAAAATTTGAAAAAAAAAGAAAAAGAAAATGTAAAATACTTCATTAAAAAAACAACTGACCTGAAAAATAGAGTCAGAAAAGATGATCTAAGAATTATTGAACTACCTGAAAACCTGAAAAAAAATTATTGAACTACCATGACAAATAAAGAGCCTAGACATCATCTTTCAGAAAATCATCAAGGAAAACTACCCTGATGTCTTAGAATCAGAGGACAAAATAGCCATTGAAAGAATTTACCAATCACCTCCTGAAAGAGATCCCAAAATGAAAACTCTAAAGAACACTGTAGCTAAATTTCAGAATTATCAGTTCAAGGAGAAAATATTGCAAGCAGCCTGAAAAGAACAATTCAAAAATCAAGGAGCCACAATCAGGATTACCCAGGATCTAGCAGCATCCACTTTAAAGGATTGAAGGATCTGGAATCTGATATTCTGAAAGTCAAAGGAACATGGATTGCAGCCAAGAATCAATTATCCAGTAAAATTAAGAATTATCTTTCAGTTGGATGCCCATCAATTGGATAATGGCTGAGTAAATTGTGGTATATGAATGGTATAGAATATTACTGTTCTGTAAGAAATGACCAGCAGGAAGAATACAGAGAGGCTTGGAGAGACTTACATGAACTGATGCTAAGTGAAATGAGCAGCACCAGGAGATCATTATATATTTCAACAATGATACTGTATATGAGGATGTATTCTGATGGAAGTGGATTTCTTCAACAAAAAGAAGATCTAACTCAGTTTCAATTGATCAATGATGGACAGAAGCAGCTACACCCAAAGGAAGAACACTGGGAAATGAATGTAAACTGTTCGCATTTTTGTTTTTCTTCCTGGGTTATTTTTACCTTCTGAATCCAATTCTTCCTGTGCAACAAGAGAACAATTCGGTTCTGCACACATATATTGTATCTAGGATATACTGTGACATATTTAACATGTATAGGACTGCTTGCCATCTGGGGAAGGGGGTGGAGGGAGGGAGGGGAAAAGTCGGAACAGAAGTGAGTTCAAGGGGTAATGTAAAAAAATTACCCAGGCATGGGTTCTGTCAATAAAAAGTTATAATTATATATAATCTTACAGGGGAAAAGATGGACATTCAATGAAACAGGTGAATTTCATTTATTTCTGATGAAAAGACCAGACCTGAATAGAAAATCTGATCTTCAAATACAGAACTCAATAGAAACATAAAAAGATAAAAAGGAAAGGAAAACTTTCCTTTTTTAACTTTCTTTTAAAAGTTAAAAGGCTTACATCCCTATATGGGAAGATGATATGTTTAATTCTTGAGATCTGTATCTCTGTTATGAGAATACTTAGAGAGGGTAGGTATTGTTTGACTTTATTGTGATTATATGAAAAAGAAACTAGAGTAGGAAAGGATATTCTACTGTAAGAAGATAAAAATGGAGTTAAAATGGGGTCAATTACATCTAATGAAGAGGCAAAAAAAGACCTATTACAATTGAGAGAAAGAAGAAAGGGGGAGGAGCATTATGTGAACATTACACTCATCAGATTAGGCTCAAAGAGAGAATATCAGACATATTTAGATTGCAGAGAAACTTGTCTCACCCTATAGGGAAGTAAGAAGGAAAAGGGAAAAGAAAGGGGGGAGGCTAATACAAGGGAGAATAGAAGAAGGGAAAGACATAAGAGGGAAAGCATGTAAAAGAGGAAGACTATTTGAGGGAGACTGTAGTCAGAAGCAAAATACTGGGGAGGAGAGGAAAAAGAAAAGTATAACTTGGGAAAAACAAGGAGGCAGGAAACATAAAATTAGTAATTTTAACTGTGAATATGGATGGGATGAACTTTCCCATAAAATGGAAGCAAATAGCAGAATGGTTTAAAAGCCAGAATCCTACAATATGTTGTTTACAAGAAACACATTTAAAGCAGATTGATACACTCAGAATAAAGGCAAAAGACGAGCAGAATCTATTATGCTTTAGCTAAAGTAAAAACAAAAACAAAAACAAAAACAACAACAACAACAACAACAAAAACAATCTACATCTCAGATCAAGGAGAAAACAAAAATAGATCTAATTAAAAGAGATAAGGAAGGAAACTACATCTTGCTAAAGAATACCATAGATAATGAAGTTATATCAATACTAAACATATATGCACCAAATGGTATAGTATTCAAATTCCTAGAGAAGAAGTTAAGAGAGCTGCAAGAAGAATTAGACAGCAACATTATACTAGTGGGGGATGTCAACCTTGTTCTCTCAGAACCAGATAAATTGAACCACAAAATAAATAAGAAAGAAGTTAAGGAGGTAAATGGAATTTTAGAAAAATTAGGTATGATAGACTTTTGGAGAAAATTAAATGGAGAGAAAAAGGAATACACTTTCAGTACATGAAACCTACACAAAAACTGATCATATATTAGAGCATAAAAATCTCAAAATCAAATGCCAAAAGACAGAAATAATAAATGCATTTTTTCAGATCATGATGCAATAAAAGGCCAGGGGAAAATAGACCAATTAATTGGAAACTAAATTTTTTAAAGAATGAGTGGATGAAACAACATTTATAATAGTATTTATACCAATAATGCAGGGCTGATTCAATATTAGGAAAATTATTTGCATAATTGACTATATCAATAACCAAACTAACAAAAATCATATGATTATCTCAATAGATACAGAAAAGGCATTTGACAAATTCTAATTAAAGCATTTCTTATTAAAAACACTAGAAAGTATAGAAATAAATTGAATTTTCTTAAAATGATTAGTAGCATCTATTTAAAAACATCAGCAAGCATCATAAGTAATGGGAATAAACTAGAACCATTCCCAATAAGATTAAGGATAAAAGAAGGTAGCCTACTATCACCATTACTATTTAATATTGTATTAGAAATATTAGCTTTCTCAATACGAGAAGAAAAAGAGATTAAAGGAATTAGTAATGAGGAAACTAAATCATCACTCTTTGCAGTGGTATATTTAAAGAATTCTAGAGAATCAACTAAAAAATTATTAGAAACAATTCACAACTTTAGAAAAGTTGCAGAATACAAATAAATCCACATAAATCATCAGCATTTTTATATATTACCACTAAAGTCCAGCAGCAAGAGATTCAAAGAGAAACTGCATTTAAAATAATTGTAGATAATATAAAATATTTGAGAATCTACTTGCCAAAGCAAAGTCAGGAACTATATGAACACAAATATAAAACACTTTCCACACAAAGAAACTCAGATTAAATCAAATGGTAAAATATCAAGTGCTCATGGATAGACCAAGTTAATATAATAAGAATGACAAGTTAGTATAATAAGAATACTACCTAAATTATTCTACTTATTTATTCAGTGCCATGCCTTTCACACTCCCAAGAAATTATTTTACAGAGCTAGAAAAAAATAATAACAAAGTTCATTTGGAAGAACAAAAGCTCAAGAATTTCAAGGAAATTAATGGAAAAAATGCAAATGAAGATGGCCTATCTGTACCAGACCTAAAACTATATTATAAGGCAGCAGTTATCAAAACCATTTGGTACTGGCTAAGAAATAGAGTGGTTGATCAGTGAAATAGATTAGGTTCACAGGACAAAATAGTCAATGACTATAGTAATCTAATGTTTGACAAACCCAAAGATCCCAGCTTTTGGAATAAGAACTCACTATTTGACAAAAACTTTTGGGAAAATTGGAAATTAGTATGGCAGAAACCAGGCATTGACCTACACCTAATACTGTATACCAAGATAAGGTTGAAATGGATTTATGACTTAGATATAAAGAATGATATTATAAGCAAATTAGAAGAGCAAAGTATAGTTTATCCCTCAAATCTGTGGAAAAGGAAGGAATTTGTGGCCAAAGAAGAACTGAAGTACCTTATTGAACACAAAATGGATAGTTTTGATTATATTAAATTAAAAAGGTTTTGTATGAACAAAACCAATGCGAACAAGATTAGAAGGGAAACAATAAACTGGGGGGAAATTTACATTCAAGGATTCTGATAAAGGCTTCATTTCTAAAATATATAGAGAATTGATTCAGATTTATAAGAATTCAAGCCATTCTCCAATTGATAAATAGTCAAAGGATAAGAATAGACAATTTTGAGATGAAGAAGCTAAAACCATTTGTAGTCATATTAAAAGTTCGTCTAAATCACTATTGCTCAGAGAAATGCAAATTAAGACAATTCTGAGGTACCACTACACACCTCTCAGATTGGCTAGGATGACAGGAAAAGATAATGATAAATGTTAGAGAATGTGAGAAAATTGTTACAATAATATATGGTTGGTGGAGTTACAAATGATCTAACCATTCTGGAGAGCAATTTGGAACTATGCCCAAAGGGCTATCAAACTATCCATACCCTTTGATTCAGCAGTGTTCTTACTGGACTTATATCTTAAAGCGATCTTAAAGGAGGGAAAGGGAACCACATGTGCAAAAATGTTTGTGGCAGCCCTTTTTGTAGTGGCTAGAAACTGGAAAGTGAGTGGATTTCCATCTATTGGAGAATGGCTGAATAAGTTATAGTATATGAATATTATGGAATATTATTGTTCTAGAAGAAATGATCCTCAGGAGGATGATTTTAGAGAGATCTGGAAAGACTTACATGAATGAATGCTAAGTAAAGTAAGCAGAACCAGGAGATCATTGTAAACAGCAAAAGCAAAATTGTATGACCAATTCTGATGGATGTGGCTCTCTTCAACAATGAGATGATTCAAACCAGTTCCAATTGTCCAGGAATGAAGAGAGTCATCTACACCCAGAGAGAGGACTATGGGAACTGAGTGTGGATCACAACATAGTATTTTCACTCTTTTTATTATTGTTTGCTTGCATTTTTGTTTTCTTTCTCAGTTTTTTTCTTTCTAGATACAATTTTTCTTGTATAGCAAGATAACTGTATAAATATGTATACATATATTGGATTTACATATAATTTAACATATTTAACATGTATTGGGGGAAGGAGGGGAAAATTTGAAACAAAAAGTTTTGCAAGGATGAATGTTGAAAAAATTACCCATGCATATGTTTTGTTAATAAAAAGATATAATAATAATAAAAAACAATGAGATGATTCAGGCCAATTCCAATGATCATTTGCACCCAGACAGAGGTATGTGGAACTGAGTATGGATCACAATAGCGTTTTCACTCTTTTTGTTTTTGTCTGCTTGCATTTTGTTTTCTTTCACATTTTTTTTTCCTTTTTGATCTGATTTTTTTTTTTTTGTGCAGCATGATAATCATGGAAATATATATAGAAGAATTGCACATGTTTAACATATATTGGTTTACTTGCTGTCTAGGGGGAGGAGGTGGGAAGAAGGAAGGGAAAAATGTGGAAGACAAGGTTTTGCAAGGATGAATGTTGAAAATTATCCATGCATATATTTTGAAAATAAAAAGCTTTAAGAAAAAAGAAAAGAAACATAAAAAGGTAAATACAAACAATGATCAAAGACTAAACAAGAATAAACTGCTTATATTCTCATAAAGGAAGATTTTATATATATACATATCATAGAGGGAGTGTAATTATAAAGAAAACCTAGGAGTGGTTCTATTTTGATTATCTTAAAAGAATAGAAAAGGAAGAAGAAGAGGTGGGGAGGGAAGGGAAGGAAGGTTAGGAAAAATTATTTCACATAGCAGGAGTGAGAAATAGAAATCCTTATGAACAAGGAAGAAGGGTTAGGGACCAACTAACGCTTGAACCCCATTCTCATCTAAACTAATCAAAAAAGGAAAACACACATACACAGTTGGGTATAGAAAGGGAAATAGGTGAGAAAGGGGAGAATAGAATAAGAGAGGAATTAGCCATAAATAAAACAAATTCTAAGGAAGTAAAAAAAAAATTATAGTTCTTTTTGAGGTGGCAAAGAATGAAAATTTAAGTACCCATCAATTAGGAAATGGCTGAACAGCCATTGAACAGGTTATGAATTATAAATATAATTGAATATTAATGTGTTATAAGAAATAATGAATGGGATGATTTCAGAGACCTAAAAGAATTACATGAATACACAGTGACATGAACTAGAACAATTTATATGACAATAATATTATGATGACAACTTTTTTTTGATTGTTTACATGTAGGATTAAAAAAAAATTTAATAGCTTTTCATTTAGAAGTTATATGCATGGGTAATTTTACAGCATTGATAATTGCCAAACCTTTTGTTCCAATTTCTCCCCTCCTTCCCCCGGCTTGCTCCCCCAAGATGGCAGGATGACCAATACATGTTAACTATATTATAGTATAAATTAAATACAAAATAAGTATACATATCCAAACTGTTATTTTGCTGTACCAAAAGAATCAGACTTTGAAATATTATACAATTAGCCTGTGAAGGAAATAAAAAACGCAGGTAGGCAAAAATATAGGAATTGGGAATTCAATGTAATGGTTCTTAGTCAACTCCCAGAGTTCTTTCGCTGGTTCAGTTCATTACTGCTCCATTGGAACTGATTTGTTTCATCTCCTTGCTGAAGATGGCCAGGTCCATATGATGACAACTTTTAAAGATTTAGAACATCAACATGACTATGACAGAAAAGTAATGATGAAACAAATTACCTATCCCCTATTATCAATAAGAGACTCAAAGCATAAGATTCTCTCTCTCTCTGATTGAATGTAGAAATTTGTTTTGACTTATACACATCTCTACAGTTTATTTTTCTTTAATTTTTTTTCAGTATCTAACCTTCTATTCCCTTCCCTCCCAACCTTTTCCATTCTTTTAAGATCATCAAAATAGAACCACTCCTAGATTTTCTTTATGATTAAACTCCTTCTATGATCCCTCACTTCCCTATATGAAAATATGAGCACTTTATTCTTGTCTAGTCTTTTATCATTATTTGAATTTACCTTTTTATGTTTCTCTTCACTGCTGTGTTTACATTTCAAAATTTCTATATAGCTCTGACTTTTAATCAGGAAAGCATATTAGTCCTATTTCAAGATATATTTAAAGATAACTTTTTTACTCCTGTGGTATTATACTTAGTCTTGCTGAGAAAATGATTCTTGGCTGTTAAGTGTATATTTATTGCATTCTGGAACATCATATTCCCTGTCATTTTCATTTAAGGGATGAAGGAAAGAAGGATAAATTTTTGTTGATTGAAAAAGTCAAATAAAAAAAAGTTTTAGAAATTAAAAAATAAGAGCCATTCCCCAAATGATAAGTGGTTAAAAAAAAAAAAAAGCTTCAATGGAAGAAAATTAAGCTATGTGTACTTTTTTTAAGTGTCAGCTAACTTTTTTTTAAAATAGCTTTTGATTTACAAGACATATGCATGGGTAATTTTTCAGCATTGACCTTTGCAAAATCTTTAGTTCCAACTTTTCCCCTCTTTCCCCTGACCCCCTCCTCTAGATGGCAGGTAGACCAATACATGTTAAATATGTTAAAGTATATGTTAGATACAATATATGTCTACATATTTATACAGTTATCTTGCTGCACAAGAAAAATTGGATTTAGAAATAAGGTAAAAATAACCCAAGAAGAACAAAAATGCAAGGGAACAAAAACAGAAGGTTTGGAAATGCTATGTTGTGGTCCACACTCATTTCTCATAGTTCTTTTGCTGGGTGTAGCTAATTCTCTTCATTATTAAACAAATGGAACTGATTTGGTTCATCTCGTTGTTGAAGAGAGCCACATTCATCAGAATTGATCATCATTTAGTATTGTTGTTGAAGTGTGTAATGATCTCCTGGTTCTGATCATTTCACTCAGCATCAGGTCATATAAGTCTCTCCAAGCCTTTCTGAAATTATCCTGCTGGTCATTTCTTACAGAAAAATAATATTCCATAACATTCATATATCATAACTTATTCAGCCATTCTCAGCCATTGATGGGCATCCATTCAGTTTCCAGTTTCTTGCTACTATAAAAAGGGCTGCCACAAACATTTTTGCACATATAGGTCCCTTTTCCTTCTTTAGTATCTCTTTGGGATATAAGCCCAGAAGTAACACTGCTGGATCAAAGGGTATTCACAATTGATAACTTTTTTGGGCATAATTCCAAATTGCTCTCCAGAATGGTTGGATGCATTCACAGTTCCACCAACAATGCATCAATGTCCCAGTTTTCCCACATCCCCTCCAACATACATCATCTTTTCCTGTCATCCTAGCCAATCTGACACGTGTGTAGTGGTATCTCAGAGTTGTCTTAATTTGCATTTCTCTAATCAATAATGATTTGGAACATCTTTTCATATGGTTAGAAATAGTTTCAATTTCTTCATTTGAAAATTGTCTGTTCATATCCTCTGGCCATTTATCAACTGAAGAATGGCTTGAATTCTTATAAATTAGAGTCAATTCTCTATATATTTTGGAAATTAGACCTTTATCAGAACCTTTGACTGTAAAAATGTTTCCCCAATTTATTGCTTCCTTTCTAATCTTGTCTGCATTAGTTTTGTTTGTATAAAAACTTTTTTACTTGATATAATCAAAATTTTCTATTTTGTGATCAATAATGATCTCTAGTTCTCTTTGGTCACAAATTCCTTCCTCCTCCACAGGTCTGAGAAGTAAACATAGAATACTATGTTCTTCCAATTTATTTATAATCTTATTCTTTATGCCTAGATCATAAACCCATTTTGACCTTATCTTGGTGTATGGTGTTAAGTGTGGGTCAATGCCTAGTTTCTGCCAAACTAATTTCTAATTTTCTCAGCAGTTTTTTTGTCAAACAGTGAATTCTTATCCCAAAAGCTGAGGTCTCTGGGTTTGTCAAACACTAGATTATTGTAGTTATTGACTATTTTGTCCTGCAAACCTAACTTATTCCACTGACAAACTAGTCTATTTCTTAGCCAATATCAAATGGTTTTGGTGACCACTGCTTTATAATGTAGTTTTAGATCTGGTATAGCTAGGCTACCTTCATTTGCTTTTTTTTTTTTTTTTTTTTCATTAGTTCCCTTAAAAGTCGTGACCTTTTGTTCTTCCAGATGAATTTTTTTGTTATTTTTTCTAGGTCATTAAAATAGTTTTTTGGGAGTCTGATTGGCATAGCACTAAATAAATAGATTGGGTAGTATTGTCATCTTTATTATATTCATTTGACCTATCCAAGAGCACTTAATATTTTTCCAATTGGTTAGATCTGACTTTATTTGTGTGGAAAGTGTTTTGTAGTTTTGCTCATATAGTTCCTGACTTTCTCTTGGCAGATAAGAGTCCCAAATATTTTATACCATCAGCAAGTTATTTTAAATGGAATTTCTCTTTGTGTCTCTAGCTGTTGGATTTTGTTAGTGATATATAAGAACGCTGATGATGTATGTGAATTTATTTTGTATCCTGCAACTTTGCTAAAGTTGTGGATTATTTCTAATAGCTTTTTAGTAGAATCTCTGGGGTTCTCTAAGTATACCATCATATCATCTGCAAAAAGTGATAATTTGGTTTCCTCATTACCTACTCTAATTTCTTTAATCTCTTTCTCAACTCATTGCTGAAAATAGCATTTCTAATACAATACTGAATAATAATAGTGATAGGGCAACCTTGTTTCACCTTGTCTAGGCTCTTTTTTTCATTATGGTTTTCAGGGAGCCCAATAATCCTTAGATTATCTCTCCTAGATCTATTTTCCAGGTCTGTTGTTTATCCAAGTAGATATTTAACATTTTTTTTTTGTTTTGCTTGACTAATTCTTAGTGTCTCAATGAATCATTCATTTCCATTTGTTCAGTTCTGATTTTTAATAAGTTATTTTCTTCATTAACTTCTTTTTTTTTTTAACTTCTTTTTGTATATATCCAATTGAGTTTTTAAATGAGTTGTTTTGCTCTATGAAATTTTTTCCATTTCACTAATTTTTTTTTAATGAGTTATTTTCTTTTTTCCAATTCACAAATCCTACTTTCCTGGGAGTTCTTTATCTTTTCCAATTCACAGATTCTGTTTCTCTGGGAATTCTTTACCTTTTCCAATTCACATTTCAGGAAGTTATTTTCTTTTTCCACTTTATATGCCTTTTCCGTACTCTCTTGCAGAGCTTCTCTTTCCTTTCCCCATTTTTCTTTTAGCTCTCTTTTATGATCTTTTATAATTTCTTCTAGGAGAGTCTTGTGTGATGGGGATCAGGCTATATATCCCCTTGGGTTTTCGTCTGGAGACAGTCTGTTATTAGTCTCAGGGTTGGAAACCTGCTCTCTTTCAGTATAGAAGCTATCTATCGTTAGAGCTCGCTTTGCTTTTTTAGTCATTTTTTAAAAAACCCTTGGAGTCTGCCTTTAGGTCAAGGAGCTTCTCAGCTTCCTCTACAGAACAGGGACAGACAATGAAGGACAGTGGCTGTCCTGCAAACAGGCTGTGAAGAGCGGCTGCTCTGTGATTGTGCTGAATCACTCCTGGTGTTGGGTGGATGTGACCAGGTCCTGTTAAAACTCTGGCGTTTTGGGGTACACTCTACCTTTAGCGTTTGTGTAACTTTTCTGCTGATTGACTGCTTTGTAACCAAAGCAGAGCAGCCAACGTGTGGTATAGTCTCCCTGCAAATTCTCCACCTATGGAGACTGCACCCCACTCCCAGTCCGCTCAGCATGGGCTAGCCTCCGTGTTCTGCCTCCCTGCCTGCACTGGCCCCCTCCCACCTGATCAAGACAGACCTTTTCTGGTGATCTTCCAAGTTATCTTCTGCTGGTAATTTGTTGTACTACCAATATTCATGGATTCTATCAGTCAAGCACGTTTTCAGAGGCTGAATTTGATAATCAATAAAGTATTAGCTGTGAATGCCTTTGCATTCTGAGGGAGCTCAGGATGAAGCATGTATCCTCTCCGCCATCTTTGACTCCTTTCAAGCTATGTGTTCTTAAAGAATGTACCATGTCAATATTATAGAAATACAAACTAAATAAATTCTCAGGTTCCACTTCATACTAACCAGATTTGCAAAGTTGAAAAAATGGGAAAATGATAAACATTGAAGGAACTGCATGAAAATATGCACTCTCAAGACAAACAGTGGAACTGTGAATTGGTTTGGGACATTTTGGAAATCTAGTTAAAACTGTATTTGTTCAAATAAGACTTGTATTAATTGATAGCTGGGTGATGTGAACAAATCAGAACAATTCATACCACAACATCGTTGTAAAGGAAAACATTTAAAGACTGAAAAACTTGGATCAATTTAATGATCAAACATGATTTTAGAGAAAGATCTACCTATCTACTTCCTAACTGAGAAGTAATAAATTAATAGGCAGAATGAGCAACACATTATTAAATGTGGGGGGATGCACTACAGAGAACAGAAGGAAATCCTCAGGATAATTTTCAAAGTAACATAATTATTATTTGTGTTTAAAGCAAACAATACAAAACAGATTTAGTTTCATGTAGAATCCTATTTTGGTGTTATGGCATACACATAGAAATGGTCATTTAATGGTATTTAAATTCAGAGTAAAATAATTTTAAGTAAGATGTAATTTTTTTGTATGTTTTAATATTTTTGTTTTCCCCAGTTATATGTAAAACAATTTTACATGTTTTTAAAATGTTGAGTTCTAGATTCTCCGCTTTCCTCCCTACACACACCCAATGAGGTCCACATGAAGTTGTGCAAAACATTTCCATAAGCCATGTTGCAAAACATAAGTCTACCCCGCCTCTCCAAAAAAACACCTTCAAGAGGAAAAAAAAAAGAAAAGTATGCTTCAGTCTGTATTCAGACATAATCTTTCTCTGGGGATAGCATTTTTTATCATGACTTTCAGAGTAGTCTTGGATCATTGTATTGCTGAGAAAAGCAAAGGCATTCACAGCTAATACTTTTTTTTTTTTTTTAAAGAAAATCTCTTGGGATTCATCCTTAGTAATGGTTTTGTTAGATCAAAGGATGTGCATGATTTTATAGCCCTGTGGGCATAAATCATATCTTTTGATCATTTATCTATTGGGGAATGGCTTTATTATTTTTTCATAAGTGACTCAATTCCCCATACATTTGAGAAATAAGGCCTTCATCAGAGAAACTTGCTTCAGAATTCTTTTCAAAATTATTATTGTCTATTCTGTTTATTCTATTCTTTCACCTTGCCCTCCTATGAAATGTTTTGTGCCTGGCCAGCCCCTCCCTCCTCAAATCCCCTTTCCCCTCCTATTTTCTGCAATTTTAACTCTGTAACCAGTATACATGATTAAAATTACTTCCTGCAGGGTAACATAGCTTTCTATACCCATACTGAAGGTGTTTCCAATTTGAGCCAATTCTGATGAGAGTAAGGTTTACTCACTCCCTCTCCCCTTTACCTCTTAAGCCACACACCCTACCTCTCCCTTTCATTTTCTCCTAACACCTTTTTCCCTTCATAATCAGCTCACACCTGTGTCCCCTGTGTATATATATACTCCTTCTAACTGCAATAATAAAGTTATGAATTACAAGTATCATCTTCCCATGTAGGAATGTAAACAGATAAACTTCATTAAGTTATGATTTCTCTTTCCTAATCACCTCCTTATATTTCTCCAGAGTTCTGTATTTGAAAACCAAATTTTCAATTCAGTCCTGGTCACAAGTCCATCACAAATGCTTGGAAGTTCTCAATTTCATTTAATGTCCACCTTTTCCTGTGAAGGATTATGCTGTTTTGTTGGGTAATTAATTCTTGGTTGTAATCCTAGATCCATTATTCTCCAGAATGTCATGTTCCAAGTTCTCTGATCCTTTAATGCAGAAGGTGGTAGATCTTGTGTTACCTATCTTTTTGTGGTTTTTCTGATGTCTAAAAATTGTTCAGAGTAATTATTTAAAGGTATTTGAGGGAGAACTCATGTAAGGCCCTACCTTCACTCCACTATCTCTATATTAGGAACTCTTAAGAACTATATTTCTAACAGGGCAGTTAGAGTATTCTTAGGCAGAGAGTATGAGTATAACTTGATTTAGATGTGATGACATAAAAAAATTAAAAGGTAGAAAAAAAGGATTGTGCTGAGAAGAAAAGGGGAGGCAAAATAGTGTAAAATACATCCTATGAAGAAGACACAAAAAAGCTAGAGAAAGAGGGAATAATCCAGGGAAAGAAGGAGGGAGGAGGTGAGTGTTGTTTGAATCCTACCTCTCATTGGATTTGGTTTAAAGCAAGAACATTCAACCCCAACAACAATTAAGACTAGACCTCAAATCCTCCAGCAGAACTAGTAAATTCTAAATCTTGTTATCTCAAAGACAAGGGTGAAATGGAAATCAAAGATGGTTGACTGAAGTGAGCATTTTTCTGAGCTCTGCCAAGATATCCCTCTAAAAAACCTGAATTTTGAACAGAATAACCAACAAAACATCAGTTTTATTTTTCCAGCTCCAAGGGAGATCTATGAACAATGGGGTAAGGTTGGGTGGAAGCTCATTGTGACAGAAGTAGCACTAGCTGTGGGCTGATGGTAATAGCAGCAGCACTTATAGTGAATAGGGACAGTAAGGGAACTGAAAATGAGATTTTAGAGGCTATTTCTGCTAGCACTAAATGAAGACTGGATATAATTTGGCAACTCTATCAGCTATTACCCATTTCCAGGTCTCAGTTCTGAGGCAGAAAGGAGTAGATGTAGTCTGAGTAATGGTCAGAGCACAGACCACTCTCTTGGACACACTACTCTAGAATCACTGAAAAATTACAGGCCCCCCAAACCTAACTATAAAAGCAGCAGGTACATAAAAGCTTATAACTCAGGATAATTACCTCCAGAAGCGACAAGAACCCAATTCTAAAGTTCAAAGTCAAGAAATAGATTGCAAAAATGACCAAACAGCAAGAAAAGAACTTGATGATAAAAGGCTACTATGATAACAAGAGGTCAAGGCACAAATGTAGAAAACAATGATTTGAAAATGTCTATAATCAAAGCTTGAAAGAAAAATATATATGGGACATAAGCCCAAAAGAATTCTTAGAAAAACTAAAGAGATTTTTGAGGGGAAAAAATTCATATAAAAAAACAAATAAAAGCAGTAGAGCTAAAATTGAGTAAAGAAATAAGAGCAATACAATTATGAAGAGAATTATTCAATAAAGATAAAATTGGAGCAATTATGTTATCTTGTCCTATTTTAAGTCAACAAAACTGACACTCCAGATGAGCTGGATGAATATTTTAAAAATGGAATCTGCCCAGATTAACAGAAGAGGAAATAAAGTACTTAGATAGTCCTATTTTTAAAAGAAAATTCCTGTTACAAAGCCCTTCTAATTTCTTATTCTGCTTCTTCCAAAATCTCATTATCTTTTGAATGTTAATGGGTTACCTTCTCATGTAGAAATTGTCGTGATAAATTGGTGAATTAAAGGAAATATATTATGCTTTTAAAAACAATTTATAATTTAATAATTTATAATTAAAAAAAAAGAAATTGAATAATCCATCAATGAGCAGCCTAAGAAAAAATTTCCAAGACCAGATGGATTTACATTTGAATTCTACCAAACATTTGAGGAACAATTAATCCTAATACTATGTAAACTACTTGGGAAAAAATTAGGTAAATGAGTCCTACCCAAATTTCTTTTATGACATATGGCACGCTACCTAAACAAGAGAAAAAACAAGAGAAAGAAAACTATAGATAAATTTCATCAATGAACATCAATTATAGCAATATAACACAATGTTCATTGACTATGATCAGATTTACACTGATAATAAAAAAAACTGGCTCAATATTAGGAAAACTGTGAAATTAAGTAATCATATCAATAAAATAACAAAAACAAAAATCTTATATTATTAGATACATAAAAACACTGAAAAAACACAATACTCATTTCTATTAAAAAACACTAGCAAGCATAGGAATCAATGGAACATTTCATTTTTGTTTGAATATTTTATTTTCCCCCATTTACACATAAAAACAGAATTTTAACACTCATTAAAATTTTTTTTTCTCTAACCATCAAATTTTCTCTCTCCATATCTTACCATCCCCTTCCCTGAGACAGTAAGCAATTTGGTATGGGTTATACATATTCAATGATGCAAAACATATTACATTAGTCATGTTGTGAAAAAATAAATAAGATCTAAAGGAAAAAATACAGAAAGTGAAAAATAGTATGCTTTGATCAGAGCTTTTCTTAAAATAATAAGTAGTATCTAAATAAAACCAAGAGTAAACATTATGTCTAATGGGGATGAACTTGAAGCATTTCTAATAAGATCAGAAGTGTTAAAAAGGATGCCCATTGTCACTACTATCATTCAATTTTGTACTAGAAGCTTTAAGAAAAAGAAACTGAAGAAATAAAAATAAGCAATGAGGAAACAAAAATCTCACTCTGCAGATGATATGATGGTATACTTAGAAAATCCTAGAGAATCAGCTAAAAAACTAGCTGAAACAATGAACTTCAGCAAATTTGTAGTATATAAAACAAACCCACATAAATTATTAGGAATTACGTGAACACAATTACATAACACTTTTCACAGAAATAAGTAAATTATATATTAACTGTTCATGGGTAGAGATGGCCAATCTGTAAAATAAAACAAGAAACTTGTCTGTAAAATGAACTGGAGGAAACGGTAAATCACTCTAGTAGCTTTGCAAGAAACCCCAAATGGGATCATAGAGTTGGACTAAAATGACTAAACAAGAAAAGGGTTGGGCTAAAATAAAGCAATTCTATCTAATTTGCTTATTCAGTAGCATACCAAACTATTTAAGAATTATTTTATAGAGCTAGGAAAAATAGTAATAAAATTCATCCTGAAGAACAAAAGGTCAAGAATATCAAGGAAAGTTTAAAAATAAAAAATGAAGAAAGGCAGCCTAGCAGTACCAGATTTCAGAACATTTTAAAGAGGTAATCATCAAAACAATCTGGTCCTGGCTATGAAATAGAGCAGTGGATCAGTGGAATAGATTAGGCACACAATACACAGTAGCAAAGGATTATAGTAATCTAGGTGTTTGATAAACCCAGAGATCCAAACTTTTGAGGTAAGAATTCAATGACAAAAACTAGATATAGATCAGCATATCACACATAACAAGATAAGATCAAAATGTATAAACCACTTAGATATAAAGGATAATATTAGTAAATTAGAGAATATGGAAAAAAAAATGTGCCTATCAGATCTATGGATAAGTTAAGTTTATGGCCAAAACAAGCAATAGTAGAGAGTAAAATAGAAAAAGTTTGATTATATAAAATTTAGGTGTTTTCGCCTAGCAAACAAAACTATTGGAGTTAAAATTAGAAAGAAAATAGGAAACTGAGAACACATTTGTACAGCAAATTTCTCTGACAAAAGCCTTATTTTTCATATAGGGAACTGAACCAAATTTGTAAAAAATATAAACTCTTCCCCAGTTGATAAATGGCCAAAAGATATGAATATGTAGTTTTCAGAAGAAATCAAAGGTATTAAGTCATATAAAAAAATGTTCTAAATTACAGATTAGAGAAATCCAAACAATTCTGAGATACCACTTCACACCTATCAGATTGGCTAACATGACAGAAATAGAAAATGATAAATGACGGAGGGGATATGGAAAATTTGTGACACTAATGTCCTGTTGGTGAAGTTATAAACTAGTACAACCATTCTGGAGGACAATTTGGAACTATGCTCAGATATAAAACTCTGCACACCTTTTCACACATCAATACCACTACTAGGTCTATTTCCCAAAGAGATCAACGAGAAAATTACTTATTTGCACAAAAATATTTCTAGCAACTCTCTTTGTGGTGGCAAAGAATTGGAAATTGAGATGTTCATCAATTGAGGAATGGCTCAACAAGTTGTGCTATATGATTTTGATGGAATACTACTGTGCAAACCTGGAAATATTTTCAATAATGAACTCATGTCAGATGAAGTAAACAGAATCAGAAAAATATTGTATACAATAACAAGATTGTTGGATACTCTGATCAAGACAATCATACTAGTCAATTCCAAAGAATCCAAAATGAAAAAGAAGTTTACTTTCTTAAAGGGGTGAAAAGTAAGAGAATTTGGAATGAAAATTTAAAAAAAGACTGTTATATTTTATATATTAACTGGGAAAATCTAAATACATTTGAAATAACTTCAAAATAGAAAAGAATTAATGGTTTAGTAAAAGATGCACAAAAAATAGTGAACAAAATAATTCCTTAAAAAATCAGAATTGGCCAATGGCAAAAGAAGTACAAAGTGTCAGTGAGAAAAATAATTCTTTAAAAATAAAAATTGGTCAAGTGGAAGCTAATAACTCAGAAACATCAAGAAACAATAAAACAAAATCAGAGATTGGAAATAGTTCATCTGATAATTGAAAAGTGAAGCACATATATATGAAATGCAAAGGGATAATGATACATAAACAATGTCATTCAGCCAAATGGGGTTTTAACTCAACATTTATTCACAGTAGCTAATATTTGTAATGACTTAAGGTTTGCAAAACACTATTTTTTAGAATCATAGATTCAATAGTACTATATAACCTGGGAAGAGGTTCTCAATCACCTGCCTCGTGTTTCCACTCATCATCCCTAAAATTTCCCTGACTGAAACACCCTCTTCTAAGTCACCACTTTTGGCCTCTCCATTGTCCCCCCACTTTAGAATGTGAATTCCTTGAGGGAAAAAGCCTACTTTGCTCAGTTTTCATATTTGTATCTTAGAATAATGACTGGCAATTAAAAAGGAATTTTAAAATCTTTCTTTTTTACAGAAGATGAAACTTTTTATGAGTCTTAAAGAAAAAATATTCTAAAAGAATGTTTTTTTCCAAGTGATATTGGCTCCTTAGCAAGAGCCAAAAACAGAAGAAATAAACTGTAAGGAGGTCTTGTATAATAAAAAGAGCACCAGCTCTGGAATCTGAGGTGCTGGGTTACAATTTAATCAGATATTCACTATATGTGACTTTGGGCAGGTCATTTAAGTCTCCCTGGGTTTCAACTTCCACATCTGTAAAACTAAGGAGGTAGACTAGATGAACTCTAAGGTGCCTTAAGAGCACTAAAATTATGAATTTATACAATAATTAAGGCCGGCCTTAAGCCAAGAACAGCAATTATCCAGGCAACAGCAATATTTAAGAACTGTAATTTAATATTTGAGTCTCTGGCTCAATTTCAGTTCTATATTATTAGATCATGTTATTTCAAACACTAATATCTTCCCACATGTTCTACTAACTCAGATGACAAGCCTGAATTATCAGATGTATTTTTATACTCTTTGTTAAAATATTCTCAGATTATTTGATTCTCAGACCTATGGAACATCTACAAATCCATGACAGAATGCTTAACAACCACAGAGAGTAATAATTTCCACATATACTGATTCTGTCCCTCCTTCTCACAGGTAGCTTTATTTATTTTTCCAGGAAATAAAAGTGTTGGGACTTAGTAACCCTCTATGCCACTTTTTTTTTGATTTCAAAAATGAGTAATACTTGAATTCCAATTCAGGTACTCAACAAAAAAAATGATCCAGCAATACCAGGACTTCATATACTATGCTCTGGAATAATATCTTGGAAGATTATACTTCTCTATGCTTAGGAAAAAGCTCTTCATTATTTGCAGAAGACAATCAGATTCACCATGTCTGAGTACTTAAGACATTATCCTTCTAAAAGAATTCTTTAGAAATAACATAAACTTTATAAATAATCTCATTTTAAGGTTTTTTTTTAATGCAGCAAAGTGGTGAATTTTTCAAGATAATATTTATATAACATTTTAAAGATTATAAAGTGCTTTACAATTATTACTTCACTGGATCCTCACAACAACTATGAGAGGTAGGTGCTACTATTAATCTCACTGAAATTTGTTTCACAGATGCTAAGTATTTGAGGCTGGATTTTAATTCAGATCTTCCCAACTCCTGGCCCAGTACTCTGTGACTGTGGCATCTAGGTGCCTCAACACATAATTAAATACTGGCAATGGTGTTTAAATACTTATGAGGGAGCAAAATTTATCAATTTAGCACCTCAAACTTAACACTCTTAAGTAATGTGATCTTTGAGAAATGAAAACTATGTACTTATACATAAAAACAATTACAATTATACAATGTAAAAAGATATACTAATTTTTTTATGAATGAAACATCTGGAAAACAAAATTACAAATGACATGCTTGCTCTGGTTCAGGCACTTTCAAGATCATAGTTTATTTATTACTTCAGGTAAAAAGCTAGTATACAGATTAGGGATCCCTTAAATTTCAACTCTAGAATGATACACCATCTAGTATTTTTGCCCTCAATGTTAAACAAAATAATTCTAAACACCTGAAAGCCCCAATATTAGTATGTACTATGGTGATAAAAAAATTGATGTTTTATTTTTCAATGTTTAGTATTTACATTATGAAACCAATGGTGGGATGTATGATAAGTAATAACTAAACTTTATAAAGCCAAAGTTTATAATTTTACAATAATGAGCAAATCATCATAATTATAATATATAAAAAATGAAAACATAGAGCTTCCTGTTACAGAAATCTTAATCATCTGAGCTGTAGTCATTACTCGCTAACAATTTACATGCAACACCTGCTAGGATTGACATTTGCTTCCCACCTCCCCCACCCTGTCCCCCCAAAAAAGTGTTAAGTAGATAAATGACATTTAAGACACAAACGCTAACTTGCAGACAAAAGGGTTTTTTTTTGTTGTTTTTTTTTTTTTTCAAACTGTACTCAAGATCAGTACTGGTCACAAGCCTATTTCCAAACAAAAACTAAACAAACGGGATGACAAATGTCCAAAATATAGATGCATAGGCAGAGTACCATGAATGGCACAGCTCAGTAGATACTGGGAATCACACATACAAGTATCCATACACACACACATTCTTTCTTCCCCTTTAAGAGATCAAAGTTTTGATCAAATGGCAATGGTTGAAGCAAGGAGATGTACAGGTGTATAACTAATTAAATCCTGAAAAATACTTAGATGGAGAGAAATAGGATCAAGAGGAAGGGGCTGTTAATATACATTTCAAACTATATACAGAATATACTGGAATGCATATTTCATCCCAAACCTGCTATGTGAAACAACTGGACCATTAGACACAAGCTTTCATTTTGATTTTTAACTACTAAAACCATAGCATATGTATACAATAAGATTTACACTGGAAGCAAAATTTCAAGGGGGCATTTTACATTAAGTATTAATGTGCTGTTTTAATTTAAAAATAACTTTGCTAAGTATACATCTCAACTGAGGTCTATGTATAAAATGTCCTAATAGATACAGATATTTACCTTTGGTGAGTTAAAGGCCTTTATTGTGACTTCTGTCTGAACTGTACTGCAGAATGCTAGATACATACACATGTGGAACAACTCAAGATGAGGTAATCCAAAAGATGTGTATGTGGGAGTGGAGGTACTTTGAAAGTCAAAACATAGCAGAAACAAACAAAAATTTACATTAAGAATTGCAAGCAACTTGAGTCCAATAGTAAATGGAATGCCAATATGGCAGTATTTGTTTTTAATAACAGAAATAGGAAGAAGTCTCGTACCAGCAGAATCTTGCATACACACAACATACAGGAAAAGCCACCCATTGTTTCCATAAAACAAGATCCAATTCATATTGTGAGAAAGTACGAATTACAGAAAACAAGAAGTCAATAGAAGAGAAACAACATGAAAGAAGAGTCCAACAACAGTTATTTTGTAAAGGCTGCAACTACAGCCCACAGAACCTCATTTGTGTTGGCCTTCATACATTCAACTTCTGGGTCTAAATCCAGAAGCTGTCGCACTCTCTTTGTGGCTAGATCATACTGCTCATCCAGAAGAGGGGCAAAAGCGTTCTCAAGGACATCAGAAGCATGGGCAAGGTAAATAAGAGCCAGCAAGCGCTTGTCCATTCGATGAGGGTCATTCACCCATTTGTCAAGAACGGCTTCTTGTACTTTCTTGATGAGACGTTGCTTAATGTTGTTGTTGGTAAGCGGATGTGTGGTCATGTCAAAAAGGAGAAAGTTCTGCTTTTCTGTTGTCAGTACACCTTTTTCCACCAGGTTTTTAGCTAATCTTTCACGAACATTTCTTAATTGGTAGTGCAATTTTAGCGGATTCCAAGTTTCACCTAAATAAAAGATTTCAAAAATTAGAAAATAATTAAAAATTTTGATTAAACTCTGATAATGTACAAGAAAAATGACTTTAGTTAATTTGTTTTTCTAGAGTGGAATATCCAGTAAGCACTCTTCAAACCATAGAGCCAATACAGAAAACTACAAGTTTAATTTAGTATAAAAAGAATTAATTTTTTGGCATCGTTAAAAATACCAAAGTTAGTAAGACATACCTGAAAGCTAAATGAGAAAAATTTACTCTTTAAAAATCCATTTTTGGGAATGAAAGGAGTTGTTAAAAACAGAAATAAACAACAAAAAAACACCTTCCATTTTAAATCTATTCCCCAACTTATTTTAGAGTTGATGAATCTGAAAACAAGCTACTGTTGTTCTCAGTCACTGCCAGTCTGTGACGAAACATGCTAAAGTGAATATCTGGTCAAAGATGGATTTCTGATCATTTTAAATGCTGGAGGCTACATACATTTCCTTGTGGGAAACAAATCCAAAAATCATCTATCTAAACTGATAGAAAACTACAATGCTTCACTTAAAATCAGATAAGCTAATCTTATTGGCCTTTCTTTTCCGAAATAATTATAACACTTTGCAGATCTTTCATGGCACTTTCAAAATCTGAACAGTGCACTAAGAGTGAAGAAATTTGATATTTCTACTTGAGAACAAATACTATTTGTTTTCCTTATTTGAAGAGATAATTTCATGTATTTTATATATTTACATATATTTTATGATTTATTTTTAGTGAAAATTTTCAAATTTATAACAATTCCTGTCAATTTCCCTACTATTAAAAACAACAAATTTTTTTCAAGGCCATATTGGATATATAAATTGCTCTTAGCAAAGAATATAATCAATAAAATAAATGCAATTGTTTACAGCAGTACCTATTGTTAAAAAAGTCACATTTTAGCATTAAGAAACTAGCAGTTTACATCATCTATCAATATACAAGTTTAGCTCTACTGAATATGCAAACCATACTAATCAGAAATTTATAAGTTCCATGGAGTCCTAAGTAAAAGAGGGGAGGGAGAGAGAGACTGCAAATACTTCAAATGGGCTTGATTTTCAGAAATCAGATTCTCTGCCCACCCAATGAGAACCAAAAACAAAGCTCTAAAATCTCCATTTTATTACAAAGGGTCAAACTACTATTCATCACTGTTAACTTTTGATTTGTCTATGAAGGCAGCTCTATGTAGCCTAAAAGGGAGTATGAAGACTGAGTCATTCATATACAATATGTCTAGAAAAGGCATATCTTTCTAATAAAGTTTGACATTTTAAACAGTGCTCAAAGTACACAGCAAACATTTCCTAAGCAACATGTTAAATGATACTAACTTGGAAACTTAAAAAAAATTTCATGGTCCAATATGTAAATGATCAAATTCTATTTACATTAAGAGGGACATTTGGCATTTCTGTAGTACCCAAGATTTCTAGTATAAATTATCCAGCAATATTTAATATACAAGACTGAGAAAACTACAGTGTCTATAAAGGTCTATAAAAAGTTATCTGCTTTAATACTGTAGCTGCGAACCAGATCTGAGGATCTACTAATGTCCAATATAAGAGTGTCAGCAACATTCAAACTTTACTAAGCCTACCAATATTTTAAATGGGCTTTCCAATGGTGGTTATCTTTTAAAATGTGGATGAAAGTCATGGCATTAATTTGCACAATCTAATAATTACTTTGCAGTGTCAAATGATATTTTTACTTATAATAATATAAGCATAAAATTGGCAAATCCAGATTACATTCAATATTATTGCTAAGAGACACACACTGCTCACCCACTGATAATGCACATGCATGAAAATGTGTACTATAAAATTTAATATGCCTCATACTTTCTATTGGAAGGTACAATGATGTAAATCCTAAAAGTATGACCATTTTAGCCAAAAAACCAAAACAAACAAAAAACCAAAAAACTACCAGTGCAAAGATTGTACTGTAGGTAACTACTTCTTTGATATTTGGAGCTTATCATCTTTATTGTACCACTTTATACCAGAGCCATAATTTTTTAAGGTTTTGTTTTGAAAAACCTATGGAGACAGCAATCTTATCTTTAACAACAAACAATCTTTTCAGTATGTCATAAATAAAAAACAATGCCTGTAGCATTTGTTGGGAAAGACTTTTCCTTTTTTTCTTTTTAAATTAATTTCTTTCTGCTTACTTAGGAAGCAATGTTTAGTTTTTATTTTTGGAAATTTTAATAATGAATAATTTTTAGATAATTTTGGATATATCTTTAATTTGGAAAATTTAATAATTCTCTTAAGTAATTTCAGGCTTTTCTCTGCAACGATAGATTCTCATTAGGAATCCCTTGTTTGTTCATATATAAGTGTATGTGTAATATCAAATATATAATTTTAATCATATGTACTGGAGTAGCAGGGCTTAAGTTGCAATAAATTTTTTGCAGATCTAACAATGTTCTATTGCTTAATACACATTAATATTTGGGCATAAAGATTGTGCATATATCCAACAAGAAACTATAGTATTTAAATTAGTCAATCTAATGCTATAACTATTTTGAGGTGTCCAAATATAAAACAATTAAAGTGGTGTAATTTTCTTTAATTTAGCATGGTTTAAAATAAAGTGTCATGCAAGAACTTATGTTTAAAAACAAGCACAAACAGCAATATCACTTGGAAAAAAAAAAAAACCACCAAAAAAGAAAACCCTAGAAATGCCACTGTCAAAATTCATGAAAAAATATTATCCAGAAAGAATCAGGTCAAGTACTAAGGAACCACAATAAAGACTACATAAGGCCTAGAAGTGTCTATTATGAATGAGCATTCTTGGAATACAGTATTTTAAGCGGCTAAAATAGGTTTACAATGAAAAAATAACATCTTGCAAAGCTGAGCATAATCAATCCTACAGGCAAAAGAGGACTTCCAACCCATTTCTGGTAAGACTAAAGCTGAGGAGGAATCAAGTACTACAATCAAGAGAAATTCAAAAAGGTAAATTTATCTGAGCTACCAGAACTGTACAATGATGTGTTAGTAACACTCTACGAAGGGATGAGAAGCAAGTGTTTAATTTCATCAATGGATATTAAGGAAGCTAAATAACTGAAGTTGAGTACAGGAAAAAGAATCTAAAAGAAATATACTCGTATACAAGAGGAAAAAAAAAGTGAGTAGAAAGTTGCTTTATTCACAATTCAGTAAGAGAAAGTCTACAAATATAGAGGAAGGAGTTGGGGGGAAATCAATACCAGATAAACCTCACTCTCATCTGAAAAGAAAGGAGGATTGCTTGTGTACATGTACAACATAAACATACACACACACAGCTTGGTATAGAAACATCAAACATCATAGAAAAAGTGATGAGGACTATTAATGGGGTGGGTAGAAATTGGGAAAGAAAAATTAAAATAAGCAAATAACTAAAACATAAAAATACCTTAGATTGCTTTTAGACAATTGGGGTATGGCTGAAAAAATTTTAACATGTGAATGTAGTAGAATAATATTGCCCTGTAAGAAAAGAAAAGGAAGAAAACTTCAGAGAATCCTTCATAGTATGAATTAAATGGGAAAAATAACCATAATATGTTCTAGGAGGACAATAACATTGGAAAGAAAACTTAAAAACACTTAAAAACTCTCATCAATGATAGAGTGGGTGACCTACCTCCGGACAAACAGGTGAATGATGATGTTTTAGTCTTTCTTTTCTTTGTTTTTAATTAGGAACAATCTAGGAGTTTACTCAAACAACTTTAATACATAGAATAAAGCCTGAGAAGAAAAGCAAGGCAGTTTTAAAAGTAAAATGTAGTATTACATACTTTTTCAAAGCAAGAGGTATGAAAAAGAGAAACAGCTTCATATAGAATTCTCTCTTTTGAATCTGCTATGTATATAGAAATGTTCTCTTTCTTGAAGCTTAAAGTCGGAAGAAAAGAAGGAAGACAGGACACCGGACTATATCTATTAAGAGAAGAGTAGCAGAAATGTAAGGTGACAAAGCTTAATATTGACAGAATACAATATGAAAGAGGAGAGGGAGATTAGAGGGAAGTGTCAAAGCCTTATATTCAGCTTCATCAATTAGACAAAATGATGTGGCAAGTGTGATTAGACAGTAATGCAAATGAAAATGATCCAGTTTTTTTTTTTTAGTAGACCACAAAGCCAATATAAATCAAACAGTGTGAGCTGAGCCAAAAAAGTCAATGTAATTCTAGGCTACATTAAGAGAATTGTGGCATCTCAATCTGGGGACAGATCTGTCATATTCTCTACTCAGTTGACATTTAAAATACTGTGCTCTGTTCTGGGTACCACAACTTAAACAATATAATAGGATGTAATGTGTTCAGAAGAATGTGACCATAGTTTTGGAAGGACTAAGAAACAAGCTATAGTCAGTCCCTTTGGTTAAGGATCTACCCAGTTTTTCAAAACCCACTTAATGATCAAACAGCATAGAAAAAACCTAGGAGAAGAACCCTCTGGGACATCTTGAGAGCAGGTTGAAGGGAAGAAACATGCAAATCATCAAAGATGATACATAATCATAGAAAGAACTGTTTTTTAAAAATCCCAATTACATAATCAGTAGTTGGAATAATTTAATTCAACTCAACATTAAGTACCTGTTAGGTACTGTGAAATGAAGAAAAATTGACATAACATGTTCACAAATAATGAAAATTAAAGTCAGAATATGGTAAATCCATAGCAATGTAAATGTATCTAAGGACTAGAAGATTGAGAAAGGAATATTCATGTAATGGATAATACTTGACCTAAGACTTTAACAAAAGCACATTTCAGAAGGTTGAGATGAATAAAAAAAAAAAAAACATTTATATGGTGCTTACTACATATCAGTACTTGACAAATATTATCTCTTCCCAGTCTCACAACTACTCCTGGAGGTAGGTGCTAGTATAATCCCCTTTTTATAGATAAGGAAACTAAGATAAACAGAGGTAAAGCAACTTGCCTAGGGTGACACACACAGCTACTAAGTGTCTTGAGGCCAAATTTGAACTTTCTGGATCTTTCTAACTATATCTACTGTGCCACACATCTGCTAACATTGATTTCAGGTAAGGGTAAATGGCCTGTGCAAATGCAAAGAAGCAGAAGAGGATAGGTCAAATAACAGTTCAACTGAAACAAAAAGCATGTGAAGAGCTTGGATAAATGAAAACTGAAAAGACAGGCCTCAAAAGTCAGAATGACAGCTATTTTGTTTTTGGACAGATCTTAGTGGAATCCCTCTATCGATGCAGATTCGTGTCTATGTTGCCTGGGCACTGCAAGGTTACATGAATAACCCAGGGACATACAACTTCTCTATGTAACAGAGAAGGTCCCCAGGGGGATTTCTGGACCTCATATCTGCTTCAGAGTATGGAAAAAGATAAGACTGCTGGCCAGACAGAATTATTTTGAAAATAGAACAGCCCATAAAAGATTTTATTCCTAAAAAATATATAATAAGTTATTAGTACTACTTGATATACTTTCTTTCTAAGAAGAAATAAAAGTATCTTCTTTTTATCTTCTAACAGGAAACTGTTGCCAAAGGAGATACGGGGAAAAAAAAAAAAAAAAACATTGGCTTCCAGAAATGAAAAGGCAGATCAGTTGTTTTCTTAATCAGGGAGCTAGGATACCATTAGTTATGTACACTGAAGGTGACTGTGGGCCCAGTTTAGAAAAAATTTATTTCCACACCACTGAGGAGATCTTGCCTGGATAGTTTGGAAAGGGAGAAGCAGAAAGGATTTTCCTATCTCAATCCTACTAGTGTTAATCACACTATAAATAAAATCAAAAAATAGATTTATAAGCCCATAGTACCTTGAAGTCAAAAGGGTTTTAAAAGATATCCAAGCCAACCCAGAGCTGACAATCTCCTCTATACCATCACTGATAAGTGATCTGCTTTAAATATCTCCAGTGAGAGTTATACCACTTCATGAGGCAATCCGTTCCACTTCTGTAATAACCCAGTGATTAGGAAGTGGTGCTTTATATTACACCTAAATCTACTTCTTAATCTCATCTACTCATTGATCCTACTTTCTGTCTTCTGGAGCCAAAGTGAACAATCTAGTTTTCTTCCAATAAGACTTCTATTATACCCCTCTAGGAAAATACAACCATTAAGGATCCTATCTCTGATACTCACTATGACAGCTTTTCTACTCTGAGTAACAGAAGAAGAAAACATGGAGTCATTCCTAGAATATACTTGAACAGAAAGAGAATATAAATTTTTCATGAGGAAACTTAAAAGGGACACCTAGAACAAAGCTAAAAACTTTCTAAACATTTCAGTTAGAATCCTACTCTGACAGGAAAAACAACTCACATTATATAAAAGACCAAGTTTGGAAGAACTGTGAATCAATATTTGCATATTAAATTATTTTTAACAGTTTAACTTTAATAAATCATAATAAAACTTTTGTAAAGGAAAATTTTGCTCAAGTTATCTTTAGTAAATACATGAAATTTCATATAGTTGCAACCTATTGAGGTATACTGGTATCCCTTAAACAAAATGGGAGAAGATAGAATAAACCTATTCTACATAAGATGACACTTGTTAGGGCTTAAAATATTGGTAGGACTGGGAAAGTTCCATTAAGTAACTTAAAATTTCTGGCCAGTCTTTAAGAAGGTTTTCTTGAAACTATGTTAGACTTATAGTTTACTTCCTGATTTCCATGGGGAAAAAATTTTTTTAATCTACTCTGATTGACAGTGATTGTTACAGAATGGCTAGATATATGTGGCAGTCTGGTGACACCTTCTGACCAAACCACTTAACTGCAGGATAAAAAAAATGCAATGCATAATTTTTCAAAAACAAGTCTTTTTTCATGAATTTGTCTACATCAACTTCTGTATGCAAGCTACTTCTCTTTTTCAAAAGCCCATTATACACAAATCAATTAACAAATATTTATTATGGTTCCAGTATTAGACAAATTACAAAGGCAAAAAGCTTTTATTTTATCCAGATAAATAATGTATATATGTATACATGTATACATGTGTACACACACACACACACACACACATATAAAAAAGTCATTGCAACATGGGGGAGAGCATTAATAGCTTGGTATTAGCTTGGCATAATGAAAAAATCCCAATTGTAAGAAAGTCCTTGAGTTGACTTTAGAAAGAAACTAGGAATTACACCCTCGCCGTCCCCCCAAAGGAGTACATTCTAAATGCCAAAAAGACAGCCTGGATGTAGGAAATACAATTTCAAGTGTAAAGAATTTCAAAAGTCAGTTTAGCTGAACTATGTAGTATAAGTGAAAGGGATTAAATGAGATTAATTTGGAAAAGTTTCAAAGAACTAATTATTCTTAAGAGTTTCAGAATTGTTACCCTATGATTAGGAAAGAGATGAAAAAAATTCAAGTAGCCTACAGTTACTCATGGTATGATTCAACAGTATTATTTGATAACCTAATAATTACTGGCACATATAAAGGAGTTAGGTAATATTAAAAAATTATGTAAAGCACATTGTATGTATATATGGATATACATGTATGTGTATATATACACATTATTTTTAGTCAATATTTAATAATATAAGCCCTTTTTTCTGACATCCTAAAATATTCCTGTTTCACATATTGTTTCTTTAGTATAAAGCTTCTGTAAACAAAATGTGTCAGTAGGACACACAGACAAGACACTTAAATGGTTGTTACATCCAATTGTTGTCAAAGGCATGATAAGCAAAGAAAAACCATTCATCTTAAGTCAATGAAGTGAACCTTGACATAATTTATGTTAGCTTTGCTAAACAAAATCACTAATACTTATCTAGAAACCAAATAATGAATTTAGTTCTGCTATAATTTCAGCAATATATAGAATTTATGGAATTATTTCCATCTAAAAATTTCTAACAAGAAACTAACTCATGAAAAATAGCCTTGTGAAAATTGGTACTCTATTTTCGCTGCTTACTCAAACTGTAAAATTACAGAAACAGACATACACTTCCATAAGATTTAGAGTTGGAAAGAATCTCAACAGTCATCTAGTCCCACAAAGAAATCCCCATTCTGAGATAGGTGATAAGTAATTTATCTAGTTATTCTCTCCTTTATGACTTCAAGAGTGGAATTTCACATTTCCTTTTTGAACAGCTTTTAATTATTACAAAGTTCTTCCTGATATCAAGTCTAAATTAGACTTTTAAAAAAAAAAATAACTTCCCATTTATTGATTTGGTTTTGTTTTCTGGAGTCAAAAAGAACAAATCTAATCCCTTTTCCATAAGACAGTTCTTCCAATACTTGAAGACAGCATAATTTCAACTTTTGAGACTTCTCTTCTATAAGCTAAACATCCTCACTTCCCTAAAGTCTGATTGGACTCAGGACCCTGCATCAAAGTGACTGCTTATCAATAAGATTGTCATCTTCTGAATGCTTTTCAACTTCAACTGACTCTCACAACTAATACTCCAGATATAGTTTAATTAGGGTAAAAGTTATTTATGTGACAGTTCTCTTTTAGCAATCTTAGGAAACCTTTAGACCCTTTCTCAGAATGTTTTTAAATGCATAAAATAAAATAGACAGAACTGCAAAGGAACCCTGTTATAGGAAAATACAATTCATCAAAACAATGAAAAACAAATCCAAAAACTTCAAGTAAAAAAACTTGTGAATATGATAATAGTACAGGAGGACTATCACCTCCTTATTCCTGAAAGCTTTAGACACCTTAATGTAGCCAAATATCTCATAATTGTTTTGGTTTACACATCATACTGAACACACACATCACTAGATAAACTGCCACATTCATTCATATCTTTTCCTGTACTCGTAAAGCCGATTTTTAAATTCTATCCAAACTTTTCCCTTCAGTGTGTTAGCTGTCCCTCTGAGGTTAACATCATCTGTAAATCTCCAAAATATCCAGCATGTATCTTAACCAAGTCATTACTTGGATGTTAACAATAAGCATAAAATCAAACACATCTCTTGATTCCAGATAATTCTACAAGAAATTGAGAGATGTAGACTGCACAATAGTATAATGAAATAGATTTAAAAACTGGATGGTCAGGCCCAAAGAATAGTTAATAGCAGTTCTATGTAAACTTGGATTTGATAAGGACATAGATGCAAATTCATTACAAATGTGAGAGAGGAAGCTAACAGATTGACTGACAGACAGAATTAGAATTCAAAAAGATCTTTGTTAGGTGGCAATACAGAAATGAATCTAAAGTAAAAGTTTTGGGGAAATTTTATGATTTAAGTTTAAAAAAATCAATTTCTTGGGGGTGAGGGAGGGATGGAAGGAGGAAAAAGGGATAAAGTAAATAAGATGTGCAGCAGAAAACCAAAGAACAATTTACGAGAAAAAATGGACATTCATGAATATAATTTCTTCTATTAATGTATATACTTTTTTGATCTAATAACTTTGTTACATATTTTGAATCTTCCCTGCTGTTCTGCTGTGTACATGATAATGTTCTCTTTTATTTTGTTTTATTTTGTTTTGAATTTCTTTTCTGTTTTTTTTTCCTTAAAAAAAAAAAACCCACAATAAAAATAGAAATGAAATGAAAAAAATCAATTTCACTGGTTCAAGATGATAGGAGAGGAACATTAGATGGCAATATGAAAAATATTTCAGAAAAAAAGAAATACAAAATCAGTAACTCAATAATGTAATGACAGTGTCCAAATTATATTAATATAATATAAGCCAAAATTAAGCCAAATTAAGAAAAACTGCATTTTTTTGATCATTGCTACCACCTCCTGACAGAGAAGTAGTAGACCAGGGAGCAAAATAAAGCAAATTTTTTGGATATGGCCAATGTAAGAATTCATTTTCTTTGACTATGCATGTTACTAAATTTTTGTTTTCTTTTTTCTTTTTTTTTTCAGTGAAAAAATATAATTTAAAAAAATTAAGAGTATGCTAGAGAAATCCTAGGAAAACAAGCAGAATTCACTACAATTTTTAGTTCATATGTTTCAAAGCCAACTCTAGTTCCCTCAGTAAATAAATTGTCTTTGAAAGATTTTTTTATGGAAGCATGATGTTTTAGATGACTTACTTCTTCTGAAACATTATTTCATCTTAATCCTTTCTGTAAAATGCCCATTAAGCTAATGATCTTTGAATACAGATTAAAAATTTATTCTTTTGTAACAAGTAAAATCAGTGGCACAATTTAAAGAACTTTTGACAAATAGGTTCTAAGGTAGTTTCCTTAGAAGGTTTCAGTGTTTCAGAAAAATATAATATCAAATATTTTATCACGTGGAAATTTGATAACACTGGAATCTTATTTATTCTTTTAAAATTTTAAATAAAGGAGTTATTTAACCAATTCTTAAATCTGCATTTGTAAGAAATCCTTTTAATAGCATGCCTTTCCTCCCAGTTTTTGTAATAAAACAAAAGCTCATTAGAAGCAATCAAATACAAGACATTAGGTGAGGATGAAGACTGAGGTTTTACTGGCTACACTAGGTATAAATTTTAATGCACAATAATAAAAGATATATAAGGTATGAGCCTTTCTATTCCTATAATTTCTATAATTATGTTGCTATTATTTCCTGTAATTATATATAAATTTCTTGCTACATATACTTTACCAAAAAGCATATGGCATACATGTAACATTTTTCTTTATCTCTCCTGATTTGTAGACATATACTATCATATGAGAAACTTTCCACTAAAACTTACTCTACTGACAACTGACAGTTTGTAGTCCAATTGGACAATTTCAGAATATAAAGTTGGAGTAGATAAGCATCATTTAGTAACTGAATTCTTGCTTTTTTATTTAACTGTATAACTGTATAAGAAACAACAAAATCTTTAAACATCTTTTTTCCATTTGAAACATTTCTAGATATGTACATGTCACACACTAAAAATCTAGTGAATAAAGAAACAATGACTCTTTAAATTCTAAACCTTTGAAAATAAGCAGATTTAAATTTATTATTATGAATAGTGATAAGTCAGAAAATGAAATTCACACCAAGTTCTGATTTATATAAAGATAATTTACATTTATATATACAATATATAAATTTATATTTTAGCTAATCAATGTGATTTTCTAGTTGTTAGAAGAATTTAGGAGAACTAATTTTTTAAATCTTACTTTACACATTTTTTTCAAAAAGCAAATCCCACCGTCTATTCCTATCTCTTTTTCCCAATTACTACTTAAGTCACTTCTTTAGGATCCCTAGGAAAAAAAATTTGAAAACCATTATCATGTAAACTCACTGCCTAATTTCCTTCAAGTTTTGTTTATCTTAAGTGTCGCAAATAAGAATAGTTGAAACAAGATTATTTCCAAATGACTATAGTAGTTTTTAAAAACTGCTCCAAACAAATTTCAATATTCATTTTTTTATCTTTATGGCTTACCACTAAGGAGTTCGATCCAATTTTGAACTGTTTCTGGAGGCTGAGTTTCTTTAACGTGTTTCAAGGCTTCATCAAGTAAAACATCCCCAGTTGGAGCATCTGACTTACAAATCACCTAAAGAAGAAATAATAATAAGTGAAAAAATGCAAATTTTTAAAAAATTAATAGATGATTTGATGTAACTGAGAAAAAGTTACATTACTAGAAATCTTGCATTCAAACCCAAACTTTGGTTATTTGTTTACTGGGGCTGGGTCTTCCTATCTCTCCCAGACTGGAAGTGCAGTTAGTCCCTGAAACATGATAACTTTAGCTTGTTGTTTGTAACCTGGGCTGGTTAGATCATTCCTATGCAGCCTTGCGGCCCCTCAACTGCTAGAGGCTGACCAGGAGATTTATTTAGCAAAGCCAACTGAAGCTCAGAACTCAGAAACTTAAGCAATCCACTAGCAGCAGGAGGAATTACAAGTTTGTACCATGAAAAAATTACTATAATTAAGATAAACAACCAGAAATGCCCCTAATAAAATAAGCAACAACCATGAAAAAACACTTTACAATTTGGTACATTATCAAGCAACGACAATGGTTATTTCCAGTTATTTTTATATTAAAAAGTCCAAAACTCATGACCTAAAAATTTAAATAAAGAAGGCTCCTGTAAAGACACTTGTGTCAGTAATAACCCCAAAAAGGAGGAAAATGTACAGCAAATAAAAGAAAAGAAAGGGGGATGTCCAGGTGAAGCAACATAGTACTATGATCTTAACCAAATATTTGGAAGACTATGGAAGAATATGATGCTACTATATCAAAAGCATTTTAAGTTAATGGTAAAAAAGTGGAAAGAATCTAATTCTGGGGGGTGGGAGAAAGGAGAAAAGGGTTATAGGCATGGTTCAATTATTCATCACCTTGGAATAGGAAAGTAATTATCATAAGGAGGACTATGAGATAAAGTGTCCAGGACTCAGGTCCAAGGGCAGGGACACAAGGAGTCAAGTGTTGAGAAGAAGGAAGGACTATTATGGGAAAGAGATGAGAGTTTCCTGTATCCCAAAGGGCTAATCTAAGAGTAACTGGTGACATGAGTGGCAGAAGCAATTTAGGTTTGGTATCAGAAAAAAGTTTCCCAATAATCAGCAAGGTTGAAAAGTTGAATAGTTTTGCCTTGAGAAATGCGAGTGTAAAAGAATGAGGTGAAGGTGGGAAGATTGAGGGTAGTGTTCAGCCAGAGGTTAAATGGCCATTTATCAGGTCCATTCTTGTATAGTATAGGTATAAGGTTTCCTGTATAAGGAAATAAATTTGAATAAGGAAAACAAATCACTTCCATTTCAATCTTAGAAAGATTCTGAAGATCACCCAGAAAAGTAAGATATGCCACACTGGGATCCTTTCTCAAGTTGAAATGCCAAGCATTCAAACTCTACTACAGGGAACACAACTCCAATGCAGAGTGGGAGGAGGTGCACAGAGTTGTCTGAAAGCCAAACACATGTTTACCTAAAAGACTATTCTATAGAGGAGTCACACAAACAGGCAAGTGCTCAGATAGAAATCAGAAGAAGTAACACAAAAACACTTTCAAAATCTCTTTGAAGAACTCTGGAATCAACTGTGAGACATGGGAGACATTGGCATAGGATCATGTGGCATGCATGCTCTTATCAAAAAAAGATGTAAAGCTCAAAGGAAATATGAAAGGTGTCAATTTAGAGACATTTCCATTTCAAATGTTCACACAAACTATTTATTTGTGCCCAATCAGTGGTAGAGCCTTCTGAGTCATACTGGTCTGACCAGCCACAATCAAGTTATACTGCACCATGACCCTGACACAGAGATGTCATTTTGATGCTCCTCAAGTATAAAGGACAACAATCAACCAACTATAATATAAGAGTTCTTGATAGAAGCTCTGGTCCCTTCCACCTCAAAAATCCTGATTTTCATTTAGTGATCCATTCAATGAATAAATGCTTTTACGGACTGATTTTTCTACATGTGCTAATTTCCCCATTAGAATGTAAGTCTCTTAAAAAATTTGGTATCAAATTTCTCAGCTAAGTATTTCATATTCAACATAAGCCTCTGATATAGTAAAACCAAAAAATAAAAATAAAAATAATTTCCCAAATAGAAATGTTATAAAGGATATATGAACCGTTCTCAAAAGAATTATAAATTATTAACAACCATATGAGAAAATGCTCTCAATAACTAATAATAAAAGAACTGAAAGTCAATCAATGCATCACTGAGGTTTGAATTCACATAGCACATTGCCAAAAACATAAAAAAAAAAAAAGTCAATGTTGGAGAAGCTGTAAGAAGACAGGCACACTCAAGTATTACTGGTAGAATTATGAACTGGTAGAACTATTCTGAGAAAACAATTCAGAATTATACAAGTAAAATTACTAAAACACTCATACTTTTTTGACCCAGAAATTATTCTTGAAAGACTATATAGGCCAGAAGATCAATTTGAAAGGGCAAAATCCTGATATGTATCAAAATATTTATAGTAATCATTTTTGTAACAGCAAAGAATTAGAAACAAAGTAGATGCCCATTAATTTGGGAATGACCAAATAAAATTCTGACCAACAGTAAATATTACAAAATAGTAAATATTACTATGCTGAAACAATGAATGATGAATATAAAGAAGCAAAGGAAGACTTAAATGAACTGACAGATAAAATGAAGGAAGCAAAGCCAAGAAAACAATGTACAAATGCAAAAACATACCAATTACATATAAACATATACAATATGCAAATGTAAAAAGAAAAATACAAAGCAAAACTCCAAAATGAAATGTTATGGGAATGGCTCCAGAGAAGAGATATAGGATATTTTGCCCAACTTCTCTATAGAGGTAGAAAGTCCATGATTGTGGAAGTGTATGTGCTTGTCTGTTTTTACAATATATTGACTGGTTTTGCTCATTTTTCCCCCTCTTTTTCTTTAAAGACATGAACTGATGCTAAGTGAAGTGAGCAGAATTAGGAGAGCACATTTAACACATTTAACAGCAAGATTATGTGTATGTGATGATCAACTAAGAGAGACTTAGCTCTTTTCAGCAAACCAGTAATTACAACTCGACTTCAGTAGATTTGGGATGGAAAATGTTCCATTTGCATCCAGAGGAAGAACTATGGAGATTGAATGTGGTTTGAACTATGCTATTTTCACCTTTTCTGTTTGCTTGCATCTTCTTTCTCATGGTTTCCCCCCCTCTGTTCTGATTTCTTTCAAAATATGACAAATATGAAACTGTTTAAAATGATTGTACATGTATAACCTATATCACGTTGCTTTGCTCTCTTGGAGGAGAAATGAGAAAGGGAGAAAAATTCTGGAACTCAAACTCTTACAAAAGAGTAATGTTGAAAACTGTCTTTACATGTAATTGGATAAATAAAATATTGAGAAAAAGAAATTCTTTTAAGACTTAAATTTTAAATTTTTAGAAAAATTTAAAAAATATGTAATATGGAATGGCCCTCTGGGAAGACAGAATATGACCTATGCATTTAGCCCCTTTTAAACTCGTACTGTGTATGTATATGCATATAATAATTACACTAAGTGTCCCAAGTCTTAGGACAGTTTTTTAAGCTATTAAAATGAGATTCTAAGATAGTTCTTATAATTAATTAGTGCTTGGATAAGGATGAAACCATAAGAACCTTGAAACTTAAAGACTTCCATCCTTTTTAATCTATTATTATACCACCTTTCTCCATATTTCCCCTATGATGCTTTTTAGTAAATCACCTTTTTTAAACCCTGCAAGTTGATATTCTGTTATAAGCAAAGTGAAAAAGGAAGATATTTATAATCATATACTTTTCCCCTTCATTTTCTAGTTTCCCAGAATCCTAATTAAAAATTACTGTGAACCACATAGGATAAACTTCACCCAGTGAACAAGTCCATGACCTGATATCACCTCTAGCTCAGATAACCACAATCAACTTAAATAAAGAGACTTGGTAAAGAATGCATCAACTGACTGACCTTTTGTTCCATCCATCATCTTTGTAATGAACATCTAGACCCTGTCACTAGGCTTTTGTCTCCAGCACTAGTGCCCGGATGGTCCTGATTTTGAATATGCATCCCCTGAGCTTAGCTCAGGGCTTGGAACACTGCATAAGTTCTAGAAATGCAAAGAAAGACATGCAAACAAAAATATGTACAAACAAGCTTTGTGCAAGATAAATAAGAAATAATTAAAATAAGCACTAGAATTAACAGAGGTTGGAAAAGATTTCCAGTAGAAGTTAGGTCTTTGGCTTAGTCTTGAAAGAAGCCAAGAAAACCAAGACGTGAAAATAATGAACAAGAGCATTCCAGGCACGAGGGAATTATTTATTCAGAAAATTACAAGGAGCTTAATGTCACTGAACAGCAGAGTGCACAAGGAGCAGGAAAGAGGGAAGATATAAGAAGACTGGAAAGGGGGTGTAGATGGGGGTAGAATGGCCTATGTTATGAAAGGCTGTGATCACCAAAGAGAAGACTGTGTTTTTGATCCTGGAGGTGAGAGAGCCACAAATCTATTCTGTAAGATGTGGGTGATATGGTTCAACCCTTCAGGAAAGTCACTTTGGTGGCTGACTGGAGAAGGGAGAACTGTGTGGCAAACAGTCCAACCAGCATCATTGTTACAATACAACCAGTATTGTATTAATTCAGAAGATGAAGGTGTAAACAGGGTGGAGGCATTGTGAGAGGAGAGAGGGGATATATGTGGGAGAAATGCAAAGGTGAACTGACAGGCCTTGGCACGGAATGGATATGGAAGAGTCAATAAGGAGTTATAGATGATATTTAGGTTTTGAGCCTGAGGGAGTGGGATGGTGGTACCCTAGACAGTAAAAGGGAAAACTGGAAAGGGGAAAAGTTTAGAGAGAAAGATAATGAATTCAGTGTTGCACATATTCATTCAAATCGGCCTGGGTAATCAAGGGTTTCCAATTAATCTTCATGTAGAGGAAGTAAGAGGAAACTAAATAACAGTGATTTTTCAGATCAGTTCTGCTATCACTGATTCCATTCTTTTAAGGATTATTACTGCTACATGCAATAGTAACAGCTCTTTTTAATATAACCCATAAGATTTGCAATAAGCTTTTTTGTAAGTGCTATCTCATCTGATTCTTATGATGAAAAAAAAAATACAAGTATTGTTATCCCATTTTACAGACTAGGAAACTGGTTCAGAGAGATTCTACTTTATCCAAAATTATAAAACTAGTTAATTGTCAAAGGCTGGTGGAATTCAGGTCTATCTCTTCATTATAAATTCATGCTGTTTCTCAATATACTATACTATCAGAAGTATAGATACATGAAAAATATATCTTGCTTCCAAGAACTAACAGTCTAATAACCTTTAAACTAAATTGAGCCACAGAAAAATAGCTCTACTTGGGATTAACATTTTGTGACATCATTTGTGAATCAGAAATTTGTCATTTTTTTTTCTTTTAAAAGTTGGAATCCAAAAAATTTTGATTTATTAAATGTTATTATGTCTCAGACAAGTTGGGCTCAGGTGCAAGCAATACTCCTCTTTTTCAGATGCCATAATATCTCCTCTTTAGTTAAGATTCCACCATGATAGTAAGAATAGAAGCTAACTCTGTGTCTGTGAGAGGTTGTAGGAGCAGTGGACCTAGGGAGATAACATCAGTATGATTCCTATTGCTCTGTGAGCCTATCTATACAGGGTAGGTAACAAAACCTACTTTGAAGAAATACTTTTTCTTCCTTTTCAACCAAGTCCTAAGGGACATGCTTCCTATTACTATATTCTAGTGCATAAGCTTGCAGCCAAGCCATCCACCTTGCTGTGTACCTTTTTAAATACTATATATTGACCACCAAACCTTGCTCATATTTCCCCCAGGAATCAGTAAAGTTCCCGGTACACAGAAAGCACTTGAATGGGACAAATGTAGATTTCTCAAAAGACTGTAGGGTAAAGTAGAGCAGACCCTATGCCTAAGCTTTGGGAAATCACATGATCTCTAGAAAGTAGAAAGTGTTGTTGTCCATTGGTCAATGGCCATTTCCTTGTTCCTGAAGAATTCAGTCCATCCAAAGAATTTAAAAAATCAAGAGGTTAAGGAGAGGACCTATAGTTTTTTGGCTATATAATAAAATTTCTGCTTCTATATTGGGCCACACACCATGCTAGAATGCACAGCTAGTATGCTAGCCCACTTCTTGCAAGAGTTGAATAAATGCTTCCTGTTTGTATCTGGAGCCTCTTCCAAGTAATAAATTTGGGTAAGAGGGGTCTAGTATGTTCCATATACATTGAAATAATTTCTCATTCTTTCAATGATTATTTTCTAAGGGTCTAAAATGTGCCTTCTATTGATGAACCTCAGCAAACTACCTAGGTCTATCACCTAAATTTGAAGGCTTGGTATGACCTGTGAGAATTATGGCACTGCTGACATGGCCATTTAGAGAAGAGAGTGACTTCCTTGACATAAGTCATCATGATCTTCTATGGCCACAATAACTAAAAACCATCTACTAAGGGATTGTGATCTATATCAGTGAAAAGAATACCCATACCACTGAAAATATAGGTTCTTCAGAGTTTCTAAAGTCATATATAAGGGGATTTAAATAACTAAAGTTAATTAACTTACATGCCAAACTTCTTTAAAATTCCCAATTATTTTGATAGTTATCTTCCCAAAATATACCACATACCTAATCTCATTTGAGTAATCTAACAAAATATGTTAAATTAATAATTTCACCTATATCATCTAAAGCAAGTCTTCCAAACAGGCAATATGACTCACACGATATATATGTCTAATTCCAATTAGTCAAAATAGTAAAATAAAAAAATAAAAGGCTTTAAAACTTTGTATTAAGTTCGGTTCTGCACACATATATTGCAAGTAGGATATACTATAACATATTTAACATGTATAATACTGCTTGCCATCTGGGGAAGAGGTGGAGGGAGAGAAGGGAAAAGATGGAAAAGAAGTGAGTGCAAGGGATAATGTTGTAAAAAATTACCCATGCATATGTACTATCAATAAAAAATTATAATAAAAAATAAATAAAAAATTTTTAACCTTTGTATTAAAAACCCTCAGTTTATTAATTAGCAAGAAATAAAGGCATTTTATTTTCAAATTGTTCTCATGTATCTTTAAAATCCAATATCTTCCTCTGTCTTATATACATGATAAAAGTCAAGACAAAAACACTGATTAGAAACAGAATCAATCTTCAATGTATCATACAAATGAAAATGGTGTGGATCAAAAGACTTATAATAATAAGAATTATTTATGTTCTTCAAATGGAAATTCAATCTGACAGAAGAAAATAACCTTAAAATGTCAAGATATGTTTAAGACATAAAGTGCTAATCAATGATCAATGCCAACTTTTTTTAAATGTTTGAAATTTTAAAAGAAAGCTAGGAAAGAAAACTGCATCTCTCAAGTCATTTAGGAAAACAGCATAAAAGAGAACAGCATGAACTGAACATCCAATATTTACTCTAGGCTTGGCTAAGTATTAAAATAAAATAAATGTTTTAACATGTTACAATTCAAAAAAACTCTGAATTCAGTTTTGTTACTTATTGTCAATGATACTGTCACTGCTTAATTTCCCTTCCTTTTCCCCCTCTTGAACCTCATCCTAAATTGTTTTCATAATTCACAGATTTAGACCTGGAAGGGTGGGTTCTGACAACAAGTTATCTGTCCAATCCTTCCCCTCCCACCTATTTTACAACTGAGAAAACTGAAGCCCAGGGAAATGAAGTGGCTTCCCCAAAGTCACACAAGAAGGAAGCAGTCAAAGGCAGAACTTCAACTTGGGTCTTCTGATAGCAGATAAGTGACCCTTCTCCCACAATACATTTTATCTCCTACTTTACCCCAACTCTATAATCTTGGATCAAATTTCTCTTAGCAAATTTTTCGTGTCTGGGTATCACATTTTAGGAAAGATATGGAAGTCAGTCTTTAAAGGAGATAAACCAATATGATAATGGGCCTCCAGCTCATGACATGAGGACTGGCTAAAAAACTAGATAGTTTACTCTAAGAAGCAAAGACTTTGAAGGATGATGACTGTCCTAAAGGATTGTTTTGTAAAAGAGGAATTAGATTTGTTTTGTTCTAGAGGGCTAAAAGCAATGGTTACACATTACAAAGAGGAAAAATTAAGCTTAATGTGAGAGAAAAGTAGAAACTAGGGTTTCTTCTTACTAAAAGCAAAAACTCAAGTCATTTTTTTTAGTATGTTACAAAAGTAATTACTGTTTAGAAAAGACTAAATCAAATAGGGCTACATGAGATTCTGTGATGTTAAAAGAAAAATAATCTGATTAAATTCTAACTGACACTAAGCTATGAATGAAAAATAGTCCTTTTAACAACCAAAAACTGTTTTCACCTTTAAAATGATGGTGGTTAAGATGAATTTCTATCAGGCACTATATAAAAACCATGAAATGGCATTACTTACACAAATGAAAACAATTAGTATAATTTTTATGCTACAAAAAGTATTAGTTTTAGGGGTTGAGGATAATATGGGGTAGGAACCAATTCTAGGAACTGGACAAATAAGATTTTGTGATTCCTACCTAGCTCTTTTCCACACAAGAGAAAAATGACACAGTGATAAATTTCACTTTTTCTAATAATGCCACATCTTTATTTATAAATATTCTAAGTATTAAGGTAGAGATACCATGAATCCCTACAGCACAATAAAGAAGTAGTCACTATTTCTTATAATTAAAAAAAAAAAATTAAAAGGGTAATGTTTAAAAAAAAATTCATACCAAGAAATGTGGCACTACAGATTACACCAAATAAATATAGTCTTATTATATTCAGGAACATTTTTGAATTTTTTGAGAAAAATCCAAGGCACTACACTGCTTTAAGAAGAGGAGAGGAAAAGAAAACGGTGAAAGACTCACTACAGGCTAACCAACACTGAACACTTTCATTACATCAAGATCTGTCTACCTACACAGAGACTTAATTCTTAGAGTGTTGAAAGCTGAATTCTGGCAAGTATTCAAATGTTACTAAAAAAGATAAATAGAAACAGGATAGCTGGCTCAGGAATAGCAAACTTTTGTAGAAAAAAGAAACCGTTTGCCAGTTCCTTCAGAATTATGGTTCCAGAAGCAGTAATTATAGTTCAGAATCTTTCTGAAAAGACCTATACTAACTTAGCTCCGTGAAATGAAATATTATGAAGCACAAATGTACAATAACCTAATATATTAGTCAGAGCTTGGTATTTTTTTCATGCAAAAAAAGATGGATTACAGACTACTTTCAGATGTTAAAAACATACTTATATTTAAGCGAACCAACATTTAGCTATATCTACATGAGTTTTGATGGCAAAAAACCCACTTTCCTCTTTAATTTCAAAGAGATCACTTCGTAGTAATGTTTTTCATTTGGAAACAGTAGCACGTTTAAGGTTCTTGAGCAAAAATATCCTTCCTCTTACCTTTCTTGTTAAAAGACTTTTGCGCCTCATTCCACAAGCTTCTAGTTGTAGGCGCCCTCTCAAAGCTAATTCAATTAACATACAGCCCCGTAATCCAGATGATATACAGTCATTCCAAAATGAAGTGTAGCCCTGTTTAAAAAAAAAAAGAAGAAAAAGAAAAGAAAAAAAAAGTAGTGGTAAAATATCTAATTTTCTTTTACTTCAAAATCAAAACTGATGTGAGGATACAACAGTGTTTTTTGCAAAATGCTCTGTCTTCTCAGTCCTTACCAATCACACTTTCAACATTCCTACAAAATTATATCATATATAAATGTTATGTTTTACATATATAACAAAATATATGTTATATTTATACCTTAATATATCTCTATGGAAATACTGAGAAAGTGGCAAAATATTTTCTAAATTTAATTCCCTTATATTCTTTTTAAGTAGAGATGAAAATTAGCTTTACCAAATAGATTTAACATACCACAGAGAAAAAGTTCTCTCTCCCCTACATGGTATTACAAACATTTATTGTGACCCAAAATTCTGATTTCAAAATATTCTGTTCTTCTTCCTTTACAAATCATAATTGTACCAGAATCTCAAATATTTTGACAAATATTGAAATAAATATAGTCAGGAAAATTGTAACAAAAGTATACATAAGTCACAAAAAAGTAAAAGCAATTTAAAATAGAAAAGTGGAAACATGAGAAGTACTCAAATACTCATATCTGTGTAGGTAAGGGCATGGAATATGGCAATGGCAAATCTGGTTATTAGGCATATATATATATATATATATATATCATCTCCAAAAGGATGTAACTTTTATCACTATCAGAGAATTTTCAACTACACAAGAGATTAAAGGTTATCAAAAAAAGACAATTTCAATTATATAAATTTAAATTTTCTGCATAAACAAAACCAATGCAACTATAAGATACAGCAAAGGATGGGAAAACCTGGCATTCGTTTATTTCTAAAGCAAGACTGATAACCAAAATACATAATGGAATTTAAACATATACATGACTAATATCCATGGATAAGTGGTGAGGCAATCAAAAGATAGACAAATTGGGGCAAATAAGTGGTGTAGGCATAGAAGAGTGGTCCCGGATTACAGGGGACCTGAGTACAAATCTGAACCCAGACACCTAATAACTGTGGAACTGGGCAAGTGAATTAACTCTAACTGCATTTCCCTCCTATCTCACCCCTTCTCCCTGCCCATTCAAAGGATAGATAAATTAATGTTACTGATCAATCTGTGAAATGGTCTATTCTAGACTATTTCTGAAAACTTGTTCTGGAAAACAAATGGGAAAAAATCACTACAATGTTAAAACTACTGAGAATATAGCCTTAAAAAGTCAAAGAAAGACTTAAGAGCAATATAAACTTTTTTCCCTTAATTTTCAAGGAAAGATTGTATTCAAACATGCACTATTTTATGTCTACAAATTTTATCCACTGCACAAACCTAACAAAAATAAGAGGCTTACTATCAAGACATTGTAATGATTTAGAATTAAAGCATTTTTGTTCAATTAAAAGAGGTCACTATCTGGATATGAGTCTATGACTGTGAAATCCTAGCAAAAAGAATAATCACATACAAATTCTTTGACACTATAAAAAGAGCTATTATAAATATTTTTGTACAAATAGGTCTTTTCTCTCTTTCTTTTGACCTCTTTGATATGAACAATTATATAGCCCTTTGATGATAGTCCCAAAATGCATTCCAGAATACCAAGATCAGTCCACTAACAGTAAATAAGTATCCCAATATTTCCACATCCCTTCCAACATTTATAATTTCCTTTTCTGTCATATTAGCCAAGCTGATAAGTATGAAATGGCACCTCAGAATTGTTTTAATTTATATTTCTCTAATAAATACTTATGTAGAGCATTTTTCATAACTCTAGATAGCTTTGATTTCCTCTAAAAACTACCTGTTTATATTCTTTGATCATTTATCAAATGAAGAATGTCTAACTAAATTTGAACAAATCACTTTACAAAACTTCTTGTGCTATCACATGAACTAGACAATCATGTAATTCAATAAATTAGGAACTACTTGAAGAGTCAGACACAAAGAGTCATCATTAATGATTAGTTAAATGTCAATTTGAAGATGTCTCAGGCAATGTTCCAGTAATCCATACTTGGCTCTTGGTTATTTACCAGTTGTTATATGAATTAAGGCATAAGCAGAAGGTTTATAAATCAGAAAGTTAAGGACATATATCTTAACACAATGGATAACAGAGGCAGGATCCAATAACATAAAATTTAATAGGACCCAAAGAAGCTACAATGAAATGACTTTATTATGAACTCATTTTTAAATTTATGAAATCATTTTTCTCTCTCATTAGAATGGGATCTCCTCAAGGAATTGTTTTTTGTCATTTTTTTGTACCTCCAGCACCTAGCAGTATATGGCACATAGGGATTACTTAATAAAAGCTTGCTCGTTCTGGGTAAGTCAGTGTCCTAAGCAACACACTAAGACAGTTACAGAGAAAATGCTGACCAGCATTTGTAGACAAAGTTCTCTCCTTAAAAAGTTTCCCTATGCCAGTGAAATAAATCTCAATCCCCTAAAGTTATTACCAAAGGCAGAAAGAGAAATGCAAGGGATAGTTGGAATAAATTAAGTCCAAAAATGATTCCAAATTTTAGGTTATTCAACAATTCTTACTTTCTCTAAACAAAGTTTTATCTCTGTGTTGCCTTGTGCCTAATCTGATTAATATTTTATAACTAAATAAAAACTAAGTATGGTATTATTCGCAAATTTGTCAGTGATATCTAAGAAGATCTAAAGAATGATAGGTTATATATACTTTAACATATTTAACATGTATTGATCTACCTGCCATCTTGGGGAAAAAATGGGAAGAAGGAGGGGAAAAGTTGGAGCAGAAGGTTTTGCCAGGATCAATGCTGTAGATCTTGTAAATAAAAAGCTATTTAAAAAAAGAATAGGTTAGGTTGTAAGGATGGCTAAACGCTTAACAAAATTATGTTTAAATAGTATAATTTCAAGTTTTTCACTTAAATTCAATAGCTCAGGTAACAAAAAGATTTAGCAAGTATTTGCCTGATTGTCAATTCAATTCAATAAATATTTATTAATGGTTTACTACAGGCTAATTTCTGAAGTTACAAAGATGAAAAGAGAATATAATCACAGAACTGGAATTGGAAAATACCTTTAAGAAAATTGTATTAAAAGATATATTGTATCTAGAAGAAAGTAACAACTCCACTATAATCTACATTAATCAAACAATTAAAAGAGTATGAGATGTTCTAAGTACCATTATTTTAGATGGGATAGTGATAACCTGGAATTGATCAGAAAAATTAGATCTTTATCTATAATATGGGAAGACTAAGTGAACTGAGAATGTTTATTAGAGAAAAGAAAAATTTAAAGGGAATATTTTTTTATTTTGCTTATTTTTTTTTTACTGTATTGTATATTTTTTGTTGTATTTGTATACAATTGTATATACTGTCTTTCTTGTATGTATATATCTGTATATACACACACACACACATACACACACACACACACACACACACACATATATATATATATATTTTTTTTTTCAAATAGTTTATAAAGCAGTGGGGCTAATTGTTCTTTGAATGTTTGGTAGAATTCACATGTGAATCCATCTGGTCCCGGAGATTTTTTTTTTAGGGAGTTGATTGATAGCTTGTTCGTGCTTGCTCTCTCTCATATATATATATATGAATATATATATATGAATGAAAAAATAGGGATTGAAGGAGTCCTACCAAACTCCTTTTACAACACAGACATGGTACTGTATATATACAATATATATATACAATACAATACAAATATACAATATATAATATATACTGATTATTGCCATCTAGGGGAGGACCTGGGGGAAGGGAGGGGAAATTGGAACACAAGGTTTTACAAGGTTTAATGTTGAAAAATTGTCCATGCATATGTTTTGAAAAATAAAAAGCTTTAATTAAAAAAAAGATGAATGTTAGAAATGATTTATACATATATTTGGAAAATAAAATACTATTTAAAAAAAAAAAAAGAGAATATACTTGCTATTTTTTCTAAAGTTAGGGTGGTGGCAAGTGATAGAAAATCCAGTCAGATCTATGTAGATTTGTTATGATGATTTTATTTTTCTTTTGTTTATTGTTCAGTGGGATAGAAGAGAATACAAATACATGTAAAATAAATAAAAGAAAAAAACAGCCTGCTTTATTAAGATTCTGTTAGTGTATCATACAGGAGTATTTTGTTCTTCCTCTAAAAGAAATCTCATGCTGATAGCATATTTTTAAATAGTAATTCCTTCAAACAACTTAAATCTCCAAAGGTACAATAACATGTAAGCTATCAGAAACGAATTTTATGTTTTCAATTTATTTTTTCCTAATATGCTACTTAATTAATATAGGTATAAAAGTGAGATTCAATTGTATTCTAAATTAAGCAGATTAGCAGCAAACATGTATGGAGAAGGATACAGCATTAACTGTCAAACCATGATAATTTAATTCAAGTGTTAACAATTTGACTCACCTGTAGTAGTAGGATTTTGAAGCAAATTCCCAATGGGATTTGGTGATAGTTTTGTTAAATAAAAAAGAAAACAAATCCAAAAGTAATTTACTGAAACTTGTTTTTAGTAGGAAAAATTATGCAAGTGTTTTTAAAACAAATAAACTGAAGTCCTAAGAGTCAGATTTTGGGGAGGAAGTGTGTGTGTGTGTGTGTGTGTGCGCGCGCGCGCGCATGTGCGTGAATGTGTGTTTTAACTTTTAGACCCTTTGATCACTCTGCTTCTCTTATCCCCAAAAGTAATCCTACCCATCCTTCTATGACAGTTTTCCAAATCTTTTCCTAACTCCTTATTTCTACAAACACAATTGGTAACATGACTTAATATTCTTTGCTAAACAAAGGACAACAGACTCTGTACTCCAAGTCTTCCCCTCTTCCAATCCATTTTACACAATTCAAGAAAAACTTTCCAAAAATTCCTGTTTGATCACACCACTATAACCAATACCTGTTCCAATCAGCCTCCAATCATCAAGGAGAATTTAGTATGACTTAAGGCTTTTTTTTTTACCATCATTCATTGCTCAAACCAATATTCCCTACAAAATAAATTTCAGCCCATGACTATTCCTCCCTAATTATTTTGCAACTTAAATTTTCTATTCCAATCAAGCAAAATTAATCAATATCCTTTGCAAGACTTTTCAGCTATCAACTCTTTGTCACCTTCCACCTTCTCCAGAATGCTCGTTGTTCCTATACCAAGACACATCCAAATGAAAAAAAAAAATCAGTCGAACTAACTAAAAAAGGAAGACTCAAATATGCATCTTAACTTTCAAAAAATTTGTTTCTTCCCACACCTCTTTTTCAGGTACAGATAAATAACCTAAGGACACAGACAAGAACTACTTTAAGAAACACTGCTCCAGGTAATATTAAGAACCTTCTGGAAAACAACTTCGAATTATATGAAAAAAAAAGGATTAAGATATCCATCTCATACCGTTTGACAGAGATTCCACTACTAGACATATATCCCAAGGAAATCAATGACAAAAAGAAACATTCCCTGCACTCCAAAATATTTTACACCAACACTTTTTGTAGTAGCAAGGAATTGGGAACATAGATTCGCATGCTAAATCGCAGTATATAAAATAATGGCAAATTACCGAAACATAAGAAACAATGACCATGATGAATACAAGGAAAATGGAGAAACAGATACAAAGTGAAGGGAGCAGAATTAGAGAAACAATATATACAACCCCCCTCTTCTTTAATCTTCAATCTCTTTCTAGCAATTGGTTCTAGCCTTACTATCTATCCTAAGTTTCCTATATCCTTCACTAGCGCAGACTACTTCCTCAGGGTTCCATCCTATGAGTACCCAAGACTTTAGGAGGATGTCTATCCTAAGCAAATGAAGATTTCCCTTAAGGGAATGGACAGATGAGAACAATTTGTTCTCACAGTCATGAAGGTAGCTGAAAACAGGCCCTATGGAACCCTTAGAATCTTGTCAGACTTTAATGACACCAAGTTCATCCAATTCATTCCAGGCTACTGCCAGTCATTTTATCTTGCCACTGTACTTTGATGATTCAGGAAAAGTGAGACTGACAACTTTTGCAACTCTATCTGACTTAAATGCAATTCACATACAAGTCAAGGAATCACTCTATATCACTGAAAGGGATGCAAAGAAATACATAGAACTTTTAATTTAAAAAGATTTTTAAGTAAAACACAAATAGAAAAGAGGGCCATTAATCTACATATAATGATCACTGCAAGTTGCATATTTTCTAAGTTTTAAAATGTAAATTTAAAAATTTTTGCTTTCGTTTATTTATTTTGTTAAATATTTACCAATTATAATTTTATCTGGTGTGGGCTGCTCTCTGGAGTATAGACAGTTGCCTAATTTGACAAAATAGTATAAAAGATGGAAAGCAGAAGAAAAAGTCGAAGTGCAGAAACCATTAGAAAAGAATACTTATTAATAATACAATACTTATCATCTTGATGAGGAAGACTATTCTGTTAATAATACCTTGTACATAAACCAGAAAATATTTGATCATGCTGCCTGGGGAGCAAAAAAGACACAAGGAAAAAGTTTATATGGCTTATCAAATAAATTTTTAAAAGAAAAACGATAAGGATCTTGATCCTGGTCCATAATTCACAAGAAAGCTACCTATGTTACTCTGTACTCTGGTTATAAACTCTTACACAGAAGATACCTCATAGTCAAATACATAGCATTTGTCTGTATTTCAAGATTAAAAATTCACTTTAATAATTCCAGCATAAAGATTTTTTTTAATGTAAACAAAGGTCTATTATGAGATTTAAAATGGTAAGCAAGAACCTGTGCTTTTCTGTAATTTAATCTGCTGTTAACAACCTCACCACAGATTTTCTTCCAGGTTTCCATTAATTCAATAAATATTTCTTAAACATGCCTTCCTTCTCCGGTCCTTGGTCCAAAATTTAAACTTATGAGCATTCTCCACCATCTTGGCTCCGCTCTCCAAAATTTAAAACACACAATAACAACAAAATCCACCAACCCAGAATCAATACCAAAATACATGTTATTCTAGAACTTATAATTAAGGTGGAATTTATTCACAAGTAATTTTTCAACTACATCTGTGTCTCTCACCATAACTGCTGATTACATACTCTTAGCAGAAAATCTTGGCAAATAATCTTACTAAAATTCAATAGTCCAATCAGTATGTCTCATATTCATGTGAACAAGAATTGTAGAATTGTAGAGGCCACAAATTATAGACGATCTCCAACTTCTCCACAGAGGTGAGAGATAATAGATATGGAACAAATAAACAAAACACTGGGTTTTCTCAATATATTAACTAGATTTGTTAAATTTATCTTCCGCTTTATTCTTTTTTTTTTTTTTTTTTTTTTTTTTGCTGAGGTAATTGGGATTAAGTGACTTGCCCAGGATCACACAGCTAGGACGCGTTAAATGTCTGAGGTCAAATTTGAACTCAGGTCCTCCTGACTTCAGGGCTAGTGCTCTATCCACTGTGCCACCTACCTGACCCTTTCCCTGTATTCTTAATAAAAGATCATTCTCCCAAGAAGAAACAGTGAGGAATATATTAGGAATGTAAATGATATAGATTTATAAATAGATATAGCAAAAATACATAATTTATATAATAATTATATATTGTACTATAATACAATAAATATAAATATTATATAATAAATATAATGTATTATATAATAATAAATATATTTATATACATATATTTAAAATACAGGTAGCTATTGTTTACCTACCTACTCATCCTTTATGACTGCAGATAATACTCTAAAGATGCAGAGATCAAAAAGGACAAAAATTCATAACCTCAAAATTTCATTTCAATAAAGAGTTTTCTCTCCAATAAATTTATACTAAGTACCATGAACAGCAGTAGAACAAAGTATAAGGAATGAATTATTTTACATTATCAATTAATTTAAATAATTATTTATTAATTTATTATTATTTATTATATATAATAAAACAATTATTAATCAAAATGAATTAAATAATTGATTTGGATTATTCTGTTTAAGCCAATGTGGTCCTTGGTCATGAGATAGATTGCCATATGCACCCAGTTTGGCTACAGCAATTTATTAGTGGCCCAAATCATATACTACATATGATCTCAGGTTCATCTCCTATGCATCTTTTGATTCAGTAGCCAAAAAAAGAAACAGCTAGAAGAAAAGTTAGAGAATCCAGGATCCTGTATTATTAAAAATTGTTATTATAAACTGTGCTAAAAGAACTTCTAAGAGGTCATCCACTTTAATTTACAAGATTTTTTACATTTTACATCTTAAAATGAGTGTGTCTGCTATGTCTGGGCTTGGGTAGTTTTTTGTCAGCTAAGAATTTTTAAGGTATCCATTACAATGGGATTGTATGAGTAGTATTATGGGCATTCCGTGCACACGGAGCACACTGTTTATATAAGATTTATATAAGATAGCAAGCAAACTACAGAATCGAGAGTACAATTAGTCTTGCAGCTTTTATTCTCTTTACTTCAAAGAGAGGGCAAGGAGAGAGGAGTTAACTTGGTGGTATTTACAGCTTTGGAGATTGAAGCTCAGGCTCTGTCAGACAGGGGAGGAGGACCATTCTTGGGTCGATCCGGGCTATAATGAAGGCATAATTGCAGGACATGAGATTGTCCTTCATAATTCTATTCCCAGGGTGGTTTTTGGACAGGGATGAAGCCAAAGAAGCACCTGGATACTGTTTTTCTTTTCTATCTTTCATTGGTATGTGAAGGGGAGTCGGAGCTTCAAGGTTTGAAGTTTTCTTTTTAAACTCAAGTTTTCCAAGTGTAATTGCACAAATGAAAAAAAGTGAGGGGAATGTGTGGCCTGCTATCCAGGGCCTAACAATGGCAAGAATTCACAATGGCCTCTGTGTGTGTGTGTGTGTGTGTGTGTGTGTGTGTGCGTGTGTGTGTGTGTGTGTGTTATGAGACAAGGTTACAAACAAAATAAAGAGGCACCAGGAGCATATAGTAGGAGAAAGGAAATACTCAATAGGAATGTAAGTGACACAAAATAAAAATATCAATTAAAATATGTTTTAAAATTTTAACAACTTTGGTCTGCAGTTAAAATATTAACAGGAGATCTAGTAACTTCACTAGTACTAACTAAATTATAGTATGCCTTATTAAATATGCTTAATTTCAAGACTAAGGTGACAATACAGGTCCATAAATAATTTTCAACCAGGTCAATTGCGCATTTCCACTTTCTATAGTTTTTGTGAACTTCCAATACTAATAATGATATTAGTTCCTACCAAGGTTCTAACTCATCTAAGCCCAGTCATGTGCAGCTACTATCCCTTTGTCTACTACCAATTATCTTTATTTCCCAACCCCCCCCCAAATTAGCAATTCGTAAGTTACTGAAAACTGATTTTTAAACCTTTAATTCATTATATGTGATGCTTAATAAATATATATGTACATATATATATCACTTAAAGTCTGATTATTTTAAAGTATATTTAGTTTCAAAGCATATGAGTCTTTAAAAAATACAAGCTATAACTGATATATAATAAAATTAATCCTACAAGCCACATGAAATTTCACTATTTTATAGTGAGAGTACAACATCAAACCTAGATCAATTTTTTTGGATTAAAAGCTGGAGGGGAAATACTAATGCTTTAATAAATGTTTTTCTAAATAATAGAATCATTCCCACTTTTGATGTTTTAGTAAGATGATTGGCTTTTAATAAGTCACAATGAAATTCTCTTTGTACTTCTAGCAAAAAAAAAAAAAAAAAAAAAAAAACCTAAAATAAGGGGGGAAGGAGGAGAGAGGATCATGCCAAAAAATTAGCAGCCATCTAGCTCAGTCAGTAGTCTCCAAAAAGAAAATGATATATTTGCAAAGCCCTTAGCAGTGCTTGATATATAAAAGCTATTTAATATATATATATGTATATATATTTTACTATATAAATACTACTCCATTCCCTCTTCCCTTTCTAAATGGGAAATAGAATCAGAAGGTCCCAGTCTGCCCCCAAAAATGTGACCTCGTGGTCACATGACCTTTATTCTGCTAGTCAACTGTCTCCAACACAATCATAACTATCCTTATTTCCCACCATTCCTCCAAATGCAAAACCAGGTAATGAATGGTTTCCAAAAGGCAGTTATATTTCAGAGGGATCAAAGTGCTCTGGCATACTATGAATAAGAAACAGTACTTGGAATAAAGAAGACCTGGATTTAAAACCAACTCAAATTCTTACTAGAATAGAGTGACTTGTGAGCAGGTCATTCAACTTCTATACCTCAATTTCCATATCTGTAAAATGGAATAAAAAACCAGTATGGTCTCTTCCAGGTTTAAATCTATTATCTTATGTCCTTACCTAAAATAGTATTAGAAACCCACACCAATAACTGCACAGATCCCACCTATCTACCCATCCAATCTACCCCACTCTTGACATGTCAGGTATTCTAGAAGGCTGTCTTTCACTCTAACAAAGTGAAAGATAATAGAATCAATACCTAGCTCCCTCCTCCATAAAGGTGAGGCTAATTGAGGCATATAAACTCAAATAGAAATTTGAACCACTAATCTGTACATGGGGATCCCTGGAGGCTGCATTATTGACTTCATTCTAAAATGTAATGTTACCAATTTTTTTTTTTTATTCATTCGTTTTTTATTTCCCAAATACATGTTAATCTGGTTTGGGCTGTACAAAGGAGTGCAAACCAGGTATCTGACACCTCCAGGCTAATTCTTTCACTAAAAGAAAAAAAAAAGCTGACTAAAAGATTTAAGTGGCCAGAAGGCTCAAACCATACAGCAGTAGATAAAGCTTCCTGGTGGCCTCAGACCTGATGAGAGTAGCTTCCCTAGTCACCTATGAGCATAAAAAAAGCCTGTTCAAGAATTTGGTGGCTGTTCCAGGACATACTCTGGATAGCTGAACAGTCTTTCCAGTAGAAAAAAGGGGATAAAATTACTGTCATATATCTTTTCATGCAAACTTTTTCAAATATTTCCAAATAATTGTAATTAGTTTTTGGAATCAGGAAGCAAAGCCAGGTCTCATCACAGAAAGACCACTGCTCACTCTTCTTTTCTTAAAAAAGTTTTTATCAACATCTCTTAGCTAGCACAGTACCTGGCACATAGTAGCCAATACTTATTAAGAAACATAAATATGTACAACTGAATTTATAGTTATTTAATTTAAATACATGAAAAATCAATTTTCCAATAAACCCCTGAGTCTACTAATTGGCTGTTCTTAACTATATATTCTCGTGCACTTTTCATTTTACATGGTGCGCTTTCTACTAAGCCTCGTCATTTCTCAGTTATCTTTGAGTCTAGTCATCTAGCTACTTCTGAATCCACCTTTCAATACAATCATTCAATTTACCTAGTTCCATTTGTGAAAAGATTGTTAAAAGGCTTGCTAAAACCCAAATACATATGTCATATTCATGACAATCTATGAACCCAGTAACTATTTTCTAGTATAGAGGAAAATTGGACTGATATCATAAAAATTAACTGTGTAACCTTCCACACAATTATAATCTCTAAGAGCAAATGCAAATCTTTCCTCTAATTATGACTAATGTCGACATTAGCAAACTATCTTAGATAGTCACAGTCAGTAAAGTGTAGCATAGTGGAAACACATGGGATTTATGAGTGTAGGAATCTTGGATGTGAATTATTGCTTGTATGATTCTAGGCAAGTCACAGAACCTCTCCTTGATTCAATTTCTTATATATGAAATTAAAGGATTAGACTTGATCTTTAGGGTCCCTTGGGGTTCTAAATCCAATTACTTTGATCATTCCAATTATACCGAAAGCATTTCAGTTTTTAAAATGAGTAAAGAGATAGTTTAAATTACTTGGAGACTGAGTTTATCATTGAAAAATACTGAATTGTCTAAACTTCAAAATAACTATTAAATTAAATCAAATGAGAGGCTTAGGCATAAATTATTTTCAGGGAAAAGAAGAATACAGAGAAAGCCAAAGGGTTTAATCCTTCACAAACTGAAAATATACCAATGCAATTTCTCACCAGGTCATCATCAAAACGTAATCACCACAATCCCACTATCTGGGGTCAGTCAGTCCAAAAAAGCTCTATTCAAAGGGTTCTTAGCACTAACCTCATAAACATCTCACCTGGAGATCTTACCAGCTATTATGAGTTTCAGTTTTCTTCATGCAGATAACTGATTCTCAGATCAATATATCTAGTCTTAGTCGGTCTTCTGAGCTCTTTTCTAACCAACTGTCTAATAAATAGTTCAAACTGGATGGCTTATAATAATCTCCAAAACAGACCTCACCATTCCCTGTAAACCCTGCCATCCGAATTTCCTGCTGTCAAGGAATCCTTTCTGATATCTAAATTTCTCAGTTTAACTAACCCTTACATATCCAATCAGTCACCAAATTTTGTCCATCTTTCTTACCATACATGTACCATCTCTCCACTCACATAATCACAACACTAATTCAGGCCTTCATCATCTCTCACCTGGACTAATGAAATATTCTAATTGGAAATCCTGCCTCAAGTCTCTCCCCACTTCAATAAATCCTCCACTCAGATGCCAAAGTAATAAATTCTAATAGGTCTCCTCTTTAAAACATCAATTATAGAATCCTGTTTGGTATTTAAAGCTCTTCACAACCTGATCTCTTCCCACCTTTCCAATTTTCTTAGAAACTACTCCTACATACTAGAGGAACCAGCCAGTTCCTTACTAACTTACTACTTGCTGTTACTAACAATGGCCACCCTATTTCCAGCCTCAATCTCTTAAGTGTTCTCCCTCCTCTTTTCTGCCAGAGAATTCCTGGCTTCTGTCAAGACTCAGTTTGAATGCCATTTCCTCCAGAAAATCTATCCTCCATCTCTTCTCTTCCCAGAATCTTCCCTTGCAAACAACTTTAGTACAAGACTGCATTACAATATTATGACACTTCTGAAACAGATAAAAGAACAGTCATTACATAGTCATTTATATTTGGAGACTGAAAAAAAAAACTGAGTTTAACTTGGTCAAAGACACATCACTGATTTATAGAACGAAGACTAAGCAAATGAATAGAAGGCACTGCAACACACTAGACCAAATGCTATACAGTTAAATTTAAGATTTTTAAAAAAAATTTTCCCAAACACCAGTATTTTAAAAGAATAACAACATTTGGGAAGAAAACCGAAAAACCTAACAGAACATAACCTAACTGGGATAAAGGAAGGTTAAATTAGATTAGAAAAACTAAAATGTCTCACAGTACAGCAATTCTGTGTTCATGAATGTTGAATAACTAAACAAAGAGTAAAATCTACCAACTTCTTTTGAGTTTCCAGTACTATAATTAGTGCCAATACTATTCTGAGATGTATGCACTGTCCTGACAAAGAGATACGTCTATTTACCTTTCCTCCTGACCAAAATGTCATCAATAATAATAATACATGCAATTTCTTTAAGAAAAAGCTCCATTCATAATAAGAAAAATTACAGAAGCTGTTTCTAAATACTGTTCTGGCACATTTTTCCATTTAAAATCTTATATTTGAACTGCACATCAAACATTCTAAAAGCATTTCTTTTTTAATACAACATGGATTTTTAAGTCTTGCAACTTTATAAACTATTTTACTACAAGATTAAATGACAATTCTCTCAATCGGCTCTCCTACAAGAATATAAAGCCCTACAAAAAATATTGGAGTTAAAAAGTCGTCTGGATTCTTTCCCTAATTATCTTTTCCCACCGTCAAAAATCAATCAATCAGGCTAATATAGAAAAAGTGCAAAAGCTTCCGGGATAAGCTTTTTAACCAACGGTACAAATAATGACTTGGGGGAGGGAGGGAGATTGCAAAGGACTCTTGATATTTTTAAACGGTCACTAACATTACTTCCTGATGTCTTACTTACAGAGGTTGCATAAAAACTTTTACTTAACCTTTGAAATCTCATAACTTTTTTCTAATCCAAGTTTAAAACAAAAAAATTGTGTGGCTTTTTCTTCCCATAACAAGGGAGCTATGGATGATTTTTGTGGGGGTGGCTGGGCTAACAGAATTTAAGAGATGAGTTTTGGAGGGTGTCTGGATTAACAGGATCACTCCAATTTCAAGGACAATCTCAAATATAAGATAGTACCCAGTGGTGGTGCTACAAATGAAGACGTAGAGTGATGTGCGGAAACAGGCATTATTAAACAGGTTTCCCGGGCTAAGAAAACGCTGTTTACTTAGGGGAATAAAAAGAAATGTTAAGCCATATGTTTGGAGAGTGGTCAGTGGAACGCTATCTCTCCCGCGTCAGGTCCGGAGCAAAAGAGGGATAGTTGCCCTCCTACCCGCCCTCCGACTCCCAAGCCCGCTCACTCGCTGTCCCTCCCCAAAGATAGACAAGTGAGGGGATGCCCCCAGCCCCGGCCCGGCAGCCGGGGCCGCGAGGCCAGAAGCCGGGACACGTCCCGCGGGGCCGCCCCTCCCTCCGCGCCAGAGCCAGAGCCGGGGCCGGGCCGGTACCTCTCGGTCCTTCAGGCCCAGCAGCAGCACCTCCTCCATCAGGGTCAGCCGGGTTTCCTTGGAGTCGCCCTTGTCGTCGTCGTCCTGCTCGTCCCGGCGGCTCTGCTCATCGTCGTCGCCGCCGCCACCCCCTCCGCCGCCGGCTGCCCGCTCCTTGTCGGCGGCACTGCGCGAGGCCTCGGTGCGGCGCTGCACCAGGCCCGAGCTGCGCTGGGTCAGCGAGGTCATGACTGCGGCCGGGGCCACGGAGGTCGGAGGCAGCGGCGGAGCTGAGCGGCAGGACGCGGCGCGAGCGAGGGCCGCCTCGCCTTCGCTCTCCGCTAGCCCGCGATGGCCCCCACGGGCTCCGCTTCAAGCGCTGAGGCGATGTCCGTCTGCGCCGGCGCCGGCAGGAGTCATGGAGGATGGGTCTCGAGGAAGCTCGCTCAGCGGCCGGGAAGAGGCCGGCGCGCGGGCAGGGAAGGGGGTCCTGCTCGCGGGGGCGGCGGCGGTGACGGGCGCGCTGAGGTGGAAGCGGCGGCGGCGACTTTCTCCAATATGGCGGCGCGGGCTGATGTCACCGGAGGATGTGGCAGAGTCCGCCGGGGCGGGGGGGAGGGACCGGAAGAGGCGAAAAGGGACGGGGGTGGGGGTAGGGAAGGAGGGGCGGTGAGAGTCCCGGGAAGAGGTGGGCTGGGGTCGACCCGCTCTGTCTCCGCCCTCCCGCCTCGCACCCCTCCCGCCCCGCGCTTCTTTACCCACTAAGCCACCTCCCCTATCTCGTGACTGCCTCCAGGGTCCTCCCACGGATTCTCTCCTTGCTTTTCCCCTCCGGCCATGCGCTGGAAAAGGGATCTGGTCTTTCCGAGAACAGTCCCTAGACAAATCCAGCCAGCGCCCCTCCCCCCCGCCCTTCAAGGGAGTGGAGCTAGGGGGTGGAGCACCCCGGAAGAGGTCCTGGTTTTCGCCTCAAAAATGACTCTTGAAGCTTAAAGCCGGTGTAGTCCAGGGAAAGTGAATTAAATTCCGGGGCTCCATTTCCTCCTAATCTGTAAAATGCAGTGGTTGGATGGCTGCAGAGGTCTCTTCCGAAGTCTAAATCTGAGATTTTTTGATTTGTGCACTAAAGTCGTGGTTCTGCTGCTAAGATCCACCACCCCACTCGATACTCTGCTCCCCCCAAAAATGACAGTTTCCATCCAGAATCCAGGAAGATGTGTGATCTGATGATCTAACTAAATGCAAGAACTTCTACCGGAGTTTACAAGCTTATGACGTGTGGCTATGCAAATCCAATAATATTTTCCCCCCCACCCCACCCCCATGGTATTATCTTAAATATAAATTACATATATTCTTTTAAAATGAATTTTCTAAGCAATGTGAGAAAAGAAACAGTTCATACTTACAGATTGGCAAAATAGCAAACTTTTGGCCAAAAAAGGAAAGTGACAACTTTTAGAAGGGATGCAGGAAAAACAGGTACGTTAAATGTGAGTTGGTCCAACCATTCTGGAAAATAATTTGTTACTATTTGATCCAGTGATACCACTACTAGATATATACCCCAAAAAAGCAAAGGAAAAGAACACGTATGTACAAAAATAGTTGTAGCATAGAGCTGAAAATAAGAGGGTATTTATAAATTGGAGAATGGTTGACAAATATAAATATGTAATAAATATATAAATGTAATGAAATGTGGTTGTGCCATCAAGAATTCTGAAAGAGTTGCAGAAAAACTTGGAAAGACATGTATGAACTAATTCAAATTGAAATGAACAAAACCAGGGCAATAACTTATCTAATAACAACTTGGTAAAACTAAGCAACTTTGAAAGATTTAAGAACTGTGATCAGTGCAGCAATTAGCCATGATTCTAGAGAACATATTAAGATAAAACATGTTATCTTCCTCCCTCTTGATGGAGAGATGATAGTCTGAGAGTGCAGAATGAAATATTTTTGGACTTGAAGAATGTAGAAATTTATTTTGTTTGACAATTCACATTCATAGCTTTTTTTCTGTTTTTTGGTTTGTTTTTTTTAATTTTCCAGTAAGGAGAGAGTGTGAATGGGAAAGAAATAAAATTGATTTTTTGTGCTTAAAAAAAAAATTTCATCTATAATCCCTTCTTCTATCTATAATCTATTTGATATGTATAAATACACACACATATGTGTGTATATACATATATATGCATACATAGGATGAAGAAGGACCTTAAAGAAGCAGGACTTCCAAAACATACACTAAATATTCTTGAGGATTTATGGGAGGAAATGGACAGGAATAGTTTAGAATCAAAAAAATTGCTTATGACCTTACAAATCCATTGGACCATTGAGGTATGGAATAATCATTATTTCCCCTGTTCCTTTTCTGACTCCCTGAGTTGACAAATGAGGAACTGTGATTCAGAGAGATATCCAAGGTCACACAGCTAATTAATGACAGAGCCAAGGCTAGAACACAAATTTCCTGACTCCATAATCAAGTGTTTTTATGACACCATGCTGACTTCTCATTTAGTTTCATTAAATGTATTCATATACTTTATATGCCTATAAGTTTAATTAAATCTTAAGTTCCCCATAGTTTGTTAGGAGTTATTGAATGTAGAGCCTATCCTAATAGGAAAGGACAATGAGCTAAGCTCAAAATGTAATAAAGAGAGTGAGCTGGATTGCAGTGGAAAAAATGCGTAGCACTTGTGATTTCAAGCTGCTCTGAGGCACAGTCCCATGTTTTTAAAACCCAACATTCTTCCTATGACAGACAACCCCAACAACTGTGATAGTATATAGAAAACATATTTATTTATATAGTAAATATATAACACCTATCTATGACCTGTCTACTTGATATACACAGACACACACACATATACACACACGTGTGTGTGTATATGCATACATAGGGTGGGGGAAGACCCTAAAGAAGCAGGACTTTCAAAACATTCTGTTAACATTCTTGAGGATTTATGGGAAGAAATGGACCTATATAGATAAGTTTTAAGGTTTACAAAGTGTTTACACATATCTCTTTTGAGCCTCACAAAAGCCCAGTAGTGAAATAAATGCTACCTCATTTTATAGATGAGAAACCTGAGGCTATGAAACTTGCATATTGTCATTGTCATTGTTAACTAACAAGTATTGATACAGGATTCAAACAGAAGTCTTGCTGATTCCATATCCAGCATTCTATCCGCTACAATAGGAGGCCTCCTAAGAGAAATCTAAAAGAAAGAAAGACTATCAATTGAAGGTTCATGCAATTCCAAAAGATTTAGAATTGAAAATGTCATCTGTATCTACAGAGAGAACTATGGAGTCTGAATGCACCTTTTTTAAATGTTTGCTTTTTTTTTTTTCTACATGGTTTCTTCCCTTTTATTCTGATTTTTCTTTCCCAACATAACTAATATGAAAATATTTTTAACATGAAAATATGTTTAAAATGATTGTATACAAATATCTGTATCAGATTGTTTGCTGTCTTGGGAAGAAGGGAGGGAGAAAAAAATTGGAAATCAGTCTTACAAAAAATGAATGTTGAAACTACATATGTAATTAGAAAAATAAAAATCTATTGAAAAAAAAATTTTTAAAAAGATTCATGGAAAGACTTCAATATAAACTTTGCTTGTTTTCTATAATCATAAGAATGACCCTTACAGTAGAAATAATAGAACAAAAATGGATAACACGAAATCAATATCCAAAATAAGGAGATAATAAGAACACATCTAATTGCACTTAATCCATCAGTAAGGCATTTATTAAGTACTCTCTATGTGCTAAGCTAGGTTACAGATCTAAAGACTGAAACCATCCCTATGAGATACTGATAGAGAAAAAATATTGTTTGTCCTTCACGTTTCAAGAAGATAAATGACATGGTCAAGGAACAGTGACCAAATGTGACTAGTCAATATAAATTAAGGGCAAGCACGAATAGTCCATTTGAATATTTGGGATGGAGATTTCTCTATATTTGCACATCTCTTTGTGCTACTTAAATTTTACTTTGTTCATAGAGTATAGCATCTTCTTTGATGAGGATATGTCATGCTGTGCAGTACTGTGCCAGTACCTCCAATGCTTTCAATCAAATCTTCAGAGTGACCTTGAAAGTATCCTTGTATCACTTCTGATATCTATGTGACTGCTTGCTCTCTATAAAAATAGTTCTTTTAAGTTAAACATATATTTGATATTCAGGCTACATGACCATCCCATCATAGTTGCACTCTGTAATAAGTTCAAATGCTTGGCAATCCAACTTGTCAACAGACCTCTGATACCTTAGCTTGCCAGGTGATTGTCAAAAATCTTAATTAGAGAATTAAAATGGAAGCACTTAAATTTTTGGCAAGGTGTTGGTATATTGTCCAGATTTCACAGTTATACAACAATGATGTCAGCACAATAAGTTTATAGACCTTCAATATAATAGGCAGTCTAATACCCCTTCTCTCCCACAATTTATTTTGGAGCCTTCCAAACACTGAGCTAGCTCTGGCAAGGTGTGCATTAATTTCATCATCTATTTGTACATCCCTGCAAGGTATACTGCCCAATTATGTGAACTTATCCACAGCATTCAAAATTTCTCCATTTGCTATAATTGATACATGCATGAATCATGTAGTACTGGGATAGTGAAGGATCTCTGTTTTCTTGGTATTAGTTAACAATTCAAAATTAGCACAAGTGAGAAATATAATCGGTATTCTGTTGCATCTCAACCTCAGAGGCTACAATGAATACACAATAATCTGTGAACAAAAAGTCATAAAGCATAATCAGAAAGTATCTTAGGACTATGTTTAGCCTAGTGCTTAGCACAGTACCTGAATATTGAGTGATTGATTGACTTACATGGACTAAATCCATGTATTTTCTCAAAAATTTTCTCAAAAGTAGATAAGTTTTTTGTTTTTGTTTTGCAAGAAGTAGGGGGAGAGCAGGGTTGGGGTTTTTTGTTTGTTTTATTTGTTTTGTCGTTTGCTTGCTGTCTTTGGAGGGGGAAGGAAAATTGGTGATAGAGTTGACTGAAAAAGAAAAAAAAAGCATTGAGGTATTTAAAAGCAAAAGCTCGGAAGAGAATAGATGGCAGCTCAGAAAGAAACAGGCAAACATGATAGCTTTGAAATCAATTTAGAATTTATGAGATACTTTGTAAAAAAAAAAAAAAAGCAAGTTGTACATAATAAAAATTGGTTTTCCTATGCAGTCCTCTTTTTCTGCTCTACTTTGTGTATAGAAATGCCCTTTTTAAAAAAAAAATACAAAAAAAGTTTAAAAACAACAAAACAAGTTTAATCACACCACAGGTCTATTTAAAGCTAGACAAAGGGAGAATTGGATTATATGTGGTGAGTTTTACATAAATTTACATTATATAATTTACATTAGGCTTAACTAATGAATTAGTTGATTATGCTCAGGGATGTGCTAGAATCAGCACCCTAATAACAAAGGTAACCTGAGAGCTGATTGTTAAATTTTTAACTTGAGCGTTTTATACCTCAAAAATCAAAAAATACAATGAATCAGAATTTGATTTATTGTTCTATTGTCTAAACTTAACAGAATGGAAAAATGTTAATAACAGTTATTATTAATACAGATGTTATGATATATAGAGGATTGACTCAAATTTATAAGAATATAAGCCATTCTCCCATTAATAAATGGTCAAAGGATATGAACAATTTTCAAATGAAGAAATAAAAACCATTTCTAGTCATATAAAAAATGCTCTAAATCACTATTGAGCAGAAAAATGCAAATTAATACAACTCCGAGGTACCACTACATACCTCTCAGATTGGCTAAGATGACAGGAAAAGACAATGATAAATGTTGGAAAGGATGTGGGAAAACTAGGGCACTAATACATTGTTGGTAGAGTTGTGAACTGATCCAACCATCCTGGAGAGCAGTTTGGAACTATGCTCAAAGGGCTATCAAACTGTGCATACCCTTTGATCTAGCTGTGTCTCTACTGGGCCTATATCTCAAAGCAATCTTAAAAAAGGGAAAGGGACCCACCAGGTGCAAGAGTTTCTGGCAGCCCTTTCCGTAGTGACAAGGAACTGGAAACTGAGTGGAAATTTATCAGTTGGAGAATGGCTGAATAAATTATGGCATATGAATGTTATGCAATATTATTGTTCTATAAAAAATGATGAGGAGTTTGGTTTCAGAAAACCCTGGGAAAACTTACATGAACTGTTGCTAAATGAAGTGAGCAGAACCAGGAAAAGATTGTAGATAGTAACAGCAAAACTGTAATTGATCAACTGTGTTGGACTAGGCTCTTTTCAACAATGTGGTGATTAAAGGCAATTCTAATAGACTTGTGATGGAGAGAGTCATCTGCATCCAGAAAGAGGGCTGTCGGGACTGAATGTGGACCACAGCATAGTTTTTTTCACCTTTTTTTTGTTGTTGTTTGCTTGCCTTTTTTTTCCCTTCTTGATCTGACTTTTCTTGTGCAGCATAATAAATGTGGAAATATGTATAGAAGAATTATACATATTTAACATATATTGGATTATTTGCTGTCTAAGGAAAAGGGGTGGGGAAGAGAGGGAGAAAATTTGGAACATAAGGTTTTGCGGGGGTGAATAATGAAAACTGTCTCTGCATATATTTTGAAAATAAAAGTCAATTATTTAAAAATAAATTCAATAAACACCATTTTGTATTTCTGGAAAAGAAAATAAAAGCTATGTTATGCTCTATTCCCTCTCCCCTCCCCCAAAGAATTGGTTGCTAAACATTGACCAGAATACCTTTAGTTATGTTGAATTTCTTTTTTTGTCAATAAATCTTTGTTATAAGAGATGGCTTCCTGAATAGGGAAAATGGAATAATAGATTTGGGAATGAAAGCAATGTAAAAACAAAATATATCCACTAAATCATATTGTTATATGTTATGTTATATATATATTATAAAAAGTCATATAGCTTCTATCCCTTTATTTTAATTTTGGTTTATAAACTGTTCAAGTTCAATAATTTATGGTCAGTATGGAAGCTGACATTGATGTTGTTTTCATCCTTGTTGAACTGTCTGACAACATCCTGGAAAGCATCATGCTAAAAAGCATGAGAGCAAGCACACAGGCCCACTTCATTCCACTGGTAACAAACTGAGACACATGAAAACATCCTCCTTTATCCAGAGCATGCAAGCATGCTATCATAAAACTGGCATACAACCAGATTTCACCATGATGTTTCACAAGTCCTCATGAATGACAGTATCAAAAGCCTTGATCAGGTCAATGAATGTTATAAAAATAATTTTCTTCTGTTCCTGTCATTTCTCCTGTAGTTCTCAGGTAGCAAACATCATGTCCATGTTCCTCTGGCCTTTCTGAAGACAGAATGGCTCTGATTAAATGACCATCTTATAGATGAAGGATCAACTGATTAAGAAGGACTCTACCAAAAAATCTTGCCAGTAATGACTTACAGAGAGATTCCCTTTGTGATTGTAACAGAACAACCAGTTTCCGTTTTCTTTCTAGAAATGTACAGTCAAGGAAAACTTGATCTTTTGGGAAATAACTTCCTCTTGCCATAAAACCCAGAAGAATTCAAGCAGTTTTTCTATATAAATAGAATCTCAGCTGAAAAAGAAGCAGCACTAGGTATTTTGCCACACAAGAAGAGCCTGATGTCATTCAAAACCTCGTCAGTTGGAAGTCTGACTAGAACAGGACTGACTTCAACCTTCAGTATATGATCAGTGACTTCTGCATTGCTCAATGGTAGTCTGTTGAAAACACCATGGAAATATCTAGCTTATCTCTCCAGGATCATGTCCTTATCATTCATTAGTATGGCTCTATCAGGACTAAGTAGTTGAGATGCCTCCTAAATTTTTGGCCCATAAAAAGTCTTCAGGGCATCATAGAAGAACTTTGGATTGTTGCTATCAACAGTGTAAAACTGAATTTCATCTTTTTTTTTTTTTTTTTTTTTAACTGAACCTTGCATCTCTCTAAGCTTTGATTGCACTTTACTTTTGATGGAGTTAAAGTTTCCTTATTAGAGATGGGCAAACTGTCCTACTGGTAAATCCTGTGGAGTTCTTGTTTTTGTTTAGAATTTTTTGAATTATTCCATCATTTTCATCCAACCAGTCTTGATGTTTGTGAGTGTTCTGACTCAAGTGAAGTAAGATAGTGCTGTATACTAGGTCTCTGACAGTTTCCTACTCCTTTTCTTCTTCACTGTTGCTGAGTGCTGACCCAGCTTTCCCTCCAGATCAGCAATAAATTTCCCACATGGAGAGATGCTTTAATCTGTTGATGTTGAGTTTCCTAACTCTTGTCTTGCCTTGGGGCCTCTACTATTGTTAAATGAGAATGTTTAGTTTGGAGAGAAGTCTAGCACTCTGCGCCTTTGTCCTTCTCAGACCCTATCTGTCTCTTCTTCTCATAATAGTGTGGTCTATTAAATGCCAATGCTTGCTTGCAATATATCCATGACATTTTATTGCTTTTAGGGGAATAGAAGACAGTTTTAGTGATGAGATGGTCATGAATCTTCAGTAGTAAGTTACCAATACTGTTTGTTTCCAACTCCATTCCTCCCAAGTATTTCCCTGCCATGTCTGATTGTTCCTATTATGACATTAAATCACCCAGAATTAAAATTTTGCTCCCTTTTAACACGATAATGAAAAGGATCTTCAGGTCTCCACAAAATTTTTCTTTGACCTTATCCAGAAAAAGAAAAGGTCAAGAATATCAAGGAAATTAATGAAAAAAATACAAAAGATAGTGGCCTAGCAATACAAGACCTAAAACAGTATTATAAAGCAGCAGTCATCAAAACCATTTGGTACTAGCTAAGAAATAGAGTGGTGGATCACTGGAATAGGAACAAGACACAATAATCAATGACTGTAATAATCTGTTTAATGCAAAGACTCCACTTTCTGGGATAAGAATTCACTTTTGACAAAAATTGCTGGGAACACTAGAAAATAGTATGTCAGAAACTCATCATACTTGTGACATAGACAGCTATCTACATCCAGAAAGAGGACCATGGGGAGTGAGTGTAGATCACAATGTAGTATTTTCATCCTATTTTGTTGTTGTTTGCTTGCTTTTTGTTTTCTTTTTTATTCTCTTTCCTTTTTGATCTGATTTTTTTTTGTGCAGCATGATAAATGTGGAAATATGTATAGAATAATTACATATGTTTAAAAATATTGGATTACTTGCTGTCTAAGGGAGGGGGTGAAAGCAAGGGAGGGAGAAAAAATTTGAAACACAAGGTTTTACAAGAGTGAATGTTGAAAACTATGCATATATTCTGAAAATAAAAAGCCAAAAAAAAAAAAAAAAGAAACTAGACATAGGTCAACATATCATACTTTATACCAAAATAAGGTCTAAATGGATGCATGATTTAGACATAAAGGATGATAGTATAAGTGAATTAGGAGAGTAAGGGAGAGTTTACCTGTCAAATCTTTGGAGGTGATGGGAATTTATGACCAAACAAGAAATAGAAAATAATATAAAATACATAATGGATAATTTTGATTACATTAACTTAAAGAGGTTTTACACAAACAAAACCAAGGTAGCCAAGATTAAAAGGGAAACAGAATCTGTGAAACAATTTTTGTAGCCAGTGTTTCTAATAAAAGCTTCATTTCTAAAATACATATAGAGAGAACTGAGTCAAATTTTTAAGAAATCAAATCATTCTACAATTGATAAGTAGTCAAAGGATATGAATTTTCAGATGAAATCAAAGCTATCTATAGTCATATGAAAAAATGTTCTAAATTACTATTGATTAGAAAATACAAATTAAAACAACTCTGAAGTACCACCTTCCACCTATCAGATTGGCTAAGATGACAGGAAAAGATAATGATAAATATTGGAGGGGATGTGGGGAAACTGGAAACACTAATGTATTGTTGATGGAGTTGTGAAATGATGCAACCATTCTGGAGAGCAATTTGGAATTATGTCCAAAGAGTTATCAAACTGGGCCTATATCCCCAAAAGATCATTAAAAAGGGAAAAGGACCAACATTGCAAAAATGATTGTAGCAACTTTTTGTAGTGGCAAAGAATTGGAAAATGAGTAGATGCCCATCATTTGGGAACTGGATAAATAAATTATGAGAAGTGAATGTAATAGAATATTATTGTTCTATAAGAAATGATGAGCAGGCTGATTTCAGAAAAGCCTGGAAAGAATTACATGAACTGATTTTAAGTGAAGTAAGCAGAACCAGGCAAACATATACAGCAATAGCAAGATTGTGTGATCAACTATGAAAAATTTAGCTCTTCTCAGCAATTCAGTGATACAAGCCAATTCCTTGGATAGAAAATGCTATCTGGATCCAGAGAGAGAAGGGAGACTGAATACAGATCAAACCATACTATTTCCACCTTTTTTTCTGTTTTTTACCTTGTGGTTTTTCTCTTTTGTTCTGCCAAAATGACTCATATGGAAACATGTAAAAAATGAATATACATATATAAGCTAAAAAAATTTTTTTAAATATGGTTTTAAAAAAAGAGAAAAGAAAATTGCAGTTACATTGTCATGAACCTGTCATTCACTCATTTTAGGAGGCATATAAGATTGCTGACTAAATTACATCTGATTGCAAAATCTATGCCAGTTTCTGAGTGTTCCAAAGAACAGCTGCTACTCAAGAAAAACATGAAATTCCAACTTCAGAAAGCTTGGCCTTTATTTGCCAGTCTTGTTTCAGTCAAGGATGCCATTTGGATGTGATACCTCCTGAGTTATCTCACAAGAGCTATTTATTTCTCAAACCTAGTGGATATTGTGTTGTCTGTTATTGGCACATTCCATGTACCAATGATGAGTGAAAACATCTTTGCAAAAATTGTTGGGTTTTTTGTTTCAACAACAGGGTGGGATCACTCTCTGTCTGCTGCAGTAAGCTGGATAAGGTTGGATGAAGCAGACAATTTTAAGGTTACCTTTTCTAGTCCGTTCCTCATGCTAGAAAGTGAGTAGTATAGTTGTGAAAAATATATATAAATTTAAAAAAGGCTGCTCAGATTAATACCCAGGAGCTATCAAATCCCACTGCTTCTTCAGTCTAGTGAGAATACAACCTGTGGCCTGAGCAGCCTTTGTGCAGGATTGTGATTATAACTCCCAGTGTACCCAAACTTGCTGCTTCATCACTTCCCTATCATCATAGGACTTTAAGGGAGATAAAATACTAGGATTGAAAAATAATAAAATAGTTGAATGTATTGTTCAATAGTTTTTCAATTGTGTCCAACTCTTCATGACCCCATTTGAGGATTTTTGGCAATGATACACGATACTGAAGTAGCTTACAATTTCCGTCTCCAGTTCATTTTGTAGATCAGGAAACTGAGGCAAACAAGGTAAAGTGATTTGCCCAGAATCACAGTAAGTGTCAAGGCCAGATTTTAATTCAAGTCCTGCTGACTCCAAGTCTAGCATTCTATCCATTATACTACCTACCTGATTCAAAAATAGTTAAATAGTAAAATAGTAGATGGTAGGTGATGAATTGAACTTCATAAGAATTGGATTTAAATGAGACAGTTACATAAAGCCTTCAGCCTCACTCTTTCTTCCAAAGTCATCAAACCAGTCTAACTTCTGACTTTTCTAGATTCTTTCAAGTTTCAGCTAAAGTCCTACCATCTATAAAAAGTGTTTTCCCTCTGAGATAACCCCTGAGAATAAGCCCCCCCATAATATCCTGTCAGTTTATAGTTTGTGCATATTATTGCCTTCCCCATTAGACTATGAACTCCTTGGGAGCAGGACTTTCTTTGGCCTTTCTTTGTACCTCAGCACTTAGCACAATGTCTTGCACATAGTATGTGGTTAATACATGTTCACTGACTGACTGACAAAAAAATCTTGATAAGCTAAAGGGAGTAATCAGACTGAGAGTAATAGGGCTAAAATTATTTCAGAATAAATGTAAAGTCTTATGTTTGGGTACAAAAAGCCAACATATAAGATGAGGGAGGCCTGGTCAAATTGTAGTTTATTGAACTGTCAGTGAAGTAAGTAGAACCAGGAGAACATTGTACATGGTAACAGCAACAGCAACATTGTATGGATAATCAATTTTGACAGATTTTGCTCTTCTCAGAGATACGAAAATCTAAGACAATTCTAAAAGACTTGTGATAGAAAATATTATCCATATCCAAAGAAAGAACTATAGAGTCTGAATACAAATTGAAACACACTATTTTTACTTTTTTTGCTGTTTTTCCTTTCTTATGGTTTTTCCCTTTAATTCTGATTCTTCTTTTACAACATGATTAATGCTGAAATATGTTTAATATGATTGTATATGTATAACCTGTTGATTGTTGTCTTGGGGAGGGAGAAAACATGGAAATCAAAATCTTTTAAAAGTAAATGTCAAAATTCCAATAGACTTGGGATGGAAAATGCCATCTACATCTAGAGAGAGAATTACAAAGACTGAATGTGGATCAAAGCATAGTATTTTTACCTGTTTTGTTTGTTTGCTTGCTTGCTTTTTTGTTCCCATGTTTTTTTCCATTTTGGTCTGATTTTTCTTGCACACTGTGACAAAAATAGAAATATGTTTAAATGGATTGTATGTGTTTAACTTATATGAGACTGCTTGCTATCTTGGGGAAGAAGAAGAGGAAAAGAAAAAATTTGGAACTCGAAATCTTAGAAAAATGAATGTTTTAAATTACCTTTATATATATTTGGAAAAATAAAATACTATTGAGAAGTTAAAGTAAATTTCAAAAACTAATAAATAATTTTTTAAATTGCAGTTTATTTGAAAAATATTTAGGAATTTTACTGGACTGCTAGATCAACATTAATTAGCAATGAGATTTGGTGGTCCAAAAATGAATGCAAATAGACTTCTTTAAAAAAGGTATCATTTCCAGGCATAAAAAAGTGAGCCTCTGTACTTTGCCCTTGTCAAACCTTATCCGGAATACTATGTTCAGTTCTTGGTGTCACAGATTAAAAAAGACAATGGTAAACTGGAAAACATCCAGAACAGATAATCAAGACAGTAAAAGGCCTTGAGCTCATATGGGTCTTAGGAAGATCAGTTGTTGAGCCCATATGGGCCTTATGAAGATCAGCTAAAGCTTTTGTGAATCTTTAATCTGAAGAAGAGAAGCCTCCATAGGGATATGATATCTGTCTTCTGTATATGAAGGGTTGTCATGTGAATGAATGATTAGTTTTGTTCTGTTTAGTCTGAGAAGTCAGGACTAGGAACAATAGGTGGAATTTGCAAAGAAACAAATTTCAGTTGAGCTCAGAAAAATTTTCCTAAACATTAGTTGTCTAAAGATGGAATAAGCTGTCCAGGAGGTGATTATTTCCTCCTCTTTGGAAGTCTTCTATTTGTCAGGTATTTTGTAGTGGGTTTTGTCTAACTTGTAAACATACATAAAAATAGTCATTTATAAAATGGCTACCTTGCATTCCTCTTTCAACCATTCAGAATACTTCTATGCATAGGCCCAATTCATCTTACCCCTCGACCTCTGAATAGTAGTCTTCCAATTTAATAGACAAAATAGTTTAACAGTATTTCTTCCTCACATTTCTTTTCCCCTTCATGCATAGACTTTGTTCTCTGTTTTTTCCTCTCCTTTTCAGCTCAATTAATTCTACTTTAGGCATTCTCTTCCTCACAAGTACATATATCTTCTTTAACATCTTCCTAAATCTCTTTCAACTTTTGCTCAGGTAACTGAGGAAAATTTCCCTTCCTTTTTTCTTTTCTCTCCCTTCTCCATTTCTTCTTCTTTCTATACATGTTGTCTCTCTACTAATAATGTCTAATAAACCTTGTACTAATAATATACCATTGAAAAGATATTGGGTAGATATTGATGAATGTTGGAAGGGGTGTGGGAAAACTGGAACATTAATGCATTTTTGTTGAAGTTGTAAAGTGGTTCAGCCACTTTGGAGAGAAATTTGGAACTACGTCCAAAGGGCTGTAAAACTGTGCATACCTTTTGAAACAGCAGTGTCAATACTAGATCCCAAAGAGATCATGAAACGGGGGAAAGACTCACATGTGTAAAAATATTTGTAGCAACTTTTTTGTGGTGACAGCTAGCCTGAACACCAAAGGAGAGGGCTTTACATTTGGTCCTGAAGGTGATAGAGGCCACTGGAATGTCCAAATCACTGGGGTGATTTGGTCAGGTGACCAAATCGGGTCAAATGGGGTGACAGTCGGACTTGAGTTTTAGGACGATCATTTTGATAGCTGATTGGAGGATGAGACTTGAGACAGGTACATCTACCAGTGGGATGTTATAGTATGAGGTGAGGGATGAGGTCATTAGATCTTGTACCAGGATAGTGACAGTGCCAAAGGAGAGAGGGAGTCATATTGGAAAGATGAAATTGAAAAGCTTGAGAACAGATTGGATATGAAGAATTGAGATTGTGATAGGAAGGATGACACTTAAGTTGTAAACTTGAGTCCCTGGAAAGGCAGTGATGTCCTAAATACGATTAGGGAAATTTAGAAGAGAGAAGGGTTTGGAGGGAAAGTTGATAAATTCAGTTTTGGGTATGGTATGTTGCCTTTTAAATATCTATAGGATCTGTAGTTTAAGATGTCCAGCAGACATTTGCAGATGCAAGATTGGAAAACAAAATTTAGTGCTAGATAAATAAGTTTGAGACTCATCAAAACTAAAGTTTGTGAGTGAGACCTGGATGAAGATTCAGCAAGGAGATTGAAGAGCAGCTAGGCAAAGAATCAGGAGAAAATCCTCGTCTAAGTTCCCTATCTGTTACAAATAATATTATTCACTTTGTAGAAGTATGTTTTAAATTCCAAGCAAACAACTACAAAACTGAACTTTGGGAATACCACAATGTAAGTTAAGAATTTTCTTTTCCACTGTTACTGCTTTTTTGTAGTAGTTGTTATTGTAGCAATTTTTCCTTAACCGTGAATGGTCCTAATAGACCTTTTTTATTTCTTTGAATGGCTGGCTCATTTTAAAAAATCTTATCTCTTCTCTCCTTGTTATTCTCCAAAATTCTATATTCAGTTGGGTATATCTTTCCCTTTCTTCTTTCTCTTTCACTTTCCTTCATTCTTCAACTATTTGTAAAGCTCATCTGACAGTCATTTTGCTTTCTTGCTTTTCCTTTTCTTGGGGATGCTTTTTGTTACTGCCTTCTGTACAATACTAGAAAGTTCTGTCCATAGTTCTTTAGGATCTATCTTTTTTTTTCTCAATAGTATTTTATTTTTTCAAATACATGTAAAGATAGGTTTCAACATTCATTTTTGTAAGACTTTGCATTACAAATCTTTCTTCCTTCTTTCCTTAACTCCACCTTCCCCAAGATAGCAAGCAATCTGATATAGTTTCAATATGTATAATCCTTTTAAAGATATTTCCATATTGGTCATGTTGTGTAGGAAAAAATCAGATCAAAAGGAAAAAAACCCACAAAAAACAAACAAACAACTACAACAACAAAAAGGTAAAAGTACTATGCTTCCATCCAGATTCAGTCTCCACAGTTCTCTCTCTGGATGTAGATGGCATTTTTTATTCCAAGTCTATTGAAATTTCCTTGAATCACTGCATTGTTGAGAAGAGCCAAGTCTATCACAATCAATCATCACATAATCTTGTGGTTAATATGTACAATATTCTCTAAGTTCTGTTTATTTCATTCAGTATCAGTTCATGTAAGTCTTTCCTGGCTTTTCTGAAATCATTCAGGCTTTCTCTTTTGCAAATCTAATCCTTTAATATTCAACACTTCCTATTCTCATTTATAAGGGATATTATTTAGGTTATACCTATATAGTCTAGTGGTTTCCATTACTTTCTTTAATTTAAGTCTAAATTTTACCATAAGATGCTCGTGATCTGAATCACAGTCAGTTCCAGGTCTTGTTCCTATTGACTAAATACAGCTTCTCACCTTTGACTGCAAATATATAATCTAATTTCCGTATTGACCATATAGTGATATCCATGTATAGAGTTACCTTTTGGGAGGCATCTAGGTGGTGCAGTGAACATTCCTGAAGTCAGGAGGATCTAAGTTCAAATCTGGTCTCAAGACACATAACACTTCCAAGCTATATGACCCTGGGCAAGTCATTTAAACCTCAATTGCCTCAGCAAAAAAACAAAAACAAAAAAACTATCTTTTAGGTAGTTGAGAAAGAGTGTTTGCTATGACCAGTTATTTTCAAAAAACTCTATTAGGTTCTACCCTACTTCATTTTGTCCTCCAAGGCCATACTTGTTTGTTATTCCAATTAAAAAGTTTCTTGGACAGCAAGGAGATAAAATTAATTCAATACTTAAAGAAATTGACTATTCATTGGAAGGACAAATACTGAAGCTGAAGCTTAAATACTTTGGTCATATAATGAGAAAATTCTTTGGAAAAGATCCTGATGATCAGAAAGATTGAAGGGGACAGCAGAGAATGAGATAGATAGTATCATGGAAACAATGAACATGAGCTTTGAAAGATTTCAGGAAAGTGTGCAAGACAGAAAATCCTAAAATGCTGTGGTCCATGGGGTCACAAAGACTGGGAAGAGACTGAATGACAGAACAACAACCGGATGACATGGGATTTTTGAAAATTATTCCACAAAAGCACAAACTCTAATGTGTTATTAAGTTGTAAAGTTTTGAAGTTATAGGTTCTATACCAGAAAACATCAACTGGTCTATGGACCAGCCTGCTAAATCTGGAGAGCCTCATCATCAACATTGGCCACCAAGGAATGCATTTTTTTTCCCCTACCAAGGTAACTCAGTGGGAGAGCTTTTCATCTGTTTTAATTGTGGGAGAGCCTGTTTTGATAAAATCATTGATATTTAGAAATATTGTGACATTACAGTAAACCCTAACAGATTTATATAATAAAGATTACTATGTGTTGAGTTGTTTAGTCATAAATCACTGATAAAATCCTAGTAAAAATTTTAAAGAAATAAGATCTTGAGCTATATCTGAAAGATCAATTGATTACTTTTTTGACACTTAAACCTCAATCTCAGTTTCTTCAGAAGAATTTAAGGCTGATATATTAAGATATCTACAGACAATAGATATTGTGTAAAAGCAAAAATCCACTAGGTACACTTTAATAATAACATTTATGGTTTAAAACCTTTTTTTTTATTTAATCAGCCAAGCTTTCTTTTTGCATTTTGATCAACAGCTATAATGTAGGATTCTGAAACTCTCTTAATCTACCCTTAGCATGAATAAGGAGTTGAATTGTTAAGTAGTCATGGGCTAGGTGCAAAAATAATCTTGTAGGCCAGGAGGCTTGTTACCTAGAATGTTGATGAACCTTTCACAAGACCATCTTATTCTCAATAAAAAGGATTGTGTTTTTTTTTTTTTTTTAATTATGAAAGCAGATTGACCTTTAAAGTTTTATGAGGTGAATACTCTTTTAATTCGCTGTTGTTTTTGAAAACATTGGATATAAAAGCCACTGGTGCTTATTTTCATAACCGGCTCAAGAAATTGAGTTTATTTGGCTTGAAGAAAGTGGTGGAAGTAAAACTTAGGACAGAAAGGGAGGAGACACTCAATTTTAAAGCTTTTAAGTCTACAAGATCTTCCTAGGGAAGAACAGCTACTTAATTTCTACTGAGAAATTGGCAACAATCAATGTATTTTAGTTGCAAAAGACAAAAACTTTGTTCTTAAACACAAGGCAAAATGTAATAACTATTTATGGACACAAAGATTAATTTCAGTATCAAGGCAGGAGAAATTTTAGGTCAGCCACTCGTGACCTATACTCCCTTCCTCTTCCATATTACTGGGGCTCTCTGACTTGGTCTGCTCTTAGATTAAGAAATGAAAGATTAGGTTATATATTAAAATAAATATTTAACCAATGTTAAGATAAATATTTAAACATTCTACTAAGAAGAACTGGGAAATATCATCTGTAATTTTTTGTTTGTTTTGTTTTTTAAGCAAGACAATGACCAGATTATGGACAATTGGGTGACAATTTGAAGTCCTTACAAGTTTTATAATTCCACAATATCTGCCAGCAGCAGCTAACAACTAAATTTATTTTTCACTGAAGCAATCTACATAGTTTTTACGTTGTTTTTTCAAAACATGTGCATAATTTTAAAATTTTCTTCCCGAGTTATTTTTACCTTCTGAATCCAATTCTCCCTGTGCAACAGGAGAACTGTTCGGTTCTGCAAATATGTATTGTATCTAGGATATACTGCAACATATTTAACATTTATAGGACTGCTTGCCATCTTGGGGGGGGGGTGAAGGGAGGTAGGGGAAAAAATTGAAACATAAGCGAGTGCAAGGGATAATGTTGTAAAAAATTACCCTGGCATGGATTCTGTCAATACAAAGTTATTATTAAATAAAATAAAATTTAAATTAAAAAAATAAAAAAAATTATTAGTTGTAAGCAAAAAAAAAAAAAACATATGCATAGATATTTTTCTCTTGGTTCTACTCACTTTACTTTGCTTCAGTTTATGAGTTTTTCTAGGTTTTTCTGAAATGTGCCTGCTCATCATTTCTTATTGTACAACAGCAATCTTACATTCATATATTGCAACTTGTTCAGCCATTCCCCAACTGATGGACATCCCTATAATTTCTAATTCTTTGCTACCACTCTGGTATTTTCTTTTTTACTGAAGTTTTTTTTAATGTTCAAAACATATTCAAGGATAATTTTTCAACATTGGCCCTTGAAAAACCTTGTGTTCCAATTTTCCTTTCTTCCCCCTACTTTCTTCCCCCCTCCCCTAGGTGGCATGTAATTCAATATATGTTAAACATGGTAAAAATATATGTTAAAATATATTTGTACAATTATCTTGCTGCATAAGAAAAAATCAGATCAAAAAGTAAAAAAAAAAAATAAAATGAGAAAAAATAAAATTCAAGCAAACTGTAACAGAGTAAAAATGCTATGTTGTGATCCACCCTCAGAACCCACAGTCCTCTCTCTGGGTATAGATGGCTCTCTTCTTCACAAGATTATTGGAACTGGCCTCAATCATCTCATTGTTGAAGAGAGCCATGTCCATCATAATTGGTCATCATATAGTCTTGTTGCCATGTACAATGATCTCTTGATTCTGCTCATTTCACTCAGCATCAGTTCATGTAAGTCTCTCCAGGCCTCTCTAAAATCATCCTGCTGGTCATTTCTTATAGAACATAATATCCCACCACATTCATATACCATAACTTATTCAGCCTTTCAGCCAACTCGTTCAGCTACATAATTTCCAGTTCTTTGCCACCACTCTGATATTTTCTAAAAAGCACAGGTTCATTTTTTTTTTATTGTTAGATGCATGTCTTGGATCTCATCTATCCAAAACAGTTAATTTCTCTACAATAATAGCTGAGTGACAAGGTTTACTCATGGAAGAAAAGCCAAGAGAAAGTAGTATGAATAAAAGTGCATTAAATAAAAGGAATCACTACTAACTCAAATTGTTCTTAGACTTTCAGTTCATCAAACTGGAGAATCTCTAATGAAAAATAAGGCTCAATGAATGTCTTCTTCTGGTTTCTCTTTCAGATGATTTTCTCTGATCTCTTTTTTGGGCAAGTTTTGTAAAGTTCTTGTCATTTCATTTCACCTATATATTCTGTCCCAGTACCATTAACACTTCATTGTTCTTAACCATTAATGCATTTTTCCTATTTCTCTTTAAATATCCAATATTAGCAACAGAGTCAACAATTTTGTTTCGTTTTATTTTTGTGGCTGCCCGATGTCAACTATTTCTAGTTGCTGTCATGGAATATCCTAAATCCAACATTCTCTGGCCTTTTACAACCAGGAAGAATAGCACTTATTCTGTATAGTGGTTTAGACTTTCCAAAAGAAGTACCCAGAAACCAAAAGTCTCTTCTAGTCTCTGTACCTGGACTTTCTGCCTCAGAAGCTAGAAAAATATCTAGCATTGTTCCCTAAAGGCTAATTAGATCAAAGAGGAGATTGATATCTGTTCTTTAAAACTCATTCTTTTGCAGTTTGACTGGCCAGAGATAAAGGAGGGTATGTTACCCCTCAGTGTGCAGACTCGAGACTCAAAAGTTTCCTTTCTTCTCTCATTTAGTTTTTAGTCTCAACGCTCATATCCAAAGGTAGGGATTTATTCCTTTTTAAGATTATAGGATTTAGAGCTGAAAGGGACTTTGTAGAGATTCTTTAGTCCAACAACCTCATACACACACACACACACACACACACACATACATACACACACACACACATATATATGCCCTTAAGGCCTGAATAAGTTAAGTAATTTCCCTAGGGTCAAAAAGGTTGCAAATAACAGAATTTAGAGTCACTCCCAAGTCCTTTCATTCCAGATCCAGTAGATAATTTGTAAAAGTAAACTCCCCCAACTTGTTCTTGGTATTTTGCCTTTTCACTCAAAGTATTTTACAAATTTGAATTGCAAATATCTATCAATCAACAAGCATTTTTTTATTAAAGCTTTTTATTTATAAAACATATGCATGGGCAATTTTTTCAACATTGACCCTTGCAAAACATTTTGTTCCAAATTTTCCTCTCCTTTCCCCTACCCTCTCCCCTAGTGGCAAGTAGTTCAATACATGTTAAATATGTTAAAATACATGTTAAATCCAATATATGTATACATATTTATACAGTTATCTTGCTGCACAAGAAAAATCAGATCAAGAAGGAAGAAAAAGAAAAACTGAGAAAGAAAACAAAACGCAAGCAAAAAACAGAGAGTGAGAATGCTATGTTGTGGTCCACACTCAGTTCCCATGGTCCTCTATCTGGGTGTAGATGGCTCTCTTCATCACTGAACCAGTGATTTGGTTCATCTCATTGTTGAAGATGGCCACATCCATCAGAACTGATCATCATATAGTATTGTTGTTGAAGTATATAATGATCTTCTTCTGGTCCTGCTCATTTCAGTCAGCATCAGTTCATGTAAGTCTCTCTAGGCCTTTCTGAAATCATCCTGCTGATCATTTCTTACAAAACAATAATATTCCATAGCATTCATATACCATAACTTATTCAGCCATTCTCCAATTGATGGGCATCCACTCAGTTTCTAGTTTCTTGCCACTACAAAGAGACCTGCCACTAACATTTTTGTACATGTGAGTCCCTTTTCTTCCTTTAAGATCTCTTTGGGAAGCTCAGTAGTAACACTGCTGGATCAAAGGGTATGAACAGTATAACTTTTTCAGCATAGTTCCAAATTGCTCTCCAGAATGGTTGACTCTGTTCACAGTTGACCAACAATGTATCAGTGTCCCCGTTTTCCCACATCCCCTCCAACATTTGTCATTATCATTTTCTGTCATTTTAGCCAATCTGACAGGTGTGTAGTGGTATCTCAGAGTTGTCTTAATTTGCATTTCTCTGATCAATAGTGATTTGGAATACCTTTTCATGTGGCTACAAATAGTTTCAATTTCTTCATCTGAAAATTGTCTATTTGTATCCTTTGACCATTTATCAATTGGAGAATGGCTAATCTTGTTCAAATCTATGATCCCAAGATCTGTCCTTACTGTGGATACTCTCTCTCTCTCGTGACTTTTCAGAACTAGATGAAACCAGAACTAACCTCTCTAAAATTTTTCATAGAATCAGGACTGGCTGCTCCTTTGAGTTTCAAATGGTTTTCCTGCTGTTTTAAAAATAATAGCAAATAGAGCTGGTAGTTAAGTAGAAAGGGTATTTACTATCAATAGAAAAGATCCTAACTCCTAACTTATGGCAGTTCCTTCTTCTAACAATGTAAATAATAACAATGATACATAAGAATTTGCTCTATCCTAATTTTATATCAGAAAATTAAAATAAAATTTATCTCACTACCAGGCACAAAGCAGGAGCAACTCTATCTGAGAAATGAGAAGGAAGATGGTAGGTCCAAAATGGTAGCCATAACAATAACATTAACTCACATACATACATGAACTGATGCTAAGTGAAATAAGCAGATCATTATATACTTTAACAACAATACTATATGATGATCAGTTCTGATGGAAGTGACTATCTTCAACAATGAGAGGATCCAAATCAGTTCCAAATGATCTGTAATGAACAGAACCAGCTACACTTAGAGAAAGAACACTGGAAAATGAATATGGACCATAACATAACATTTCTACTCTTTCTGTTATTGTTTGCTTGCATTTTTGTTTTTTCTTCTCAGATTATTTTTTTCTTCTTTCTAAATCCGATCTTTCTTGTGCACAAGATAACTATATAAATATGTATACATATATTATATTTAACATGTATATCCATGTATTGGATTACCTGCCATCTAGGGGATGGAGGGAAGGAGGGGAGGGGAAAAGTTGAAACAGAAGTTTTTGCAAGGGTCAATGTTGAAAAATTACCCATGCATATATTTTGTATATAAAAAGCAATAAAAAAAAAAAAAACTAACTCACAAACATGGTTCCAATCCAGCAGAAATATGCAACACCAATTTCAATCATGAAACCATTTCATGATATTCAATGTGCACTAACAGAGACCTTGTCATAGAGCACTTCAAAGTTGGTACGGTGTTCTTTACATGTAACCCTTGATACATAGACATTCCCTTATTAAAGTCCTAAAGGTTCATTCATTTCCCCTGTAAGTTGATACTCAGCTTTGCTGGTTAAGTTATTCTTAGTTGCAAACTGTACCTTTGCCTTTTAGAATAGTATATTCTAAGATAACCTTTGGTTTGTAGTAGAAGTGTCAGGTCTTGTATGGTCAGGATTATGGTTCTTTGATACTTGAACTGCTACCTTCTCTAAGTTGGCTGATACATATACCTGTATCGGCTATATATATTTCTGATATATATGTATGTGTGTACACACATAAGTATCTTTGAATTTTTGCCTATAAAATTTCAGGGACTTTTCTTTTGGAAGTATCTCAATTACTTGATTCCTTCTATTTTCCTTCTCCCCCCCCCCTTCTGATTATAATAGATTCAATTAACTTTAATTTATGATTTCTTAAAATGAAGCATCTAAACTTTTTAAAAATCATGAGTTTTCATAGAGCCCAATTCTTTTATTTATTTATTTTTTCAGTTGTCATGTATTTATTTTTCTTTCCCTTTCACCTCCCTCATACACACTGAGGGAGGAGATAGCTGGGCAAGGGGTGGGAGCGGGGGAAGGAAACCACCATTAATAACATTTCATTGGTGTACTAGCATCCTTGGATCAGCTGATGACAGTATTCACATTAAGAACTAAGAGACTGAACATGAGTTCACCACTCCACAAGGAGCCTGGCAAAAGAATTATATTATGCCTAGAAAAACTTATTTGGCTTCCCTTGTGAATGGAGGAAAAAGGACTTCTAGTAAACTGGAGCTGTGAGATATTCCTTTGTCACATGTGCTAAGTTTCAGCCCATTTTTTCCCATACTCTATATGTATTTGTGGAAGAGAATGTAGCAGACTTTTAATGAGTTGTTTTTTGTATCATATGTTCTTATTGTACTTCCTTAATAAGTATCTCCATCTATGAATTACTTAAGACTAGTTAACTAAATAATTCACAACTGGTAACTTTGAAGTTAGCACATTAATAGGGGCTCCAAGCTGAATCACCCACAATTGCTAAGGAGTATCCCTAGAATCCTGAGAAGGAAATGTAGTCTTCCTCTAGATCTGAGACTTCTTTATGAGAGTGGTAGTTGGGATAAGAATGTCCTAGAGCTTACCTGGGCTATCATACCTTATATAATCTTATATAATAGCAGTTACAACAGTGTCTCATTTTTTTTTTGACAAAGTCCAGCATAAGAGTCTAAAATCTAGTGGAATTTTAAATGATTAGAACAGAACCAACAGTAAACTGAAGATGTTTGTTGATCATTTAGATTATGCTTTCTTGTCTCTCAGAATCCATTCCTTTCAATTGTCAATATTTTTTTACATAGCTGTCTTTCAAATTAGCTTCAAAAAATAAGCAGTTCTTCGTGATACTAATGTTTTATACTATTTGAAGATAAATGAGTTTATAAAATTTAATTTGTCAGAATTCTAATGACAATCTCAGTTAATGTGAACTGAAATGATAGCCTCAGGCAGTAGTAAATGATTTGTAATTAGATTTTAAAAGGACATAATTGTAGATATCAACTTGGGGTAGTTTTTTTGTTTGCTTGGTTAGTGCTTTTTTTTTTTTAATTGGATTTATGGATGAAAAAAAAGATGAAATGCCAGCTTGATGAACAGACCTCAGTTAATCTCACACAAATGATATTTAGATTTTGAGCATATAACCATTGAAAACAGAAATAATTAAATTTAATTAAAAATTAAATAATAAATTAAATTAAATAATTAAATCAAATTAATTCCCACCCAATCAGCAGATATTAGATATATTTTAACAAAGACAAAATGGGTGAGGGAGTTTTTAATTTTTTAAATATGAATTTAAAACACCAAACAAGAGCATGTCCATGCATATAGTTTGTAATAGTACATACATTTTTATAGCCAGGTCCTATGCTAAGGCTTTACAATTTTTATCTCATTTGATTCTCACAACAACTTTGGGAAGTAAATGCTATTAGCATCCCCAGTTTACAGATGAGGAAATTGAGGCAGATAGAAATTAAGTGATTTGTCATGTAGCCAGTATTTGAAGCTGATTTTGGAATCAGGTCTTCCTGACTTCAGGCCCAGCACCTTAGCTACCATGCCACCCTACTGCAGAACAAAAAAAGAAAACAGGACATGAATGCCTCTTTGACACTGCTTGTTTTTAGGAAATGTATTTTTGTGGTGTCTTATCTCCCTTTTTATACCTCTCTTCTTCTTAGCTCTTTTACCTCCCTTCAGATGGGAAAAATTATAAATGAATTCTTAGTGTTCCAACATTATCCTCCCCTCTCTTTCTCCTGCCCCTACCCCAAGATATATTCCTTTAATGAAATGGTTTCAGGTTGGAAAAAAAACATAAACTAATTCACAGTAGAGTGCTGACGACTGACAGTTTACTGTATTAATCTTTTCAGGGTATTTGAATTTTAAAAGAAGGGCTTGTTAAGTTAGAGGAACACTTTTAGTGGTTTAATTTCAGTCTGTGAAGATAAACTTATAGGGATCATATTTTAAGTAAAAGGGAGAACTTCTTAATTCCCCTCAAAATATGCTACACACAGCCTATTTGCCTACTCTGCTACCAATAAGGATAAATTAGTTGTTAAATATTTCAAAATCAATCATTTGGGGTAACTAGATAGAGTAGTGAATAGATCATCAAACCTGGTGTCAGGAGGACCTGAGTTCAAATTTGGACAAAGCAGACAAGCAATTCTTCCTAGTTGGGTGATCCTGGGTAAGGCACTCAACCCCAAATATCTCAAAAATAAAAAGATCAATCAATCAAAAAGCATTTGTTAAGTACTTACCGTTTTCCAGGTATTGGGATTACAAAGACAAAAAAAAAAATCTTTGCCACCTTGCCAACAAGATACTTTTAGTTCTTCAAGAGAAGTGTATAAATATGTACACATATATTGTATTTAAGATATAACATGTTTAACATATATGAGACTGCCTGCCATCTAGGGGAGGGGGTGGAGGGAAGGAAAAGAAAAGTTGGAACAGAAGTGTTTGCAAGAGTCAATGTTGAAAATTTACCCATGCATATGGTCTATTAATAAAAAGCTATAATTAAAAAAAGATATTTTTAGTTCTTTTTTTTTTACATTTAAAAATATTTGAACCTAATATTAGGTAAAATAAGCATTTTAATGTATGAAGTAGGACAGAAAAAGAGGATTATACATGAAATTATAAATCTCAATTATATACAACTAACTATTATTACAGAATAATAAATTCAACATGTAACTTTTGAAGCTGTCAGACTTCTCTGTACTTCTGACCCTCCTTCTGTCATCTTTGATACAGTTATTTAAAAAAATACTTTTATGATATTCTCTGTGTGTAACAATCTTATTGATAATTTCCCTCTTTTTTTCAATATCCCTCTCCCCAAACGGGAAAAACAAAATTTTTAAGAAGTGTCCAAATCCTAGCAATAAAAATATGTAGTTAAGGAAAATAAATTCCCATTGGCTGTATCTGAAAATATGTATTATTCTGCACTTTTGATTCCAGGAGGTGGGTAGTATGAGTCATCATTAGTTAAATGAAGTAATGTTCGGTTATTACATTTATTAGAGTCTTTCAAAGTTTTTTTTTTCTTTATAATGTTGTTAATTGTAAAAATGTTCTTCTGGTTCTACTCACTTCACAATGTCATTTCTTGCAACACAATAAAATTCAATTATATTTGCATATGATAATTTGTTGAGTCATTTTCCTAGTTGATGGACACCTTTCAGTTTCCAATTCTTTATTATGACAAAAAGATTTGCAACACTCACACATATATAACACATGTACATATGTATTTATATTTTTCGCCCTCTATTTCTGATGTTTTGTGGGGCATAGGTCTAAGAGTAGGCATAGTTTAATGATTTTTTTGGTCATGGTTCCAAATTGCTTCTTCGAATTGCTGAACCATTCACTGTCGCAACAGTTCACTAATATACTGGTTTTCCCAAAGGCTCTCCAACATTGACATTTAAGGAGCTTACAATTCAGAGCAGACAGTAGACCCATGTAAAGTATTGATCCTTTTTCTGCTGTAGCTAAGTAAAGTTGCTTTTGTTACTGTAGAATGACCTAGGAGTATCTCATTTTCTTTCAGCACCGAATTTGAACTAATAGATACTAGCCTGAGTCAATCCTGTCTTAAGAGTCGGTCTACATTTACTTTAGCTCTTCATACTTCTCACACGTCTATTTTCTGGGATAACTTGTCCATGCAATTACACTCAAATTCTTCCATTATTAGGAAAATATATTCTCTTATTCATCTTTATATTTATTTTATATTTTATATTATTTTTATATTTTATTTAATTTATATTATATATTATATTAAATATTATTTATTTTTATAAATAAATAATTATTATAAATGAATATCATTAAATATATTAAATATAAAGATTAGTTTTATAAATATATAAAGATATATTATATTATATATATGATATGTATATAATATATAATAGTATATATATTATATGTAATATATATACAGTCACCTTCACTTGGTCTGGATGTTAGATGATCACAGGTCATACAATTACAGAAGGTATCTTAGGAGAAGAATAGGAATTCTATAATGTGAAGAGGTTGACAATCATGTCCTCATTTGTTATTTGTTCTTATCGTATTACATTATACGTGGCTAGTTAAGTGGATTTATGGATTATGCTATTTAGTTTTAACTAAAGGAATCTTTGCAAAATGAACAGATGCCTTAAAAAATTCCATCAAAGAAACAGTTACTGGTAACATGAGCAAAAGCCAACAAGAAAATAGTAGAGTTGATGCTTTTACTTAAGCTTTTCATCAGTGATATTACAAAGTAAAAATGGTTAAAAAAGAGATCAAGCAAAAAAAATTAATTTATCAATCAGATGACATGAAATGTGGATTTACATCCACTATTATTATCTATATGCCTTTTCCTAAATGTGTATTGTGCTTTGAAATATTGGGTAATGATAAAATAAAGCCATCATTATTGGCAAGACTTTTTTAAAATTCAATTTTATTTCATTTTTAGTTCCACAGTGGAGTGACATTTAAAAATGAAGCTTTTATTGCCCCCAAACAATGCAAATATGTCACCTTTGAAAAAACTCATGTCCACATACTTTAAAAGCTTGGATATAGAATTTTCTACCATGTTTAAATTTTTTCAAATGAGTTTTAGAACCCATTCAAAACCCCAAATGGGTTTTGTTTAAAATACAAAGATGAAAGACTTTTCAACAGTTTGCAAGAACAGCTGATTGACATGAGAGAATAAAGAATTTTACTAACTAAATTTTAAAAAATCTTTATTTATTGATAAGACTGCAAAACAACTATCATGATTCAGTAAACACAGACAATAAAGGTACTTTTCTCATTTGGATCTAGGTATTTTTTATGATCTTTTCCAGCTATATGTCATTAAAAACAAATCCGTGAGTCAAAGAGCATTTATTAAATGTCAACTATGTGCTAGGCACTATGTTAATCACTGTGAATACAAAAAAGGTTAAAAGATAGTCTCTCTTCTCAAGGAATTAGTAAACTAATCAGGGAGATAACATACAAAGGTTTGGGAATGAGCAAGACATATAGTATTCTTTTTAAGCTACCAAACCTTAAAACTGCACTAAGGCCTTGAGGATACTTCATTTACAGGATAAAATGGAAAAAATCTCAGAGAGAAGGGACTGAGAAAAATATGTTAATAACTGTGAGACTTTAGCTGAAACTTGAAGTAAGCCAGAAGGAAGAGATGAAGAAGGAGAACATTGTAGGCATGGGAATGATCAGTGAAAATGCCTGGAGATGGGAAGATAAAGAGATTTATTACAGGAATGATGAAGATGCCATTTGCACTGAATCATGGAGTCCGTGGTGGTGATGATGGTGGTGGGACATAACATTCAAAGAGACTGGAAAGGTAGGAAGGGGTCAAGTTTGGAGGGCTTTAAAAAGCATACAGAGCAGTTTTGTTTTTTGTTTTTTTGATCCTAGAGGCAGTAAGGAGCCACTTGGGTTTACAGAATAAAGGGGAAGAGTGGGACAGAGATGAATGTTAGGAAGATCAATGTGATAGTTGAATAGAGAATATAAGGTGGGTAGCAGTGTCAGAGGGGAAAAAAAGCAGATGCAAGAAATATTACAAAATAAAACTGATGGGTCTTGGCAATAGTTGGACATGAGGGGTGAGAGTGAGTGTCAAGGAAGATACCTAGGTTATGAGCTGGTGGGACTGGGAAGAAGGTGGTACCCATCACAGTAATAGTTAAGTTAGAAAGAGGGGAGGTTTTGAAGAGAGAGATACTATTTTCAATTTTGGACATATTTCGTTTAAGAAGTCTACTACAGAAGCAGATTCCAATAGACAGTTGGAGCTTTGAGAATGGAAGTCTGGAGAAAGGTTCAGATTGTATAAAAACATCTGAGAGATGTCTGTATAGATAATAGTTGAAACCCATGGGAACTGATGAGATTACTATGAGAAATACTATAGACTAGAGAGAAGAAAAAAGGACTCAGAAGAGTAAAATTTTGGGATAAATGGAACAAAAAAATGTTTTGTATTATTCATAAATAAAATGAAAATTATTCTTTAAAAATTGTTTATGTCATCATTATTCCACATTTTAAAACATCTATTCCTTGTGATTTATAGTGTATATAACACATTAGCCTAGTATTACATGTATAGAATTTATAAATAAATATTGGGAATAGATTCTCAAAAATTCTTTATTGACAAGGATGTGAGATGAAAAGTTTGAAGATCTGGATTAGATGATTACTAAGGTTACTTTTAGCTTTTAATCAATAATCTCATGATCATACATTACTTCATTTTGCATAGTTTTCTTTAGAAGCTTTTGAGCCAAAGACATGTTATATAATACAAAGAGATATCGTGGATTAGTAATATAATTTCTTGAATGATATGCCAAGCTAAGATCTCTATATTTTTTACATATGAACACAAACACAAATATAATGTATATTATATTTATAAGCATATTGTTCTTATGACAATTTAGATTTGGCAGTCTAGAGATCATTAGTAACTTTGAAGAGTGCAATTTCAGTTGAATGATGAGGATGGAAACCAAATTGCCAAGAATTAAGATGACAATGAGAGGAAAGGAAGAAGAGACACTTCTTATACATGCCCTTTTAAAATTTAGCTTTACCACCTATAGTCATATGAAAAAAATGCTCTAAATCACTGTTGATTAGAGAAATGCAAATTAAAACAACTGAGGTACCAATTCACAATTATCAGATTGGTAAAATAATAGGAAAAGATAATGATAAATGTTGGAGGGGATGTGGAAAAACCTAGGGCACTAATGCATTGTTGGTGGAACTGTGAATGAATCCAATCATTCTGGAGAACAATTTGGAACTATGCTCAAAGGGCTATCAAATTGTGCATATTCTTTGATCCAACAGTGTTTCTACTGGGGTTGTATCTCAAGAAGATCATAAAAGAGGGAAAAGGACCCACATGTGCAAAAATGTTTGTATCAGCTCTTTTTGTAGTGGCAAAGAATTGGAAATTGAATGGATGTCCATCAGTTGCAGAATGGCTGATTAAGTTATGATATGTGAATGTTATGGAATATTATTGTTCTATAAGAAATGCTCAGCAGGATAACTTCAGAGAGGCCTGGAGAGGCTTACATGAACTGATGCTGAGTGAAATGAGGAGAACCAGGAGATCATCATACCCAGTGGCAACAAGATTATGTGATGATAAATTCTGATGGACGTGGCTCTTTTCAACACTGAGATGATTCAAACCAGTTCCAATTGTTATTATTGAAGAGAGCTATCTACACTCAGAGAGAGGAATATGGGAGCTGAGTGTGGACCACAACATAGCATTTTTACTCTTTATGTTGTCTGCTTGCATTTTGTTTTCTTTCTCAGTTCTTTTTTCTTGATCTGATTTTTCTTATGCAGCAAGATACTGTATAAATATGTATACATTTATTGGATTTAACATATATTTCAGCATATTTAAAATGTATTGGACTACCTGCCATCTAGGAGAGGATAATTTGGAACAGAAAGCTTTGCAAAGATCAATGTTGAAAAATTACCTATGCATATATTTTGTAAATAAAAAGCTTTAATAAAAAAAAAGAGAGAATTACACGTGTTTAACCTATATTGAATTGCTTGCTGTCTAAGGAAGGGGATGAAAGGAAAGAGGGAGAAAAAATTGGAATACAATATTTTTCAAAGGTCAATGTTGAAAACTATCTTTGCATGCAATTGGAAAAATAATATAGTATTAAAATAAATAAATGAAGTTTAGCTATAATAGGAAGATAAAAGATAAGATGAAAATTAATGAAGATGGATGGATCAAGTGAGAGTTTTTTGAGAAACAGTGCTATCACATATACATATACAATATATACATAAACATATATAATACATATATTCATGCACACACACATATACACATGTAAAGCTGGATGCCACAGTAGATAGAGCACTGGGCTTGAAATCAGGAAGACTCATCTTCCTGAGTTCAAATCCAGGCTCACCTAATTACTAGCTGTGCAAGTCATTTTTCATGTTTTTCTTTAGTTCCTCATCTATAAAATGAGCTAAAGAAGGAAATGGCAAACTATTCCAGTATCCTTGACAATAAAATTCCTTAAATTAGGTCACCTAGAGTGAAACATGACTCAAACAACTGAAAAAAAAAAAAAAAAAGCAGCAACTTCTCTCTCAACTTTCATTTCACATCTCCCCCTGCCTTTTAGACATCTTAACCTGGATGTCCTGCAGACATTTTAAATTCAACATATCCCAAACTGAACACATTATTTTTTTCTCCAAAACCCCTTTCTTCCTAATTTCCCTATTACTGCGGATGATCCACTATTCTTCCAGTCCCCTAGAATCACAACCTATTTGTCATCTTTGATTCCTCATTCTTTCATTTCTCATCCAATCAGTGAAATCCTGTGGTTTTTAACCTTCCTAACATCTCTCCTACATGGCCCCTGCTACTTTTCAATCACCTTAGAGATTGATGTGAAGTTTTCAGAGGACAAAGAAGCAAGAGTGAAAGCAACTTCTGTAGCCTCCCATAAATGAATAAGAAACACTAGAAAAGAAAAGGGGATCCCCACCCTGCTGGTGGGGAAAACACTGTGAGATTATGGTATATAGGATGAATAGAATTAGAGCTAGAAGGAAACTTCTTGTACTCCATGGCAAAACAGCATCTTATCTCCCTCACATAATTTCCAGAACATTACTAAGTCAATCATTTTTCGTTCCAAGGTTAAATTCCTGGGCTCTAGCGTTGGTCTTTGCATTGTCGTGAGACCTTTTGGATATGAATTACAGCACTGTGATTGGAGTGACCATTCTTTACGGCTTCTATACAGGTGAAAGGCAGTATAGACTAATTTTTTTTCAAATAATAGCTTTTAATTTTAGAATACATGCAAAGATAGTTTTCAACATTCACTCTTGCAAAACCCTGTGTTCCAAGTTTTTCTCCCTCCCTTTCTCCAGCTCCCTTCCCTAGACAGTAAGCAGTCTAATATATGTTAAACATGTGCTAGACTAATGGTTTCCAAAGAAAATGTTATCATAGGGGAAATTGTTTTAAGATAGAAGTAAAGTTGCCCTTTAAAAGATATATTCTTTTGTGTAAATGAACTAAACATAAGAGAATATTAGCAGTCAGCTTTGCTTATGAAGGAGAACCCTTGGAGACTGAGTCTTGATCTTAGCATCTCCCCCCTCAAACTTCACTAGAGGCAGCTGAATTTGGCAATCAATTTGCTCTTAGATTTTCAGTCAGTGATACAAGATTGATTTTCTTTAGGGGGAAAATTAGCTAGCATTGTTTCAGAAAAAGTGTTAGTGATCTTTCTCCTTCAATTTTTAAATATAGTGCCTTACATCTGTATAGCATTTTACTGTTTCTAAAGCATTTTCTGCACATAATCTAATTTGATAGTCAACATAATCTATAAAGCAGGCACATCAGGTGTTACTTTTCATTTTATAGATAAAGAAACTAAGGCTCAAAAATGGGACTTATTTAAGGTTACATAGGCAATAAATGTCAGAGATAAAACTAGAACTCAACTCTTCTGTTTTCAAGGTCAAGACTGCCTAGTCCAACCACAACATTTATTTTGTGGATGAGGTAAACTGAGACACAGATTATACAATTTTTCTAAGATGAAATAATTAGTATATGTGACCCCAGAACTACAAAAATGACCTCAACATTTAGTCTTATATTCTTTTCTTTATATTGACCCTTCACTTTTTGGTCTAAATTTTGATAAAAACAATTTCCCCAGTGATGTTTTCTTTGGAAAACATTAGTCTAGCATATAATATGTATTAGATTGCTTGCTGTTTAGAGGAGGGGGGTGGAGGGAAGGAAGAAAGAAAAACTTGGAACACAGAGTTTTGCAAGAGAGAAAATTAAAAGCTATTATTGAAAAAATATTTCTCTAAAACTAAAGGAATTGCCTGGATTGCAGGGGGCAGATGATGGTGTGGATCCAATAGTATAATCCAGGCAAGAATAAATGGATTTTTCCCACCTTGTTGAGTAAATCTACACCTATTGATTAAAAAACATTTTTTAAAAATAGAAGTGCAAACACCTCCTGGTTTAGGGGTGCAGAAACATCAAATGGGGCCCTTTTGGCTAGTTGAGTGTGACTGGAGCTTCAGCAGGAACCAGAGATTTTTATCTCCTGGACTTTTTGTTGAGTGGGAGTTTGAGTCTGGGAAGACTGAGTGAACCTCAACTGATTGGGAAGCCAGGCCCAGCTGTGCTGCTTTGACACTGCCATGAGCTAGAAAGAACCAGCACCTGATGAGTGCAGAAGCAGCAGGGCAGGGGCGCTACTGACTGTGAGCACTTGCAGGAGCGGGGAGCTCTTGGTTTGGGGTTCCTGGTCAAAGTGGAGAGTTGAAGAGAAGTTTAAGGCACCATCTCCCCACTCCACAATTAGAGATGCTCACACTAATACTTCTTATTTAAAAAAAAATGAACTGGCAGGGAAAAAAGAACCCTACTTTTGAAACATATTATAGGAACAGGGAAGACCGGGATTCATCTTCAGAGGAGGTCACTTTGATAATAAAAGTTTCTCCTCCAAAGAATAGCATGAAATAGCTCCCTGCCCAGAGAGAATTTATAAAAGAAATTTTTTAAAAATTCAAAAATCAAATGAGAGATGCTGAGGAAAAACTAAAGAAAAAAATTAAAATCATCCAAGAAAAGCAAGAAGATTATGAAAAAAAATTAATAGGTTTAGAATCTCAAAGATGAAAATAACTCTTTGAAAATTAGAATCAGGCAAGAGGAAGTTAATGAAGCTGTGAGAGACCAATAAATAACAAAACATAATCTAAAGAAGGAGAAAATAGAACAGATTATGAAACATCTCATAAGAAAAACAACAGATCAAGAAGAGAAAATATAAGAATAATTGGACTGCCAGAAAGTTGTGACCAAAAAGAGAAACTTGAGCCAATAATGCAGGAAATAATCCTAGAAAATTGTCCTGACAGAACATTAGGGGAAAGTAGAAATAGAAATGGAAAAAAAAATCCAGCCACCAAATAGAAATAGAAATAGAAAAAAAAATCCACCCATCACCACTTCAAAGAGATCTTTTGTGGAAAATACATAGGAATATAATTGCCAAATTTCAAAAACCCCTGATCAAAGAGAAAATTTTGCAAGAAACAAGAAAAAACAATTCAAATACTCTGACCTACAAAAAGACTTGTACAAGACTTATTAGTAGCTACAATAAAAGACTGTAGGTCTTGGAATCATATCTACAGAGAAGCAAAAAAAACTTTTGCTTGAAGCCAAAAACATCATATCCAGAAAATTTTTCTATAATTTTGAATGAGGAAAAATGGACATTCAATGAACTTGGCAAATTTTCAGGACTTTCTATCAATTGAACCCAAACTTAGAAAATTTAACATCAAAAAGCAATTTTAAGGAACTCAACATGGACAAACTTCAAACATGGACAAATTGTTCATGGTTTTTTTTAACATGGGAAATGTATACTTTATGTTTAAAATCTATATCAACAATAGAGTAAGCTCAAAAGAAAGATTGGCAGAGTAAAGTAAAAATAGTAATCATATTATACAAATGAGGGGCAGAGGAAGAATAGACATAGAAGCATTAGAGGGGGAGGAGAGCTTGTAAGTTCTGAAAACTACTCACAGCGGGAATGGGTTCAATAGGCAACACTATATATATACTATGAAGAGTATAGCACCCTCCAAAATCTATAAAGAAATAAGAGGGGAAGGAAGAGTGGGTGGGGAAGCAAAAAGTGAGGGAAGAAGACAAGAGATGGATCTCTGGGTGGGGGAAAGTTAAGTCATAGTAAACCAAGTTATGGAGCAGAATTTAATGAAAGAGTGGTATGTGTGTGGGTGCATGTGTGTATCTATCTATCTATCTATATCTACAATATCTATGTATATATCTACACATGTATACATAAATATATCTTTTCTTAAGTGTAGCTTGCTTAGAGGTGGTGGGGGTTGAAAGGGAGATATGTGTGTGTGTATACACACACACACACACACACACACCCATATACATATATATAAATAAATACTTTCTTAACTATAGCCTGCTTGGGGGTGGGGGGAATGAAAAAGAAGAAAAAAAGAATAAAATAAATAAGGTACACAGCAGAGAACAAAAGAACAATTTATAAGAAAGTAAAGATGGACACTCATAAATATAATTTCTTCTACATATATATACTTATTAAATTGATATTTGTTGTTATATATTTTGAATCAATATATTTTGAAGCCAATGTTCTGCTGGGCACATGACAATGTTCTTTTATTTTGTTTCATTTTGTTTTGTATTGCTTTTCTGTTTTTCTTTTTGATTATTCTTTTTCTTCAAATAAAAAGAACAAAAAATAAAAATAAAAAACTAAACAAATAAAATAAAAATTATTTTTAAAAAAACATAGTAGATGGTTAATATATGCTGATTGATTTGACAAGGAACTTTGGACCTAAGAGAAGAGAGCATGAGGAAATAGAGCAAGAAACATAAAAATAATTATGTACATTTACACATCAAAGCCACTAAAGTGAGTCAGGGAGACAGGTGTTATGAATGTCTATCCATTTTGACTAGCATTGAGATATTTGGTTGGCCAAGTAGGATGGAAATTATATATATGAAGATATAGTAACAATATAAATATATATATGTATATATATATATATATAAACAAGTTGGTCAGTTAGTCATTCTTATTAGATGAATGTATAGGACATCTGGATTTACAGTAATAAAGGAACAATAAATCACATTTATTTTACCCTTTTCAATAATTAACAGAAACCTGTTCAGACAATTGTATTCCAGGTAGGCTTTGTTTTTTCCCAGCCATCAGTTTATAAATGAACTATGCATGTGCCAGCTTTCTTGGCTGCCGCTTAGAAGTTCAGAGTCCTGTTCCCTAAGGAATGGGGAGAAGCCACAATGAAACATCTCTGAGAACTTGCATTTCCAGACCTGTGAGCCAGCTGCCACTCCCTGTCCCTGGAGAGCAGGTCCTTAAATTCTTTCTGTTATAATCCCTTAACGACACTGTTGGCTTCCATCTCATGAAAAACAAGGAACCTTGTGTGTCTATAATGAGTATGTTCTCACATTCCTAGAGGTTGCACCCTCAGCTAAATTTTAGACTTAGAGACACATGTAGGCTACGGAAAAGGATGATCAGAAACAAGCATCTGTATTTTGCTTCTTGATCATCTTTCTCTGGTCCTGACACCTGGGGGACCTTATTCTCCCTAGAGCACAATCCCAAACTTTACTTTCTGGTCTCTTCATGCAACCCTTCATGGACTCAACATATCACTCTGCTCATGGCTTTACATCAAATAGCTACTGTGCACAGCTTAGCTTTTTAAAGACATGCGATTAATAGCCAAGGAATTTTTAAGTGAAAACTCACACAGCATCGTAGAGAGCTGGCTCATCCAATTCCCACTTTTGGAAGAATAAGGAAATAGATATTAAGTGACTTGCTTAGAGTCCTATAGCTACTTAGTGGCAGAAATAGTAATAGAATCCAACCCCTACTTCTTCAAAGCAATAGGTCAGGAGTGTAGGTGAGTGCTCATTTACTTTTGAGAACACTCAGCACAGCTCCATAAAAAGAAAAGACAAAGATAAGCCTCAACAGAAAATATGTGAAGAAAGGGCGTCAGGGAGATTTTTTAGTTTTGCACAAGTAAATCAATTTCTTGTCTCTTTTAATGATTCTTCAAATGCACTTTAGAAGAAAACAAAAATGAGAAACAAAACAACTACAAGCACTAAGGGCAAACTTTACTTTATCTCTTTCCCCTAATTCAGTAGACTATTACAAAGAGATCTTTTTTTCATTCTCTCTCACCTTTTCTGAGCTCTGCCAGATCAAATCCAAAATATCTACTCAAAGGAGGGACTGTCTGCTCTTCTCTGACCCAGGTTGCTTTCCTAGGGCTAGATAGCTACTAAAACTCTATATTCCCTTTCATCTATTGAAATCACTACCTGAAAGAATCAAAGAGGAAAAGGATCTATATGTAGAAGGATAATGATAACAGCTCTTTTTCTGTGGTAGCCAGAAAAGAGATTAAGAGGGTGTTCTCTCATTGGAAAATGACTAAACAAATTGTGATCAATGAACATAATAGAATATTATTGTGCCATAAGAAATACAAAATAGACAGTTTCAGAGGACACTAAAAAGACTTCTCTGTCCTAATTTAGAATAGAATGAGCAGAATGAGGAGTACGATTTATACAATAACATTGTTTAGAAGGGAGAAAAAAACTGAAAGACTTTAGAATTTGAATCAGTGAAATTGTCAAACAGGAGTCTACAAGACAAAAGATGAAAGATCCTTCACCTATCCAAGAGGTATTGAACTTAAAATGCAGAGATAACATAGATTCAGACATGACTAATGTGGAGATGTTTTGCTGGACTATGCAGCTATATTTTGAAGGTCTTATTAGTTTTCTCTCTCTGTCTCGCTGTCTATCCCTGTTTGTCTCTTTCTTTCTCTCCTCTTCTCTCCCTCCTTCCCACCCTTTCTCTCTCCCTCTCTCTCTCTCTCTCTGTTTCTATTTCTCTTTCTCTTTCCCTCTGTCTCTTTTTCGATGTTTCTATCTGTCTCTCCTTTCCTCCTTCCCTCCCTCCTCTCCCTAGTTCTCCTTCCTCCTTCTTCTTCCTCTTCCTTTCCTCCTCCTCCTCCTCCTCCTCCTCTCCTCCTCTCTTCCTCCTCTTTCTTTCCTCCTCCTCTTTCTTTCCTCCTCCTCTTTCTTTCCTCCTCCTCTTTCTCCTCCTCCTCCTCCTCCTCCTCCTTCTCCTCTTCCTCCTCCTCCTCCTCCTTCTCTTTCTCCTTCTCCTCTTCCTCCTCCTCCTCCTCCTCCTCTTCCTCCTCCTCCTCCTTCTCCTCCTCCTCCTCCTCTCCTCCTTCTCTTTCTCCTTCTCCTTCTTCTTCTTCTTCTCCTTCTTCTTCTTCTTCTTCTTCTTCTTCTTCTTCTTCTTCTCTCCTTCTTCTTCTCTTCTTCTCTTCTTCTTCTTCTTCTTCTCTTCTTCTTCTTCTTCTTCTTCTTCTTCTTCTTTTTCTTCTTCTTCTTCTCCTTCTTCTTCTTCTCTTCTTCTTCTTCTCTCCTTCTTCTTCCTCTTCCTTTCCTCCTCCTCTTTCTCCTCCTCCTCCTTTCCTCCTCCTTTCCTCCTCCTTTCCTCCTCCTCTTTCTCCTTCTCCTCCTTTTCTTTCTCCTTCTCTTTCTCCTTCTCCTCCTCTTCTTCCTCCTCTTTCTCCTTCTCCTCCTCCTCCTGTTCCTCTTCACTGGGAGAGTAGAAAGAGAGCCAGTTTAATTTTTAAATATTTGTTAATTGAAAAATAAAAACATTTAATTATTTTTTAAAAGATTATACAGTTATCTAATTACCAGACTCCTTTCCTAAGAAGGGCTAAGGCTGCAGATGATAGCTCTAGAAGTCTCCTTCAAAACAAAGACCAGAGTCTTTCTATCATGTCTCTAGTCCTCCCCCTGCTGCCCCCAGCCACAAACTTGAAATTACCGGAAAACTTAAAAATGCTGATATAAATCCGGTATCTCTTAATTTGTTTGTCAAGTGATTACTGTGAAGACCCACAAAGTGGTCTGCTCAGCTCAACCTAGCCTAAGGTGTCCACAGTCCAAAGAGGTTGAAGGGATTTGGGGTATCCTGCCCCCCAGCTTGCTGGTAATCTGTGAGGACTTTTTCACCAGATCTAGTGGTATGGGGATAGGGGTTCCCGTCACCAAATTCTTACCTCACCTTGCACTGTTGCCTATTCTTTTGGACTATGGCCAAGGTAGAGTCTCTTAAATCAAATTGTTTTCTGCCTCCTGTCTCTTTATGGGGGTGTCTGGGCCCCCAGGATTTTTGCCCCTGGCTCTTGTACTCGGCCTTTAGTTTTATTTGCTCAGTTCCAGAGATAATGCCTCCTTTCTTCTGGCTGCCCTCCAGTTCCTTGTTTGTGGGGCTTGGCAGATCTTGGACAGCAGGAACATGAGGAATAGAGCTAGGAGTGGGGAAAGAGAGAGGAAGTTATGTGGAAGGGGAAATTGGGAGAAATTACAGTTGCCTGCCCCACCCCTTCCTGTCAGTCATAAACGTCCCTCACCTCTGGATGACCAGTTGAGATTCTTTGGTTCTTGCCTATAATGAAACTTAAAAAATAAAATAAAATAAAAGGAGCATAGTTTCCAAATCTAAGAGAAAAAAAGTTACAGGAAGAGTTAATTAAGTTGTGATAAACCAGAGAAAGTAATTAGGCTATGAGATCGGATTCCTAGGATGGTATTTCAAATCCGATCCTTCCATTAACAGTATAGAATCAAGTATGTTAACTGGAAAGCTAGTGACCAAGACATCCTGGCAAAATTTCATTGTAACTCTGGGGAATGGTTTCCTGAATGGTTTTCCCAAGTGTCTAGGATTATATGATTTTAATTCTTTTTGGGAATGTGTGTGTGTGTGTGTGTGTGTGTGTGTGTGTGTGTATGTAAGTGAGGGAATTTTTATGCATCTAGCTAAGTAATAATCTGCCTAAGGACTATAGTACAAAGTACACAGAAGGGTTGGGCTGTATTCCGTATTTCTCTTCCAAGATCAATGACAGCTATGTCCATAACAGCTATATGAACCTTCTGTGTGATCTGGGATATATCTGTATCAAAGCAAGTGGGACCATGCAATCAACTAGAGTTGTTAAGAGTATGGATTACTGAGAAATACTCTTCAACTGGCAAAAAACAGCACACACACACACACACACACACACACACACACACACACACACACACACAAACCAAACAGAAAAAAATCAATGTTGATAGGACTAAAAACTTTTTGGAAATCATCATGACTGGTGAAATACAGGCTTCTTGTCTATAGGCAAAGAGATGTAGATAATGGATGAGTGGAGTATGTATTTTTAAACATGATTTGGGTGTTAATTTGTTTTTAAAAAAAAGGTTAAAAAAAAAAGGGTGTTAATTTGTTTCATTGATTATATTGAAAAGGCAGGGTTCTACCAAGAGGAAAAATTGTTGTGTAATAATAATGAAATATAAAAAAATGAAAGGAGCATCGCTAAAATATTCTGCTTTTAAAATGAAAGCTAACTGGTGATATGAAAGTAGAGTCATGGGAATGACTAAATAAGTTATAGTATATGATTATAATGGAATATTATTATTCTATAAAAAATAATGAGCAGGTTGATTTCAGAAAAGCTTGTAAATACTTACATGAACTGATGCTGACTGAAATGAGCAGAATCAAGAGAACATTGTACAAAGCCACTGAGATTATGTGATGATCAACTGTGATGGATTTGGCTCTTTTCAAGAATGAGGTAATTCAAGGCAATTGTAAATATGTTCATATTTAACCTCTATCAGATTTAATCTATATCAAATTTCTTACTTTCTTGGGGGAGGGGAGTTATAGGAAAGAAAGAGAAAAATTTGGAACACAAAGTCTTACAAAAATGAATGTTGAAAACTATTTGTACATGTACTTGGAAAATAAAATACTATTAGAAATTTTTTAAAAAGAGTCATAAGATTTATTAGTCTTTCTGCCTCATTACTGATATGTTATCTTAAACATATAATTAATTTTTAAGTGAGTCTATCTGCACAAAACTGTTCACTGTAATTGTTATTTAGTCATGTCTGAGTCTTTGTGATCCTTTTTGGAGTTTTCTTGACAGAGATACTGGAGTGGTTTGCCATTTTCTTTTCCAGCTCATTTTACAGATGAGAAAATTAAAACAAACAGGGTTAAGTGCCTAGGGTCACATAGCTAATAAGTGTCTGAAGCAGGATTTGAACTCAGGAAGATGTTTTCCTAACTCTAGGTTCAGCGCTCTTATCAATTGCATTATCTAGCTGCCTAAACTGTTTATAATCCTTTATTTTTAATAGCGAAAAGCTAGATCGAATTTACATGCCTAAAAGTTAGGTAATAGCTAAATTATAGCATATTAATGCAACCAAATAATTTGGCACTCACATTTATGTAAGATTTTTAAGATTTACCATAGCCTAATCATTTATTCTGTTTGAACCTCAGATCATTTTCTAGTACTATAAATAATATGATTGTAATCCCCATCAGTGGAGAGATCTCTAGTACTCTGAAATTACAGATTCATGATAGAGTAAGATATACAAAGCTTTTTCCTCACAACAAACTTGAAGGGAAGATGCTATAAGTATTATTAGCTACTTTTTATAGATGAGGAGACTAAAATACAGAGAGTTTCAGAGACTTCCTCTCAGTCATGATGCTAGTGAATGGAGATTCAGATCTAGGTCATCTAACCACAATTCTAGTGCTCTATATCACATTAGTTATGAAGTATAAAAGAAACCATGGAAAGATATAGGAAGCCATACAAAGTGAAATTAGTCCAGAATACAAATGATTACAATGACTTTTTTTAAACATAAATTTATAATTACATAATAAAATTTAGAAGGAGTCATAAGCAAATTTTTTGTTTTTGTCTTTAAAAGTGAATAATTTATTTTTTCACCTAGGTTTAGAATGAGAGGACAGGGATTTGAGGCCCAGTATTTTTATTTACTAACTCTACAAGCAAGGTCAACTTACCTAACTCTTCTGTCCCTTTAATTCCTCATCTGCAAAGATGAGATTGCTCTATTTTTATATGATGATCTTCAAAATACCTTCTAGCTGTTATCATATGAAAACATTATAATCAAATTGGAAAAATTCAAATTTTAGGATCTAAACAGATATTTGCCTCATTTGTTTTACTTATTTTCTTATTAGCATTTTTTAATGTTAAATTTATAAAAATAATAATTTTAAAAATTGTTGAGGGACAAGAAAAAGATTCCAGAAGTTATTCACGGAATTTTAAAAAATCGTATCCAAGTTGTATGAATGCATTCAAGAATTCCATTTCATTTAGAGCTACTCCATGAAATCTTCCAGTGATGCAATTAAGTAAGAAAAATGAAGTTAGTTGATTGTAAATACCCTAAGGGATTATAGCTAGATTCCTGGTAAAGAGCAGAAGGCATTCCAGTAAATATCCTGCTTGTATTTCTTGGCAAACTTACTATTAGTAAAAAGTTAATAAGTAATTATGCTTGTTCTTTATTTAAACACTATCTCCTGTTAGTCATCTCAGGAAAATAACAATTCAGCAAGCACTTACTAACATCCTACTATATGTTTCATTATATAAAATATTATGAGAGATGATAAGAATAGAACAGGGAAAAGAATCACAGCCTTTATCTTCCAGGAACTTAAAGTGAGACACAAATAAGTGTGATACAAAATAGAATACAATAGGGATAAAGGGAAGATCTAGATAGAATATTATAAGAAAAACTGGAAGATGGTGAAATCACTATCAGCTAGGGAGATCAAGAACATTTCCTAAATGAGGGAACATAAGAAGTGAATCTTATACCACTACACATCTTTCAGATTGGCTAAGATGACAGGAAAAGATGAATGTTGAAGGGAATGTGGGAAAACTGGGACACTGATACATTGGTGGTGGAACTGTGAACGGATCCAACCATTCTGGAGAGCAATTTGGAACTATGCTTAAAAAGCTATCAAACTGTGCAAATCCTTTGATCCAGCAGTGTTTCTACTGGGCTTATATTCCAAAGAGATATTAAAAAAGGAAAAGGGACCTGTATGTGCAAGAATGTTTGTGGCATCCCTGTTTGTAGTGGCCAGAAACTGGAAACTGAGTGGATGCCCATCAATTGGAGAATGGCTGAATAAATTGTGGTGTATGAATGTTATGGAATGTTATTGTTCTGTAAGAAATGACCAGCAGGATGATTTCAGAGAGATTGGAGAGACTTACATGAACTGATGCAAAGTGAAATGAGAAGAATCAGGAGAACATTATACACTTCAACAACAAGATTATACGATGATCAATTCTGATGAATGTGACTCTTTCCAACAATGAGATGATTAAGCCCAGTTCCAATAATCTTGTGATGAAAAGAGTCATCTACACTCTCAGAGAGAAGACTATGGGAACTGAGTGTGGATCACAACATAGAATTTTCACTCTTTTTGTTGTTATTTGCTTGCATGTTATTTTCCTTCTCAGTTTTTCTTTTTGATCTGATTTTTCTTGTGTAGCATGATTAATGTGGAAATATGCATGCATATATTGGATTTAACATATTTTTAAACTATGTTTAACATATATTGGATTACTTGCTTTTAGGAAAAGGGGGTGGGGGAAGGGGAAAAATTGGAACACAAGTTTTTGCAAGGGTCAATGTTGAAAAATTATCCATGCATATGTTTTGAAAATTAAAAAGCTTCAATTAAAAAAAAAAAAAGAAGTGAACTTGAAAAACAAGAATTTCAAAATATAGAGATACAGAAGGAGTGTCTTCCAGAAGTAGGACCCAATTTGCCTAAATACATTGAGGTGGGAGAAGTTAAGATAAGACCAGAAAATATGTAGCAGTTCTTTTGGGCTAGAACCTAGGGAAGATAAAGAGGTTAGAAACATAGATAGACATTAGATCATGGCCAGGTTAAGGATTCTGAATTTTACTTTATAGACAATGGAAGGTTTTTGAAAAGGGGTTAGAGGTAAATACCAGGAAAATTAATTTGACAGTTGTGCAAGAGGCAGATTACAAAGTGGGAGAGATTGAGGTAGAAAACCAAGTTAAGAGACTTGATTGGCCAAGATTGTTTTGGTACCAGTAGCTATGATTGCCACAATACACTCCATAATGTCTAGTCTTTTCCTAATGTATGTTAGAATCCCTTTGCTCTTTGAGACTTTTATGTGAATATAATTGAAATAGTGATAGAGAATGTATACATGTCTATACATATCTATTTGTAGTTATAATGGTAAGTGCAGCCCTATTTTCCCTTACATTCGAATTAGAAGCAGTTGAGGGAAAATAGTCACATGAAAGAAGAATCAATAGGGGATTTAAAAAACCCTGGAACCTTACTCTGAGTATAAAGATGAAACTAAATTGTGTTTCATAGAAGATGAGAAAAGAATAATGTATATTTACATAGAGATCATTCTAAAACAAAATCTTCTTAATGTAGTCTAAATGGATCTGCTTTGTCCTTTTATCTCCACAGAGATCTTCTGGGCAAAAGAAATAAACTCACAAGAGGGAAGTTGGTGGAAAAATTCTGAGGTTTTAGTAGGAGGTAATGCTTGCCTCTCTCCCTTTTTTCAAGTGAAAACAGGAACCAACAATAGGTTAAATGGATCCTAGCTGCTTTTTTGTGGGGGAGGAGGTCATGTCAGTTGTGTCTGACTCTTCACGATGCTCTTTGGAATTTTCTTGACAGATATTGGAGTGGTTTGCGATTTCTTTCTCCAAATCATTTTGCAGATGAGGAAACTGAGGTAAAAAGGTTAAGTGACTTGCTCAGGGTCATATGGCTAGTAAGTATCTGAGGCTGGATTTCAACTCAAGAAGATGAGACTTCCTGATTCCAGGCCCAGCATTATATCCATCATGCTATCTAGCTATACTTCAGATTTTTTCAAGGGGCTTTCTTCTTCTCTGGAAATGCAGATATTCAGAAGGGAGATGGCAATGCTGAAGTCAATAGATAAGTAGAAGCATTATGAATAATGAGTTGATCAAGGACACTCAGATCAAGAAGAGCAGGAGCATAAAACAACTAGTTTCACTCCAAATTAACTGGGTACCTTTAGTAACTATGCACTTTGATCTGATAGAAATTTCATTTTTCCCATTTTCCTTTAACCTGTTATCCTAAAACAGCATAATGAATGTACTTGTCTTTTTTTTTTTTTTAAGAGCTTCAGATGTGTACATTTAGGAAATAAAAAGCAATGTGATAAAATAGGAGTCAGTATTATCTTTTTATTATTATTAAAACTTTTTATTTTTAAAACATATGCATAGATAATTTTCATCATTCATCCTTGCAAAACCTTGTGTTCCAGAATTTTTTTCTCCTTCCCTTCCTCCACCCCCTCCCCTAGACAGAAAGTAATCCAATATATTAAACATACGCAATTCTTTTATACATATTTCCATAATTATCATGCAATCAATATTATCTCGAATTTTAATTTATATTGTTCAAACGATAGCATAACAAGAGCCGAAATATCTGACTTGATGGATATTGAATAGATATGAGCTGGAATTGGCTCAAATTGGCTTCCAAGAACCTATTAAATGTTCCATTTGAGCATGTATACTTCAAAAATCAGCAAACTCTACAAATCAGGGATTGATTTATTTTTCTTGTTCATCAAAATTTAAGAAAGTTATGAAGAAAATATTAATAATGCAGATTAAACTTAAAAGTATATCTGTATACTTTTTTGAAAGCCAGCAATTAAACATTTACCAGCACATCCCTGGTTCTGAAGGAAAAGACCAGATACAGTAAAATACTCCTTAACTTCTCCCACCTCAATGTATTTAGGCAGATTGGATCCTACTTCTGGAAGACACTCCTTCCATATCTCTATATTATCCTAGCTGGATAATAATAGTTGGCCATGAAGTATTAGTTCGGAGAAGTTTAAAATAGTTAGAAATGGAAGATCTAACTTGAAGAAAATAAAGTGACTTACCAAAAGTATATAATGTTAGTATTTCTGCACACACATGTGGTGTATTTCATTCATATATGTATTCTTTATATATTGTATGCAAGTAGGGGAGGGAGTTGGCCCTTGACCAAACTGATTTCCCTTATATTATTATAAAGTAAGTATAGATAATGAAGGTGTAAAACTGAGTATTAGAATGGATATAATTATAAAAAGTAAAGGGCAAATGATGACAAAACATTAATATTATCTTTTTATGAAATATGAGAAGTTCTCTTTTTTGGAATTAGAGGGGCCATTCTGTTGAAAGAATGCCCATGCCTCTGATTGCATTTATTTATTTATTTGCACAATAATAACTTTAAAAATATTTTTAATAAAAATAGCTTTTTATTTTTCTAAATACATGCAGAAATAGTTGTCAACATTCACTCTTGTAAAACCTTTTGTTCCAAATTTTTTCTCCCACCCTTCCCTTCTTCCCTCTTACCCTAGGCAGCAAGTAATCCAATATAGGTTAAACACATGCAATTCCTCTAAACATATTTCCACATTTATCATGTTGCACCAGAAAAATCAGATCAAAAAGAAAAAAGTGAGAAAGAAAAAAAAGCAAACAAATAACAACAAAAAAGGCAAAAAAACTATGTTTTGATCCACACTCAGTCTCTATAGTCCTCTCTCTGGATCCAGATGGCTTTCTCCATCACAAGACTGTTGGAACTGACCTGAATCACTTCACTGTTGAAAAGAGCCAAGTCCATCAGAATTGATCATCACATAATCTTGTTGTAGCTATGTGCAATAATCTCCTGGTTCTATTCACTTCACTTAGGATCAGTTCCTGTAAGTCTCTCCAGGCTTTTCTGAGTTCAGCCTGATGGAGTGCAACTTCTAGGGATGATATAGCAGTAATCCGGAGGATCCCTGACCAACTTAGAGTGCTTTTATCCTAATAATCTGTCTATCAATGATCCTAAAGTCTTCTGGACTTAAGAATACAATAATTCCAGGAATTTGCCCCATTGTGAAAGAAGGAAGGGAAAAAGAAAAAAACAAACTAGGTAAATAGCAACTTTTTGCTAATCCTTCCATGATTCCTATCTTGTCCAGAGTCCCTTTCTGCTCCATTGAAAAAGCACCCAAAAAGTATTAAGGGACCCTCTCCCCAACCCTGATCACTCAACATGCTCCACTCCCCAGGGTCCTGAATAAAATATTTCAGTTGTGGAGACTGCTAAAAAGATCATATAGTCCATGTCCCTCTATTAGCCCCTCTCATCTCAGATCAGATTAAGGCAAGAGTTAATGCTGAAGAACTGTAGGGAAACTCAAATTCTATCCCACCTGTAGAAATGGGGGAAGCAGTAACAATAGTGGGGACCCCACAGACCTAAGTACCTCCCCAATCCAGCTTGGGGATAAGGGTGCAGTAGGGGTCAGGCTTTATGGTCAGCATTTCTTGAGCCCTAGCCCCTGAAACTACCCTCAAAGGGAGATCCTGGCACTAGTCACCCTAGATTTGAGCAGATTCTGTCCAGGAACTTCCTGGGAAGAATCCGGGTTCTCCTGGCAGCACCCAGCATGGTAGCGTGAAGTGAGAAAGCCATCAGACTCTACATTTGGTAAACCCATCATTCTCTGTTTCAGTTGTAAATATGTATTAGCTATGAATTTTATCTCTGCCCAGTTTTCTGATTTGTAAAGAGAAATAATAATTATTGTTGTGAATGATTGTAAAAATTCTTAGCATAAAACAAATGCTATATGAATTCATATTAACTATTTTATTGGATATAATTACTTCATATTTGATAACTTTATATGGGTTTTTAGATGTGATCAACATATAATGTTTTTTTCTGTGTGTATAAAATAATTTGGAAGCAAATTCAACTAAATAAAAGGTATCATACCTGGCCTCCTCAGGATTAGGAGTACATAAGTGCATAATAGAAAGAAAATCTCTTTCTTTCCCCTTCTCCTTCCCTGACTTCAGCAAGGATACATGGAAAAAGAGGTGAGAGGGAAAGAAAGAAAATACATCCAATTCTGTTTCTTAGTTTCCCACCTGATTATTCCTGAGTCTGGCTATGAGATGGAACTGTCAGATCCTTCTGACTCAGTTTCCCAGCTTTGTTTCTTAGTTTCCCACCTGATTATTCCTGAGCTGGCTATGAGGTGGAACTGTTACTGTGTGATTGGTTGTTAAAGCTATTATAATCATGTCCCTGCTTTTTTCCTCCTATAGCAAATTTCTGTAATCAGAACAAATGGTCAGCAGAAGCCATAGGCTCAATAAAAGTATTCCAGAGGACACAAAATGTTTTCTACTTTAGATTTTAAAGATGCTTTCTTTTGCATACCATTGCATAAAGATACATTTTTCTTTTTAACCTTTGAATTGGCAAGTCCCAGAGGAACATAAACTCTACCAATTAACAAGGACAATGTTACCTCAGGGCTCCCGTGACAGTCCCCACATATTTGGACAGGCCCTGTAGATGATATCTTGATCTGCATTCCTATCCAAGAGACTTTTCTGGCTGCCGCCATAAAAACCCTGAACTTTATGGCTTTTGGGGGCTAAATTTTCTGTGTCTAAGGCCCATATTACCTGTCAGTCTGTTAAGTATTTGGGCTATGAATCCCTTTGATCATGGTGGAAGGGAAGCAGACACTTCATCATTTCCTGAACCTGTTTTGAAGAAGCAACTGTGCACTTTCCTGGACACGGCTGGATTTTGTAGAACCTGGACGTCTAACTTAAGGATTATTGCCAAATCCTTCTGTGATTCTATCTGGGCTCTGACACAATTCCCCTCAAATGGGGCCATAGGTTTTATGACCCTGAAAGCTAAACTGATCTCTACCCTGGCTTTACCCCTACCTAAAGCCTTTTACTCTGTATATTGATGAAAGATGGGGCCAGGTCCTAGGGGTCTTGACTCAGTCCTGGGACCAGATCCCAGACCTGTTTCTTATTTCTCAAAGAAACTTGGTGTCTTTAGGGTGATCTTTCTGCCTTAGAGCAAATTCTAATTGAGTAATCTTGTAAGCTCATCCTAGGCTAATCATCAGAGGTTCTAACTCCCCACCAGGTTCACAGCAGTTTTTTTCTTTTTTTTAACTGAAGCCTTTTATTTTCAAAACATATGCAAGGATAATTTTTCACCATTGATCCTTGCAAAACCTTGTATTCCAATTTCTCCACCTTCCACCCACCCCCTCCCCTAGATGACAAGTAATCCAATATATATTAAATATAATAAAAATATGCTAAATCCAATATATGCACATATATTTATACAATTATCTTGCTGCACAAAAAATCAGATCAAAAAAGAAAGTAAATGAGTAAGAAAATAAAATGCAAGCAAACAACCACAAAAAGAGTGAGAATATTATATTGTGATCCACATTCAGTAGCCACAGTCCTCTCTCTGGGTATAGATGGCTCTCTTTCTCACAATATTATTGGAACTGGTCTCAATCAATTCATCATTAACAAGAGCCGTGTCCATCAGAATCGATCATAGTATAATCTTCTTGTTGCCGTGTACAATAATCCCCTGGTTCTGCTCACTTAGCTTCATGCAAGTCTCTCCAGGTCTCTCTGAAATCATCCTGCTGGTCATTTCTCATAGAACAATAATATTTCAAACATTCATATACCACAATTTATTCAGCCATTATCCAACTCATAAGCATCCATTCAGTTTCCAATTTCTTGCCACTACAAAAAGGGCTGCCACATGTGGGTCCCTTTCCCTTCTTTAAGATCTCTTTGGGATATAAGTCCAGTAGAAACACTGCTGGATCAAAGGGTATGCACACAGAGCATTTTTTTTTAAGTTAAAGCTCATCAGTGGGAGGGTGGCCAAGTATCAGGCACTCCTGTTAGACACCCCGATTTGACTTCAGGTGTGCTACATTCTCAACCCTGTCACCCTGTTTCCTGACAGCATTTAGTTGGATGACATTATTTACAATTGTGAGGAAGCTTTAAATTCTGAATACTCCAGTCAGCCTGACTTGAGATAAATTCCTTTTACAGCCCAGAAGTCGAATGGTTTACAAATGGGTCCACTTTTCTTGAAAATGGGGAAAGGAAGGCAGGTTATTCTGTGGTGATCCTCAATAGCTCCTTCGAGGCTAAGTCATTCCCCCCCGAATTCTGCTCAAATGAGTGAACTCATTCTCCACCAGATCTGTAGAATGCTCATGGGGTTTTTTGGAAAGCAAGGGGACTTTTGACAGCAAACAAAATTCCCCCATTAAATATTCAGGGGAAATTCTACAATTACTGTAAATTGTCCACAGACCTGGAGTTTCTGTTATGTTTTGTAAAGCACAGCAGAAGGGAAATTCACTTCAGCCTAAGGGAAACAGGCTTGTAGATTCAGTTTGCTCCTGATAGGTACCTTTGATTCCCCAGCTCCCTGACTCCTATGCTCACTTATAAAGCTCCCAGAAACAAGCCCTTACTAAAGAAAGGGGATACATCCTTTTTCCTTCTGGATGGTTTCAAACACCCTCAGGCCAACTTCTAATCCCAGAGGGCCACCCTCAAAGGGTGATATGAGGTGCTCTCCAACTCAAAAGTCTCTCTTTGAAGAATTCATAAAAGATCTTAAAAGAAAGTAGAAGAAAAACTGGGAAAGGAAATAAGAGCTTTGGAAAAGGAAACACAGAAATTATCTGAAAAAAATCACTCCTTTCTTAGATTTGGTGAAATGGAAAAAGAAAATAATTACTTAAACTTCTTTTGGGCCTATACTAAGCCACTCACTTGGGGAAAAAAAATAGCCCCCAAACCCTTAGAAACCTATTTTCACTGGTCACAAACTGGGAGAAACAATTAGGTCTGTCAGGCTTGCCCAGTTTGTGCCCAGGTAAATCCTGAAAGGACTGTTAAACTTCCCTTTCTCCTAAAGCCCATCCAAAGGAGGGATGTACACCCAGGAGAGGAAGGGCAGATAGAATTTATACATATGCTCCCTTGAGGGGCTTCATACTGCTTTTGGTTTTTGTTGACTTTAGTAATTGGAGAAAAGCCTTCCCTTGCAATACTGAAAAGCTCAGAATTTTTGTTAAAGGAGATCATACTTCCTTTTGGCCTGCTGCAATAGCCCAGCCTTCACTTCTCAAATAACCCAAGCTGTGGCGGATGACCTAATATTAATTATCATCTCCACTCTGCCTGTCATCCTCTCTACCCAATGCTTAACTGTTTTTAAACATTATAGTGCTTGTACCCAGACCACGTGTGTATAATGACACTGTTCCATCTACTCCTTTGAGGAGACAAAAGTAGGGATGCTGGGAAAATGTTCTTTGATATTTATCCTAGGGAAAGCTGTCTGGATGTGAGACATTCATGATAGCCTCATCTCCCACCTCTCCCTGCCCCAAGTTTTCATCTAGTTGGGGTTCCTGTAGTTCCCTAGTAATCCCCATAATAATTCCACTTTTAATTATTCTTTTTTTGATCATATTTGGCCTCTGCATTTTTAATCTATTTGTGAGAGTTGTTTCTTTCAGACTCCAAGCCATGATATTCCAACTACTTGGTCAACCTGAATATCTCTTGATATCTGCTGCCATCATTAAGTCACTCGTCTCCCTTCCTCAGCCTGGATCCCTCCTTAGGCAGGGACAGCTCTCTGTCCCTTATCAGCCTGAAGTAGCTTTAAAAGATTAGATCTCCATCCCTTTGTGCCAAATGAATTTGAGTTTCAAACTTCTTGAGAGGAGAATGAGAGGAGCCTAGCAGTTCCTAGGTGGGAAATATAGCAGTAATCCTGAGGTCCCCTAACCTTAGAGTGCTATTGTTCTAACAATCTGTCTGTCAATAATACTTAAGTCTTCTGGCCTCAGCAATACTGTAGTATAGTTCTACAAACATACCAAGTTCCTGAAACAATAATGAATAGATCACCCCTCAAATTTACTATAAAATTAAGTCATTAATTTATGGTTTAAAAAAGCCATAAAATTAGCAAATAATTAACATGAAACGCTGGTCTCTCTTAACTTTGTCCTATAAATTTATCTTCTTGCTCCTGATTCTCTGATAAATCCTTTTGGAACTTATCCCGTTTCAATTGGTGATACAATTATAATAAACTTTGCCCCTTGACTTGGAGATGAATTCAACTCTGCAAATTCTTTTGAGACACCTCGCAACAATGGTCTGCAATCCCAATCTTTTGCAGTCTCCTTTGAACCTCAACAAGACTGCTGATCATTTCTTATAGAATAACAATATTCCATTACCTTCATATCCTACAACTTATTCAGCCATTCTCCAACTGATGGGGCAGCCACTCAGTTTCTGGTTCCTTGTCACTACAAAAAGGCTGCTGCAAACATTTTTTACACACCTAGTTTATTTTCAGTTTTTTAATGCTCTCTTTAAAGAGACTCAGTAAAGACACTGCTGGATGCATGGTTTGATATCCCTTTGGATACTGTTCTGGTTGCATTTAAAAAGCTAGTTTGCCAAAATCTCCAGTCACAGAAGGCAGGAAGCAGGTTCAAAGAGCAGGACCTTTCGTCACAAAGAAGAAAGCCAACTATAGGCTGGACTAACCCTAAATGTCAAGAGTCAAATGGACCATTCTGAAGAGTAACTGTGCCCACAGGGCTATCATACAGTGCAAACTCAGCAGTGTTTCTACTGGATCTGTATCTCAAAGAGATCATAAAGGAGGAAAAATTCCATGTGTGCATCTGTACCCAGAGAGAGGACTGTAGGGACTGAGTGTGGATCACAACATAATATTTTCACTTTTTTGTTTTTGTTTGCTTGCATTTTGTTTTCGTTTTCATTTTTTCCCTTTTCGATCTGAATTTTCTTGTGCAGCATGGTAATATGTATAGAGGAATTGCACATGTTTAACATATATTGGAATACTTGCCATGGGGGATGAGGAAGGAAGGGAGAAAATTTTGGAACACAAGGGTTTGCAAGAGTGAATGTTGCAAAACTATTTTTGTGTGTTTTGAAAACAAAAAGCTTTATTTAAAAAAAAAAGAGTCAAATGGACCCCAAGAGAATAGATGAATGACCCATGGAGAAGATATATTGTACCTATGGGGAAGCAGTATGATGACTCCATAAAGAAAAGATATACAGGCTTAGTGTATAGGGATTTGAATAGCTTTGGTCACATATATTCTCTAACTGTGAAATCATACTACTGTACTCTAAGACTGTGAATATTCTTTCATGTACTTTGTGTGTATTTATGGGAAAGATTGTTTAGGTTTATGGGAATAATGTTTTATATCTACTGTTCTTGCTATGTCATGTTAGTAATTTTTTGAACTTTGCATTGAACTATTTGTATCTATTGGATGATGCTTAGGGGAAATCTCACTAATGGGGGCTCATGAGCTATAGTATTTTAGAATAGAAATGTTCCTGGCCTGTGACCAATCCAAACCAGATTAAAATGTAATTGAGCAATGTTTAATAAAATAAATAAAATACAACATAGTATTAATTTGTGATTTCCTAAATCAATTTTAAGTCCCCAGAGATCACTTTCTATTTGAATCTAACAATTTCTAGAAAATGGGAGTACCAACCACCCTCTACTGGTCCAACTTTTGAGTGTCAGTAAGTGCTGGGAAAGTAACCCAGAAGACACATATCTATACCTGCACATACATACAGACCCACCCCTTCTCAATAGAATAAAAAATCCTTGAGGGCAGGAATTCTTCCATTTTTGTCTTTGTAACCTCTTGCAAAAATCATCTTTTGATTTACAGTGTATATATGTATTCACTGTATTAGGAGCTGAAACAACTATAGAAGGCATGTGCTATATAAAGGATTAATTGTTAAAAGTTATCTTCTGGTCAGATTTTGGTAAAACAAAACAACAACAACAACAACAAAAAAAACCCAACAAATAAGGTGCTTTGGAGCTCTTGCTCTCTGATGTCTAGTATCAATCTGCTACATATTAGGAAGAGATATGGATAGTAACACTATTGGGTTCAAGGTATAGACGTTCAGAGCTTCCTTAAGGCCAGATTGCTGAGGTATGAAACTTCCGTATTTGTTGGCAGGTAGCTAAGAGTTGGATTTCAGTCTCTGCATTGGGTATTGTAAATTTCCACTGGCTAGAAAAAGAAATGTTGAGAGCTCATTATGGTGAGCTGAGGTTCCACTCAGTAAAGCCCATGCATTTGTCCCTTTCTGACTAAGAATGTTAGATAGCAAGCAACTATAAAAAGGATTTTGCAAGGTACTAAATAAGGAGCAGCAACAGGGAGAAGCTGCATGTTGTGGTTTTCTGACATCAGAGTGGGATTAAGGACTGAGGCTAGCTTGTAGCAAGTTTAGAGCTGAGATAAAGACAGTACTGTTGTTGTGTATGTTGCAGGGAGCAAGAACAGGAGCAAGCAAGTAGCTCTATTGCTCTGACCGTGAGGAGGTGGATTGATGATCTAGCGTGAACTGAGGCAGGAGCTTGCAGCCATGTATCACAACATGTAGCAGAGTCACAGAGCGGTAGTAGATAAGATTTAAGACTGGTCTGTTCAACAAGAATGATTATATCTGTCACTATGAATCTGAAAAGCCTTTCAGCTAGTTGGTAGAAATAGTCTACTAGAATCTTAAATTAGAAGTAAGACTGCAATTATATAGGTCAGACCCAAGTTGGGCCTGGGGCTTGCAAGGCTCAGGTCAAAGAGATAGTGATCATACCTTTTCCTACTTCAAATAATTTAGAGTACACTGAAAGTTTGTAGTACCTAGGCTTGTAGCACTTTGAATAGCATAGTAAGCAGAAGCCAGAGAAATAGCAGAAGAACCTCAGAGAATTTGGATCAGAATAAAACTATGCCCCAAGATTTCTTCCAGAAATGCATAAAATCTTGCCTTAACACAAGATCCCAGTTTTGGAAGCAAAGCTAGAAGAATGAATAAACAAAAAAAGACAATTACAGTCACAATAAAGAAATGGAGCTAGGGACACCCAAGTCACAAACCCAGAAGAAAATAACTTCACAACATCCACAAGAAAAAAAGGAAAAACATACCTTGACCACAAAATCAACTAGAATTTCTAGAAGAAATGAGACTGGAGTTTGTTTTTGCTGTTTTTTTTAAAAGTCATTGTCTACATGAAACATGAGCTCTAGACAAAAGAATTAAAAAAGGAAATGAGAACAGCAGAGAAAAGACTTGAAAGAATTAGTAGCTACTACAAGAGGTAAAAAATTTTAGCTACACAATGAATTCCCTAAAATTTAGAATAAACCAAACAGAAATGAATGATTCTATGATAACAAAAAATATTAAAGCAAAGTTAAAAGACAAAGAAAAAGTAGAAGAAAATATAAGGTATTTGATATTAAAAAAACAAGTAATCTGGAAGCCAGGTCAAAGAGAAAAAAATCAGGAATCATTAGATAACTTGAAAACTATAACAAAAAAATAATCTTGATACCATATTTTTTAAAATTACAAATGAAAACTGCACAGAGTTATTAGAATCTGTGATTGTTATTATTCAGCTATATCTAACTTCTCATGCCTCCATGTGGGGTTTTTTTAGCAAAGATGTTGGAATGTTTTACCATTTCCGTCTCCAGCTTATTTTACAGATGAAGAAATTGAGATAAACAGAGTAAAATGAATTTCCCAATCACATAGCTGACAAGTATGTGAGGCCAGATTTAAACTCAGGAAGATGAATCTTCTTAACTCTAAGCCTGACACTGTATCCACTGGATACAGCTGCCATATTAGAACCAGAAGACAAAGTAATATTAGAAAAAAATTAATGATTAACTCCTGAAATAAAATTTAACACAAAAATTCCAAGAAATATCATAGCCAAAATACAGAACCTTCACATAAAAAAATAAAACTGCTAGCATCAATAAGGAAAATTCAAATACTGAGGAACCATATTCTTGATCACACCAGATCAAGAAACTTCAACTATAAACAAATGGATATTTTGGAATTCAATATTCTTCCTTTGTATTTTTTTCATTAATTTCCTTGATATTCTTGACTTTTTGTTTTTCCAGATGAATTTTGTTATTATTTTTTCTGGTTCTATAAAATAATATTTTGACAGTTTGATTGGTATGGCACTGAACAAGTAGACCAATTTAGGAAGAATTGTGATTTTTATTTTATTAGCTTGATCAGGCATGAACAATTTATATTTTTCCAGTTATTTAAATCTGATTTTATTTGTGTGAGAAATACTTTGTAATTATGTTCATATAGTTCTTAGGTGAAATTCAATATTCTTAAAGAAAAAAATATATATAAGCTTACAATTTAGTAAAACTGAGTATAATCCCACTGGGGGGCAATAGTCCTTTAATGAAGTAGACTTCCAAGTATTCCTCATAAAAAGATCAGAGCTAAATAGAAATTGAAATACATAAAGAGAAATTTGGTTAAACATAAAAATTTAAATATATTTGTGCAATTTGAAAGGTTTAGTCAAAGAAGATATGCTTATATTCTAATAAAGGAAAAGGAAACAAATGTTTTTTAAGAACCCTAAAGTCATCAAGGGCCATAAAATTATTATAAAAAACAAAAGGCATGAGAGTGGTTTGGCTGTGTTTTGATGATCTTACAAGAGGAAAGAAGAGGGAAAGGAATAAGAATACATGAGAAGAAAGGAACAGGAAGTACAGGATGAAGGAGGCAGATGATATGTAACACAATCCAATTTTTTGCAAATAGTTTATGTGATTGGAATTGTACATTGAATGTTTGATTAAATTCACTTGTAAATACACCTAGACTGGGATTTTTAGATTTATGCTGTTTGATATAAATATATGAAGGACTGATACAAATTCACTATCTAGGATAACTTTCTGTAAATGTAATTTTCTTGTGTTTTTTTTTTTTTTCATCTAGTCTATTTTTACTGTTGCCTTGTCTGAGGACATGAGTGCTACTTCTGGTTTTTTGTTTTTTGTTTTTTTTTTTTTTTTTGGTTCACCTGAAGCATAATGGATTTTGCTTCAGTCCTTTGATTTAATTTTGTGTAAATCTATGTTTCTAATAACAGAGTTAGATTTGAATAATAGATTATTGTCTCTCATTAATTACATTAAATTCAATTAAATAAACATTTATTAAATGTCTACTACTATGTGTCAGGAACTGTATTAAGGACTGAGAATACAGATAAGAAAAAGAGATAGTCCCTGCCTTCATGAGCTGATAATTTCAATGCAGAGAGACAATACACAAAAGAAAGCTAGAAAACAGGAGTGGGGGGATATCAAGAAGAACTTGATTCAGGAAAACAGTGTTCTCTGGAATTCAAACCAGAGATGCAGATGGAAAGTGGAGAGTGAGCTGCAAAGTACAGGTCCTGTTCTCTATAAAGGAGAGCTTTGGGAAGAGTTTCCCCTTAGCCTTTCAACCACGGAGAAGAGATTGAGGGAACTGGGAAAATGTTGAGTATCTAAGGTTGAGTTAATCAGCATAATGAGGATTTTTTAAGTGATCAATTTATCCTGGCAGGGTCATCTTGTTTCATGAAGTTCTAACCAAACAGAACTACAGTGCAAAGTGGAGAGTGTTAACCTCTTTCATTTTATAGGTGCATTTATCCCATTTGTATAAACAGATATTTTCCCTATATTCTTTTCTTACATAATTATCCTCTTTATTCCTATCCCCATTTTCAAAAAGAGAACGGTAATAAAGGAGGAGTATATTCAATTTGTCATCTATTTCTGTCCTCTTCTTTTCTCCATGTCCAGAATCAAATCACAGATTTTTACCCTGTATCTCTTCCCTTTAAATCTCTCCTTTGTGATTATACCTCCAAATCTATAGTTTGTTTTGCTTATGACAACTCCTACTTTTTTATGTCTATTCTCAGCAACTCTCCTTCTCCTGTCTTCCTGTTTCCATTGGGAATTTAAAATTTATATTTCTTATACTAATCTCTCTCCCTCCCTTTCTCTCTCTCTCTCTCTCTATCTCTCTCTGTGTCTCTCTCTGTCTCTCTCTGTCTGTCGCTGTCTCTCTCTGTCTCTCTCAAATTCTACCCATTTCTCTTTGACAAAAATAGAATTTCTTCTATATTTTTGCTCAAAGTCTTTCCTGCCCTATTCTGATAGGACCAATACCAACCAATGCATTCTTTCCCACACACAAACTCAATATGGGGTAAGCTAGCTTTCCTTTACTAGGACTTGACTAGCTTGTAGGTAGGACAAACCTCAATTTGTACTTCTTTGCATCCAAACATTCCTGTTAGCTTCTGATCACACTGACCTGGCTTTTTAGCCATTTAAGAATATAAAAGACCCATTTATATCATGTGGGGGCCTTCCAGTTTTGTCCTAAGACCACATAAGTCATCATATACTATCTTTTTCACCACATGTGTTTCCATATGGTGAAGGCGAAAGGGGGAAAGCCATTTCAATCTGATCTGAGTGCTACCGTATTTTTACTGAATATTTTTTTCTATATTAGGGCTTAGTAAATCTCTTTTTGTTGACTGTTGGATGACCTGAATAGGATGCTAGCCTAAGTCAGGCTTCCCCTAATACTTATTTCTTAGCCCAATTCTCTACCTATTCATTTCTTATCATCCTTCAAGTTTCAAGTATTTCCTACTTATTTCACAAAGCTTTTTCTCAATTATTTCACCCCATAGGGATCTCTTTCTTTGCCAAACCTCTATATCATACATATAGTATCACTCATTCAGGTCTTTTTCAAACATTGCCTCACAGGGATGAATTTCTTATAAACAAAGACTTTGTTTTCTATTCTTTTCATCCAACAATCCCACAAAAGCTACTTAACAGAATTGAGCTTGACAGGTTCTCTATAAATATTTGTTGAATTGAATTGCATGTAATGGCAGTGAAAGTTCTAAAGGGCAACTCAAACATTAAAAAAAAAAAAAACCAAAACATACTATGATTTTCTCTCTTGTATAGCATAACTTTTACTTCTTTCTAGTTTGTGAATACTTGTGAGGAAAGAACATGACTATAAGGGAAAATGTTGCTTAACACTACCTTTGTACTTATTGCTTGCAGAACATCTACTACTAAAATTTTCATCTGATAGTTGGTTTCCCAAGTCTTAAAAGAATTAGCAAATGACTCTTGTTATTATATATTTGTGTCAATTTTCTGAATATTTTGGATATTAGACTTTTACTGGTGACAAATAATGCAATTTTTCCTACTCTTGTTTCTCTTTTAATTCTATCTTCATTTATTTTATGCAGGCAAAAGCCTAATTTTATGGAGTAAACATTTTTAATTTTAATTTTTATGATTTCTTTATTTCTTGGTGGTTTAATATAACTTAAAGAAGGAGAGAAGCGATCAGGGGAGAATAGTAAAAACCTCATTTTCAATTTACCAAGAAATATTAAGAAATAATATTTCACTACATTTAAGACCTTTTCCAGACCTTTTTCTGTTTAAAAGAGTGTAAAGGAAAAAAAGGAAAAACTCTTTTCTTAGGGAACTGAATTTAGAGTGAAAACCAAATCTTGAACAAGTAGGCATCTCTTGGCTTTTTCTAAACTATGTAATGCAAATCTGGTATAAAATGATATCTCAAGGTTGTTTTATTTCTCTAATTAATAATTTAGATAATTTTTCATATGACTATAAATTGTTTTGATTTTTTTCATTGAAAAACTGATTTCCTATCCTTTTGATGAGGTCAGGGTAGCAATTCTTAGTTCAAAATAAACATGTAACAAATTCACAATGGTCATTCTCTTTGCCAAAAGGTAGGTTTATTTAGGAAAAGAGAGTACAGACAAAATAAAGAGATAAAATAGGCAGCAGGAGTGCCAAAAATGAAATAGATTTGGGAAGAACAATAGAATTACCAAGGAAAGGCATTTAGAAGAATCAATTAAAGCATTATGCCCGGAGGCCTAAGTAAGCCATTGACTGGCAGGTTAGATACATAAGACCTCATTAAAGAGAAGACACTTGGAGAGAGAGAGAGTACTTCAGCAGGCTTAGGCCTGGAAAGGACTTAGCAAAGATCTTCATCATGGGCATCACCTTTTTTATTGTTGTTTGCTTGCATTTTGTTTTCTTTTTCATTTTTTTCCTTTTTAATCTGATTTTCTTGTGTACCATGATAATTGTGGAAATATGTATAAAAGAATTGCACATATTTAACATATTAGATTACTTGCCAACCAGGGAAGGGGAAAGGAAGGAAAAAAAGTTGGGACACAAGGTTTTGCAAAGGTGAATGTTGAAAATTATGTATGCACATGTTTTGAAAATAAAAAGCTATAATTAAAAAAAAAGAAAAATGATAATTACTGTGTTGGAATCCTTACTAACTGCTAAGTAGTTAGAGTTGATCTAATCTTACAAAAAGATGTTTTGGGCAGAACCTGAAACAAGGTACTAAGTAGAACTACCCATAATCCCTCTCTCTGGAAGGAGCATAAATAGGCCAATGGGCCAGTCGGAGAGCGCTGGAGAGTGAAGACGCTACAAGTCGAGATTTCAGCGGAATGACAAGAAGAGTTGGAGCTGGCTGGAGGCTGAAGAAAGCAGAGGCAGAGGCTGAAGGACCAGACCTTTGGATTTGGTGACATTCGGAGAGAGCTCTTGGAACCAAGCAGAGAGATAGGCCTCTAAGCTAATCGGGCTATATTGGGATAATAAAAGATCTGAACTTTTATCACCTGGCTGCTTTTTGAGAAGAAAAGGATCACCACATTACTGTCTTATAATATAGTTCGAGATTTAATATTGCTTAACTGATTTCCTTTACATTTTTCCCATTATTTCCTTTAATATTTTTGACTTTTTGTTTTTCCAAATGAACTTTGTTATTGTTTTTTTCTAATTCAGTAAAAAAAAAATTGGCAATTTAATTGGGATGGCCTTGAATATACAAATTACTATTGTGAAATTGTCATTTTTGTTATGTTGACCCTGCCTACTCATGAGCAATGAATATTTCTCCAATGACTTACATTTGATTTTATTTATACAAAGTTTTTAAAAAAATAATTTTGTTTATATAGTTCCTGTGTTTGTTTTAGCTTAAGTACTCGATTGTATTTTATACTGTATGAGAATTGAATGAGGGTTTAGTTTCCATAGAATTAAGAAATTTAAATTAAAGATATTTAGAGAAATAAAACTGAAACAAAAGTAATAGAGACAAATTATAAATAAGAATGAGAAACACAGTATGAGATGTCACCAGAAGTGGGGACTCATACTCACATGGGGGAATTAGGCCTTCTGGATAGGCTATGGCATCTGTTGTATCCAATCAATGGAGAATCAAGAGAGACACTTGTGTTTTTGGGACAAGGTATATAAAGGCATGTTTTATTGATTTTAAGCATCCCTACTAGCTTAGATACCCTCTCTTGCAAGAACATAAATTAAAATCCTTTCCAGACTTCATCAGCAGGTCTGTAGAATTCTTGATAGGATGCTTGTTTCTTACAGCAACCAGAGACAAACCTGATGAACTGTATTCTGTAATGAAAGCATGGCACACTTTATCCTGTCTTAATTGTCATTTGCCTAGATTCTAATTTTTCATTATCAATGAAGATGTGAATATTGTGTGTAGACCTATGGAATTTATGTAAACACGTATAAAATAGAATTGAAAATAACTAAGTTTTTATTGTGTACAGATTGGTAATATGGTGCAGTAATATGTACATGAGGTACTTCTGGAAACTGGATCATACTCATCTGTAGATGGATTTGCATTAAATTTTTAATCTGATTTTTTTTTTTTGTTTCTTGTGTGTACTTACTACTTGTGATTATTTTCTCATGCCTTATAAGATTTCAGTTCAGTGTACACTGTATTACCTGAACTCAGGATTGGATAGCAATTTATTCTAATTGTATCTAAAGTTGATCCCAAATGGTGGTATCTAATTCTGTACAAAGAACATTGAAAGGAGATTTGTTGCATTGTTGCAATTGCTTTTTAATCTCTTAAAATAATATTAATAAAATCCTCTTTCTAGCAAAATAAAATAAAATAAATGGGGGCAACATTTAACATGATGGGCTTTTAAAATTGTTTTTTTCAGAGCTATATTTTTAAAAATCATAAATCAAAACTTCATGTAACAAAAATTGCCCCAGATTTTAAAAATTAAAAGTAAAAAAATCTACTCTCTCAACCACAAAATATCTTTCAAAATGTACGTGACCAAAAATTATATTCTTATGAACAGAGCACCCACATGTAAGGATATGACACTCCCAAGTAGAAAGAGTTGCTATATGTGGCAAAGGAAAAAGAAAAAAGAAAGAAAAGGTGGAAATGAAAGAAAAGGGAGAGGAGGAGAAGGAAAAAGAAAAGGAGAAAAAGGAGGAGGAGGAGAAGTAGGAGGAGGAGGAGGAGGAGGAGGAGAAAAATGAGGAGTAGGAGGAGAAGAAGAAGAAAGGAGAAGGAAGAGGAGGAGAAGGAGAAAAAGGAAGAAGAAGGAGGAGGAGAAAAATTTGATGTTATGGAAAGGCAGATATACTGTCATACTGTTGTAAAAGTTTTGAATTGATGTAACCAATTTGGAATTATGAGAAGAAACAGAGATCAGTGACAAAATGGAAGTCCTCATACACACCAAAATATTATCTTCATAGGAAGACATTTGGGTTGATGCAAAGTCAAATAACCAGAATCATGAAAATTAAATTCACAATTAGAATCATGTAAAGTTAAGGAGCAAGAATAAAATAAGTGAAAGTGAATGCTATAAAATGATAGTGATCAAATTTGGAAGCAAAGAAAGGATATGAGAATGACTTCACTCCTTTGCAGAGGTGGCTTACAGATGTGTAACATTATAAACAATGTCAGACTTTTTTGACTTGTTAGTTAATTTTTATCAACTTAAAAAAAAATTTCCATTACTCTTTGGAGGGGGATAGAGGAGAGATAAAATGAGAGATGTGGATGATAATAGAAAGAAAATATGTCCATTCATTATAATATATTTATTATCTGACTGAACTTTTACATGTAGGTCATGTATCCATTTTAAATTTGTATTAGAGTAAGATAAAACCTAATTTCTGACAAATTGATTTTCAGTTTTTCCTTTAAAAAGGAAATCACTTTCACAATAATTTAGGTTTTGGGGAGTTTATTAAACATTGGATTACAATTTACATTTGCTTCCATTTTTTGCTTATTTAGTATGTTTTTACTTAAAAAAAAACAGTACCAAATAATGAGTTTGAATTTTTGTAATGTTATATTCCCCTTCAATTATACCTTTACTCTTGAGATCCTAGTCCTTTTGTTCTTTCCAATGGGTTTTGTTATCATTTTTCTTACTATCAACATATTCCTTAGACTACAGAGGATATAAACAATTTATAACTATTCTTCTCTCATTTCAATTTGTTTTCTAGAACAATTGAATTAATTCATAACTCCAATAGTGGTGAATTAATCCCTTCCCACATCTTGTTCAATGAGTCTTTCTAACTTTTAGCATCTTTGCTAGCTCAGTGGAAATGAAATAATTCTTCAGAGTTGTTCTGAATTGAAGTTCTCTGATGTCAGTGATTTTTGAGCATTTTTTTTTCAGATGTTAACTGATAGTTTGGGTTTTTTCTTTTGAAAACTATTTATGTCCTTTGACTATATGCCTATTGAGGAATATCTCTTAAAAATATATATGTATATATATATATACCCCTTTAGAAATCAGATGTCAGGCTTTTATTAGAAATATTTAATGAAAATATTTTATTCCAATTTATATATTTTATCTTATTCTAGTTGCAGTGATCTCATTTTTGAAAACACTTTTAATTTTATATAATTGAGAGTTATATATTACATAATCTTATTTATCTTTGGTTATGATTTTTTGTTTTATTTATAATCATTTAAGAGGAAACTATCCTTTAATTTCTTAATTTTTATTTTGTTTTTAGTTTTGCTGATAAATTTTGTTTTAAGATATGAACTTCAACCAATTGATAGCTAAACTATCTACAAAGCATAATACCCCCAAAAAGTTAAACAACATAGCATAAAAAGTATAAAAATAACATGCAACTTTATACTCCATTTATTAATGGAGTATTTATTAATTTTATTTTTAATATTAATTTATTTTAATTAATATAAGTTAATTAAAACAATATTTTATTTCTAATGATGCTTTTTGGTTTTCGTATCATGTTTAGATCTGAATATATCCTTCTGCTTTTCTCTCCCCTTCAATGAACCATCCCCTTTAACAAATATTTTAAAAAGACGGAAAAAAATTGCACAGTAAAACTAACCAATATATCAACTATCAGAAAATATAAGCAATATTTTATAATATGGCATGAATTTTCATATAATATTTGCATGTTTGCAATTTACACTACTCTGAACTTTTTAATTAAAACTGCCTTCTAGTTTCTTCAATAATTCTTGCAATATAAGAAGCCCTTTCTCTAGTGCCTTGTGTGTTTTATTTTCTTGGTGTAGCAGGTGCATAGACTATAACCACATCCTTTCTCTCTGGGTAGCTTCTACCAGCCACCTGCCCTCACACTGGGACATCTGGGGTTTTCAGAGCAGGACAACCAGCAAGCATAGATGACTCAAACTCACATTCTGTAGGGGTAACATTGTCAGGTGATACATTCTTACTACTTGGTACTGTAGCTCATGAGCCCTCACCAGTGAATTTCTTATTCACAGAAGATCTTAAAAATAAAACATTTATGTCACAATAAGGCAAAAACAAGATAATTATAATATTAGGTAAACTACAGGGGGAACTTGTTATGCTATTATAGTGACAGCAGTTCCTTTAAATCAGGTTAGCTCTCTGTACAAGGACAGCCAGTTCTTCATGTTCTAAGAGTCCATATTGGTCAATCAAAGTTCAAGAAAAACAGAACTTTCTTTTAAATTATAGCCAAGCAGAGCTTATAGCAAAGCTCTTCAGATGCACTCTTTAGGAAAGGCAAACAAATCCAGCCAACTCTTCACTCAACCCTATATTGTGTTGTACAATTACCTCTTTTCTATTAATATCAAAGCAGTTGCAAAGCCTGAATTTTTGCTTCTAATTTTCCCTTTCAATTCAGAGAGCCACTGGCAAAGAACAATCAGATACCTTTGAGAAGTGTTACTTCTCTTAACCAATAGTATCAAACTCAAATAGAAATGAGAGCCATTAAACCCTACATAAAGATCACTTCAAGACACATATGTGACTTAGAAAACCATAATTGCAGCCCTGTTTATAGAGGCTAGAAGCTGGAAAATGAAAGGATGTCCATCAATTGGAGAATGGTTGAGTAAATTGTGGTATATGAATGTTATGGAATATTATTGTTCTGTAAGGAATGACCAGCAGGATGAATACAGAGAGGACTGGCGAGACTTACATGAACTGATGCTAAGTGAAATGAGCAGAACCAGGAGATCATTATATACCTCAACAACGATACTGTTTGAGGATGTATTCTGATAGAAGTCGATCTCTTTGATAAAGAGAGCCTTAAATCAAAACACCAAGGAATATAGTGGCCAAATGCCAGAACCCTCAGGCAAAGGAAAAAATACTGCAAGCGGCTAGAAAAACCCAATTCAAGTATCAAGGAGCCACAATAAGGATCACCCAGGATCTGGCAGCATCCACATTAAAGGATCGAAGGGCCTGGAATATGATATTCCGAAAGGCTAAGGAACTTGGTATGCAACCAAAAATAACTTACCCAGCGAGATTGAGCATCTTTTTCCAGGGAAGAAGATGGACATTCAACGAAATAAGCGAATTTCATCTATTTCTGATGAAAAAGCCAGAACTTAACAAAAAATTTGATCTACAAGCACAGAACTCAAGAGAAATCTAAAAAGGTAAAGATAAATCTTGGGAACTATATTTCGGCTATAAAGATGTATAAAGAATACATGTATACTTTGTTCTAGAAACTAGATGTGGAAAGGACATTGTACTAGAAAAAAGGGAAAGTGGGGGTACTACATTTCATGAAGAGGCAAAGAAAACCTAGTATATCTGAGAGAAAGAATGGAGAGGGATGAATATAGTGAGTATTTTACTGCTTTCAGAATTGGCATTAAGAGAAGAATTTTAGACATATTCAATCTATGGTGAAACTTCTCCCACCTCATTGAAAAGTGAGAAGGGAAAAGTGAAAAAGGAAGGAATAAGCTAAGTGGAAGGGAATACGGTAACTGGGAGGGAAAGGGGCAAGTTGGGGGGGGAACTCTAAGGGGGAGGGAGGGATACTGAAAAAGGGAGGGCTGTGAGAAGCAAGTGGAGCTCACAAGCTTAATACTGGGAAGGGGGGTAAGGGAGTAAGAAGGGAGAAAAGCATAAACCGGGGTTAACAAGATGGCAAGTAATACAGAATTGGTCATTTTAACCATAAATGTGAACGGGGTAAACTCCTCTATAAAGAGGAAGCGGTTAGCAGAATGGATTAAAAGCCAGAATCCTACAATATGTTGTATACAGGAAACACACCTGAAGCGGGGTGATACATGCAGGTTAAAGGTAAAAGGTTGGAGCAAAACCTACTATGCTTCAGGTGAAGCCAAAAAAGCAGGGGTAGCCATCCTGATCTCAGATCAAGCTAAAGCAAAAATTGATCTAATCAAAAGAGATAAGGAAGGGCACTATATCTTGCTAAAGGGTAGAATGAATAATGAAGAAGTATCTATATTAAACATATATGCACCAAGTAGTGTAGCATCTAAATTCTTAAAAACAATATTTTATTTCTAATGATGCTTTTTGGTTTTCATATCATGTTTAGATCTGAATATATCCTTCTGCTTTTCTCTCCCCTTCAATGAACCATCCCCTTTAACAAATATTTTAAAAAGACGGAAAAAAATTGCACAGTAAAACTAACCAATATATCAACTATCAGAAAATATAAGCAATATTTTATAATATGGCATGAATTTTCATATAATATTTGCATGTTTGCAATTTACACTACTCTGAACTTTTTAATTAAAACTGCCTTCTAGTTTCTTCAATAATTCTTGCAATATAAGAAGCCCTTTCTCTAGTGCCTTGTGTGTTTTATTTTCTTGGTGTAGCAGGTGCATAGACTATAACCACATCCTTTCTCTCTGGGTAGCTTCTACCAGCCACCTGCCCTCACACTGGGACATCTGGGGTTTTCAGAGCAGGACAACCAGCAAGCATAGATGACTCAAACTCACATTCTGTAGGGGTAACATTGTCAGGTGATACATTCTTACTACTTGGTACTGTAGCTCATGAGCCCTCACCAGTGAATTTCTTATTCACAGAAGATCTTAAAAATAAAACATTTATGTCACAATAAGGCAAAAACAAGATAATTATAATATTAGGTAAACTACAGGGGGAACTTGTTATGCTATTATAGTGACAGCAGTTCCTTTAAATCAGGTTAGCTCTCTGTACAAGGACAGCCAATTCTTCATGTTCTAAGAGCCCATATTGGTCAATCAAAGTTCAAGAAAAACAGAACTTTCTTTTAAATTATAGCCAAGCAGAGCTTATAGCAAAGCTCTTCAGATGCACTCTTTAGGAAAGGCAAACAAATCCAGCCAACTCTTCACTCAACCCTATATTGTGTTGTACAATCACCTCTTTTCTATTAATATCAAAGCAGTTGCAAAGCCTGAATTTTTGCTTCTAATTTTCCCTTTCAATTCAGAGTGCCGCTGGCAAAGAACAATCAGATACCTTTGAGAAGTGTTACTTCTCTTAACCAATAGTATCAAACTCAAATAGAAATGAGAGCCATTAAACCCTACATAAAGATCACTTCAAGACACATATGTGACTTAGAAAACCATAATTGCAGCCCTGTTTATAGAGGCTAGAAGCTGGAAAATGAAAGGATGTCCATCAATTGGAGAATGGCTGGGTAAATTGTGGTATATGAATGTTATGGAATATTATTGTTCTGTAAGAAATGACCAGCGGGATGAATACAGAGAGGACTGGCAAGACTTACATGAACTGATGCTAAGTGAAATGAGCAGAACCAGGAGATCATTATATACCTCAACAACGATACTGTTTGAGGATGTATTCTGATAGAAGTCGATCTCTTTGATAAAGAGAGCCTTAATTGATCAAAGATGGACAGAAGCAGTTACACCCAGAGAAAGAACACTGGGAAATGAATATAAACTGCTTGCAATTTTGTTTTTCTTCCCGGGTTATTTATACCTTCTGAATTCAATTCTCCCTGTGCAACAAGAAAACTGTTCAGTTCTACACACATATATTGTATCCAGGATATACTGTAACCTATTCAACATGTAAAGGACTGCTTGCCATCTGGGGGAAGGGGTGGAGGGAGGGAGGGGAAAAATCGGAACAGAAATGAATGCAAGGGATAATGCTGTAAAAAATTACCCTGGCATTCGTTCTATCAATAAAAAGATATTAAAATAAAATAAAAAAAAAAAAGAAAACCACAATTAACATTGTCTGTATTTTATTGTACTTATATTTTTAAAAAATTTTCTTTATTACATATTAATCACCTGATGTAGGGCACACTTGGGAACATTGGTGTTTGACACATTTTTCTTAATCACAGTTGCTGAAGGTTCATACCTAAAAATACAATAGATTTCTACTTTCTTTCAATCCTAAGTCATTCAACCTTTTCTTCAGCCAATCTTCAAAACAATATTCTTCTAGACAACTTCTTCTCCAGGACAACTACAATCTCCTTATCAAATGACTATTGCTGCTGGTGGCTTCTAAAACCTTTTCCTCCTATCTTCATAATTCCTTGATTCTTTCCTACTTCTAAAGGCACAGATCATAGCCTCATCATGATCAGTAATTCATTCCTCCCTTGTGAGGCAAAATGCATAAAACTAAACTTTTTGTCAGTTATAAAACCAAGATTCATTAATCTTCCCATAGTTTCCAAATAGTTATTTAATTAACTACTTTCTGAATTTTAACCTTTCAAGCTCATCACATGCCAATGAGCTGAAGTATCAAAATATCCTTCAGATGAAATAATTTCTCTGTCCTAAAACAGGTCTTCTAAGTCCTATATCTTGTCCTCTTATATCTTTCCTCACATTTTAAAAAATAAATTTTATTAATTTTTTAATTGCCTAAATTTCCCTTTTATTCCTTTCCTTTCTCCTTCCAATAGATTCTTTTCATATAAACAAAGAAAATTTTCAAAGAAAAAGCAGTAAAGAATAATCAGCAAAACCAATCAATAATTTGAAAAAAAAAAAAAAGCTGCAATGTTTCCATACCTGTGGGACTCATTTTTCCAAAGGAGGGGAGTAAAGCATAAGAAGATTGGGAAGACCTGAAAGAGCCAGATTGTAATGGGCTTTGAGAGTTGAAGGTTTTTACATTTGATCCTGGAGACAAAAGGAATCCACTGGAGGTTATTGAAGAGAGTGGTTGCACTTTAGGAATATCAATTTGACTACTAAATGAAAGATGGATTAAAAGATTTGTGGCAGGAAAACCAAGTAGTTGGCTATTTCAATAGCCCAGGTGTGGGGAGTTGAGGGCCTACCTACATGAGGATGGTGGGAAGAATTATAAAGGTGGAAAGAAAGTTCAAAGAAAAGAATACAAAAGATGATGCAAAGATAGAATTGAAAGGACTTGACCATTAATTAGAAATGGGAAGTGAGACAGAGTTAGGATGCAGGATTATAGGTTGCCAGTCTCGATGATTGGGAGGATTGTGAAACTCACAACAATAATTAGGGAAGTTGTGAAAAAGAGAGTTTTGGGGAAAAGATAATTTAAGATGTCTAGTCTGGGATGTCCAAAACATCTTAATTCCTGTCTGACAAAGCCTTGGTGGACACCCCATGTTGGCAGACATGTCCTGGGTGAAAATCAGGCAAAGGAGACTAAGAAAAAAAAGTCAGCTAGTTAGGAGGAAATTGATGACACTAAAAAGAGAAAAATTAAGGTCCTAGGAAAAAAGAATGAAAACAATGAATCCAGTTTAAGACATTGTGAACATGTAGTTACGGTAGAAAGAAACTTGAGTGTTAATTAGGGCGTTGGAGGACATCTAGTCCAATTCCTTCATTTCATTTCCTTTAACTGAAGCCCAGACAGGGGAAATGACTGACAAGTTATGGAATCTTTAAGTGGAAGACTCAGGATTTAAAAATAGATCTTTTGACTCTAAATCTAGTACTCTTCCTTATTCATTTTGGGGAGATAGCAATTGACTTAACCCAGCATCACACAGTAGGTGTTAAGTGTCTGATGCTGAATTTGAACTCAGTCCTTCTGACTCCAGGGCTAGTGCTCTATCATTGTACCACCTAGCTGCCTCTAGTGCTTTAAAAAAGAAAAAAAAAATCAATTTTTATTGAAATAGTTTGTTTCCAACTAAATTTCTCCTTGAAATTTTTTCAGAGAGCTATCCTATATCATAAAGAATTTTATTAAAAGAAAAAAAAAGGAAGAGTAGTAAAAAAAAAATCCACAAAACTCATTAATATATTGGAAAAAAGTCTATACGGTAATTGTCAATGAGAAGCATGCTAGTTAGGGATTGGGCCATAGTGAGGTAGAACTTCTTTGAGTTACAAGCAGATAATCAGTTTAACAACTGGTTCTCCAAAAAAACAAAAAAAAGTTTGTGTATGGGGGCAGCTAGATGGCACAGTGGATAGAGTACCAGCCCTGAATTCAGGAGGATCTGAGTTCAAATCTAGCTTCATACACTTAGCACTTCCTGCCTTTGTGACTCTGAACAAACCCCAATTACCTCAGCCATTCCTTTCCATCCTGTATGCTCCTAGGGACTTTGATGTCTCCTTTCTTAAAATAGGATGTTGTCCATAAAAGCAAGGGATATAGTGATCTTTCTGGGTACTTGTAAAAATAATAGCTAGCATTCATATAGTGCTTTAGGTTTTGTAAAGTAATTTATAAATGATAATTTTATTTCTACAACAACCTTGAATGATAGGTGTTATTATTATCCCCATTTTACAGATGAGGAAACTGAGACTGAGAAGTTAATACATAGTAAGTATTTCAAGAGGGATTTCAAATCAGATCTTGCAGATTCCAATTCCAGCATTCTTTTCCACTGCACCATGCTGTGTAAGAGTCCCATCTCCCTTCTCAAATTTTATAAAACTCCTCTAGTTTTACAGTTTAATCTCACAAAATAGAATGTGTAAATTGAGGGAGTGAATGGAATCCAACAAAAGACCATGTGTCTCAGGAAGCAATCTAGGATCTGAGTGGGCCCCAGTAAGGAGCAAGCTGACCCTGGGGAGTTAGTGTATATAGATCCTGTGCGGCCCACCATTCCTTATATAATCTGGAGGTTAAGCTATAGAGCTCAATCCCTGAGGCTATCTTGTATAAAAGGGCCATGAAGGCCAGTTGATTTACTGATGCACACAATTAGCATAGTTTGCACACCTTGTTTAGGGTCCTTCCCTACAAAAGGTCCCACTTTCCCTTTGTTAATTATGAGTTCTTTACGGACTTTGTCCACTTGCTAAGTATCATGATAAAGCATTCTCCCTTGATCTAGAGATGGTTTTGAAACTGAGTTATTCTGTAGGACTCCCTATCTTCATGACTTCTTGTACCTCATCATTTTGGGTGCCCCTTATGAGGATCAGTCTGATAACAAGGCAAGCCTCCTGTCTCCCTCCATTTGTCTTGTAATTGGGTCCTCCCTTCAATTACCAGGGAAGTCTTTGGGCTGAACCTGTCACCGGCTCTTGCAGAACTCCCTCTGGACAGAGAACTCCTTGTCTCTGAGTATCTACTGTTAGTTTTTTCCCTCTCTGGGACGCTAGCAGAAGCGAATGACTCTATGAGCTCTGGTTCCCTTTCTCTCTTCATAGCTTGTGGCAAATTTGGGACAGTTCCCCTCTCCATATCTTGAGACTCCCCTTAAATCAATGTTTTCATTGTGCACTTTGCTGTCTGTATTTATCTTGCCATTTTGTCTCTGTAATATTCGTGTTCGTGCTGTGTCATGTTCGTGCTGTGAGCAAGATTCTGTTTCCTTGAAAGATTGAAAATGCAGTCAGAAAGAACAACTTTTACTTATATGAACTGATGCTAAGTGAAGTGAGTAGAACCAAGAGAATATTGTATACAGCAACAATTATGTGATGATCAATTCTGATGGATGTGGCTTTTTTCAACAATGAGGTGATTCAGGCCAGTTCCAATGGTCTTGTGATGGAGAGTCATCTGCATCCAGAAAGGGGACTATCAGAACTGAATGTGGATCACAACATAGTATTTTCACCTTTTTGTTTGCTTGTATTTTGTTTTCTCATTTTTTTCTCTTTTTGATCTGATTTTTCTTGTGCAGCATAATAATTGTGGAAATATGTATAAAAGAATTGCACATATTTGCCATATATTGAATTATTTGCCATTTTGGGGAGGAGATGAGAAAAAATCTGGGACACAAAGTTTTGTAAGGGTGAATATTAAAAACTATGCATGTGTTTCAAAGATAAAAAGCTTTATTAAAAAGAAGAAAAACTTCTAAGGATTGTAGATAGAGAGGATACTGGGAAAGATTCATTAATTAGCTTGCATCTTAAGCTTTCTATGGCAAATTAGATTTTAATCAAAAAGGAAAAAGCCTGCTAGGTTAGATAAAGTTGTAGAACTACTAGAAACATCTCAGCAGATTCTGGAGGATTTTGACATTAATCGTTAAGGAGTTTGGCAATTAGTCATTTTAAGACTGTAGGAAAGAAATCTTGAGACTTTGGGGGTAATTCTAGGAACTCACCCCCTGCTGAAACTTCTTAGCAAGTTTTGAAGTACAACTGTAGAATTTATTTTAAAGAAAAATAAGGATTAAATTTTATAAAACTTTAAAGGAAGGAGTTTTTTTGTTCCCCTGCCCCCTTTCCTGAGTAAAGCAGGGATGGGATTAGGGAAGAGAGAGAGAAAGAAAACATGCACAATGCAATGAAGATTATGTGAGATATGATGGTAAAAGCAAATAGAAATAGGACAAATATCAGACCAGAATAGGAAAGAAACAAGATGAGTGCAAGCATCCCTCCCTGCCTTTGGAGTGGGAGGAGGTGTCAAAAATCACAATCTACAATAGCTATAATGGATATATGGAGTAGAAAGGAGTAGTGGGATCAACCCCTTCTTTGGGATCCCTGTTGATTCTTCTGAATTTGTAAATTTGCAAGATTTCTTAAAACTATTGATATGACCAAGGTCATATGCTCTGGGAAAACAAGGAATGAGTTTGCTGAGAATCTACAAGTTTTTTATTATATAGAAATTTTTGTTAATTGGTTTTTACACCAGAATGAGTTTAGATTCAAAAAGAAGAAAAAAATGAAAGATGTTAAGTGAAATACCTTATGAGGCTGGTAAACTTTTGTTGCTTACTGCAACTTCATGAAAATAAAAATAAGGTGGTCCTAAATTGTGATTAGTGAAACTTGCTATTCATGATGAAATCTCTCAGGACTACAACTGATACGAGTTTTGAGTTTTGAATTCAGGTATGATTGTCTAGTGAATCAAGTCAATAATCCACCACTTGAGAAAAATGCCACAAACTACTCAGAGGGATGTGATTCTGAACTGTTATTACAGGTGAAGGTCTGTATCTGGGTAGAAGCTAGTTAGACTTTTGACTTAAACTTAAGGTGAGATCCTTTTAGCTCAGTAAGCCAGTTGTGTTCTTTTGTTTAGGAATATTTCCCACCTGATTATTCCTGATTCTGGCTATGAAGTGGAATTGTTTCTACATAATTGGTTGTCACCTATGACTCTTACCTGAAATCAGATAGAATTAAGGATGCTTTATCCTCTCTCATATTTATATGTATATATGTGTATATATATGTATATACACACACATGCATGCGCTTTTAGGCATGAGCTTTTAGTTTGATGCTGTTATAATCAAGTCCCTGCTTTTTCCTCTTGTATCAAGTTTCTATAATCAGAGCAAATGGTCAGTAGAAGACATGGGCACAATGTAAATATATAAAGTCTTCTTGTTGTCAAAATGAAAATATGTAGTCATTATATCCCATACAGTTAGGTAAATGAGTATTTGGTCTAGTCATCTGCATTTACTAGATGTATATATCTATATAAAATAAGGTCCTTAAATGTTTCAAAATGATGTAAGATTAATTGGCTATTGATACAACTTTTTATAGGACATAGCTGTAATTCTATTGATTACTGAAACTATACCAGGATTCTCTTGGAGAAGAGAATTTTACTCCAATCAGTTTTCTTAAGAAAGATGTAACTTAAGAAAAATTTTGTGTTATATAAATTAAAAGTCAATTTTATTCAAGTTTATTACTTTTAAAATTTTTTTCAAGTTTATTACTAATGTGGAATTAATTATCTGTGTGTCCTGTAATACAACTTATTTGATATTTACTGTTCTGGAATTAAGCATTTAAGCACCCTCCCAAGTCTTTTATTACAACTGGTATAAAGTCAGTCTCTTTTAAGTATATTAATTTGTGCAACCAGTGTACCTAGTGGAAAGCCTCCACCTGCAAGCGTGTCATTACTCATGTTTCCATGCCATCCCTTCGCCTATCCTCCTCTCTACCCAGTGTCTAAGCTGCTTTAAGCACTTTGGCCCATGTACTCTTGGAATACCTAAGTGCATTTATAATGCTACCATCCCTACCCTATTTGTTTCCTCTAGGCACTGGCTCATTCACCTTCACACGATGACCAACGTTGCACATTGTCCTATTTCTGAAGCTGAGATTAAGCACCTACTGGATGCTGCTTCAACCTGCTTCTGGGCCCTCGAGTGGGACTTATAAGGCAGGGGCAGCTCTACACCCACTCCCAGAAGAAGAAACTCCAGAATGCAAGGACCCTGTACCCCAAAAGATTGGGGCCCATTTCTTTTGAGGAGATGAAAGGACTCCAGCAAAAGGCCACAAAAGGCAGCAACCTGCTTCTCTTGGAGTTAGCTTGGACAGAAAGAACTAATCTGTACTGATGCCCACTGTTACCTCCTACCATCTGGAAGTTAAGCCCTAGATGTCAGACGGATGGTCAGGATGACCAGCTGATGTACTGACACACAGTTAGCTCACTTAGCACATCTGCGGTCCTTTCCCGTACCACCTTGTTAATTCCCCTTTCTAAGTCACAATAAATCCCTGCCCCTCGGCCTGGAGATGGTTTGAGTCTATGAATTCATCTGGAGAACTCCCCACCTTTGTGACTTGGATCTCATCATGATTTGTTGGACCTCATCAAGATGTACGGAGAGGTTTTAAGTTTTTAGTCCATGATGTTCTGGCCTAATTCTCACTTCTCCTATTTCTTAAAGTTCCCATGATCATCTTTATCCATCTTTGTTAATGGTCCCTCTGTTATTGCCTTAAAAAGGAAAACTCATATCAATATTCATGAAGCACCTACTATGATCCAGGTATATGTATACGTGTGTGTGTGTGTGTGTGTGTATTGCTTTGTATATATTTGTATACACACAAAAAACAATATATAAGATAGATAAATAGGAAATAAAAGAGGGAAGGCCTAGGAAAAGTCTCCTCTAGAAGTTGGGATTTAAATTGGGACTTATGGGAAGCCAACAGGATAAGAGCATTTTAGGCATGGGAAGAGCCAGAGAAAATGCTTGGACTCAAGATAGGTGCTAAATAAATTTTCTTCTTTGGTTTTAATAAGCCCCTGAAAGGTGGTAATTTATCGAAGTACACATTTTTCTTTGATATGTTTCTATCGTCTGAGGTGTTTGAATATCCAATAATCTGCTCATATTGGTGGAGGTGAGGGTTGAGATAGGAAGGCTTCAAATGCTTTTTTTTTTTTCCCCTTTAAATCAAAGCTCTAATATGTTTTAACATGTGTAACATGTATTGAACTACTTGCCAGCTAGGGGCGGGGGTTGGGGAAAGGAGGGGAAAATTTGGAACAAAAGGTTTTGCAAAGGTCAATGTTTAAAAATTACCCATATTTACAATGTTTTGTAAATAAAAAGCTTTAATTAAAAAATGAAAAAAAAGAAATCAAATGTCTTATCTTTTTTTCATTGATGATTAGATTTAGACATGCTGGTATTAGATATTGCACCAGCAAAGACATTACTGATTGGATTCCAGAGCACAAAACCGAAGGCTCAGGCTGCCTACTCTAAGTGAGCACCTTTGGGGTCAGATGTCATAGCTTTATCTGTTACACATGTTTTGAAGAATTTATCAGGATTGGAAAAATGGTCTAGTCCTTCATATTGCTGATCACATAACCCAGCAATCTGTTCTTTCCCATATTTTAATGGAAAAAATGCTTTCTTCACACATGAACTTTTATTACTTTATTACTTACAGAAAAATACTTCTCCGCATTGCTCCATTTCAGCCAGGATTTTTCATCCTTCATATTTTTTTCTTTACAAAAATGAATTTTCTGCCCCTCTCAGTCACCAAATGACTGAAAATGGAGAAGTCACTTTGATCTACTTTTTTTTTTCTTTAACATTAAGTACTAGAGAGTTTTGATAATTATTACTTTGTATTATGGTATAATGGTTAAGAGAGCTGGCTGAGGAATCAGAAAAATCTGGGTTCAGTACAAATTTCTGATCCATACTAGCTGACAGCAGGTGGGGTATCTAGTGACCATGGGTGGGGTCACTTATTTGCTTAATAACTGAAGGAATTCTCTTACCTTACAGGGGAGGTGACAGCCTGCATCAATAGAAGCAGTTTTTATACCAGGAATTCCATATACTAATGAAATCACAAATTTCCTCTTGCCCTTTCCCATATAACAAGATCAGATAGGACAAAGTCCTATTCTTCTTCTTATGTATTTTTCATACTAACCTTTGGTAGTCTTATTTTTTATGACTTCAAGCAATTTTTTTTTCTAATTTCATTTATATTGGTAGGCTAATTCCCAGATATCAAATGCATTTGGTTGTTTTTAAAATGGAATTTCCTTATTTGTCTCCTCCTCTTGGCATTTTGTTAGTAATTCAGAGAAAGGCTGATGATTTTTTGTTGGTTTAATTGGATGCTGCAGCTATAAAACCTGTAAAAACCATAACTTACCATGATTTAATTTCAAAGTATCTGGCTTCTGGTTTCTCTGGCTCATTTTGTGATGTGTGTAAGAATGTTTGCATCTTAGAATTTCACAATTGAAAATTAAATATATTGCTTACTAGGAAGTAGATACATACACAATATACAGATTAAATTAAAGTTGTGATTGAAGTCTTCACAAAGGGTGGATCAGGACGCCAACACACCAGATAATACTTTGAACCTGACAATTATCATCTTGAAACTCCTGAAAAAGAGGGCACATTTCCAACATAAATGAGATGAGACTTGAATCCTGAGGAAGAGTTATACCACTACCTGCAGATTTGGAGGACCATAGAGCCTCTTATCATCTCCACCCGATCTTTGTCCTTGATATCCTTAAATAAATTTTGTTTGAACATTCAAGTTTTGTTTATGGGTATTCTCTTTTTCTTTTCTCTAGGGTGGATGCAAAATTTTACTCAGTTCCTCATCTTGAAGAGATCTTTGTCACCTAAAATAGGATTTGCTCTAAGTGGGAGAATAGGCTTTCCATCCTAAAAATTTTCCAACTCGTATGAGTAATTCTTTTTTATTTTTAAAATTTAATTAAATTAATTATATATATATATATATATATATTTTTTTTTTGCTTAGGCAATTGGGGTTAAGTGACTTGCTCATAGTCGTACAGCTAGGAAGTGTTATGTGTCTGAGGCCACATTTGAACTCAGGTTCTGCTGACTTCAGGGCTAGTGATATGAATAATTCTCATTAAAACGATTCCAGTGAATGACCCTAATTTACCTGCTATTTAATATATGTTAATTGTCTCAGTTTTTACAATTATTTTTTCTTGAAGGTTTTTACATAAATTACCATATCATTTAATAAAACTTTTTAAAATCTCTGCTTGGGTTCTCAAATTTCCTTTTTTTGGCTTTATTAGTATAGTTACCATTTCTAACATTATGTTAGGAAACAGTGGAAATGGTAGACATCTTTGCTTTATATCTGATTTAACTGGGAATGTCTTCAGTATTTCGCCACTATAAATAATGCTAGTTCTTGGTTTTATGATCCGTTTGATAACTGCTAGTTTTTATTCCTATGCTTTTAGATGTTCAAGAAAACATTAGTGTTATATTTTGTTGAATATTGTTTCTGCATTTAGTAGTCTATGAGATCATAGATCTAGAATTGGAAGAGACCTTAGAAACCATGTGTTCTAACACCCCTTATTTTACAGATAAGAAGACAGATGCTCAAGGTTAAATGTCTTGTCAAAGATCATATAGGTCAGAATCAGTATTTAATGTATTTGAAATCCATTTCTCTGATTCTAGTTTTGTTATTGTAAGTCACAGCCAACTCTTTGTGATCCCATTTTGGGGTCTTCTTGGCAAAGATACTGGACTAGTTTGCCATTTCCTTTGCTAGCTCATTTTACAACTGAGGAAACTGAGATTAAAAAAGGTTTAGTGATCTGCCCAGAGTCACACAGATAATATTTGAGGCCAGATTTGAACTCAAGAAGTTGAGTCTTCCTGATTTCAAGTGTCCAGTGCTTTATCCACTACATCATCTAGCAATCTGTTGACTTCAGAGCCAATGCTATAATCTTTTTTTGTGTTTAACTATCTTTGCATTTCTGGTCCAACATAGTGAATAATTTTTTTAAATGTACTGCTATCATCTTTTTGAAAACCATCTGACTTGTACTAACATTTGGGTTTTCCTCAGAAAAACATTTTATGTCTAGACCAAAAGAACCATATTTCTCTTAAAATGAATATAGCAATGTTTTCTTTTTTTCTTACTATTAAACAGTTTATGTAACAAAAGAATATTATGTTCTTTAGATGTTTGATAGAGTTGTAAATTTGCCTGGATTAAGAGATTTTTTTTTTTTTTTTTTTACTGAGGCAATTGGGGTTAAGTGATTTGCCCAGGGTCATATAGCAATTAAGAGATTTTTGCTTTGGGAATTAATATTGATGATTCTGGAAGAATGTGACTATCATGTAAGACTGGATAAAATTGATACATAATAAACTTGGTTTTCAGATTATACTCTTTATTGTTATCTAGGATGATTTTCAACCTGATTATTTTTGTAAGCATTTCAAATGTTTAATGTGTTCTAAAAGTCTCACAATATGAATCTGGAAAGAGGAGTGACTATAAGAATTATGGGAAAAGAAAAATCTGATTTATATCTGCCACTAATGAATTGATAGCTTTTTATCTTTCTATACTGAACTCTATTAAAAGAAAGATCTGAATTACTGAAATGCAATAGGAAATCAGCAACCAATTTACAAACTTGATCACTGTTTTGCATTAACAACAGTCCTGTTCTAATGAGCCTGAGAATAATTTGAAGATTCCCATGATACTTTATGTTTGATCCTGTAACCAGGTGGGATCTCTGAAGTTCTCAATTGTCTTGAGGCCTTTAAGGAAATATTATATCATAACTCTATCCACCTAGACTCAGGTAATATGGTAAGAATATCTTTTCTTCTCTTCTTGACAAATACTATAATCAGATGAAATTTTTATCAGCCAAAGGAAAAAACAAATTAGGGATGCAAAGGTAGTGAATTAGAAGCACTACAGGATAAAAATCTGGAATCCTTTCTTTCATTCCCAACCATATAGAGATAGAAATTAGAGCTTTTTATATTCAAGTTGCTCGTACTACTAGGGAGTTTTGTTACACAACTACACATAGTATTTCAGACACATGGGTATCATAGCTTTAATAAAGATAGACAATTTTCTATTTGTTTTTAAATATCCTTCTTGATTACTATGCAGCAATATCAAGGAATCAGATAATCAAGAAACACTTTCCAGATCAAAACTGAGGAGACCATTTTTAAGATCCATTTTTGCCTCAGATTTTTTGGTAGATGGGGCAACATTAATTTCCCTCAAACCTTTTATGAAAATAACAGACAAGTCTCAACAATTCCACATTGGGAGGGTGGGGGGAAAGGATCACCCAAACCAACCTAAACCTACATTTATAGAGGCTACTTTCTCAATTAACTCTTTTTTTTTTTTGTTAAAGAACCAGAAAAAGGTGGAAAGCAGCATTAAACATCTAAACTTTAAAAACACACTAAAGTACATGTATTTATGTTTATGTGCTCTATTATCTTTGTACTGAAAAAGATAAAGAATGCAATAATAGCATGTAAAAAAAACCACCAAGATTCAGATCTAGCCAACAGTAGTTGGCTAGTAATCTACTCAGAAAAATTAAGACTTTTTTTAAAAGCAGTTTTCTGGGAAATGTTTAATGTTTAAGTGAACTGAGTTCTAAATTTTCTCAAGAAAATTCTCCCTCCCTCCCTTTGCCTCCCTAACATGGCAAGCAATTTGATACAGGTTATACACATGCAATTGTGCAAAACATATTTTTGTATTAGTCATGTTATAAAAGAAATCATAGACTAAAAATAAAAAATTTACAAAAAAAGAGATGAAAAATAGGCTTCGAATGAATTTAGGCTCCATCAGTTAGTTCTTTCTCTGAAAATGGACAGCATTTTTCATCATGAGTCCTTTGAAACTGTCTTGGATCATTGTATTGCTGAAAAAACTAAGTAAAAAGTTTAAGTGAATTTTAAAACATCTGGCTTGGTATATTACCCATGACTGATTAGGTTGTTATCAGACAAAGGTCTTAGTACTTCATGAGAAGAGGGGAAAGGAACATAATGAAGTTTTAAATTATCAAGGCAATTCTTGAAAGGGGAAGGGAAAAAGAGAAAAAAGCAAGTATAAAAGAGCATTCTGGAGTAACTCTAATGCTGCCCCTACTAAGGGAACTTTCCTGAATCATTATGTAATATATGTAAAATGAGTTATTATAGTCCCTAAAGAATATTAAGGAGCCTAAAGACGCTCACACAATTATCTTTACCCTAGGGATAGATCTATTTTCTATTGTACTAAAATACAATCTTCAACAAAAGAAACCTAGAGAGAGAACTCTCCTAGTTGGGAACATCTAACAGTCACTTTAGGATATTGCTATATATGCTTAGCAAGTAAGATTCAATCCTTGGTAACAGTAAAAAAAAAAAAAAAAAAAAGTGCTTAGGATCTAAAGAAGTATAGCAGACAAGAAACTTATTCTGAATGAGAAAAACACATAGCACTTTCCACTTAGCAATGGAGGAAAAATTCATTCTTTATATAAAATTCTCTTACATCAACATTTCCTCAAATGAAGCAGACAATGTTAAAGTGGAATTTTGGGGAGGAGGGAAGAAACAAAAGCAAGAGGAGACAGACAGGTGATGAGCTATGTTAATTCCTGGTAAGATTTTGTTTTTCAAGCAATAGAGGACTTAAGAAATCACCTAGTTTAGACCCTTTATCTTAAGAAATCAGAAAAATGAGAACCATAGGGGTCAAGGAAGCCGTCCAAAGTCCTATCTGTACACAAGGAGAAATGTGCTGGTAATGTTTTGCATCTCCTTTCTCTCTGGGAGAAAAAAAATACCCATGATACACTTTTAAGTTTAATTTACATTGTTAACATTTTTCCATCACTTTAGATAGTCCACAAAACAATAAATCAAGCCCTAAAATTATAGCTTTTGCCAATTTCTGAGGGAGGTGTAAATGTACACAATTTAAGTTCTAAAAGTCTCTCTGATAAGAGTTAGCTCCAGCATAACTCTATATACAAGTATTATAAAAAACCTCAAATTTGAACTCAAATATTTTTGATTCCAGCTTCAATGGTTTGCCTCTTCTGGTCAAAAAAAGAAGGGAAAAGACAAAGGGCAAGACAGCATTATTTTAGTAGAGATTGTGTATGTCTATGATTTTCCTTGTTTTTCAATCATCCCATGCTGGAACAGACATGATACACAATGCATCACACAAAATAGGATGTTATTTTTAAACTGTGCTTTAATTCCTGCAATCAGATATGTTGCAGTGTGATACAAGTATAAACTCTAATTGTACTTACAGTAAAATAAAAAGCAAATTTATACAGATCTTGCCCAACAGCTTATTCCTCAAAAAAAAAAAAAAAACACAAAAAACACCAAAAAAACCACAACACAAAAACAGGCATATTTTAAATTCAATTAAAGCTAGCTTGTATTCAGTGTAAAAACTTGGAGGTATAAAGAGAAATTCAGGATATTATATACAGTAAATTAATATACATTTCTAAACTTGCAGTGCAGCTTTTTCAACAAGGTTTTAAATGGTTTTACTTTAGCTTTTACAATTAAGCACTTCCCATGTTTCAATCTTTAATAAAAATTTCACAATATATAAACCCATTTGAGAATTTTGTACACAAATACAAGTTATAGAAATATGATTTCAAATATAAATACATAACTATCATAACCTTACAAATTGTAACAGCTTAATCTTCTTTTCTTGGACTACAGTTTTCAAAAGTATATAAAAATATTCCAATGCACATTTATCTACTATTACAATGGTCACAGATATGTGACTTTAATCTAAGATTTCTGGAGCAAGAAGTATCAAACAAAGCATTTTTGGAATGCATGTTTACTAAAAATCCAAGGATTTTATAGGCTACTATATAAATATTCACTTTATAATATGGTAACAAAAATAGTTAGCTCCATAGTGTATTTGGCGGGTAGAGAGGAGGATGAGAAAGTGGAGCAGTGTAGAGAGGTTAGTGCTAGTCAAAGAAGGCCAATGAAGGGAGCTACGGAACTAGTGTCCTTGTAAAAATTGCTGTTGAAAGCTTAACACTGTCCTCACTACAAAGACTCATAAGGCAACCGAGACTCAAACTTTTTGTTGGTGCATCTCCTTCCACCCCTGTTAATCCTATTCTCCCCCAGTCTCTGCATCTCTCATCTAAATAAATTCAACCTGGCTCATAAATTAACATGGAGATGGGAGAACAATCAACAATTTACTATATGTGTACAGATGATTCAGTGCAAACTTAGAAAGCTCTCAAACAGTTTCAACATTCTTTGTCATTGTCCTTGAGCAATTAAAAGCTTTTCCAACATCTAACAATTACCAAAGGGTCTATTATTAGATATCAAACATGTACAAATACAAAAAGGAAAGATTGATTAGAAATCTCTGAAACAAATGAGATTTTTTTTTTTTCTTTCTCATGTAGAAGTTGACAGGTCACACCAAGAGTAAAATAACTGGTTCTTACAAAGTGTACTTTTTTGCATAAAAATATATTATTCATACAGCAGATCTAAAAGAGGTGTCAGGCATAAAATCATGTTTCTTCTATGGCTTTTAAAATCACTGAGGTACTATAAGATATTAAGTAACTCAATTCCAATGTTCAAATGCTTTCCTAAGTGAAAAGCCACATTCAAAAAGGATCATATTCTATCAGTCTGTACATGGGACAGACTATCAAAGGACAACTTTGGGATTGCCACAGAAGGCTACTGTTTTTTAATGCTCTAGGAACAGAGGTCTAGAGTCTCACTGCACACTAAGAGAAACATTAAACAATTAGCTTCAAATACTGGGAGACTCAGATGAAAAATTCACCCTCTTTAGAAAGAATTGTAGGCTCCTCTAGCAAACTGAAGAAATCTTCAGTCAGACTAGTAGGATTAGCAGCAAGCAACTAGAAATAAGCATACCAAGGCATCAAGAAAGTGGAAGAATGGTAGTAAGTGCAGCTTACATAGCATCTTGCACACAGAAGGTGCTTAATACACATTGCTAAATGAATAAATGAATGAGGTGTAGAGAAGGGTGGATAGCTGCTAGCCTATGAAAATGGATTCCTAAATCTGTTCTTTTCATTATCTACAAAGTTAAGCAATGAAAAGGTGGAAAGGAAATGACTAAGAAGTGAAGGATCTGAAATTTTCTCAGTCTTTCAAGGCTGAGATGTAAAAAACAAGGAATTGTTTTGTTTAAATATATATTATAGCATCTTTACATTCCTCCCAATCCCTAAATAAATCTTTTGATCCTTTATACAAATATATTTTTAGAGGTATCTTAAAATGAAATGGATAAGAAAACTGATTCTTCTTACTGACTGGGTAACAATTTTGGCACAGAAAGAATTTTAGCCAAGTGTTAAGACCAAGAATAATTGATCAAGTCATTTAGCTGTGATCTAGATATGAAAACATCTTCTTTACGGTTACTTAATAAAAATTACACAAAAGGACATGGTCCTATTCAAGTGTCAAGTTATAACACCTTGCAATTAACATTCTTAGACATAGTTTCAGTTGCATAGTCTTTCATTAATCATATTCAACAAATACAAAACAAGAACCATCCATTTTCCTAATCACTGGGCTAGTGATGACATAGCTGAAACTACCAAAAAAAAGCCCTCCATATTAGCCCATACTATGAAACATTTTCGTGTCTGGGGACAAAATGTTTGACATCCATTACAGTCTTTAATGATCTTCTTTTTCCACAATTTGAGCAACTGGAAAAAAACAAAAAACAAAGAACTGAAGTCATACATCGCCCAGATCAACAAACTCATCCTCTTGTTTGGCCAGGTCTTCTTCATCTCCCAAAGTCTTCCAACTATTGGTGGGCAAGACTGGCTTGGAGGAGTGCCTCTGGAGCAGGGAAAAAGGAAACAGAGAGGAGAGGCGGGCGGGCCTCCTCAGCAGCGGCAGGGCTTCCAGGCGGGGCGCTGGCTGGCCACTGGGCTTCTCGTCAATCTTCTTCTGCAAGCTCTTCACCTCCTCCATCATTTCCAAGACTTTGGTCATCATGGCCACCGGGCCGCCGGCCAAGATCTGGGCTTCTGGGATCCAGCGCAAGCAGCGCTGAGCCCACACCTTAATTTCTGGACCCTCTATGTGAGGAAGCAGCAGTCCATGATAATCAACAGTTTTGCTGTGCCAGCTGTCGTAGAATTCTCGAAAACTGTCATGAAGTTCATCAGAAGAATTAATGAGTTTGCTAATTCTCTTGCCCAAGAGGTTTTTTATTAAGTGGTCTGTTTCTTCCCTGAAAAATCCTCTTTTGGGAGATGATTTAGTTTGAGTAAGTGGTAGAGAAAGCTGTCGCTGGTGCTTTAAGAGAGACACAAAAACTTTTGTTTAATAAAAAACACATTATTTGATGCCACAGAGTACAAAAAGGAATACAGCCAAAATCTGTGATAAGAAACACCAAAATTGCCACTTAAAGGTAAAAATTATTAAAACATAAAAGCACAAAGAAATTAAATCATATTCTTTACTTTTTATTTGCTTATATAAAAATAGAAATTAGATGCACAGGGTGCTTGCAAATATAATCAATGGGGAGAGGTAAAAGAAAAAAGGTATGAGGGGGGCTGAAGAGAAAGGGTGATTTGGTTTGATTTGGTAAATAATAACATCCTCTTAAAATAAAGCAAAACAAACAATACTCCTGGCTCAAGTCAGATGGAAAGCAGAAAGCCAGAGAATTGAGCCAGGTGTTTGTGGAGGCAAGGGAGGGATCAGGGATCCCCCATACCTTGAATGATTCCCTCTTACGCCTCCCTTATGTACAGATCGAACTGGTCTTGGAACTCTCATAGGGACAAATTAAAAGGAGCCAGGTCTTGGTTCTAAATTGCACTTCACATTAAGCACCTATGCAGTGCCCTAAATTAATGAATTTTATGAACTTACTAAAAATTAACTAAAGACAAACCATGGTACTTTGAATTGTTTATCTATAACTAATTGAAAGTCCTTCTAGGGCCTGCTCAGGGACTCCCTGTCTCTCCAATGTATCTTGTTTAAAAAAAAGGGGGGGACACATACACATGGGAGAAAGGGGAGAAAGGGATCTTAGGATTCCATCTTCAGGAGTGTGTTTAGTTCTAGTCACCACATTTTAGGAAAGATATTGACAATACAGATAGAGTTCATATGACAGTGACTAATATAGAAAACAGTCTCATCATATCAGTGTTGAATGTGGAATCTTATAACCTATGGCAAGTCCTAGTTGGCCTGAGTTTCTTTGTCTATAAAACTTGGAATTGGTCTAAATAGTCTGATGTCCCTTCCATCTCCTATAGTTCAATGATTAACTGAGGAATTGAGAGCATTTAATCTCAAAAGAGGAATGGGGGAGGGGGGGGGAGAATAAGGGAGATATGACAGCTATTATCATTTAAAAGACTATCAATGAAAGAGGGATTTGGGTTGTTTTACTTAACCTCAGAAGAAAGACGGAAATTATGAAGATGTGACTTTGTGTTTAACATCAAGAAAGAAACTAGCAATTACAACTGGTGCTACCCAGAAGCATAGCAGGCTGCCTCCTCAAAAGGGAGGGAGCTTCCCCTCGCCAAATGTCTTAAAGCAAAAAAGCTGAATGACCACGGGTCAGATACGCCAAAGAGGGATTCCCAGTGAGGCACCCTGACACTAGGATTCCTCAGAAGTTCCTTCCAATTTGAAGATGGGTGATCACCTCAGGGCATGTGGTTCAGTGGGACACCTGAGGTGTGACAGAAGGTTCGAACAAGAGAGGACTCGGGACAGCCAGAATCTAGTCTTGGCCAGACCACAGCTAGCTACAGCTAGTCTCCTCATCTGTACAATGAGGGGGTTGGACAAAATGAGCGCTAAAATCCCGTCTCCTTTTAGAGCTCCACAGTTCTGTACTTATCATCTAAATGCCCTAGAATTCTGCTGCCATAATCTCTTTGCTCTACTCCTTGAATTCGTATTTTTGCTCAAACTTTCCCTCTGGTCAGTTTCTGAGTGCCTCAGACACTTGACACCTGCAAGGATGATGAAGAGAGGAATTAGGAGATATCTGGGGGGAATTGTGGGCTATAATATGGCTGGAGCTTCCTCTTCTGTAAAAACAAAGGGTGATACTAGATCCCTGCTGAGCACTCTCCTAGCTCGCACATTCCAACATGCTATGGTTCCAAGGCAGCCATGACAACATGTATCTATGTGAGGCCACCAGGGGGCATAACAGACCAAGGAACTACTGATTTTGGGCAAAATACCAAAATGACTCAGTAACAGCATTTTGTATGTTTCACTTCCATAAACCGACTGCCTTCAGATATAATTCTGGGGGCAAGAATCTAAAACCACGGAAATACAAGTATCATAACCAGTCTACAGGTTCCTCTGAGAAGCTTGATAAATATAGGCGTTTAATAGATGCTTATTGACTAAATTTGGGTGAAACACTGGACTTGGAGTCAAAAAGATCTGGAGTTGGATCTAGTTATGTGATCCTAGGCCATTCACCACCTGTGAGCCTTGATTTTCTCATGTGTAAAAAAGGAAGATAACAGAATCTATGGAATTACACCATCTCTTCTCCATTCCCTTCAGAATTATTGGAAAGTTCCAATGAGATAATGCATGGAATGCAACTGACAAATTTTAAAGCACATGTTGGTTATTATTACTGAAAAGGCACTGGAGTAGTTTTCATTTTTAGATCTTCAAATCTAGGTCCAGTCTGATACAAACTCTTAATCCTCATTAAAATAAAGCTAAATTTTCAGACATACCATTGAATGACCTCCTTATACCAAAGCAAGGTCAAGCACAGCTCTCAGGTTCCCCTCATCTTGGATTTTATCAGAAAAGACTTATAAAAGAAATAGAAATAGTGACACAAATTTTTTAAGGTATTTATGATCACATGACTTCCACTTCTCCAAAGTACTTTATGAATTACTGTTTAAGTTACTTTTTAACTATAAATCTAAGATTCTGCTTCTCTTTTGGGGAAGTGTTTCAGTGACTAAGATATTAGGACAAACATGCATAGTCAAACTGAAATGATTTGGGGAGAGAGAGAAGGAAAAGGTACATTCTATTTAAAGACACCCTTAAAATAGAAAATAGGCTTTTGAATGGCTAAAAATTTTTAGTACATGAATATAATGGGATTATTATGCTGTCAAAAATAATATAATGAATACAGAAAAGCCTGGTAAGACTTATAAGAACTAATGCAAAATAAAGTAAGCAGAATTGGTAAAACAATAAATGCAAAGACTATGACAATGAAATGGAAAGAACAACAAAACAATTGTTTTGAACAAGAATAACAAAACAGAATTTAGTGAAAATGAGTGAGTAAATTCAGCCTCAAAAGAGAGATATGAGAAAGCACTTGCTTTCTTTGGAGTACATTAGAGCTAATGCCAAACTTTTTAATATTGGGCTTTTTCTTCTTTGTTAGAAGGGATGACTCTCTGGGAGAAGGATATATTTTGGAAATATATGTGATATAAAAACAAAAAACATCAATAAAAATTTGTTTACAGCATATAAAACAGCCATTTAGCAATTATTACAAACTATAATCTATTGTCTTTCCACCTTTCCTTCAGCTTTCCTTTCCCAAACTCCTCTTCATCCGTTCTCTACTCCCTCATCCTTTTAGTTCTTTCTCAGATGACCTCCCTCTTACTAGCCACTTTCCCCTCTTTTTCTCCATCTTGACTCATTGGTGAACTAATACACCTCTACACTGTCTTCCTCTCAAGTTCTAGTCCCCACTCATTTCACTGATGACAACCACTATTCATTGCCTTTGCACTTAAATATCGACAGGACAAAAATTGAGAAAACTACACAAACCATTCGACTCAGGACACTACAAATTTGCTACACAACCTCACCTGGGCCCTCAACTGCTGCTAGGCAATCTTATTATTAATTTTCCTTTATCGACCACTCTCCACAGCAACTTTCCTAAACCTTTTCCTCAAACTTACTATGGCTCCCCTCAGTAGAGAAAGCTGCCTTTTATTTTACAGAAGAAATCAAGGTCATTCACTCTAAACTCCCTCTTCTCCCTTCTTCATTTCATATCATTCATGCTTTTGCCAATATCCCCTTCTTTACTCCTGTCTCCATGATGAAGTGACCTTACTCTTTACCAAGGATAACTCTTCTATCTATTCAAGAGATCCCATTCTATTTCATTCAACAGACTGTCCCCTCTGACATCCCTGTTTTTATCACTTATTTTCAATCTCTCCCTGTCTACTGACTCCTTTCCAATTGCCTACAAATGTGTGCATGTCTCCCCTATATTGAAAATACCCTTCCATCCCCTTAACTGTCATTCTATATCTCTTCTGTCCTTTGTGGCTGAACTCCTTTGAAAGGACACATACAAAAGGTACCTCCAGTCTCTGTCCTCTCACTCCTTTTCTTTTTGCTGAGGCAGTTGGGGTTAAGTGACTTGCCCGGGATCACACAGCCAGGAGGTATTAATGTCTGAGGCCAGATTTGAACTCAGGTCCTCCTGACTCCAGGACCAGTTCTTTATCCACTGCACCTCTAGCTGCTCCCTCTCACTCCTTCTTAACCCCTCTATCAAGCCATTGAAACTGCTCTCTCCAAAGTTTCTATCGATCTCTGACTTGCCAAATCCAACAGCCTTCTTCTCCATCCTCCTCCTTAACCTCTCTGCAGCCTTTGACACTACTGTGGTCTAGGCTTGAGGCTCAGTGTCTCTTGCCTCTCCTCTTCCTTACCCAACTGCTCTTTCTTAGGCCCCTTTGCTAACTCTGGCCTAGGCTATGGCCTCTAACCATCCTCCAGATGCCTCCATGCTGGGCCTTCTTGCTCTTCTTCCTCTCAACTACTTCATTCGGCAGTCTCACCAGCTGCCATGGAGGTGATTACCAGCTTTATGCTGACAAACCTCAAATCTCCCCATCTTGCCCCAAACTCTCTGATGTCTTCCAATCTTGCATGTGCCTTTCAGACATCTGGAACCGGATATCCAACAGATATCTTAAATTCACCAAGTCCCAAACTGAGCTCATCACTCCAGCTCTCCTGACAAACTGGCTTCCCCACCTTTTGGGCCAGTGTCACCTTGACTTCGCCCTCCCGCCCCCTTCCCACAACCTTCCTCTCTCCTCCCTCCCCAGCTATCACCGAGCCTGTGGGATTCACATCTCTCTCCCCTGCCGCCATCACTCTGGTGCAGGCCCTCATCACCTCATGTCTGGAGTACTGCAAGAGTCAACGTGTGTGTCTGCCTGCCTCACGGCTCTCCTCCCTCCCATACATCGACAATTTAGCCACTAAGGTGATTTTCCTAAAGTGCAGAGTCATCCACCTCATCCCCCATTCAAACTCTAGCAGCTTCTTCTTGTCTCCAGGATCAAATACAAAATCCTCTCTCATTCAGAGCCCTTTATAACCTACCTCCCTCCCCCCATCTTTCCAACCTCCTCCTCCAGACCGTGACACTGGCTTCCTGGCTATTCCACAAACAAGTTAACCATCTGTCTGCTCCGTGCATTTTCTCTGGCTGTCCTTCATGTCTGGAATGCTCTATCTCCTCAACTCTAGTCATTTCCTTGGCAACTTTAAGAACCAACTAAAATCTCACCTTTCTTTCACAGGAAGCTTTTCCCAATTCCTCTTAATTCTAGGGCCTTTCTTCTGTTAATTATTTCCTATTAATCCTGCACATAGCCTGTTTGTACACATTTGTTTGCATGTTGTTTCTCCCATTATTTTGTGAGTTCCTTGAGGAGAGGGACTGTCCTCTGCTTCCTTCTGTACTCCCTCCTCATAACCTTCTCTCTCCCCTCCGCTTCATGCTCAGCAAACAGAGCCTAACCCTAACCCTTTCCTAATATTTGAAGTCATGGATATTTAGGGACTTAGTCCCTAAGGGACTAATATAGAGATTAATTAATTTATTGTATTATAAATAATTACATATTAAATTATAACAAACATATACTATAAGGGACTAGTGTAGAGATTAAATAGGATCAATTTTATTTTTGTTGCCAAAATGATGCACAAATACTTAAGCTGTATTTTAGGAATTAGTAATTAGGAATAAAGACTTCATGTTAAATAGAAGTTTATTTGGCACTGCCTGGAAGAATCACACTTTTAGTACCAAAAGACTGTGTTTCAGTCATTTTGAAACAGTACAAAATCTGATATAAGTGGCCATAATGTGGTCCTTTATATTTAGTCAATCACAAATGCCTCTGGATGAGAGTGCCAACACATATTAATATCAATTATATGTAATATAAAGAAATCCTTTATGACATTATATACGGCTGGGCAGACAAGAAAGGTCAGAAATATAAATATCTTACTTTAAAATGTGGTGCTTTCCGCTGGCTCCTGTCTGGTTTTGGCTTTTCTACATAAAGAGGATTGTTGAGCAAAATCTGAGCCTTAGGTTCAAACTGCACAGACCAATCCCAAACGGTGAGGAGACTCAAAGGCTTGCTTTGTGAGTCCTGGCTTTCCTTACCCTGCCAAGACAAGCACATATCATACTGGTTCCATGGGTGGGGTAGAACATGGCAAAACTTTGGAAAGAGAGAATGTTGTAAGAATCACAAGGTTCACTTTCCAGAAAGGATGCCCCAATATTTATTATTCATTTGTCACTTACATGTGACTGTTTTCGTTAAGTTATTCACTTAAAAAACATTTGCCAACCCAGCACCAGACCTGGATTTCAAAAATGCTGGAGTTTTAATTAAAATGAATGAGCAGCACAGTATTTACAAAAGACCACAGTAACTCTGGGAATGAGAAATGGCTCTCTCACATTTTACAGAGAAACAGCACATATTAATTGAAAAAGAACCAGGACTTAAGAGTCAGATGAGACCTAGGTTCACATCACAGATACTTACTGTGTGACCCTAAAGCAAGTCCCTTTATTTCTACATCTCAGTTTTCTCATCTACAAGTTAAGGACAGTACTTAAACTACCTACCTTTACAGGGGGAAAAAAAAGGCTTTTATTAAAAAAATCGAAAGTACGATATAAATGGGAGTTATTATGGGGAAGGTTGACTTTGGGACAAAAAGCAACATGCCTTTAGCATGGGCAGGCTTTAAGATATATTTATGTCTTACGGATTTTATTGTTAAGTGAGACAAAAACTGTCAAAATGGAAAGTTAAAGGATAATCTGAAATTTGTCCCTACTTTATAAAGGAGGGAAAAGGACCCACCTATGCAACAATGTTTCTAGCAGTTCTTTTTGAAGTAGAGTAAAACCAAAAGAACAGTGAACACAGTAAAAATAAGAACATGTGATGATCATCTAATGATCTTGGCTCTTCTCAAAAAATGTGGTGATAGGGGCAGCTAAGTGGCGCAGTGGATAGAGCACCAGCCCTGAAGTCAAATTTGACCTCAGACACTTAACACTTTTTAGCTATGTGACCCTGGGCAAGTCACTTAATTCCAATTGCCTCAGGGGGAAAAAAAAGTGGTGATTCAAGATAATTCCAATTGACTCAGAATGGAAAATGCCATCCTCATCTTGAAAAGAAGTATGGAGTCTGAATGTGTATTTAAGTATAATATTTTCACCTTTTTTATTTGTTTTCTTCTCTTTTTTCCCCACCTTTTGGTCTGATTTTTCTTGTATAACATGACCAATATGGAAATATGTTCAAAAGGTTTACACATATTTAACCAACATTAGATTGCTTGCTGTCTTAGGAAAGGGGGAGGTAAAAAAGAAAGGGAGAAAAATTTGGAACACAAAATCTTACAAAAATGAGTGCTGAAAACTCTTTACATGTACTTGGAAAAATAAAATACTACTGAGAAGCATTTGAAAAAAAGAAATTTGTTCCCATTTTCTTAATTTAGTCTACAATACCAAGTATAAATGTGCTATACTTTTTGAGGAGTTTCAGAAAAGAACAAAGAGGGAATGACAAAGTTCAATCATACCCTTTTAATACCATGAGGAACAATAAAGGGCTTTAATGGCATAAAACTTGTCATGATAAGAAACAACAAACAAAACAAAACAATAAAATTCTAATAGAGACTCTTACCACATTAATATCTTTTTGATAAGGTGAATTGAAGAAGAAAGTACTAAAAATAGGAATGTACAAGCTATCTGACAAAACAGTCAAATAAGTCTCTGTGAACTCGAAAGCTGGAGGATGCTGTTGTACCAATTGCCAAACACAGTCTAAGAAAAGCAGGAAAACAGGAACCTAGGGGAAAAGAAGACCAAGTCACTTTCAGGGCACAGAAACAAATGAGAGGAGTCTTAAGTTCCACCCCACCCCCCACCCCGCAAAGTGAGAGACACTTTTAAAATAAGAGGAGCTCAGTATTTTAATTTAGATCAATTAATGCATCATGTATGTATGCTAAGACCAAAAAGAAATTAAGCCAGGTCTAATGAGACAAGAGCTGTAGACTTTCCAGGAAAATAGTAGGCCTTATTAAAGGCAAGAGATTTTGTCTCATTTTTTTTGGTAACTGTATACAACAATATAAATGCTATGGGTACTCAATAAATATTCTGAACTGAGTAAGAAAAATCTGAGGCTACAAACCACACAATTATTTTCTGTCAGCTTTGCCAATTGAAAAAAAAAGTAGAGGGAGAATTTTCACCATTCCTTTCCACTGAACTGAATCAGCTGATTGCACTACATGTCAATATTGCAGGAAAGTACAATATGATTTCTAGGAAACATTTTCCAATTTTATTAAATTTTCTATCCAATTCCATTAACTTTCTATCTAATTTTATTAAAATTCCATTAAAATTAATGGAATTAAAATTCTCAAGGCCTATTTTCATTGAAGCCTTATGCACTGAAATAAGATATGAAGTTAATATTCTGCTTTTTATGTAAAAGGAAAAATTTTCTTCATTACTATCATTGATTTTTCTCTTGTAAGACACTGTGCATTTTAAATACTTGTTTTTCCTGCAAAGAGCAAATAAAAGACTAAAATAATCCGCTATTTTAAAGTTAGATGTCACTCAATATAATTAAATTAATTTTGAAAATACTAGATAAGAAGACCGTTCCTTGGCAAAGTTTGCTTGATGAACACAAAGGATAGGGGCTTCTAGAGGATCCCTTTAATGTCTTTTTCACCTACAAATCACTTTATTAGAATTGTTCAAATATTCAAATTTTCACTGTAATCAGGAAATGACTCAATCCTTTCCTAATACAGACCAATTTAAAAAGTTTTTGTCAGTAGTGACTTTACATTAGAATTGATGAGCTAAGTCATACTTTCACTAAGATATGTCTCAAATGCAATCCTGAAATATTGAGCAAGAAACTTACCTCCTCTTTATCATTCTGTCGTAAATGGTTGCATCTATCCAAGAAACAGTGCCCACCCATTATCCATTCCTTTTGGATGAGGCTCTGAAAACCAAACCGGGTTCTACAGTATGGGTCCATCATCACTTGCACCAGAGAAGAAATTATACAGCACAGGTCAGATGCATTCTCCTCTAGAAAAAAAATCATGATAACAGTACAGAGAGAACAAAATAATTTAAAATTATAAAGGATGTATTCATTTGAGGTTACATAGAGATGCTTATAGAAAAAAATGATATAGAAACTATAGTGAGTAACAAGTAGCTCAACCCTCCTCTTGATCTCTTAAGTAAATGTTTTTTGTATGTTCATTCTGTTCCTATCTTTGCAATGCTTTAGAGAAATCTCCATAGACTGGAGTGCCCTTATTTTTAAACCAAGTGATTTATTCCTGATTTAAATCTAAAAAGAGAGTGGGCCATAGAGGATAGAAAGCTGGCATTAAAGTCAGCAAGATCTGGAAGGTGTTCACATCCTGCTAAGACACTAAGCGTGTACATTTATTTAATCTCTCTATATTTATCAACGCTTTAAGACTCTTAAGTTTCAAAGAATGTGCATATATGTGTTGGCAGAAGGAGTTTCTTCAATGGGGAGTTCCTTACAGTAATGAAATTTACAGGCATAGACCCTACCCCTGATTTCTAATAGAGCCCACTTATGTCACAAGCTCTCCTAGTGACTGCTTTCCTTTATAATCCCAGTCTACAGAGCAGCCACAAAAGGTACCTCTCCTCCCACTCATAAAATCTACTGAAAGGATTTCTTTGCCCTCATACCCAAAGGAGCAGATGACCAATTCCTACCTATCAAGAGAAATTAACAGTAGTATATACCTGGGGATGAAGTTTCCCAAAGAAATCCCCAAATAAAAACACTTCAAATTCTGTTTTGAATTTTAGGGTTCCTTGATAAGCTCTGTCCATGGGCTATTATTTCTCTTCTATTGCACCAACTACTTAATCCAGGTGGTTTAATCTCTTTGCTTTAGATGTAAGCAGCAGGTCTATAATACCTTTTCCAAAATTGCCATCCACCTCCCAATTACCTTCAGCCTTCCCTAGTTCAATCAATGAAGATTTAAGCATCTGCAATGTTCCAGGAACTATGCTAGACACTGGGGATGTGAAGAGAAAAATGGAAATCATAAGTTCTCAAAGACATTCCAGTTTACTGGATCTGACCTTTATCCTAATTATGTTTTTCCTTTTGTCTTGACCCATAACTCACTGGCAGAGTTTCCTTCGCCTTCCCCTGAGAGTACAACAAGATTTAAGTCCTAACTTCAAGGGGAAATAAGAGACCATCTATTTCAGAACTATCTATTCCAACATGTTACTTGGAAGACCCTCCACTGCCAAAGCCTCCTCAGCTTTTAGACGAACAGTTGTTCTACTTCTCCTTTAATCAGCACTTGGCTCTTCTCCAGAGACACCACATCACGTGTAGCTTCAAGGCTGACTCACAAGGCAGGAGAGGGCTTCTAGACCATCTGCCCCAACATCTCTCAATACCTTTTATCTCTGGAAGCCTGTGATTCTGAGCACATATATCCCACTTGGCTGCCCTCTTTTGTAATTTCTTCCAAACCTTTCAGTCCTCCTATCCTACCTGAGACCCTGCCCTTTAACCACAAGCTCTCTTCACCACACTGAAATCCCTCAGCGCCTCTATCACAACCTCTGCACTCAATCCTATTCTCTCAGTTTTGTTTTAAAGTTTACAAAATAAAGAGTCTTCACATCCTAGAATGTGTTATGCCTTGATTCCCAATGCTGTAGTAAATCCTACCCTACCTTAACACATTCTCTCTTGTTTCCTATAAAGACTGTTTCAAAAGTTATCTTTCTTCTTCTTCCCACAATGCTCATACCGTGTTTCCCCGATAATAAGACCTATCCCGAAAATAAGCCTTCCCCTTACTGTGTAAGATTTCTCTAAAATAAGCCCTGTTGAGATTGCTACTGTAGTGAAGGTGATCCCCTGTGCTACACGCTACATTACAGTACCCTCTGTATGCACCATCTCCCCCTGCCTCTCCCCCTCCCCCCCGGGGTGAAACACACACCGAGCTCCCCCAAGCTGCATCCAATCAGAGCTGCAGCAGTGAGCACGTCATCCTGTTCTTCCCCAGTGATTTGCTTGCTGGCGCCATTGAGAGCAGTGCCGCGGAGGAGGACTGAGGCAGGACAACATAAAAACCCGGTATGTAAGCGGGAGTGAGGGGGCATGATGGAGGATAAAAGAAGAACTCAGCCAGCACTCACCGCGCTAAAGAAATGAAGAACTTCCTTGCAGAGAGAAGAATAGATCAAGTAATGATTCCTGCACGAATGACTGCCTGTCTCCAGACCCTTGATATTGCAATAAACAAGCCATTCAAGGACCATTTGTGCATGGAAGTCAATGACTACACTGAAAATAGAATGGAAAGAAATCAGCGTGGAAACTTTGTGAGGCCCTGTCTGCAAGAAGTCGTGACTTGGGTGAAGAAGTCATGGGATAAAATTACTGACAGCTGTGTCGCCAAGGCACTATGAGCAGGTTACCTGGACAAGACATGTTCATTTAAAGAGAGCTATATTGCTGGACATGACAGATTGGGTCCACTTCTTCTGAAGGAAATAGAGGCGCAAGACATCCAGGACGGAATTCAGGGTATGGACACTTATGACGATGTTATTGAAGAAGATGACATGATCATCATTGAATAAAGGTACTTTTTTTTGTTCACATTTACCTGTTTATTAAAATTGCTGTCAATGTTCATTAAAATAAGCCCTCCCCTGAAAATAAGCCCTCTGGTGTTTTTCTGTCCAAAAAAAAAAAATAATAAGACAGAGTCTTATTATCAGGGAAACATGGTAGCAAATAACCCAGGCTCTCCCTTTACCCAGAAACCAGATCATTTGACATATTCTCCCTCAGTCTCCTGAAAACTTTTCATCACATTCACTCTCTCCTCTTTTTCTATGATCAAACCAGAACACTACTCAACACTTTACTAAACTTAATCCTTTATTGCATCAATCATCTCATCCCCTCCTTTAAGACTTCTATAGTCATTCCCTACTCTGTTGGGTATAGTCAATCTCCTTTACCCAAGGGTATCCAAATAATGTTTTAGGGCTGGATTTCCACTTTCCACTCTCCTCTCCATTACCAAATGTGCACGACATGCTTTTAATTTTCATCTGTATTATTAACATTTTCTCCATCATATTCTTAAATTCAGAAATCAAGCCCAGATTTGTAATGTTTGGTTTTCAAGATATAAATTCCCACAATAAAAATTTAACAATCAGCATTATCCCATTTCACAATTAGCTCTTTCCCATTTTCCTACAAACATGATCAAGTCATCCTAATACTAAAAACTCATGCCCTTTGCTCTTTCTAGAGTCAGTCAGAATATACAGAATGATGCAGTGGCCTTGGAGTTGGGAAGATCTGAGTTCAAATTCCGTCTCAGGAGTCCATTACTCATGTAACCCTGAGAAAGTCATTTAGCCTTTCTTAGTTCAGTTTCTTCATTTGCAAAATGGGGATAAAAGCAGCTGCCTCATAGGCTTATCATGAGGGTTAAATGACACAAAATAAGTATAATTTTTTACAAACCTTAAAAGGATATCATCATCATCATTACTATTAAGTTATCCAACTACCATCCTTTGTCTCTGCTCCCCTTTACAACTAAGGTTGTTTTTTAAAATTTTCAATAATATTTCCCCCCCAAATACATGTAAAGGTAGTTTTCTACATTTGTTTTTGTAAGACTTTGTGTTCCAAATTTTTCCCTTCCCCCCCTCGGTTTCCCCCTCCCCAAGAAAGCAAGCATTCTGATATAGACTAAAAATGCACGATTCTTTTAAACATATTTCTACATTTGTCATGTTGCACAAAAAAAATCAGACCAAAACCCAAACCAAAACACAAAAAAGGAAAAAAACAACAACTAACAAACCAATAACCCCCCAAAAGATGAAATACTATCCTTTGATCCACACTCAGTCTCCAAGTTCTCTTTCTGGATGTGGATGGCATTTTCCATCCAAGTCAATTGGAACTGTATGGGCTAAGTTTCTTTAAAAAGTTGTGTATATTTCACATATATAGTCAATTTCTATGTATACCAAGAACTCAAAAGAAGTTGCTAACTCAAAGAAGAGATAGGGACAGGAGGAAGAAAGGGAACTTGGAAATCACAATTTTAAAAAATGAATTACACATTAAAAAATGTCTTACACATAATTGGGAAATATCACATAAAATGAATGGAAAAAAAGGTTTTTAAAAAGTTGCCAATACCAAATTATTCTATCTCGCTTAGATAATGACTCCCTTAAGCTCTTCTCAAGCCAATATCATGAGATCTTGTTGAGGTCTAGGTTTGGGGTACCTAAATGAAATTAGGGTTAAGGTCTAGTGGCAGGTTTGGGGTACAGATTTGGCGCAAGGGGGTCTAGTAGCGGCGCGAGTTCCCAATAAAAGCATTTATTGGCCCAGAGAGCTAGATTGATAAAAGAGGTTTATTATTGGATAAGCAAAGTTAAAGTATAGGCGAAGGTAGAGATAAGGAGGGCACTGGACAGAGGGTCCTCACATGGTAGCCATGTTTGGAATCTCTGCAAAGAGGGGTTCCCAGCGTGGCCTTTTTATAATAGGAGACTTAGCTCGAGGGGCTTTCGGGTGTAGCCCCAAAGTTGGCTCATATCCGGGTGGGGCTGGGAACAGGTCAGATCTTCTATTGGAATTCAAAGGGACCAGGATTTGTGCGTTAAAAGGCAATTTACATTATTAACTAGGAGAGGGTGGGAATCTAGAAAGGAAGCTTTCCCGCATCAATCTGATTTTCATTTCTAACAGTCTACTGAAATTCCAATGGCCTCTTTTCAAACTTCCTCCATCTTGACATTTCCATAGTTTTTATATATTTGAGTGTCCCTCTCCTGACTTCAGAAAAGCCACCTTCCCAGCTCTTTCCACCTTCCATTACTTCTGTTTTCTTGTCTTCTTCAGGACCCCATAATGTGGGCAGGCATTCCTGAAAGGTATATCTTTGGTGACATTCTCTTCTTTAGAATTCAAAGTCACTATTATTTCAATTATCACCCCTCTGCAGCGATGGATTTCTAAACCCATTCATCTTCTATCTTGAAATCCAAGCCTCACAAGTTTCAGGATCTATACCTGAGCACTGATCAGTACCTCTTCTCCAAATGGGTCTATTTTCATTTCCTAAATCTTTCTCCTTTTGATATCGCTTTCTGTCTTGTAATATTAGCACTGACTCAGTCCTCTGGGCAATCCTGAGGTTATATTTAACCCTATCTTTTCCCAAACTTTTCAAATTCAATCAATTGAGAAATCTTGTTACAGAGATGGAATCGTTCTCTTTTATTAATTTAGCCCTTTCTATTCTACTTCCACAGGCATCAAAACCAACTGTATATCATCAATTAAACAGCAGAATGGGATGTATTGCCACTACTCCAGACACCATGTTTGACTCCACAAAATTAATTTAACCTCTGTCAGTCCTCAGTTTCTTGATATATAAAATAGAGATAATAGTTATAAAGTATTCTAAGTATAAGGTATCATATAGTACCTTTTCCACAAGATGAACAAGATCAAATGAAATATAGTATGTAAATTGCTTTGTAAACCTTAAGGTTATTTATCATTGTCATTATTGTACTGAAATGAAGATCTCCCTGCTCCAACTCTGCAGTTTTGACCAATCATCTTCCTCTCTATCAGACTGAGCCACTACTTTATACAAGTCTTTAGTGGCTCTTAAGGCCCCTCAGGTAAAATCTGAGGTTCTTCCTATGGTATACAAGGCTGTCCAGAGTCTAGCACACCCTGCTCTTCTAGCTATAGCTCATTCCTAGTTTCTAGACATCTGTATTACAGCCAAACAAGCCCAGTCCTTGTCCCCTAATCCCATCACCCTCCCATGCTGCCTTCTTGATCATGCTGTTTCCTAAACTTTTCTCCGCCCCTCTTTGTTGATGTACTGGGCTCTGAAGGATAGGTAGGAATTCAAGTGGAGCTTTCCTGGACTTCTCTTATACTTCTGATCTTACATATTTTATTTTTTCACAAACTGTGTCATTCTATGAAGGCATGGGAAGTCAGTGTCTTACCCCAAACATCTGTGTCTTCTAGCATGTAGCAAAAGTGTACCAAAAAGGAGCTAATTTAGTCTCTACTGAATGCTTTATGTTGTAAATGCCCTATTTTCCATTTTTGAATTTACTTAATATATGTGATGCAGAACAAAATGAATATAAACATTTTTGAGAAGGAGAGTTAAAAATAATTCCAACATTTTGGTCCCAGAATACTGGGTGAATGGTAGTACTAGAGGCAGAAAGTTATAAAGTTTAAAAAATTGGCATTTTTTTAGATTTTAAGCCCTTTAAAAGCAAGACTGCCATCCCAAAGGACTGGATGAATAGTAGAACCACAGACAGAAAAAGATGTCAAAAGGAACAAGATTCAGGAAATAAAAATTGCCCTCTTTTAGACAGGTGAATGTTGAGGTCCTAACCAATGTCCATGTATAGATTCCTGAAAAGTGGAACTTGTGAGGCTTCAATCTCAGAAGAGAAGATGAATGGCAGCCCTTAGAAAGGAGGAAATTGTATTTCAATATCAATGTATATTGTTTGCTTTATTCACAACAATAAGTACTGATTAAGAACAGTGTAAAAATGTTTAAGAACTGTTATTACTACTGGAGGTAATAAATTCAAGGTAAGGGGTCCCATGTGCAAAAATGTTTGTGGCAGCCCTTTTTGTAGTGACAAGGAATTGGAAACTGAGTGGATGCCCATCAGTTGAAGAATGGCTAAATAAATTGTGGTATACAAATGTTATGGAATATTATTGTTCTGTAAGAGCTGGAAAGACTTACATGAACTGATGCTGAGTGAAATGAGCAGAACCATGAGATCATTGTACACAGCAAAGGCAAAACTGTCTATGATAAACTGTGTTGGACTTGGCTCTTTTCAACAATGTGGTGATTCAAGGCAATTCTAATAGACTTGTGATAGAAAGAGCCATCTGCAGCCAGAGAGAGAATTATGGAGCCTAAATGTGGATGAAAGCATAGTATTTTCACAGTTTGTTGTTGTTTGTTTGCTTGTTTTTTTTTCTTTTTCATGTTTTTTCTCCTTTTGATCTGATTTTTCTTGTGCAGAATGACAAATATGGAAATCTGTTTTAGAAGAATTGCACATGTTTAACTTATATTGGATTGCTTGCTATCTAAGGGAGGAGAAGGGGAGAAAGAGAGAGAAAAATTTGGAACACCAGGTTTTGCAAAGGTGAGTATTGGAGACTACCTCTGCATGCATTTTGAAAAAAAAAATACTATTAAAAAACAAAAGTTAAAGTGTCCAAATCAACGTTTTTATTCTGAAAATAATTACATTTAACTTAAATTATCAGATTAAGATTTGAGTCACACCTCCTACCTCTCTCTTCAGGACAAAAGTAAAACAAAAGAATTGGAAGATTTTATAGGTAAGTGGGTTTTGTTCTTGTCTTTCATATTATAGCAGTAGACAACCAAGTTACACTATATCACACTTCCATGGAAGTTCAGACAACAAAGCTAAAATTTCTCCTGTTTAGTCTAAACTAATATTTCTTTTAGGCAATTTGAAGAAAAAGGGAGAAGGGTTAAGATTTCAGTTGAAACAATGATATCTACTCAATCCACATTTGCTAGAGAATTAAAATAAAAATTCCCCATGGAGTTCATCCTGATCAAGTCTGGCCTAAGGTGCTTTTCATTTTCTAAGACTCTTCATTATTTATCCTCCTTTAATGACAAAATTATTCTACACAAGTAAAATCTGCCCCACTTTGGCTATGTAGTGATGTTTTCAGGTAAGGTGTTCTGTTTTTCCTATCGATTTGTAAAGAACCTGAAATCACAAAGATTTTCCATGTAAATTCCTACTGAAATTAGATACAGCTTTCTGAATAAAGGAGAAAATAATGATGGTGTCTGAGATTTAAAGACAGATCCTTTTTGAAATATGTTAAAAAACAGACTTTTAAACTTACCTTTCAAAATATATAAAAATATAAATATAAATACATATATATAATATATAAATAATAATATATTAATATTATATATCAAAAATATATAAAAAATGCCTCACTAGAATGTTGGCTCCTTGAGAATAGGAACTATTTGCCCTTCTCTATGTTGGCATCATTTAGCATTTACTGCCTCAAACAGAATAAGCACTTAAATACTTGCTGACTGAGTAAATGAATCATAAAAGCTTTGAATTTTGGTTATATGAAACACTTTATTAAAGCGAGTGTTAGCTCACGTACTCAACTACATTAGAAATATTTAGTTGTGTGTCAGAGATCATTATAAAGTTTGCTTTTAGAGATGAATGCCCTTCTCCTTCCCCCCCCCCCATTTTGCTTTTATTCTATTTGAATTTATAAGTCCTTATCCTCAAATATGGCATCTCTAATTCACTAAGACAAAGAAAATAATCTCTTTTCAGAAGTTGCTAGGATAACCTAATAAAGCTCTATATAAAGGACCATACAACTGTAGAGAATGACTTTAACATATCTATAGATTTTTCATTTCAACTAAGTTGAAGTAACATTAGGAAATTTAAGGATGCTAATAACTTCAAGTTTTGATATCTGGCTTAATGAAGAAAATATGCCCCCTGCAATTTTAAATAATTCTTTCTTAGGCTGAACATTAGTCTGCTGCCAATGGTTCAGGAGCAAGACTTTTTAAAGAGCCACATGAAAATCCCAGGCAGAGAATTTTAGGACCCTAAGAAAATAGGCAAGAAACTCATTAACTCTCCACAATTATATCATAAACTGGATAAAGTAGGAAATGCTTTTTTTTCTTCAAACAGTATTTTACCTATAAGAAGAACATTGGTGTTTTGTACTTCCAGACATTCAACAACTTCTATTGCTTTTTTCAGACAGCGTCTAAAGAGGGAGACAAGCAAGGGGAGCATTAATGCTTATATGTGATACTTTCAACAAATGTGCAACAGATATTTTATAAAGGACCTACAATGAACGTATGATGTATTTACAAGACATCAAGCTAGGTATTAGTAATATGAAAACATAAGTGAAACAGTCTCTACCTTCACTCTCCTAGAGAGATTTTAGATTTATTATCTATATAACAAATATATGGGGTAAGGAGAAATAGAGACAAAGAAGACATCAAACAGAACTCTCTAGAGATATTTGAGAACAGAGAAAACCCAAATGCAAATGGGGGGAATAAGAAAGACTTCAAGTTTAGACATGGGTCTGAACTGCTTTTTAGATTCTTAGGCTAATATATCAATATCTGAGAGAATAAAAGACCAATAAGATGCTCAAATGATATGGTTCCTATTAGAGCACAGCGCTCCACCACATACTAAATACTTAATAAACATTTGTTGAACTTAATGCTAAATCCACCTATTAAAATATTCTTCAATACTTAAAAAGATAAATGATTTTATAAGTGTGGGTAAAAGCCATAGTGAGTTATTTGGTTTGGTTTAAGAAAGTCATTATCCAATAGCCAATCTTCTAGTGAAGAGTCTCTTTGAATTTAGCTAAACTAATCTTGGGGAGATAAACAATCTGGCTTTTAAATTGCACTTAGTTATAATGTTTCTGAGATCAAAGGGCTACCTTTATACTACAATATGGCATTAAGCTAGGACCTTAAAGGAGAATGAGAATCTGAAACACTTTAAAAAGCCCATGGAATTTAAAAATTCCTATGAGAATTTTCTTAAAGGTATTTCTGAAGTAGATATTTATACCCAAAAAAACTTTTTTCCTAGGAAAATCTGACAATTTAGCATCTCTTATTGCTGAACTAATTTCAAGAGCATGGCTGAGTATATGATTATGGATGAAAAGACCAGGAAGGTCTCTTCCACATTGTATATTCAAATGAAGACATGTTTTACTTAAGCTTCTATTAATATTGCAACCTCTTTATTCCACAGTCTAAGTATTTTGGGTTTTGAGAATACTTGATTACATATGAAACAACATGGTGAGAGAACTCTGAATTTTTATGAGAATAAGTTGGAGATTATTATTTTGGAATTGAAAAATTTCTCTTTCCTCAGATAAACCTTTGGAAGTATCATTCCACTGAGACTTTGCTCTGACATATTCTCCACTGACTTGCAATAGGCTGTAGCAATAATAAAACTAGATTGGCCTGAAAATAGAGGAGAAATCCATCAACTTTGGCACATGAAACCCTATGAAATGATGCTGAATGAAAGTCATGAGAAAAAAAATGAGTACAATAATATAATATTTTAAAAAATGCAACCAAACTCTAGCTAACCGTAATGACCAATTTTAGTCACAGGGAATTATAGATGAAACCCAAGTCCTTCCTTCTTGGCAAGGAAATGGGGGAATGCTTCAAATGTGGATTACTGCCTATACTGTTAGATTTGCTTAATCTGCAAATTGGTCTTAAGTAATTTTTTTTTTTAACAAAGGAAGATTCAATAGGAGAAAAAGTATATGTGAGTGTGTGTTTGTGTGCGTTATGTGTGGAGTTGATGTGAAAACAAAAGTTATAAATAAAATTTAAACACAAAGAACTTTCAGTGACTCCTTTCTCTTTTTTTAGATTTACTTAACACAAGGACCAAACAAAATGAGCATTTCTGTATAATATAAAGCAGAACATAAAGAGGGCTGAACATGAAAGTATCACTCTCCATCATGTATACCCTGCTTTTCCCTTTAAGTACATAGCAAATTCAACACTCAACTTTCAAAGCTAGCCTACTTGTATCTTTGATTTCTTCTGCCCTTTTTGTGTTCTATTCTGTACCTTAAAAAAATCTTCAATGTTTCTTTTCTTTACTTTTTTTGATAATACTCTCCTTTCCATAATCTACCTATCCTTAAAAAAAAAGGGGGGGGGAGGATCCTTGGAACAACTCTATGGAATCACACTAAATAAATTCCCATTTCTGAAAATGAATGTCTTTATTCTGCATCTTGAGTCCATGACCTCTTTAAGAGGAAGGGGACTCATTTCTTAAAGATTTAAAAAAAGGCTAAAGCTATTAAGAGAACGGGGGGGGGAGGAGAATTACATTAACTAATAGTCTCAGATTTTTCTCTTTCTGTTTTGGGCATCTATTTTTGGTCTCTAAAGTTCTAAAGGTAGGACATACATTTGTGAATTCTATAAATTCCAAATATAGTCACAAGAATAGATTGATAAAATTTCATTAAAAACAATATCAAATATTAAAATGTTTAATAGTCTGTAAATAGAATTCATTTGGTTGAAGAAAATTCAATTGTTATAGACTTAGAAGATTCAAAACCACAGTGATCCCAAGTCATGTGGATACCTGATGACATCCAGCCAGTTGCTACTTTCCAGTAATGAAAACCATTTCACATCTGTGTCCCAAAATTCAGAACTGTTATCTGTAATGATAGGGAAAAAAAGTTATTTCAACATTAAGTAACACTTAAGAAATCAGTGTTATTTAACAGCCTTATTTGGGATTAAGAATGGACAACATATTCAGGAATTCAGTTTACATTTCAGAATCTAAACATAAAGATACTTTGTGAATTCAAAATTTTAGTTAAAGTGGCTTTTGAACTGTGATGCCCCAGAAGAGTGCTGGCTTCTACACTAAACACTGAACAAAATAAGAGAGATCTGCATTAATTTTAAAAAATGCAGTTTTCAAAGAAGCATTATATTACTATTTTCTTCTTAGTTTGAATATACTAACATATCCTAATTCTAAGGAATTGGAAAGCATTCATTAGAAAGAAATGACAAAGATGTAAACATTTTGGGAGATAAAATAGGAGAAAAACTCCCACAGATAGATTTCAATCAGTTAAAATATAAAATTCTTAAGTCTATGCATGTTGATGAATTTTACAAAAAGCTGACATATGAAAAAATGTGCTAAATCATTATTGATGAGAGAAATACAAATTAAAACAACTCTGAGATACCACTTCATACCTCTCAGATTAGTTAAGATGACAAGAAAAGATAATGATAAATGTTGGAGGGGATGTGGGAAACTGGGACATTGATACATTGTTGGTGAAGTGATCCAATCATTCTGGAAAGCGATTTGGAACTATGTTCAAAAAGTTATCAAACTGTGCATACCCTTGACCCAGCAGTGTTACTATTGGGCTTATATCCCAAAGAGATCTTAAAAAAGGGAAAGGGACCTGTATGTGCAAGAATGTTTGTAGCAGCCCTCTTTGTAGTGGCAAGTAGTTGGAAACTGAATGGATGCCCATCAGTTAGAGAATGGCTGAAAAAGTTATGGAATATTATTGTTCTATAAGAAACAATAAGCCGGATGATTTCAGAAAGGCCTGGAGAGACTTACATGAACTGATGCTAAGTGAAATGAGCAGAACCAGGAGATCATTATACATGACAACAATAAGACTATACAACAATCAATTCTGATGAATGTGATTCTTTCCAACAACGAGATGATTCAAAATAGTTCCAATGATCTTGTGATGAAAAGAGCCATCTACACACAGAGAGAAGATTGTGGGAACTGAATGTGGATCATGACATATCATTTTCACTCCTTTTCCTGTTATTTGCATTTTGTTTTATTTCTCATTTTTCCCTATTTTATTTTATTTTTCTTGTTTAGCAAGGTAATTGTATAAATATGTATACATATATTGGATTTAACATATATTTCTACCATGTTTAACATATATTGGATTATTTGCCATCTAGAGGAGAAGGTGAGGGAAGGGGAAGAAATTGGAACATAAAGTTTTGCAAGGGTTAATATTGAAATATTATCCATGCATATGTTTTGAAAATAAAAAGCTTTAAAAAAATTTAAATTTTAAAAAAGGATAGCATTTTAATCATGATAAAAGTCTTAGAATAGTTTTAGATTACTGTAATGCTGAAAAAAAGCCAAGTCAATTATAGTCACTCATCAAACAATATTGTTACTATGTGCAATTTTCTCCTGGTTTTGCTCATTTCAGTCAGCATCAATTCAGGTATTTGTTCATAAGTCTTTCCAGGTATTTCTGAAATCTGCCTATTAATCATTTCTTATAGCACAATAGGATTCCATTAAAATTATTTACCACAACTTGTTCAGCCATTCCCTAATTGATCACAATCTTTCAATTTCTAATTCTTTGGCATCATGAAAAGTGCTACTGCAAATATTTTTCTAAAACCAAGTCCCTTTCTCTTTTTTTATGATCTCCTGGCACATATACCTAGTAATGGTATTAAAATTATATATAGAATTTATAGATATATTTCCTATTTCCTAGGAACTTTTTCACTGTATAAAGACCAAAAATAGACCCTTTCCCCAAAATAGGAGGAGAAGAATCTGAGACAAGAATAAGGTAAATCAACAGATGACAATAAATAAGAGAATTCTCTTCTACACATTTGTCAATCCTGATGGCAAGAAGTATCTGGATGTTACCACCAAGTAAGAAAAAGGTGTCATCTGTCATATTACCCACTTATTATGTCTTTCCCCATTTGAAGAAAAGTTATTTTTGTTGTGTACTCCTTACCTATTAGGAACAGCTGTTTAAATTTAGAGTATGAGGTCTGGATTTCCTGTAGGGATATGAAGCTATTTGATAGTTCTTCAGTTTTTAAATTTTCATAAGGTGGCTTGTGAATGGTCTTGTAAGTTCTAGATATAAAAACATATTGAGATAAGAGAAAAACATGAATCAAAGTAATTTACAAATATTTAAAACTCAAAGTCCCTATAATAAGAAAATATAAGCATCTTAGCAAAAACAAATGTTATTGGGTTCATTTGTATGTCTCTGAAGACTAATAGTAACAAGCATAAGCACTTTTCATAAAAATTAGTTTCATAAATCTGAATTAAGGTAATTTACAAACACACAAATATATATATTACAAAGTGTCTAGTAAAAGAATATCAATCAGTTGGAAGAAATTAATGGTTTTTTGGGTATTGTTACTTATGTTTCTGAAGAATACTATAATTAAACATAAGCATTTTTAATTTTTTTTAAATCATTTAGAAAAAAAGAATGAAAATGTAAAAAAATTACTGACCCATCCAAGAAGGCTTTTTGTATTTGTAAAATAGAGTCATCCTGTTCTTTGGGGAAAGCTGACATTTTCAGAAGAGCACAACCATTATGGCAAGACCAACACCAAATCTAGAGAATGAAAAAGAACATTTTTTCCAGGAATTATGTACACAACTACCTATCAGGCCAGTCAGACATTCAAGCTCACACAAGATATATTGCTATAATTTCAATGAGACAAAGGTGCCCCTTTTTTTTTAAGTGAACCAGCAAGCTCTCTATAGCATTGAATTTATTCATAATACTCTTTTCTCAATAAATTCCCTAAAGGCAGGGGAAATTTGAAAATTAGAGGTGGTTTCTAAGTCTTGCCTTCTTTGATCATTAAAATATACTTCCTGCTTGCCTGTGGTTTGGAATACAAGGAAAGTAAGCTCTATATGCCACCCTTTTATGAAAATTTTACTATTGAATCTCCAAGAATTCTTCCCACCTTGCAGAAATAATTTCAGATGACCAAAAAAGATTCTTTTTTTAAAACAGACTTTAAGTACTTGGTGGATGTCAGAAACATAGGATGGCATTTTTTCTGTAATTTACAGTTTTTCAGAGTTACTTTAAACCCTGAGAGGTTAAGTTACTTGACTAGGTTCACACAATTAGTATTGTGTCAGAGCAGCTTTTGCAAGGAGTTTTTGCAGTAAAAACTGGGGTAAAGTCTTGTGAATCTGGTCTCAGGCCAAGTTGTTACTCTCCTATTGTAGAAGTAGCAGTAATACCACCTCTGGGGAACTCTTAAGATATTTCTAGATCCCTGTTGGAATGAGGATAAACTACTAAGTATGAGAGACAAACCTAGAGCTTTAGACAAGTTAATTTTTCTATAAGTGACAAATGAAAAATATGTATTTAAAGGCAAATGCTATGAGCATTTGGCTTTCAGTATATTTAGGCTTCCACAGTTACTTACAGGTATACCTCGTCCTTGAAAACATGAGATGTCCTCTTCAGGAAGAGAAACAGGAACAACAAAGTAGGCTGGCAGCCTATGGGGAAGAAAGAATTCATTCTACTACCAAAGGCTAATGTTAATTAAATCAAAAAGCTGAAATTTTAATACAAAGAAATTAAGGACCAAATTTCCCTGATTTAATGAAAATTAGTTCATATGTATTCTCTGTTTCTCTTTTTCTCTCATTTTTTAGAAAGAGCACTAACTGGACAGGAAGTCATAAAACAAGGATTCTAATCCCATGGGTACTCAAAGTTGTATAATCTCAAAAACTTCTTTACTTCTCCGGCCCTCTATTTCTCCATCTAAAAATGAGAATCAAATGTATTCTGATATTCCTTTCAATTCCAAAATTCTCTATTAGGTAAAGGAAGGACTGGATTTCAGTGGAGTAAAGAACTCTCAGGTAAGGAAACTCTCTTTATCAATGCTGTGTTTGGCATTCAAAGTCCTTTACAACAGGCTCCCTCCTACCTTTCCAGTGTTCCCAAATTTTGCCTCCTGACAAATACTTGTCCTTTTGGCTGTTACACAAACAAGACACTCCTCCTCTCAGCTCCAGGCATTTTCTCTCACTGTCAAGTTTACAACACTCCCTTCTCAACTTCAACTATTCTCTGGCTTCCTTTAAATCCCAACTAAAATCCCACCTTTTCCAGAAAGCCCTCCTTTTCCAACTCCTCTTAAATTTCATGCCTTCTGTTAATTATTTTCTATTTATCCTATAGAGCTTGCTTTTTACATATTTGTTTGCATGTTCTCTCTAGGACTAGATAGTAATCTTAAAGGCAGAGGCTGTCTTTTTGTATCCTAGCACTTAGCACAGTGTCTGGTATATAATTGATGCTTATTAAATGTTTATTAGTTGATGAACACATTCTCTTCAACTTACGGTGATTAGAGCCCTGTCTAGAACCAAGGGTCAGCAATATAGCCTATGGATCAAATGTGGTCTGCTTTTTGTTTTTGTCTAGTGTAGGAGCTACGATTTGTACATTTTTAAACAAAGTTGTGTTATATTTTAAAATGTAAAACTAGTTTAAGTTCTCAGGCTTGTACAAAAACAGGAAGAAGGCCTAATCTGATCCTCAGGTCATAGTTTGCTGACCCCTAACTGCAATACTGATAAGTTAAATGTCCCTCACCCAAGGCCACAAAAATGGCAAGGTTTGGCAACACACCGGATAGGTGGGGTGACTATAATGACAAGATTACAATCATGAGAATCTGTAACAGAAACACAAAACTTAGGATGAAGGAAAACAGAGGTTCTGTTTTGGACACTTTGAGTCTGAGATGTTCCTGGGACATCTTGCTTGAAATACACCCCAGCAGCTGGTGTTGAGGGATGAGCTCAGGGCAGACAGCGAGGTCAGAATCACCCAGGACTCATCCCTCTTCCTGACCTCCTACCCTGCTCAGCTGCCACAGATTCTCTCATGGATTCCATCTCTGCAGCTCTCGCCTCCAGCCTGTCCTCTGCTCACTAGACCACCCTCCCCTGGACTATTGCTATGGCCTCCTCCTTGTTTCCCTGGCCCTGTTGACATTCCTTATTACATCTCAGATACAATGCACGTTTCTCAGGCTATTATTTAGGAACTGTCCAATCTTCTCAGGGCAGCTAGGTGACACCGTGTATAGAGTGCCAGGTCCAGAATCAGGAAGACTCATCTTCCTGAGTTCAAATCTGGCCTTAGACACTTATTGGCTATATGATCTTGAGCAAGTCACTTAACTCCGTTTGCCTCAGTTTCCTCAGTATAAAATAAGCCAGAGAAGGAAATGGCAAACTATTCTAGCATCTTTATCAAGAAAACCTAAAATGGGGTCACAAAAAATGGGACATGACTTCACAACTATACTCTTGCTCTAGATTATCTTTCTAGATTATGTTCTATTTTTCCCTTTTACAAGCTTTCTGTTCCAGCCAAAATGACTTAGTAGCAATTTTCTAAACTTAACATTCCTCTCCTATCTCTGTCTTTGTGCAGGACTTGTCAGCCTATCCCAAGGCTCAATTCAGGGTCACCTCTTCTGGGAAAGCTTTCCTAATACATCCATTCTAGTTATTAATAATTCACCTTTAGAAAGCACTTTATAGTTTGCAAAGTGCTTTATGTCATCTCAATGATCCTATTAACAACCCTGGGAGACAAGCTATGTAAACTCTTTATTTTCCTATTTTTTCTCTCATGGTTTTTCCCTTTTATTCTGATTTTTCTCTCCTAACATGATAAAGAAAGTGTATTTAAAAAGTTAAATCACATGTATAACCAAAAAACCCCAAACTCAACTCTGTGGGACAGATGCTATTATTTTTCCATTTTCAAAGATGAGGAAACTAGGACAAAGAGAAAGAGAGAGAAAAGTGATTGCTGATGATTTCCAAGTCAGGTCTTCTAAACTGCTCCTTTAGAACTCCACTCATTATGCTGCACTACAGCTGTTAATATGCCCTTTCTCATTTCCTATTAACCTATTAACACATGTACTTGGTTACATGTGTATATAAGCAGAATGTTATTTATTACATTACAAAGGCTTGTATTTCTGTTGCTGTATCCCTAGTATTTCATATACTATCTTGAAGAGGGGTGACACAAGTTATGGATCAAGGACCAGCCTTGGGACCTGGGAGACCCAGGTTTCAGTGCCACTTCTGACACACTCTAGCATTGTGATCGTAGGCAAGTCATTTTACCTCTGAATGTGCTAATCAAGTCTTCTAAGACTATAATTTGCCAAGATAATGATGACCTACATTGGTACAAAAAGTTTCCTCACCAGAAGGTCCCTGTACCAATGAAAACAGAGGTTCAGTCTTTGTCCTTATACTCTAAAATAGGGACTTGAGAGGCCAACCTCATGGAGCTATTAATGAAGATAAAATGAGATAATTTTTTTAAGTGCTTCACAAATTTAAAATGTTATGAAAACTTCAGGTGTTATCTCACATATAAAGCAAGAAAATATCTATTGAACAAAATTCTTTTCTTTTTTTATTATAGCTTTTTATTTACAAAACATATATGCATGGGTAGTTTTTCAACATTGACCCTTGCAAAACCTTCTGTTCCAAATTTTTCCCTTCTTCTCTCCATATCTCCTCTAGATGGGAAGATAATTCAATATGTGTTAAATATGTTAAAGTATATGTTAAATCCATAAATTCTTTTCTTAGTGGTACAGACATAGGAGGATAAGCAATGCTGCTTTTTGGGCAGTGGAAGTACCTATAACAATCAACATGAATAAAGGAAGTAAATGTAGCAGAAAACACAGCTAAACCATATCAACAAGTCCAGATGCCCAACATATCGAAGAGAGAACTTCTGGAAACTCATGTCACTTTTACTGAAGACACAGTCTCTCAGCAAATAGGGGAATAACAAAAAGGGGAAACTGACATCTCAACCCAAACTGTGAAATATAGCTGTTACAATATCAGAATTCAAGGACTTGATAAATAATATATCCCTTTCTCCCTACCAATATTCCCACCATACAGCAAATGTGTCAAATAGTCCAGGGCATTAAATTTTCAGAGATACAGTTAAACAAGCTAACTTTTACTAGACTGAATTTTAAAAGTATTTGCCATTAAATTATTGCTGTATGGAAAACCATGAAGCAAATTTAAATAAAATCAGATATAAAGCCCCAGTTCTCAGAAGCAATACTGGCTCCCGACAAAGCAGCTCTTTGCTTTTCCTCTTCAAAAGCCCCTTTCTTGAAAAGAAGAAACTAAAATTACCCAGTGGCATGAAGAAAAATTTAACCATGAAGTAATTAGAGAGAATTCCACTCAGAGTGGAGAGTAGGCTCTTTGTTAAGTGCCAACACCTGCACTGTTCACTTACTGGCAAGGCCACTCAAGTAGATCTCCAACAGAAAATGTTTCAAAATTTCCCTTTTATACCTGAAGTTAGACAAGTCAGAAAATATCTGGCAGCCAGAGGAATAAAATAGGATATACTCAAAGTAAAAACACATTATTTTCATTTCAAGGATTCCAGATTTATAAGCAGTCTCTGTCTGTAGGAAATTCTATACACTAAGGTGTTACTGGTAAGAATTTTGGGTTATTCTGCTCAAGGAACTTCTCAAGATAGCATGAGGATCTGACATGTCCTTTTGTTTTCCTAGGGTTGGTCCTCCCAAAATCAGAAGTTGTGACACTCTAGGTGGCCAGATTTGTAACTATATGTAAAGATGTCATTTTTTAGTCAATGAAAGAAATTCTCTATAGGGTCTTATCTACTTTGGGAAAGACTTAACAAGGTATAATTCATCAGGTTGTAACAACAACCTGTTGGGATAAAATGAGATCAGACCAGTAAAACACTATGCAAACATTTAGGAGCCACTGTAGTTCTTATGACCTGATTGAGGCACACAGGAACATGAACACAACTGCTCACACACAGTGACCTCCCTGACCCAATAACTTGTCTTTGACATGAGTACCAAAGGACAATTTGTGACAAAGTATGACATATCTCAATAGGTGAAGAACTCATTATTAATCCCTTCTATTGCCTAATAAGTTATGGATTTATCTAACATTTTCTGAATGTTAAATAGGTTTCTGTAGTAGCTATCTTAAACTGGAATGCTCACAGAAGATTTTAATAAAGATGTGCTTTAGGAATAATAATGGTATTAATATTAGAAGGTAATATTTCTAGCAGTAGTAGTACTGTGAAAAGCTGTATTATCTCATTTGATCCCTGCAACAACTCTATGAGGTAGGTAGTGTTATTGTGCCCATTTTATAAGATGAAGAAATTGAGACTGAGATTAAAGGATTTGCCCAGGGTCCTAAACATCTAAGGCTAGGTTTAAAGAATAAACCTAAAGCCTGTATTTAATTAATAAATGAACATATATTTTTAAAAAGGGTGGAGGAGGAAAAACTGATACAAGCAGGAGATCCTTTATAAATCTAGTCATTTGGATAATCTGTCTAGATAACTTGTTTTAAGACACTATGTTCTTAACTTTTTTATGAAAAAGATCCCTTTGACAGAGTGGCAAAACCTCAAGGATTCCTAAGAATGATATTTTTAAATGTATACAATAAAATATAGAGGATTACAGAGGAAACCAACTATATTAATAAAAGCCAGCACCTATAAAGTATTTTAAAGTTTGCAAAGTGCTTTAATAACTACATTATTTTTATCCTCACATCAACTCTGGGAAATGGGTGCTATTATTACCCCCATTTTACAAATGAGGAAACTGAGGTACAGAGTGGTTAAGTGACTTGCCCAGAGTCCCACAGCTAGTGAGATTTAAACTCAGTACTTCCTGATTTCAAGCACAACATTCTAAACATTGGGCAACTTAGTTGCCTCTAATGATAAAAATCTTAAGAAAGTCAGTTCATAGACACCAGACTAAGAATTCCTGCTCTGGAGGGATCCTGGAAGAGGGCATACCTTAGGCTCATCCATCCAAACAACACAGGATCCAAGTCTCAAGTCATAATAATTTGATGGTTTTCTTTATTGCTTTTACTCTTACTTCAATAGTTCCTTTTAAAGATTTATATCTGGCCAAATGAAGAATGCGAGGAAAAAACTCCTGTCAGTATTCACTTCCTATATTAAGCCACATTTCTTGACATTTATTATAGATGGTATGTGCTAGGCTCAATGGTGAAAAATTATTTTAAAAATTTTAGTGTCAAGCTATTCAACTAAAGAGGTTTAGAGCACAAGACAAGGCTGAACAATGAGATGTGTGAGGTTCAGAGTCCACTGGAAACACTCAGGCCCCCTTCCAGAGAAGGTCATGGTTCAGGCAGTAACCAACCACAAGACTTGGTCACAGACATGCAAAGTCTACCGATTAACAGATCTCCTGGTTGAGAAAACCTCTCTGAGCAGAGAGACAGTATTTAACTGACCTCAAAACACTATAAGATGCTACAGTGATGATAGGGATTTAAGAGACCCTGTTAGCAGGGCCCTGAAGACCCTTTTAAGTGAGCATCAAGGACTAAGTTTTTAAAAGGCTTCGAGCTTCTGGAAACCAAAGGGGCTTAGGAGAGCAGCACGGGCAGTTACAGCCACAATTTCCATTCCAAGGTAAAAGAGGTTGTCCACTCGAATTCTGCATAGCATAATTTTGAAGTCTATACAATAACACCTTTTGGCATGTTCAAGGTTTTTTTTTTAAAGCACAATATTAAAACCTTACTTTTCACAGACTTTATAGCCTTCATTCGCACTCACTGCTTTGTACTTTATGTTTCCTTTTGTTCGTTCCAATTCCCAATGCCAATCTTTAATTGTGTCAAACATCACAGTTTGGTGTGGGGGGCCTGTGGTTAATAAAACAAAAATAATAGGATTAAAATGAGATTTTCATGAAGCACTAATATTGCAATTATATGAAAGAGAAATCTTAGATTTGAGATATGTCCATATCAACCAAATTTAACACTTAACTTTTATATAACCACTAATTTCTTACTCCTAATCTTACCCTGAAGGGTAGTACTGTTTAGTAAGAGGGAACTGAGGAATCTAGAACTCCTCACATAAAAATCTGTGTGACCAAAAGCAAGTCATTTACTCTCAGCAGTCTAGACAACTCTGTAGGAATGTAAATTACAGAGGAGCTGCTTTGAAGAAAGCAACTTTTACACCAGGGAGTTAATTCTTATACCAAAGAAGAAGTCAGGTCCAAATCAAAAAGGAACAAATTTTAATTCTATTTTCTTCATTAACAAATGATTGTCATTTCACATGACACAAAAAGATACTTTGAATGCTATTTTCCTCAAAACTCCACACCCAGCTACATTTTTAGCCAAATTACGCAATAACTGAGCTCCTCAAAGAGGAATTAAACACTGAAGAAAGGCTTGGCAGACACACTAAAACAATAAATGCATTAAAAAAAAAAAAAAACTTACTGCAATGTACAGAAAGACAAAAGGCTGATTTTGGCAAATTGTCAAATTTTTCATATTAAACCGCCCTTTATATTGGATGATAGATGCCACCAAAAGAGAATTTTCTAGTTTAGCAGCTATGGTACCTAGTTATACAATAGCACGTATCATTCCCTGGAAGTGAAATCAAGATTCCTGGGGATGAGTAAGGAGAAAGCAGTCATGTGACTATTGAGGCAACAGATGATCATCTCATTACCTCACCTGCCCGCTGCTCCATTTGTGAGTTGTGAAAAAGGAGCTAGAAGGGAGAGAAGTATCTGGCTGTGACCACGGGCAGGTAAGAACACTTGCCAAGACAGTCTCAGATGTTTTACTCAAACTGCAGTGAACCATTTGGTTCAAATGTCTAGAACTGCATATCTGAAAATAAAGAAGCTACTGAAGATTACAAGTCTGATAAAATCTGTGCCCTTCAGTTTGAATAACACCAGGGTAAGAGCACAAATAAAATGTTTATAGAATAATATGTATCAACCCCTCCACCCCCCCAAAAAAAACCCTTCCTCAATGGCTTGAACTGAACCAAGATACTAGCTTCCTTCATTTGCCCAGTTAGTAAAGTGAAACTTGTAAAAGGTCTCAAAGATTGTCACTCAGGTTCCGTAATTAAGTTTCCAGAGAGGCAAGTCTTTTTCCAAAAGCATAATGAAGCTATTAGAGAATCTTTGTGAAACACTTTAATGAATTATTAAGGCAAATAATGGTTTCAAAAGGTTGTTCAGACCAGAGATGTCAACTCACAGTCACAATGTGGCAAGGAATACAAGAACTGGATTCAAATGTGGTTGGGAAACATTTAACAAAATAAAAAATATATATAATACAACATAAATATGTTAATTTATAATTTTCTAAGTCAATTAAGTAGGGCAGGGATTGCTTCTATTTTGAGTTTGATACCAATGGTCTAGACTACAAAACTGCCTTTTCTTCAAATTCCTACATATACAATTTCTAACTTAAAATTGGTCAAACCACTTGCTAAATTTATTAACTATTTATATAAAATTCCTCAATGAGAGCATTAGATAAGAGATAAAGAGAGTAGGTATAAAAACTGTTAAGGAAGATTCTGGTCCTTCCAGCTAAGGGACATAAATTAGTACAGATGAATAAAATGGGCAGGGTCAATTGGGGTAATGTTCTTGGCATGCTGATCAACATATGTTAGGGTGGAGAGAAAGCTAAAAAACTGGCTAGGCGAGAAATATTCACAGATTGTGTTCAAATTCCAGGAATCAAGACAGAAAGCTAAAATAAAGCCAAGAAGGGCATGGAATTAATTCAAATAGAGTATAATTTCTCAACCAGCAAACTTTCTTTCCAATTAAATTACAATAATTGGGAAAAAAATTAACATCTCTCATGTAACTTTTTTCATATTAAAACAAGCTTTGTTCCATACATCCACATTATAATATCAACTAGCATTTATAATAATAACTCTAAGCACTAAAACTCTAAACCTTGAATGTTTTCTTAAACAAAACCAAATCAAATGATATTCAGCAGTTTTAGTGGATGTGAGCAAGGGTGTGCTAAAGCCAACTCAAGAAAACAAAAAAGAGTAGGAGGATGGCTAAGCAGTGCTTGCTTTCTCCATCACTCTGAGCAAATGCTCCAGCAAATCAAGCCACCTTGCAAACGCCAATTATTACATTTTCAGTGTATTTATAACAGAAAAATTAGCAAATGCTACAAATCAGGGTTTGATCTATTGTTTTATTGACAGTCTAGACTTAAGAAGGTGATGGACAAAATGTTAATAATTCAAAGCAAACTTGAAAGCATTATAGAAATTTTTTGCCTCTAAAGAGCTGGTCGTAACACACACGTGTGTGTGTGTGTGTGTGTGTGTGTGTGTGTGTGTGTGTGTGTGTTTGTGTATTTTAGGTTCAATCCTGCAATTTTATCAATAACTGACAATTGTTTGGCAACTTATGGGAATTTCACTGGAAATGAATGAAACATATATGGAATGCCTGGTTTGGAAAAATTCCCTCTATTAACATACGTTGACATCTTGATGTGAAAGACCCAGATTCACTCAGTCAGCAGGTGTCAAAGATGGGACTTCTTGGTCATCCAAACTAAAGTTTATAGTTTAACTGTCTAAAAATTGGTCTACATAAGTGATAGCCACCTACTACCTAGAATATAATCAGAATACCTCATGATCCAAGTTCATCACAAGTGCTCACACCATTACATTCTAGAATGTCCTTTAAGTGCCTTTGGAAACATTCACATCAAACCATATGCTACTTCCTTGACATATGTTTGAAAACTTATGGAGCCACTGGAAAACAAGTAACTCAGGACAAAGAATGCTTGGCAACCTGACTGATCTAGGTGACAACCCAAGAAAACAAAAAAGAGTAGGAGGATGGCTAAGCAGTGCTTGCTTTCTCCATCACTCTGAGCAAATGCTCCAGCTGCCAGACAGTCATAACTCCTCATTATGCTGACCACAACACCAACAACTAAATAGGCTGATTGCTCTCAGGAGAACTGGACTTTAGTGGGCCAAAGATCTGTCATCTTTTCCAAATTTTGTTTTTTGTCTTGGCTCCCTTCTTTAGAAAAACACTAACAATAGTTCTTTACCTGGGATTCATAAACTTTTTCTCTAAAAAATATTATAATTATATTTCAATATTTTTCTTTGTGATTTTATTCATTTTAAATGTTATTCTGAAAAAGGCTTCACCAGACTCTGAGTCCATGATACAAAAAAGGTTAAGTACCAATGAACAATAGCATTTTACACCAAGTTCATTTTTTAATATGTTCACATTTATTGTTCCAATTAATTCTGATTATTCAAAAGACTTTTAGCACGTAACTTATACTCACAGGAGTCCTCACACTACGGCCCACGGGCCAGATGCAGCAGCTGAGGATGTTTATCCCTCTCATCCAGGACTATGAAGTTTCTTTATTTAAAGGCCCACAAAACAAAGTTTTTGTTTTTATTATAGTCCAGCCCTCCAGCAGTCTGAGGGACAGTGAACTAGCCTCCTATTTAAAAAGTTTGAGGACTCCTGCCTAGAACTTTACAGATCAAGGCATTTTAAAAGGACAGAAAATTTCAAAGTAGCTGTTTTAATTTGTTTTTCTTTTTCTAAGTACACCGAGCTACAATTTACATAGTTTACTTTTCCTAGGAGTTAACCAACCTATTAAAAAGCTAAATTTTAAGAACAAAAGAATAATATACAATGAAGCAAAGAAAAGATGGAGAGACATGAATATGATGTCTTCTATTATTGTTTTCTTAAAACAGACATTTTCTGTCACATATTTGAAAACTCCCTGATATTCTGCTGGGCACATGATAACGTTTTGCTTTTCCTTTTTTGTCTTTCTTTTTTTATTTGTTTTTTTCTTATTTTTACTTAGTTTTAAATAAAAATTTTTAAAAGCTTAATGTTAGAGTTTAGTCATCAAATACCTACAGACAAAAATTTACTTTCCTTTGGCCTTAGCAACCTATAAAAACCAAAATTGAGACAGAAACCAAAACAAGAAGAGAAGAGAAAACAGGAATAAAGAAAGTATAATTTTGAGACTTTTTTCCCCTCTCTGATCCCTATTTCTACTTCCATTTGAGACATTAGAAGAAAAATATTACTTATCAGAGAGAGAGAGAGAGAGAGAACAGAAATCACATACCTGTATTATTTTGTTTAGCACTTGCATAGGAAAATAGAAACAATCGTTTAAGTAGTTTAGGAGCCTGGGTATGATGAATTATGCCACTGACAATCTAGGAAAAAAGTAGTTGCCATCAAGTTATTAAAAACTAAACATCTAAACATAGTTAAAATTTTGTCCAGGAAAATCACAGAGAAGAAAAGCTCATAGTTTTTGACTAGGCTAGAAACATACTTTAAAGAAGACAGCCCATGGCCCACTATGCAGTTCAGTTAGCCACATAAACCCAAGCTTCAAAAATAGCTCTCAGAGGTATCAGTAAGTGGTCAAATTGCCAAATACATGGACAAAAGTTTTGCAAACAATGTTTTTTTTCTTATTTAAATGCCAACCCAATGATTAATAAAATCTTATATATAATCTCAGATTCCAGACTGTTTATAGATTGAATAAAAAATTTAAGTTTAACCAAAAAAGCAATTTTTTTTGGTTTTTCATCTCTTGAGCTTTTTTTTTTTGTGTGTGTGTATGTAGGAAGGTAGACTAGAACAATAATAGAAGGTGTGGCTCTGGATTCAATCAATAAATATTTATTAAGCACCTACTATATACTAGATACCACGCTACATGCTGGGAATACAAAGAAAGATACATCCCTTCTCTCAAAGAGCTCAGTTTTATGGGGAACATAAGTGATTATATACACTGAATTAACTAGAAATAATTAATGGAAAAGACACTGGAATTAAGGGGGCCAGGTTCAAATTTCATTTTCACACTTACTATCCATGTGACTTTTATGCAATAACAATGATAAGCATTTTTTATAGTGTTTTACTTAAAATTATCACATGATCCAACAATCTTGTGAGGTAAATATTATTATTATTATTATTCCCATTTTACAGATGAGGAAACTAAGATAAAAGGAGGCTCAATGACCTTCCCCAACATCAAATCAATCCATCTTACTGCTTATTAGGAAAGTAGTTTGAAATTACTTACTACAATGATGATTTAAGGGTACTTGGGGATATCCAGTATCTAAAACATATCCCCACCATCACTCTCACCACTCAATATGAATAACAGTATTGATTACAAAAGTGAGTCTGAGATTAAGATGAATCTATCCAAACTTGTGTATCATACTAACCAGCAAACAACTAAAGAGTTGGGACAACATATGGATATTATTTATCAGAGACAGAAAACAAACAAATTGAATTCCCATCAGATTTCTATTGAAGTCTTAAACGTGAGATTAAAAAGTCTCACAATATGTTCTGCATCTTGTTAAGTGAAAATACAGAACTGTGATGAAAATAAAATGGTCCCAGTCATTTTTAAAATTTGCCCATATATGTCATATAACTTTTCTCTAGCTGTGGGCAGTTAAGGTTTATGGGGTCTCTAAAAGCATTGTCCTTTCTGTGAGATTCAACTTCCTTTATCTAACCTATAGTTTTCTCTTCCTCACCTTGATACTTCCTTTCAAGACTTCCATTTTTGCTTTTCCTTAAGTATCAAGGCCATAGATCTGTCAATTTCTAGTTCAGAAGCCAACAGTTGGGAGAGAGAAGATTGCTTCTCTTTTTAGCTTCTCACATGCAATGACCCTAACTGTCTTCATAGAGAACTATTTTGGCTTATCATGCCTGGAAAAGCACTGGTGAGCAAGATATAAGATGAATGAAGGCCCTCAGAAGTCAGCAGTATACTCTCTGGAAATGCATAAGTTGGCTTAATTGTATTTTGAGTACAGCCCAAATGCAACAATACATCATTGTATCATTTTTAAAAAATTGTCAGCATAAGCTGCTTTTTCTCCCCCTTTTGCAACATAAGCAAAATAAACACCCCACTCCCTCCCAGGATTCCAAGGGGAAAAAATTTAAGGGAAATAATTCTTCAAACAGATGCAAATAGTTACCCTTTTAACTTCCTCTTCCTTTGTGTACCTCAGGCAGAAGTGAAATACTCGGAGGTCTTTGCAATGGATGATGAGTTTTTCAGGGTATTTCTTCAATTGTCCAAACAATGGTTTTTTTTTCTCATCAAAAACTACCAAAAAAAAATCCTAGTCAGCATATCAGATGAGAAAAAGAAAATGGGTTGCAAAGGTGATAAATTAATAGAAGAATCAAGGCTGATTTTAACTTCCCAGAGTTAAACTCCCTTAAAAAGTGAGAGTGAATACAGCACTTTTCTCTAAGAAGATTCCATCAAGCAAGAGTTCTATTCATGCCCTGGTCTTTGAGGAGTCATGTTTCTTCATTCTGCCAGCTGTAACACCAGCAATTAACTAGACTGATCATTCTCAGAACTCAATTTCATTGATTTGAAGAAACCAGGATCCTAAAACCAAAAATTATTAAGCAAAGAGATCACCAGGGGAAAATCTTCCAATAGATGGTCCATATTCCTTAAGTGGAGGGAATGTATGAATATCTATTTCCTTACTTTTGTTCAGTTATTTAAGTTGTGTCTAACTCTTTGCAACCCTATTTGGAGTTTTCATGGCAGAGATATTGGGGTGCTTTGCCATTTCCTTTTCCAGCTCCTGTTATAAATGAGGAATTGAGGTGGTCAGGGCTAAATGATTTGCCCAGAATCCCACATCTAGAAAGTGTCTGAGACCAGATTTGAACTCATGCCATTCTAATCACTATGCCATCTGGCTGCCCTTCCTTTTTTTTAATGGGGCAGCTAAGTGGAGCAGTGATTAGATTTTCTTAATCTAATTTCTTACAGGCCTGGAGTCAGGAAGACCAGAGGTTCAACATCAGGCTCAGACACTTACTAGCTGTGTGACCCTGGACAAGTCTCATTCCCTGTCTGCCTCAGTTACCTATGTGTTATAACTTAAAACTCCATTGTAAAACACACTTACCTCCATAAATTTGGTCAACACAGTGCAACGTAATATCATTTTCTCCTATCACCTTATTCTTAAATTGGGGCTCCTAAAAGGAAAAAAAAGAACCATTCAATAGGAACAACAAATAAGTTAGAGTCCCTGATGTTCAGGACTATGAATGTACAGGTTGAGCACAGACTGAGCATCTTCCTCTTACAAATTCCAAGAATGATAGCAAGAAGCAACCACCCCTCTGGGTAAAACATTATGTAGCTGCACAGCACAGATAGCAAGCTAAAGAACTCTACCCTGTCCAAACATCCATGACTAACAATATGCACCCTGGCTGTTCCAAATAAGGAGATAGAGGGCCAAATGACATCCACTCTTATTTAATGGGAAGAGGTTAACATTTTTCCTCTATAAATTCTAGAAGTCATAGAATCCTCTCCACTTATAAAAGTGAGCAAACCCAAACTAAGAAAAAGGAGAAGAGACCAAAATGAGGCAGACTTGTAAACGTATTTTTCACAGACTTTCACAAGAGCTATGGAAGACTCTTAAGGAGAGGATGACATTCTTCACTAATACCATGGCCTTGAGCTTGACAAAGAGCAAGTTAAAACAGGAAGCAGGAAGTGGTCTCTACACCATGAACTGACCATTTTCCTTCATTCACAGTGTTTATTTCTTCATGTTGTTGACTCAGAGCACCTAATGCATGAGGGCAGGAACAGTTTCTTCCATCTTCCCTAGTGTCTAGCAGGGAATATTCTATGGGAACGTCTAAATTTTGGTGGAGGCATTCTCTTGTTAGTGAGCACTTCACCTATCTCCATGCCACACATAACGGATCTTGTATCTGTTGTCCCACAGATCCACTCTACAAGGCAGGATGTTTTGGAAACCTTTCTGAAACTGTTAATGTTTTTATGTACATCTGTGTAGCATTTAGATTGTTATCTAGCATTTACACTCTTTCTGTTATTGTTTGCTTGCATTTTTGTTTTTCTTCCCAGCTTATTTTTACCTTCTTTCCAAATCCGATTTTTCTTGTGTAGGAAGACAACTGTATAAATATGTATACATATAATGTATTTAACATACACTTTAACATATGTAACATGTATGAGACTGCCTGCCATCTAGGGGAGGGAGTGGAGGGAAGGAAGAGAAAAGTTGGAACAGAAGTGAGTGCAAGGAATAATGTTGAAAAATTACCCATGCATATGTTCTGTCAATAAAAAGCTATAATGAAATAAATAAAGCTGCTTCAAAAAGTTAAAAAAAAAAAAAAAAGATTGTCTGTTATCCTTCATTCTCACAACACATTCTACCCAGCTTCTTTCCTACTCATATATATTCCTGAGAATAGCTCTTGTTTACACCATATTCACACCTAAGATATTATTTGTGACAGATTGATTACTAGGACTTGGCCAATACAAGGCAGTCTGTAAATGATAGTAGCAGAAAGTTTCATAGGATCCTGGAAGATAAAGGAATATAACGTAAGGAGAGAATTTTTTGCCTTTCTCTGCATGCCTCATGTTCACAGTAAGAAATTTTTGATTGACTAGTGAAGACAGGAGATAGAAAAAAATTCTCTATGTGTATTGGTGAGAGAGAGACAAAGAGACAGACAGAAAAAGAGACAGGGGGGGGAAGGGAGGAAGAGAGGGAGGGAGGGAGGAAGAGGGAGAAGAAGAGGGAGGGGGAGAGATATATACATATATATACATATATATACATATATATGTAAACTAGAAGCTAGAAGATTCTTTAAGAGATCATTGCAACATGTCTAAGATATCTTCATACATTATCATACAATGTAGACTCATCTCCAAGGAAGGCAATCTTGAAGTCTGTGCAAACGAGCTTTCCACAAATTCCATGCTGACCTGAATCGTCCTGGATACACTTAAGGACTGTGCTGGCTTCACAAAGCAATTGTTCACCTAATCAAAAAACAAAATAAAATCATGAATTTTTCATGAACAGTATAAAAAACTAAAGGTTTACAGTTTTACCTTAGCTAAAAACAAAAATGTGCCCACACATACAGTGTTTCTATATGTGAAAATGCTATTAACTCAATTTTTTCCCTACTGGATTGTGATGGGATGAAAATTTTTTGAGAGAGACTTAATTATGCCAAAAATAATCAAGCACCGAGATAAGCAAAATCAAAACGGACTAATAAATCTGTGATGGATATTTTCCTGGATAAGGCTAACTTTAAGATTTGGAAGTTTCTAAGGAGATGGTATTCATCAAGCCTACACCATATCAAGAAGACATGGGAGTAAGACTGATAGTAACTCTTTTTAGATCAGACAGAAATTCCACAAAATTTCTCCCCCATGTTACTGAAAGATTAAGTTAATATCTTGCTACTATTTTTATAATCTAGATTCTTCAATCACTTTTATAGCCACATTTTCTGTTTGGGCAAAGGAGGGGAATCTGACAAAGTCTTCCTGGCTTCTGGATTGGAAGGTGCAACTGGATAGCTGAGGCTTGAGGCAGAGCAGCTTCTTGCAAAATCACCAAAATCACTTGGGAGTTTGGCTTTAAGAACGAGTAGAAGGGCAGGTAGGTGGCACAGTGGTTAGAGCACCAGCCCTGAAGTCAGGAGGACTTGAGTTCAAATCTGACCTGACACTTAACACTTCCTAGCTATGTGACCCTGGGCAAGTCATTTAAATCCAATTGTCTCAGGGGGGAAAAAAAGAATAAGGAGCACAGCACATGCAAAAAGTACAGAAGTAGAGCTGTCTACTCCCAAAAAGAAAACCTCATGTTTTCTGGAGGTCCATCATGAATGGTAGGAAAAAGGAATGATATATGGTGAAAGATTGGAGATTCAGTATAATGAGGAAGGGGAGGGAACTATTTCTTCTAAAAAGACAATTCCCTTATAAATACTCACCTCTCCTCCAATCATTCCTGAATACATACATACAAAAGGAATGAAGATAACAATAAGAAAACAAAATATCCTCTTTACAAAATCTTGTGGTGTCATTAAAACTGTCCCTCCTTCACTTAGTACTCCATATAAGACAAGAAACAAATTTTTGATGTCCCAGAATTGACAAAACACAGACCAGCTTTAATTTTCCTTCTATTAGGAGGTTAAATAATTGCTCTGAGTTTAAAGAATAAGGCAACAAAGGAAGTGTTTATCCAATGAAGATTCATCTAATAGTTCACTCTCTGGAAATAGTAGTGTTTGGGAAAAATACACACACACACACACACACACACACACACACACACAGAATTCAGTAATGTATTCAGTATTCAAATTAGCTCTAGAAAAGGCTCTTTAGGTAAGCTAAAAGGATACTTGTTTAAAAAAAAAAAAAAAAAAGCTTCCCAATAAACGGGGAAAACATTTTTTACAGTTAAAGGTTCTAATAAAGGCCTCATTTCCAAAATATTTAGAGAACTGACTCTAATTTAATCAAGCCATTCTCTAATTGATAAATGGTCAAAGGCTATGAACAGACAATTTTAGGATAAAGAAATTGAAACTGTTGTCTACTCATATGAGAGTGTTCCAAATCATTATTGATCAGAGAAATGCAAATTAAGACAACTCTGAGATATCACTACACACCTGTCAGATTGGCTAGAGTGAAAGGGAAAGATAATGCGGAATGTTGGAGGGGATGTGGGAAAACTGGGACACTGATGCATTGTTGGTGGAATTGTGAACTGATCCAACCATTCTGGAGAGCAATTCGGAACTATGCTCAAAAAGTTATCAAACTGTCCATACCCTTTGATCCAGCAGTGTTTCTACTGGGCTTATAACCCAAAGAGATACTAAAGAAGGGAAAAGGACCCACATGTGCCAAAATGTTTGTGGCAGCCCTGTTTGTAGTGGCTAGAAGCTGGAAAATGAATGGATGCCCATCAATTTGAGAATGGTTAGGTAAATTGTGGTATATAAATGTTATGGAATATTATTGTTTTGTAAGAAATGACCAGCAGGATGAATACAGAGAGGACTGGAGAGACTTACATGAACTGATGCTGAGTGAAATGAGCAGAATCAAGAGATCATTATATACCTCAACAACGATACTGTATGAGATGTATTCTCATGGAAGTGGATTTCTTCGACAAAAAGGAGATCTAATTCAGTTCCAATTGATCAATGATGGACAGAATCAGCTATACCCAGAGAAGGAACACTGGGAAATGAGTGAAGACCCCAATATAGCATTTCCACACCTTCTGTTATTGTCTGCTTGAATTTTTGTTTTCCTTCTCAGGTTATTTTTTACCTTATTTCTAAATCCGATTTTTTTGTGCAGCAGGATAACTGTCATATATTGGATTTAACATATACTTTAATATATTTGACATATATTGGATTACTTGCCATGGAGGGGAAGGAGGGAAGGAGGGGAAAAGTTGCAACAGAAAGTTTTGCAAAGGTCAATGCTGAAAAATTACTCATGCATATGCCTTGTAAATAAAAAGCTATAATAATAAAAAATTACAGGAAAAAAGAAAATTAAAAAAGATTTTTAATCTTTTTTTTTAAGTAACTTTTTATTGACAGAACTCATGCCAGGGTAATTTTTTACAGCATTATCCCTTGCACTCACTTCTGTTCCAATTATTCCCCTCCCTCCCTCCACCCCGTCCCCCAGATGGCAAGCAATGACTTTAAATCTTAAAAAATGTTATAAAAGTAAATGTCAAAATCTAATAAATGAATTTTTAAAAAGAAAAAAAAAAGAAAACCAAAAAAATTAAAAATTGAAAAAAAGGTTCCTGTGATTTGATCCCCCTGGAATGATTTCAGTAAGTCATTCCAGTCAAACAGAAGGACACTATACTGTGGCTGTAATACTTTAAACTAAAAATTAGTATAAAGCAAGTATTAGGAGGATTTATAATTTTTATAATACAAATCCAGTAGGAGATAATATTTTGAAGTATGGTATAGAGCTGCAAAGTACATGCTAATTTGTGGGTACAAGGGTAAAATTCTTTTCAAAGAGGGAGAACATGGCAGAGTGCTGGCTTCAGAATACACACTTGCTATGTAATTCTAAACAAGTCCCTAGAGGCACTCTTAGACTCAAAGTTGCAAATCTGTAATGACAGAGGTGAACTTCTTCCACCAATGAAATCACAATTCCAAACCAAACAAAAGAAAAACAATCTTTTAAATTCTAAGTTGTCTAAGAGAAATGGCACTCCTAAAGACACTGTGAAACATGATAGAGATTTAGGGTTTTTCTGCGAGCTCCTGGCTGTCTTGAATCAATTTGGCTTAGTGGTGAACAGGAGAAATCGCTAGATATACTGAAGTCAAGTTGGCTAATGGAGATCCCACATATAGTAGAGGAAGCTAGTTGTGCTATGGACAGCAGGTTTGGAGTCAGGAAGACCTGACTTCAAATTCATCCTCACTTACTAGCTATGTAACCACGGCCAAGTCACAACTTCTGTCTGCCTCAGTTTCCTCAATCATAAAATCGGAATAATAACAGCATCTCCCTCCCAGGGCTGCCATGAGGATTCAATGAGAGAATATTTGTAAAGTACCTCTCAGAGAGCCTGGCAGAGAGTAGGTACCATATAAATGCTAATTTATTAGTAGAGATTAGAGAGTGGTCCTGGCAATAGCTGAAGTTTCTTTCTCTACAAAAAGAGATGTAAAGATGAACTTCTATCTACTCTGTATATATGCTGCATGTGCCAAGTTATTAACATGTTTTTCCATTATTATAATACAAGCTTCTTGAGAAAAGGGATCATGTATTTATCTTTCTTTGTATCCCGAGCACTTTGCACAGTGCCTGTAATACAGTAAGTACTTAATAAATGTCTGTTATTTGACTGAGAATATGTATACCTGCTCTAAGTGCTAATCAGTCACAGACCTGGGGGCAAGTTGTTGTTCCTTAACATGTTCTAAGAGGAAAAGAATAAGGAGTAGCTGATGTCATTACATTCATGGCTCTCTGCAGAAATATTCTCACTAAGGCAAGGTAACAAGTTGCTCTTAGGTCTAAAGAGTCAGGAAAACAAAGGTTAATTCTGGTGCAGAATTATTCCCATTTCCTTACCCTAATGTCCCAGTCACGAAGAAGTCTAGTCTATAGTGGGAATGGAATGAACTGATCAACATAAAACCCCTTTCTCTTCCCATAAGAGGCACTGCTTCTCAATCATGACACTTAGGTATAGGCATTCAGTTTTCAAACCACCTCCTGAAAAAGATAGAGGTGGAAGACTATGACAAAGGCTCCCAGTACTTTAAAATCCTAACAAGTAAAAAAATTCCACTAAGACTCTTTTCGGTTATGCTTCCCCCAAGAACAGGTAAACTTGTGATCTGAAATACTTGAAACTTGGGTCTCTTCACTGGGCTCTCAGAGAGAATACAACCTGGGATGCAGCTGTGCCGGAGCCCACTGGCGGCAAGGCTGGGGCATTCCATTCCTGTCTCCTTGCTAGGCTCCTGGAGGCTCCCAGGACAAACACAGTCACGCCTTGCTTGTCAGACTACATATTTATTAAGTTCCTACTAAGTACCAGTCCCTGTGCCACGCTAAACAAAGAAGGCAAAAACAATCCCTGCTCTAGAGGAAATCACAATGTAATGGGGAGACAAAATGCAAACTATACACAAACAAGCTATAAGAGGATAAGTTGGTAATTTTCTACTGAGGGAAGGCACTAGCATTAAGAGAGATTGGGTAAAGGCTTCTTGTAGAGGGCAGAATTTTAATTAAGACTTGAAGGAAGCTAGGAGATGAGAATGAAGAATAATAGTTCAAGTGTGGGGTGTAGACAGCCAATCAAGGGAACAGCAAGGAAGCAAGTGCTACTGAATTGTGTAGTACATGGAGGAAAGAAAAGGGAGGTATAAGGTATAAGAAGATTGAAACTGTAGAGGACTCAATAGCTCCTGCAACCCTACTAGGTTCCCAGGGAGACCAGACCCCCAGGTGAGGACCCCCAGTACACAAAGAAGGAGGCTAGGTAATGAAGGACCGGCTGTGCTGAGAAATAGAGGGCCTGACTCTGGAGGAAATTGTGAACCTTCTTATTTCTTCCATCAGCAATTGTCATCCCATCCAGAGGTACTCTAGGCTCGCCCCCCCAACAATTAGCATTGCCCTGTCCCAGAGATACTGAACCCCCAACCACTGAGGAACAAACCCTTATGCCCAATGCTGGCCGCCTGGCCCCCCAACCCCCTTCTCCTCGGTGTGTCCCCTCTGTATCTGCCAGCCCTGTGCCCTGGGCTCCGTGGTACTCTGACTGAATGAGTCTTCCCCCCAGACTGCCCCACTCGTGGCCCCTCCTCTCGTCTCCCTGACTCGTTACTTCCAGGGAAGAGCTGTGTTCGCCTTCTCCAGCCTCCCACTGCCACCAATCAGCATCTCTTCTCTGGCACTGATGCTGCCCAAGTTCCTCCCTCAGTCCAGACCTCGCACTCTGAGGGAAACATGGAAGGCCGCGTGTGCCAGGCCAATCCAGCCTCTGCCAGCCCTTGGCCACCACCTCAGAGCCTGCCCACAAGAGCTCTGGGAGAAGCAGGGCTCCCGGGGAGGGAAGTGCCCATGAGGAGAGGCCCCTCCCTCATCGCCGTCACCACCGCCTGCGGCGCGCCCATGGGAGCGGCAGGCCTTCCTTCTGGCTTCCAGCCTAGCCTCTGCAGCATCCCCCGGGACAACAGCCCTTTCAGAGACGTCACCTGGCTACGGCGTCCCCAGCTGCTGACGGAGAGGGAAACCAAATCCCCATCACCGAAGGCCTGGGCAACCTCAGACAGCTCACCATCAGAAGCAGGTAGGACTTCATTGGTGGAAGTGGTGTTAAAGAAGACACCCTGCTGTCTCCTTTGCCACAGTACTCTAAGGGCAGTGGGAACTTTTCACCAGACTTCCAGGTGACCCCTCTCATATGTGTTGCTTCCCCCCACTGGAAATTGAACTCGAGATATGGGCAATCTTGCCTTTCTATGTTGATCAGCAGCACTTAGCACAGTACTTTACACATAATTAAATGCTTTAATAAATTTCATTCATTCATTCATCCTGCTAACCATTATCTACCAATCACCAAGACATCCCTCTTTCTAATGAGTATAGTGTCTGGCTCATCATTTCCTCTTCACCCCAACCCCTGCCCTCATGTAAGGAACTTCAACATTCGTGATAAATACTCAAATAGTCTGACTTCTAGTTCTTCATGGCTTGTTTCACCCAGGCTAAAATAGGGAAAGTCATACCCTTCGTGGCATTCTACTTTGGATGCAAGAATCCCAGATCCCAGATCTAAACTGTTATCAGTAGAGGAAGTTTCACAATTGAAGACTAAATGTTACTTTCAATACATTTCTCCCATATGCCCCCTTTTCTCCTCTCACTCAGTCTCCTTTATATCTCTCTCTCTCTCTCTCTCTCTCTCTCTCACATACATACACACAAACAAAATGCCAATCAACAAACTCCCATAGTTCATCATCACTCTAAGACCAATACAAGATTCTCTGACTTGGACATCTCTTCATACAGGTCAGAGCTCTCATCTACTCTTCCAATCTTTTTAAACCTTCCTTTTCTGTGAAGTGAATGGCACACACTTACCTGCTCTTGCGTACAAGATACCACTCCACCTCCTGACTTTTGGCATTTTCATTCGCTTACCTACCGTGTTTGAAATTCTCTTCCACCTTGTTCCTACTACCTAGCTTTCTCTAAACCTCAGCTACAATTCCACTTTGTGCAATTTTCCTCAGTTACCCTTTATAATGTTAGTGTTTGTTGATTATAATTATGATTTATAATAATAATTTCCAACTTATTTTTGTAGATAGTTTATTTGCACATAATTGATTAAATATTGTCTTCCTTATTAGATTATAGACTACTGAACAGAAGCACTGTTTTTGTTTTTCTGTGTATCCTTAGCATTTAGCACAGTGCCTGTCACAAATAAAAAATACTCAATGATTATTGACTTCAAAAAAAATTTTTTTTTGGCTAAGGTAATTGGAGTTAAGTGACTTGCCCATGGTCACACAGCTGGGAATTGTTAAGTGTCTGAGGCCAGATTTGGACTCAGGTTCTCCTGACTTCAGGGCTAGTGCTCTGTCCACTGCACTATCTAGCTGCCCTTAGGAATAAGCGTTTATATAGCACCTTCTGATTTTGTTCTGCTCAAATTATAAGTTAGGAAAAAAAAGGATAGCAAGCTGGAGCCCCATACCAAAAAAAAGCTAAGATACGTATGGTGCAAAGGGTTTACAATAAGGTGGAGGATAACAGGGAGGAGAAACAAGAGTCTGCTCTCCTGTCAGAGAAATGAAACACACAGACTTAGATATGTATTTACTGAACTAGCTACTCCTGCAATTTAGCTATGCATCCTCATTCAGGCTACAAGCCCTTGATTGAAGACAAAGGAGTGTATATATAGTAACATCAGAAATGAGGTAATTTATTTGTTGATCAAGATGTATATACAATCCTAACAAAGCCTGTTACCTGGTAACAAGTGAAGATTTACTTCCTTCTCTGTTATTTCCTTTTCGTTTGTGTGTATTTCCTAGAAGAGAGAGAAAAAATGGTCATTAAGCTTGGAAAAAAACAATATGAAGTTATGCTGTGAAGATAGTGTACCTAGCTTAGCAAATAATATCACACCACTCTGCTGCTTTGTTCATTAGGCCATAAACAATGATTTTGGTTGGCAAGTGTCAGACAAGTCTGAATATTTCAAATCTGTCCCAATATGTTGAAATTATTTGTTTTAACTGAAAGATTTTTAACATCCGTCTCTTTAAAATATTGTTTAATAAACATAAATGCAAAGTTTGTATAGAAAGGCAAGCAAACCTAACCCAACTAATGTGGAATACTTCTGAACCCAAAAATGGCTGTTTTGAGTCCATGGTTTTAAGCTCTAGAAAATAAAAGATTCTCTTTGACAGTGAAAAAATGCTCTTAAGAACATGAAAACAAATTAACAAAGCAGGGAAAAGCTGATGTTTCTAAGATTACATGTGGTCACATTATAACTGGTAAATTTGTCAACCAATATCTTTTTTCAATGACAAAGTCTAGCCTTTACAGGTAACAGAGAAAGAGCAAAAGTAGTTTATTTTTAAACTAAATTAATAAAAAAGAAGATAGAGAATAGCTCCAAGGTTTAGAGCAATGAAAGGAATGTTGAATTACAAAGATAATAAAAAATTAAAACATTCTGGAGATAGAGATCTTCAAGATCATTCAATATAATTCCCTCATTTTATAGGCAAGGAAACATAGTACATTAGTAGTAGAACCAAGATTAGAACTCAGATCTCTTGGCTCCGGGTCTAAATTTTTTTTTTAATTTTTCTTAAAAAGAAAGTAAAATAACTTTACCAAGGGTGAGATAGAGATGTAAACATTTATATGATACCTACTATATGACAAGGACTGTGATAAGGACTGTGTTAAGTGCTTTTCAAATATTACCTAATTTGATTCTCACAATAATCCTGGAAGTGGGTACTGTTATTATTTATATTTTACATTTGAGAAACTGAGGCAAACAGAGAATAAGTAACTTGACCAGAATCACACAGCTAGTCTTCCTGACTAAAGGCCCAGTCTGCTATCCACAGTTTCATTTAACTTTCCCCATTAGGAAGGGGAGCAGCAGTCATTTGGACCTCAATACAGTATAGTCTTTCAAGGTATTTAAAAAACATCTTCATTGAGTAAGAGGGCTGGAAGAATTGATAAAACATGAATACTTGAATTAAGTGAGTCTGTTTTGTCTAAGGTAAAACAGTCTGCAAAGACCAGTACCATTATCTATCTTCTCACCTTCCCACCTATCCTCCTCACAGATCCTTAAAAATATCAACTCTACCAAATGATTTATTTTTCTTTTCTTTCCTGTACAAGCCATGAGCAAACTGAGGTAAAGTGAGTAGAATGGAGATGTCAGCAAGGAGGTACCTGTAATCCACTCTTTATAAGTAAGAAACAGAAACCATGGATGTTTTAAACAGTACTAAAAAATGATAGGACAAAAGGAAGGTGATTTTCTATAGAACAAGAAAGCCCCCTGAGAGAAGGCTATGTTAGTCCAAGTCAGGAAATCAGTCATATCCTCCAGCACAGAGGTTACCAGCTGCTTGCTACCCATATTTCATTCTACTTTTGAGAATGAGGTAAATGAGCAACTGTTGGCAAGAACTTCAAGATTATAGAATTACACTAATGGGGAAAAAACCTGACTCCGATGTGCTTACAAGTCCCATGGATAGTAGTAAATCAATCAATCAATAACTGTTTATGAAACATTTACTATATATGAAGCATTAAGGACACAAAAAGATACCTGCCCTTGAGAAGCCTATAATTTAATGGAAGAGACCATATGCAAGAACACACACACAACAAACAGCTTAAGGAGGAAATAATTACAAAGGGTTGGCAAGATTTCCTGTAAAAGGTGAGATTTTTTTAGTTAGGACTTAAAGGAAGCCAGGGAGGTCAGGAGTTGGAGCAAGGCAAGTATAGGGGAAAACCAGAAAAAAGCCCAGAACCAAGAGATGGCCATGTTACAGATCCAAGAGTGCACACATGATGGAGAGGAAGGTGTAAGATGCCTGAAAAGGCAGGAGGCGTGGTTATGAAAGGCTTTCAACAGCAAGCAGGAACTTGTATTTGATCCTGGAGCCAGTAGGAGTTCACTGAGAAGGTGAAGTGGTCAGAGCTGCACTTGAGGAAAATCTCTTCAGTGGTGAAACAGGAGGGACAGGAGTTGGAGAGCCCTGAGCAGGCCGTCCCACCACGCCCCAGAAGGGGAACCATGAGGACCAGCACCAGGGCCGTGCCAGCGGGGGCGGCAGGCCTTGGCAGCAGCTTGCAGATGGGCTGGGAAGGAAGTAGGGTGACTCCTGCATGAGCCGAGGGACTGCCCTCAACAGTCACAGGCGAAGAGAGAGGGCAGGAGGGCTCTGACTATTTTGAACATACCAAGTTTTAACTGGACATCCAGTTTGAGCTGTCTGTAAGGCAACTGGAGATCTGAGATGGAAGGATAGTAGAGATTTGGGGGTAGGAAAGACAGACTTGAAAATCATCAGCACAGAGATGGTAACTAAATCCATGGAAGCTGGTGAGCTTCCTAAGTGAAGAAGAATAGAGGGAGAGAGAAGAACCCTGGGAAATACCCATAGTTGGAGGGCATGACCTGGAAGAGAATCCAGCAAAGGAGCCAGAGAAGCAGCGGTGGGCTAGGAGGAGAACCAGGAGAGCGGGTACAACAGAGACTGGATTTAAACACAGAAGCTCTGATTCCAAAGGCAGGTCCCTTTCCAAAGACCACACTGACCGCTTCAAAGACCCACATCATTATATGCATAGATAGCTAAATGGCAAAATGAGTAAGAGTGTTAGAGGAAGTCAGGAATATAGGAATTCAGATTCTGCCTCAGACTTTTACCAGCTGAGTAGCAAGCCATTTAATTTTTCTCAGCCTCATTTTCCTCATCAACAAATTGGGGAATAACAATAACACCTATCTCACTTCCAGGATCCAATGAGATAATAAATTTAAGCATTTGGTAAATCTTAAAGTGCTCTATAAATAGTAATCATCAGCATCATCAACATTACTATTATATTTATTTCTATACTACATCTTTAATTCATCAAAATAACTGTTCCTCATAACAACCATGATGATGATGAAACTTAGTCAAAGAAAAAAAATCAGATTAGGTTCATACAATGTTTAAAAAGGTAATAAAGTATATAAAAACATAGGAAATTAATATTATTATTAATTTAATTTTAATATTATATACAGTTTTAGATATATTTTTTAAGCCGGTATAAAAATCTGGCACTTGTGAGCCTTTTTACTACCTGGATAGTCCATCTCTAAAGCTCCAGATTACTTCTTCAATACAACTCAGCACAAAAAGTATGGTTATGCATAAGTTACATACTTATGTATAACTTAAGTTTAAATAACACAAAGCTAAAATAACAATAATAATAATAATAAAAGAACAGAGTCTAGATAAACAGAAAGCAAATGGATTAAGAGGACACTGGGCTAAGAATCAGCATTTCAGGTGAGAAGATTATGAACTGTTCTGATATCATGAATTTCTGGCCTGGTACAAGCAACCAACTTTCTAGATGAACATGAGCCAGGCAGCAAGCTTCTATTTATAGTTTCTTTCCATCTAGTTTATAGTCAATCGACTATTTATTATATGCCATGCAGTGGGCTAATTGCTAGGGAAACAAAGAAAAGCAAAAACAGACCTTACTCTCAAGAAGCTTATAATCTAATGGGATGGGGAGAGATAACACACCAATAACTACATAGAAAGTAGATATATACAAGGTATCTAGATAATCTCAGAGTGAAGTTCTTATTTTTTTAAATTAAAAACAGCTTCCAATTGATAAATGGTCAAAGGATATGAACAGACAATTTTCAGATGAAGAAATTGAAACTATTACCACTCACATGAAAGAGTGTTCCAAATCACTATTGATCAGAGAAATGCAAATTAAGACAACTCTGAGATATCACTACACTCCTGTCAGATTGGCTAAGATGACAGGAAAAAACAATGATGAATGTTGGAGGGGATGCGGGAAAACGGGGACATTGATGCATTGTTGGTGGAGTTGTGAACGAATCCAGCCATTCTGGAGAGCGATCTGGAATTATGCCCAAAAAGTTATCAAACTGTGCATACCCTTTGATCCAACAGTGTTTCTATTGGCTTATACCCCAAAGAGATACTAAAAAAGGGAAGGGGACCTGTATGTGCCAAAATGTTTGTAGCAGCCCTGTTTGTAGTGGCTAGAAACTGGAAAATGAATGGATGCCCATCAATTGGAGAATGGCTGGGTAAATTGTGGTATATGAATGTTATGGAATATTATTGCTCTGTAAGGAATGACCAGCAGGATGAATACAGAGAGGCTTGGAGAGACCTACATGGACTGATGCTAAGTGAGATGAGCAGAACCAGGAGATCATTATACACTTCGACAACGATATTGTATGAGGATGTATTCTGATGGAAGTGGATTTTTCTGACAAAGAGACTTAACTGAGTTTCATTGAAGAAATGATGGACAGAAACAGCTACACCCAAAGAAGGAATACTGGGAAATGAATGTAAACTATTTGCATTTTTGATTTTCTTCCCGAGTTATTTTTACCTTCTGAATCCAATTCTCCCTGTGCAACAAGAGAACTGTTTGGTTCTGCAAATATGTATTGTATCTAGGATATACTGCAACATGTTTAGCATATATAGGACTGCTTGCCATCCTGGGGGGGGGAGGAGGGAGGGAGGGGAAAAAACGAAACATAAGTGATTGCAAGGGATAATGTCGTGTAGAAATTATCCTGGCATGGATTCTGTCAATGCGAAGTTATTATTAAATAAAATAAAATTTATTATAAAAAAATAAATAAATAAATAAATAAATAAATTAAAAACAGCTGCAGTTTATGCATGCCAGCCAATGAGATGCTACTTGCATGAGAGGGAAATGCAAAAAATGATGCTTCTGAACCCAAGAATGGCACCAATATTAATTTGAGTAAGTGTATCCTATACATATGTAAGACTTTAATAAAAAAAAAAAATCATTCACAGGGAAGTCTTTAAACTACAAAACTGTCCTAGAAAGCTTCCCAATCCTAAACTGTTGCCTTTCCCTTTCTTCTAAGAATACAATCCAGTTTATATGTCAAAAAATAAAATAATTTAATTTTTCAAAAGGCCAGAAAACAGAAAGAATAAGACCTATACTCCTATTTTCCAGATGGTATTAAAGTCGTTACTGACCATAGTGTGACAGTAACATTCAGTCTTTTTAAATCACTCTGTCTCAGTCTAAGGAGGAGTTCAAAACAGCACACAGACAAAAAACTGAAGAGGTCAAGAGGTAGAACAGGACATTTTCTTACATTTTAATTTCGAAGATATGTTTAATTGAGGCAAGATGTAAATGCTATTAAGACTAAATCCTAAGTATTGCTAAAAAGAAAAAAAAGTTTTATCCACAACAATAAAAACTGGAAACAACCTAGACATCAAAGACCTGAACATAAGAATATAATAAAGGATTGAACCATAAAAAATAACAAATGTTGAGGATAAAAAGGAACATGAAAAGATAAGTGAAGAAAGCAATCAAATGTACATAATAACAAAAACTAGCACTTATACCGTACATTAAGATAGGCAAAGTACTTTTCAAATATCTCATTTCATCCTTAACCACTCTGTAAATTAGGCATTATTATTATCCCCATTTTACAGATAAGGATAAGAAAAATGAGGCAGAGTTAACTGAGGCAGAGGTTAAGTGACTTGCCCAGAGTCTTACAGATGGTAAGTATCAGAGATTAGATTTGAACTAGTATCTTCCTGACTCCAGAATAAGGGTCCTATCTATTTTGTAGATACCAGGCAACATATTGACTACAACTATGTAAATAATAGGAAAAGCCAAAACATATGAGAAAAAAGTTCAGAAGGGAACCTAGAAACAAATAGAACAATTTTATTACCACTTCATTAAAGGTAATATGCAATTAAAAACCCATTGCTAATAATAAATTTATAGTCTTACAGAAAATCTACTTTGTTGATTTTTGCTGCTTGTACTCACAAATACTACTCACTAATTCTCTGCCTCCTCAGAGCAGGCAGACCCTAGGTTCTCATAGGTTCGACCAATGGGACAAACTCTGGCATGGAAGACCCCAAGGATTGACTGTGATTACTGTCTGAGCTCAAAGAGCTTTATATCAGGAAGACAAGATTCTTGATCATCTGTAAAGTTATGGAAAGCTTCTGATCAGCCTCAAGAGACTGCTGAATCTCTGCAGTACAAAAGCACTGTATTACGCAGTAATGTAACACAGCCCTGAGTCTAAGATTCGAAAAAGAATCCATACTGATCATTTGACATCAATTAGTTATAGCATATAATCTATATCTGCAAAGAAAGAGGTGGAATCTTCCTAAGAGGACACAACATCTTGGGAAACAATCTATGGCAGCAATTAGAAAATGTTTAAGAGAGTTCAGAGTTCACCCTTGATAAAGCAAAGATTAAGGGGATGCTTTTCTCAATTCATCTTCACCTCTGTCAAAGGTTGAAGATCTTAGCAGAAAGGTCACATTTTCAAATTATTAGCTCATTTTAGACTGAAACCAGACTCTGAAATTGGTGTGAAGTTGTGGATCAAAGGTATCTGTCAATCAGGAAAAGGTGGGGAACATATTCAGTCAACCAGGAACCATGCACTTCACAAGAGAAAGGCTGCTCTCAAAATCAGGAAAAGAAAGAAAAGCTGTCGAAGTCCTGCAGTGGCCAACTTTCTACTACAATTCTTGAATTCATAGACTTCTTTCAGTCTAGTAGCTGTAGGAAAAACCAGAGTTCAGAAGAAAAACAGAACTTTTCTGTGTTGAAATGTAATGTTAGGGAAAATGGTCACCTAGCCAAAAGAAGTGAATAATGCTTAAAATTCACTCTCATCAAAATTGGTTCAAAGAAGGAAGAATATATTGGGGCAGCTAGATGGTGCAGTGGATTAGAGTGCTGGCCTTGAAATCAGGAGAACCTGAGTTCAAATCTGGCCTCAGACACTTAATACTTCCTAGGTGCATGACCCTGGACAAGTCCCTTAACCCCAATTGCCTCAACAACAATGAAAAAAGAAAAAGAAAAAAAAAAGAATATGTGTGTGTGTGTGTGTGTGTGTGTGTGGTGTGTGTGTGTGTGTGTACACATGGACACACAAGCATACACAAACTCAGTTGTGTGTAAAAATGTAATCCAATAGAGAAATGGAAAAAAAAAAGGAATAAAAGAAAGAAAAAGTTAAAAATGTGGTGAGCTTTTTCTTCTCAAAACACAGCCAGGTGATAAAAGTTCAGATCTTTTATTATCTCCAATATAGCCCGGTTAGCTTAGAGGCCTATCTCTCTGCTTGGTTCCAAGAGCTCCCTCCGAATGTCGCCAAATCCAAAAGTTTTGTCCTTCAGCCTCTGCTTCTGCTTTCTTCTGCCTCCAACCAGCACAGAGATGGAATGAATCTCTTGTTTCCTTCACTTGGGGCTCGGTTAACTTTCTGGTGAGTCTTTCAGACCAGCTTGGTCTCAGTGGGGCAAGTGCAGGAGCCCAGCCACATACCACAGTGGTGTGAGATGAAGATGAATCTGGTTGTCCACTGAACTCTCGATTCGTAGCTTCTTCCTCTGAAAACTCTTCTTCTGCCACCAGCCAGCCAAGTGGAAAATATTCTGCCTTGTCTCGGAGAGAGGGCTTCTGGCGTTGTACCTCATGAATATTATTCAGCAAAATAAAAGAAGACCTCACCTATATGGAAACTTAACTACTTCTCAATCTTTCTATCTAGAGCACAGCTAAGAACCAAATAAAAAAAACCAGAGCCCTCTGAGTAGCTACTACTAATATTCCTAGGACCTATTGGGATGCTAGGCTACTGAATGAATAGGAATGTAAATTGATTTTTTTTAACCTCACAAGTTAACTGTGGAATTGGACAGATACTTTCTATCACTGACTAAAATGTATCCAAAACCTGAGAATTTATCTATCAAAATATGCACAAGACCTAAACAGAGACTGAAACAAAGAATTAAACACAAAGGAATAATAAATAATTGGAAAGATAATCAATGTACATGGCTAAATTAAACCCCCAAAAAACATTTAATTTGCAGATTTAAGCAGACAAGACTAACTAGGGAGAATTATAATAATTTCAAAAAGAATTTTTAAAAAAAGACTTGCTTTTGTGGACTCTTATTTTTTCCTTTAAAGCAATAACTATGAAAACCATCTGATTTAAATGTAAAAAATTAATATAGTAAAATAAAAAATCCAAAATTATAACCAGAGACATACAAAAGATTTTTAATCTTTGGTTTAATGACACAGTAAACAATGTGGAATGGAATTCAGTAAAAATCTTTGAGATAAAAGGAGAATAAAATGATAAATTAATCAATTCCAAAATTCCAAATACTTTAAGAACATGGAGAAAAAGGAATGACAGTTATCTTATTCAAAAAGAAAATAGTCAATCAATAAAAGAAATTTTTGGAGTCAAGATATTTAAAAGAGAAAAAAATCTTCCCAATTGAGACTATAGTGAAGAGTGCCATTCAAAGGAGCGTCATTCAAATGGCACTTCCCTATTGTCTGGATAGCAAGATCATATTTCCCTTTCTAATCCCTGATATTTAGAGTCTCTAAAAAGTCTCTTCCCCTGCTATTAATCCCATCCCTACCCCCTCCATTCATTCACACCTCAGCCCTACCATTCCAAAATTTCTATCTCTCTTACATTCCTTCTCTGAAATCTCCATTTTATCACTACCCAATTTTCCTTCACCTTGGCTAGCTTCCTCTCCATTTTTTTCAGTTCTGCACTCAAAGAAACGGAGCTCCCCTCTCTGCTTCCCCAGAAGCCACTTAATCACCTTCTCCAGCTCTGTGACTTCCTTCGTGTTTGTTAATGTTCAAGTGTGCCCAACTTTCTGTGACCCCATTTGGCGTTTTCTTGGCAGAGAAACTGGAATACTTTACCATTTCCTTTTCCACCTAATTTACAGATGAGGAAACTGAGACAAACACTTAACTGGCTTGCCCAGGATCACAGTTTAGTAAGTGTGTGAGGCTGGATTTGAACTCAGGTCTTCCTGACTCCAGGCCTAGCACTGTATCCACTGAGTTGTCCTCCTCCTTTCTTCCATGTGCCTCCTGACAGAGTCAGAGAGAGACATAAGCCTCACTGCCATTTCTAGACCTGCTACCAATAATTGGGAACCTTTCCTCCTTTTCAAGCAACTCCCCACATACCCTTTATTCAATGAGTTCACCATCTCCATCTGCTCTGTCCTTCTTTTCCTCCCTTCAAAATCTTGACTCTGTACTTAATGAGACTGACTATATACTGTCTTCTCACTTTAATCCCTAACATCACTACTAAAAACCTTGTCAAGTCCCAAACCTGGGTTATCCTTAACATTTATCTTTTCTATTTCTCACACACTGCACTGCTCAGTGCTGCAGAAGTCGTAGAATAGGTCAAAAGGGCCTACAATAAATCTGGATTTCCCCTACTACAAAGTACTCTTTTATTTCTTCCCTGATTCTTAAACCGTACTGCCCATGTGGATGTTCTACTTCTCTCTTTCTCTCAGGCCCCTTGAAATGTCCCTCCCTAAGAGGCAGAATGAATTCCAGGGCATGGAGTCCCAGAGACCCTGGGGCATCTTGCCTCAGACACAGCGTGACTCTGCACCTGAACTCTCTGTATCTTGGTTCCTTTATCAGTAAAGGGACAGGGTTAGGTTCACAATGACCTCGAAGGTCCCTTCTAATTCTCAAGCTATGACATTGAGATCTTGCCTCCCACTCTGAAGAAACTCAAGGCCACCTTCTCCTCCTTTACCTCAAAATCCTCTTACATCATCCCCCATTTGTTCCTTCTTTACTTTTGTCTCTATGGCTCTTTTTGCCACAGCAAATTCCTTTGCTTGTGCCTTTAGTGACCTCTCCCATCTCTTCCAGGAACTTTCTTCCTAATTATGCTCTCTCATTTTCAATCTTTTTGTTCTGGAATTCTTTCCCCACAGTCTACAAATATTTGTCTTTCCCATTCTTAAAATCTTAACTTGATTTTGCCATCACCTCTAGCTATTTTTTCTTCCCCTGCTTTTAGCCATAAACTTTTTATTTCCATTTCTACACCTTTCACATTCTCAACCCTTTATAATCAGGCTAAAATGCTCTCAGGGTTACCATCTATTTTCTTCATTACTAAATCCCACAGCTCTTTCTTGGTACTCATCCTCCCTAATCTCTTGGCACCTGATCACTATTACTGAACACTTCTGTGTCTTTCATGTAATCTTTTCCTGATTCTCCTCCTACTCTCTGACTGGTATGTCTCAAGAGTATTCTGCTGAGCCATCATCTCTTGCATCCCAACCTGCTTCCGCCTCTTTCTTGGATCTCTTTTCTCACATCTGTGATCCCAAAAGCTCAATCACTATCTTTATGCAGATGACATCTGAATTGAAGTACACAAATAAGCCTATTCTTCCTCCTGAACTCATTTTACATCAGTTGGCACCAATAACACCTCAGTCACTGTGTCCAAAACAGAGCTAAAACTAGGAATTTCTACACGAGGTACAAGGCAGTTATATAAAGGTCCCATGAGAGTAACCATAGAGACTCTTTGTCATCCACACTAGACATGGTGTGGACATCTACCAAATGCAAATCACATAGCAGCTTTTTAAATCTGCTTATATTCACTAAGGGATAGAGATCACCTATTAGAGGGACCCTTCAATGAAGGGGTGAGGAGGGACACCTCCCCACGCTCTCCTCTTCTCTCTACCACCACCCCAATACTGGAATCCATTTTCCCTCTCAGTTGATGGTGAGGCCTGATGAGTAAGAAGGATCAGAGATACGTAGTTATGTTCATGGAAAGGGGACAGAAAGGAATACATTGTTGTGGATGCACATTTTGTCATTCTAAAGCTGCCCATCTCCTTTTCCTTTCTTGAGAGATCTGCAATTGGGAGAAATGCGATAAATCAAGAAGCAGAATGAGGAGGGAACTTTATAGAAACAGTAATGAAATGCTTATCACAGGCTCCCTCATGCCCCATCACTGTAAGATGCTGAGGGCACTACTATTCAGTTGGAAAGGGGAGAGAAGGTCACCCACACATGGCTCCCAGATTCTGCTTAGGTGGATTATGACCAGGCTGTTGGAGCCACAGCAGGATGTCAAAAAGATAAAAATGTCTTGCATCAATTTCCCCAGAGGTTGATAGAGAAGTAAAGTCTCAAGGTAGTGCTGGCATGCAGCAAGTGAACCATGCCTGCCAGAGTAAGCTGGTACCTTCGAGTTCCTTAGAATCTGGAGAAAAGTTTCAATTGCTCTTGCCCTGCTTAGGCTATGGCTCTGAAAATGAGAATCACTATTTCCTCCCCCTTGACTTGCTCCTCTACAATTTCCTTATTCCTATAGAGGAAACCAGTCTCTTTTTAGTTACCCCTGTTCACAATCCTCAAAATCATTCCAGATTCTTTAATCTCTTATGTAGAGGGTCACAGACAGTGGGGAAACTCCGGGTGAGGTATAAGAGATGAGGTATAAGGCCCTTCAGCCCAGAGGGAACCTGCTGACAAAGTCTGTTTCGGCTCCCCGTCTCCCCTAAAGGCTCTCAGCCTTCCTGAGAAGTCAGTAGGCAGTGACAACCTGTGTTGAGATTGAAGCAGAGTGATAGCAGGTGGAAGAGGGATACCAGGTGGCAATCCACACACAATAAAAAGTTGTTCATGTGGTCGTGCACAGTGTTGTTTTTGTTACATTATATAAAGGGGAAAGTCCTTGAAATAAACGGACTCCATTTTCCCACCATCCTCAGGAGTCCTGCCTCATCACTTCTCCACTAGGAAGGTCTATTTTAATCACCCCGGCATAGGGGCTCTAGAAAGCAACGGTATGTTTTGTCACCCCAGGGGGTGGGCTCTAGAAAGCAGAATACAACACTCTTCTAACCTCCGTACTCAAATTAATAGCAAACTTTTGCAATCCTCTTGATTATACTTCCAAAATAACTTGCATTTATTCCCTTCTCTTTGTTTACAAGCCTGGCCCTCATTCCCTCCTGCCTGGACTATTAGAATAGACCCCTAAATACATCTTTCTGCATCTAGGCTCTCTGCTCTCCAAATCTTTGTTCATAGAGTTGCCAAAAATAATCTTAAAACATAAGTAAGGGAGGTGGAGCCAAAGATGGCAGACTAAAGGCAGAAACTTGCCCAATCTCTCCCTCAAACTGCTCCAAATTCCTTTAAATAATGACTGAAGAAATTTTAAAGCATCAGAACACCCAAAAAGAAGTATAGCATTTTCCAGCTGAAGACAACTTTAGGTCAGTAGAAAAGGTCTGTGATACCAGGGGTGGGAGTCTAGGGAGCAGTCCTGGAGCAGGCTGTGGCAGTGCAGCCCTGGTCCCAGCTCTAGCCCTGGCAGCACCTCTGAATCTGAATTAATGGCGATGCAAGTGCTTTCTGGACCTCTCGGCAGGGGAAACCAGGGAAGACTTGGAAGGCCAGCAGAGAGGGGGAGGAAGTGGTCAGTAACATGAGGTGGGAATCATGTCCCAGATCTTTGCTTTAGCACACTAGGTCTTACAGCTACAGTGGGCAAGGGCTCTCCTACCAACTCTAGAGTGCAAGCATGCTTGTGGTCAGGTCCCTAGAAGGATCTCTGAAAACAGCTGCACAGAACTCCTGAAGTTTGGAATAGTGAACCCTCCCCTCTGGAAACAGAACCCTACTTTAACAGAGTTAAAGCAGAGTAATAGGCTAGGAAAATGAGTAGACAACAGAAAAAGCTTCCGACTACAGAAAAAGTTTCCGACTACAGAAAAAGTTTCCGACCACAGAAAGTAACTGGTCACAAAGAAAATCAAAACACATTCAGAAGATAACAAAGAAAAAGCTCCTACACCTAAAGTCTCCAAGAAAAATAAAAATAAAATGGCTCAGGACATGAAAGAGCTCAAAAGGGATTTTGAAAAATCAAGTAAGAGAGACAAAAAATAAGGCAAAGAATTGAGAGTGGTGGGAAAGGAAATGATGATATTTTAGAAAGCAATGGAGTTAGGACTAAGAATCACTTACCCAGAAAAATTGAGTATAATCCTACAGAGAAGGTGGTCATTCAATGAAATAGAGCATTTTCAAGCATTCATGATGAAAAGACTAGAGCTAAATGGAAAATCTGGTTTTCAAATACAGGACTCTGGAGAATCATAAGGTTTATGGTTTACATTCCTATATGGGAAGATGATACTTGTAACTCATTAAAATTTTCTCATTATTATGACATTTAAAAGGAATATAGAGAGAGATATAGATATAGATAGACAGAGAGCATAGGTGTGACTTGAATATGAAGGAATAATAGCTTTAAAAATTATAAAATTAAGGGATGAGAGAGAACTGTATTGAGAGAAAGGAAAAGAGAGAAGTTGAATGGGTGCAAATTATCTAATCATAAAAAAAGAAAGAAGAAAAATCTTTTATAGTGGAGGGGAGGGAGGGAAGGAAAGTGTGAGTGAGTGAACCTTACTCTCATCAGAACTAGATAAGGAAATAAATTACATACCCAATATGGGTATAGAAATCTATCTTATTCTGCAGGAAAATAGGATGGAAATGGGATATGGAAAAGGGGGATGATAAAAGAAAGGACATATTGGGGGAGGAAGTAGTCAGTAACAAACCACTTTTGAAGAAGGGCAGGGTATTTTGAAGCAAGTTTCTCTGATAAGGCCTCATTTCTCAAACAGAGGAAACTGAGTCAAATTTATAAAGAAAAAGAGTCATTCACCAATGGATAAATAATGAAAAGATATGATCTATACCTCAAAGACTAAAAATTCATACATATCCTTTGATCTAAAAATACCACTCCAGGCATGAATATCAAAAGAGATTTTTTAAAAGGAAAATGACCTATATATACAAAAAATATTCATAGTAGCTCTCTTCTTAGGGCAAAAAAAAATTGGAAATTGAGGGGATGCCCATCTATAGGAGAATAGTTCAATAAAGTATGTGTTTGTGATAGAATATTATTGTTCTATGGGAAATGATGAGCAGGATGCTCTCAGGAAAAAAAACAAACACCTGGAAAGTCCTCCATGAATTCAAGCAAAGTGAAATGTACTGTATACAAAGTAATAGCCATGTTCTAGGATGAGCAGCTATAAATGACTTTGCAATTCTTAGCAGAACAATGATCCATGACTACTCTGAAGGACTTATGATGAAAAATCCTATCCACACCCAGAGAAGGAACTGTGTCTGAATACAGAAGGAGACATTCTCTTTCTCTCTCTCTCTTTTTTAACTTAATTTTTCCTGAAGGTTTTTAATTTTATCAGGATAGATTTTTTTTTTCCCCCACAACTTGACTTTCATGGAAATGTTTTACATAACTTCACATGTGATTTCTTAACTAAGGAAGGAAAGAAGGAAGGGAGAGGGAGGGAGACAGAGAGGGAGGGAGGAAAAAACCCACATGAGTACGACTGACCTGATGAAAAAACTTGGAGTTTTCTGTTGCCTCTAAGAAAAATACAAACAACCTGGCATTTAAAGTCCTTCAAAATCTGGCTTCAGGTAACCTCTCCAGACTTATTTCAAATTACTCCCCTTTCATGCACTGTATGATGTAGCCAAATTGGACCACAGAACTGCCTTCTGTCTCCATGGCTTTGCCCAGGTTTTCCCTATGCTTGAAATATGCTCACCCACGTCAACATCTTCAGAGCTCTCACCTTAGATACCACTTCCTATTAGATACTAAAAAAAACTTCATCAAATTATCTTGCTGCATCAAATTCACTTTTTATCTGTGACACTTTCCTAAGCTAGTATCCTAAATTAAGAAAATGAAATGGTTTGGCTTAACATAACTTGTTTTTAAGGACACCAGGATAATGTCCAGTTATCAACACTTCCTTTTAGCATTTAGTAAGCACTCACTAAGAGCCAAGTTCTAAGGTGAACCCTGTGGTAAGCCCTGGGACTACCAAGAAATAGGGGGGAGGGAGAGTCCCCAAACTCAAACCTAAACAAAATCCACTGCAAACAATCACTCTCAAAGAAGCCTACAGTTTATTAATAGGGGAGACAATAAGAAGTAACTACATTCAAACAAGATACAAATATTAACCTCACCCTGTTTACATGCCTTCAATCACCCATAATTTCCTGCATGCTTTATAATTTCTATTACCATTACTTATGATAACAAACAGGAAATCTACTGTTTATTTGATTCTGGACTACATCACCAACCTCCCATTTGGCCTCCCCAATTCAAGTCTTCACCCACTTCAATCAAGACAGCTTGGTGGCACAGTGAGTAGAATCTTGGACACAGAGTCATCAAGAAGTGAACTCAAAACTTGCCTTATATACTTGGACAAGCTATTTAATCTTTCTTAGTCTTAGTTTCCTCATCTGTATAATGGGGGCAGTTCTGTAGTTTATCACAAAGCTTCCCAGACTTTTGACTTCAGAATGTTGTTTTTAGTTTATCACTCACAATTGACAATTATGAGAGATTTTTGCCCTTTAACTCATCTTCTGAATGTTTCTGTTAATGTTAGAGCATGGGAAATGTTTTTAATGTTTTAAAAGAAATTAAAACATTTGTTTAAAAAGAAAAATAATAACAGTGTTAATAGTACCTACTTCATAAGGTGAAGACCATATAAAGTAACATACAAACTGATGTACAAACCTTAAACTGCTATGCAAATGATATTATTATTATCTCAGTTGACTAGAACAGAGAGGTCAAAGGTTAAGGGGTTGAGGTCTTAAATCACATAGCCATAATTCTAGAAGCAGGGCTCCATTACACAACCCTCTCTCAGATTTTTGGGGGGAGGTGATGATGGTGGTGGAGTATTTGTACTGGATTTAACTTAAGGAAAAAAGAGACAAGTCTCCAGTACTTACAACATGAAATATCCAGTGGAGTTTTCGCAATCAAAATAACCTTTTAGAAATAGAGAAATAGTAAAAAATAAAAAGTAAAAATAATATTAAGCAAAAAATAATTCTCATAGAGTAAAAAGAATTACAAGGTCTAACAAAGGTTTTTGCATAAATTTAAAAGGGTAAATGTTAACATGAATCCTGGGATATGAAGGAAGCTGTTTTTCCCAGGAAAAGAACAACATTTACTAATGTTTTGGTTGATAAGCCAAATCCTCATACCAAAAAGTTATATGCAGAAGACTTAAAACTAAGGCTCAGGCTTTTTCATTATCCACTCAACCAAGAAGGGAAGAAGACAGAGGCCGAAGTCATACAGTAGGAGGTTCAACTGATTTCCAGTTGGAGTCACCTGTAAACCTAAAGTAAATAGATGGCCTTATGCAATAATTAACATTTTTTAAATGAAAATAATTTTTAAAAAAAATCTAAAAATTTTTATTTTTAAGAGAGAAAGAAGTATTAAGACCAATGGAAATATTTTATTTTGAGTTAAAGCCTGGTCTTGTCTTTATCTTTCTTACTTCCTCTGTGCCTATTGATGGAACACAAATAGACAGTATTGTCTCTGAATAAATATTAATGATCTTTATGAGTGGGTTTTTTTGTTCTCTGCCTCCAATTATTCCTGTTTTTCAGCCACCTTTTTTAATATTCTTTTTCTTGTCCATTTAACTCACAAGAACATGGAAAATAAATGTATGTTATATTTACTGAAAACCATTTTGTGTTCTTAGTTCTTAATTAGAATGCATATAATTTTGACATAAATCTATTTTTAAATCCTCACTAAATTAAATTACCTTTTATTTGTGTGAATCTGCCCTATGGTACAGAAAGAGATGGTTTTTTTCTATTAATGTTCACTTTCTCTAAATAGTTATAGACATGTCATTTTTTTCTACTCTGTCAAGAACATATACACACACATACACAGACACACACCATTCAAAATACAACCTAAAGAAGTGTCCAAATGGTTATCTTAAGCATGTATTTTCATTAATTACAAATGATCAGGCATGCCACCAGAAGGAAGATAGATTTCTGAGCAGTGGCTTTTGATAGCAACTGCCATTTGGTCCCAGAAACTTCAGTTAGGACAAAATTCACCATAGATATGTAAATATTGAAATTGTCTTGGATTACTGTATTGCTGAGAAGAGCCAAGTCTATCACAGTTGTTCATTGTACAATGTTGCTGTGTACAATGATCTGGTTCTGTCCACTTCACTCTGCAACAGTTCATCTAAGTCTTTCCTGGTTTTTCTGAAACCCACCTGCTCATCATTTCTTAGAGAACAGTAGTATTCTATTACATTCACACATCACAACTTGTTCAATCCTTCCCCAAATGATAAGCTTCTCTACAATTTTTTAATTCTTCGTCACCATAAAAAGAGTTGCTATAAACATTACTGACATACTATGAGTTTGTCAAAACAGTGGATTACTATAGTCATTTACTATTGTGACTTCTATACTTAACCTATTTCACCAATCCACCATTTTATTTCTTTGCCAGTACCAAATAAGTTTTAATGACTGTCACTTTGTGATACAGTTTTATATCTGGTACAGCTAGACCACCTTCCTTTGCATTTTTCTCATTAATTCCCTTTATATTGTTGAACTTTTATTCTTCCAGATGGATTTTTATTATTTTTTCTAGTTCTATAAAATAAATTTGTGTGTCATAAAAGGAATTTGGTAGAACTCCTCCTTCACCTATTTTTCCAAATAGTTGATATAGTATTGGAATTAATTGTTCCTTAAATGCTTGCTAGAATTCATTTGTAAATCCATCTGGTCTTGGAGATTTTTTTTCTTAGAGAGTTCACTGACAGTTTTTTTTTCCTAAAAAGGATTTAAATACTTTATTTCCTCTTCTGTTATTCTGGGCAATTTATATTTGTTTAAATATTTATCCCCAGTTAGATGGTCAGATTTATTAGAATATATTTGGGCAAAATAGCTCCTAATTATGCTTTAATTTTTCTCTTCACTGTGATGAATTCACCCTTTTCATTTTTTTTTAAGTTAACTAAAGATTTTTTTGTTTCCTCTCCCCATAAATTAGCTCTTAATTTTATTTATTAGTTCAATAGTTTTCTTACTTTCAATTTTATTTGATTTTCAGAATTTCTAATTTGTTATTTAATTAGGAATTTTAAATTTTGTTCTTAGCTTTTTAAATTGCATGATCCATGAATTGGGCATGCAACTTAAAAAGCTAAGAACAAAATTTAAAATATAGTTATCAACATTCATCTTGCAAAACCTTGTGTTTCAAATTTTTCTCCCTCTTTCCTTCCCCCACCAAAGACAGCAAATAATCTGATATATACTAAATATGTGGTACATATATGTTTAGTATAGACATAACTTTATTGTCTATGGTACCTTTTAGCAAGATATAATTTCTGCCTTATCTTTTTAAATTAGATCTATTTTTGCTTGTGCTTTGTTTGAGATCAGGACTGCTATCCCTGTTTTGTTTTGTTTTTTTAAACTTCAACTCAAGCATAATATATTTTGCTCCAGCCTTTTACCTTCACTCTAAGTGCATCTCTCTGCTTCAAACGTAGTTCCTGTAAAGGATATGTTGTAGGATTTTGGTTTTTAACTCACTGCTATCCACTTTAGTTTTATGGGAGTGTTCATTCCATTCACATTCACAGTCATGATTACAACTGTGTACTTCCCTCCATTCTATTTTTCTCCATTTAGACTTTTCTTTCTCCTTTCATTGAATTCCTTTGTATTTTCTCTCTGATCCCCACCTTTCTCAATCTGCCCTCCTTTCTATCAGATTCTTTCTCCTAACTTCTTTCCACTACTACTTTTCCCCTCCCCTCTATGAACTCCCCTTTTTCTTTTCTCTTTCCCCTCTTACTTCCCTACAGGGGAAGATAAATTTCTTTACAGAACTCAATGTGTTTGTTATTCCCTTTTGAGCCAAATCCAATGAGAGTAAGATTGAAACAATGCCCACTTCCTCCTTTTTTCTCCTTTATTGTAAGAAATCTTCTGTGCCTCTTTATGTGATATAATTTACCCTACTCTGTCTCCTTTCTTCCTTTTCTCCTAATAAAATCTTTTTTTTTCCACCTCTTAATTTCTTTTTCATATCATCACATCAAAGTCAATTTATACCCACGCCATCTATGTATACTCCTTCTAACTGTCCTGAGTTAGTTATAAATAACATCTGCCCATGTAATGATATAAATAATTTAATCTTATTGAATAAAATGATATTTTTCTTTCTTGTTTACCTTTTTATTTGAAGACTGAATTTTCTGTTCAGCTCAGGTATTTTATAATTAGAAAAGTTTTAAAGTCTCCTATTTCACTGAATATCCATCTTTTCTCCTGAAAGATTATGCTCAATTTTGCTGGGAAGTTGATTCTTGGTTGTAATCCAAGTTCCTTTGCCTTCCAGAACATTATATTCTAAGCTCTCTGATCTTCAATGTAAAAGCTAAGTTATCTGTGAAACTATCTGTGGCTCCCTGATATTTGAATTGTTTCTTTCTGTGACTGCTTGCAGTATTTTCTCCTTGATCTAATTCTGGAATTTGGTTACAATATTCCTTGAAGTTTGTATTTTGGCATTTCTTTGAGTGGGTAATCAGTGGAATCTTTCTCTTTTTTTGTTTAATGGGGTTAAGTGATTTGTGTCAGGTGTCTGAGGGCACATTTGAACTCAGATCCTCCTGACTAGGGCTGGTGCTCTCTATCCACTAAGCCATCTAGTTGTCCCTGTGAATTCTTTCAATGATTATTTTATCTTGTAGTTCTAGTAAATCAGGACAGTTTTTTTTTTCCTTAAAATTTCTTAAAAGATGCTGTCTAGACAAACAGACCTAACTCAGTTTCAATTGATAAATGATGGACAGAAGCAGCTACACCCAAAGAAAGAACACTGGGAAATGAATGTGAACTATTTGCATTTTTGTTTTTCTTCCCGGGTTATTTTTACCTTCTGAATCCATTTCTCCCTGTGCAACAAGAGAACTATTCGGTTCTGTAAACATATATTGTACCTAGGATATACTGCAACATATCTAACATCTAGGGGAGGGGGTGGAGGGAGGGAGGGGAAAAATCAGAACAGAAGCGAGTGCAAGGGATAATGTTGTTAAAAAAAAATTACCCTGGCATGGATTCTGTCAATATAAAGTTATTATAAAATAAAAAAATAAAAAGATGCTGTCTAGGATCTTTTTTTGATTGTGGCTTTCACGTATTCCAATAATTCTTAAATTATCTCTCCTAGAACTATTTTCCAGGTCAGTTGTTTTTCCAAAGTGGTATTTTTCATTTTATTCTTTTTTTAAATCTTTTTTGTTTTCGGGGGGATTGGGAGGGGGGGCAAGATGCTGGTAATGGAAGGGAGTAAAGCAATAGTGGTTAATTGACTTGAGCAGGGTTATACAGCTAGAAAATGTCAAGTATCTGAGGCCAAATTTGAACTAAGATCCTTCTTACTCCAGGGCTGATGCTTTATCCATTAGTGCCACCTAGCCACCCCGTCTGACTGATTTTTGCGGTCTCATGAAATTATTAGCTTCCACTTGCCCAATTCTAATTTCTAAGAAATTATTAAAAAAAAAAAAAAAAGAAAAGAAAAGAAATTATTTTCATCAGTTGTACTCCCCTTTTCATTTGGTCAATTCTATTTTTAAAGAAGATAGATTTTTAATGACTTTTTCCCCCTTCTAGTTGACCAATTCTATTTTTTAAGGAATTATTTTCTTCACTTTTCATGCTTCCTTTTTTTAAGCTGATAACTTTTTTCATAATTCTTCTACAACTCATTTTCTAAATTTTTTCTACTTTTCTACCTTGATTTTTAATAACCTTTTTGAGCTCTTCCAAGAGAACTTTTCTGGGCTTAAGATCAATTTATATTCCCTTTTGAGGCTTTAGATGTAGGCATTTTGACAGTATTGTCCTCTTCGAATGTTTTAATCTTCTCTGCTGCCAACACAATAGCTTTCTATGTTCAGAGCTCTTTTTGGTGTTTTGATCATTTTACAGATAAGTTTTGCTCCTAGGGCCCAGGAGGCACTGTCTCAAGCTTCTTGTGCTGAGCCCAGGGGCCTAGGGTCACTGGCTTTCTACTTGAGGCCTTGGGCTTGTGGCTAACCCACAGTACTGGTTAGGCTGGCCTGTTTAGACCTGTTGGGCTTCTGTGCTGGGGCTGGAGGTCTTACAACCAACCTACTTTGCAACCAGCCTGCTGAACCGAGACTAAGGGGCTTCAATGGCTGATCTGTACTGTGATTAAGAACCTTCCCCTGGTTTTCCCAGACATTTCAGCATTGAACTGCACTCCCCTTTTACCAAAGTGAGACAGACTTTTCCTAAAATCTTAGACTGTAAAATTGTTTCACTTTATCTTTTTTTGTGTGTGTTCTGTTGCTTTAGATTCCATTTAAAGGCTTGATTTAATGTTGTTTCTCAGAAAAACTGAAGAGAACTTGGGCAACTTTCTTGCTTCTCTCCATCATCTTGGCTCTGTCTCCCCCCTCTCCACTTTCTTGGAGATATAATCAACTCTTGGGAATATAATCAATTATTATCTCTATGCAGATGACTTCCAAACATAGACATCATTTCTCTCCTGAGCTCCAAATTTCTACTCGATATCTTTATTTCATTGTCCCACAGGCATCTCAAAACCCGAATGGTGCCATGTCTGATCATTTAAGCATCCCTCAATCCATTACATCTCTACTCACACCACAATTACCCTGACCACGCCTTCATTATTTCTCACTTGATACCGCCCCCTCCCCAATCTATTCTCTCATACAATTGCCAAATTGATTTTTCTACTACTCAGTTCTGAACATGTCACTTTTGGGTAAAAAGCTGCAGTGTCTCCCTATTACTTTTATAATAAAATGAAAACCTTTCTGTTTGTCACTAGAAGTCCTCCTTTACAATCTGGTTTCAGATGGATTTTGAATTAATGTTTTTTACACATTTCATACTCCAGCAAACTGGATTATTTGCTGACAGTGAACATGATATATGTCATTCCTTGCCTTCAACCAGTGGCACAGATTACCTTCTATTAGTAAAATGTTCTCCTTTTTTCATCTCTGTCTCTGAGAACTAACTCTCCGTTCCCTTCAAATCTCAGCTTAAGAACTAGATTTTCCAAGAGGTCTTTTCTGCTTCCCCCAATTGTCAGTGCTCCAATTACTTTTGTTTGTATCCTTAACAACTAGCACAGTAACTTTACGTAGAGAGAATATTGAAAAATGCTATCTTGCTAAATGAAAAACAGGGTTAGAATAAGCATTATGGAACCTCCTACCAGAAGAGAAATTTTAAAGAAATATGACATCCTATGAAACACTGTCCCTTATTTGGTATTAATCCAGAAAGCTGGAAATCATGATGTTGGTTGAGCAAGCCTTCCAGGAAATTCAGGAATGGAACAGCTGTTAACTCAACTGGAATATTACCAAGTTTTCCCAACCTATTCAACATGTTCAATGAAGCAGCAGCTGCCACACTACTGCCTAGAAATCAATGGCTTAGCAAACATATCCTATGTTCTAGTTCTAAAGAGAAAAGCTCAAATTCCCCCATGAACCTATGCCTTGATTCTTCAATGCTGTAAGTTGTAGTTGCAGCAAATAGTAGAGATCCTACTGCCATAGCAGAGAAATCAACAGTTAAAATATAATTTTTACTTCCCTTTTGCCTCTTCCAATACTGTCATGTTATGTGTAGACAAGGCTAGGAAGATTATGGCAGTGCTCTAATATAAAGCCTAAAAGGTTGACTGATTAAAAAACATCTAATCTGGTATCCCCTTATTAATTCTCAAAATCTTAAAAAAGTAAAAGCACTTAAGAGCAATTCATTTATCAATTAGACATTTTTGCTAAATATGTCACTTATATAGTTGTTCTATATACGTTATATATAAAATACCATTTATGGCTATACTTGGATACAGTCAAAAGTTTGCTATTTTAGCCAAAGACAATAATAGTAAATTCTGCTCTGAGGCCAGAGGATGTCCTGGTTTTTCATGCCAGGAAACTGTTATCAAACTTCCCCATTCAAGTGGCTCAAATTCAGTTAAGATAGGAGCATGAATACCAAGTCTTCTAATTTCTCCAAGCTTATGCCTTACAGATTTTTTAAAATGGTACTTGGGCAGTTTACCACCATGTTAAAATTGAATTATATGCAAAAAGAAATCCCAAGCTTTACTTGGTAGGGGGAAAAATTTTATGATATAAGTTTAGTGTTTCATACAACCTCCTTTTCCATTTTTCCATTGAAATATTCATGGGTATTTCTTTATTAAGTTAAAAATAAAAAGAAAATTTAAAATAAAAATATGAGGCTTTGTTACATAGTCTTAGATTCCAATGACAAACAGAATTTCTAGAGATTTTCAGCAATTGCTACTTCTGTCTCCTCTATGAACAGCAGTCTATTTATGCCAAATGAGAACCAATCCTCAAATTAGTGAACAGCACTGCTGAACTATGAAAACTCACCCAGCCTTGGGCAAGTTTACAACTCCAAGACAATGTGACAATAGAGACCTACAAAATTAGCCTGTTCAAGGTAACAGGCAATGATAGAGTCAGAGGGCCTAAGTAACATCACACCCTGTTGGCTCATATGACTTAGAGCATATCATTTAAACGCTCTGGACCTTAGTTGCCTCATTTCTAATCAGAAGGAGGGTCCTTCCAGCTCTAGATTTATAATCCAAAATTCTAAATCATTTGTGCAAAAATCACCCACATCTTATCCAAACTACTTTTTCAGAAAATATAAGAAAACACAGAGAGCTAGACTGAATCTAAGATGTGAGACTAGTCCCTCCCCCCACCCTTAATCTGAATGCTTAGTTCTTAATAACAGACTCTTCCTCTCCTGCCTCCTTATAGCCCCAAGAGGAGCCTGGGCTCTCAAGGCTAAGCTGCTCCAGACTCAGTCTCAGTACAAAGAAGTTCTTCACTCTGTAACTGGTCACAACTTAGGAAACAAACAAACAAAATCTTTCAATAAAAAAAAGTCAAGTATAACAAAGGACACTGACTTACTTCTGTAGTATCATCTCCACGTCATTTTCTAGTCATTTCCAAACTGAGCCAGTTATATTCTAACCATCTTCCTAAATACCCTCTCTACTGGAACCTGGACTTTCCCTCTGGGACGCTGGGCTCTTGACAAGGATTGTTTTGCTTGCTTTTATTTGTCCCACCCCCACCCTAGTCCTTAGTGCAGTGTCTTTCATTCATTCCTGAACAAATGACATCTTTACATCACCACTCATGAAATAGTAACTACAAGATCACATAACTCAGTTATTCACAGGTAAATTATTTGCTTTCTTTAATAATACTTCTTCCAGCCAAACTGCACTCTTTCTCATCAGAGTTCAAATTTCTTGGTAGTATCAGAATTACTAGGTTTATTTGTAACTGAGTTTATTTAACACACACTTACAATCTTTTAGTGACATTACTAGAACAATCTGAGACAAACAGCTATGCTGATCTGATCTGCAATTAATTATCCACCAAGTGTTGGCTGAACTGTCTGTATTTTTCCTGTTCAGGTCAGCTTTCAACCAGTGAATTCAGAGAGTGAGTCAATCTCAAGACAATCCTTGCTCTTAAGAATGTTACAATCAATTAGAATTGGGGGGAGGAGAAGAAAATATAAAAACATTAATATAACTTATATTGATGAATAAATAGAAGAGGTCCAGAGTGACATGAGATTCAATATAAGAAAGATGGTTACAGGAGGGAAAATGAGGCAAGTATTTGAGAAAGTGGAATCTAACCTAGTTCTCAAAGGAAGGCAAATATTTTAACAAGAGTGAGAAATCTTTTCCTGAAAAGGGGGAGAAATATTCCCAAGACCATCTTAGAGCTAGAAGAGCTTCTATATGAGAACAGAGATGAGAAACTGAGATACATGTAAACTAAACAACTTGCCCAAGAAAACAGGTTAAAATAAGTGGCAAAATGATGATTCTCTTTTCAGGGCATATGCCTTCTGCATAAAGTTAAAATAGTGAAGGATAATACTGCAGAACCCCATGTAATTCTGTTTGGCTGAATCACAGAATGCATAAAGAAAATCAAAATGCAATCAGACTGGAAAGGTAGCCTTGGAGTCAGATTGTTGATGGCTCTTGAATGACAGGCTAATTCTAGGTCAGTAAGAAATAGAGAACCACTGAAGGGCTTTGAGTAGAGAAACAACAATGTTAGACTTATAGCAGAAAGCAGGAACCAAGAGAAGGGACTGGAAGAAGAGAAAGAGAAGAGGCAGAAATACTCATTAACAGCAATTTAAAGCAAGAGGCAATGAAAGCTATGATTGCAAAGGAATGTTACTAATAAAAATGACAAAGGGACAATTTCAGAGGAAACTAGAGAGACCTTTGTGAATTGATAGAGCAAAGTCAGTAGACCTACAAGAACAACTTACATAATGATAGCATTATAGTGAAAAACAGCTTTGAAAAGTTTTAGAACTGTGAACAATATAATAATAAACCACAAATCCAATGAAGTGGAGAGCAGAAGGAATAGATTAATTTAAAAAATGCTTATTAATTAAAAAGCAAAAATAAACTTTTTTAAATTGGGTAATAAGGACTTCAACTGGATCAGTGAGTATAAAAAAGAGGGGTATTTCAGAGGCAGAATATATCAACTGATTAAATAGCAGAGGAGGGCAACAAGAGTTTAGAACTGAAAAAGACAAATTTTAAGCTTGAATTAACTAGACTAGTAGAACCAACAGACATAGGAAAGGTAGGAAGACTAAGTTTTTTGGAGGGAAGGGGAGAGGAGGAGGGAAGACAAAGTAGTAGAGATGAGTTTGATTTTAGAGATACTGAGTTTGAGGCTATGACAGGGCATTTAGGTTGAAAGCTACAAGAAGCAATTAGAAATACAGTACTGAAAATTTATATTATATATGTATATATGTATGTGTGTGTATGTGAAACAAAAGATGAAGAGTTGCACAAAAGTCCTCCACTAATTCTAATTTCTAACTGCCAAGAATTGGATAACAGGATGGAAGGAACTAACCTTCCAGAAGGCAGTCAATTCTATAACTCTTTTTGGGGTACAAATATTTTGTCTAGATTCTGAAATCATTATCAATTGTCTAAAGCTTGACCACATCTCTTCTCTAGATACTGTCTTGGCAATGTAAAGGAAAGATTACTTTTGTAATCAATTTAGAGAATAGTACCAGACACCTGGGAAGCAGACATACAGGACTGAGATAACCAATAATCAAATAGCTGGTCAAAAATATGCTTCACTTTTCTGAAGGTAAGCAAATCACACAAAGCCACTTTCTAATCTTTAAATCCTTCCTGATTTCTCTACTCACTCATTACATAAAATAAGCACTCTTTTCCAGTCATTTTCTCAGACTTCTAAGTGTTGCATGCTATGACTAGTAACAAGGAACCAGTTAGATTGACTCCTAACACTTTTTCTATCAAAATTACCTCATAACAATTAAACAGCTTCATACTGCCTATACCCTCATTGCTCAAAAGTCTTTACTTACACTAATCTATATTTCTTGTGAAACAATTTTGAAATCTTTTGCTGACCTAAGAAGAATGGAGGGAGGGAAGGAGAGGAAGAGAAACAGCTGTTCCATAAGGGCCATACCAAAACTCCTTCATATGCTTAGACAGTTCATCTTTTATTGAACTTCAATGAAATCCTTGTTCATATTCATACTAGCAAAGGAAGAAAGACAAATTCAAATGTCAACATATTACATCTGAAGTGACAATTATGCAAGGCACAATACCTTGCTCTTCTACTTTGGTCTAAACCCTCTGTCAGTGGAGGAGGGACAAAAGAGAAGTGGCTTACACATCAGAGACTTTCAGATAAGCAAAAATACAATGTCAGGTCGCATTTAGAGCTTAGTAGGCTAATTCACCCTAGTAAGAACAGACCGGAAAATTAACACAAACTCCTTAAGGAAATTATCAGTTAGTAAAGCACAAGAAGAGTGATTATACTGCTAGTACATCCTACCCCCCTTTTAAAATATCTTTTGACTTTATATAAATAACGCTGTATAATTGTAACTGACTGTTTATGTGTTTGTCACTTGGATATAGTAACAGAAGCCCAAACATGTTGATAAGTACTACATTTCTGTTGTCTCCTTCACACATTAATTAGCAATGAAGGGCCAGTTAAGTCAAAGAAAAAAGACAGTTTCTCCAAGGATAAGGGTAATATAAAGAGAAAGTCAATGAGGAGGCTATAATTCCAGCAGAAGCAAGAAAAAGCTGGAGGTGGGTACCAGAGAGTAAAGAGATCCTATTTTTGGAACATAGAACTGCCAAACAATGCTGTCTCAACCCAGGATCCTCATGAGATAAAGACATAAGTGCTTCCTGTTGCCAACTAACTGATCCACAGTTAAATAGAATCTAGATTTTCTTCTTTAAGTATTGACGTCCATAACACTGTGTACTGATTCAAAGGGAAAAGTAGTTTTCATAACAGTTTGGAACATACAGGAAGAACATATTAGTAAAAAAAAAAAGATTAAAGGGGAAGGAGGGAAGATGTTGTGCCCGGAGAGACAGAGAAATAAGTTATTTCTCACTAGTTCAGCAACAATTCACAAATTTCACTTGAGAGGTAAAAGGATAATTCCTCTATTTGAAGATATTAAATTTAAGTGACGATATGTCCTTCACCTTTTAAAAAACAATGACAAATGGAGATCTAAAAGGGTAAGCAAAGGGACTTTTAGGTTTGCAAAAAAAAAAAAAATCCTTAGAAGCCCTAGAAGCATGGACTAGAAAAAAAGACTGGCAAACAATTTCATTTTTTGTCAAAGTTGACTCTCTAGTTCTATGGGTGTTGTGGCTTTAATTAAAACTGAAATTGACAAGATCTGCCTTCTTTCTACATCCATGGCCTCCTTTTTCCACTATGAGAAGAATAAATGAATGTTTGGCATGCTGCCTCTGAAATGTTACAGGCCCCTTTTCTGTAAGATGAATATCATATTTAATTGAATCAATATAAATAAAAATTTCAGGATAAGCACTGTTAAAGAAATCAAGAAGAAAGATTTTTACAATGAAAATTATATTTTAAAAACTTTCTACAAGGCATTTATTTCTTAAAATTTTCCTTAAGTCTCAATGAATCACTGAACTGATGTAATCAGACAACTGGATGTAAAAGATAGTCTAGATAAAAAAGATTGCTTAAAAAGGGGTGTGGTGAACAGAAAAATAAGCCCACAGAATGAAATGTTACTAAAATGTCAGAGATCAGTCATTAATTTAAAAAAAAATTTGTTCATTAGTTTGGAATCCTAAATATGAACAACATATTTCCATGTGAACAACAGAATAAAAAGGAAAAGGAAATGAAAGTGATAAAAAAAAATGCCATCCTTTTAATTTATAACTCACCTGGAAAAAAAATTTCAACATGCTTAGATTATATAACTAAAAACCAAATAGCTAAGATCAAGTTGAAGATACATGCACAACTCCCTAGATTCTGAAGGTTTGTTCCAAACTTCTCAAAGTTCCTCCTCTTAAAGCAGGGCTGGAAGTGATGAATGATTGTTCTGTCTGCCTGCTTTCATTGTTTTCCAACTTCTATACAGGATACAAAAGTCTGCTAATATTCCTCTTCCTCTTCACTCCTTCCATCCAAACGGTCACACGACTGGGGACTGATAGTGAGAACCAATGCATCTAGATACTGTCCAACATCTACTACCAACATCTACAAAGACTTCTTTCAAAGTCAATCCTCTTTTTCCCTGAAAAATTCTATTTTAGAGAGTACATATAGCCTCATTAGTTGTGGACTGTGGTTCAGTTATTTTTTTTTTTTTTAATGTTTGTTTGAATCTGTAAAAAAAAAAATAAACATACTTGGGACAGCTAGGTGGTACAGTATATAGAGCACCATCCCTTTAGTCAGAAGGATCTGAATTCAAATCTTGTCTCAGACACTTAATATTTCCTAGCTGTATAACTCTGGGCAAGTCACTTCACCCTAATTGAGGGCCAACTGCCTCAGCAAATAAATAAATAAACATACTTTTGTACATTCTGTTAAAATTCTTTCTTGCTTTTCTCATTGTCCACAGATAGTTAGCTCAGTTGGGTGGAGCTACTGAGACCAAAGTTTCAGGTTCACTCCCCATAGCAATTGGTTTATTCCCTATTACCAGTTAGTTACCTTCACTCCAGTCACAGGCTGCAACCCTAACTACTTAACCACCAAAAAAAAAAAAAAAAAAAAAAAAAAAATGCACTTCAATAGTTACAAGGGAACTGGATAAGAAGCTGGCAATAGCTTGGGGACAAATCCATCCTCCCTATTTTGGGGGAAAAAAAAACCTTCCTATTATGCTCCACTTAGCAGATTGATGGAAGTTATATCTCAATTGCAGTCTGGAACCAAAAAAAAAAAAAAAAAAAAATGCTTACGACGATATAAAAATGAAATAAAACAATACATATCTTTAAGGAGCTTACAATTTTTATTAGGAGGAATTCCTAAGAAATCCTGAAGCAGGGAAGTACTTTGGTCCTCCAATACCACATATGGACTGCTTGGGTTTCTCCTTTTATCAAAAGTATTGGTGTACACATTGTCTCTTACTAGATGATGAACTCTATGAGGGTTGGGACTGTCCTCTAATTGGAAGAGCTTTTGCAGGTGTTTGTTGCATTATATTCATAAATAGGGAGGACATCAATTAATAGAGTAGAAGAGTGAATTCAATTTTTAGAATTTCCTAGTTTCATCTAGGACAAGTCAGGCCAACTTTGTCTCATTTCTTTTTCTGAAAGATTTACTACATGGATAGAAGAAAAGGTCCTGACCTACCCACATAGCAGGAGACTGCTCAGCCAGAAATTCCCTATACCAATGAAATCACTAGCTCAATCCCAATCCCTTGGTTACTAGCCTTGCAGGGCAGGAGAATCATGTAGACATAACAGTGTGCCTCCAAAAGTCTTACTGAGTATTAAAGTTGTAATAATGTCAGAAATACAAATGCTACAAGCTTACCAAAAACAAGTTTTAAAAGTTTAGTTATTTAAAATTTTAAAACATTGATGTTACTTATTAAAATTCAGCATAACCAACAATGTTAGAACTTTGTAAATGCTTTCATCATCTGCTTAATAACTGAAAAGACTGCATTTGCAATCCTAACCTTAAGATCATCCACAGAACGTGATTCTGATGTATACACAAATACTAAAAAAAAGTCTAGTGGAGACACATGAGGTGACTGAGATTGCCAAGAGTTCCTTCTCAAAAAATCTACCAGATTAACAAAGTGCCATTCAGAAACCATTACACCTGCAGGGCATAATAGACAGAATGCTTGATATTGTTTATGTGAAAATAAAAAATTTATTATTCAATAAATAAGTTTAAATGTAAATAATTTAAGTATAACTGAGTAGAAAAGAAATTAAAGTTTCAAATGATTTTTTTAAGTTATTAAAATTTTAAATTGTCCTAAGACTTCTGGGATACCACATCTACCTGTATTTCAGCAAAGCTTTTGATGAAATTTTTCATGAGAGCCTTTTGGATAGTGTCTAGAAGACAGGCAGATTCAGAATTGATGGGACAACTGGGACCAAAGAGTCATCATTAATGAGGCAAATGTCATTTTAGAGAGCGGTCTCTAATTGATGTGTTCACTGGTAGGTCCTAGACTACTTCCCTCCTTCCTTTTTCAAACCTTACTGCTTAATAGATTTATAGACTATACAAAGCTAAAAGCGATAGAACTAATGCCCAGGATGCCAGGGCCAGGATCCAAAAAAGCCCTGACAAGATAGTGAGAATTATAGGTTGAATATAAATAATACACGGAAACTTTATAAGAATAAATGTAAAAACCTATGTCTTGGTTCAAAACAATCCACAAGCTAATACAGATTGGAGGAGAAAGGTTTTTATAAAAAGTATTTGTGACATTAGGAGGCAACAAGCTCAATAAATCAATAACTGGGAAGGTGATAGTCCCACTCCACAAGGCAAACCACATCTGGAGAGAAGTGTTCAGTTTTAGGTGACATTTTAAGAAGGATACTGATAACTGGGGGATGTCCAGAAGTTAATGACCAAGATGGTGAAATGACTAGAAACCAAACCATGCAAGATTAGGTAGAGGAACTAGGCATGCCAGGTTTGGAGAAGATGTGGAGTGAGGGCAAGGAGAGAGACATGAAGATAGTCTCTGAGCATCTGAAGGGATGTCAAAGAGATTAGCTTTGTTCTATCTCGCCACAAAATGCAAAGCCAGAAGCAAAAGACATAAGATATAGAGGTATATTTTAGTTCAACGTAAAGAAATATTTTCTAACAATTCTACCTGTCCAAAAGCATAATGGACTATCTCAGAAAGTCATGTTGCTCCTCACTGTATGTCTTCAAGCAGAGGCTAGATAACCATGTCTCCAGTATTCCTCTTCGTTTTGGGGTTAGACTAGATAATTTGTGAAAGTAATGTATCCTCAGTAATATAATTTTTAATTATATTGGCCCTGGAAACTCGAATTCTATGATCAGAGGATCATAGATTTAAAAGGGAGAGATGGGAAGAGAAAAAGCATTATATTAACTACAATGCTTACTATATGCCAGCTCTGTGCTAAGCACCTTACAAATATTATCTCATTTGAGATCTGGAAAGGACCCTAAATGTTATCAGATTCATACAATATCAGGTGCTCAAATGCTTACATTAAGTTTATAGAATGTCATAATATAAATAATGACACTTGTCATTATATCATTATATTTGTCATTATATGAGCTTGTTGATATAGAAAGTGTGTCAGGATAAACTCTTCCCAAAGTATTAAAAGCTATCAATTGGCAGTCAGTATTAATAATATAGTATTCTGTAATAATCCCCTCATGTCCAAAATGCCATCTGAATTTAGGTTTCTTAGCATCTCAATCTTCCAAAAACAACCACTTTTGTATGCAAAAGAAAGTGTAAAATTGCAAGATAAACCTCTTATCTGTCATTATCAACAATTCTTTGGTTGGCTGTAGTTTTAACTAGAGGTAAGGAAAAAAAAGATAAAGGGTCCCAGAATGGAACTCAGAATACTTTTGCAACAGCTATCTTTTTTATCAGGCTTTAGGAAGTGTTTACAAGGGCTACTTGGCCTCATGACATTCCACTACTGTCTACACAGGAAAAACTTATGTAGCACCATACTTAACCCAGGGAGATGCCCCAGGAACCAACCACATGCTGAAAGACTGCAAGAAAAAGCAGAAGTTCTAGGGACATCATCAAACAAAAGCCACAAATAAGAAAGTAATCCTTTGGAGAGACTTTCTTTTCTGACTTAAGTGGCAATTATTACTGATAATCATTGATACTCTTAAAGAATTTTTTTTTTAAAAGATAATTTAGATCAGTACCAAAAGCAAGACTGGAATTAGGAGAAAATGAAGATGATTACTTTGGGGATCTATTACTTTTACTTTGGACAGAATTTGTTTTTTTGAACAATGTGCTTTCTTCTCCTCCCTCTCATCCAGGTCAAAGATTTCCCCCCTCCTCCGAAACTTATGTTTAAAGTGGTTCTTTCCCTAAAGAGACGGGAACTCTTTAGAATAACAAAATTTCTAAGCACTCAAAAGTCAAAAAGGTCCCCATAGAGTTTATCAATCTGTCATTCATTCACTATCACCCATAAGCCATTTGGCCATAGAATAAACTGGGAATCTGCTATTAAAGAATAGAATTATTTTTCTTCTCAAATAAAAATCATAGTGCAGTAGTTCCTAATCTTTGAGTATGAGAACCTCTTTTTAAATATCAAAATATTTCACAGACTCTTCTATTATAGTAGCTTTCCTGCTATGCCTATTATGTGTTGATAAAATCCATTAGGACAGTTACTCTGCACACTTTAAAACACATTTTTATCTTGGATGATTCTCCATCTTATGTGATGACTGATACGACAAAAGGCCAATTCCTGCCTCTGACTGCTCTTTCTCAATGGCCTTGGATTGTTATCCAAGTTACTGTCACTTACCCTGGGTGTGCTAGGTCTGTTGTCCCTCCATCCTCCCTTGCTTAGCAATCCCATCATTACCATGAATTCAATGATTCACAGATCTACATATCCAGGACTAGAATCTGTTCTCCTAGGCACCTCAAATTCAACATGTTCAAAATATAACTTTTCCACTAAACCCTCTCTTTTTCCCAACTTTCCTATGGGCTTCCAGAGGGTGCCGTCATTTCCCCAGCTACCATAGCTCACACCCTCACAGTGTCATCCTCAGCTACACATTCCCACAAACCTCCTAGATGTTCTCTGTTGTAAAATCTTGTCTTTGCCTTAAAATTTCTTGTACAGGTCACCTTCTCTCTGCTCTTAGCCATTTTTCTAGTACAGATGATCATGATCTTTTGCCTGTAAGACCACAGCCACCTTGTGACTGGTCTCCTTGCCTGAAAGTTCTTCCCCTTTCTCCATCCTCCACTTAGATGCCAAGGTGCCTAAAATAATGGTCTGTCACCCAACTTATAGATGCACTGTCACCTTCAGAATCAAATATAAAGTTCCCTCTGCTTAAGCCTCTCACAACCTGGCTCCTTCCTACATTTTGATCCTTCAGTCACTTAAAAATTGGCCTTCACTGGCCAACTTGTTTCTCTCCCAGACCCTTCATGCCCCAATACTGGCTGGCCCCAATATCTAGAATATTCAGCCTCCTTATTTCACCCCCCCCTCACCTTTTTAGCTTCTCTAGCTTTCAAAATCAGACCCAATCCCACCATTTCCAGGAGGCCTTTCTTGGGGCTCCCCTCTCTTAATGTCTTCCCTCTAAGATTCCTTTCTATCTACTCTTTGCATAACATGTATATACCCAGTTATTTGTGTGTTGTTTCTTCCCCCAGAATGCGAAGGATTATTCAAACTTCTGTTCACATAGACAGGTGGAAGGATAGGAAAAACTCAAAAGACCATCTAGTCCCATTCCCTTGATTTCAACCCAAGTTCTCTGACTTCAGATCCAGGACTCTTTCCATTGTACTATATTGCCCTCAAATCTTTGGGAAAAAACTAGTATGCTAAAGTCTATTCAGCATTACTATATGACTAAACGACCCACAATGATCTAAGATAGGAATCAATACCCAGAAGTATGAGTGCCTTTGAGTGACACATGTCCAAGATAAGCCTAAGGGAGGCAGAGACTTGACTTAGTCCAGTCTATTTTGCGGTAAGCTCTACTTGTTAGGAAGTTTTCCATGCCACTGAGCATAAATTTATCTTTTTACAACTTCTATTCATGCTCCTAGTTCTGTTCTCTGGGACTAAACTTATTAAGTAAAAATGTATCCTCTACATGACAGTAAATACTTCAAGACAGCACTCATCTTCCCTTATTCTTCCTCATCCCCTTCTAGTCTTCAATGTTTTAGACTAATGTTATGCCTAATTTCTTCAATTAATCCCTCTATGATATGTATTCAAGGTTTCAAATTATCCTGGTTCCCCCAAGTTATATCAAAAGGTTCTTTCCATTCTAAATTCAAAAATCATACTTGTCAGTTTTGTGCTGTATCTCAATGTGGTACAAGGCCAGAAATTACAACTGGTCAGGATCCTAGTCTCAACGATTGATGCTTTCATTCTAACTCCTTAAGCATAGAGAATAATGGATTTTTATTAAAAGACAGCTCTCCCTAGGATCATTTAATAATGGTCCCTTCTTGTAAAGTTTCAGGTTATAGTCATTTAGTATTACTAATCATTATCATAAAATATACAAACTATAACTCACAACTTTTAAATAACTGGCAAACTGGCTCTGGAGAATCCAAATTTCTACAGTGTATAAAGTCATCAAGAACTGAAATGTTAAAAAAAAAAAAGTCACAATTCTATATATCTGGTGGCCAATGACACCACTACTAGACACATACTTCATGAAGGACAAAGGCAGAAATAAAGATCTCACACAAATGAAAATATTTAGTTTTTTTCTGTGGCAATAAATAATTGGAAGGAAAGATAATTAATTGAATAAGAACTGGGGAAAAAGTGGTTGTCCACTGATTGGTAGCATGGCTGACTAAAGTGGCATATGAATCTGATTAAATACCATTATACTTGAAGAAGTGACAAATATGAGGAATTCAGAGAAATTTAGAATGACTTATATGAACTGATGCCCAGCAAAATCAGGAAAACAAGATGACTTCAAAAATGCAAAGGAAAAAAAAAACATGAAAAGGCTCCAGAACTGCAATCAACAGAGATACCAACTGCCATCAGAGAACCTCATGGCAAAGCATACCACCTGGGAGGTGGTAGACAGCATGGTGGAAAGAGGTATACCATACACAGCATAAGCCCATTTATTCTGGTAAAACATTTTTAAAAAGCACTCTGCAAATTGTGGTTTCTATTCCTGTCTCTTAACTGAAGCTAGTCTCTAATGCCAATAAATGTTTTTAATTGATATATGTAATGATCTTTTCTCAGGATTCACCTTTCTTGAACTCTCTTTCATGTTTGACAAAACTGTTCTACATACTTTCCTGTATCTTGGTTTGTTTGATACTGCTTTGTCATGATTCTTTCTCACTTGCTGGGTTAATACTCTGATTCTTTTGCTGGAGCATCATCCATTTTTCACTTCCTATGTATGAGGGCTCCATCCTGGGTTCTCCCCTCTTTCTCTTTTGATGAGCCTGTCAGTTCTCACCTACATAGGTGACTCTCCATCGCTCTTCTGAGTTCCTACCCAGCATTTTCAAATACCTGCTGAACATCTCTAGCAGATGTCCCCACAGGCATCTCAAAACCAACATTTCCAAAACAGACCTCAGTATCTTCCCCACTAAATCCACCCTTCCTCTTCTAACTTCCCTATTTTTGTGGAGACAACATTCTCTCAGTCATTCTGGTTTGTAAACTAGGATTCATTTTTTATACTTTCACTACTCCCCATTATCCTATCAGTTTGCCAACTGTTGTCAAGTTCACCTTATTAGAATTTCTTGAAATTACCCCCTTCTCTCTACTCAAATCACAGCCAAATTCTCACTATAGTTTACTTATAGAACTATAAAAGCATTTCAAATGGTCTCTTTACCTGTAGCATCTTCCCTCTACAAACCACTCTCCACAGAGAAGACAAATTGATATTCTTAAAGCCCAAATGAATATGCTTCCTCCTTCCCCCCCTCCCCTATTCAAAAAGCTTCAAGGTTCCCTACTGCTCTCAGGAAAAAATTCAACTTTCTCTCGTGCCTAAATTCCATCATAATTTTTCTCCATTCTCTCTCCATTCTGATTACATATTATTCTTTCTCATACACTCTATGCTCCAAATTAGGCAACCCACCAACAAGCTAGCCTAAGGGACACATGGATGACAGCATGTGTCAGACAACTCAAATCTCTAATACTATCAATCACCATCTTTCCTCACATTCTGGTTTCAACATCCCCAAATGTGCTGAACCTAAATCTTGGGATTTAGTAATGTCTCTAAGATCACTAAATCTGCTTCTGGCCTAGACTCTCCAGCCATCAGAGAGGGAAGCAATCACTTTGGAGAGGTCATATCCTTTATGTCCTCTACCACTGACTGCTGACAAAGCCCAAGAATGGCAGAACATCCACCCTACCAATGCTGCTTCTAGCTTGGCCCCTTCAGCCACCATGGTATTCTACTGGTTCATAAATGCTGTAAGCCTTCATTTTCACCAACCAATGTACATTAAGGATGTGTACATACATTAAGAGAGAGTAGTGTCATGCTATGATTAGACAAAAGTTTTGTCCCAGAGGCAAGACTACAAACTGAAAGGAATCTCTCAGCAGGATTAATATTGAATCATAATATTGGATAAAGTAAGAGCTAACAGAGAAAACTTTTACTCAGCTAAAGTAACATAAATTCAAGGCCATACAACTGGTACCTGGCAGAGAATAGTCTTCTGATTACACATCAGAAAATCCTTGGGCAGTGATAATGATGTTTTAAAAAGATGAACAAAACATTGTTTTAAAAAATCATCAGAGAATGAGCCATTTTAATACTGTTCTATTCTACTAGCCTTTTTCCACACCACACCCTCCATCCTGTCTTCCTTCCTTCCCTCCCCACTCCCTCCTGTTAAGCTCCTCAGAGTAAGGTCTGTCCTATTTATCTCCCAGGAACCTATCATAGAATCCTGAGCAAAGTGTGTGCATATCTATGTATAAATTTCTTTAATTCAATTGAAGCACAGATCTGTTGATACCTTCACTCTTTTGACTACATATTTAACCAGATGCCTTAACATTCAACTAAGATAACCACTAACTTTCTAGCTCTCAAATACTCTCCTTCAGTTATGATGTTCTGCACTGTGGTACAGATAAAAATCTGAAGAGAAAGCCCAATCTCACAACTCATGTTTTAAGTTCTTGGGCTGTATTCAGGCAGCCACCCAGGCACCATTCTTCCAACACATAAACCATCTGTTTTGCACTTTTCAGAACAATTGATTTTACATTGAGGGGAGGTTTGTTTCTAAAAATAACTGAAGGCTCTAAATCACAGTTCAGTTTTTTAAAACTTTTATATCCATTGATCTGAGACAAGATCTCTTGAGCTCCTGACTCTAAGTCTTTTAAACAACTAGTTATTTAAATACAGCCACATCCTTTTAAAAGGACAGAACCAAATTCTATCCCACCTGACAAAGTCTAATGCCAATAGTGTAAGAGCAAAAAAAAAAAAAAAAAAAACAATATGAAAGGCATCTTTTCTGAGCATTTTGGTCAGTTCAGGGCTTCTGCTTTTATTAACATAAAATTATTTTTAAAAACCAAAGGTGCAACTTCAGAAACAGTGCAGTAGTAATGAGAAAAATATTAGATGGAGTTAGGAGAAAACTGAATTTAAATTCAACTTTGACACTTAAAATTATATGACACTGGCATCTTAAAGTCACTATTTTCCCCTTATCTGAAAAATGGGAGCAAAACCTGCAGTACCTACCTTACTGTGTTATTACAAAACTTAAAAAAGAATTATGTAAAATATGTTCTAAACCTTAAATTTAAATATCCACTATGATAGCAATAGTACTACCACCATTTATCAGCTCTAATCTTTTGAGGCAAATTACAACCTCTCTGAACCTTAAATTTCTTTATCTGTAAAATAAGGATGCATTAGACAATTTCCAAGACCCCTCTTTCAAGATGATATTTATGAAAAGGACAAGTCTATACATGAACTGATGCTAACTGAAATGAGCAGAACCAGGAGATCATTATATACCTCAACAACGATACTGTTTGAGGATGTATTCTGATGGAAGTGGATCTCTTCGATAAAGAGAGCTTTAATTGATCAAAGATGGACAGAAGCAGCTACACCCAAAGAAAGAACACTGGGAAATGAATATAAACTGCTTGCATTTTTGTTTTTCTTCCCAGGTTATTTATACCTTCTGAATTCAATTCTCCCTGTGCAACAAGAAAACTGTTCGGTTCTGCACACATATATTGTATCTAGGATATATTGTAACCTATTCCACATGTAAAGGACTGCTTGCCATCTGGGGGAGGGGGTGGAGGGAGGGAGGGGAAAAATCGGAACAGAAGTGAATGCAAGGGATAATGCTGTAAAAAATTACCCTGGCATGGGTTCTATCAATAAAAAGTTATTAAAAAAAAAAGAAAGAAAGAAAGAAAGAAAGAAAGAAAGAAAGAAAAGGACAAGTTTAGTTACTGAAAAGCACCTCTGAACCTTCTGAGGTCTCAAATAATTTCTCCATCAACAGCAGCTATCATTAAATCTAAAGATGTCAAAGCTGTTTTGACACCTTTCATGTACAAGACCACCCTCCACATACACACTTTCTCAACTGATAAAAAGTAATGCATATTTGAAGGCATAATGATAGCAAAAAGCATTTGGCCATTGTATAAGAGCGTTCAGAAAAATATTTTGAAGCAGTTCTTATATAACTAAGCAATATAAATCCTTAGCAGACATAATAGTGATCCTCGAATCCTCAAAGCAACACAAGCTTTATCTCATGGGAATTTCTGACAGTATTAACAACAAAAATAACTTAATAACTTAAACATATCTTTTAAAAAATGGGAGAAAGCCACAATTTTGACTGAATTCTCATAATAGGCATTTCTGTAGTTTGGAAGGTACTTGGGTGGAGGGGAGGGGATTGATAACTACTTTACTTCTATAATCTAAATTATTTTGGTTTAGGAAAAACAAACAAGTCAACTCAAACAAATTACGTGGAAAAAGTTATTAGCTCTGGTGTATTTTTATATTAACTACTCCCCTTTCCTAAATTCCTCCAAAGGAAAAAATTTAGCCTGTAGGCAGAGTACAAACCTAATTATTGAAAAGAAGTATACTTATATTTGGAGGGTTCCTGGATTCCTGTTCTCTGCTACATTTCTTAATGGATTTTATAATAGAAATTTTATTTCTCCTTAAGAAGCAAATTAAAAGACTAACCCTTTGCCCTTTGAAGAGCAACTGAGAAACAACATAAGCAGAGATAAACCAAAACTATTTTACTTACACATCAAAGTGTCTTTGTTCAAAATTTAAGAGGATGCTGACCCATTATAAGTATTTACTGAGGAAGTGGTTATTTATTTTTAAAAAAATAAGATCTAAAAATAAAGCTCTCTTAGTTATTCTACACTCCACCTAACACCACAAAGTATTTATTGTACTTTAAGAAAACTATATATATAACTTCAGGCTGCTTGGGGCCAGAAGTGAAGCCCCTGGCAAGACTATACCTATTAACTCATACAGTGTCACTCTAACATTCTAGCTGGTTTTATGAGACTCCAAATCACTTAAATAGAATTAATGTGTATAGTTCTATTTCAATTACATAGAAGTAATAACAGAATGGGTTGAAAATGACAAAGAGAGAAATAAGGACAGGAAACTTCACACACCTAAAGCAAACTTACAACTACTGGAGTTTATCTTTTAAGGTTCAATATATCAAGGATCCATGATAATATTGGTGAAAGTAATCCCTATTCCCAAATACAAACCCCAAACCATCCACATTCTAGAATGCATACAAGAGATGCAATGGGAAAAATGGATCATCTTGCAGGAAACCTGGTAACAAACTTAGCTAGAGGCTGGTCTTTAAACAATAGACCATTCAATCAAAAGAGGAACATGTGCCTGATATGGTCAAGGTACTTTTTGCTAGGCTGTGGGGATACAAAGATGCTCCCTTAGAGTTAACTGTTCACCACGGGATAGGGCGTGGGAGGCTAGCATAATAATTTCAAGAATTTATATAGCACTCTAAGATTTGCAAGGTGTTCTATCTCCTTTCATCCTCACAACCTGACAAGGAAAACACTGTTATCCCTATTTCAAAAACATGGGGGATGAGACTCACTAATTAATTTGCTTAAAGTTACAGGGCTAGGAAGTGTCTGAGACTAGATGTAAAGTAGGGACTTTTTTGCTCCGAGGTGAGTACAACAGGTACACTGGGTAGTGCCAGATTCAGTCTTTCCAGTTTCAATATCCATCAGAGTCTGAGCTGCACTAGATTGGCCTTCAAGAATGAAGGATCACTTCCAAAATCTTTCTTTCTTTAGGGTTACCGAACCCTAAATTATGTTTATATTTTTTAGAAACAGGGCTTTCTATAAAACTTGCACTTTGAAAGAAATAAACCAGGAAAAAAATGGAGTTTTTAGGAGGTAAATGATTGGGTTGGGGGAGGAACTGTCAAGAAGCATTTATTGAGCCCTAACTGGGTACCAGGTAACATGGCTAAGTGCTGGGTATACAAAGAAGGCAAAAACAGGATACAAAGAGGCAAGGATGGACAAGGCGACCGAGCAAACCTAGGCCATAGTAAGAGGCTTGTCCTACAAACAAGACAGGCGGCAAGGACTTAGTTCTTCACAACATACTTGAAACTGAAAACGCAGGAACTATAAGTGAAGTGTGGAAGGTTTAAGAAACTCTGGAGACGTTGCCGAAGCGTCCCAAACAGCGGGCAGTCTTCGTGCCCTAACAGGGGAGGGAAAGCACGGGCCAGCGACGTCTTCCTCCTCGGGAACCCGAGCCAGTAGGAAGGTCCTAGGCCACAACTACTTCTCCGGCCCGCAACGCCACCCTCTCTCGCCTGCCTGGGGCGAGCCTCCTCCAGCCTGACACCTGCGGTCCCGCACCGACGACCCCTACTCTCCTCGGAAGCTCGCCCGCATTCTAGCTCCGAGGCGCCGCGCCCCGAGACGACCGGGTTGAAAAGGGGCGGCCTCATGTTCCCGCACTCCCGCCCTCCTCAAGCGCAAGCAAGGAAAGAAGGTGGCGGAGGGACCGCTCCGCTCCCGGCGCCTCTCGCCCCACCCCGCGCCCGGGAGCCCCCTGCCCCGGACTGGCCGCTCACCTCGGGGCGCACGTAGGATACGAAGGAGGGCTTGGGCGCCTTGGAGCCACCGCCGCTGCCCACCCCTTTCCCCAGCATCTCACTGCCCTCGGGAGCTGGACCCCGCAAGGGGAGCAGGAGCAACAGCAGCGGCTCGTCGCGGGAGCTCCGGCTCCTCCGGCAGCGACGGCCACCAGCACCAAGCGGCGGCGCTGGCGGCGGCTCCGCCCATCCCCAGGGCCCCGGCGCCTGTATCCGGCTCCCGCTGCTGACTCCGTTCACCCCGCCCATAGTGCTGAGGGCGCGCCCACCGCCCGGCTACGCCCACTCTCTTCCCCCTTCCAGAACCTGCCTCAAGTCCAGAGACCAGAGACCACGCCCTATCCGTGAATGCCCCGCCTGCTTTGAGGGATCCAGCTGCTATGATAGGGTCCGTTGGACCTCAGCCTTTCTCTGGTTGGTTAGAAACCTCTTCTCTCTTCGAACAACTAGCTCCCTTCTTTAGTCAGCTTGAAGGGATGTGTCCACGGACCAATCATATACTTGGATTCTTTAAGGCCTGCACTGATTGGTCAGCTAAATTGTAGTTAGGTTTTTTTTTGTTTTTTGTTTTTTGTTTTTTGTTTTTTTTTACTGAATTCCGGCTCCACTCTGCGTTCCTGCTTTTTCTGCTGTGTGGTGTTTGCAGTTTCTACTGCTGTTTGATTTGCGGCTGCTACTGCTGCTGCATTTCAATGCGGTCTGTTACTGCTCCTACTTTTAGTGTTTGCTGCTACTCCTGCTGCTGTTTAATGTTTGCTGCTACTGCTGGATGCTGCTTGGTGCTGCTGCTGCTTGCCGTTTTTTGTTTTTTTGTTTTTGTTTTGTTTTTCAAATAGGGCACACAGTAAGTTTAGCAATGCATGCCAGAAATAGGGGGAGCCGCTCAGTGTGCATGTGTGTATTGCCTTGCATTGAGTATACTTAATTTTTGTGCTGCAGATAGCCCATACCGTAATGGTAGTGTTCTAATGGAGAAAGCAACCATTTACCTTTCTGGATTATATTCATAGTGGTTAATTATTTTAAAGAATTTTTTATTTTACTTTATTTTTCAATTAACAAGGTCCTTCCCTATTCCCCCTCCAATAAAATTGAACTTTGCCCCATTTAAAAGAAAAATACACATTGCAACAAGTAGGCATATATAGTCAAGCAAAACAAATTACCATATTATCCATGTCCAGAAAATGCATTTCTCATTCTTTATCTCGAATCCATCAGTTCTATCAGGAAGTACAATGCAATCATCATCCATCCTTTGAAATTGTTTGATCATTGCATTGCTTAGGGTTCTTAAGTCTATCATAGTTTTATCTCTATGATATTACTTCTGTTTAATTTGTTCTCCTGGTCCTTCTCATGTTATTCTCATATAAGTTTCTCCAGATTTCTCTGAAGCTATTTGTCTTGGTCATTTCTTATGGCACAATAATATTTCATTATGTCTAATATTCCATTATAATCCAAATCCTACCTTAGACATTTACTAATTGCTAACCTGTGATTAAAATAGAAGTTGTTCTAAGGACCAAATGAGAAAACAAGTAAATGTTTGCTAATGTTAAACCACTATAATAAATGTAAACTACTTAAATTACATTGATGGACAACCCCGTAGTTTCCACTTCTTTATTTCTAAATTGGTATTTAATTTAGACAAAAAGGAATGAAAAGCAGATGTAGTTGTAAATCACTTAAAGCCCTAGTCAAATGTTACTTTTTTCTTGAAGCTTTCCTTGATTACTTAAGTCAATAAAAATCCTTCTTCTTTTGATACAAAGCTCCTAGTTTTGTGCTTCTGATACATTTATCATGTAAGATTGTTTACTTTGGTTATTTGCATTTCGATGCATCCTCCGCTCTACTATATGAGCTTGGTATGAACTTATGTTATCTAATTTTTTTTTTATTTCCACCAACACAGGGCCATTCATACAGTAGGTGCTTTTAAAAAATTTGTGGAATGAATGAATGAAAGATCAGTATTAAGTTGAAGTGTTGTATTAACAACTGTCATTTATTCAATACCCTTGAAGATTTTAGGCATTAAATTATTGGAATAAAAAGAAATGGTCCTTGCCTTCAAGGAGGTCACAATCCATGCTGATTGGGGTTGACCTCCCCTCACTCTCTCTTTTTTAATTCAATCTTTCATATTTTATGTTTATAAAGGGTATGATATGCCCCCAGGATCTTTTCTTTCCTTCTTTCTCCTACCAGAGGGGAAAAGACAAGGAAAAAAGAAAACCACCATTTTCTTTTTTTTTTTTTATTTAAATATGACTATTTGTATAAGAAAGGGATTCATAATTATATTCAAGCAGTCACTGGATTTGTTTTGATAGGTATACTCCCAGGTATTTTATATTGTTTACAATTTTTTGCATAGTTTTAGTTGATTATATATAAAAATGCTCATGATTTATGTGAGTTTATTTTATATGCTGCTGCTTTGCTAAAATTATTAATTTGTCCACTAACTAGTTTAATCTTTAGGATTTTCCAAGTTTATGATCATATGCTATGTAAAAAGATAGTTTTATTACCTCAGAACACCACTATTTTCAGTCAAGAGTGTCTATGTCTGGGAGCATCTAGGTGGCGCAGTGGATAGAGCACAAACCCTGAAGTCAAGAAGGACCTGAGTTCAAACACTTCCTAGCTGTGTGACTGTGGGCAATTTAACGCCAAATGCCTCAGGAGGGGGGAAAAGAATGTTTATGTCTGTTTCTTTTTTTTTTTAAACTGGAAAAATTGTCTATGTGTGTGTGGGAGAGATAAGAAAAAAATATCCCCACATTAAAGTCATCCTGTTTTGGAGCTGACTTTGGATTCTCAAAAATCCTGATTAGCAGAGGTTCTGAGAGTTCTTGCCAGACACAACTTTAGCACTTATTGACAATAGCTTGTAATTAGCCTAATGAATGTGGAGAGAATTGTCACTCAGTTGACCACAGGGTGATGAATTTTACAGTCACAAAGAAGAACATTTTACAGCCTCTGGAAGAGTTGTATTTAGTGATAAAATCAGATAGGGGTTTTTGAAGAATTGAAATAAATAACAACATCACTGTGATATACTTTATACCTTTCAAAGTGTTATCATAATCATTTTATTTTTATATATGTTTGTTGAAGGATATTATGATATAGATAGAGCCGGTATGTTATGAATGAGAAAATTGCAATAGAAGTTAGTAGGTGACAATCTTACAGTGCATCTGGGGAGGAGTTATGGTTAAAACATTTTCAGATTACAGTCCTGCTTCAGGATGGCAATCCCAGTTAAGCCTTTGTGAAGGTCAGTCCTTTATGCTGGTCATCAAGACAGTTTCTAATTTATTTATCTCTCCAAACAAATTAGCACTGTGTTCCACATGTAGTACATGAAGTACATGAACTATCAATAGATATGATGAACAAATTCAACGTTCACGTGAGGCAAAGCTACGTCAGTGGCTATGGAACTCTAAGCATATCAGCCACAGTCAAAATAAGGAAACTATACTCTAGCAGATAGATTGCTGGACCCGGAGACAGGAAGACCCATCTTTCTGAGTTCAAATGTAGCCTGTGTGACCTTGGTCAGTCACTTAACCCTGTTTGCCTCAGTTTTTTCACCTATAAAATGATCTGGGGAAGGAAATGGCAAACCATTCCAGTATTTTTGCCAAGAAAATGCCAAATGGGGTCATGAAGAGTTGCACATAATTAAACAGTTGAGCAGCAACATCTATGTAGAAAATCTTGAAGATCATTCTGATATAACTAGATAGTCAACAAATCCTACTCCTTCACTATATAGAAATGTAATACTAAATTTCATCTATATGGCATTTTTTGAGAAGAGGTATACAATATTGAATAGAAATTCTTCTAGTCTTGGAGTCAGGAAGACTCTCAGGAGAGACAATGAAAGAATGTTAAATTTGAAGTTTAAATCTCAACTCTCTCCTGTTTATTTGGACAAGTCATCTGATTTCTCTGGGCCACAGTTTTATTGTCTTTAAAGTGAAGGGGTTGAACTAGATAATAAAAATAATAGCTATGTTATATATAACATGGTATATATTATAAATGATAATATATCACATAACACAACACGTGTGATAATATATAACACATAATAACAATATAATAAGTGTGATATTTAATGATATAATCCAATACATGTGATAATATATAATAATATATATATAGTGCCACCTATGTCCTAAGCACTGGGCTTTACAATTATTATCCCATTTGATTCTCACAATGACCTTATGAAATAGCTGCATTATTACCCCCATTTTATAGATGAGGAAACTGAGGCAAACAGAAGTTGTGGTTTGCCCAGGAGCAGACAGCAAGTACAGGTTTGAAGCTGGATCTGAAATGCTGTCTTGATGCTGGGCTCAGTGCTCTGTGCACTGGTGCCCCCTTGCTGCCCAGATGCACCTTAGATAACCTGTAACATGCAATCTATGATTGCATGAAAAGGCTGGGGTTTAGGTATTGCCTCTGACACATACTAGCTTTGGACAATGGCAGTCACTTAATTTATCAGTACACAAGGCACTCTTTAAGTGAGCAGTGGCAAATTGCCAAGTTCTATCAGTAGAAGGCGTTTTGTGCACTAGAGTTCAAGTGGTCATATTCACCTCTTTCTGACCCCATGGCTTGTAGCACACCAGGCTTTTCTATCCTCAACTATCTCCTGAAGTCTGCAGAAGTTTAAGTTTGTTGCTTCCATAACATATCCATTTCAACCTTTCCCCTCCCCTTTTTTCTTTTGCCTTTAATCTTTCCCAACATCAAAGTCTTTTTGAATGAGTCTTGTCTTTTCATTATATGCCAAAGTTATTTAAGCTTCAGTTTCAGTATTTGACCTTCCAGTGAGTAGACTGAATTAATTTCTGTAAGTATTAATTTTTTTAATATCAATCTTCTGAATACTTGCCTTGCTGTCCAAGGAATTCTCAAAAGTCTATTGCATCAGCTCTTTTTGTGGTGGCAACGAATTGGAAAATGAGTGGATGCTCATCAACTGGGAAATGGCTGAGTAAGTTATGGTATGTGAAAGTAATAGAGTTTTATTGTTCTATTAAAAAAAGGAACAGGCTGGTTATAGAAAAGCCTGGAAAGATTTATATGAACTGATGCTGAGTGAAGCAAGCAAAATCAGGAAAACATTGTACATGGTAACAACAAGATTGTGTGGTGATTGAATATGATTGTTCTTCTCAGCGATTTAGTGATCCAAGGAAATTCCAATAAGCTTTGAGTGAAAAATGCTGTCCACATCCAGAGAGTGGACTATGGAAACTGAATGTAAACCAATGCATACTATTTTCATCTTTTTTTTCTCTTCTTGTCGTTTTCCCCTTTTGTTCTGATTTTTCTCTCCCATCATTTGGAAATATGTAAAAAATCAATGTGTGTGTGTGTGTGTGTGTGTGTGTGTGTGTGTGTACCTATTAAATAAATATTTTTTAAATATTTAAATATTTTTTTAAAAGTCTGCTGCACCACAATTTGGAAGCATCAATTTCAAGATGTTCAGCTTTATTTTTAGTCCAACCCTCATGTCCATACATTGTTACTGGAAAAACCGTAGCTTTAACTATATGGACCTTTGTTAGCAAGTTGAAGTATTTTTTTTAAGCATGATGTCCAGATTTGCCATTATTTTTCTTCCAAGATTGTTGTTGAATTTTTTCATTTGTATCCAACTTTCTATGACTCCGTTTGAGGCTTTCTTTTCAGAGATCCTGGGGAGTGGTTTGCCATTTCCTTCTCTAGTGGATCACCTTTTGTCAGAACTCTGTAGTATACCCTATCTCTCTTGGGTAACCACATATCACATAGCTCATAATTTTCTTGAACTCATGATAAGGCAGTGATCTAGAAAGGGAGTTCTTTATACTATGAAATAATAGAATAGGAAATAAATATATATATATTTCATATATATCAAAATTTAATGTAACATCTGCATATACACATAGTCACATAACTTTACAGACATAAGTCAACAAATATTTATTTTTTTAATCCCATGTAAAGACAGTTCTTAACATTTATTTTAAAAAATATTTTTGGAGTTCCAGATTTTCTCCCTTTCTCAAGTCACCTTTCCTTCCATGAGATAATAAGCTTATGTCCAATAATGTAAAACATTACCATAGTGGTCATTTATTAAGTATTTAGTAGGAGCCTACTGTGTGCCAGACACTATGGCAGATGACTAGAGATACAAAAAAAAGCAAAAACATTCTCCCTGACCTCAAGGAATTTATTGGGGGAAACAATGTGTTATCAATTAGCTAATCTGGAGAGACTTCTATATATAAGATATATCTATTTCTCTATGAATGGATAGATGTGTATCTATATGTATATATATACTTGTATGTATGTATATTTTTTCCCCAGCCTTTCCTTCCTCCCATCCCTGAGAAGAACCAAAAAAGGCCTTTAACAGAAACAGAGCTCTTTCCCCATAATAGTCCTCTGGGATAGATAAATAAATTATAGGTGATAACCTTATTTTACAGATAACCAGTCCCAGAATGGTTCAGTTACATGACCACGGCACCACAACTAGGAAATATCTGAATTAAGACCATGGCCAGAACTTTGGTCTTTTCATTTTCATTCCCATTTATTTTCCTCTATTATTTTGCTTTAATCTCCATGTTAAAATACATTGGACAACCAGGAATTGATAGACTCTAAAGCTGATTGTTTCTATAGATAGTTTTAACATTGGACCAAAATTGAGACAAAGAATAGTTATGGCTAGGCCCCAAGGTGTTCTATGGTCAATCAGATGGAAAAAGGGAACAGGAATCATGTTCCATCCTTCCTGAGAGAGTGGGCTGTGGGATTTATCTCCAACATCACCATACCAATGTTTGTTCTTCTTATAGTTCCTCATTCCAGCTCCTCCCTGCACTGTGCTTCTCCTGAGCTAGGCATTTGACCCTGAGGGCAGGTATTGCCCAACTATTGCCCAGAACCTACTTAGGTGCGATTAGAAAAGCCCTTCTGGATAGGGGAAAATTACATTGTTGGTGCAGTTGTGAACTGATCCAACCATTCTGGAGGGCAATATGGAACTATGCCCAAAGGGCTTTCAAACTGCATACCCTTTGATCCAGCAGTTTTTTTATTGAGTCTATGTCCCAAAGAGATCTTAAAGGAGGGAAAGGGACCCGTTTGTGCGAAAATGTTTGTGGCAGCCCTTTTGGTAGTGGTTAGGAACTGGAAATTGAGTAGGTGCCCATCAATTGGAGAATGGCTGAATAAGTTGTGGTATATGAATGTTATGGAATATTATTGTTCAGTAAGAAACAAAAGGATTTCAGAGAGGCCTGGAGAAACTTACATGAATTGATGCTGAGTGAAATGAGCAGAAAGAAGAGATCATTGTACACAGTAACAACAAAATTATATGATCATCAGCTGTGGTAAACTGAGTTCTTTTCAACAATGTAGTGATTCAAAACAATTCCAAAATAATTAGGTTAGAAAATGCCATCCACATCCAGAGAAAGAACTATGGAGACTGAATGCAAATCAAAACATATTATTTTCAGCAATTTTTTTTTTGGTGGTGATTTTTTTTTCTCCTACAACTCTTTCCCTTTTGATCTAATTTTTCTTGCACAACAGGACAAATATGAAAATATGGATAAAAGAATTACACATATTTAACCTCTATCAGATTGCTTGCTGTCTTGGAAAGGTGAAGGTAAAGGAGGCAGGGAGAAACATTTGGAACACAAAGTTTTACAAAAATAAATGTGTATTGGACTATCTGCCATCTAGAGGAGAGGATAAAGGAGGGGATAATTTGAACTCATATCCTCCTGATTTCAGAACTGATGCTCTATCCACTATACCAACTTTTAAAAATAGTAATAGCTTTTTGTTTTTCAAAAAACATACAAAGATAATGTTCAACATTCATGCATGTTTTTCATGTTTGGAAGGCAATTTTACTCATTCACTGTATATGTACTATTTGAATTATTTAGGTAATATCAGAATCTGGGTCATTATTCTTTGTGCTTTTTTTTTTTTTTTTTTTTTTTTGGTGAGGCAATTGCTTGGGTCACACAGGTAGGAAATGTGTCATTTCTCTTTGTTTTGGGTTGAAACTAATGTTGAAAACCATCTTTACATGTATTTGGAAAAATAAAATACTATTAAAAAGTTTGCAGAATACTGAACTAGACTGTTCAATGGCAATTATTTTAGGAAAGTGTATGGAAAATAGGGAAATTAGGCTATGGGAATGAAAATTTGACTTTATCTCCTCTTAGGATTCCATCAGAATATCAGTTCTTGTTTCCCCTTTGTGTTGGTCAGCTCCTGTGGAGAATTTTCCAGCTGCTTGCAAAATTCCTGTTATGTCAAGATCAAAGAATTCATCTATTAATAACACTGCTGGTAGCTTTGAAGTTTGGAAAATTTTAATTTGCACATAATAGTTTGGGAGGGGCTTGGGGGTCATTGAATCCTCTTGATGCTATTCTGGGGTTTTCTTTGTGAAGTATAAATACCACAAATGGAAGAATTTAAAAAAAAAAAAAAAAAAAACAATTATCTTCACTCACACAGGAACAAATTACAGGCCTAAGGCAGTACAGTATTCCATTCATTCTCACAGATAATTTAATCTAAAAAGTAATTGTGCCCATTCTGATCAGGAGACAAATTATTTCTTATGCCCATTTCTTGGGTACCATTCTCAAACCAATGAAGCCTGGTGAGTTTTTGTAAGTATCTTATTTGGGTATAGAACGACTTGGTATTGGGGAAAGGAAACAAGAATAGACCTGGGGACTGATACAATTCAGGGAGAGGGGAAGGCTCTTATGGAATTGACTAATTGATTTCAAATTCCCCTCTCTGAAAAAAAGACTTTGAGGCTTTACTGATGGTCTTACTGTGGCAGTAATTCAGGGATCTTCTTCATCAATGGATAGGAAGGCTATTACAATACTAAGCCTCAATTTTTTGCATTAGAGCATCAAAATGGATTAATCATTAGTAATATTTTCTGTATGGTATGTATAGAAAGTTCTAAAGGCTTAAAAGATTATTTCATTTTATTTTCAATAGCATTTTATTTTTCCAAATACATGTAAAGATAGTTTTCAACTTTAATTCCTGCAAGACTTTTGTGTTCTAAATTTTTCTCCCTCCCTTTTTTATCTTTTTCCCAAGACAGTAAACTATCTGATTTGGTTAAATATGTGCTATTATTCTAAACATATTAACATATTTGTCATGTTGTGCAAGAAAAATCATACCAAAAAGGAAAAAACCCTAGAAAAAAAAATTAAAAAAAGATGAAACTATTAATGCTTCATTCCATATTCAGTCTCCACAGTTCTTTCTTTGGATGTGGATGGCATTTTCCATCCCAAGTCTATTGAAATTTTTTGAATTACTACATTGTTGAGAAGAGCCAGGTCCAGAATGATAATTTTATTAAATTGATTCTCATAGATTACTTTCTAGGTGGGGAAAAAACCTGATGATTAATTGGTCTTACCTGTTTTTTAGATGATTTGTAACATGTTTTCTTATGATATTTTAGTATTCTTTTGATATTCTTAGTAGTAGGTTCAAGAAAACACATCCACATGTATTATAATCTACACTACTTAAAACTATTTAATAATGGAAAGGATTTCAACAAATGGAGATAAGGGGTGAGCATCACTAAAATGGTATTATCTGTGTAGAATAGGAAGAGGAAAAGCACACAGATTTGAAAGTACTATGTACATTCGGGACTACTCTTAATTTGGAAAAGAATTAGTATTAGTATTAGAGGGTAGTGGTTGGGTAGTAATATTAATTTTTTAAAAAGAAAGAAAAGTCTATGAAACACTAAAAAAATAGAAGTGGAAGAGAAAAAAAGTAGAAGGAAGTCCAGACAAGCCGGGCAATTTCATTATTCTTGTATTAAATTTAATACTGAAATACTCACCTGTGATCTCATAAATTTAGGAGTTTGCTCAGATTATGTAGAATACAGGCCATCCATTCTTGCCCATCTTGTGTGCCTTTTGATACAAGTCTTCTCAAACATTCACTAGGGATGGCTATAAAGTATGATTCCTTCATTTTCTGCAGCCTCTAGAGGATCCCCAAATTGCCTTTTGACTTTTGTAAAGGAGGCAGTCTCTCCTGCCTTAGTTATGCCAAATTGTAGGATATCATACCCTTTGAAAGAATACTGAAATATGAAAGAAAAAGGGGTTCATACCAGCTTCATTCCTAATAAGTTTTATTAGGGTTAATTAGGTTGATTGGGTTGTTTGAGGGAATTTACTAAACACAAAAAAAACCCTAACCCTGATAATTAATTGGTCTTACCTGCTTTTTATATCATTTGTAATTTGTTTTCCTATGATATCTTAGTATTCTTTTGATATTCTTAGTAGTAGGTTCAAAAAAACACATCCACTCAATTCTGATGAATTCTGATGAATGTGGCCCTCTTCAACAATGAGATGAACCAAATCAGCTCCAACAGAGCAGTAATGAACTGAACCAGCTACACCCAGCAAAAGAACTCTGGGAGATGACTATGAACCATTACATAGAATTTCCAATCCCTCTATTTTTGTCCACCTGCATTTTTGATTTCCTTCACAGGCTAATAGTACACTATTTCAAACTCCTATTCTTTTTGTACAACAAAATAACTTTTAGGATATGTATGCTTATATTATATTTAATTTATATTTTAACATTTACATGTTAATTTACGTTAACAATACATTTAACATATATTGGTCAACCTGCCATGGAGGGAAGGAGGGGAAAAACTGGAACAAAAGATTTGGCAATTGTTAATGCTATAAAATTACCCATGCATATAACTTGTAAATATAAAGCTATATTTAAAAAAAAATGATGACAAAAAAAAAAAAGAATTTACAGGATATCCAATCATTACAATCCTGTGAAACTCCATTTCATAGCACACAGATGGTAAAATATACACAAAAATTCTTCAAACCCTAAAAAAAAAAAAGAAAAGAAAAGAAAAGAAAAGGAAAAAGAACAAAGAAAACACATCCACGTGTCAACTATTAAATAATGGAATTTATTTTAAAAAGGCCACATGTTCTGTGTGGCAGCAGGACAAAGTAATATCATGGATCCCTGTGCTACCCCAAGCCAGCCTAGATATTATAGAAATAGAACAAAGAAAGCAAAGTGTCAGGATAGCCCAGAGTCATGTGCAAGTTTTCCCATGAGATAGTTGAAGTTTGTTTTGCTATTTACATTTACTCAAGGTAGTTTACATTTTTCTGTAGAGTCATAGGTCATATTCTCATTCTGACTTATTGGGGCAATTAGAAAGCTCAATGGATAGTGCATTGGCCCTGGGGTCAGGAGAACCTGAATTAAATCCTGCCTCAAACACTTATCATTTATTATTAGCTTTGTGATCCTAAACAAGTTACTTAACCCCAATTGCCTCAACAACAACAACAAAAAAAAATCCTAACAACCATTCTGATCTCTCTTATACAGCTATTAACCTTTTTATACCACTAGCCCATTTTCCCTTTCTGTCATATATCTCTTTGATAACATCCTTTACTCCAGGTTTCCTTTAGAATTCCTTCTTGGCAAAAATCAAACTGAATATAATATAGTTCATAATTCTATATAATTCTCATTTTGTATATTGAAATATTTATGTTTGTTGAGGTTTGTTAATAATTTTTAAAAATTAAAATGCAAACCCAAAAAGAATAGAATGAGATAATGCTATAGCTTGGACTTTCAGAGATTCTTGAGTGCCTCTTCATGTGTATAAATCATGTATATAAATACCATCATAATTTACTGTATAATTATAGGATGGGCCCAAGTACATTTCAGGGATTTTTTCTCATTCTTTTCTCAGAGCTTCTCCTAGGGAAACCTGAGGAAAATAATATAATTATTGATCTTGGATCAAGGAGCAATAGTTCTAGAGATAGGCTGTCAAAGAAAGTTTCTTTTTTGTTGTTGATGATGTTTTTCCTTTTATTTAAAACTTGTTTTAAATGATGAGCAAGATGCTCTCAGGAAAAAAAAAAAAAACACTGAAAGTCCTCCATGAACAAAGTGAAATATATTGTTTATAAAGTAATAGTAATGTTCTGGGATGACTAGCTGTAAATGAATGACTTCATTATTCTCAATAGTACAGTCATCCACACCTCCCCAGAAGAACTTATAATGAAAAATCCTATCCATATCCAGAGAAGGAACTGATTTGATCTGAATACACTTTGAAGCATTCTCTATTTCTCTCTTTCTTTTTAACTTAATTTTTCTTTATCATTATTATTAGTAGTACAGCTTTTTATATAGAAAACATATGCATGGGTCATTTTTCAACATTGACCCTTGCAAAACCTTCTGTTCCAACTTTTCCCCTCCTTCCCCCTACCCCCTCCCCTAGATGGCAGGTAGACCAATACATCTTAAATATGTTAAAGTATATGTTAAATACAATATATGTATACATATTACATATACAGTTATCTTGCTGCACAAGAAAAATTGGATCTAGAAAGAAAGAAAAAACCCAAGAAGGAAAACAAAAATGCAAGAAAACAATAACAGAAGGAGTGGAAATGCTATGTTGTGGTCCACACTCAGTTCCCACAGTCTTCACTCTGGGTGTAGATGGCTCTCTTCATCACTGAACAAATGGAACTGCTTTGAATCATCTCATTGTTGAAGAGAGCCATGTCCATTAGAATTGAGCATCATGTAATTTTGTTGTTGTATATAATGATCTCCTGGTTTTGCTCTTTTCACTTAGCATCAGTTCGTGTAAGTCTCTCCAGGCCTTTCTGAAATCATCCTGCTGGTCATTCCTTACAGAACAATAATATTCCATACATGCATATATACCACAACTTATTCAGCCATTCTCCAACTGATGGGCATCCTCTCAATTTCCAGTTTCTAACAACTACAGAAAGGGCTGCTACAAACATTCTTGCACATGTGGGTCCCTTTCCCTCCTTTAAGATCTCTTTGGGATATAAGCCCAGTAGAAACACAGCTGGATCAAAGGGTATGCACAGTTTGATAACTTTTTGAGCATAGTTCCAAATTGCTCTCCAGAATGGTTGGATGGGTTCACAATTCCACCAACAATGTATCAGTGCCCCAGTTTTCCCTCATCCACTCCAACATTCATCATTATCTTTTCCTGTCATCTTAGCCAATCTGACAACTGTGTAGTGGTATCTCAGAGTTGTCTTAATTTGCATTTCTCTCATCAATAATGATTTGGAGCACTTTGTCAAAGAAAGTTTCATGAAAAAAGAAAAAAATAAAAACATAAATCTCTATCAATGATATATATCAGTGAGTCATAATTCTGAAAAGAAAAGCTCATTGGGCTTCTACTTCTCTTACAAATTCTTGTTGGCCAGAGAGGGGAATAAGGAGCAATTTCTGGCTATTTGTCATGGTATTTCCCACTCTTAAAAGATGATCTATCAGCTTCTCAGTCAGCAGAAAGAGCAGTTTCATATTTCTACACTGTCTGCCTCTAACTAAATAAAGATAAAATCCTCCAAGTCCTCCTTTGCTGGTAGCTTCCACTTTCCCTGTAGCATCTTCATCTCATCTCCTTCTCTCTAAATTACCAGTTCCCCATGATCATGTATACCTTATATAACCTTAGATTAAAAACCTCAGATTTTTTTTTATTTTCCTCAGTTATTCAAAAGGGGAGAAAGAGGGAGAAGGAGAAAGTACCCTAGCAGTCACTATATGTATATATAACACTGTCATGTTAACCTGGGTATTGGCAAAGAATTGGAGGTGCTATGTGAGTGAAGTTTACAGGTAACTGAAAATTACCCCCTTTTGGGTAACTTTAAAAAAATTTGACAACTTTTGAGAAAACTCTTCCTAAAATGGAAGTCTGAGTCACACTCCTGTTACATTTCCAAAATATCTTTGTGCATATTTCTATATCCATATGTATGTTTATTTTATATTTCCCTGGCTTCTTAAACAGAGAACACTGAGCACAGTTAACCGTTTTGGTGACTTAAGAGTCATCATTGGAAAAAAATTTGTGACTGAAACTTAGCAATGTCCCCATAGACCACTGAAAGAGAAATATCTCTATTCTAAATGATTTTGGCCAGTCTACCTTTTGCAAGCTTGCTTCTCCTTTCTGTAGTTTTCCATATCCGTCCTTACTGTCAGGCTGTCACTTCTCACTGCTGTCAGCATTCCTGCCACCAACACATTTCCTTTTCCTTCTAATTTGTAGCCTCTCACATAATATGGCTTGGAAAACCAGATAAACAAGCTCATTAGAATTATTCCTAAAAGAAAAAGTGGAAAAACAAAAATAGACAAAAGATGCATTTTACCCAGATTATGACATGTCTGGACAAGCAGTTCACCAAATCAATTGATCTTACACAAATGATGCCATTGGGATAGTGAGCTTGGCCAGAAAATGAGTAAGAGGAAGAGATCATGCAGGATTATATTTTGGAATTTGCAGTGAGCTTTCAAAGATGCAGATTTGCAGTAAGCCAGTATTCTTCAATTCACATTTTATAGTAATAAGTCATGGAACAGAAGAATCTCACAAAAATGAAAATTATAAACAGTTCAAAGAGCAGCAGAAAGATATCTAGTCAGTGTAAACAGATCATTGAATGTTCACCCAACATTAAGGATTTACTATGAGCCAAAATGTGTTAAGTTCTAGAAATAATAATATAAAAACAAAATGATCTCTTTCCTCAAAGAAATTATATTCTGGTAGAGAATATAATGTGGTCACAGATGAGTAAATATGATATATGCAAAGTAACTTAATGGGGCAATCAGAAAAGACCACATAGAAGAAGAAGGTCTTGGAAGGGAAGGAACAGGAATATCTACCAAGCCAAAATTGAAGGAGATACTCCTACTAGGACCATAGAAATTGTTGCTGTTTGTCCTCCTTTCTTGAAGAGGACCAATGACATTAGGAGTGATATCTTGACTTGCAACTGAATTGCATTTAAGTGAGGGAGGACTGTGCAAAATCACCAGCCTTGTTTCCTCCCTCAGAGCCATCTGGGTCCAGTGGTCAAATAGATAAGGATGGCTGAGATGGCCCTGGATGCAGTGGGAGACCTTGGCCTTTTTAAGCTAAGGTCTTCAATAAGTCTCTGTTTGTCTGAGGCAGTATCTTTTCAGTGATTAAGGATAGGTAAGAATTGGGGCAGAAGAATGGCTGAATAAGTTTGGTATATGAATGTTATGGAATATTATTGTTCTGTAAGAAATGACCAGCAGAAGGAATTCAGAAAGGCCTGGAGTGACTTATATGAACTGATGCTAAGTGAAAAAAGCAGAATCAGGAGATCATTATACACAGCAACAAGATTATATGATGGATGTGGTTCTCATCAACAATGAGATGATTCAGACCAGACAGACTTGTGATGGAGAAAACCATCTGCGTCCAAAAAAAGGACCATGGGGACTGAATGTGAATTACAACATAGTCTTTTTGCCTTTTTTTTTTGTTTGTTTGTTTGCATTTTGTTTTCTTTCTCATTTTTTCCTGATTTGATCTAATTTTTCTTGTGCAACATTGTGGAAATATGTATAGGAGAATTGCACAAGTTTAACATATATTAGATTACATGCTATTTAAGAGAGGGGTGGGAAGAAGGGAGAAAAAATTGAAACACAAGGTTTTGCAAGCGTGAATATTGAAAACTAAGCATGTGTTTTGAAAATTAAAAAAAAATAAAAAATAAATTATAAGCAAAGAATGGCTTCTTTTACCTAGTTTCTGCAAAAAAAAGTCAATCTGGGAAGGGAAAGACCTTCAGGGTTTCAGATCAAAATAGAAACAATTGCTATTTATACTTCCTCTGAGCCATCCAAACCCCCCAAAAATGACTAAGTGAGGCTTTCACTGGATCCTCTTGTTGGCTTATCAGTGAGAGCCAGAGTGATTTGGACTTAAGGCATTGTCAAGGAGCTCCATTTGAATCCCACTAGGCTTTATCAAAGCCTGGGTTTTCAATGTAGGATAAATGAAACTATATGGGGTAAACGAGTTAATTATCCCAGGTTTTTTAGTGATAGAATAAGTAAGTAGAAAAGAGAAAAAAAGAAATTTAGCCCATAAACCCCAAGATATCTTATGAAGTTTCACTTATCAAAATTTGTATTCCTTTGGTTAGAGCACTCACAGGTAAAGGTATAATTCCCTATCTGGACAAAGGGAGAAAGGATGGAAAGAAGAAAGCAATAAAGGAAGGAAAGAAAAAAGGAAAGAAGGAAGGAGCATTTTTTTTGGTTCCCAAAGTGGGTTGATCAAGTCAACAAATCAATTCAACAAGTATTTATTGCAAAGAAAGGCAAAATAACAGTCCCTTCCCTAAAGGGATATTCTAATTATATATAAACAAACTGTGTGCAAGATCAATAGGAAATGATGAATGGAAGAAGGACATTAGAATTAAGAGAGATGGGAGTTTTGTTAGGTGGGATTTTAGTTGGGACTTAAAGGAAGCCAGCAAGAGGAAGCCAGCAAAAGATGAGTTGGAAAAACATTCCAGGCATAGGGAATATCAGAGAAAATGCCCAGATCCAAGAGATGTTATGTCTTGTTTAAGGAACAGAAAAGGAGGAAACTCCTTGCTCAGGGTAGATAACAGTTTTCCTGATGATAATTACCAAAATATACAAGTGACTGCAGCATCCAAGATAGATGCTGCTCTGGCCGCAGATGCTGCCACCCAAATTCCACCCAAATGTAGGAACACTTTGCTCCCTTTCCCACTAGTAATATGGGAACCTGTAGGAAAGGATCCCTATATATATAGAAGAAATCTTTCCTATCCCTTTATTTGTTATACTGACGTACAAAATATCTCACATCTGGGTTTATAGTAACCCAAGTATGAGGGGTGTTTGGGTACTACATTATGTATATATATATAATGTTCATCAGAAAATATAATCAAATAAACAAAACAAGGTATAAATTTTACCTAAAACCCTTACTATTTAACAAAATACAACCAAAGAGAGGAACAAATAATTGTTTAAAATGTATTTGTGCTGTGTTCTAATTCTTCTAAAGTTCCATTACTTTTTGCTTTTTTTCACTTTTTAATATAGTTAATAGTCACTGTGCTTACAATTCTTGTTCTGCTTATCTTTTCTTTGCTTAGCTTCACTGTTTTTGCCTCTCTTCATATCCCTAGCACTTAACACATTTTAACCTGGTTTCACTTAAAATAATTATTTTATTTTAATTTTTGTCAAAGCAATTGAGGTTAAATGACTTTCCCAGAGTCACAGGTAGGGTTAAGGTTAGGACTAGAACAAAATTGAACTCAAGTCCTCTTGACTTCAGGACAGATATTCTATCCCTTGTACAATCTTGCTGCCCCTCCCCTGAAACTTTAAAAGGGGAAAGGGAATAAAATTTGGCTTGCCCAGATTTCTCTCTCAACTGAGAGGCAATGGGACAGACCACTAGATCATGCATCAGGAGATCTGTCTTTTCCACTTATGAGCTGCATGATCTTACTCTGTTTACTCATCTCTTTGGAGCTCACTTTCCTTATCTGGACAATGAAAGAATTGAACTGGATAGTTCTTAAGTCCCTTCTAGCTTGTGAATATTTTAGTCTTCCACAGGCTTCAAGAAGAGAGAAAGTGTGCCTCTCATAGCCCTATTAGAAAGTTCCAAGAGGACTGGTCCTAGAAAAAGAATGAGAACATTTTTTAAACCTATTTTTGCATGGAGTTGGCTTTCCATGTTGAAAAGGAACATAAGCAAAGAAGGATTGTGGGATCATGGATTGAGCCCTAGAAGAGAAACTATTTATCCATCAAATCCACTGACATTAGATGTCTCAGCCAGATGCCTTCTGTATCTCCCATCCATGGATTATTGAGATTGATCTTGAACTCAGCTTACCTTCTTATTCCTTTTGTCTCTTTCCTCCTCTAACTTCCTCTCAAACCTTTTCCTGCTGGCTTCTTAATAATCTTAAATGCTGGGGCAACTAGATAAGTGCAGTGGATAGAGCACCAGCCTAAAGTTAGGAAGGCTTGAGTTCAAACCTGACCTCAGACACTTAATACTTCCTAGCTGTGTGACCCTGGGCAAGTCACTTAACTTTATATATTTATTTATATATGTAATATATTTATATAATTGCCTCAGCAAAAAAAAAAAAAAAGAAGAAGAAGAAAGAAAGAAAGAAAGAAAAAGAAGAAAAAAATCTCAAATGCCTTGAATTATAACTTTCTAGTTTTCCATGACTCATATTTACCTTATAATATAAAATTCAAGAAATACATCTTTCCACTAATACATTGTTAGTGGAGTTGTGAACTGATCTAACCATTCTGGAGAACAATTTGGAACTGGGCCTAAAGGGCTATAAAACATATCCTTTGACCCAGCAGTGTTTCTACTGGGCCTATATCCCAAAGAGATCTTAAAGGAGGGAAAGGGACCCACATGTGGCAGCCCTTTTTGTAGTGGCAAGAAACTGGAAACTGAGTGGATGCCCATCAATTGGAGAATGGATGAATAAACTGTGGTATATGAATGTTATGGAATATTATTGTTCTGGAAGAAATGACCAGCAGGATGAATACAGAGAGGCCTGGAGAGACTTACATGAACTGATGCTGAGTGAAATGAGCAGAACCAGGAGATCATTATATACGACAACAACAAAATTGCATGATGCTCAATTCTGATGGATGTGACTCTCTTCAACAATGAAGTGATTCAGGCCAGTTTCAATGGTCTTGTGATGAAGAGAGCCATCTACATCCAGAGAGGACAGTGGGAACTGAATGTAGCTCACAACATAGTATTTTCACTTTTTGTTGTTTGCTTGCATTTTGTTTTCTTTCTCACTTATTTCTTTTTTTAACTGATTTTTCTTGTGCAGCATGATAATTGTGGAAATATGTATAGAAGAATTGCACATGTTTAACATATATTGGGTTACTTGCTGTCTAAGGGAGGGGGTGGAGGGAAAGAAGGGAAAAAATTTGGAACACAAGAGTTTTGCAAGGGTAAATGTTGAAAATCGCTTATGTATATATTTTGAAAATAAAGAGCTTTAATAAAAAAAAAGAAATACATCTTTGTTAGATATGAATTCACTAGTACCTACATGATATTCCTATAGTTCCCAAACAGTTTTTGACTTGTAATTTTGTCATCCATAAACTTACAAACTCTAAGCAGTAATATTGTGTAGCCATCATCAGTCACTGTTTAGTATAGGGGAAATGCATAGATAATATGGTAGCCATTGCAAGAGTTAAAGTTTTATTGATTTTGCTTATATGATAATATCTTAGATGGCTTTTTCTTCCTGGTGTGAGAATGATTTCAGTTCAATAAACATTCATTAAAGTATCTATTATATACAAGGTACTGTAACTTTGATGTTATAAAAACACAAATGAAAAAGTCTCTTCCCTCAAAGAGGTTACATTCTAACAGGAGTAAGAAAATTTAATGTATATATAAGTAAATTTTAGAACACTAAAAAATTAAGGAAGGGGCGAGGGAAAGTCACGGAAGAAGGATGAGGGTTGCTCCTGAGAACCACTTAACTTGAGAAACACAACCCAGTGAAACAGTAGAACAATGATCCCAACAGCTGGCTGCTGGGCAGTTTTGTCCCTATAACAGAATTTACACTTGTCACTTTGAATAAATGCCTTTGGTTTTGGTTTGGTTGGTGATAATTTAAAGATCTCCTTCCTGATTTAACTTTCCTCTTATTGATTGCTTTTGACATTTGACCAATAAATAGGTAATTGATAGGTTCAGAAAGCCATAATTAATATTCACATCTTCTAATTATGTCCAAAGGATTATAAAACTGTATATACCTTTGATCCAACAATGTCTTTACTGGATATATATCCCAAAGAGATCATAAAAAAGGGAAAAAAAGACCCACATGGGCAAAAATGTTTGTGGCAGCCATTTTTGTACTGGCAAGGAACTGGAAACTGAGTGGATGTCCATCAATTGGTTAATGGCTGAATAAAGTTATGGTATATGAATGTAATGGAGTATTATTGTAATATAAGAAATGATGACAAACTGTTTTCAGAAAAGCCTGAAAAGACTTACATGAACTTATGGAAGTGAAGTGAGTACTAAGAGAACATTGTACACAACAATAGGATTATACAATGATCAACTCTGATGGACTTGGCTCTTTTCAACAATGAAGTGATTCAGGGTAGTTCCCATAGACTTGTGATGGAAGGAGCCATCTGCAACCAGTGAGAAAACTATAGAGACTGAATGTGGATCAGAGCATAGTATTTTCACTTTTTTTTTGTAATTGTTTGTTTGGTTGGCTTTTTTCTTTCTTTTGTTTTTTTTTTCTCATTTGAGCTGCTTTTTCTTTTTCCTTTTAAATTTTATAATAGCTTTTTATTTTTCAAAATACATGCAAAGGTAGTTTTTAATATTTACCCTTGCAAAATGTTGTGTTCCATATTTTTCTCCCTCCCTTCATTCTTCCTTCTACCCTCCTCTAGACAGAATCCAACATAGTTTAAACATGTGCAATTCTTCTAACATATTTCCACATTTATCATGCTATACAAGAAAAATCAGTTGCTCTGCTTTTTCTTGTGCAGCATAATGAATATGAAAATATATTTAGACAAATTGTACATGTGTTACCTATATTAGACTGCTAAGTACCTATTTGATACAGACTACTGGAAAAACTGGAAATCAGTCTAGAAGAAAATAGATATAGGGGACAACTAGGTGGCAAAGATGGATAGAGCACCAGCCTGAAGTCAAGAGAACCTGAGTTCAAATCCAATCTCAGACACTTAACTCGTCCTAGCTGTGTGACCCTGGGCAAGTCACTTAACCCCAATTGCCTCAGGGGGAAAAAAAGTATATATAGAACAGCATCTCATATCATATATGAAGATCAGCTCCAAATTGAAGTGTGATTTAGATATAAGTGAATGAAGTGAATTGTGAAAGCTATCTCACAAGATGGAGACAGTGTTCTAAAAACTGAGTGAGCCCCCAATAGGCAGAGACAGCTCTCTGCATCTTATCAGCATGAAGAAGCTCATAAGATAAGAACTCCATCCCTTTGTCCCAAATGACAAACTGCTTGAGAGGCGAAAATGATAGGTATATCTTCTAGGGAAATACAGCGAGAGTCTTGGGGTTCTTTGATCTTGGGGGGCTTCTGTTTTAACAACAAGTCAGTAGTCCTAAATCTTCTGGCTTTGGAGACTCCCACAATCAATCTGTCTGATTCTGATCACTCCTTAGTCATATAGCTTCTGGTCTCAGGATAATCCCATAGAGGAAACTTCTGAGCCAAGAGTAATAATCTGGTCAATGAGAACCAAATTCCTTCCTAGAGCCATAGAATTAGCATATCAGTGCTAAAAAGCTGAATAAATGTGTCTCCTTGCTTCTTTTCTCTGCTGAATTCCCTTACAATTCAGTCTACTTTTTAATGGCATTACTGTTACATTAAAGCTTTGCCCCTTGGCTAAGGAAAAAATAAATAATAAAAAATAAAGATTGAGGGAAGATCGATTGTGAAAGGCCAGGTTTCTTTCTCCAGAGGGCACACAGTTTACAAAGAATGGGACCCTATAGGCCTTTTCTTTGTGAGACTATGTTAAAACTCCCATATAAGGTAACTGAGTAATCCTAAAGATGTGGTTGGATTAGAAGGTTTTCCTCATTTATGACTTAGAATTTGAAGTCATTTGTCCTGACTAATCAGGGCAAAGATCCAGCCTATAGGGAGTGTTAGCCCAGACCTGTATATAATCCTTGTCTGTTAACTAAGCCTAACTCTATTAACTTCTCTAACTGCTTGTTGGGAGAGAGATGTCCTTTCTCATGAAATTGCAATAAAATTCCTTTCTCCTTTTGCCTTGAGAAATCGCCTTGATTTATCTGAGTCGATGATCTTTGTCCCACACATAAGGATGATAGCATAACTAAATTCGAGAAGCAGCCTTTAGCCCTATCTCCTTATCAGAATAATATAAATCTCCATTTATCATGTATCTGTTGATATGAATTTTTATTTCATTGACTTCTTGAAAGGCAGAGAAGGCAGACTTGTGGAGGAGAAAGAAATTTGTGACCAAAGATGAACTAGAGACCATTACTGATCACAAAATAGAAAATTTCGATTACATCAAATTAAAAAGCCTTTGTACAAATAAAACTAATGCAAACAAGATTAGAAGGGAAGCAACAAACTGGGAAAACATTTTCACAGTTAAAGGTTCTGATAAAGGCCTCATTTCCAAAATATATAGAGAACTGACTCAAATTTATAAGAAATCAAGCCATTCTCCAATTGATAAATGGTCAAAGGATATGAACAGACAATTTTCAGAGGATGAAATTGAAACTATTACCACTCATATGAAAGAGTGTTCCAAATCATTATTGATCAGAGAAATGCAAATTAAGTCAACTCTGAGATACCACTACACACCTGTCAGATTGGCTAAGATGACAGGAAAAAATAATGATGAATGTTGGAAGGGATGTGGGAAAACGGGGACACTAATGCATTGTTGGTGGAGTTGTGAACGAATCCAACCATTCTGGAGAGCAATCTGGAATTATGCCCAAAAAATTATCAAATTGTGCATACCCTTTGATCCAGCAGTGTTTCTATTGGGCTTATATCCCAAAGAAATACTAAAGAAGGGAAAGGGACCTGTATGTGCCAAAATGTTTGTAGCAGCCCTGTTTGTAGTGGCTAGAAACTGGAAAATGAATGGATGCCCATCAATTGGAGAATGGCTGGGTAAATTATGGTATATGAATGTTATGGAATATTATTGTTCTGTAAGAAATGACCAGCAGGATGAATACAGAGAGGCTTGGAGAGACCTTCATGAACTGATGCTAAGTGAAATGAGCAGAACCAGGAGATCATTATACACTTCGACAACGATATTGTATGAGGACATATTTTGATGGAAGTGGATTTCTTTGACAAAGAGACCTGAGTTTCAATTGATAAATGACGGACAAAAGCAGCTACACCCAAAGAAAGAACACTGGGAAACGAATGTGAACTATCTGCATTTTTGTTTTTCTTCCGGATTATTTATACCTTCTGAATCCAATTCTCCCTACGCAACAAGAGAACTGTTCGGTTCTGCAAACATATATTGTATCTAGGATATACTGCAACATATCCAACATATAAAGGACTGCTTGCCATCTAGGGGAGGGGGTGGAGGGAGGGAGGGGAAAAAAATCGGAACAGAAATGAGTGTCAATATAATGTAATTATTAAATAAAAAAAAATAAAAAAAAATAAAAAAAAAAAAAAAAGAAATGACCAGCAGGATGAATACAGAGAGGACTGGCGAGACTTACATGAACTGATGCTAAGTGAAATGAGCAGAACCAGGAGATCATTATACACTTCGACAACGATATTGTATGAGGACATATTTTGATGGAAGGGGATTTCTTTGACAAAGAGATCTGAGTTTCAATTGATAAATGACGGACAAAAGCAGCTACACCCAAAGAAAGAACACTGGGAAACGAATGTGAACTATCTGCATTTTTGTTTTTCTTCCGGGTTATTTATACCTTCTGAATCCAATTCTCCCTATGCAACAAGAGAACTGTTCGGTTCTGCAAACATATATTGTATCTAGGATATACTGCAACATATCCAACATATAAAGGACTGCTTGCCATCTAGGGGAGGGGGTGGAGGGAGGGAGGGGAAAAAAAATTGGAACAGAAACGAGTGTCAATATAAAGTAATTATTAAATAAAAATTAAAAAAAATAAAAGAAAAAAAAAGAAAAAAAAAAGAAAGGCAGAGAAGGAACTCTTAAAAAATCTTTATTTATTTTATTTTTCAATATATGGAATAAAACAATCATTTCCATAACACTATAAGGTAAAAAAAAAAGATGATTGGACATGAATTTGCAAATCTATTATGTACAACTTGCTATTCCTATTAAATATATAATTATCATTATTTTTTTCCTTTTTTGTTGTTTTTCTTCCCTCCCTGCCCTAGAGATGGCTACAATTAAATATAAATATATATGTGTGTCTATATATGCATATATGTAAAATTACACATATTTCTATTTATTAGTTCTTGAAGCTTTAGGAATGAGAAACAGGAAAGTTATTTCTATTTTTCCTATTCAACAGATATTTATTTACAAAATGCATACTATATCGAAAAATACTATGCTAAGTGCTAAGGATTCAACAATACAAAAATTTTTATTGTGTCCATTTTCCCTCTGTCCATTTTTCTTCATTTATATGGTCACTTCCCTCATTAAAGCTCCCAGAACCTTTCACTAAAACTATTGGAATAGCTTCCTCTTTGGTCTCTTTTTTTCCTATCCTATCTTATCCTATTCCAAATTTATATTCTTAAAGCAGAGTAGGGAAGATAAATTTCAACAAGAGAAAGGAAAGTGTAGTAGCAACAAGTCTTGGGTGGGAGGCAGCAGTCTAAGTAGGATATCCCATCTTAGTTCTGGACAACCAGGGATCCCATGAGGAGACCAGAATAGGCTTTGAAGAGTTAAAGGAGAGATAGTGCTGGAGTAGGGGCACACAAACCTTAGAATGTTCAATTTTTTGTACATTTCCACAGCTTCCTAATTTTACTACCTTTTCCTTATTTCTTAATTCCCTTCAATATTCTAATTTTCCCTCCTTATCAAGCCATGTCTCCAGAAAAAAACTGAAAATTCATCCACACAAAATTGGAAAATGTCTGATAAGAAGTTAACATGCTTCCCCAATAGATAGTTAAAGGATATTAACAAACAAAAAGCAGCATAGTATTCATTAGCACATAAAAATGCTCCAGATCACTAACAATTTATGAAAAAAAATGCAAATCAAGAAAATCCTTTATATTTGCCACTTTATAGTCTGCAAATTGGCAAATATGAAAAAAATTAGCAACAGAAATACTGAAAACATTGTAGAAAGACAGGCATACTTAATCTATTATTGGTATAACTGTTAAATGATACAACCATTTTGGAAAGCAATTTGGAATTATACAAATAAAGTGACAAAAATGTCTGTATATTTGGAACTAGAGAATCCCATTGCTGAGTTTATGCTTTCACTAAATCATCAATAAGACAATAGCCCTCATATACTCCAAAATATTTGCAGCAGAACTCTGTGATAGTTAAAAATTGAAATAAAGTAATTGTTCATAATTATGGTGATAAATAAGAAATAGAAAATAATAATTTAAAAAAAGTTAAAGTGCTCTCTCTCTCTCTCTTAATAATGTTTTGCACTTGAAACAGGGATCAAGCAGTAAGCCGGGGATGAAATCCTTAGTTCTAATCTTAGAGTCATTTAGCATGGGAGGGCTTTTTTCTCACTAAAGTCTGCCCAGGACTAGTAGAAAAAAGGCATGGAAGAAAAGTTTCATGTTTGGCTTCACCTGGGTTTGAGTATAGAACACAAGCCACAAACTGTTGTGTTCAAGTCCACACAATTGTTTCCTATTGATCTCAAAGTGGAAAGCTGGATTTTTGTTCTCATTGTTTCTATTAAAACGAGTTTCGTGAGAGCATTCCCCAAGAAAATTAAAGGGCAAGCTCCTCCATCATCTCTGGGGAATGTGATATTTGTACTTAATGTAGTTTGACCTGTTCTAGGCTTGGTTCACTAAAAACTTGAAAGGCTTATTGTTAAGACGGCTTTAAAAATACAGACATATAAAAACACCCTCACATAAAGAGACACCCCAAGGAAAGACAGAAATTTCGAAAATCTTTTGAATAATGTACTTATCAACCTAAAGATTAAAAAAGCAACCAATCCAACCCTTCCCCTCCAGATGCTATAAACCCCATAGCTTAGGGATACAAATCCCCAGCCAGGCAACCTTACCTCATCTATACAAAGAGACGGTTTTTCATTGAACCTGAAGGTGATCAAACGCTTCCTCATTTCTTCACCTACCAGGAGAATACAGGAATCTATTTATCATCTCCTTTTCTTTGGTTAAACTCTGAGAGAAAATCAAAGTCCCAAACCAGAGAACCTCAATTTCAGTGAGAATTTCTTCAGAATGTTTAGCTCTGTTAGAAGAAGAGCTTTTCAGAGTTCAGCACTAGGTGGGAAAAAGGCTTTAACTATCCTTTCCTTCTCTTTGTCTCCATCGATATCACTACCATCAAGCAGGACTGAGTGAATGCCTGCAGTAAAATGCTTCTTGCAACATGATTGGAAATATCCAGACTTGTCTTCTGTCCACAGGTCACCTATTAAAGGATATAATCAGCTACTTGTCTTTCATAATTCTTAGGAAAAAAGTATACACAACTACTGACATCATGGATTTACTAGATATAGTTATAGCTGTTGAAGCAGAAAGCAAAACTATGGAACAAATGATGTTTTGTCTTTGAAAGACCTTCCTGACTCTCTTTCTCAACTTGCAGTCATTCCTCTTTCTTTCCATTCTTCCAGACCCCTTCAAATATGTGTGTATATCTTGTATCTTTTTTCTTTTCTCAGGGCTTTGTTAGCAATTAGTTACCATCTAATCTTTACTAAGGTATTGCTTCAACTAGAAACCTACAAAGGAATTGAGTCCCCTCCCAAGCAAATTAGATCACTTTGAAAAGGAAAATGTATGTGTGAGTTTGTATGTACATTGTATATATGATATGGAAGACATAAAAGAGAAAATCAATTAGAGATAACACTCTGGTTGAATATAACTGGATTTGGGACAAAAGCAAGGTTAATCTTGGGACAAATATTACTATATATGAATTTTAACAGAGTAGTTGGAAGATGGAAAAGCCTTTAAAGTAGTGTTACTCAAAACTAATGCAAACAAGATTAGAAGGGAAGCAACAAACTGGGGAAAACATTTTTACAGTTAAAGGTAATGATAAAGGCCTCATTTCCAAAATATATAGAGAACTGACTCTAATTTATAAGAAATCAAGCCATTTTCCAATTGATAAATAGTCAAAGGAATGAACAATTTTCAGATGATGAAACTGAAACTATTTCCACTCATATGAGTGTTCCAAATCACTATTGATCAGAGAAATGCAAATTAAGACAACTCTGAGATACCACTACACACCTGTTGGATTGGCTAAGATGACAGGGAAAGATAATGATGAAAGTTGGAGGGGATGCGGGAAAACTGGGACATTGATGCATTGTTGGGTGGAGTTGTGAACAGATCCAACCATTCTGGAGAGCAATCTGGAATTATGCCCAAAAAGTTATCAAACTATGCATGCCCTTTGATCCAGCAGTGTTACTACTGGGCTTATCCCCCAAAGAGATATTAAAGAAGGGAAAGGGACCTGTATGTGCCAAAATGTTTGTGGCAGCCCTGTTTGTAGTGGCTAGAAACTGGAAAATGAATGGATGCCCATCAATTGGAGAATGGCTGGGTAAATTGTGGTATGAGTGTTATGGAATATTATTGTTCTGTAAGGAATGACCAGCAGGATGATTTCATAGAGGCTTGGAGAGACTTACATGAACTGATGCTAAGTGAAATGAGCAGAACCAGGAGATCATTATATACCTCAATAACAATACTATTTGAGGATGTATTCTGATGGAAGTGGATTTCTTTGACAAAGAGAAGATCTAATTCAGTTCCAATTGATCAGTGATGAACAGAATCAGCTACACCCAGAAAAGGAACACCGGGAAATGAGTGTAAACTGTCTGCATTTTTGTCTTCCCAGGTTATTTCTACCTTCTGAATCCAATTCTTCCTGTGCAACAAGAGAATTGTTCGGTCCTGCTCACATATATTGTATCTAGGATATACTGTGACATATTTAACATGTATAAGACTGCTTGCCATCTAGGGGAGGGGGTGGAGGGAAGGAAGAGAAAAATCAGAACAGAAGTGAGTGCAAGGAATAATGTTGTAAAAAATTACCCAGGCATATGTACTGTCAATAAAAAGTTATAATTATTTTTTAAAAATAAATAAATAAAGCTGTATGAAGGCTAGCAAAAAAAAAAAAATAGTATTACGGTAATTTAATTTCAAAGCCATATTATTTGAAGCCATATTATTCAGAATCTACTAAAGTTTTCCTTTGGGGATTCATTGTAGTATGAAAGTGAAAAAGGGACTTTGAAAGTAAAGTCAATGTAGAATTAAACTTGGCAAGTCAACTACGTTGAAAGTACTTCAAGTATGGACCCATCAACAGATTCTTTCTTTTTTCCAAGGATCAACCACTACTTTCAGAAAGCTGCAACACCAGGAGCTTCAGAATGATTTATTTTTTGACCACTCCTTCTCTTGAAAATTACTTACTAAGACAAGGAAAGACAAAAATCTTCAGTGGTAGAAGGATGTGCCTACTAACAAAACCATGGAACCTTGAAGTATGGAAATATATTTGTTGGATTTTTAAAATAAACATGATTTAAAATATACTGCTTTCATTGACAATGTCATAGGTAGGAGATCTGATTGGCTGGTTGTTTGCTGTCCTTCAAAGTCAAAGAAGACAAAAATGATATCACTATGTTAGAATCAAGTTAGTATGTCCAACCAGATCAACAGATCAGACCCACATGAGCTTGGAATACTCTGCCACAGTCAGACACAAATACTAAGAACATTTGGGGTAGCTTCTCTAACTTTACACATCTCATATTTCTTTAGGACTAATTAAATTCTGCTTTGCTCATGGAGCACAGGACCTTCTCTGATGAGAGCACGGTATACTGGACTGCTCTGTGCCAGTGTCTCTCATGTCATATAATCAGTTTTAAAGTTCTTAAGAGAGACCTTGAGAGTGTCCTTGTATTGCTGTGAGACTGATACCTTAGGTAACAGCTATAAAAAAATGAGGTGTGCACTGTGAAAGATATCTTCAAATCAGTTGAGAGACTTGAAAAAGACTTTAGATTTTGGGACAAAAGATGTTAAAAGATCCTAGGATCACTTGACTAAGACACTTGAAGAATATTACTAGGGGAAGAATGGGATGGGACAAGATGAAGAGAAGGTTCACCCGGAGTTTGATGGAGTTTTGACATTCAGTAGCTTTTTTATTTTAACTGCCAGGGAAAATATACAAAACCAAGGCCTTTTGTGTCTTATAAAACTAATAATTTATGTTATAAGTGTCCTAAGCCTTAGGTTTAATAAAATTAATAATTCATGTTGTATCACTATCCCAGATCTGGTGGTTTTTTTTTTTTTTTTTTTAGCTTTATTGGATTCTCTTTTTGATCAGAGACTATATCTAGATTGAGAAAATGTGCTCAATTTTTCTTTTTTTTTTTAATTTTTATTTAATAATTACTTTATATTGACACTCGTTTCTGTTCCAATTTTTTTTCCCTTCCTCCCTCCACCCCCTCCCCTAGATGGCAAGCCGTCCTTTATATGTTGGATATGTTGCAGTATATCCTAGATACAATATATGTTTGCAGAACCGAACAGTTCTCTTGTTGCATAGGGAGAATTGGATTCAGAAGGTATAAATAACCCGGGAAGAAAAACAAAAATGCAGATAGTTCAATGTGCTCAATTTTTCAAAAAAAATTGAGGTCTAATGATTAGATTCATAGAGGGAATGTCCTTTTATTAACCAGATTGAGAGGGGAAGAATAAGCTAGCTTATCTAGTACCAAAAAAGAGAGGAGCTATCCCTTCAGTTTATCATTGATCTAATCAAGAGAGAGTCTACCTTTAGCAGAAAGGTATTTGCTAAGATTAACATAGCCTTTAAAAAATAATAATTCTGTAAAAACCCTAATTTATTGAGTCAGTTCTGCTATAACTGCATTTCTAAAAAATCAATAGGGTATACAAAATCACTTTTAAAATACGAATCTTAATTTTTTATATTTTTTCTCAACAGTATTTTATTTTTCCAAATACATATAGTTTTCAACATTTGTTTTTGTAAAATGTTGTGTTCCAAATTTTTCTCCCTCCCTCCTTCTCTGCCCTCACCCTCCACAAGACACCAAGTGATCTTATATAGGTTAAATATGTGCTATCCTTTTAAACATATTTTCATATTTGTTATGTTGTGCAAGAAAAATTAGACCAAAAGGGAAAAAAAATCACCAGAAAGAAAAAAAACAAAAAAGCATGCATAAAAGTGAAAATACTCTGCTTCAATCTACAATTAGTCTCCATATCGTTTCTTTTCCCACATGAGTTCTTTTCTCTTTTTAATGATCTCTTTGGGATACAGATCCAGTAGTGAGACAGCTGGATTAAAGAGTATTCTACAAAGTCACTTAATAAAAACTGCAGAGCTTATAAGAAAAAGAGGCTGCAGGGGTCCTCAAACTATGGCCCGCAGACCAGATGCGGCAGCTGAGGACAGTTATCCCCCTCATCCGGGATTATGAAGTTTCTTTATTTAAAGGCCCACAAAACAAAGTTTTTGTTTTTACCATAGTCCGGCCCTCCAACAGTCTGAGGGGCAGTGAACTGTCCCCCTATTTTAAAAGTTTGAGGATCCCTGGAAGGGGTCCCTCAAAAATTGCATCAATGGCAAAAAATATATATATATATATATATATATAGGAACCTAATTGAAATGGTAGTGCAGTTTTATACATTCTTAAAGGTTAGGAAAATATTTAAATACCATAATAAATAGTGGTGATGTCCTAGATGAAGAAACTGAGGCAAACAAGGTTAACTGACTTGCCCAGGATCATATAACTAGTAAGTGTTTGAGGCCAGATGCCACCTTTATTTTTCTACCTCCTCATTCTCCCATTCATTGTGAGTAGAGAAAGAGAAAATACTTGTAACAATAAAAATGTTCACAGAAAACAAATTCTCTTGTTGGCTAAAAATGTGTGTCTCATTCTTCATTCTACATTCATACATACTTAGATATAGCCAAGGAAAACAAATTCCCACATAGGCCTGGTTGCCCTAAGACCATCCTTCTCAGGTGGTGGTCAGCATTCTTCATCATCAGGCCTCTAGAATCATGGTTGATAATTGTGTTGATCAGAATTATAAAGTCTTTCAGAATTGTTTATTTTTATAATGTTAATATTATAGTAAAAATTATTTTGGTTAGATTATAAACTCCTGGAGGGTAGGCTTTTTTCTTTCTTTCTTTTTTTTTTTTTTTTTTTTGGTATTCTCAGTGCTTAGCACAGTGCCTGGCACATAATAGGTGTCAAATAAATGTTGATTGATTGATTGGTTCAGATCAGTTCATTCTGTGTCAGTTTATAGAAGTCATCCTAGATTTCTCTGAAACGATTTTATTGTTCGCATAGTGTTCCATTATTCCCTACTTGATGGACATCCTCCTTACTTTGTAGTTCTTTGTAACTATAAAGAGAGCTGTTATAAATATTTTTGTTCATATAAGATCTTTTTGTATTTTTTTATGTTAGGTACAGTTTGCTAATTTTGGAGCAGACAGGTACAATTCTGATGCAGATTATATATGTGTAATCATATAAAACATATTTTCATATTAGTAATTTTGTGGAAGAAATCTTGAGCAATAAAAAAGAAAGAAAATGAAAAATAGTTTGTTTCAGTTTGTATTCAGACTCCCATTAGTTTCTTCTCTGGAAGTGGATAGCATTGTTCATTATGAGTCCTTTGGAACTGTCTTGGATTATTGTACTGCTTGGACTAGCTAACTCATTCAAAGTTGATTATCATACAATATTGCTGTTGCTGTGAACAATGTTCTTCTGGTTTTGCTCACTTCACTGTCTCAGTTCATGTAAGTCTTTCCAAGTTTTTCCGAAATCATTTAAGCTTGTTATTTCTTATAGAACAATAATATTCCATTACACCTATATACCACAAATTTCTTCAGCCATTCCCCACTTGATGAGCATTCCCTCAATTTCAAGTTCTTAACCACCACAAAAAAAGAGCTGCTATAATTTTTTAAACAAATAGAATCTTTTTTCTTTAAAAAAAATCTCTTTGGGATATAGATCTAGTAGTGATACTGTTGGGTCACAGTTTGGGCATAGTTCTAAATTGCTCCCCAGAATGGTTGGATGAGTTCACAAATCTGCAATAGCATATTAGTGTCACAATTTCCCCAAATCCCCTCCAATATTTATAATTTTCCTTCTATGTCACATCAGCCATCTGGGAGATGTGAGGTGGTGAGGCAGGTGATTTTCAAGAGCTTGATCCTATACTTTGCTGATTCCCTTGCCTTTTTTCATTCTGAAGTCAGGATGTCTGAGTGTCTATTATCTATTTACTGACTACACGATCTTAAATAATTCCCCACTTTGACTCTCAGTTTCCTTCTCTGTAAAATAATACAGAGGAACTTAGCTTTCAGAATTATTTTGAAAAAAGTCCATTTAGTGAACATTTATTAAGTACCTCCTCTGTGTGAAACAATAAGGATACAAAGACAAAACAAAGCAATCTTTTCCCTCATTTTACTGGGAGTGGGAAGTAAGTAAAATAAATATACCATCTAGTCGGATAAATACAAGATAATTTGCAAGTACTCACAACTGGAGGAAGGGGATCAGGAAAGACTTCTAGCAGAAGGTAGCACTTCTGGTAAGCCTTAGAGGAATCAAGAGAGTCTTAGAGGCAGAGATGAAGAGAGATAATTCCAGATATGAAGAACAGCCTGTGCAAAGGCAGATTGATAAGAGACAGGATGCAGAAGACAGGGAGCAACAGATGGCCTAGATTAGAGTGTGCAAGAAATCAAGTAGTTTCAAGTCAAGGGGGAGAGGAGGAAAACAAAAGGAGTGTGCTCTTTGAGAATGTTACTGTTCTTCCTTCAGTCAGTAATGTTAGGATAGAAGCAAGATTTCAGGTGATCAGAAACCTAATTTCCCTTGTCAGTTCTACCTTTTGAGACACTCTCACAACTCTTGGAGTTAGGTCTTTCCCTTATTATTTTACCACCACTTGTCTGAGGGCAAGCAAAAAATCTAATCCAGGGAAGATTTGCTTTGGCCAAGACGACCTTAAACAGGCACAGAGATCTCTCAATTAAATTCAATTAGTGCTTTGAAAAAAAATGGCTATGTGAATGTGAATTGTTGCTGGGCTAACATTTATGCATCAAATAGAGTTTGGTTTGGTCCAGAATAATGGTTCAGGGTATTCCCTAGTCTGCTCCTTGAACAACAGGACTGAAGAGCTGGCGTTGTATTTGAAATGACATCTCCAGAGTAATAATAACAGGATTGTATCTTCCCCACTTCACAGCCATATCACAGATATTCTTGCCATGTTCCTTCTTCCCTGAAATATACTTATCTGCTTCTAACTTTTTTTACATTCCCTAGAGGCCCAAGGCTCAGTTATCTTAACTGATCATCAGCAACCTTGGGATATTCTGCCACAGGTCAGACACAAATACTAAGAACATTTGGGGTAGCTCCTCTAACTTTGCACATCTCACATTTCTTTAGAGATAATTCAATTCTGCTTTACTCATGGAGCACAGGACCTTCTCTGATGAGGGCACAGCATACTGGACTGACCTGTACCAGTGTCTCCCATGTCATATAATCAGTTTTAAAGTTGAGAGACCTTGAGAGTGTCCTTGTATTGTTTTTTCTGACCACCTTGTGAGACTGACATCTTAGGTAACAGCCATAAAAAAATGAGGTATTTATTTAATATCTTCTTATCTAATATCTTTAATATCTACCGTTATTCTGAGTGACCTGTTATTTCATCAACATGGGTAGTCCCTAAAGTGATTGGCTTAGCACAATGCTTGATACAGAGTAAGAATTTAATAAATGTTCTGACTGATTCATTTAGCAACCCATTCATACTTGATAATCCTATGTGACTTTTAAGTTCAACACAAAGGATCCACTCCATTTACCTGAGGCCTTCTTTGCATTCTCTGAACATTACCGAGCTACCACTGGAGGACACAGACTGTTTACTAGTTACATCTCACTTTCTCACAACATGACTAGCCTATTGTTTTTTTTCTAATTATAGATTTCTTTGATCATATCCTTGATAATACTTCAACACAATTCCTTGTTGATCATATGTTGTGGCTTATTCTCCTCTTCTCCATTGTTCTTTGGGGCATTCTCAATTTTAACTCTTCAGAGACTTGTGTTCCATGTCTTGCAGTATGTGATGAAACCATTAAAAGGATAAAGTCTTTGTGTCAGAGAAAAGTCATTAAAAGATCTTTGTAATTGCCCAGTGGCAATCTAGCCCTCAATCTCTCTTTTATTAACGTTGCATTTTTTTTTATAGGATATAAACTCTTTTATATCCTCCAGATGTTCAGGGCGATACAGCAGCACATTGGGTGATATAGAAGTGTGTAGGCAGTGGTTGGGGAGGGGTTAATGATGGTCTGGATAGAGTAAAAGTGAAAAGTTTCATAAATTCCCTTTTTAGTCTTTCTCCTGAGTTGATTTGCACATTGCTGGGGTCGTCGTGAGAGTTAAAAATTTTTTTCTCACCTCCCCTCAACTCATGTCCTTTTCATTTTTTTTGTTAAATGAAATCCCTGAGATTTCTGCTAAACAAAATCCCTGAGATTTTTGCTAAACAGGAGCGTGGTAGGGTTGCAATGGAATTTTGGACTTATTGTAACAAAGAGTTTATTCTGAGAGAGTATGAGCAATAGCCAAATAAAGGAAATTATGGACTTCTCCATTTGGGTCTATAACACAAGAGAGTTAATCAGTTGTTGGGACTGTCCACTGTGGGCAAACTTTAGCTGCATAGCTGCTGATGACCAGAAGATGGCAGGAGAAACTAATTCAACAGAAATACTAGTGAGTGATTTTGTGGAGAAAAAGCTCAATTGGAAAGTGTGTGATATCTCCAGAAGGAGGCTATTGGCAGTTCTGCAGGAGAACAAGCATCCGTATCTGAGGTGTGAGTTGCTCTAGCATTCCCTGATCATATATGTCCCACGCAGACTTCCTCTACACCTGTAGGACAGTGTGCCCTTGTATGGATGGATAATGTCTTATCACATATTCTGCTATGTTGTGTAACTAAAAAGCTCTTGCTTTGATCTAATGTGTCTTATAGTTGATATAAACATTTCAATGGGGACTGAGTGTGTTCTAACCTGTAATGTGCCTTGAACCAAGGGTGATTTCAGAAGAGGTCATGGGAAAATGTGCACTGATGGGTACTAAGCCAATACCTGCCAATGACATGTTAGGTTGATTAGTGAAAGGATTTGAAATACTTTTATCAGTTTTTTAAAAAAGGTTTCTCTTTCCCCTTCTTATGTACAAAGCAATTTCTAAGCTTCTAGATCAATGAGTGAGTTGGCTTGGATTTCTGACCTCCTTCCCTGACACAACAGCAACACAGACAGTTGTGCTTTGCCAGACTTCCTTTCCAGCTTTACCTTTAAATTCTTGTAATTTAGAACTAAATATCAGAGTGAGAGGGAGTGTAGATTGGTTCACAAAAAAAGGAAGGAAGCAAGATTATTTTAGAACAAAAGAACAGTATTATTAATAAATAAGAGAAACATGATCATAGAAACATGGAATTTCAGGAAAGGAAGGGATCTTAGTCAGAATTTCATAAATTTTAAGTTCCGAGAAGGAGGGGACCATGTTTAGTTTTTATACCTACCTCCACATCCCACCCCACCCCCCACTGTTCATGACATAGAATAGATATTTAATAAATGTTGGTTGAATTATCTTATGTAATCTGTTGATTTTATAGATGAAGATTAAGAGGACCCAGGAAAGTAAATAATATTCCATGTTACAGTAGTATTTTTCTGTAAAGACTAAAACTCCCTCATCCTTCTTTACCTCCTTTACCAGCCCTCTTCTCCTTTCCTCTCTTCTCTTTTCTCCTGTGCACATGCAGAACCATACCCTTACCTGTGGGTACTCTGCCCAAAGGGATGTAAATTTTGATTACTGAAATCTTGAAAGATAACTTTGATAATGTGGGGTTCACAGGCTAGATTTCTTTCTTGAGGAACGTGCCTTAAACTCAGATCCCTCAGGTTCTCACTGATTGCCCAACAATAGATTCCAGCCAATGTCCCACCTGCTCATTCTTTGGGCCCTGCTAGGTAGAATATAAATAACAACTATTTTTGGTTAAAAATCCGGAGAGTCTTCCCTTCCCAGACTGATTTTTTTTAAAACGAGGTAAAAGAAGTCATTCTCTGCTGCATTTCTTACTTAATCACTGAATAGGTAAGACCTTAGTCAAACTGAGACCTGGGGAAGACCTTAGCTTAAAAAGGCCAAGATCTCCCACTGCATCCAGGACCATCTCCAGCTGTTCTGATCTCTAGCTGGCCACTGGATCCAGATGGCTCTGGAGGGGAAAGTGAGGCAGGTGACCTTGCACAGCCCTTCCTCACTTAAATCCAATTCACTTGCAAGCCTTCCTGAGGCCATGGCCTTCTTCAAGAAATAAGAACAAACAAAAACAAAACCAAGGCAGAGAGAATGCTAGAATCAGCTCATACAGACTTGCCAGAATCAATTATTAATTTTTCTTTTTTCTTTTTCTTCCCTGATGCAATTGGGATTAAGTGACTTGCCCAAGATCACACAGCTAGGAACTGTTAAGTGTCTGAGAGCAGATTTGACTTTAGGTCCTCCTGCCTACAGGGCTGGTGCTCTATCCACCTAGCTGCCCCCAATTATTAAATTTTCAATGTGAACATTTATTTACACCTCATAAACCTGATACAAATCAAGGCTTATTGTTCTGTTGATTGTCTAGACTTAAGAAAGCAATGAAGAAAATGTTCAATAATGAGATTAAATTACAAAATGCCTTGCTAGAAAGCCAATTGTTAAACATTTGCCAGCATACCTGGAAAACCAGTTGTTAACCATTTACCAGCACACTTGTGAATCTAGGTCTTCTGATTCCTTGACTCCTACTCTTTCCAGTACATCAGCACTAATGGAAGGCTTACTCTGGGGACAAGAATTCTGAGCAACCTAGAAACAATCTCATTTAACTTAACACCCACTTGACTTTTAAATTTTAGGGACTAAAAAACTGCTGGCTCATTCTATGTCCTGGACTGATTTGGGGGAGCCAGACTATGTCAATAAATTCTCTTTCCTTCATCTTAAGCCTCTTATCTGCAATAACAACTCCAACAGCTAATTTAACTTTTTTATGCTATAGATCCCTGTCTAGTCTGGAGAAGTCTGTAGACATTGTGGATTTCCTTTGATTTGGTTGCTTTCAAATTCTTTCTCCCCCCTCCAAAAAAAAATTACCCATTTATTGTTGGACTATGGGCTACGGATATTTGATGAGAAATTTTTACTGGTTTTTCAATTCCTTCAATTTTCTGCTGGCAAATTATCCATTAAATGTTTGTGGGTACGTTTTACCATATACATATTAGTACAGTAGTGATTCAAATTTCAATTTATTAAACACCTACTATATGCAAGGCACATGCTAAGTGCTAGAGATAGAAATAAGAAAAAGAGAAATGTCCCTGCCCTCAATGAGATTACAATATAAAGAGGGAAGACAACATATAAAAAGGAAGCTAAAAAGAGGTATCTGGCTTAAGAGCATTGTAGGCAACGTAGACTTTGCTATGTAGGCAAACCAAGCAGAGATACTGATGGAAAATGGAGTAGTACATATATAATTTATAAACTGGTAATTATACTTTAAGTTTATTCTGTGGAGAGGGGTTCATGATTTTAAAAGTCTGGAGACCACTGGATTAGACTTTTATAACCCCTTTGGGCTTTACATGTCTGATCTTGATGATAAGATTTGTCACCAAATTATGAGGTTGGAGCAGCAATTTCTAGTACAAAATACTAGGCACAAGGAGCAAGGCAGATGTGAAAAATTCACAATGATGTTCTCTTTGCCAAAAGGTACCTTTACTTACGAGAAGCGGTTATAGACAAAGTGAAGAGGTAAAATAGATACCAGGAGTGGTAAATATGAAATAGATTTGGGAGAACATAATAGTTAGCAAAGAAAAAGGATTTTAACATTTAACAAGGGAAGAGACAAGTTCCCTAGTGGAACTCACAATTAACCAGGAGAAAGAAGAATACGCCAAGAGTAGGGACTATGCCATTGACTGACAAGGTAAATCGGTAGAGGAGGTTAACATCCTTAAAGAATTAGCTATAAGAAAAAGAGACCATGAGGTAGAACATAGTGGGCCAAAGAGGATTTTAGAAAGGATGGTGTGGGCCATGGGCAGAATTATAAGGGAAATTTCATCTGGGGGGGGGGGGAGGGTTGACATCATCACTTAGCTTTCTGATTGGATATAGTAAGGTGGGGTCTCCCAAGACCTCCACAGAGGTATGGCTGAAAGGCTGAACTAGTTCCCATCAGTGCCCATCCATGCTTGCCTCAAATAGTAATGTTATCAGTGCTTCAGACTTTCTCTGCCAACCCCACCTAGTGACCTAAGATGTCATCATTGGGATGCCACTGTTCCAATTGGATCTACTACAAATTTATATTATACAATCTCAAGTGGGGTCTTATTGCTGTTGCTGGGCAGTCCAATTATACTTCTCTTATAAATTCCCTATCCCACTCTTGTTGTTAAAAAAATTTTCATTCCTCTTCAAACTGCCCTTGGCTTGCCCTCCCCCTACTCTCTGAATGGAAAATCTTGCCTTATTTTACAGGAAAAATTGGGGCCGTTTGCCGTGTCTTCTCTCTTCTCCCCTCTTCCTTGCTGTTTATCTTTCAGATGCCTTTTTACCACTTATTATTTCTTTCTTTTCATCCTTTCATCCCTATCTCACATAATGAAGAGATCATACTTCTTATTAAGTCTAATGCTTCTATTAAAATTATCCCATCATTCAACAGATTTTTCCCTCAGTCATCTCCACTCTTTGACCCAGTCCCTCCCTGCCCAGGGGCTCATAATCTAATATCTACAAATATGTCCATATCTGCCCCATCCTGGAAAAACCCTGACTTGATCCTTCCATCCCACTGTTGTTTTATCTCTTCTGCCTTTTATAGCTAACTCCTCAGAAAGTTTGTCTATACTATAAGTCCTTTAATTTCCTTTCTTATCTTTTTTTAAATTTTAATTTTTTCAATAATATTTTATTTTTCCAAATACATTAAAGATAGTTTTCAACATTCATTTTTGTAAAATTTTGTTCTAGATTTTTCTCCCTCAAGGCACCAAGCAATCTGACATAGATTAAATATGTGCAATCCTTTTAAATATTTGTTCGTATTTGTCATATTGTGCAAGAAAAAATCAAACGTCTGTCATTCCACTAAAATCGCCATTACCAGTGATCTCTGTTGCTAAATGCAGTGCCCCTTTCTCAGTATTTATTCTCCTTGACTTTTATGCAGCCTTTTATACTGCTGATCACTCTGTCCTGCATGATATTTCTTCCTATGATTTTAGAAATATCTTCTGGCTTCTCTCCTGTCTATCTGACTGCTTCTTCTCTGTCCTGCTGAGTCCAAGGCCCTTCTGGAGACTTCTAGTAGCAGCAAGATTCTGTGATCAACTATGACAGACTTAACTCTTCTTGGCAATACAATGATCCAAGACAAATCCAATAGACTTGGGATGGAAAATGCCACCCATACTTGGTCTCAGCAGGAAAAACACGAGAATGGTCAAGAATAGAGCCTAGATTCTTTATTCTGGCCCAGTCTTGATCTTAGTGCAGGAAGCATGAGAGTCACCATGAGGCTGGTCAAAGATAGAATGTCTATCTTCCAGCCCTTCTTAGCCCTTATTGTAATTACATCATTACAGTACACTGAGTATGTATGAACTGGAGAACCATTCCATCACTATGCTAAATACTGAGTATATATGTGAACTAGAGAACCATTATCTCATCAATTCCACTGAGTTAACACCTTGTTTCAAGTATACTTCTCCAGAGTTCTGGCCCTCTACATCTGACTTTTTACTTTACTTTTAGTTTAGCTAAAAGTTTTTTAGTTTAGTTCAGTCATCAGTTAAATATTATTGTTCTTTCTGGAAAAGGCATGTTAGCTGATTGCCTTACTAATCAACTCACCATCACTTCTACTTCCCAGACCAAAATTGTCTTCATTGATCACCACTCTCCTATTATGTGTTCTTTCCCATGGTTCTTTGAAGGCAATGGATATTTTACTTGTTTCTCCAGTATTTTGCGATTAATACTAGTGGATACTAACATGATGATAAATTGATAGATTTCTCCAGTTGCTTTGATTCCATATATAAACTAGTATTTGTAAAGCAAAAAATACTTGTTTAATATAGCAATTTAGCCTTTGCTTGAAGACAGTAAGAGGAGTCCACTACTTTCTTAACCAGTCCCATTCCATTTTTGAATCACTCTAGTTTTGGAGTTTTTCCTTCCATCAAACCCTCTGTCTAAAATAGAACTTGTGATTTTTTTCTCACAACTCTTTTTCTGAGTTCTTTTTCTAGTAATGTGCACCCTTATCCTTTTAGTGACCTCAGTATGCAAGCACAGTGTTATCTTCATCTAATTACCTTCCCTCACCTCTCATAGACACTAATGTGAAAAATCAGTTGGCAAATCTTTTCTATCCATACCCTTCTCCCTATGTACATATGCCAACATAATTTAGCTCTTATCGCCTCTTGCCTTAACTTTTGCAACAGATTCCTAATAGGTCTCCCTTTCCAATATACCTTTAACTCAAACGTAATTTTCCTAAAGCAAAGGTGTGACCATATCATTCCTCTACTTAATTTCAGTGACTCCCTATTAATTCTAGGATCAAATATAAGTGCCTTTAACACTTAAAGGCCCTTCAAAATGTGATCCCAACCTAACTTTCCAGCTATTTTACATTATTCCCGTTCTCATACTCTGGTAGAGTCAAACTGGCCATTTCATTGTTGTCACCCGTGTCCCTCCATCTTGTTTATATACCTTTATGCTAGTATCCAACATGAGTTAGAAGGCACTTTCATTTCCTTGCCCCTTCTTAGCATCCCTTATTTCCTCCTAATCTCAGCTCAAACACTTTCTACATAAAACCTTTCCTGATGTTCTCAATACCTCTCAAATTGCCTCACTTTATGGACACCTACACTTATGTACCCTTTGTCTCTCTTAGTAGAATGAGGTCTTCGAAAGGATGGTTTCGTTTGTCTGTGTTCCCTGCACCTAGCACATGTGTTGGCATAAAGTGCTTATTTTTTTTTTTTCCTTTTGTGAGACAACTGGGGTTAAGTGCCATGTGATCACAGAAGATACTTCTAAAATCATAGGAAAAAATATCATGCAGGACATTGTTAGGTGTCTGAGGCTGGATTTGAACTGAGATCCTCCTGATTTCCAGGACTGGTGCTTTATCCATTGCACCATCTAGTTGCCCCAGAGTTGTGCTTTTTAAGAGCTTGCTAGTGATCAATTTGCCCGTTTGCACTCTCCACCCATTGTTCATACTTCTGCTCTTTGGGGAAAAACAATTCTCTGAATTATTGTCATTTCTAGTTTTAAAGTCTTATTCTTTCTAATAACTGGAAGGGTTTTAACCATTATGGTTATCCTTATTTGGAAACTCTTAGCCTATCAATATCTTTCCTAGAATGTGGGCAGGAGAGTATAGGATTACTATTTTTCTGCTTCTCTTAATGTAGACTCAAATTACATTAGCTTTTGGAGTTGCCACTTCACAGTATTGACTCCTACTGAGCTTATAGTTTACTGAACAAATTCCCCAGATCTTTTTCAAACTGTCTAACCAGATCTACACAACCATACACAGGTGAAGTTAATTTTTTGAGTCTATTTCTTTGAATTCTGTGTCTATCATTCAATCTTTATACTTCTTTGTGTCAATGTGCAAATTTGATAAGGATATAGCTTTTTCAGATCATTAAAAAAAAGTTTAGCAGTTCAGATTTCTGAGACCTTCCTAGATGATATCTAACCATTAATGACTAGAGTCTAGCCCTTGACCAATTCTGAATCCATTTAGTTCAACTATCATTTTAGCCAAGTTTCATCATTTTCACAGGAATAGCATGAAATATTTGCACAGAACCTTGTACAGTGTTGCAATTCCCTCTCTTGCCCCTCCCTACTTTCAACTTAAAGCTCTTTGGATCATCTGGGATTTGAATAATTATGAAAGGAGTGTTTCAAAAAGAGACTTGCCTCTCTGGATCTCAGCTTAAAATATGTAGGTATGGCAGGCTTCTGATCAGGGAGAGAAGTAAACCTAACATGAACAAGAAAGAATGAATTCCCACATCTGGCTCTTTTTGAATTCCTTGCTTTTAATTAATAGTGTGATAAAAACAATTCCTAATCATTAGCAATATTTCAGAGTTCCTTATATCCCTTAACTCCTTTGTGTACATAAGCAGTTATTTTCTGCATTTCTTCTCAACACCTTGTACTTCTAATTAAATTATAATGGACAACCAAGAAATAACCTTAAACTCAAAAAATATTTCAGGATCTGCTTGTATGACATGTAGAAGTAAACTCCTTCTGGTTGAAATGGTCCTTACCCTAATTTTATGCAGGAGGAAAAACACCCTTATCACTTGTTTTAGTCTTTCATACACTTTTTAATAGGTCAGTGATTCCAGTACAGGTTCTGCTTGTCAATCACATTCCTGATTATTGGAAGCTCTTGGATCAAGCCCTATATTATAACTACTCAAAACTGACAAAAATAAAGCTTCCTATCTAGTGAGAGGACCACTGATTTGAAAGTGACAGGGATTTTTAATCCAAACCACCATTATTTTACAGGTGAGGAACTTAAAGCCTTGAGAGGTCATACAAAGGAGGTGGCAGACAGTCTTTTTACTTGCCAATTAAGACAACTTGAACCGTATCTATTTCTAGAGGACTTAATCATACAATAACAGAGGAGAAATAAACTGGTATTTTCCATTCTTTCTATGACCTAATCTATAATAAAATAATACCATTTTCCTTCATGTTTTAATTTGATATATTCTAATCTTTCATTTTATACAAAGATCTGGTTTTTATAAGTTTCCCATAATTCTTTAAAGATTGAATTAAAACTCTGTAAGAGAATACATCTTTAGTTATTATTAAAGCATGATAGAGGCACTCATACAATTTTCTGATAAATGACATTTAAATTTGCCTGCTGTTACAAGGTACTCTGAAACTATTATTATCAAAGGATCATAGGCTTAAGAGTTGCCTGGACAAAACAAAGTATTATTAAGTACCTATTATGTGCCAGAAATTATCTTACAAGTGCTACTGATGAAAATGCTAGAAAGCCAAATAGGCCTTACCCTCAAAAAGCTTACATTCTAATTGAAGCTAACACTACAAAAGAGAGCTAGAGTTGAAAACAATGCTAAGTGGGGAGAGAGGACAGCAAGGTAGTAGCATGGAGGCCCTGTTTGGAGGAGATTCAGTGAAAACTTATTTGAGCCCTGAAAAATGGGGAAGGAGTCAGAATGCAGGCAATCTAGTTTAGAAATAAGATTAAATGAACTCTGGATTTGAAGTCAAAATCTTGTTCAAAATTTAGCTGTCCTTCCTATTATATATATGTCCTCATTTCTGTAGGTCTCAATTTCCTCATCTATAAAATGAAGTTGTACTAGATGGATATTAAAGTGTTTTCCAACTTTGAAACTTAAAAGAGGTCTTACACTCTATTATCTTGATCAGTTCCTTCATTCTTTCAGATAAATTGGGGCCCAAAAGGATTGGTTTATTTGATAAAAGTCAGCCCACACACAAAAAAATTTTTTTTCCCCGCTGAGGTAATTGGGGTTAAGTGACTTGCACAGGGTCACACAGCCAGGGAGTGTTGTGTCCGAGTCTTCCTGACTTCAGGGCTGGTCCTCTATCTGCTGCGCCACCTAGCTGCCCCAGCCCACACAAGTTTAAAGGAGAAGATCTATAATTGGATACTTTGCTCCCAAAACAAGGCTCTCCACTAGCAGGTGCTATGATTTTATTGGGGTGTGTATTTTCTCCATTAGTTGGTCTAATGGCATTGGTAGCTGGAAAAAAGTCAGCAAGTTTGTGTCAGGTCTGAATTCTGCTAACAATTTTCAAGAACTTGGGACTAACCATTGAGCCACGAAGACACTCAGTAGTACACGTAGGTAGAAGGCTTAAAATATGTTTAAAATCGAATAGTGTAGTGATGCTGAGATGGAGCTTCTAGACTAGAATAACCATTTATTTTCTTTTGAAGTTCTGTGATGTATTTTTATTATATTAGACTATTATATTAGTTTTAAAATTTTACTAAGGAATAAATAACACATTGATCTCTTGACAACATAATGATTTCATTACACCTTTTAGAATTTTGATGAATATGGACCCAATTTTTTTTTTCACATCTTAGTGACTTATTTCTGTCAAAATCACATCCACTTACATTTAATCTATTGTTTGATTATTAAGCTAGAAAAATGGGATTGATCAATGCTGAAATGTACATGTCATTATTATTTACAATGGCAATAAACAGTATTGGCAAGACCATCTATGGTTGAAGAGGCAATTCTATTGTAATAACTGGGGAAGACAGCATAAGCAAACAAAACTAATTGCTGGACTTACATGCTTATTTATAACAAAATTTCTCTAGCAGTTAAAAGTACTTGTAGGATGCTGCTATAACAATAAATATGCATATTTATGGATTATAAAAAGGTACTTCATTAAGAGTCTTTTTGGAATTAATTCTTCTAATCATAAATTTAAAATGAGTTTTGAAAATAAGGGGAAAAAAAAAAAAAGAGTATAAAATAAAGAACTCATGTTCCACACAACATATCACAAGTGTCCTTCACATTAACTTTCTTTATGGTTTTTCTGACTGTGGGGGAAAGAAAGGATCATTTCAATATATATAATTACATGTTAGATTTACAACAGGCATTCAACTTCATATATGATTTAACTTCAAGATGAGGAAGGAAACAGGCCCAAAGAAGATAAGCTGTTCCCAGGCATGCAGTTTGGCCTGGATCCTAGTCTTCCAACTCCCACATTGAGTGCTCTTTGTACTTCACCAGTTATGGCATATAGAGAATGCTGGCCCATTATATATCTATATTCAACTACTTGTTGTACTTCAAACAACTAAGTTTGATCATTATGAGCTTGTTGGGTACATAAAACTCAAGTTTCCAATTCATGATGGGACGGTTCAAATGAAAATTTTTTACATTGAACAGCCAATCATCTATTGATAAATCTCTCTGAAGAGAGATCTCTGAATCTTGGATAAGAGTCATAAACTACATAATTTCATTAGGGCCATATTAAAATCTTAGGGAAGCAAGATTTTGTTCTGTGGCAAAGCTTGTCATGGATCTGTTAATACTATCGTTAATCATATGAAATAATTTGTTCCAGCTTGAAAATAGTAAATTTTGATAAATTTATTGGTAGACTAAAGAGAAAATAATTTAAATGTTGGCAATTAAATCTTTAGCTTTTATGTTGATCTACTCCTTAGAAACTTTGCATTTCCACAGAGTAATAATTATACAAAACTATTTTGTAATTACTATGAAATCACTTCAAACAAAAAAAATAATTTAGGGGTTACCCAAATTACAGCAAGTAAAACATGCAAATTAGATACTAAATTGTGATAAACTCATTAATACAGAATGGTTAAGAGAATGAGCATATGATTAATTGAATATTCACATTAGGATTTCTAATTTGCAAAAAATTAGAAAGCAAAATTGACAAAATATGTGTATATATGCATATATAATTGGATCTTTCTGCACCAGTGGAGTGTACTCACACCAATGAGATGATGGATCCATCAAAATACTGAGAATTACAAAATAAATTATGGTTGAGACTTTTTTAGAGTATGAATAGGAATTTATTATATTTATTAAAGTTTTCATTTAAAGTCCTATATACATTGAATTTCAAAAAAATATACAGCACTAGAAAATTTGGTATGTTAGAAATCGGGTGACTCAATATGAGGGGATTTTTTTGTTGCTCATTAGTTCAGAAAATGTTCAAACAATTTAGTATGTTGCCATGGGCATGCTCTGAAAACAAAGAAAAAAATTATCTTAAAGTGCTGTTCCTTTTGTTTCCCTTATGGCCAATTAATTTTCTTCTGGCCAGAATAAAATGACCAATATTTCAGAGTTGAAATGATGACTTCATTTATTTAAATACAAAAGTCAAGTAATACTCCCTCATTGAATTTTGCAAAATACCATTAACTTGATTACTCAAAGTTATGGAGATGAGCCAAGTAATACAAATATGAAAAGATCATTTTGTTTTGATTTGCATCATAGAATTTGGGGGTGGGAATGATATTCACCTTCCTAACTAGTTCCTTATAGCTATTAAAATTAATGTACACAACTGGACATACAGTAACAAGGGGAGATGGAGAGCAGAAACTCAAAAGCATACTGAAATATCAAAGGAAAAGCTAGATTAGAATTCACATGGACACATGAGAAGTGACTATATACTGATAAACATTTCATTTGTCAAACATGTTAAAAATAGCTAATCTGAGAGTATTTAAATATCATGTCCTATCTTCTTTTGATTCAAAACTTCCCATGGTAGTCTTCAAGTATTACTGAACTATTAAAAAAAAAAAAAAAAAACCACAAATTCAACAACTTCTTTTCTAGAGTAGTTTTTCTTTCAAATAAGTATGCTTATATGGTACTATCTGCCATATATAGAATTTAAAAGTAGACATCTATGAAGCCACACATGCAGCAAACTGATTGTCGGCCTTCATCATATTTTGTGTTCTAACAAAACCATGGCTAGTTAATTCTCATGTGCTAATCATAATTACTTAAGCTGGTCAAAGACACAAGAATCCAAATGATTATTCACATAAGGACATTAAAATTTTTAAAGAAAAGATTATAAAGGAGTCAAATAGTGGATCTATTTTAAATAGGACCTACAGCCCTGACATTCCACTTACAACTGCAGATTAACCTGAATTAAGTGCAAAATTTCTACAAGAGAACTGAAAATACATTTGAACCTGTCTGCACCTTCAAGAGATGTAGGAAGGGCAAAACAGAAAAGTTCACCCATAGAACTCTAGAGCTGGAAAAGGGCAGATAAGCTGAGGATTGAATCCAACCGTATTATTGAGGAAACTGAGGCAGACAGGTGAAGAAGTATCCATGGTTATTCAGTTAATTTGTGGATGAATCTAAACTAGAAATTGATTCTCAACTTCTTGTTTAGTGTTTTTCCCCTGTTATACTGTTCAGCCTCTCAAAAAATTTGAGGCAGCCTCAAATCTAAAATCAAATAACAAAATCAGGCCTAAATAATAAAACAAAAATTCAGAAATCTCCAGAAATCTAATTTTGAAAACATTCCAGGAATACTATGAACTAGAAATAGAATATTGGGTGAATGCCAATTCTTGAGTTTTAATATAACTTGACCTAGATAGTATAGACCAAACAGAACCACTAAAGTGTCAGTTCTAACATATAATGAATTTAACTCATTAAATGAATTTAAGTTTTTATTTGCGTATTTCACTGTAGTGCTGTGACAACAAAATGACACCTGTGTACCAGAGCATACATCAACAATCCGATGTCACTTTCATTACACCACTGCTAAAATATTTAGCTTTTTGAAGGTGACATAAGCAGATAAGATGGCCATATCAAATAATTTTCTGGGTTTTTCTTTGATAAAAATCTTACTTTTTTTGTCCAATAAATATTTTATCAACCTTACTTTAACAGCCTGAAAAGTATTGGGGCATGAGGGAGGAAATCACTGAACTGTGTTATAGTGAAATAGTTGCTAGAATAACCTCACAGGCACCAATAAGAGAAAATTCCATCATAATTAAGGGCTAATTATTGGTGTTAGTCCACACTGATAAAGTTCTTTGAAAATATGTTAGCCCACTTAAATGTGAAAATGCCCTTTCAACATGCACAAAAGAAAATGTTCAGAAAGTTATTTTTTGGCCTTGCTATGTCAAAAGTCAATTGTACAAAGATCTACGCAATAAACCTAAAATGATAGTTTTTAAAGTCCGTCTATTAAAAACAAAAATGTCATGCACTTTTATTATCAATTATGCAGATGCTTTAAAACTGTTGCAAGACCATACGGTATATATTAGCTTTTATACTGCTAATGCACAACTAACAGCAAACTTGATTAGAATAACAGAAATCTGTCTTAATTACACCTTTATATCACACTAAAGAGACAAATGCCACAAGATCTGCAGAAATATTCATTTCTGAGCACTTAAATGGCAGGTAACTTTTTTTGTGTTGTAATCCTTCACATATAGAACAACAACAAAAGAAACAAACAAACAAAAAAAAATTCTGCAGTCTCACTTTACAAAAAAAAGTTCTGCTGTAAAATATTAAGGGGAGAGGGGAGCTGTATATTACCTATAACACAAAGTAACTTACAACTAGTGTCAAAGAGCAAACAAAACCTCTAAATAAAAATATCAAAATACATGTAGCAACAGAAGCACGGATGCTGCATTAAATACAGTTAAGATTTAAGAAGACAATGCATTAGTTAATAAAAGACACAGAGATGGGGGGAATCTCTAACAAGTAGCTAGTAAAGTAAGAGTAAAATAATGGCAAAAATCTGAACTAAACTTATTTTACCAGCCCTCCCCCTTATTTTGAGTACAAATATTTTTGGTGTCTTTCCATTCATAAAATACCTAACACTGTACATTCGTTAAAAGTTTTTAAATTCACAGAAACACCTGGTTCTTTCCATAAAATTAACCCTCTAACTTTTTGAAAAGCATTTCAAAGTAGACATTATTATGAATGAAAAACAGCCAACAACTGGGCACACCGTTTTTTTTTTTTTTTTTTTTTTTTAACACTGAAGATTTACAAAAACTTTTTAAAAGTTATCATAATCTTTTTTGTCTTTTTTTCCTTCAGCTTCAAATCCATCGACTCCATCACTGTCCCTTCTTCGTTTTCTGTTGTTGTGGATATTGAAGCGCTGGTTCATTTGAGGCAAAGGATCCATACCTAGAACTTTGTGTATCTGACGGAATGCAAGGAGTCTCAGAGCAAACTGTTAAGAGAAAGAGCCATTGTGGAGTGCAGTTGAAGAAAGAAAAAAAACAAACAAACAACCTAAACATTACTAAAAAACCCAACTCCTCCCCTCCCCCCTCTGCAAAGTACCACTACTTCTTCCAAACCCATCAAGTTTCAAAGGCTAGCATATTTATATATTTAAGAAAAAATATCACCCAAATAATTTATTCAATCAGATTTGGTTAAACCCCAATATTAACTTTACTATGGAAATATTTTAAAAATATCAGATTACTTGCTGTCTTGGGAAGGGAGAAAAATTTGGAATGCAAGTCTTACAAAAATGAATGTTAAAAACTTCATATTTACATGTATTTGGAAAATAAAATACTACTGAAAATTAAAAAATGAAATAGAAAAAATGTATTTACTAAAAAAAATGCCCATATATTAACTTTACATGTATAAATAAAAAATTTATTTTTCATTAAAAAAAAAAACCATCAATACTATACTTCCATGGTTTCATTAACAAATAACTATGTATAAAACCAATGCTCTACTGCTTCATGCCTAGGTTAAACTGTCAAATTCATTATAGACATGTTTCGAATGATTTTGTTGAATATTAGTACTGGATATTAAAACTATTAAAACTGGATTTTGGACTATAAAAACCAATCTCATTTATTACTAAAAACATATTTGAAAATTCAACAGCCTTCCATTCCAATATTTGACGACCTTCATTCTGAACAAATCTGTTTTTCCTAATCAGTTTTTTCCTGCCATTGTTTAAGATATTTTTGCTTCGTTTTTTCAAGGCAATGGAAAACACTTAGCACCTGCTTAGCTTCTTTTTACTAGGCTAGATAAAATAATTTCTCTTGATATTACTTCAAAATTATGATTTTACAGTCTAATTTGTGACACTCCTTTCTAATTTGCAATTTAAATAAAATTGAATTAAATTCAAATTTAAAAAAATCATCATTTTCAATAGTATTTTATTTTTCCAAATACATGTAAAGGTCAACATTCATTTTTGTAAAGACTTTTGTGCCTGTTTGTAGTGGCTAGAAACTGGAAATTGAATGGATGCCCATCAATTGGAGAATGATTAGGTAAATTGTGGTATATGAATGTTATGGAGTATTATTGTTCTGTAAGAAATGACCAGCAGGATGACTACAGAGAGGCTTGGAGAAACTTACATGAACTGATGCTAAGTGAAATGAGCAGAACCAGGAGATCATTATATACCTCAACAACGATACGGTATGAGGATGTATTCTGATGGAAGTGGATTTCTTTGACAAAGAGACCTAACTGAGTTTCAATTGATCAATGATGGTCAGAAGCAGCTACACCCAAAGAAAGAATACCAGGAAATGAATGTAAACTATTTGCATTTTTGTTTTTCTTCCCGGGTTATTTATACCTTCTGAATCCAATTCTCCCTGTGCAACAAGAGAACTGTTCGGTTCTGCACACATATATTGTATCTAGGATATACTGCAACATATTTAATATATATAAGACTGCTTGCCATCTGGGGGAGGGGATGGAGGGAGAGAGGGGAAAAATCGCAACAGAATTGAGTGCAAGGGATAATGTTGTAAAAAAATTACCCTGGCATGGGTTCTGTCAATAAAAAGTTATAAAATTAAAAAAAAAAAAAAAAAGATTTTTGCGTTCCAAATTTTTTTCCCTTCTTCCCCAAGGCAGCAAGGAATCTGACATTGAACAAAAATTCTAACTAAAATCGTAAGCTGATTTATCTCTTCTTCCTACATGCTATACAAGTAGTATCATATTCAAACAGAAAGAAGAGAAGTGGGGGGAAGAGAAAAAGTGAGAAGGGAATATAAACTGCATGTAAATATCCTTTCATATATTGATATTTCTGTTATCTTAGAATAACTTGGAAAACTACGTATTTTATTATATTTCAATTTGTTTACAAAACACTTCTCAATATCATTTTAATATGGTTTGGCATCTTAATAAGTTTGACACCTCTGTGCTACACTTATTTAATCACAGCAGTCCAGCTAAATTTAGCAGATTAGAAAATTAGAGCTAATCTTTAAACTTGAAATAACAGGTTTATTAATATGTGTCTTTATAAAACTGTCACATGAGTGAAAATCCTGTCCAATTTTAAGAATAAAATCTATTGAAAAGGTACTATATGAAATTCCCTATTAAGCACAAAACATATACCCTTATCCTGTGTAAGAAAACTTTTAAGTCTTATGAATACTGTAATGGGAAGAGCTCATTCTAAAAACCTAGAGTCTGTAACAAGTAAAATACAAAATTTAAGCTCCTTTTTTTTTTTTTTTTTAAATGACAAATAATCTCAAATTGGACAACCTAAGGTTACTTACCTAGGATCACCCAGAACCAGGAAGAATTTTAGGAGACTATTTAATGCCACTTCATTTTACTAATGGTATTTCACATCTTAAAACAGATCTATATTATATTCCATCCAAGTGATTAATATCCAATGATCTTCCCAATGCCAGTGAAAGAGCAGAATTCCCTAGGATAATCTAATAGTACAATAGCATGGGGTAGAAGGCAATTTCAATTGGATTTGGGAGTGAAAAAAACCTAGGCTAAATGCCAGCTCAGATATTTACAAGCTATGTGATCCTGATCCCTTACAGTTAGTTAGCTGTAAAACTTCCATTTTAAGAGATATTAATATTACCTGAGCACTAGAAGTAATATCTTCCCGTTGTTGGTCAGTCATTGTAGCCAGTGTATCAAATGGGTCCTTTTCACAGGGATCTAGAAGTCCAGGACCACCTGTAGAACATTACCATTAAATATATTCATTACCTTTTAAAAATTATTCAGTCCTCTAAGATTATAGCTGTAAGATTATATTCAGCTATAAGATTTTTTAAAAAAATTGATTAAATGTAACTTGCCTTTAAGAATAATTCCTGAAGAAATGCACTCAAAAACTCTTCTCAATGCATCCCCAGGACTCTGAGGTCCAGAAGCACTACTGATTGCTTTCTCTACTAGTAACTCCATAGCCTAAAAAAAATTTTAATGTTGTTTTAATAGTGAACCCTCAAAAAATTGCAATGCTGTTTTACTGAAGCTAGTGAGAATACAATTTTGTCAGTAAAAAATGAAAGGTTCTAGAAGAGTGAAACTAAACCAGTAAAAAGAAAACATAAGCATCAACTTATATTCTAAACTCATTGCAGTTTGCATTTACAAAAGTAAATAAAATTTTGAAATCATTTGTGGCCACTATTTATAAAATAAATTAGCATTCACATTACCAAAAACAAGAGGTGAAACTCGAGATTCAACAGAGAATATATAGAAAAATAAAAGACAAAAAGATGAGATATGAATTGTGACCTAAGTTGGTTGAAGAAATACCCACATGAGAAGATCACAGATCCATTCATAAGTTTAAGTATAGTCAAAGTACATGAAATTTTTCAAATTTTAAAGGCTCAAATTATTTCATCTAAGTAGCTTTTGAAGGACTCAAGCACATTTTCATAATGTAATATTCTGATCCTTTTAAGTTAAAGATTATAGGTTTCCCCCCTTATTGTTTATAAACAACAAAACCGTAATTTTTATTTGAGGCACAACTAGATCTATGATCTTGCTCTCCTAGTAGCAACTATAAATGCCCATCTTAGAAATGATCTTTTATGCCTTAATTTTTAATAAATTACTTTTCCAAAAAGTAAGTGACCAGTACTACTAAATGAGGTAAATGAAGAAGCTCAGTGGATAGAATGTGAAGTCTTTCTTCCCCTGAACACTTGACTGATGTGCAAAGTTCTTCTGCATATCTATGCATATTTGTAACAAGTTCTATTTTTTTCCTTGATTTCTCATTGGGTAGAGGAATGAATGAGGAGAATTTAAAATGGAAAAAAAAAAGTTAAATTTTAAAAAGTATGTGCAAAACAACAGTTAAATGAAATACATAACAGCAAACAATGGGAAACAATCCAAATGTCCCAATTATAGTTCTCTTAATATAATAATACACTGCCATTTTAAGTGACAAAAATAATATACAGAAAAGAGAACAGCTTCAAATCTGGAAAAAGCTTATATCTACCTTGATTTTATAGATGAAATTATAACCCTACACAAAGAGATTGTCTTGCCCATTTAGGAAGAAGTAAAGCACAAATTTAACAATAAACTCTCAAGTACTTGACATCCAAATCTAATGTTGTTTTGCATTGCATCATAGTTTCTCAAATGATAATTCATAATATCTAATTCAATTAAATCTACTAATAAATATCTACTTCCTATTTGTTAGACACTGGAACACAAAGACAAAAACCAAATAAGGCCTGCCCTTGGAGAACTCTAAGAAGTAAAATGGAAAGTTCACAGTGTCACCACAATTACGTAAAAATATGTTTGTACAAGAAAATAGTAACAGATTAAAAACAGGGTTTTAAAATCATATACACTTTTATTATCAAGTGGACTTGATTAATTAAAAAGCTAGAATTACAAATTATATACAAGTCAAACTAATCTATGCCTTATCTTATGTGTTTTGAAATTTGTAAGCATTTTAACTTTCAAAACAAAGTATTAATTTTGAATTCTGGATATGATTGGAACTTGAGATTTTCTAGCTTGCAGATCAGTGCTAGCTTTGAAAGCATACATGATGAATCATTTAGCAACAATGAACATTAAATGGCACCTCACTTATCCAGAATTCATTTACCTAGCAACTTCAACTGCTTGCAACACAACAAGAACTAGGAAAGGTCAATGCCTACATGGTGGGGCCAATTTCTATCCCAAGCCCGATTTGGTACCTATTAACTTTTATTTTAGAACCAATTATGTTTCTCCTATAAACACAGGAACTGGGGACTACAGATGTAGAATGCTAGACCATATTAGAAATAATTATGTTAGTTGATTTTGTATAATTGCTTTCTTTCTTACTTGGGAGGATTCCATTTGACAGAACACTAAAGTGATATTAGAAAAAATTTAACACATCAATAAAACATAAAAGTAAATAAATTTGACTACTATCAACTCTGCCATTTGCCTTTTCCTCTGGTTGGCATTTAAAATTCTTCGTAAACTTGCCCTTCCCCACTTTTCCAGTCTTTCTTCATTCCAAGGTCTGACTATTCTGGCTATTTCCTTGAAAACAATATTCTAGTTCTGCTTCCTGCCTTTACCCTCCATCCTTGGAGTTCCCTCACTTTGTTTCCCTAGCTTCCTTCAAGACTCAAGTTAAAATTTCACCTTCTGCCAGAGACTTTTTTGGCCTTCTCCTCCTTCAACTCCCAATTACTAAAGTGCTTTTTACCTGTGATATTAACTTTCACATACTTACATCTTCTATGTACCTAGTTATGTACATATTTTCTCTTTGAGAATGTAAAGACTTTGAGAACAAGGACTGTTTTTGCCTTCTTTCCCCCCTATCTCCCCCCCCACCCCCAATTTGGAACAATGACAGAAAAAATATACATTTAGTAAATGTTTGCTGAATGTCATGTTCACAACAATGACTCTAACCATCAAATAAAAGTGAAATTATTGTGCTGTACACTGTTTAAAGAGGCCAAAGTAGCTAACAATACATTTTAGAAAGGTTTTCATCAAAAATGGTCCACCAAATATTTTGTTACTTAAAAGCTGAATTTTAGAAGTCCAAAAAGTTTCCTGAAACAAGTCTCATTCTCCAGCAAGGCATTCTTATACAATGTTAATAGCATTTGTTGGAAAGGATAATATGAGAATGATAACAAAGAGTTCAAGGTTGGCATAAGGAAAAATTAATCAACCTTAATGACTCCATGCTTTAAAAGTTTTAGTTTGTGATTTAATCTTTAAGATAGCATTCTGGATTTTCTATTTAAACAAAATATATGAGGGCATAAGGAGAAAAAGGAAAACCATGATCTTCTCTTTATCATGAAGGGTATAAATGTATATACAATGCCTGTTAAAAGCAACCATCTAGACTCACAGGTCACTAGCTTATGAAACAACACTGTAAAGCCCATTTAAGAAATTTTAGCTTTCAAAAATATATTTTTTTGGGTAGTGTCTAAAAAGGATTTAGTGTAACTCAGCAATAATAATTTACTACAAATTTAGAGACTCCGAGTATATGTTAACTTGGCCTAAGTGGAATATAAAAGATTATAAGAAATGAAATTAAAATTAAAGAATTACATGTTTAGAATAGGTAAAATATGATGATAGATAAAATACTGACATTATAAAATAGCATCTCATACTAAATCATTAAAGATCTAAGACTGTGACATTAATAAACAGGAAAAGGGAAGAGGTACTCCTATCTTTGGACTTTCTGATTTCATTTTAAAACATTAACTGTTTTATTAACAAGATGAACATCGGTACAGCTAAACTTAATTAGGCATTAACTTATATTTTAATTAGCCTATTACATACAGTAATTCTCATTCAATTGTTCTTTTTTCTCCATGTGGTTGTAACTAAAATGTGCTTTGATAGGCTGCCTTTTCTATTTTGCTTTATTTTATAAAAGTATTTTCAGATTTCACTGCATTCCTATACTTGATCTTAGCTGCAATGTAGTATTGCACTATATTAATGTACTATTTATTCAACCATTCTTCTCTATGACTAGATATTTAGACTGCCTCCAGATTATTCTCTGTTACAATTTCATGTTGTATTTCCAAAAATAGAATTAATGAATCTACAGGTCTGAGTAAAATTCTTCTCAAGTATGTAATTTAAGCATTAATGAATAAGTATACCTTTTCCTTTGCAACCCTGTCAGCATTGTTTTGATGTCTTTTATTATTTTGACTAATCTGTTGGTTGTGCTGCAATGGAAGGAGACCTCAAAATGGTTTGCTATTTTCAGTTCTAATTATGATTGAGACCGAACATTTTTACTAGTGATTTATAACAATTTTTGTTCCCTCTTCTGAAAATTATATGTTCATGCTGATTGTTGACTTATTTGGTGACTTACATTTGCATTAATCAGCAAAGCATACTAGCTTAAATTAATTAGCCCACCTGTACTCAAGTGTCAACCATCTGGTCTAAAAAGAAGACGACCAAGAGGAATTAATCGCCAAACTAACATAGTTTTCTTTGTAATTCTCACATCCATAAACTAACCCTTCTTTATTTTTACTTATGCCTGGCGAACTAACTTTAAAATTAGAAATAACTATTAAGAACATTTTAAAAATAGTGTTTCTGTTAATTTGATAAAGGAGTCCTTAACACACCAAGAAAATTAAGAAGCTATTACCTTAAATGATGACTCACTGATAATGTATTCAGATCAAAAGACATTATTTGAATATCTACTACATATAAAGTACCCAAGTAGGCACTGAATTGTACCTATTGTGTTTAAGCAGTACAATTATGACTATTTCAAATGCATTCCAAGGAGTTATTTAATCCATGGGAGCTCTGCTGTTTTACTTTTTTTCCCCAATGACATGAATCAAAGCATAGATGGCAGTTTACCTAATCGGCAAAAAACAAAAAGCTGATAAGGTTAATAGCTAAGTAATACAGTACTAGGATAAAAAGATCAGGACACACTAAAATACTGTGCTGAATCTAAGATTAAATTTAACTGGGATAAATATTTAAAGTCTTATATTTTTGAGTCAAACTCAAAGTAGAAGTTGAAGAAAGCTCACAGCCTGATTGAAGCACATTGGTAAAGAATATGGAATGTCATAGGTCTAGAAGCTGAAGAGATAATATCAAATGTTGATGTAACCTTAGGATGCCATGAAAAGAAGCAGAATGTTTAGGTCTTGGGCCCGCCCCTTACTCTCTAATGTATGAAACTCTATGATTGTGCTCAGGACCTGGGAATCACCTGTTTCAGAAGGCTTTGATAATTTGGATGAGTTAGTTACAGTTTCATGTCTGTGAGGATTGTTAGAGGAACTGAGGATATTTAGCTTGAAGAAGTTAAGACTTCCAGAAGGACATAATAATTGTCTCTAGACTTTTGAAGTCTAGTCACATAAAAGAGCAATTGGGCCAGTTCTCTTTTATTCCAGAGAGCAAAAACAGCAACAATGAATTGGAGTTACAAAGAGCTAATTTTAGGATTATCTTAAGTAAAAACTTCCATGAATGGATTTTCCCCAGGGAGATTAGACACTGCTGTCACCCCTCTCCCCCCACAATTAGAAGCTTTCAAGCAAAGGTCTGATGACAACTTAAAGTGTTGTTGAGGACTGTTTTCAGGTACAGGTTGGAATTGACAACCTCCAAGGTCTTTCCAATCCTTCGAGTCTATATATTGTAATAAAATTCTCAATTTCATTCTCAAAATAAAAACTTTATTAAAAAAAATATTTCAGCATTATCCACTAAATAGCCACTATAAAATAATTAAAGCCTTAAAGGGTCATGGTACCTTAAGCAAAATGGTTGAATCTGAGGTAATATAGAAAGCTATTTGGCATAAGTAAATCAAATGACTCTGAAGCAGGTATTGTTACTGAAGTTATCATTCAAAATAAGTTATTGGAACCTTAACACCATGCATGTTCAAGACAAAATTTATAATTACCTGTCAAATACCTTCTTCAGAAATAATACAGAATATATGAAAAATGAGTTCGTTTAGCTAGCAACTTTATATTTAGATGGCAAATTATTTTAGAAGAAATATTTTTTTTTTCAAAAAACAAAAAAAAAACTTAAGTTCCTGGTTTCTGCCCCCTCCTCCATAGGGGGAAAAAGTATGCTATTTTTAAGACACAAAATATAAAAATTAAAATAAAGTTAGTTTTAGGTTCAAAAATTAGTAATATCACCAACACATTTTTTCACAGCACACAACTTTTAAACAACTTACCCAGCTTGGGAAATCAGACCAAGTTGGAACTCGCTGACAGAGGTCACGAAGAATACGTATGATAATCACACAGGACTGCAGACCATTAGCTCTAGCCTTGAGAGCAATACAAAAATCAAATTAATTAATCCTAGAAACTATTGAAAATAGCCCTTGATGAAAAAAGCTAAAACACCACTGTTCAATGGAAGCTCAGCTATAATGACAGAAATAAATCACTCCAAAATTTCACTCCATGAGCTGCCATTTACAGCAGTATTTTACGCCAGGGTTAGTACTTTAAGCTGTACTTTAAGTCAGAGTGCACAGATTATACAAGAATAATATTTCTTGATCTCCTGTGAACTTTGACCTATGTTCATTTATAACAGTAAATTAAAAATCTGCCTATATTAGAAATAAAGGGAATAAAGTAAGGAGCTAAAAAGTTTTGTCTAGGGACTGAAAGGTTGAGGGAATCTGTTTGGTTTCTTTACTGTGCCTTTGCAAGACTGCAAAGTCACTAAACCAAACAGCTGCTTCCTCACCTTTCACTCCCTACACTTATAAACTTAGAGAAACAGGAAAAAAATCTTAAAACTAAACACAAAGCTTTAAACACATATTCCATTATTTAAAGCAAAGGTACTCTGCAGCCTTATGGAATATAATATAAATACACAGCATATGGTGATCCAGAGCGAGTCAAGCTTTCAACATCGCCTTCTCAATGACCACACACACACACAAAAAAAAAACCAAACACCCCAAAATGTAAGTTTCTTGTCAAATCAGCAATAGCTGCATAAAGCAGATCTGTACTGAACTATGTTAAACATTTTTCTGTTCATTTAATTTAAAGTAGCATTGCCATAGGCAACCTTTGAGTGTTTATATACAGTTAAACATACTGTAACTGAACTACTCTCTCATAAGGCTACAAGAAAAAAGTAAAATGATGTTCCGAACCTGGAACCACTTAGCGTGGCGTAGAGCAGCCAGAGCGTCAAGGCATTTTTGCCTGTCCAAGACGTCCGGTGGGTCTTTCACCATACCCGAGGTTACATCTAAAATGGATTGAATTGGCAAAATGCAGTGAGGAATGGGTGTTTGACCAGGTGAGCAAGACACTTCCTTAAAGTAGCTTCAATGTCACACATGCCATTTGAGATTTTACTAACACTTTTAAACCAATGATTATTATTTAGCAAAATTCTTTTGAATTCATAGAATGTTAACCCAATATGAAGGTTGAGAGCAAAATGAAGTTTAACTCTCAGTCACTTTATTATTTCACTGCAATTATTGCAACAGTGTAATTAGATTTAAAATAAATGTTCTAGGAAAACAAATCCCCTCCAAAATTAAATGTTAAAGGAAGGATGGTTGGACACAGTGCACCAGCACAAAGAACACAAGACAGAGGGAACACAAAAATCCACTTCAATAAAGTAGAATTTACAACAAACTTATGGAATTTGTGCATCATCTTAAATGGTCACAGGCTATTTTGGACCTAATTTCAGAAAGGAAATCATTGTGAACAAGGTTTGAAAGAGATTTTGAAATTTGTGGAAAAGAAAGATTTTAAATAATGGAAAAGAGTTAATTCTAAAAAGATTGAAGAAACATTTTTCCTGGAGAGTTTTTGACTTACTGCAGAGGGAATTAGGACATGCCTTTTAAAATTCTTAAAGAGTTCTCAAAGCACATCATGGTAGAGTTGGAGAGGATGTATATAAAGCAGAAAAAGAGAAACAGGTACTATTGATAAAAGCAGAATAAAAAGTGGATGCAATAAGCACAGTGTTTTACTAAGAAAGTATATTTTGTATACTTCAATTCAATAAATGATTTCTACGTTATGATATCGTGTATTTGTCACCCTGGAGGGAAAACAAAAGTCTTTAGGAGGAAAACTAGCAATAGCATCTAGAGATCAGGGTAAAACAAATTACTTCAAGTAATGAAAAAAATTATGTACTTTTTAATGGTACAGTAGTCAATTCAATATTCAATTAATATATCTCAATGCAAGAATGTATAAATCTAAAAATATCCAGTTGGTAATGAAATAAATCTTAACTGGTGACTCACTAGTATTCATCACGTTAAGAGTAGAAAGATACTTCAGAGATCAAAGCTCATCGTATACAAATGATAAAAATGAAGCCAAAAGAACCTGACAGCTTTAACTAAAGTCATAAATGTAAGTAGCAGGGCAAGGATTAGACCAGAGGTCCCAGATTTCTAAGTTCCATAATTTTGCCCTATATAATGCTGCCTCCCTAAGTCTTGTTAAAAATTGCATGGCTGACAAACTTAAAAGGTAGAATGTAGCCTAAGTCATAGGAACTGTTTGTTGAACCCAGTATAAAGACATGATACATTTGGAAAAGCTTTAGATTATATAACTTAGTAATTACATATAATGCTTAAGCAGAATACCATTAAATGTAATGGGAATTTAGAAAACAACACAGAAAAACTAAGGTCATTAATGTAACAAGCGCAGAACATTGCAATAGGATTGAGGAAAAAAAGTATTTTATTTTTAAAATACTGTTTTCAATTAGAAAATTTACTACTGTTTTAAATAATTTTAAGTTCTCAGAAATATTTAAAGATACTGGGCATATTTTAAGTGTCAAGTAAGAGGTTACATTTTATCAATTCTATTATAAAATCTGGGATATTTTTAATTCTTACAACCCAGATTAAGGTTAAAAAAAAGGTAATAATGAGATGAAAAGAAATTTCAGAATCTTTTGAAGGTCTAGATATACAAGGAATGGAAAATTTGTGGTATTTTAATAAAAAACAGAAGATAAACTTATTATTACAAAAAATATTTTATGAAGCAAATGTAATGAAAATTAAGATATTCAGGCAAATTATTAGTAAACAGACATTCAGAGAAAAAGTAGTAAAGACAAATTTTGGGAGCCAGAATATAAACTGAACAAAATGATAGTTGTGCCACTTTTTGAGAAGGGAAAAGGGACTACTGGAAAGCACAGCCAGGAAAGTAGTAAAAAGCAGAAAAGAACAAAAGGCATAATGTGCCAAAAGCCTTTAAGGTCCCTTATATATTTACTTGGTTAAAACTAGAGTGCAAATAGGTGATACTGTGCAATCTTTTTTTTTTTTTTAAATAACAACTTAGAATTGAAAGTAGATTTTAATTCCTATTAATTTAAAATTTTATATTTGTAATTTGTTCCAAATTTATACAAAACCTCCCCCCACCCCCAGCCCAATCCACAAGCAGAAAATCTTAATTCTACATTGTGGTTCAGAAGTATCCCATATATCACTGATGGACAGCATAAATAAGCTTGAAATTTTTACCTAATAATCTAAGTCCAAAGATGCCAAGACACCTATTGCAATTTCAAGATAAATTAGGGCTATATCTTAGGGAATTTGAAATAAAATTTAATATGTGGATTTTTGTACCCATTTTACATTTCAAATGGATTAACCCCTTAATAAAGTTCACTGTATGTACTAAAATTACATTTGTTGCTTAACACCCGGTTAACATACAACAGAGACTAGGTTAATTTACAAAAACAAAAGGCAAATTCTTACCCTATCTGAATGTATTCTAAAAATATATATATATATATATATGAATAAGGGGTTAATCGTCAGTTAGAAGACATGCTGTGTCCACACTATTTACTAATTAAAAGTTAACAGGTAAATGAATTTCAGTAAATGTGGTTATAAAATCCAGTCAACCATTTTAAAGCTAGTGTGAACACCGCTTAATTCTATGAAAGAGAGAGACCAGGACAAAAAAAAAAAATAACAAAAAATAACAAAAACAAAAAACACACAAAAGGGACAGTAAAATGCTAGAACTATGCATCCAAAACCCCTCCTTATTCAATATGGCAGGTGTGACACTGAGCTTTTGAAAACCTTGGTCAAAAATCCTTCCGATGTCTTGGCAGCAACCCCTGACAGGAATCAATTCCCTCTGCTAGAAGGCTTTGGACCGGGCCTGATAAGCTAAGGATGGAAAAAAAAACACACACACACATACTTGTCTTGCTGAAGAAAAGATTCCACAGCAAGGGTTAGAGCATTTTGAACATATCAAATTTAAAGTCAATTCTGTGAAACGATGGATAACTGTCAAACGCAAACTACTGAAGGATATGACTGCTATGCGATTAACAGTTATTTCAATAATTTAATTTGATTTTTTAAAGTCATTTTATTTTTTTTTTTTGGAGGGGGAATTAAATGGGGCCATCAGCAGGATTCCAAACTATATGCAAAGTCTTCATTTACAAGAATTCTTCCGGCAAAGCCTTCCTTACCAACTGAACTAACTCCCCGAAGCAAGCTAAAGGCTTTAAACCATTTTAAGACACAGAGCATTGGGAGCTGCAGTAAGAGAAAAACCACACATACCGTTATTCTGCAGCAAGAAAGAAGCAATCTTCATAATAAAACTGAAGACATGATTTACTGCACTTATTTGCAGTGAAGCAACACTGTATAAACATCTGACATTTTTGTATATCCATTTTTCAGCTCAGTGTCTTGAAGTGAAATCTATTAATTTTTGGTTTTGCTAGTTTCCTTCAGAATAATACTTAGCAGATAAATGAAACTCAGAACAGTAATTCTAATTCAAATGTGGGTCAGACAAAAATAGTTTTGTTTCCTTTGGAAGGGGTAAGTTATTAAAGTTTTTAAGTTATTATGCCTATAGCTCATAACCTAAAGACTTTTGCTCTACTATAAAATAGCAAAATTATTTTCTTCCCAAATCTTAAATGAAAAGTCACACATTACATATGACTTGATTTGACCCGATTTAAAAACAGTATTTTCTTGGCAAAACCCATGACCAGACCAGACTGGGGTCTGTTTTAAAAGAAAGGGGCAATGGGAGGGGTGTCAAACAAAAAAAACTCAAAAACAAAAAATAACCACCAAAACAAAACAAAAAGCCCCCAGAAAAAATTCTTCACACAAAATTTATTTTATCTTTAAAGATATTAAAATGAAGCGAAATGAAGCACATGAAATTCAATAGATTTCCAATGAACACATTATAAGAAATGAAACTTTGTTCTCTGGGGCATGAAAGAATTTGGACAACAAAGCGTAATGCAGTTGTTATCACAAAGCTCTTGACTTCACAAATTATACTGCTATGATAAAAACCCCTCATACATTAAGGGAAATGAAAAGCTGTTGGTATCATTTTTTTATATATAAATTCTTAATTGTCTTGCTATATGCATGTATTTTATATTAGTTTGGTTTTTCCCAAAGGTTACATTATGAATAATAATACTGATCTAGACTAAGCTCAATTTCAACAAATTAGTAAGATGTATGGAAACAACATAAAAGGAAACAAAGTAAATTTTATCTGACCCATAAAATGATAGAACCAACATACTGCAGACACTGATCATGCTCGTTGGCTTAAAAGCTTTGGAAGCTTTGAAAGTGTTACAGAACAGTCCCTAAAGCAACACTGCTGGCACCAGGATTTCATATTCTATAAATATAAATTGATTTTAAGAGCTCTGACTTGGACTTGAACTCACTAACTATGCCATTTATTATTAAAATATTTCCTGTATAGTATCTGGGTCAAATGCTCAAACCTATAAATGTCAGGAGGCTGTGTATTTATGAAAGCACTCCAGACCAAAGAGCAACCTCAGAAAACTGGAAATGACATTTAAAAGCTATGTTAGATACGTAACAATGCCTCTTAAGAATGTATTAAACATTATTTATCTAGTTAAAAATCCAGTAGTTTCTAAAATGCTTTCAGTTTTAAAAATTATAATGCAGGGGAAAAAACTTCTATAAAGTCCCCTTGCTATAAATACCACTTTTCTAAAATTTCCAAATACCTGAAGTCCTCAGGTAAAAATAATTTTGAACTTTTCCAGAAAACTGAGGTTAGCAAATAAAAAAATAAAAAAAAAAAAAGCAAAATCAATCATGCTATGAAGTTTGATCAAGAAATAAAGTATATTAGCAAATAGAATATTAACTTTTCAGGAAATGGTCACAAACAGAAATGTCTGCTAAGTCAATTCTCCCTAATATATATGTAATGCCAGCATGTTGCCTTCTAGGGCTTAATGCCATCTTAAACGGAATAGATACAATTATTGGAAAAGTAGTATCTTTAACAACTTTCCAACCTCCATCCCTCATGTTTTCCTCTCGAATAACTGGAGATGTCAGCGTGATAGTAACTTGCATTTTGGGTTCCACACAGGAATTCAGTATTATCGCGGCTTCAGATAAAGCACATTTTATGTCATACTTCTCAGGACTTATAACCTATGTGACAAAAAAAAAAAATAATAATAAAATAAAATCTATCAATTGACACCTTTAGTATTGTCAAATAAAAGGAATATTTTTTATTTGCTTTCTTGGTGCTAACTGTAATCATATTTACAGCAGTGCTTTTCAATCTCCAATTTTCTATTACACACAAATTTATAAATTTGCCAAAATATGCCTGTCAATCAATTGTGAGGATTAGAGACACAGCCTTGACCCAATTGGATAAAAGAGAATAATAGCAGAGAAGTTGGCATAAAATTGTCAAGGAAAAAAAAAATTTTTTTTACTCTTATCCCTCACTTATAGCTATTTTTTAATATGCAAGAATAACCACATTGTGGCTCAGTCTAAAATAGGCTCAGAAGCCAGGAGATAAATTTATCCTCAAAATGGAAGTTTCTGTTCTGGACCTGAACAATGAATTTTATACTGTGCCTGGTAATATTATAACTGAGGATTACCTAATTTTAATCCCTTCAGCATTAACAATATAACCAGTTTCCTTAACTCTATGACCCTATTTTAGGGATCTTACTTTTGCCCATTTCATTTTTTAAGCATCCAAGGAAAATATGATCAGCAAAGAACTAGTTCTTTGTCTCCTAATTTAAAAAAAAAATGTAACCTCATCACAAACCAGAAACAATTTCTTTTACAAACTCCCTGAATTCAAGCAAAAGGAATTCTTGCTAGATCATGGAGTAATATTTGTAAAGTACAATCTTCTGGGTCATAAGAGAAGGGTCACTTGATGCTCAGGTGTCATAACGACTCTTTGGTCTTGTGCAGCAAGAAAACTGTATAAATATGTATACATATATTAGATTTAACATATTTTAACATGTTTAACATGTATTGGACTGTCTGCCATCTAGGGGAGGGAGTGGGGGAAAGGAAGGGATAATTTGGAACAGAAAGCTTTGCTAGGGTCAGTGTTGAAGGGTTCCCCAAGCATATGTTTTGTAAATAAAAATTAAAATAATTAATTAATAGAACATACATCAATAATAATAGACTTTGGAATCTGACACAAAGACTGAAAAGCATTTGTTTGGAAAATAAACTTAAATAATTTTAAGAGAATTATCAATTGGTATTTACATTTATGGCTTTTCGTTTCCTTTATGAACACAAAACTCCTATCCCTTCTAATTCATGGGTATTCCTATAATTTCTTTGGACGGTCAGAGAACATAAGTACAAATCTTACTCTTCTGACTCTTTACTGATTCTTTACTAGCTACTGACTCTTTAATTACTACTTTTTTCTAGCCTTGTTTCCACATCTTTAAAACAAGGATATCGGATTAGATGGCCCCTCAGGTCCCAGTTGGCTCAGGGTTTATGATCCTTTCACCTCTCTCTCCAATCCTCTAATTGTTCACCTGCATAAGAATTGAGTGAATAGGGGATAATGCATAAAGTTACTGGCTGAGACAAATTTCTTAATTCTTTATTGCATTGATTTAATGACTATTAAAGCCCCACAATTCTTACATGAGCCAAGTCACTGGAACCATTCTATGATATTGTCCTTAGCCATCTTCTCAAGGTCATAGGTCATAGGTAGTAGAACTATCAGCTTTGTTCCACTCTGATATTTTGGGGACTGGCCTAAATATAACAATATCAACACAACAAAACTGCTACTAAAGAATGTGCCGTGGTAGAAAAGAAGGGGAGCTGTCTCAACACTTTTAAGTTTTGCAACATTTGAGGTCTCAAATGCTTACACATTATGTGTGTAATGCTTACACAATTAAATGACCTTTGTTTGACCCCAAAATTATACATAAGATAGTGCCAAGGGGAAAAAATTCATAAACTTCAGGACAATCTAAATTATATGAGGAATTTAAGAAGTGTTTTTAATACTATAATCAATTCTACTAACAAAAATAGAACTCAAATTTCAGAAAATTAAAAAAAATTTAAATAAGAGAACAAAAAGTATTCTTTATCAGTTATATCTGGAGTTCTTAGACTTCACTAGAAACATTCCAAACCACTACAAGTTTTCAGACAGGGAAGTTATAGAGGGCATCATCAAAAGGCAAAAAGATATCAGAAAGGCAGGATGACATTTACTTAGAGATTACTGGTAAATGGCTTAAAACCTAAAAAGATATACTTACTTACATAGCTACTTTTTAGTCCCAATTAAAAATGGCTTTCCTCTTCATTATTCAAGTCTCAAAAAAAAAAAAAAAGGAGACTAAAGATAAAATGTTTCAGTGTTACCTTGTAAAAGTAAACTGGTAAATTATATGATGCCAAATGCATTCACTACAAAATATAAAATTGTAGAATGAGGGGGGGAGAAAAAAAAAAAACTTGGATAGAAAGCATGCATGATTGGAAAAAAAAAAGTTTGCCTAGAAAGCTTACATTAGTTAATGCTGAGTTTTTAGGTATAAATTAAAGATCAGTCTTGACAATAACTCTAAACCCAACCAAGGAGCAAAAATTAACATTCCAGATAATACTCACAGCAAGCTGTTTGGGAAGATTCTCTGAAATACGACTCAGTAATGTCTTGGAAGGTTTCTCTGAGCACAGTAAAACAAGGTTTACGTTTCTATCTCCACGGAGAAGTAATCCTTTTGCCAATACTCCTACTCGCAAGACTCCTTTCAAAGCTCTGAAATAAAATCAAATTTCATTACAATGTAATATTCTTTTATCCAATAAGAACATCTATCTACTGGCTCAGACACTTGACACTTCCTAGTTGTGTGACCCTGTACAAGTTACTTAACCCCAATTGCCTCAGGTAAAAAAAAAAAAAAAAAAGATCAAATGAGAAGATATATATAGAAAATAATAAAGTTCTATATAAAATAAATAAAAGCAAGAATACCTACCAGTTAATATATAAAATTAGGCTAAAAATTTGCCACATAAAGATTCCACTAAAAATGAGCAGTCTATATTATCAAAATTAGAATTCAACTTGTCAGTCAATAACCATTTATAAAGGATGTTACCCTATTCCAGATAATATGCTAAATACTGAAGGCAGGCATTGGGCCTACAAAGAAACACAAAGGATCAACAGTGAAAAATGTAAGATAGGATAATTTAATACAAGCTTGTTATTCCCTTCCCATTTCCAAAGACAACAATGTCACTGTACTAAGTATACAGAAGAGTAAAAAGACTGGAAAGATAAGAGGAGGCCAGGTTTTTAAACGGTTTTAAAAGCCAATGAGAGGGACTTATATGTGTGTTGCTGGTAACAGAGAATTAATGAATTTTGGAGTAGAAGATTAACCATAATAGAGAGATATGAGGCAGGGACACCACCTAAAAAGCTATTGCAACATCCAAGTATGAAGTGATGAGAGCCTGCCATAGGATGGTGGCAGTGTCAGAAGAAACCTAACAATACATTTCTAGATCGGTATCCCAGAATGATCAAAAGAAAAGGGAAAAGACCCATATGAATAAAAATATTTATAAATAGCTCTTTTTGTGGTTGCAAAGAACTGGAAATTGAGAGGATGCCTATCAATTGGGGAATGGCTAAAGAAATTATGGAATATGATTATGATGGAATACTGTCGTGCTGTAACAAATAACAAGCAGGATGGTTTCAGAAAAATCTGGGAAGACATATGAATTGAGACAAAGTGAAACAAGCATAACTAAGAGAACATTGTACACAGTAAATGTTAATATTGTAAAGATGATCAACTGTGAAAGAATTAGCTATTCTGATCAATGATTCACAACATCAAAGGACCTATGATGAATGCTATCACCAGAGAGAGAACTGATGAACTCTCTTGAGTGCAGATTGAAGCGTGCCTTTTTTTACTTTCTTTTTCTTGTTTGTTTCCCCCCCCCCCCCCCAGAGATAGAAGGGGACCAATTTGGCTAATATAGAAATGTTTTGCATGATCGCACATATATAGTGGATATTGTTTGCAATCTCAACAGGTGGGGGAATGACTTGAAAAAGGGAGAAAATTTGGGAATGAAAATAAAAATTTGAAAAAAAAAACAAACCCCAAAACATAACAACTTTGAAAAAAAAAATTGAGTTTATTTTTTTTTTGTGGGGAGGAAATGGAAAAATCTTTTTGTAAAATTAATTTTATATATATCATTAAATATTCCCTAATTACATGTAAACATTTTTAAACAATTAAATTTTTTTTCAATTACAAATTCTCTTGCCTCATGGGGTGGGGTCTCCCTCTTCTTTGAGAAGGTAAGCAACCAGATGGAAATACATGTGAATTCTACCAAACATTTAAAGAACAATTAACCCCAATGCTAAATAAACTATTTGAAAAAATAGGGATTGAAGGAGTCCTACCAAACTCCTTTTATGATACAGACATGGTACTGATACCTAAACCAGGTAGGCTGAAAACAGAGAAAGAAAATTATAGACCAATCTCCCTAATGAATATTGATGCTAAAATCTTAAATAAAATATTAGCAAAAAGATTACAGAAAATCGTCACCAGGATAATACACTATGACCAAGTAGGATTTATACCAGGAATGCAGGGCTGGTTCAATATTAGGAAAACTATTAGCATAATTGACTATATCAATAACCAAACAAACAAAAACCATATGATCATCTCAATAGATGCAGAAAAAGCATTTGATAAAATCCAACATCCATTCCTAATAAAAACACTTGAGAGCATAGGAATAAATGGACTTTTCCTTAAAATAGTCAGGAGCATATATTTAAAACCATCAGTAAGCATCATATGCAATGGGGAAAAACTGGAACCTTTCCCAGTAAGATCTGGAGTGAAGCAAGGTTGCCCACTATCACCATTATTATTTAATATCGTATTAGAAACACTAGCCTCGGCAATAAGAGTCGAGAAAGATATTAAAGGAATTAGAGTAGGCAATGAGGAAACCAAACTATCACTCTTTGCAGATGATATGATGGTATACCTAGAGAACCCCAGAGATTCTACTAAAAAGCTATTGAAAATGAAAATAATTCATAATTTTAGCAAAGTAGCTGGCTACAAAATAAATCCCCATAAATCCTCAGCATTTTTATACATCACCAACAAAACCCAACAGCAAGAGATACAAAGAGAAATCCCATTCAGAATAACTGTTGATACCATAAAATATTTGGGAATCTATCTACCAAAGGAAAGTCAGGAATTATATGAGCAAAATTATAAAAAAGTCTCCACACAAATAAAGTCAGACTTAAATAATTGGAAAAATATTAAGTGCTCTTGGATCGGCCGAGCGAACATAATAAAGATGACAATACTCCCTAAACTAATCTATTTATTTAGTGCTATACCAATCAGACTTCCAAGAAAATATTTTAATGATCTAGAAAAAATAACAACAAAATTCATATGGAACAATAAAAAGTCGAGAATCTCAAGGGAATTAATGAAAAAAAAATCAAATGAAGGTGGCCTAGCTGTACCTGATCTAAAATTATATTATAAAGCAGCAGTCACCAAAACCATTTCGTATTGGCTAAGAAATAGATTAGTGGATCAGTGGAAAAGGCTAGGTTCACAAGACAGAATAGTCAACTATAGCAATCTAGTGTTTGACAAACCCAAAGCCCCTAACTTCTGGGAAAAGAATTCATTATTTGATAAAAACTGCTGGGATAATTGGAAATTAGTATGGCAGAAATTAGGCATGGACCCACACTTAACACCATATACCAAGATAAGATCAAAATGGATCCATGACCTACGCATAAAGAACGAGATTATAAATAAATCAGAGGAACATAGAATAGTTTATCTCTCAGACTTGTGGAGGAGAAAGAAATTTGTGACCAAAGATGAACTAGAGACCATTACAGATCACAAAATAGAAAATTTTGATTACATCAAATTAAAAAGCCTTTGTACAAACAAAACTAATGCAAACAAGATTAGAAGGGAAGCAACAAACTGGGAAAACATCTTCACAGTTAAAGGTTCTGATAAAGGCCTCATTTCCAAAATATATAGAGAACTGACTCAAATTTAGAAGAAATCAAGCCATTCTCCAATTGATAAATGGTCAAAGGATATGAACAGACAATTTTCAGAGGATGAAATTGAAACTATTACCACTCATATGAAAGAGTGTTCCAAATCATTATTGATCAGAGAAATGCAAATTAAAACAACTCTGAGATACCACTACACACCTGTCAGATTGGCTAAGATGACAGGAAAAAATAATGATGAATGTTGGAGGGGATGCGGGAAAACTGGGACACTAATGCATTGTTGGTGGAGTTGTGAACGAATCCAACCATTCTGGAGAGCAATCTGGAATTATGCCCAAAAATTATCAAATTGTGCATACCCTTTGATCCAGCAGTGTTTCTATTGGGCTTATATCCCAAAGAAATACTAAAGAAGGGAAAGGGACCTGTATGTGCCAAAATGTTTGTAGCAGCCCTATTTGTAGTGGCTAGAAACTGGAAAATGAATGGATGCCCATCAATTGGAGAATGGCTGGGTAAATTGTGGAATCTGAATGTTATGGAATATTATTGTTCTGTAAGAAATGACCAGCAGGATGAATACAGAGAGGACTGGCGAGACTTACATGAACTGATGCTAAGTGAAATGAGCAGAACCAGGAGATCATTATACACTTCGACAACGATATTGTATGAGGACATATTTTGATGGAAGTGGATTTCTTTGACAAAGACACCTAACTGAGTTTCAATTGATAAATGACGGACAAAAGCAGCTACACCCAAAGAAAGAACACTGGGAAACGAATGTGAACTATCTGCATTTTTGTTTTTCTTCCCGGGTTATTTATACCTTCTGAATCCAATTCTCCCTATGCAACAAGAGAACTGTTCGGTTCTGCAAACATATATTGTATCTAGGATATACTGCAACATATCCAACAAATAAAGGACTGCTTGCCATCCAGGGGAGAGGGTGGAGGGAGGGAGGGGAAAAAAATTGGAAAAGAAACGAGTGCAAAGGATAATGTTGTAAAAAAAAAAAAAAAAAATTACCCTGGCATGGATTCTGTCAATATAAAGTAATTATTAAATAAAAATTAAAAAAAAAAAAGAGAAGGTAAGCAATTTGACTTTGATTACACACAAGATTATGCAAAACATTTTCATAGCAGCCATAATATAAAAGAAAATAAAGCAATAAAAATAATTTTTAAAAAGTATACTTCAGTGTGAATTGAGTTGATTAGTTCTATCTCTATAAGATAGCATTTTTTTTTATCATGAGTCCTTTTGTAATTGTCTTGATCACATTAATCGAGTCTTTCACAATTATCCTGATAATACTGCCATTATTGTGTATAATGTTCTAGTTCTGCTCACTTTTTTGTTTTGCAAGAGTTCATATATTATGTCTTCCCAATTTTTTTCTGAAAGCATCCTGTTTTTCATCTCTTTTACCACAATAGTATTGTGCTATAAGATGGGCATCCTATTTCCAAATCTGTGCCACCACAAAGAGTTCTTTTAAATATTTTTGTACAAATATGCCCTTTCCCCTTTTCTTAGAGCTCTTTGGGATGTAGATCTACAAGTGGTAGCAAGCTTTATACAAGGAAGCAGCTTTATAATTTCATGTAAGTTATCTACTTTACTTCCCATAATCCCATTATTTCATTTAGATATAAATTCTTCCCTTTTCTATAGATCTGATAGGTATGTTTTTTCCCTCTAATTTGTTTAGGATATCACCCTCTATATCTAAATAATTTATCCATTTTGACTTCATTTTGGTATACAGCCTAATTTCTATCAAACTGCTTTCCTATTTTCCTAGCAATTTTTGTGAAATGGTTATATCTGAGATCTTTGGGTGTATCAAACACTAGTCATTTACTATTATATACTGTGTAGCTAACCTATTCCACTGATCCCCCATTCTAATTCTTAGCCTGTACCACATGGTTGTAAAGATTACTGCTTTGTGAACAAATATGAAATCTGGAACTGTTAAACTACTTTTCTTAACATTCCTCTCCTCCCCCCCCCCCCCATTAATTCTCTTGATGTTGTTGATATTTTCATTATTCCATGTGAATTTTGCTACTATTTTTTTTACAATATAAAATAATTCTTTTGGTAGTTTTGGTAGTCTACCAATATAGGTAGAACTGCCATTTTTATTATCCATGAGTAATTCATGTTTCTCCAATTGTTTAAAATCTGTCTTCATTTCTGTGAAAAGTGCTTTGTAATTATGCTCATATAATCTCAGAGTTTGTCTTGGCAGATAAGATTCTCAAATATTTTATATTGCTTGTGATTATTTTAAATGGAATTTACCTTTTCCAGCTGGGTCTTGCTGGTAGTATATAGAAATACTGATAAGTTTATAAATAGGTTTATTTTATATCCTATAATTTTATTAAAGTTATTGTTTCAACTAATTTTTCTGTTGATTCTCTATTTCATCATATTATCTGCAGAGGGATAATGTTACTTTCTTTGTTCCGATTTTTATACCTTTATTTTTCTTATTATATATCTATGCTAGCATTTCTAATAGAATATTGAATAACATTGCTGATAACAGACATTCGTGCTTTATTTCTAGTTTTATTGGAAGGATTATACTTAACAGATTATGCTTGTTTTTAGTTTTATGTAGATACTTGTGATTTTAATAAGAATGGCTGTTATATTTTGTCAAAGGCTTTTTTTCATCAACTGAAATAATCATGTGGTTTTTGTTCTTTGTTACTTATGTTGTCAATTATGCTGATGGCTTTCTTAACACTGAACTAACCTGACATTTCTAGAATAAATCCCACCTGGGTCATAGTGTATGACCTTTACTATATAATCTCTTTGATAGTATTTTATTTAAAATTTTTGTATTGATAGTCACTAAGGAAATTGGTTTATACTTTTCTTTCTGTTTGTTTTTCTTGCTTAAGGTATCAAAACCCTATTTGTGTCAGAAAAGGAATTTGGTAAGGTTCTTATTTTTTTTTCCTCAAATACTTTATGTGGTTTTTGAATGGTTACTTAAATCTTTGGTAGAATTCACTTATGAATCCATCTGGCCCTAAGGATTTTTTTTTTTAGGGAGCTTGTTGATAGATTGTTCAACTTCTTTTTCTGAAACAGGGTTAAGTATTCTATTTCCTCTTCCATTAATCTGGATAGTTTATATTTTTGTGACACAGAAAATCTCTGATAGATAGAATGTCCAATCAATTCCACAGAACTCATTAAGTAAGAAACATGCTACTGGCTCCTGATAAGAGATGAACCCATGGTGCATACCAAGACATGTTTTTTTAATATGGCCAATGTTATACTTGACAATACAAGAGTTTATTTCTCGTTCTTTCTTTTTTTTTGGCTGAGGCAATTGGGGTTAAGTGACTTGACCAGGTCACACAGATAAGAAATGTTAAGTATCTGAGGTCCAATTTGAACTGAATTCCTTCTGACTTCAGGGCTGGTGCTCTTATCCTCTACACCAACTAACTGCCTCTTCCTTTCTTTTTTCAATGAGAAAAAAGGAAGGAAAGGGAAAAGGTAATTTTTTTTGTTTACTGAAAATGAGAAAAAAACAAACCAAAAACCCCATACCTGTCTTTACCCCCTTCTTTCTTGTCATCACCTTCTTTGCTTTTGCTTTTTTCATGATCAGACATATTGTCTGAAACAAGTTTGAGAGCCCGTTCAGTGATAGATACAATTTTCTGAACTGCCTGTAACTCTTCTTCAGTTGGATATATAGCTGCATGTTTTGTCATTACATAACGATCATCAGATGAATCAGGACGGCGTAAAGGCTGTGTAGAAGAAAAATCTTTATTACTTCATTTAAATAAAGAAAATAATTTACTTCTATCTAAACAATATTTAATTTCCAAAATAAGTGCAAATTAAAGTACATTACACCAATTAAATTGGCTATGGTTTAAAAAGAGAGAAAATGATAAATATTTGTGGAACTATTAGAAAAACATGGACACAGCTGCATAGCTAGTGAAATTGTGAATCAGTCTAGCCATTATAGAGAAGAAATATGGAATCAAGCCTATGGACACCATTTGATGCAGTTATATCACTTCTAGGCCTATACTGCCGAGATTTCAAAGAAATAAATGTCTTAGGTAGACAAAAATAGAATAGCTTTTAGTAATTACAAGGAAGTTAACACTAAAAGGAGTGCTCATCAGTTGGGGAATGGGTGAATAAATTGTGGCACATGATTATAATAGAATATTATTATGCACAAGAAATGACAAAAGGGAGAATTTTAGACAAATCTGAGTAAGATTTTTATGAATTTGCATAAAGTTAGCAGAAGAAGAATTAGAATTATTATTTGGTCTAAACGTGCAGAATGAGACATATATTTTTGGGCATTAGGTATAAAGCCAGTGAGAGGTGGCAGGCCTCCTAGGGAAAGGAGTGTAAGAAGGATGATGATGATTGTTGGTGTTGATTTGTTTCATAGGCCGCCTAGGGATTTGATTTTGGTGATGTTTGAGAAGTTGAGGGTTAGAAATGTGGTAAGAGTGGCTATGACATTGATATAGTAAGGTTAAGGATAGTTATAGTAGGGTTAATGTGGACAATAATTGCTATTCAGCCTATGTGGGCAATGGAAAATATAGGAATTTATTTTAATCATTATGCTAATTTGTTACAATAATTTTTTTTATGGAGTGGGTGGGTAAGGAAAAAACGCAAAATAAAAACCCTAAATTGAAATGACAAATTTTTTCTAGAAATTCTTCTTCTATTTTTAAATAAGCAATAACTACACAAAACTTTTACAATCTACTCTTATGCTTTTTTATACCTGTAAAAAGAAAAATGCAAATTCACAATGTACAATGTTTTTACATAGATAATTTATGTATAAAACCTATATTGAGGATTTTTCCTAAAATAAATAAAAATTTTTGTGAGACAGAGAATCTATAAATATTATACTAAGCTGCATAAAATTAAAGTTATTTTTTTTATAAAACAGTCATTTTCATATTTTTTTCTCCTGTAAATGGTTACCAGTTTTCCCACAATGACACCTCTTTTATACATTTCCATGAGCCACAAGTGAGAAAGATTAAGTGAAAAGAAAGCTTTCTCTCTTTCTCTATGCACAAATATTCTCCCCTGGGAAATGTATTTATTTAAGAATACAAATCTGGAGTTGGAAGAGACCTCTGATACCTACCAGGGAAATTTCATTTTAGAGATGAGGAAGCTGAGGGCTGAGAAAGGTTAAGTAACCTACCACACAAGGTCAGAGAAGTAGCAAAACAGAGGCAGGATTTGAACCCTAATCCTCTAACTCCAGAATTAAGGTTTTTTTCCTCTATACATGGCCCTAACATTCATGTGTTGTTTTCCTTTTGTTGATCCCTGAATGACTTGGACCTCTCCTGATGAGAAAAGAAGAGCTAAATTTCAAGCATGATTAAAGTTAATTTTTTAAAATGAGAGATCTACTTGTAGAGTTATCTTAATACTTTTTTCCTTCACATATTTAATAGGAACAATTTTATATAATCAGTGAAAGTAGGAAATCAAAAGGATCTGAGTCACTTGTAACAAAGCAGGGATGTGCTTTGAGGTCAAAGTAAAAAGTGTAGCACCCCTACTATCTACTTTTATGCTCGAGAACAACATGAGCTAAGTAGCTTTTTATGTGAAGGAAAAGATTTTTGAGGACAATCTTGGTCAAGCTGATGACAAGTGAAAACCAATTACTAATAAAAGAATTCTGGAGAAGAATCAAGGCTCTTAGAGGAAGTTCTCATATGCTCCAGGATCGAGGTAGTAGATCAGATGAAACATGAACAGTAATGCTCAAGAACATTTCCCCCCTCTTCTAATGCCAAGATGGTTTTCACTCAATCTCATTCAAAATTTACAGAACAAAAACTTACTGCAGGTCCCTGAGGCTGAGGTGGCATTCCTGGTCTGACCCCAAGGAGGCCTAGTGGCCCTGGAGGACCATGTGGATATCCTCCATCAGGCATTCGACGGCGGTCATCCCAGTGATGCTGTTCTTCCTCCATTCTTCTCCAGTACATATCTTCTTCATAGCGTCTAAAATTAGTTTATGAACAACAAAAAACATACATTGCTAATAAAATAATTTTGGATTAGCCATTAGGTTATGCTAATGAAGAGCAAAAAACAAAAACTGGGGAAGATTCATGCTAAATGTATGGGTTACACATTCTTCTCTATTTTATCTAATCATACTCTTTTGATTTTATAATGAAAGCAATGGCAGTAGCAGGCAAAAAAAAAAAAAAAAGGAAAAATGATTGGGGACTTGAATGGAGAAAAGGTATCATTTCTCCCAAGTTCCTCCTTTTAATTCTTCCTGGCCATCTCAGATTCAGTCAATTATTCTTTCTTGTTCCATTCCTCACTCTAAGCTAAAGTTTTAATGATATTTTCATGCAAAATAGAAATTGAGAACTGAAAATTTTTTTGCCATGAAAGTCCTAAGAGCTAATGGGGATGTAGACAATTGGCTCAGAGTAAAAAGACACAGACTGATTCTTCTTCGAGTAGGAATGACTGTGTGTGTGTGTATCTGCATGTATACACGTGTGTGTATATGTATATGCATGTAGTGTAATATATGTGCATGTATACACGTGTGTGTGTGTATATATGTATATGCACGTAGTGTAGTACACTGCAGGACAAATAGGGTTTGGTACTCAAAAATGAATTCAAATTCTTTTGACAACAGAGCTCTATAACCACGTGCAAATCTCTTAACCTAAGCCTTAGATTTCTGTCTTGCGTAAAACTTGAATACCAGCTGTAGTATCTATTTCAAAGATTTACTGTGTCAACCGAGACTCTACTTTGTAAATTATAATGTATTATATGTATGTTAATATTTTATAGCACCAACTTACTGCTGCTGAGATCAATAAAGCTTAAACTAAATTTCTGTGCAAGTGAAGGCTCTAGATTCTGGGTTCATACAAACCAAATTTTCAGGAAACATGTGGCTGGTATTCAGATTGATATGGGAGGGACCACTTCAGTATTTAATTAAGCACCTACTATGTGAAAGGCACGATTTTAAGTGCTGGGGCTACAATGCAAAGTAAAACAGAATTCCTACGATTAAGCAGATTATGAGTCTAAAGAGGAACAAAAACATTTATAACTGTACAAATTATATACAGGACAAAATAGAAATATTCAACCCAGAGAAAGTGCTAGAACTACAAGAGATTAGGAAAACATTCTGTAAGAAGATGAGATTTTAGCTGACTTGAAGGAATTCAGAGAAGTCAGAAAGTAGAAATGAGAAGGGAATGAAAAGGCCTGGAGTTATGAGATGGGAGTATCTTGTCCAAAAAGTAGCAAGGAAGCCAGTGTCAATGAATCTCAAGAGTATGTAGATGAGGAGAGGTAGATGTGGGAGAAGTTATGAAGGGCTCTGAACACCAAAGAGATGATTTTCTATTTGGCCCAAGAGAAAACAGGGAGTCAATGGAGCTTACTGAATATAGAAGTGCTTTAGAAAGTTATTTAATTGCTGATTGAAGGACAGATGAGAATTGAGAGAGATTTGTGACAAGCAGGAGAAATCAGCAAGCTACTGTAGGAATCTAGGAATGAGGTGATAAGGACCTCACAAGGGTAATGTTAGTAACAGAGAGAATGAGGAATATATGTAAGATATAGCCAAAATAAAAATGAGGAGCTGAGGCTGACATCTAGCTTCTGAGACTGGGGGATTGGGGAGATGGTATCCTTGAAAGTAAGAGAGAAATTTGGAAAAAGGAAGTTTAGATAATGAATTCAGTTTGGAACACACTGAATTTAAGATGTCTATGGGACATCCAGTTCAAGATGTTTAATAGATAGTTGGAGATTTGAACTAGAGGTGGGGGCTGAATGAAGTTGTGAATGATCAGTATAGAGATGATAATAAAATGCATGGAACCTCATAAGACCACCAAATTAAATTGTATTAAAAAAGAAGAGAAACTAGGATATATGTGTTATGAGCAGGGACAGGTTTCTAGACGTGTGATTTCACTGATAGCAGGAACTTTCTGAAAGTGAAGGTATGTTGTGTCCTGCTTTCTAGAGCCCCCAAGTTGAGGTGACAAAATGTACTATGCTTTCTAGAGCCCTCATGCAGGATGATTAAAATATACTATCTTAGTGGAGAAGTGATGTGGCGAGACTCCCGAGGATGGTGGAAATATGGAGTCCATTTACTCCCAGTTTTTTCCCCCTTTTATACCCTCATACCCTTATGTAACCAAAACAACACTGGATAAGTGCCAAGTATATATTGCACATGTAGGACCACAACTTGCTATTGTACATAGTTTGCCACCTGGTATCCCTCTGCTTCAATCACAACACAGGTTGTCATCGCCCCGACTTCTCAGGTAGGTCAAGAGCCCTTAGGGGACATGGGAGCAAAACCAGACATTGTTAGAAGGTTCCCTCTGGGCTGAAGGGTCTTATGCCTTACCCAGAGTTTCCCCTTTTGTCTGTCTGTGGCCCTCTACACAGGTAGATACCTTTTCTGCAACTTAATAGTCTCAGAGAAGCCTAACACATTGAAAGACTTAATGATTTGTCCTAGACAAAACACTCAGCAAGCTGAACCCAGGTTCTCGATTGTGAAGTCACTCAAGTTTACTTTTGACTTCACTACACTGTCTTGTGTTATAGGTATATCAAATATAGAGTGCAGTTAGCTTATGATCATTTAAGATAACTACAATTAAGAACAATTTAGTCAACTGGACCCAAATGAGTTAATAAAACTGCTTCTATGCTGTCACAAAATTTCAGCATTTTGTAAATCACTAAATTTGAAACCCTTAAGAAAATGTTTTTAAATACTCTTTTGAGTATGTAATTATCAATTTTCTTGGAAATAATGTTTCCCAACTTTTCCATTCAGCATGTATTTATTATAATCTAATTAATATAAATTCATTAAGTTTGTTCTTTCTTATTCTGTCCTCAAAGAGTAAAGTTACTTTTGTTATATTGTTTCTTCATCTACCTGATTATCAGCAAAAAGATTTGGAAATTTACATAATTATCAAAATAATTTTCAGTATATAAATTAAGTCTTAAAATGTTTTGAGTAGTTGTATCTTAATGATATATTTTTTCAATTAATACCAAAGCTTCATCTGCATTAATTTGTAATTTTTATTAACTGATTTAATTTATAATAGTTAATACACGAGAACCAAAAGATCAAATTATTTGTCTCTAAAAAGTCTTTGTTGTAATGCATGTGTGTGGCCTAGAAACTTTAAAGCCCAAAGGGAACTCTAATAGCTTTTCCCAACTATATCAATAACACAAATTTGTCAGATTGTCATACTGAAAAGTATGAAGAATATGACCCAAAGGAGAGGAAGCACAGAAAAAGGAGGAAGAGGAAAGAAACATGAAAAGTTTTGGAGAGGGGTTAGGATTGCGGTGATATCCAAAGATGGCAGTGATTTAGAAGAGGCCAATTCTAGTACCAGTAGAGATAAAACAGAAACCTAGCTCTGCGCTTTACTAGTACCTGAGGCCAGCTAATGATTATCAAGACACGAAATTTAACATCACTCTTTTAATTTTGCTTAAAAAGCTCCTAATATGTTATTTAAAGAGCCACAATGTGAGATCACTGCTGCTGGTATTCCCTGAAAGTACACCAAGCAAACTTACCTTGCTTAAAAACACCAATTACCGTTAATTTATTCATTCAGTCATTCACTAAACTATTTAACAAGTATGAAGCAATTTCCTGTTTTATTAAGAGTGAAAAATAGTACCTCATTTCCATTCTCCAGCGTTCTTCCTCTTCACGTCTTCTCCAGTATTCTTCCTTCTGCATTTGCTTCCTCATTTTCTCTTCTTGAATCTTTCTTGCTCGAATACTGGGTTTTACTTCCACTTGCAAATCTGGATTTACTTTTTTCTATATAAACATTTTAAGATAAATTTTTCATCAGTCATTTCAACACAATGTTTTCAATACTTTATGCATTCATTTTGGTTAGGCACTTCAAAATTTTTCATGGAAGCCAAGTCATTACAGTACTATCTCACTAATTCAAAACAATTGAGAAAAAATTCAGTAAAGTTGGTAAAATCACTATAGTTTTCAGATATATATAGTAACTCAAATTAGATTTTCAAAGTGCTGTATATATATGCATAAATTATACGCAAGACCCTATGAATTTTCACATCCTTCAATAGTCATGGAATTATCATTTTAGTATGCTCTTAAAAAAAATCCAACATAAATATAATTTTATAATATAAACTCAAGCTCCAAAAGTGAAGTGACTGACACATGGGTATATAGTTTCAAATATGTAAAAACTAGGAAGCCGAATACACACACTTAAGAGAGAAATTAGACATGTCTTGTGAGTTACACCACCCTAGGAATAATAAAAGCTCCCATATGAAAAGAATGCTATCATTTTGATTTTTTGTTTTCTAGTAAATGCTTAAACAAATACAAAACAACAATAGCAATCTCCACTAACTTTATATTGAAGTCTGTGCCTTCTTCCTTTTAAGTGCATTTCCTTGGCATTGGGATCATTAAAGCTACACTCACACAGCTTACAATGGAACCGAATAACTTTCCCTTCATCATTTCGTACCTAAAGAAACAAATGAAAAACATTAACATTGAAAGATATGTGTTTACATAATGATAGAACTGATCATTTATTCATTCGTTTCCAAATTTCTGTAGCCTAATGATAAAAAGAATAATTAATCACAACTAGTTGTAGTCAGATAAAGAAAACACAAAGTATCTGAATTGCCTATGATCTTGACCTGTGTAACAATTTCGGTAAGAATTCATTTTTTGACTCTGGCCTATAAATAGTTTCTATTGGTAAAGTAAGATCTCTTTTATAATTTAAATAATTCAGAAACATAAAAAATGTTATTTTGGATGCGTGAATTTTCAAGTTAATTGAAATACAATCTTAGTTACTTGCAGACAGCTTATTTTACTAGATAGTAAATTCCTTCAGAACAGGAAACCTTAATAATACCACCCCCTTAAAATCTAGCATGGTTTTCATTAAGTAATTTATAGTGTCATTTCCCCTAATACTTTTCCTTTTTCAAAATACAGAGGATAAAAAACACAATAATATTTTCTTGATGACTTAGGGTCATAATTGAGAATATAAACTATCACGCAATGTTATAATACAACAATGCTTTTGAAGGCTACTAAAATAGACTATCTTATGACAGTGGTCTTAATATAAGAAGATGTTTCAAAGAGCCATGCTTTTACAAAGTATAATTATTTAACAAGCATAGTTGCTCCTGTTTCTGGTGATTAGATAACATTTTCCCCTATTTCATTGTGTTGCTTTTTGATTCTTTCTTCTATAGGTAAGACTCTATTCGTCTTTTCATCTGGAAAGTTCACAAAGGATCACAAATTCAGGGGAAGTACCAAAGCCATCTCTTCCAATTCTTCTCACATGAGTGAGTACACCAAGAAACTAAATCTGTTTTCCAAATTCTCAAGGCTATTTTGGCTTCCTAATTAAATAATTTTTTTAGAATGAGATTTCAGTTTTACACATAATAAATGTTAAGCTCCATTTTTCTTTTCTATGAAGTAAAATGTCACTGATTTGTCTGGAGCTAACTTTAATAATGGAGGGCTTTTTTTTTTTTTGCTTATTTTCCCATTCTGGAAAGTTAAATATCACTAAGTGGATTGCTAGAAGCAGCGTAAGAAGATGAAAAATAAAGGAACTAAAAGCCTTTCTAGGCCATAGTATGGAGTTACTCTGCAGTGAACACATTTTTGAAATTATCATCTTATTTAACACAGAAGTTACAAGGGTTAAAAAAAAAATTGTAAATGAGTAAGACCTCTCCCCAGAAACACATTTTCATAACATATCTAGTATGAATTTTGGAATAATCATTTTCTCAGTTCAATACCTCCTCAACATAGTCATGGCCTACTGGCTGCACATCACTCTGCAAAGCAGCGAGAGTTGTGGGCGTCACTGGGTCTGATGGGTCCGATTTTACTTCTTGGGTCTGTACAGCAGAAGTGGCAGGGGTAGGTTTAATACTTTCGGTACCTTTCAAATCTTCTGTTTTAATTGACGGCAACTTATTGCCACCTAGAAAAAGAGCATATATAAATTTGCAAATTTTAAACATGAGCAAATTTTACCTGAATTAAATTGGAATGTCTATAATCTTCCTATAATGATACCACAATTTAGTAATTTGGATTTAAGCTTAAGGACTTGAGACCTGAAAACATTTAACTTTTGATATTTAATAACAAGTTACCTGAAAGCATACATATCTTCATTGATATTCAATTCACTTTCATTATTTTTATTACTTATAAGTGTATACACACACACACACACACAATATAAGTATAATATATAATTATTTAATACTTATATTTACTTCACAAATAGAGCTAGAAGTATACCACCAACTTTTTTAGGTAGAGTTTTCATTTTTAAAATTTGTGCTGTCCAAGTTGATTTCAACGAACCGACAGAATAAAACAGTCTTGTTTTGTTTTCTAATTCCTTTTAAAATTTTATCAATTTCTGATTACTTGAACTCTAATCTCACTTTGCTTAGTGTTTTGTAAAAATGAATTTAAAAAATCACTAAGATTCTTTTTAAAACTACTGGTGGTGAGTACCCTGCTGAATAGGTTAAGAAACAAAAGTAAAAGTATATAAGTGTAAATGAGTAATGATATTATTTATAATTCCAATTATTTTTCATATAAAATACTATCTTGTGAATTTTTTGAGTTGTCCAAATATAAGTCTGATAGCAAAGGACATCTATACTTGCCAACAAAATTTATTTTGGGTGTAGATGTTTTCTTTGCAGCCATACTTGCAGGCACAGTTGATGCTTTAGTGTTTGATGCTGTATTGAGACCTGTGTTTGTAGCAGGTGTAAGAACTTTGACTGCAGAAGTTACAACTGAAGAATTCACAGTACTGTTGCTAGCTGCAATACCAGAAGTAGAGGCAGTTGATTTAGAAGCAGACGCAGCTGTTGAAGAAGTAGCTTGGGTAACAACATTTGGTTCCGTTGAAGGAATAGGTTTGCCAAGTTTTGTGTGTAACTTTACCACCTATAAAAACACATTTCATTAGTATCAGTCAACAGTGTGTAGAGCATGCAGATTTTTAAAGTAATAAACAACACTTAACAATGAAGTCCAACTACCCAAGTCCAACTATCCCCTTTCAATTTAATATGATAATGTGTTACATAGTTTTACTTATTATTTGCTTCCTGTTAAATTCATGTATAAATTAATATCTGCCTATCACCTCACTGGGTAACCTTAGGCAATTCATTAAACTTCTAGGCCTCAGTTTATTCACCTGTAAAATTAGGGAGCCATGATAAGCTCCAAAAAATACTATTCTTTTTTTGCTTTAAATTTCTCAATAATAAAAACAATTTTTAACCTAATAATAGAATTCCTAGTACATCCACTTGTATCTTTTCGACACTTAATTTTCTTTGAAGAAGATTTATTTTAAATTTCTTGAGTACTTTGATAGAATTCCTAGTACATCCACTTGTATCTTTTCGACACTTAATTTTCTTTGAAGAAGATTTTAAATTTCTTGAGTACTTTGATTCTAAGGAATTTTTATTTTCACAACATGACTATGAAGCAAATATGTCTACTCACTGCTTCTACCTGATAATTTTTAAGTAATAAAATGAGTTCTTTAATTCAGTTTCTACAAACTAGATTTCAGTAATGCATTTGATATATGCATTTGATATTTTAGTGAAAGGAAGTAAAGATGACAAATATTTTCCCTAATTATAACATGAATTATGAAACAATACTATTAAGCTCTCTGAAATTTGAAAAACAACCTTTACTTCCACTTAAACTCCTATCCCAAAGATGATCACATAAGGAATGTATATATGTAGATATATGTATGTGTGTGTGTATACGTTTGTGTCTGTATGTGAGAAAAGGCACCTACTTTCTGATGCTTAGCACCACGAATGTGTGCTGCATATGCATCTGCTCCTGTACAAGACACATCACACAGCTCACAACGTAGTTGATTTTGAGTCCCACGAATGGAGGTACTGCTGCTGCTGGTGTTTTGAGAAGCTTTCAATGCAGCTTCCTTTTTTTTGTGTTTCTGTCCTTCTAAATGTTCTTTATAAGTCTGTTTTAAAAGAAAACATTTTCCTTCATTTGTACACCATTCAGTATTATCAAATTTACAAATCTCTTAACACTCAGTTAAAAATCAAGATATCTAATTTCCAGAAGTAGCGGAAGAATGGATTACAGAATTCCTTACAAACTACGCAAATTCAGTCCACCTTATTGGAGATTTTATAGACTATGGTTCTTAATAAATGCAGTAATTTTCAGAATCATGTGAGTCGTCCTTTACCAAAAACACAACTGATGAGACAAAAAGGATATACTTCTCTTTCTTAAATCAAAAGACAGTGGTGGTAAATCTATTTATACCATTAACAAGAGTTTCAAAAGCAAGTAGGGAAAAGACATTGCTATTTCATAAATAAATATTCTACAGTAACAAAAACTCTAGCTATAGTCTAATACATAGAAGGATACCAACTTACAAATAGGCTGAGTTCCAAAATGCCATTTGTCATATAATTGTTTGGAACTATACAATTTTCCAGAGAAACATTGCAAATGGTAATAAAAGTTCACAAACTGGTTCATAAAAACTCATTTAATCTATAACCTAAATAATTTGATAAAATTTTAACATTAACAAGAAAAAGAGAGCAAAAATTTTTCAACACATCTTCAATGTTAGAACTACCTAAATAAAAGCAGTTTTAATTATTAGAGAATGAGGCGGCAAATAATAGAACTAGTGATTTCCTCAGAAGCTATCCAGACCCTCTCATTTTACAGATATGGAAACTGAGGCCTAACAAAATTTAGTGACTTGCCCAAGTCAGGGTCTTTAAAATATTTTCCAGGACTCTAACAATGATCCTTTATTCACATCATATTTGATTTCAAAATTTATGCCTTTTCTCTGAAAAAGGAATAGTATTCATTAGTACTACTCATACACACAACAGACTCAGAACTGATAGGAACTTTAGAGATCTAATCCAATGCCTTCATTTTATAGATGAAAAAACAAGAGTTGTCAAACTTAGTCTCTAGTACTAATATTTAAATTTGTTTCTATTTTGTGACTCAACAGGAGCTACACACAGAGCAGATGATTAATAAACATTTGTCAAGTTAAAATACTTCCAAATCAGTTCTGAGTGGCAGACAAGCCTAATATATTAAGTTTCTTAACTGTCAGTTCAATACTTTATACATGTGTCCCCCCCATGTTAGTACTCTTTCCTTAGACAGCTTCAGACATTCTCATTAGTCCAACTATGTTCTTGCCATGTTCCCTAGACGAAGCTAACTGCAGAGACTACATATCCTGGGGGACTTAACCTATTCAGTTTTGGAATTTCTGTCCCGGGGCCTATGTTGTCTTTATTGGTAAACTTTATGTTGTCTTTATTGGTAAACTTAAGTGCAAACTCAAGTGAGTAGATAGCTCAATACATATCTAGACAAGACTCAGCCATGCTTTATATTCTACCCTATCTTATCACTCACCCTGCCTTGGTATGCATCCATTCCCTCCTCAAATAATTTTCTATTTATTTAATAGTATGCATGCTCTGCCTTCCATATCCTTAACCAAAAAAATGTAAACTTTCTTAAAGAGTGGAATGGTCTTATTTTGGGGATTCTATTCCAGTTTCTTTATTCCCAGAGACTAAAAGTGCCTTGCAACTTAATGTTTGCTGAAATGAACGCTATACTACCTCTATTCACAGTTTGTAATAATTCCTGATCAACAAATATCATATCCTTTTTGTGTTCCATATCCATTATATTCTACTATTTCATAGTCATGCCTAGTAATACACTCGGTTTTAAGAACATTTTCTCACATGAAATGCTCTAGTCTATATATATCATATATCCACTCACTAAAAAGGACATATAATTCTTATATACTTGTTACCAACCTTCAAAGTATTTCTCTCATTCCATTATCACCCTCTCTCAAAGGGTACTCTGGTATTTCTGGTACTCATCCTGAAAAAACCTTACATCTGAATCTCAAAATATCATTTTATCTTACACTCACCTGAGGGTTCCACATTAACCCTTGTATTCTCATATTCCAAAACAATCTCATGATATACCCAGACAGAGGCCTTGCATATTTATCCTCAATGGCAACACCCCTTCACATGCCATATACATGTACTCAACCCCAATGATACACTCTCTTGGGATAGAGGATGGAAGGTAGTATATAATCAGTCATCAGTCATACACATACACAAAATATACTTAAATTGGATGCCTGCAATTTGGTCATTGCTTATAGTTGTTTTTCTCATAATGACCCAAGGGTTCAGTAACTAAAAGCAATACAAGACCTATCAAACTCATCCTATAGGCTTAAAACTAATTAAAGTTTTGAAGACTCAATATAGGAAACAAGAATCTGCCTTCTTTCCAGAAATATACCTAAACTTTCTAGCAACTAAATTCTCACTATATTTTTAATCCCTTTAGAAACATTGAAAACAGATTATGCCTGGGAAGAGATATGAATAGTTTGATACTGACACGGATAGGCTCATAATCTATCACATATACAAGAAGAACTATTGGTTACCAACAAAAAAGAGCAAGGAAAAACAGGTGGTCTCATGATAATTTATTCAGCACCCTAAATAAGCTTTCACTGCACTTTTCTTGCTGCCAAAATCCTTAAGTCTTTGATATGACTATAAAGCAACTAGATAATTCTGTACATGCCACACACACATATTAGTCATTTTAGTCCCAACTTGTTAAAAAAAAAAAAAATCCATTTTTATATTGGGGTGGACTATAGTTCTTCTAAAAGTGGTTCTCTAAAAGTTCTTATATTATTTCAGAAATTCTAGTTAATTTCATATCTTTGTTTACATCTCCTAAAAATATTGCATTAAAACAATGTTCCCTCTTCTTTAAAATTAGGTTCCTCCTAGTTCCTAAAGTCTATGAGTTTATGAAATTTTCATCAATAAAACAGAACTTTAGAGAGATTAAGAAAAAGAAAAATATCTTCTTTCCAAAATGACTTTCTTCAAAGGCTTTACAAAATATATATTTTTGTAAGGAAAGAAGGCAAAAAACAAGACATAAAAATTGAAGTTTGGCTTTAAAAAAAAAACCCTTTAACATATAGCTATATTTGCTTCTCTTTTACATTAATATTAATCATTGTTCTCGTAAATTATTATTTTCAAAACTTAATAGCAATTAACTCCTTTCATAGAAAAATGTTTTGGTTAAAATGCTACTATTTTCAGGAAAAAAAAAATCTTAGAATGCCGTCCACACTTATCAAAGATAATCATTAAGACTTGCAGTAACATAAAATGTAGATACCTGTGGTCCAGCACAGCTGATCTTACAAACATCACAATAATGAATCTGGGGTGGTTTGGGAGGCTGTTTTGGTTTCAGTTGTTTATTTTGGAATGGTGCTTTTTTAGTAAAGGTGGTCCCTGTCCAGGCAGCTGTTGCAGCAGCAGCAGCTGCTGCCGCTGCCGCCTGCTTCTGTTGCTGCTGTTGTTGTTGGTAGTAGGAGGATGCAGCTGAATATACTGCTGCTTCATAACCTGAATAAGAGGTACCTTACAAATAAAAATCAAACAAATATTATTTACATAATAATTAAAATCAAGTATTCAGTAATAAAGTTTAAGTTATCAAGTGATATTACCGAAATTCAATTAATAGGCATAATATTCAAATATATCATTTAAACACTGTATAACTTTCATGGAACACAAGAGGAACTATACTTACCTTTTCTATGCAATCACGCTTACCTATTGCACTTAGAAATAAGCTAGATGTTCTGGGATATAGCCTCAAAGAAATTTGGGCTAAAGAACTAAGGGCATATACTTGACATAATTAACAACTTTAAAAAAGAAAATACTCAAATGGCAAAGTATATTATAGGAATTTTTAAAAGGGCATAATATTAGAATAGTATCAAGAGTTGGCATTTTTGAATTGAGTTTGGATGGAGGGGTAAGATTTAGGAAGAAAAGCATACAATTAAGCATGAATAAACATGAAAGCCTCAGAAATGGCCTGCCTGAAGTGAAGGATTTATTTGCAATGGGAAGTAGTGGGGAAATTAGTTTGGCGAGGTAGACTGAAGCCAAGTTATAATAGCTTTGAAAGCATTATCAAAGAACAAGAGATGGGCTTTTCTGCTTTCTCCTGTAGGTTGAACAGACACTATAAATTCTATTTCAAATGGCCAACAATGCAGAGTTCTAGAATAATTATCCTAAATCTTAGCTTCCATGATATTCCTATGACATTCTGCTAGCTCTCTGAATGTTTTTGTTTTAAATAGGATAGTTTTAGCTAAAATTTCTTTTACATGATAAAAGAGCTTTGTGACTCAGAAGTCTATTTAAAATCAAAACAATTCACTCATCTCCATAATCAATTCTGTTAAATTCAAATCTCTGAAAGTGAAAATTGCTAAGTTGACAATTCGTAGTATATATATATAGATATTTATGTTAGGGAAAGAAATGTTTTTAGAACAAAGAGGAATGAAACACCTTTTACTTTACAGAAATCTGATTCTATTCTTGTGGGCCTTTTTGAGGTTTGAAATCTACCATCAAACCAAGAAATAAAAATAAATTGGGAGAAAAGGCGAGATAGGCAGAATTTAAAAACAGCCAAATAAGGTTGAATCTAGAAAGGGAACAAAGGAACATGATATGAAGGTAAGTAATATAGAAAAGCTCAATGGGGTTTGTTTCTTGGAATATGTTGCTGAAATGAAAGACATGAAAACAGGAAACATAAAGAAAAATATACAAAAAATAGAGCCCAGCAAAGATATTTAAAATGGTCTGAGATAAAGAATAAAAATTATTATTCTAATGAATGCCACAGGCTAAGAAACAAAAAACAAAACCAAACAAACCTCAAAATAAAAACAACCAACTTATGTTTCATATTTTTCTGAACTGACCAAAAGAAAACTATTATTATTCACTCTTTCTCAATCTTTGTATGCACACACTCATAACCAATAAATTCCCTTATTTACTAACCCAGAAAGTAAAATTACATTTTCATGAAAATCACTGTGCTTAATCACTTCCATATCCAGGTTGATTTTCCTCAATCCATTTTTTAGGTGAGTTGTTTTTCCAATGAGATACTTCACATTTTTTTTTCTTTTACTATTGTTCTTTTTGTTTTGATTGTTTTGTTGTTTTTTGGTGTCTCATAGTCTTCAGCTTCCACTTGTCCAATTCTAATTTTTAAGAGAGTATTTTCCTCAGTGAGGTTTTGTACCTGTTTTTACCATGTGGCCAATTCTGGTTTTTTAGTTGTTATTTTATTTACTATTGTTTTATGCCTGTTTTACAAAGATATTACTTCTCTAATCATGATTTTCTTGTAGTGTTCTTTCCTTTCCCCAATTTTTTCTACCACTCTAATCTTTAAAAAAATATAGTTTTTTTCTTTAGCTTTTCCAGGAATTCTTGTCAGGTCTGTGTCCAATCTGCATTTTGCTTTGAGGTTTTGCTTTAAAAAAGTATCATTGTCTTCTGAGTTTATGCCCTGACCTTGTCACCATGATAGCTTTTTTTTTTGTTCCCTTTTTATTGTTGTTGTTGCTATTTGCATATCTTTCTAGCTTATTTCTTGATGTTGATTTTATGTTAAAGGGGTGTAGTTATATTAAGGGCAAAAGATTGTCTCTAGCATTAGGCTTTTTTTTGCCCTGTTTCCAAAGTTAATTCTGGGCTGGGAAGATGGATTGTCTGTAATTTTTCATTGCTTTCAAGATGGTGGGATCCAGGGAGAGATGTGGTCTCTTCTCTTTCCTCATCTGTACGCTGGGTCCAGATAACACCTGCAAATGCATCATCCTTCCTCTTGTTCTAGAACTACAACTAGGATCCCTGATCTCTTCGTGACTGCAAGCACTCCTCTCCATCCTTGAAATGCGACTTGGAACTAGTAAATAGGCAGTGGGGTTGCTAAACAGTTTCTGGTTCTGTGCCCAGTGCCAGGCTGGGAGATACCTTGTTGTCCAATCTTACTGCTCTGGGTAATGAGAGCTCCTCAAACTGCTGCTATTACCATCTATCTCCAAGGTGCACAGTTTTAAATTTGTGCTGCCCTCCATGCTCCTGATTAGTCCCCATCCCAGTGTCACAGATCTCTCCTTATCTTTTAAGTCATTGCTAGAAAAATGACTCACCCTAGTCTTTTGTTGGCTATGCTGTTCCAGAATTCAATTTGAGGCATTCAATTGAGGAGGAGTATACTGGGACAGTTCAGCTTACATGCTGCTTCTAACCTATTATATTGGCTAAAAAAAAAAAAACTCTGAAAAATCCTAAAATTGATCACTGTAATGATCAACCGTATCTCCAGAGAAGGATGGAGCTAATTCCTGACAGGTGATAGACTCAGAAAGTATCAAGCATTTTTGGATATTACCACAGTGATGATTCATGTTACTTGACTATGCTTTATTACCAGGTTATTTCCCTTCCTTTCTCTTAGTTTTTAATGGGCAGGGGGGAGGAAAGAGGTGACTAAAAGAATGGAAGGGGTTTAGCTTTTGAAACTTTAATGCAGAGGGGAGCAGAAAAAAAAGCACAATTTTGACAGTAATATGTGGAATTCATAGCATTCCTCTCCTACCCCCAAAGAAACTTAAGATTAAAGATTAAAGCAGATATACAGGAATCCTCTTCTTTCAAGACTGAGTTCAAGCTCTACTTCTACATAAAGCCTCTGCTGCAATCATCCCCCCACTTCCAAATAAAGGAGCTCTCGTTCCTTTTTTGCATTGAGTTGCATTTGTTTCTTCTATGTTTACAGTATATACTTAAATATGTGCCTGTTGTCTCCCAGTTAAAATATAAGTTTCTTGAGAGAAAGGACTGTAATATTTTTTATATTTTATATGTAGCATCTAGGGTAGGAGTTTAAATAAATACTTTTAAATTAATTCAAATTTTAAAAAGGTACACACACACACAGGCCAAAATTAGATTGAATACAGAAGAATACATGGCAAAACTGTGTCAAAATAAAAATTATTTTACATGAATATGAAAGGATAAAGTATTCCAACTGTGTTAAATATATGAAAACAGAAATATACATAGAAAGATACATAAATGATGAAAAGTGAAGAAAATAGAATAGAAAACAGCACACATAATAATTGCAACATAAATGTGAACAAACCAAGTACAATTGGATGGTGTGACATTATAACTCAGCCTGACTCCAAAGAAGAAATGAGAAGATACCCATCCTCCACTCTTTGTAGAAGTAGGGGACTAAGAGCATTGAATACAGCATATAAGTTTTGACTTCATGTTTAAAAAAAAAAAAAAAAAGTCTTTTTCATTTTTGTGATAGAAGATCTCTGGGAAGAAAGGAGCAGAAGGACATAATGGAAATTGTAGGTTATATAAAAATAGAAGATAGCAACTAAAAATGTAATGACACCAATCCCCAAAATTAACTGAGGCTGGTAATAGTAATACTAATAAATATGAATAGTGATAGCCAACATTTTACAACACCTACGATATACCAATCACTACACTAAGCACTTTACAAATATTTTTCAATTTATCCTCACAACAGTCCTGGGAAGTGGGTTATCTATTATTTCCATTTTACAGGACAGAAAATGTAGGTTAAGTGAGGATAAGTGACTTACTCAGAAACACACAGCTAACAAGTGTCTGAAATCAAATTTGAACTGAAGTTTTCCTGATTCCAAGGGGAAGGGCACTTATATAATGCCTACTATATGTCAGGTATTGCAATAAACACTGTACAATTATCTAATTTGACCCCAAGTCGATGGTATTATTATTCACATTTTACAGGTGAAGAAACTAAGGCAAACAGAGATTGGGTTACCGGGATTTTGGAAGTGGCTGCACAGCTAGGGAAATTATCATAGGCTTGAGAACAGGTCTCTGACTCTAAGCTCAGTGCTCTGTCCACAATGCCACTAAAACTTCATCTAAAAATTATGTTACCTAAGCTTATAAATTATATGGACAATAAAAAGGTAGTTTTAAAAAGATCTACATTATGGACAAGAAGAAGAATAAAGAAGGAATGGGACTACTCCTTGAGGTTGATGGTAATGAGAAAGTCAGTCTACTTCAACTGTTTCTTCCAATAATAATCTCTTGATTGGGAAAGACAGCACAAAAATTATTTCAAATAAGGTTAGTGTTCAGGCAACACATAACTGTCCTCAATGAGTTCTAATTAGTTGGTCTAGACAAGCAATACCTTACAGTATTGAAAGAAATAGCAGATAAAATTGCTGAAATTTGTTGATGGACTTCTGAGAGTCAAGATGGGGGAGTTAAGCAAGACATTGCCTGAATGCTAACAAATTCACCAATAACTGTAATATAGAGAACCTCAAAATGAAAACAAAAAGATGGGGTGATTTTCCAGCTCAAAACAACTTGGAAGGTCAGAAGGAAAGCTCTGCCTCACTTGGCGAAAAGGAGAGCACAATTCAAAGTAGGAAACACCCAGAGAGAGAAACTCCGGGGCAGGTCAGTGAAGGAGGCCCTTAAGTTCCAATGTAGCAGTGAGAGGGCAGCTCTACCCTCCCTGCGATCCCTAGAGCAGCACCAACTAGCCAGGGCTCATGTGGCATGTGCACAACACCAGATTAACTGCCAAGCCTTCAGTCCCAGACACAAGAAGATTTAAGTCAGTGCCCCCCTCAATCCTAGGCGCAGAACTCAACTTTAAAAGTAACAAAAGAGACTAGAAAAATTAACCAAAAAAAAAAAAAAAAAAAAAGGAACTTGACCATAGAAAGTAATCATGCTGACAGGGAAGATCAAAACACAGACTCAGAAGAGGATAACGATGCTAAAATAAATACATTCAAAACCTCAAGTAAAAAGATTAGTCCAGACCCCAAAAAAATTACTGAAAGAGCTCCAAAAGGATTTTAAAAATCAAATAAGAGAGGCAGCTAGGTGGCGCAATGGATAGAGCACCAGCTCTGAATTCCGAAGGACCCGAGTTCAAGTTTGACTTCAGATTCTTAATTCCTAGCTGTACGACCCTGGAAAAGTCATTTAATCCCAATTGCCTCAGGGGAAAAAAATCAAATAAGAGGTAAAAGAAAAACAAAAGAAATGAGAATGATATAAGAGAATCATGAAAAAAGACTCAATATTTTGATAAAGGAAAACACCAAAAAAATTGGAATTACTGCAAAAAACCTAACTCCTTAAAAAGTAGAACTGGTCAAGTAGAACAGGAGATTAAAAAGCTAACTGAAGAAAATGACTTCTTAAAAAATAAAACTGGATAAGTAGAAGCAAATGACTACATGAGACATCAAGAATCAATCAAAATCAACAGTAAAATATGTGTGTGTGTGTGTGTGTGTGTGTGTGTGTGTGTATGTAGAAGAAAAATAAAGACTATCTTGCTGAAAAAAGAACTGATCAGGAAAGCAGATCCAGAAAAGATAATTTAAGAATTACTGGAATCCTCAAAGTCATGATTTTAAAAAAGGACCTGGACAGCATGCTTCAAGAAATTACCTAAGAAAACTGTCCTGGTATCCTAAAATCAGAAGGTAAAATAAACTCTTAAAATAATCTACCAATCTCATTTCTTGAAAGAGATCCCAAAATATAGCCAAACTCCAGAACTATGAAACTCACATGTGAACACTTAAGAGAAGTAGTAAACACTAAAAGCCATTATGGATTGGGTTATATCAAATTTAGCTATTTCTTTTTTTGGTGGAGGGTAACTATATTGGTTGAATGCTATAGATTTGTATACTTGATACACATGATATACAACAGCATAAAGCAAAGTTAGACATATATAAAGCTGGCTGAATAACCAGACGGATCCATATCAACTTGAAAGGAGGTCTCTAGTGAAGTCTTCCAAGAATTTATCCTTGTACAATTTAATAGATGTATCAATGAATGATTTGAAGATAGATGATATACTTATCAAGTTTACAAATAATGAAATTTGGAAAAAAACAAGATATGAATGAGTCTATCCAAAAAAATAGTGATAGACCAGAAAAAGCCAAATCAAACAATTAACAAAAATAAATGCAAAGTTCTATACTTGAGTTAAAAAATATTGACCTCCCAACTACAATATTGTAGTGGTATCACTAGGTAATAGTCTCTCTGAAAAGGAGAATTTTAGTGGATAGCAATATCAATATGAACCAGTAGTTTGATATAGCAGTCAAAAAAAGCTAATGAACTGAGAGGTATAGTTTCCAGAATGAGAGAGTAATATTTTTTATATATTTTGACTTTGTCAGGTCACAGAACCCTCTAGTACTACTCACTCCATTTTAGCAGGTCACAGCTAAACCCTCTGTACTACTCACTCCATTTTATCAAAGACTGAATCACATCCAAAGAGGACTCCTAGAATTATGAAAGGACTAAAAAACATGTTCTATGCTGGCTAAGTGAAAGAAGCGGGCATATTATGAGATTGAGAAAAACAAAATTTAGGGGATACATACATTTAGGGAATGTTTTCAAGTGTATAATAGTGAAATTGTCATGAAAGGGGGATTAAGATTATGCTTGTATTTAGCAAAACAAGGAAGAACCAGAAACAATAAGTAGAAATTTCAGTTCACCAAATTTAGACTCAATATAAGAAAAAACTTCCTAACAAATAGAACTATCCAAAAATGGAAGAAGCTGCTTCATAAGCTTATTTGAGGGATTCGAGTCAGAGAGAGACTCAATGATCATTTTAGAAGATTCTTAATTTGATCCAAATTAGACTACGAAACCTCCAACTATGTCAAGTCAAAGACTAATGCTAACCAAAAGTAGTTCTTCAGATGTTTTAGTTTTATCCAACTCTTTCTGACCCCATCTGGGGTTTTCTTGGAAGAAATACTAGAATGGTTTTCAATTTCCTTCTATTCATTTTACAGATGAGGAAACTGAGGCAAACAAGGTTATGTAGCTTGTCCATTAGCAAACAGCTAACAAGTATTAAAGATCAGATCTGACTTCAGGCCCAGCACTCTATCCACTGCCCCATCTAGATGCTCAATTTAGGCAAAAATAAAACAGGACGAATGACTCAGTAAAGCAAGATGTTTAAAATCTAGATACAAGACTAGTGCACTATGTTTAACATATATTAGATTATTTGCCATCTAGGGGAAGAGTGTGAGGGGAAGAGAGGGAGAAAAAAATTTGGAACACAACATTTTCAAAGATGAATGTTGAAAAAAACCATCTATGCATGTTTTAAAAATAAAAAGTTAAAAAAAAAACTAATTATTTCACATTCTTATGTTATTTCATCTATTCACCACCTAGTTTCTACCTCCTTTCCCCATAATGATAACTATTATTCTTTCAAATACCTTCCCCTCCCTTGGCAACACAATAGCTTAAGTTTTTTTTTCCTCCCATAGTTTTCCAGATCTATGTAGCTGTCTACCATTAATAAAAGAAAGAATGAAAGAAGCAATTTTTGATATCTAGTCACCATAATCAGTCTTTGAACTCTTCTCTTACTGCAGAGTTTTATTCCATCACAATTTATAACACTATCACTAAAACCTTTTATTTATTACCTTTACTATTGATTTCTATAGCAGAACACTATCTCATGAACACATTTATCTGTGATATCTAACAAAAGATTTAGATTTGCTTAATCTTTTATTTAAAAAAGATCGTATTACCATACTTACCAGAATAAGTAACTGCAGTGGTACTGTAAGTAGCACTCTGGGTATAGGATGGCACTACAGTGGCTGCAGCTGCTACTGGTTGTACAGTGGATGATACAGGATATATGGAGAAAGTAGTCGTTGCTGGACTTGGTGTGGCTGGTTTTATGGCTGTCACTTGCCGAGTTTGCTGGGCTTGAGTATACTGAGTTGCACCTTGGCTATAGCCTGCTTTAGGAGCTAAACAGAAGGAGAAAGGGGGATGTTAGATAATTATAATCACTATAACTGTGAAAACATGAGCATGCTCAATAATTAAAAGATCTTATGTTAATTACCACAAGAAGCAGTCTTCCTCTATCCACCATCTAAATACTAATAAAAAATAAGTGAGAAGGCTAATGCAATATTAGGCTGAATTAGGAGAAATGGCCAGAACAAAGGAAATTACAGCCCTACTATATATACTCTGCCTCATAAGTACTATTCAAGAAACATTTTAAGAAGAATACTTTGGCAAATTGCTTTGAGTATGGAATAAAGTAACAAGAATAATGAAGAAGCAAATAACAATGTTAACAGTAGGTTGAAGCACCTGCAATATTTACCTCGGAAAAAAACTTAAAAGGTTACATTACAGGTTTGTCTATGTATCTGAAAGGCTATCATGTAGAAAGGGAATTAAGATTTGATTTGACAGGCCTCTAAGAGAACTGGGAAGGAATGAAGTTGCATAAAGTAGTGTTAGGTTCTATTTCTGGAAAAAAGTTCTAACCATTTATAGCTATTTCAAAAGTTTAATGGGCTTCACTCCAGAAGTAAAGAATTCAGCCTCAAAAAAGATCACTAAGCAAAAGTTTAAGATATACTTACTGGGAATTCCTATTCCAAGTACAGGTTGGATTAGATAGCACAGCTAGTCTCTAGTAACCCACATTGTAATTCCACAACTACAGAGATATTCTTATTAGAAACGGTATCATTTTGCAAAAGAACATTTTAGCAAAATAAAAGCTAACCAAAATGTTTTTAAAGCCAGAAACCAAATTTCTATACATTTAGACCAATATTACTTCCCAGTTTCCAGAGAGGCACACTCATTTGGAGAAAGTCAGTTTCTGCTGTGGACAATAATGTAAACCACTAGAATTATATTTGCAATTTGAGTAAATCTGTGTTGGGAAGGAAAAAAATAACTTAAAACATGAGATCCATAAAATAGGAACTAACAAAACATTGCCAAAAGGGTCCCTAAATGAATAATCATAGTAGCAGCTAATGTTTCAGTTGTTATTCTCATATATTTATTTTCAATAAGGAAAAAGAGCATGGCTAAAAGTCAGCCACTGTCTCCTTTCTGTATCTTAGATATTTACAGAAGTGAGATAAGTCAGATTAGAAGTTGCCAATTTGGACCCTCAAGTCATGTCTTCTGTGATAACATTTCAAAACAAGTGGGCTTCATGGAATTAAAAACCAGACCTTTTCACAGATAAAGTTAGAGTTCCCAACAAATTATACAGAGTACAATGCTTTACACACTGAATAAGTTATCTGAACACAACCCACCTGTCTGGTAGTAGGATTCAGCAACAGAAGGCTGAGGCTGAGCAGCAGCAGCTACAGCAGCGGCAGTTGCTGTTGGTTGTTGATAGTACTGCTTACTGTCATAAGCCACAGCTGGGGCAGTAGATCTCACATATGAGTATGAATCCTTTAAAAATGTAAAAAATGAATTTAAGAAAATCTTGTCATAAGCAAATACTCAAAAAAGTAGTGATGAAATAAGGGACAGAGTTTACAAGAAAATACTGATGAAAGAAAAGAAAATGAGTATAAAAGGAAGCTTATTGTAATACTATGGAACTGAATTCAGCATTAAATTTACCAATATTAGACCTCTCCATGAGGATTTGGTCTTAGAAAAAACAAAATGACTACAAGTCAAATTTTACTATCCAGTATACATGAATTAATACTTATATAGATTTGCGGTCTAACAATTTAATCATCTCCTATAGAAACATAATGAAAATTTGTGAACAATCTAAAGGGTTTTGTTGTTGTTACTATTTATGTAATGATGCAAATACAAATCATTTTTCTAAAACATATACAGTGCTCACTCACTCCCTCTTCCCATCAATTTAATAAATATTCCTTTTCAGAATGTAGAAAATTCTTTGAGATTCTTATTATAGCTACTTTTGGCAAAGTTTCTTTTGTGATTTTTTTTCTTAATTTATGTATTGGGGCAGATCAAGACTACAGCTTCCTAAAGTAAAAAATAAAATCTGTGCATAGAAATGAAAAATCAGTTATTAACAATATACTTTCAAATACTTGATAGCAAATATAATGCATGATTTACATATTTCTTGTAGCATTCTTTAAAAAGAAGTAGAAAAGGTCTCAATGAGAGATTGAAATTAACCAAGATATGGAAAATTAAGCTTATCAGAAGAAATTCCAGAGGTTTTGGCTTGGTTATGTTAAATAGAAGGCTAAATGGCAACCTAGTGTTTGTTTTCAAATACATAAAAGATTTTCACTTACTGTTCCTTATGTACACATAAAACTGAACAATGTCTTTAAATTAAAGCAGAATAGATTTTTACAAACCTCTTCAATGGCTTCCAGTGTTTATATCTCTAATGATTTTTAAGATAATAATAGTCCCTGGAGCTAAATTAGTTGTCTTATTAAAGACCTTTTCAATTCTTCTTGTCCAATATTCAAAAGCATCATTTTTCTTACCTGGTAATTCTGTGTAGTGGCTGGAGGTGGTGGAGGGGGAGCTTCTTGTTGCCTCTGGGTATAACCATAGTCTGTTGCTGTATGGGCGGTGGGGTAACCTCCATAAGCAGCAGCTGTTGCAGCAGCTGCAACAGCTACTGGAGCAGGCCTGGCAACTGCAACTGTGGCGGCTGCTGGTGCATAGGCAGCAGTAACTGTATGAGCAGCTACTGGAGCCTGATGGACAGTGTAGCTAGCAACTGTAGTTGGATGAGAGTAGGCTACACCCGAAGCTGGCTGCTGGCTATGTTACAGAATGAAAAAATAAATTTAATACCATTTAATATTAATTCTTCACCTCAACATATTTAAATAAAACAGTAGCATGAATCATATAAAGTGTAGAAATGTGGTATTATACTATAAAATACTACACATTGTTCTAGAACCTTTAACCCAAGTTCAATTCATATGATATATTAAGAAGCAACTGCTTCTGATAATGGAGTGAGAAAATCTATACTAAGAAATTAGGATTAAAAAATGCAATATATAGAAGAAATCTGAGGTTGAAAACACTTTTCTTGGCTATATAATAAAAGCTCTACTAATCTTAAAGGCATAAAAATTAAAACAAAATATTTAATATTCTAGGTAGTTTTTTTGTTTTTCAGCAGTGTTTCTTCTGGACTGTTTATGATATAGTGGTTCAGATAGATTAAGATTATTGATATTGTTTCTAAATTTCCATTTTTCCTTCCAATGTTCATTGTAATCTATATCACAGCAAGGTTGAGCTGGAATTAGTTTATTAGTCCTGGAGCAAGAAGGAGGTTAAGAAGAAAGCAGAATGAAAACAGTGGGAATTAAGGCATAGTCAATTTGAACCAAGCTGCTTCTGGTTCAGATTTTCTTTAAAAATATTTTTGTCTCTGGCCCTAGCCTCATATGATCTAGATAGCCTGGAGAATTAGATGCTTTTTACTGTATCTTGAGCTACAATACATTAGAACACTAAAATAACCAAAACAAAACATTTTCCTCTGCTCGCTTTGATAGGATTCTCCAGCTCTATACTGGTCTAAGAACAATCTGAAGTCTTCTCCAACATAATTAAATTGGAGTGGAACTACTAATTCAGCCAGACACCTACAATAGTGGAGTGTTTAGGACTCATTTCTCATGACAAACTTCTTTTACTGAGCCCAACATCTTTATCCATCATTTTAAAATATCTATCCATTACTGACTTTTACTAGCTTTTGCTAAGTCTAATGAACAAAATGTACTTCAGTCTATATTACTAGTCTTATGCTAAATTATTTAAAACCGGGCATTTTCACCGATTATAGAATTAGCTTGAATCCCATTAAAAAAAATAATAAAGCTTATGATATTCACAATGCTCTTACTGACAGAAGGCCTTTAGTTTTTTGGTCAATTCTAACAGTTTTTTCCCTTATGTCAAAGCTGATTCCACCTCTCAAGAGACTTCAACACATTGCTTTTATTTACTTCTGCCCAGCAGAGAAAGCCATGACAGGTTTTCACATACTTAAAAAGAGTTGACTACCAATCATATCCCCTTCCCACAACAACTTTTTTTTATTCCAGTTAAATATTACCAGCTACTTTAATCAATTCTTATCTGGTACTTTATCAGTGCTTATGCTATTCTAGTTACTTTCTTCTAGACATACTTTAGTTTATCTATATACTTTTATCTTCTTAAGTCTTTGATACTATAAAATACTACCTAGCCACTCTGTCATCTTGCACTTGAATTTGATTTTTCCAGAATCTAAATTAATTCAATTAAAACCTACATGTGTTGTAGGTCTCAGACACTTAACACTTCCTAGCTGTGTGGTCCTGGGCAAGTCACTTAATCCCAATTGCCTGGGGGGAGGGGAAGAAGATGTACCATGTTAGGCACTGTTAAGTACTAGGAATATAAAGACAACCAAATGTGAGATTTTACAAACTAGCCTTGTTTAAATTAATCTCCTGGTTTTGACTGAAATAATTTTGATCCTGATTCCATCATCTAAAATGTCAATATGTTGGCTATTCCTCTCAACTGTGTTATGTACAAATCTGATAAATATGCCAACTAATACTTGTCCCTAAGGCAATAATAATGCAAGCATAATGCCATGCTGTTTCCATTAAAGACTCCTTCAAAGTTGACATCTAACAGTCAATGACTCCCTTATGAGTCAAGCTGTTACACCATTGCCAAAACCAGCAAACTGCCTTTGTGCCACATCTTTATCTTACCCATAAGTATGAAAGATTTGTCATATGCTTTGCTAAAATCTAAGCAAACTATTCCTACGATTTCTCTGATTTGCTGGTCTAAAATGAGATTAATCCAGATGGTCTCTTCATGTCCACACCATTCTGGCTTTTTATGATCAAAGACTCTTTTTTACATATTCATTTTGCATCCCTGTAATGAAAATTTTCTAGAACCTTGCCAGAAATCAAACCCAAGTTTGCTGGCAGATTCACTCTTCCCTTTAAAAAAATTAAAAAAGTATTTGCCAGTTCTGCAGCACTTTCTCTCATCACATTCTTTTTAAGATCAGTAACAGTAGCTCAAAGACACCTACCAGTTCTTTCAGTATCTTGGGATATGACAGAACATTATCCATGGCTAGCTTTTATCTATCCTTTCATTTAACCCTTTCATCTTGATTGGGTCTTACCGTTCCTTAGTTCTCTTCTTTTCCCTAAATATAGTTTAAAAAAACTCTCACAAAACTTTTGTCGTCCTTACCTTTTACTCTTTAACATCAGCTAATTTTGAGTCTACACTTAAGATATTAACAGCCAATTACAAAATAAATTATCATTATAAATACCAAGATAAGAGGAAGAATGGTAAAGATGGAAAAACCCTAGAATGGGACCTCTACACCTATCAACAACTTCCTTTCAAACCTATGAATCTAGCTCTAAATCTTAACTGCTGGCTTCAGTCAATCTAATTCATTCCCAGTTCTGGGACTCAGTTTCAGCCCTATTCTTTGCCTCCTGTATATTCTGGCTATGGTCCATATTCCACTAAGCTTACTTACAAATGTCCTATACTGCTGGTCTGTCCCATGAACTAATTTTCTTTGGAAAGCTAATATATGTGTATTGTAGAGAGTTAGGCAGCTACTACAGCAGGAAACGATACGTATCTATTGTTGCTAAGAGACTTTTTATTCCTAAAATGGCAGAAGGAAAGCACTCAATTTTTCCTCACAAATACATTATATGTCCGTAACATCCCAAGTTTTGTAGTCTGAGAATATAGCTATTTATTTTTATGGGAAATAAGCTGAATTCTAACTGCCTAAGTTTTAGAATATAATTAATTTCTTATGCTCATGAATGATCCTTTAACTAACAAAACACAGTTTGTCTACTAATAAATATAGCTTCAGGCTTATTTCACATCACTTCCCTTTACCCACATTCCAAACAAATTGGGCTCCCTATTCTCTGAACTGACATTCTACATCCAACCTCCAACATTCATATGAACTATTTTCTATTCCTGTAATACAATTTCATTTCAGCTTAAAAATCTTTTATCTTTTGTCAAAGTTGTTATCTCAGATAACAACTTCCTAAATGCCTTCCTAAATACTCTCTTCTCCTTTTTAGTACAATCTCCATCCTGGAAGTACTTTGACTTTACACATAAATACCTACTTCAAAGCCCAAGTAAAATGTAAGCTCTTTGATAGTAAGCCCCAATTATTTTTGTCTTAATTATATCCATCTGGAACAGACCTTCCACTGGATTATTACAACTGTATTAATTTGTCATCTTCAACTTCTTATTTGCCAATTCCCTGCTGCCTATAAATATATCCAGGTCTCCTCTAGCTTTATAAAATATTCACTTAATCCAATTTCTTCTCCCAACATCCTATCTATCTCTCCTTTTCTTGTTCACAGATACACTCTCAGAAAAACTGTCTTCATCCCAAGAGCAAAATTACTTACTTTGTCTCATTTCTCAACTCCTTGAATGTAGTTTCAACTCCACTCAATGAAACTCTTTTCTCCATAGTTAACAATATTTTAATTAGATCCAATGGCTTTTTCTCATTCATCCTTTGTTAACATTTGACACTGCTGACCCATCCTCTTCCTCCAGAAGTTTTTCTGTTTATCAAACAACTGAACTCAGTCTCTACTTTTGAGTTAAAGCTATGTTCTCTCAATGATCTCATTAGCTCCCATGAGTTTAATTCTGTCTATGCACGAAACTCTCAAAATCTACAAATACATCTCTATTCTCTTTAACTCCAATTCTACACTATCAATGGCTTATTGGATATATCTAAATGTATATCTCAGAATCATCTTAGATTCAACAAGTCCAAAGGCTATTTAATCCCATCCCTCTTCCTAACTTTATTTCTATGCACTATCTTTGCACTATCCAAGGCTCACAATTTTATCATCTTTTACTTTGACTATCCACTATCCCTCACTATCTCTTTCCCCCTCATAGCCACCACTAATTCAAGCTGTCATAACCTCTCTTTTAAACTACTACAACTGTAAACTAATTGTCTTTCTAATCATATTCTACATAGGTGTTAATCATTTCCTAAAGCACAGGTCTGCTGTCATTCCCCTGATCCAATGGCTCTCACTTGCTTTACAATCAAATAATATATAATATGTATAGTGCATATGATTTTGCTTCTATTTTTGTTCTACATGAATTTGCTTCTCCGAACTTCTTGAAGGTAAAGATAATTTCATTTTTGTCTTCACATCATCAGCAACTGACGATGCTTGGCACACGATTGATAAATGCTTGCTAATTAACTGTAACTGAATTAAAATCATTATTTAATAACGGGAAAATTGCAAATTATATAGCTAAGCATAGAGTTAAAAGTTGGGCCTGTAATTTTAGTGAAATAGGGAACTCGGAGATGAGAAATGCTTACCCATCTTCTCTAAAACTTACATCTTAAGAGTTGTAGAAAGCTGCCAAGACCCTAAGCTCTAAAGTAATAAAAAGGAAGTAACTTGTTCAGGATCACAATGCCAATGTTTCAGAGACAATATTTAAATATTTAAAACCAGGTCTTAAACTCTATCAATTATGGTACAGCTCCTAATTTAATGTCAAATTTTTAATCCCTTCTCTACTACATAATCAATGATTAATATTTTAAAAAAGACTGCTTTTAGCCTATTTTAACTATTTGTAACCCAGTTCTATGGTACAGGCCAACTTTTAAAACTGAAACAGCAAAATGTGAACTGAATATATTATTTTCTCAGGTAAACTCAAAAAGATCAGACTTTCATCATTTACCTCAGGTCCATTATAACACTATTGTGTTTCAAGAAAAAACACTTTTTTCTTACTCAAACTCATTAATTGAATTTATTTCTTCATAGTCTACAACAGTGGTGTCAAATTCAAATAGAATTGGGGACCACTAAACTATACATAATACCTAGTCCTCATACTGACTTAGAAACTCACATACTGATTAATTTCCCAGCTGCATTTTTATCTGGCTTTGGACCACACTCAAAAGTGTTGTGGGTCATAATGTTGATACCTCTGGAACGTAATATAAAAATCATCTTGTAATTGAGCTTCTCCAAAGTCAGGATTATCCTCTGAAGAAAAGCATATCAGTTCCATCATCCAAACTGTAGTCAATAGCTTTCCACTTTAGTAAGATCAAGAAGACTAATATAGCCTTTGAAAATTTCAAATCACCTTCATGAAGCACCAGTGTAGAATTTTAAAGTAGGCCTTTTCTACATTTAAACAAAAACTCAAATGAATCAGGAAAGCTATTTAAATCAAACATGTAGATCAGTAATTTTAGAATTTAAAAAGTTATTCCTAATCTTCCTATCCTTAAAAGTTCAATGTTTCATCAACTATAATCTTGTAACTTTATTTAATCTCTAAAATAATTCTCACCCTCTCAAAATTGACATATGAGAAGACTTTAAATTTGAAATGATTCTTTAAATTTTATTTGGTCTGTACAAAGTGACATATGTGGCATGAGACTAAGAAATATAGTCAGACATATACTATATAATGCATCAAGTCCTTTATTTTCTCCCTTAACTGTGGTATCAAAGGACAATTTGGGGACAACCACAGAAGGTGCATTACTGATGATTAAAATGTTCCTAATTTCCTGCTATAATTGGCATCCATGAATTCACCTAAAATCTTCTGGAAACTTTATCAACTACTCTAGTAAAACAAATAGAAGTTTCTTATGACTATTTTTACCTTAATGGGCTGAGTGAAGATTGAGAAACAGGTTTACCTGCTTCTTAAGGAAAATATTTCTTCAAATAAAAAATTTAATTGGCAATAGATCATACCAACTAAATCTCAAAACAATGTATATTTAACATATTATTAACTTTGTTTTTATGAAACTATATTTAGCATTTCTCAAAAGTACAAAGCTCTCTTAAAAGTCTTGCATTACTCAGAATTCCACTTTGTAGATCATTTGTAAGGCCAGTAAATTTCCATCAACATGATTTCCCAAACCAGTTCATCTGGCTTTGTCAAATTTCAAAGTTAATGATCAAGTTTACAAAACTATCTTACTCACATTACTCTTATTCTTTATAGTTAAAAACCCTTACATCATCTTAAAAAAAGCCCATTCACTAATCAACACAACTGAACTCACTGAATCTTAGTAATTCAAAGAGAAAAACTGAAGCCCATTTTGTCCTTTACAGTTATCTTAAGAATCAAGAAATGTCATTTTCAACTGGCTGGACTGGATTTCAAGTGATGACTACCAAAAAAAAAATCTGCTTATGGTAAAAAATCATCTAATATGTTTCAGTATGGTCCAATGAGAGCACATTCTACGAAATACACGTTAAAATTCCTACCAAGAGGTAATTTTTAAAGACAACTTTCTTGAACATGTGTTTGAAAAAAACAATACTATTCATACCAAATTATATGTGTGAGACAAAAGAACAAGTAGGATTTGTGTTAAAATTAGAAAAGACTTTCGAGATCATTTAGTCCAAATCTCCAATTTTATAAATAAGGAAACTGAGTGCTAATGATTGCAAATGAACTCTCTCATGATTTATTAAGAATAAGTAGAAGAGGAGAAAAGGTAGGATTTGAATTCAGGCCATTATGTTGTCAGTGAAAAGTAAAATGCTGGTCCTGACTAAGGACTCAAATTAAGGTTGATTTACCCCCCCTACTTAAAACTATCCTTTTCTATATATGACTGTGTCTTCTGGTTATCTAAACTTGTAGAACACTTTTGAGTGTTTTCCAAAACTCATTATTATAAACAAATTATTTATATAACAAAAAAGCTTTTCACTTTACATCAGGATGTGTTCCTTAGAACTATAAATTCATTCACAAAGAATACTACTACTCTATGAAAGATGTATGTTTTCTTTTCTTTCTTTTCATTATTAAAGCTATTTATTTTCAAAACTTACAAAAAGATGATTTTTCAACATTGATCCTTACATATCTTTGTGTTCAAATTTTCCCCTCCTTCCTCCGACCCACTGCCCTAGATGGCAAGTAATCAAATATGTGTGATTACATATAAAACATATATTAAATCCAATATATGTAAACATATTTGTACAATTAGAAAGATGTATGTTTTCATGGGAATAATGACTACATCTATTATTTCCATGGCACAAGGATTATCAGAATTAAGCAAATTCTCTCTTATGAACCAGATGAAGTATGCATCTTTAAGGCAATTTAAGTGTCAGGGATTTGCCTAAACTATTCATGTCAATCTCAAATAGTAATTATGGGTTCCCTTCAGATACATGAGGAATCCTATGGACCTGTATAGAAAACTACATATTAACATTATATTCTATTCTATTAATATTTATTAAATATTTTTCTAATTAACATTTTAATCTGGTTCAAATCACACTCCCATTTGGCTGTGTTCCCAGTTACATTTGCTACATGTCTGACAACTCTTGACTTAGACAACTGAGAAAGAAGTTAAGTTGCTAGTCCACACTTAAAAAACCAATATATCAAAGAGGGAATCTGAATGCAGGTCTTCCCATTTTCAAGGATAGCTTTCTATCCACTATTCAAAGCTATTTATTTCTCTATATATTCTCTTTCTTTGATTTTTAAAAAATTGCTTATTTTTTCCAATTAAGAATTATTTTTGTTACTCTATCCTCTTCACTTTTCTTCCCCAACTCAATTGAGGATTGCCTTCTTAAAAAACTGGAAGGAAAAAAAAGGGCTTAATGTATAGCTATATAATCCTGTAAAGTGCATGTCCACAGTAGCCTCGCCAATTCTAAAATCATATTTTTCTTTCTGCATGTTAAGTTCATAACACAAGTGAGCTATTGTTTTATCTTGATTCTTTTCAATGGGTAGTTTATCACTGTTCATGAATTGTAAAGTTTTTCAAAGTTGTTTTTCCTCAATGTGATTATAATCCTATTTATCATTTCGTAAATCTTCCCTTTTTCCTCTGAAACTGTCCATTTTATAATTTCATATGGCAAAATAATGGTATTTTACATTGGTATATCACAATTTGTTCAGACATTCTCCAAAAGGAAACTCCTTTCCAATTTTTGGCTTTGAAAGAGGTGCTATAAGCAAGATAACTGTATAAATATGTATACATATATTGGATTTAACATACATTTTAACATATTTAACATGTATTGGATTACCTGCTAGCTAGTACAGGGGAAAAAGGGGAGGGGGAGTAGGAGAGGAAAGTTTGGAACAAAAGGCTTTGCAAGGGTCAATGTTAAAAAAATTACCCATGCATATGTTTTGTAAATAAAAAGCTTTAATAAAATAAAATTTAAAAAAGAAAAGAGGTGCTATAAATATTTGCATGCACTATTGATTGATGCTATGACTTGGTTTAGTCATTCTGAAAAGCATTCTGGAACTGTCCAGAAAATTAAAATATATTATAGTTATATGCTTATAGCTATGTCACTATTTACTCTATATTCCAAAGTATATATTCAACAATTATTATTCTCTTTTGAATGTCAATCTAGCAGGCAGCTAAGTGGTGCAGGAATAAAGCATTACCTTTTAAGTCAGGAGGACCTGAATTCAACTGTCCTCACACATTTAACACTTCCTAGCTATGTGATCTTGGGCAAGTCACTTTATCCCAATTGCCTCAGCAAAAAAAAAAAAAAAAAAAAAAGAATGTCTATCTAAAAGGCATGAAGTAGAAGGTCAAAGTTGCTTTAATTTGCATTTCATAATTATCAGTGATCTAATTTCTTCCCTTTGAAAATTACTTATTCTTTGATCATGTATCTAATGTGAAATGATTCATTCTTATAAATTTGAATTAGTTCCTTGTATATCTTAGATATAATATCTTTTATCATACTTTTGCAAAGATCCCCCCCATATGTCTCCCTTCTCATTTTTACTAATTAGATTTGTTTGTAAATTTTAAATTTGTTTTTAAATTTTATATAAATTGTCTGTCTTCTCTTACGTGCTCCTTTTTTATCAAATGTAACGAAATCTTCTTCCCCATGACCTCTTATATTTTGATCACACATGCATTGGTGTATAATGTGAAGTACTGATTTACATTTAATTTCTAGCAGATTGCCATCCAAGTTTTCTTCGTATTTTTGTCAGTTAGTCCTCACTATATATTTTTTAAAGGCTTAAAAATAACAAATGTGAATGTAAAGGAATTTCTACTCAAAAGTTGTTTTTTAATGTTAGAAAGGGGAAAAAATAAACTGAAAGTCACAGCGTTTTAGTGTTGAATGGGACCTCATAAGTCATTTGTTCAACTTCCACCTGAACAGAAGCTTCAATAAATGTGGCCAACCAGCTTCTGTCCAAAAAATTTCAATGAGGAGGAACAACCTCTCTCTACAATCCAAAGGTGAACAATTCAATTTTCTGGTTGCCAAGTTTTTCCTAACAAGCCCAAATTAGCCTTCAGCTTTTGCCTATCACTCCTGCTCCTGCAGCCAATAAAACCCCAGCTTCAATTCCTCTTTCAGAGTCCTTTGATTACTGGGAAGAAAGTTATACTATCTTCCCTGAAGTCTTCTCTTTTTCAACTCCAGTCTACTCGCTCACTTTCTTGATGTGTACTCAAGGTATTTAATTGTCTTGGTTGTAACTCCTCTAGATGTTCTTCAGCTTCTCAATGTTCTTTTAAAACTGTGGTCCTCAGATCTGAATATGATGTTTTAGAAGAGATCTTACTTGGGATGAAAAATGTCATCTGCATCCAGAAAGAGAACTAGGGAAATGAATGTGAATCGAAGAATATCATTTTCACCTTTTTTTTGGTCTGCTCTTTCTTTCTTTTGGCTTTTCCCCTTGTGGTCTGATTTTTCTTCCACCACATGACAAATATGAAAATAGGTTTAAAAGGATTGCATATATTTAACCTATATCAGACTGCTTGCTACCTAGGGGAAGGGGAAATTAAGGAAGGGAGAAAAATTTGAAACAAAGCCCAACAAAAACAAATGTTGGAAATTATCTTTGCATGTATTTAGAAAAATAAAATACTATTGAGAAAAAAAAATGGTCTGATCATGGTCTCCCTTAAAGGATATATTATTACTTTTGTATTCCTATAAAGTATGAGTCTATAAATGCTACTCCAAGGTTTGACTTTGGAAGCTGCCATCATGAACAGCTGATTTATACTGGATCTGTGATATACTAAAAATTGTAGGACCCTTTTCACTAAAAATACTACCTAACTATGGCTTCTACCAAACCTAAACTTGGGATGTTTACTTATTCTACTGAATTTCAGCTTATAAGATTTAGCTCAAAGCTCTAGCCCAAGGGTTTTTTCCTCAAGTACATGAATTTGTTTTGCTTTTTAAAATATACTGATAACTGAATTTCAATGTAATTGGTTTCCTTTGTAGTTAATATGCATTTTAAAATATTTCTTTGAAAAGGAGTCCATAGGTTTCACCAGACTTTAGGAACGGGTCCATATGACTCAAAAAGAAGTTAAGAGCTCCTCTGGACTGTCAAAATCTTTTTGAATTTTGATTGTTGTGTTCTTATGTCTCTTCAGAACTATGTCTCTTACAAACTTGATAAGCATGCCATCTAGACCTTTATTAAGTCATGAATAGGGCAGCTAGGTTGTGCAGTGGTTAGAACACCAGCCCTGAAGTCAGGAGGACTTGAATTCAAATCTAATTGTAGACACTTAACACTTCCTAGCTGTGTGATCCTGGGCAAATCACTTTACCCCAATTGCCTCAGCAAAAAAAAAAAAAAAAAAAAAAAAAAAAAAGTTATGAATAAAAATATTAAAGAGCAGAAAACAGTCCCTGAAACACTCGACTGAAAATCTTCTGTCAAGTTAATATAGAACATAGTGACTACTTTTGAGTTCATTCAATCAATTCTAAAACTAATTTTATGTCATTGATTCATCTTTTTCCATGAGAATAAGAATACTTTAACATTTGCTTTGCTTAAACCTAAAAAAAACATCCTATATCCACAGCATTTTCACACCTACTAATTTAGTAACTCTGTTAAAACATTAAACAAAGTTAGTCTAGCATAACCTGTTCTTGATAAAGCCATGCTGATTTTCTGCAATCAACACTTCATTTATAGTTTTTTTTTTACCAACTATTTCTTTAATAATCTATTGTAGAATTTTCCCAAGAATCACAATCAAGTTCATTGGTGTAGAGTTTGCAGATTCTGACTATACCCTTTTTTCTGTTTCAGTCCTTTGGTTTTTATTCCTGTCCTCCATGATTCTTTCATAGGACTGATGATGGCAACTATGTCATCAGCAAAAACATGCAACAATTTTTTTCTATTATGTGAGGATGTGACATAGCTTAACAAATCGGTTTAATTATTACAAAAATAGAGGACACGAATAAGCATATATATGTGTGTTTATGTACATCAAGGATTGTTTTTAATGTTAAAAATAGATGTGACAAATAGAATAAAATTTTCTCTCTCCAATAATGTCCAGCTGCATACTAAAAATTTCCACTTATATCCCACAAGCACCTCAAAATTAATATGTTCAAAACAAAATCTTTACTCCTTTGAGTATATGTTGAAAATATATGTCACCCAAATTCACCCCCCTCCCAATCAGTAACCAACTCTTGGTAATTCTACTTTCTAAACATTTCTCATAGTCACACTTTTTTTTTTACTAACACCAAAAGTCTAGGCCTCTCCTCAGAACTATTCAATAGCTTAACTGGTCCCCCTACCTCCAACATCTTTACTCTCCATAGAATTACATGCTGTTAATTATAAAGCACAAGTATGACCAAGTCAATTCTCTATTCAGTGACTCCCCATACTGTTTAGGATAACAATCACTTTGTATGGCAGATAAGGTTCTTAATACTCGGGTTCTGGCCTAACTTTGGAGGCTACTTACCTATAATTCTCTTCCTCACACTCTTAAGTGCCAGACAAGCTTCCTTTTTTACTTGCTGCTTCCAAGTATGACATTACATCTTCTACCTCTAAGCCTGAAAACTTTGTCCCTCAGGCCAGGAATGCTTTCCCCATCCTTACTCTCCACCCTTAGAACCAACTCCTTGGTCTTGTCAAGGCCTAGTTCAAATGCCATATCCTTTCTTGATTTCAAGACACCTTTCTTGATTCTTCTAGTTGTTAATGATCACCTTCCCCTCAACCATTGTTACTAAATACATATTTTGCATATACCCTGTATTTTACTTTTCTGTGACTACATTGTGTTCCCCTCACCCCCAAAAGAAAATTCTCTAGACCAACTACTGTCTTATGATTGCATTTTTATGCCCATTGTTAAATCCAAAAACGTAAATGTCTGATCAATAGATCTTCTGAGATTAAGCCAAAAAAAAACTGAAGTGTAAGAGTAGGCTCCTCCAATTTGCCTGAAATTGAGGAAAATTTGTAAACATTTTGAATGAAAAAATGAGAACAAAGTTTTAAAAATTTAACATTACTTAGTAGCGGGTTAAGCTTCATATATATATATACACACATACATATGTATATATATATGTATGTATGTATGTATATGTATAGTTATACCTATACTGGAGGTTCCAAAAGCTGTAGAAGTTTAAAATAGCACTAAAAATTTTAAAACTCCATATTTTTATTTTGCTAAATTCAAAATCCTTCAAGATAATAGCATACATAGATGTCCCATGTTTCTACATAAAATATGTAAATGTGCAATGTAACTCTTAAGGAATATATGAATAGTTTAGTTTTTCCTCTGTGATCTGATCTTGTTGGACAAGGGGTGAATGTACGAACATCTATTTTCTTAGTCTCATAATCACTATTAATGAAAGTATGGCATAAATGTCAGGGAAGACTTAATTGCTAAATGTATTAACTGTGATTTGTATAATTCTTTCCTTAGCCAAATTAATTCTCCTGTCTTGTTTCTAAGGTATTGTCCCAGAAATTATTACATAAAGATGCATTTTATTTACTGTGTAATTTAGAAATACTTGTGAAGTACAAGAAATTTTCCTTTTATGCATTATCAGTGTATTTATAATTAAAAAGGGCCTGTAAAGATCCTCTAATTCAATCCCCATTATTTTACAGATTAAGTAAACTGAAGTCTTGAGAAATAAAATGACCAAGATCACACACATAAGTGGCAGAATTGAGATTGACTAACTTGAAATTGACTAAATTTAGCACACTTTCCTTTGCATCTTGTAGCTTCCCAGATTGTAGGATTAAAAAGACAAGCTGTCTTAACTAATTTTGATAATGTGAACAAATATTAAGTACAATTTAAGGTACTGTTTTTGTGAGATACTCATAAACTTAATATGTGAAATGGTCGGTAAATTTTAGTCACATATTTTTAATTATTCAAGGTTATAAAAACATATTCCATAGAAGGTCCTCCACAGAATTAGCCTAACATCTTAGGAATTCCAAGCTAGCAAACATATTCAAAAATAAATAATAGCTAAGTACATCCTAAGTGAATTTTCTTCCCACACTACAAATTTCCACTTCAAAACTTTTTAGAAAAACTTTTTTTTAAAAGTTGCTCTCTCATCCAATCAAATGTATCAATTAACAACTAGAATTCCAATAGAATTAGCATCTAATGAGATAAGGCACCAGAAAAATGGCCTTTTCCTTTATAAAAGCAGTAAAAAAGCCATACTCTTTTTCTTTTAGAACACTAAGTACTTGGCAGTTTGATTTACTGCCACAGATTTTGATCTGAAACCTCTTTTGTAGGTAAGAACAGGGAAGTTCCAAATACCTCTCAAAAATTTCCATCTAAGCAACATCACAGTTCTCAACAATTATATCAAATGGAGTTTTTCTAGTTTTTAAACAGATGACACATAAGAAAAAAATTTGCTATCGTGTAACATGTTTGAGTTTTTTCTTTTTTCTTTTTTAATTTCCTTCCACTACTCAGATACTGATTAGGTAAAGAGGTTAACACAATGTTATGGACATTTAGAATGTTTGACAAGTATTTACATTTTATTAGGTGTGTTAAAAACTGAATCTTGGTAGTGCTCTCTTGGCGAGGCCTTTCCTCTATCAAAGCAAATAAACACTAGCAACTGCCAATCTTAGAGACTTGCTCAGGATTATGCAGGTAATAGGTGTCACACTAGAAGCTCAGGTATCGTTGACTTCCTGGCCAACTCTACAACAATTAGACCATGCTGTCTAATTGTTTATATTTTAAACGGCTATTTTTGAGTTTATATAGAAAAAAAATTAAAGAAAAAACTGCCTTTTTTTCCTGTATTTAGTGGTCAAATGGGATTTCAAAAATGTTTTAAAAACAAGTTTAAAAAAGATTCCTTCAAAGGCAAAGAAGAAAATCTTAGGTTTTTGCTGGTCTTTGATAAGATAAAAAATATGCAAAGAATAGGACAAAATTTAGAAACCAATATTTGTTTTCCTAGGAGAGTTCCCAATACCAATGATACCATAGTTTGAATCTCTATCCTTCAGTGACTTTACATTAAGATCTATGCATCTATTTTCTCCCTGAGGCACACACCAAAATTCCCTTATTTGTAGGTGCTGAAACCTTAAAATGATCTTCCTAAAATAATAGACAATGACAGATATATCGATGACTCAGTACTATAATGCTTGCACTATACATGTGTTTAATAAGATGGTAAGACAGTAACACTAAAGAAGATTCTTATTTTATCTGGAAACACACTTCCTGTAATACAGGTACCTTATGCATTCAGTGGGATCTGATACTTCCGGTCTATGTACTTTTTAGGATAACTTCTTTGGTCTCAGATAAATTGAAGCCTAAATGTCTCAAGTTGTAGAACTTAACAGTCTTACTATCTTTTATTCCTGAGAATTAAGTTGACCACCAAAGTAGTTTCCAAAGAAGGGGAAAAAAATTCACCAGGGAAAAACAACAGATTCTCACCCCCACCCTGACTTCTCCAACACCACAACAGGATGGCAAGGCAAGGGGAAGATGGGGAGAGGATGAAAGCAGAGAGGTAGGTACTGTTCTAAGGGAAATTCAAAAGTCTTATTCTTTTCCCATTCCTTAAAGGGCTGGTAGGTGATCTGGCTCACTTCCCAAGGTGCCTTAGCCCAAAGTCCTCTCTCCACTTGAAGAAGAGGGGATGGAGAAAAGATAAAGGGGTTAAAAGAGAAAAAACAGAGGAAGGGATGGAGAGAAGGTAGTAGGGGGAAAGAAGAATCAGGAATAGAGAAGAAATGAAGAGAAAGAATGAGGAAAGGGAGAGGAGGAAATGGAAGAGATGGGAAAAGAGGTGAAAAAGGAGAAAAGGAGAGAGGAGGAAGAGCAAGTAGGAAAAAGAAGGACTGGAGGAAGGAAGGAAAAGGAGTAGAGAACTAGTGAAGAAAAGAGGTGAGGAGGGGATGGAGAAGAGTAAAAGTGAAGGAGATGGAATTAAGGAGATAGAAGAGAGGGATGAGAGGGAAGGTGGAGTGAGAGGAAGCGAAGAGAAAGGAAGGGGTGAAAAGGAAGGGGTGAGAGAAAAAGAGGGGATGAAGAGAAGGAATAGAGAGGAAGGAGTGAAGAGAAGGGATGGAAAAGAAGAGGTGAAGAGGAGAAGAGAGAATAGAGAGAGAATGGATAAAAAGGAAGAGATGATGAGGAGAAGAGATAGAGAAAGGGTGAAGGGAAGGGCTAGAGAGGAAGAGGAGAAGGGCTGGAGAAGACGAAATGATGAGAAGAGAGAATAGAGAGGAAGAAAAGAAGGGATAGAGAGGAAGGGATGGAGAAACAGGAATGGGGAGGAAGTGGTGAAGAGTAGAGGGCATGGAGAGGAAGGGGTAAAGAGAAGAGGGGGAGGAGGGGAGAAAGGGAAGAGGAGGAGGAGGAGGGAGAGGAGAAGAGGAGGAGCAGAGGAGAGGATGCAGAGGAAGAGGAGGAGAGAGGGGAGGAAGCTGGGAGAGGAGGCGGAGGAGGAGACTAGCGACAGGAGGGGTCTGCGGGCGCTTCCTCCCCGGGTGCCGGGCCGCCCGTCGCTCGTCGGCTCCGCACTCCGGCCCAGGCCGCGGGAGGCCATCTTAGTTTGTGGGCCTGCAGCCGCGGCTCAGTCCTCCGCCTCCCCCGGGGCCTCTTTCACCCCGGGGTCTACCCGAGCCCTGAGAGGGCGAGGGGGTGGGGGCGGCGGATGGAGGCCTGGTCCAGCGGTCGCTCTCCCTCCTCCTCCTCCCCCTCCTCCTCGGGCTCGGCCGCTCGGGGCATGGGGGTCGGGAGGGGTAGGCTCGGACAAGGGCGCAGCACGACTAGGGGGCCGTTACCTATACTGGGCAGCAGCCGCCGCCGCCGCCGCCCCGCTGTGGGTGAATCCAAAGTAGTTGCCGGTCGCCATTTTGGCATCTTCCCCCAGCCGGCTGGGCACTGCGGCGGGCGCCGCGGAGAGTCGGGTCCCATGGCGGGAGGAGGGAGACACGAAGGGGCGCACACACCGGACAGGGTAGGGAGGATGGAGCGGAGAGGAGAGGGGAGAGAGAGAGAGAGAGAGAGACACGCTGGGTGAGAAGCCGCCCTCGCCCGCGGGGCCCAGGCTGCCGCCGCCGCCGCAGCCGCCGCCTCCTCCCTCCTCCCGCCTCACACACACCCCGAGGCCTCCTCCCCTCCCCGCCTCCCCACCCCCCCTCACCTCGCCATCCCCGTCAGAAGGGCTAGGGACGATAGGGGCTCACGGTGGGGGTAAATTATACTCACCATAGGTGAAGGAAACTACAGGGCATATGGGAATCATGGGCTCGGGCTGCTGCTGCTGAACTCTGAACTCTCACCCGCTGCCTCCCCTCCTCTACCCGGCTCCTCCTCGGCGGAGAACAGACCCGCCGCTGCTCTCACTGCGCAGGCGCTACCGGCCGTGGGCACCCTGGGAGATGTAGTCCACTCCACCTCCTCTCCCTGCCTCTTCGTTTTCCTCCTCCTCTTCCTCCTCTTCCTCCTCTTGACAATCCCTCCTCCTCTTTTTCTCTCTTCCTCCCTTCTCTTCTTCCTCCTGCTTCTCTTCTTTACCCTCCTCCCCTTATTCCTCTTTTTCTCTCCTCCTTTCTCCTCCTCTTTCCCTTGCGGCTTTTCTCCCTTCTCTACCCTCCTCCTCTTACTCCTCCTTTTTCCTCCTTCCTCCTCTTCTTCCTCCTCCTCTTCCTTCCTCCTTTACTCTCCTCCCTTTACTCCCCCTCCGCTTTCGTCCTTCCCCTTACTCCTCCTTCACCCCTTACTCCTCCTCCCCTTACTCTCCCTTCTCTGCTTACGCTCCCTTCTCCCCCTCCTTCCGCCCCCTCCCCTACCCCCCTCCCCTTTTCCTACTCTTGAAGTATCCTCGCTTATTTTCACTTTCGTCTTATCTTCTTTCACTCCTCTCTTTTTTTCGCTCTTCCTCTCTGCATCTTCCTTGTCGCTTCAGTCTCAGCGGTTCTTTAACTGGGGAATTAGGAATTGGACGTTTTTCTAACCCCTTTAGAGACTGAAGGAAGAGAAGAGTGGGAGAAGTGGTATGAAACTAAAACCCTTCCAAAAATAACTGAAACGTTGTTCCGTCTTAGCCTTCCGCCCCCCCTCCCAAACCATCACGCCCACAGCCATCCACCCCTACACCCACCCAGCCATGCGGCCCCCAGAAATCACACAAACTTCGTACATATCCCTTGCTCTGCTCTTAACCATTTTAACATTTCCACTGCCTTAACTTGTTTACTTCTCTTCTTCCCCCCCTGGTGGTCTCCTTTCCTGAATACCTGTTTTTAGTAACCTTTCATATTTATTCATCTCCCTCCTTACCTCTTCCAGCTCTTCTCCTTTAACCTCCTTTCCTCTCGTCCTAACTTCCTATTGAGTTGGTTGTGTGAAGCAGACTCTACCCATGATATTAAGGGCTTTATTTGTAAACAAAATAGCACAAGATCTTCACTACCCATGCCAAGTTCAGGAAGACTGTCCCAGTTGCTTTTTTTTTAAACCACTTCTCATGACCCTCAAAAGTAGAAATCTGAGAGTCCATAACATCCCACTCAATATGTGCTCCAAAGATATTTCTTCCATTTTCAGAAAGATAAAATGTAGAAAGTTAATTCCTTTTTTGTGCTCTTAGAGAATGAATAGCATTGTATTCCAGATTACTAATGTTGCCCAAAGCAAAGGTTATCGGTGTTCCAGTGAAAGCATGTTGTTCTTTTGTTCCTGTAAATAGAATAACTCCCACAACAGGATATTACAATTGTACTTTTTTTTTTTTTTTTAAGAAAATTTCGATGAGCCCGGAATTTTGATGAGCTATCTGTTTTCAAGGCACAGACTAACTGGGGTTTGATATTGCAAATAGTTGCAAGGGGAGGAAAAAAACAGTTGTACAGTTGTTAATCACCTGTCTAATATAGAGGCTTGTAGCACCAATTTTATGTTTGGCTTCCGGTGGGTTTTAGGAGGTTAAAAACTGGATTAGAAAGTGAATGTGACTCACCTCTCACTGAACTTGCAAGTGAACCAGGAAAGCAAAAATATGGGAGGGGCTTGTCCATTTAGGTCCCTTCTCTAGGATGTGATAAATGCTAGGAGATTCACTACAAAATACAAGTATGAATTTTCCATAGGAAGTGCCCTTGCTTGTCTTTGATTGAAAGTTCATTTTAAGAAATCACATTAATATCTACTATTAAGCAACCATGCTTTTTTTTTTTTAGACCATCCCAAATGATACTTAAAAAAAAATCAATCTGTATTAGAAGAGTTCATATTCGATTTGGAGTTTACTCAGATAGGTGGAATTGTGAAACACAAGCTAAAAGATCATTGAAAAGAGATTTAAAGGGTGGAATGAAGATTGTTCATTACAATAAGTTCTGTTATGCAGCATAGCATAAGAATGTACTGAGAAGGAGATTGTAATTAATCAAATATTCTAGTTAACCTATGATAACTATACTAAGTTCGGAAGTCCTACTCTGTCTCCTTGTGGCAGAAATGTGTCCTCGGGTAACAATTAGAACAGCTTCAACTTGATTTATTTAATTAAGCTGTTGACTCTGAAAAATAAGAAATGGATGAATTAATAAAAATCACTTATTAAGCATTTACTATGTACTGAAAACTGAACTAAGCACAAATGCAATGGCAAACCAGTCCCTGCCCTCAAGAAGTTTATATTCTAATACAGAAAGAAAGAACACATATAGGGAAGTAGAAGCCAGGGAGGGGCATGCTCTGTATTCTAGAAAGTTTCTGCCATGTTAAATACTATAAAAGCAAAACCATAGACTCTGATTATCACCATCTCTTAGAAAAGTCTTCATATTAGAAAAGAGGCAGGACCTAGGATTTCCTTATTTTGGGGAATGCCTAGATGGGAAGTTTAATCAGAAGTTCAAAGAAGCCAGCCTCCAATCATTTGGAGAAGAGGTAACAGGCTCATTGGAAAGACATCATGGAGGAAAAGTATCATTTCACTCATTAATTTATTCAACAAGTATTTATTTTGTACTCTCACATGTCAGACCCCTGCAGGGACTTGGAGCAGGAACTTAAAAACATGTACAAGAACATTAAATACACAAAGTCTACAATGTTCTGTGTAGAATCTCTACAAAGTAGATACAGATTAATTCCAAGCAGGGACATTAGAAAAGCAGGGGAATATGCTGTAACCTATTTAACATGTAAAGGACTGCTTGCCATCTGGGGGAGGGGGTGGAGGGAAGGAGGGGAAAAATTGGAACAGAAACGAGTGCAAGGGATAATGCTGTAAAAAATTACCCTGGCATGGATTCTGTCAATAAAAAAGTTATTTAAAAAAAAAAAAAAAGATGGGACTGAAAAAAAAGAAAAGAAAAGCAGGGGAGTGGGAGATTAGGCTAAGGGACAGATTGAATTTTGAAAGAAGTTATGAATTATATGAGGCAGAGATCAGGCTCTGGAGGAAGGGGGAAGAGTGTGTACCCAGGAATGGAATTAGACATAGAAGATGGAATGTTGGGGAACAGAAAATGGGACGTTTTGGTTGGAACCAAAGTGCATGATACAGAATTGTAGGAAAGAACTATATTGTAAAGATTTTTAAAGACAAACAGGCAATTTGCCCTTTACCCTAGAAGCATGAGGGTAGCCACTAGAGCTTCTTGAACAGGCAAGTAATGTGATCAGATCAATGTTTTAAGGGTACTGACTTAGCAACTCTTTGAAAAATGGATTGAAGAGAAGAGAAATTAGAAGAAGGGAGACTAAGAGGTTCTTTCAATTGTTTAGGTGGGAAGTGATGAAAATCATGACTTTGTTAGTGGAAAGATGGAGCAGAAAGTGAGATATATTATGGAGGCAGTTGCTAGGAGACTTGGTAACTGATTAAATATGAAGGGGGAGGGAGACAAGGGAATGGCCCGGGATAATAAACCTGAGTGACTGGAAGGGAAATGAGGAAGAGGGGTATATTTGGGGGAAAGAAAATGAGTTTATCTTGAACATTTTAAATTTTAGATGTTTCTGGGACATCTGGTTGGAGATTGCTAATAGACATTTGGTAATGGGAGTCCAAGTTTCCCTTGAAAATAGGGCTAGCAAACTGGAAACTGAATAGATGCCCATCAATTGGAGAATGGCTGAATAAATTGTGGTATATGAATGTTATGGAATATTATTGTTCTGTAAGAAATGACCAATGGGATGATTTCATAAAGTCCTAAAGATACATGAACTGATGCTGAGTGAAATGAGCAGAACCAGGAGATCATTATATACTTCAACAACAATACTAAATGATGATCAATTCTGATGGACCTGGCCATCTTCAACAATGAGATGAAGCAAATCAGTTCCAATGGAGCAGGAATAAACTGAACCAGCTACACCCAGGAAAGAACTCTGGGAGATGACTAGGAACCATTACATAGAATTCCCACTCCCTCTATTTTTGTCCGCCTGCATTTTTTACTTCCTTCACAGGCTAATACTACACCATTTCAAAGTCCGACTCTTTTTGTACAGCAAAATAACTGTTTGGACATGTATAATTATATTGTATTTAATTTATACTTTAACATATTTAACATGTATTGGTCAACCTGCCATCTGGGGGAGGGGATGGGGGGGAAGGAGGGAAAAAATTGGAACAAAAGGTTTGGCAGTTGTCAATGCTGTAAAATTACCCGTGCATATAACCCATAAATAAAAAGCTATAATAATAAGAAAGAAAGAAAGAAAGAAAGAAAGAAAGAAAGAAAGAAAGAAAGAAAGAAAGAAAGAAAGAAAGAAAGAAAGAAAGAAAAAGAAAATAGGGCTGGTTATATAGATCTGGAGATAAATATGAGATGACAGTTGACTTTATGAGAGCAAAGGAGGACATAGGAAAAGAAAGAGAGATTGACATACACATAGAGATTGAAGAGCAAGAGACAGAGTCAGAGAGAAATAGATGGAAAGATAAAGAGTTAATAGAAAAAGAAGAGAACAGGAGACATGACAGTCCTCTGGAAGATGGGAGTCTTTCCCCTTCTACAACCTTTGAGAAGGGATGCGATCAAGATCAAAAGTAGAATGGTTAATGTTCTCAAGGAGAAAAAGTTTCCTCCTTTGAAAATGGAGCAAAAAAGAAGAAAATGGGAGAAGGGATACATGGACAAATTGAGTTAATTAAATGGGAAGAAGAGAGAACTCACGACAGCCAGCCTCAATATTTTCAACAAAGGATGAGTCACATTCCCCTTTTAAGAGGAGTATGGAAGCTTGGTATTGGTGCCATAAGGAGAGAAGTTTAGGATGGACTCTGAAGATCAGCATACAGAGCTAAGCAAGGAAGAATAAGAGGGGTCACACTTGGAAATGAGGACAAAGTTGAATTTATATAACACATAATTTCATAGTGGATTCATTCAATAAAGTCTTTCAACTCACCGAACTAGGACCAATCTCAGAGAAGGTAAACTATATAAAACTAAGAGCAGTATAGCTTCAATGCCCAAGTCAGAGGAAGAGAAATCAAAACTATCTAAATCAAGTTGTTCTGAAAACATTTATTAATGAAAGTGGCAGGAGTACAACAAAGAGACACTAAAGGGAGCAGACCTGCCAAGGGCTCTGCCTTGATCTGTTTTCATCTTCTACACTGTATTTCAACCTCACCACTTCAAAATTTGAGAAGCTGTATAAAGTAGAAGAAATAGTGCTTAAGATTAAATTGGAGGGAATAACTGGATCTAATCAAATATATATATATATAGAAAAAACCCTTTTTAGACATTTAGAGAATAATTTTCATGATATCTCAAAAAGGAGAGAATTGCTTTAAAAAAAAAAAAAAAGGAAAAGATTGGCAATGGAAATATTACCAAAAAGGAAACATTATCAACTACTAACTGCTTGCACTGTAATCTATAAATCTGCATCGGAATGGCTTAGGCATATACTCTTGAGGAAAATATGAGAAGAAAATGAGCAGATTTTGCAAATGATTTCCTACAGCAGAACACATCTTCACACTGAGAAGTTGAGAGAATACAAGATTTTTCTGCCTTGTTGGATGATTACAACAACCATCACTTGATTTGGCAAAGCAATTGTCGCCATATGCCATAAGGGGAAACAAAAAAGGTAAGTGATATTAGACAAATCATAAAACTACTAAGTGTTAGAACTGAGAATTAAGTCCAAGTTTCTCCTTATAACTTATTTTAGAGTTCTTCTAGCAATGAATACTGTCCTGCCTTTCAATGATCTAAGTTAAAAGCATGTAAAATTCCTCGATAGATGTATCCTGTTCAGTAATTATTAATATCAAAAAAGACACATAACTTGATTACATTTTCTTTTGGTGCAAATCATGGACCATCCTTGGAAAAATCAATGCTAGTCACAAGAATTCACTGATGTTTTAGAGAATATTAAAAACATAAATAAGTTGATCAAAAATGAACTAAACTGAATAGGATATCTTAAATGACTAAATTTAGAGGCATTCCTAAAGGTAGTAAATTCTTTAGATTCCTCTGTCCATGAATAGCATTTTTCTGATTGTAGTGATTGTACATACTACAAGGTCCCCTCAATCAGATCCAAGGTTCCTTTAAAACAAAACAAACAAACAAAAAAGCCTGGAGAGAACAGAAGATGAGAAAAATCTTTATCATTTTGAAAAAAAATATATTTTTTGAGATAATCAGGATTAAGTGACTTCTCCAAGATCACATAGCTAGTGAATGTCTAAAGCTAGCTTTGAACTCAAGTCCTCCTAATTCCAGGAATGGTGCTTTTTTTCCAGGCCTTCCTTTTGAAAAAGCAGTGGAGGCCTACGGCTGTGGAACGTTCTATACATTACCACAGTTACTATCATAGTTGTTTTTCTGTTTTAAATGTATGTGTGTGGTGGAATATACATAACTGCAGAATAAAAATAAAAGCCAACAATAAGACTTGTTTTTAAAAGAATTGTTCTAATGTATATAGAATTATTACAAGTGACTGAAAAATGCACATTATTCAAATTGTGATAAATACCCCATTGAGTTAATCTATCAATACATAGGATATGTAGTACAAATAAATAATATATATTGGGCTTATGAGAGAGGGCAGCACAGAATGTGGGGAATTATGAAATCCTTTCAATGATGCTAAATTGCTTCTCTCCACAAAAACTCATATTTTTAATGCCAATATTTTTATAGTAATTCTATATGATTACAAATCATGGGACATCATGTTCTTAGAATAATTAGGAGAATGCTCCTTGATGGAAAGTGGAAAAATATCTGCTAGGTGTAAGTAGTTGTAACATATTAATAACAATGACTCATGTGAGAAAAATGGTAGCCAAAAAAGCCAATGAAATCAAGATGCATTAATAGATTCAAAGTGTCTGGAAGGAGGAGGCTGATAGTCCTGCTGAATTTGTCTTTGTTAGACCATATCTAGAAAATGATATTTACTTCTGGGTGTCATATTTTAGAAAGACTATTGATACGGTGACACATGTCCAAAGGATGGTGGCCAGGATGATAAGAAGTTTTAAGCTTATACCATGCAAAAATTGATTGAAGAGACTTGGATAGTGAAGAAAATTCATGATAACCACCTTTAAGTATTTGAGGGCTTTCATGTGGAAGAGAAATTAGGCTTGCTCTACAGTATTTGATCTCAGAAGGTAGAAGTTAAGAACAAAGATTAGAAAATTAAGAGCAAAGAGTAGAAAGAACAAAGAGCTAAATTTCAGTTCAACATAAGGGGGAAAATTTTTACAATTAAAACTATCCCAAATTGGAATAATCTGCCTCAGGAAGTTGTGGGTTCCCCTACATGGCCAATCTTCAAGGGGAACTTGAATGACTGCTTGTCAGGAATTTTAAGAATTCTTGTTTAGATTGGACTAGATAACTCCTGAAATTTCTTACAGCTTTGAGAGTTTGAGATGTGTTATTATCATATACACAGACACACATACACATATCACTCTCTTGCTCACACATACAAAGACAGAGAAAAAGAGAGAGAGAGTTCTGAAGGATTTTATAATCTAATAGACATGCATATAAACAAATATAAATGAGAATATAAGCACATAAGACAGGCCAAAATACCATGATATCAGACAGAATTAAATGGGAATAGAAAGGAATATACCTTTTTATTAGAGGTACCTTTACAAAAATTGACCATACATTAGGGTATGAAAACTTTATATTTAAATGTAGAAAAACAGAAATATTAAATTCATCCTTTTCAGATCATAATTAAAAAATTATATTTAATAAGGGACCATATAAATTCAGCTTAATTAGAGACTAAATTAATTAGAGACTAAATAATCTTTTTTTTTTTTTTTGGCAAGGCAATTGGGGTTTAATGAATTGCCCAGGGTCTCACAGCTAATAAGTGTCAAGTATCTGAGCTCATATTTGAACTCAGATCCTCCCGACTATTGTGCCACCCAACTGCTCCTTAAATAATCTAAAGAGTAAGTGAGTTAAGGAACAATTCATAAAAAAAATAAATTATTTATTTAAAAGAATGATAATGAGACAGCATACCAAAACTTATGGGATGCAGCAAAAGCAGCAATCAAAGGAACTTTTATACATCTTAATGTTTACATCAATCTAAAAAAAGAGAGACAAAGAAAGAGTAGATAAATGAATTGGGTATGCAATTTAAAAAACAAGAAAAAGAACAAATTTTTAAAATCCCCAATTACGCATCGAATTGAGAATTCTAACAAGTAAAGGTGAAATTAATAAAATTATATGTAAGAAAACCATTGAATTAATAAATAAAACTAGAGGTTGGTTTTATGTGAAAACTACTAAAATAGATTAACCATTGGTTAATTTAAAAAAAGAGAAAAAAACTAAATCAAAAATGAAAAAGATGAATTACCACTAATAAGGATGAAACCAAAACAATTATTAGGAGTTATTTTGCCCAGTTATATGCCAATAAATTTAATTTAAGTGAAATGGAAGAATATTTACAAAAATATAAACTGCCTAGATTAACAAAAGAAATGGAATATCTAAATAAACCTATTTTAGGAAAAAAAAAAAAAAAAGAATAGGCCATAAATGAGCTTTTTAAGGTGAAAAAAAATCCCCAAACTAGTTAATGCTAGAAGTTTTTGGTAAACCAGGCGAGGTTTTTGTTTGCTGAGTTCCTTTTATTCCTTTTAATCTTTCCTTTTTATGCACGCCTGAGTTGGGTTAGCAATGTATGTAATAGAGTGCTAGTGTGTGGGTATAATTATTTGTTTGATTAAATCAGGACTAGTTGAATTTATAAGTGAATTCTACCAAACATCTATTCCAATATTAAATAAACTTTTTTTGGAATAATAGGCAAAGAAAGGGTAACCTCCTAAGGGAGAAAAGATCAAGGATCAGTAGTAAGCTGGTCTTCAAAAGGAGAAGGCCCATAGCTTTCCCAGAAGTTGGAGCAAGGGAGGAGAGGGTGAGTAATAACTTATGATATGATATATCATACAATCTAATACAAAATGATACAATACCATATCATTACATAACAAACACAACACAACACAATGCAATGTAATACTATACAATATAATAGCTAGTATTTACAAAGTGGTTATTATATACTAGACATTGTGCTAAGTTATTTTAAAATATTATCTCATTTGATCCAATAACCTTGGGAGGCAGGGACTATGAATATCCCCATTTGACAGTTGAGGAAATTGAGGCAAATGGAGGTCAACTGACTTACCTATAGTCACACAGCTAGTATGACAATTAACAAAGGAGAAGGAAGATTCCATATAAGCCTGGCAAATTCTTAATGAATTACTTGTAACAAAGGGGTACTTTCTAATGAATCTACAAAGAAGTGGAGTACAAGTAGATTCTTTTATAAGGGAAAAAATACCTTGAGGATAGATATGACCACTTGGCCTTCTGATTGAATACACTAACTGTGGAATCATGATAATTTTGTCAGTGCAAGGAATTCAGCAAGGAACAAATGTCCCCCTTAAGAACACAAGGTTCTTAAGGAGAGATAATCCTGTCAGTGCTCTTCCCTGCTTGCCTCAGGAAGTAGTTTGGATGGTAATTCAGCCCTTCTCCTGTTACTGCTCCTCCCAATGGCCCACAGAGCTACTAAGGACTCAATCAGGGACACAACGAAAAGGAAATGGCAAACCATTCTAGTACCTTTACCATGAAAACCCCAAGGACAATGTCTCCAAGATCATGTAAAGTCAGATACAACTGAATGACTCAAAGAACTACATTTTCAAATGTAAAAATCCTCTATCTTTTAAAACTCTTCACAACCAGAACCCCTCTTTGTCTATTTTTATATATTCTCACTCCCTATGTGGCCCAGAGCAAGTCACCGAACCTTCAAGATCTCTGGGCAATTCTCCAGGACTACATGTTGCAGAGAAAGTAGGAAACTGCTACGGTAGAGAGTGTTTCCTCATTGGGAAGTTACTTATACTAATGAAATCATTGGTTTAGTCTTTATTCTTATATACTATATACATATTCTAATATGTACATATACATGTATTTATTATGAATGATATAAAACACAATAACAATTTAAAAATAATCTTTGTTCTTGGAGTCTACAGGGAGACACTGGATTTTCCTGAGGAGGGGGAGGGAATGGCTTGTATTTTAGGAATATCAATTTAGCAGCTATGTGGAGAATTGATTGGAGACAGTATTTGAGTAAGGGAGAACAATTGGGAGGCTTTTGTAATTGTCCAGGTGAGAAGTGATGAGGACCTGAACTAGGTGGTGATTTTGTGAATAGAGAAAAGTGAATGAATTCAAGAGATGCTGTGGAGATAGAAATGACAAAATTGGGTAACTGATTGGCTTATGTGGATTGAGAGTAAAGTGAAAAGTCAAGGAAAATGCCAAGGTTGCAAACTTGGATGATTGGAAGAATGTTATTGCGCTCAAAATAAGTAAGGGAAATCAGAAGAAGAGTTTGGAGGAGAAATAATGAATTCTCTTTTGGACATGTTAAGTTTGAAATGTCTGTGTAACATCTAGTTCAAAATGTCCAATAGTCAGTTGCTGATGTGGAAGGTGTGGAATGATAATGATAATTAAAGCCATGAGAGCTAAAGCCACCAAGATAGAGAGCATAAAGAGAGAAAGGGCTCAGACAGAGGCTTGGAGTATATCCACACAGATATAAGTTACAGATATTGGTCATGATACAGACCTAACAAAGAAGATTTAAAAGGACCAGTCAAATCTATATGACAAAGAGAGAGAGAAAAAGAGAGAGTGATTATATGTATATGTATATGCATGTGTGTGTATAGAGATAGACAGACAGAGACAGAGAGTGACAGAGAGAGGGAGAGGGAAACAGAGGGAGACAGAGAGAAAAGGGATTATGACTACCCAGAGAGGAGAGAGTGTATAAGAGTTTCCTTTCGGTTGTTCAACAGTTTTAAAAGTTGCAAAGACAAAAAAGAACAGGATTGAGAAATAGCCATCAGATTTGGCCATTGAGAAATCATTAGTAACTTGGAAAAGAAAAGTTTTATATGAGTAATGAATTCAAGGACAAGAAACAGTCTGAGAAGAACTTGAGAGCCAGGATGGATGGTAATGACTTTGATGGAAATAGTGAAATTAGACTAGGGATTAGGGTGGATGTGGGGAAAAAAGATATTATTATTGAAATTTACCTGAGTCTGCTCATCCTGTGTTGTTCACCCTTTTCTCCTGCAAAATGAAAAACATGTGTATGGGGAACTCTTTCCTACTAGTCTCTACTCAAAGTGTAGAGGTACAATTATGGATAGAGTGTGGGAGTTGGTCGGGGGTAAATAGTTTTACTTGTATAGCAGTTATGAGTACTTGGGTCAGGTTGGTTACAACCAGCCCAAAGAACCAAGGGAAAGCCATTGAGAATAAAACATCAGGGAGTTGCGCTACCGATAAGCTCACAATTGGCTATAGTAGAGTAAGAGGGGGATAACACATCCCCTTCTTGCCAATTGATTAATTGAATAATCTCTGGAGTCAAGCCATAGCCCCCATTTTGCAGACTACTGATTTAGCAATCCCAGTGATTTCCTCCAACATTTAACAGCAAATCAGTAGAAGTAAAAGAGATAAATAGTGGTGGGGCTTCAAGGAGCTGGCAAGGTATGGACAAAAGGGAAAGGTACAAAGATGTAGGACATGAACTAGTCAATAAGTCCAATAATTTATAGATGTGTGCTGTACTCACCCAAAACTGGCACTCAAGAACTAACTGTTAAATTTTCAGTGTAAGCATTTATACTTTAGAACTTGGTAAATGCTACAAATCATCTTGAAATAGTTTTGTTAATTGACTTAAGAAAGTGATGAAGATGTTAGTAATGTAGATTAAGCTTAAAATGTATTGTCTGTACATTTTTATTTTTATTTTTTTGGAGAACTGGCTATTTACCATTTATTGGCACACTCCTAATACTGTGAAGGAAGAAAGTGAAACTAGAACTGGAATAATGTTTCTTGAAATCTGGCTAAAATTTTAATAGATAAAAGTGGGAGAAGAAGAGTACCCTAACTATGAAATTGGGAGTGGGATAAAGATGATAGTCAATGTAAGCTAAGGGGTTTGGGTTTTGTTAGACAATTGGGAACTATTGGATTTTCCGTGTAGTGGAATAATAGGTACATCTGTAAATGAAGCATGAATTAGGGGTAAAAAGATATGAACAATCAGTTTTCAAAAGAAGTGCAACAATTAATAGCCAAATTGTGATCACTCCAAATCACTAATAAGAGAAAAGAAGATCAAAATAACTCTGACGTTCCTCCCCAGAAAAATGATGGAGATGACAAAAGACCAAAATAGTGTTGGATGTGATGGACTTGGCTCTTCTCAACAATGAGGTGGTTCAGCCAGTTTCAATGGTCTTGTGAAGGAGAGAGCCATCTGCACCCAGAAAGAGGACTGTGAGTACTGAGTATAGATCACACCATAGGATTTTCACCTTTTTTGTTGTTGTTTGCTTGCTTTTTTTTTCTTTTTCATTTTTTTCCCTTTTTGATTTGATTATTCTTTTGCAGCATGATAAATGTGGAAATATGTATAGAAGAATTGCACATTTTGAACAGATATTGGATTACTTTCTGTCTGGGAAGGGGGGTCAGGAAGGGAGGAAGAAACATTTGGAACACAAGGTTTTGCAAGGGTGAATATTTGAAAACTATCTTTACATGTATTTTGAAAATAAAAAGCTATTAGTATAAAAATAAAAAAAATCAAATCAAACCAAACAAAAAAAAAATTGGAGTGGAATTGCAAATCAGTAGCTATATGACCATGGGTCTAGACTCCAAAAGGATTTCATAGGTCAGAACTATTTTGTCATCTATTTCTCTTAACAGTGTTCCTTACCTTCCCCCTCCTCCAGAACAATTAGCATGAATTTTGCATTTATTTGTATGCACAAGCTCTTCCCCCAGCCACTCTAATATAAACTCCTTGAGAACAAAAACTATTAATTTTAGTATCTGGTTCTAAAGTTTGACACAGTGTCTCAACTGTACTAGTCACTTAATTAGCACTTATTAAATTCAATAGAATAAAGTGCTTTCATCAGCAATGTGGTCTCATGGCATAGAGTTTTCCATTCAGGTTCCAGTTTAGTACTGTTATTGTTGATGTTGATAGCATAAGATCATAGATTTAAAATGAGAAGGGAAATCTGAAGTTATCTAGATCAGCCCCTTAATTTCTTTTTTTTTGTTTTTTGTTTTTTGTTTGCTGATGCAATTGGGGTTAAGTGACTTACCCAAGGTCATACAGCTAGGAAGTGTTAAGTGTCTGAGTTCAGATTTGAATCCAGGCCCTTCTAACTTTAGGGTTGGTGCTCTATCCATTACACCAACTAACTGCCCCTCCTTAATTTCTTAGATGAGAAAACTGAGACCAAGAGAAACTAAATGATTTCCCTAAGATTATACAGATAATAAGTGTCAGGAGAGGGATTTGAATTCAGAGTCTCTGTTTTTTCTGGTGTACTATCCTGCCTCCTTGGATTTATAAGGAGTGAAAATGATTAAAATGTTTATACTCTTTGACCCAAATATCCTCACCACTAAGGGTTTCTATACTCCTGGTAAGTCAAAGAAAGAAAAGTCCTATATACACAAAAATGTTCATAGCAATGCTTTTCATGGTAGCAGAAAACTGGGAAGAAAGTAAATGCTTTCATGCTCATACTTAAAATTGTTTTATAGGAATGTAATAGAATATTGGTGTACCATAAGAAAAAAAAAGAAGGATGAGGAACTTAAAGATTTGTGGAAAGACGTGATGAAATAAGTAACACACCAAGAAAACAAAATACAAGATGACTATATCATGTAAAATCAGAAAAAATGTAAAAAGCTATGTGTTGTGTAAATATAAGGAACAACCTTACTTTCTGAGAACATGAAAAAATACACCTCTCTCTTCTTTTGTTGAAGTGACAGACTCTAAGGATAGAATGCTGCATATGCTGCCATATATTGTCAATGTGTTGGTTGATTTTGCTAAACTGTTTTTACTTTTATTTTTAATCTTGTTACAAGAGAAGGCTCACTAGGTGGGGGATGGTAGGGGAGTATATTTGGAAAAGAATGTGATATAAAAGTAGAAGGCATGAATGAAACTTAAAAATAGAATGAATTACAGGGCAATTCCAATAGACTTGTGATGGAGAGAGCCATCTGCATCCAGGGAGAGAACTATGGGGACTGAATGTAGATTACAACTTAGTATTTTCTTTCTTTCTTTCTTTCTTTCTTTTTTTCTTTCTTTCTTTCTTTCTTTCTTTCTTTCTTTCTTTCTTTCTTTCTTTCTTTCTTTCTTTCTTTCTTTCTTTCTTTCTTTCTTTCTTTCTTCCTTCCTTCTTCCTTCCTTCTTCCTTCCTTCCTTCCTTCCTTCCTTCCTTCCTTCCTTCCTTCCTTCCTTTCTTGTTATTTGCTTGCTTGTTTTTTTCTTTTTCATTTTTTCCCTTTTTGATCTAATTTTTCTTGTGAAGTGTGATAAATGTGGAAATATGTTTAGAAGAATTGCGCATATTTAACCTATTTTGGATTACTTGATATGTAGGGTAGGGGGAGAAGGAGGGAGAAAAGTTTGGAACACAAAGTCTGCAAGGGTGAATTTTGAAAACTATTTTTGCATGTATTTTGAAAAATAAAAAGCTATTATTATTAAAAAAAAAAACAAAGAAGAAATAGAATGAACTGAAAATTCTTATAGGATTGGTATGGACAAAATTGGATAACAAACTTTTTTTTTTTTGCCCAGGAATCTTTGGAGTGGCAACATCCACCAAACCACTATCCGTATTCCTATGGCCAGCTTCTGCAACGATCGTCCAGGGAAGCAAATCTTATGGCCAGCTCCATTGCCAACAACTGGTGTGTGTGTGTGTGTGTGTGTGTGTGTGTGTGTGTGTATTTTACACATAGTAAATGCTTTATTCATTTATACAATTGCAACTAGGTGAGACAGTAAATAGAGTGAGTCTGGGGTGAGAAACACCTGAATTTGAATCTAGCCTCAGAGACTAGTTATGTGGCCTTGGGCAACTCACTTAACCTCGTTTTGCCTTAATTTCCTTACCTGTAAAATAGTGATACCTAATAATATTGTGAAACTCAAATGAGATAATAAAAATCACAAAGTACTTAACCCAGTGACTGGCACTAGTAAGCACTAAATAATTAATTTGTTGCCAGGAGACCATTGAAATATTTAGTTTAGAAATGATGAGGGTAATTAAGGATAGAATTAAAGGCAACACTAGTCACTGATGTAGAATCAATAATATTTAGTGCCTGTTGTGGGACAAAGGAGAGGGAATAGTCAAACATAACATTAAAAAAAAAAACAAAAAACAACCCATAAGGCTATAAGCATTTGTGATTGGGAGATGGGTGTTATCATGGAAAGATAAGGAAGGCTGAAAAAATAGATTTTGTAGAAGAAAAGATGAATTTGGTTTTAAACATGGTTAATCTAAGGAGGAGATCCAGTAGATAGTTGAAAATAATGATTCAGTATCTCAGGAGAGAAGTCAAAATTGAGTGAAATTTTAAGCCATAAGAATTGAAATTTCTAGTAGGAACTCAGTACAAATTCTTTTATTTATATTAAATTATTTCTTATCTGTAAATCTTCGGGAGGTATTATGGCTGACAATAGAAAGAACATCAGGAAAGTTGGGTTCTTTTGTTATGGATGGATTTTTGTTTATTTCCCACACCAAAGAAACCAAAGGCCTTTGATGGATTGACATATAAGAATTATCTTTTATTAGCAATTTCATTATGGATGGGTATCCATTGAATATTAAGTGTAAGTTTTTTGTTAGCTGTTGGGTTTGCAAATAAAATATATGTGTATAAGTGATAGTTATCCAATATATATGAGCAGCTAGGTGGTATAGTAGATAGAGTGCCTGGCTTGGAGTGAGGAAGATATCTTCCTTAATTAAAATCCAGCATTATATACTTAGCTATGGGACCTTGGGGAAGTCATTTAACTCTTTTTGACTCAGTTTCCTCATCTGTGAAATGAGCTGGAAAAGGAAATGACCAATCACTCTAATTTATTTGCCAAGAAAATCCCAAATGGGGTGATGAAGAGTCAGACATGACTGAAATGACTAATAACAATAACCCAATATATTTATGGCTGGTCTGCTTGTGGCAGGGATAAATAGATAGATCCATCCTATCTTTTCTCTAAGGCAGGCCACTATTGCTGCTTTTATGGAGAGTAGGAAGAGCATGTGCTAGTACTGCCTGTAACCTAGACTAGGAGGCAATTTCCTGTCTCCAAAAGGGGATCTTGTTAGAATTGCGTCTTATCTGCATTGTATCAAACATCTCTAGCTGTTGGAATCCTTACAAAGTGCTAATTTAGCATGGTATTTAGCAAATCCTCTAGCTCACTAACGTATTTAAATACTCGTTGGAGTTCACACGTTTGGGAGATTTCAGGGTTTAGTATGAGATATCCGAATTCACACCTCCCTTGAAGCTCTTAGGGCCAGAGAGCATGCTGAGAGAAACCCATAATCCCATTCTCTCAGAGGAGATCATATATAAGGAGCAGACAGAGGCTCTCTCGGAGAGTTCAGCTGAATTAGATTGAGAGGGGAGCGACAAGTGTGTTCAGCCAGAAGCCCTCTCTTGGAGGCAAGAAAGCAGAGGCAAAGGACAAGCTGCAAGAGCTCTTAGAACCAAGCAGAGAGAGAGGCCTCTAAGAAAACTAACTGGGCTATATTGAAGGACACAATGAAAGATTTGAACTTTTAGCACCTGGCTGCATTTGGGTGATTATTATTCTTAACTGAAACTAAGGCTGCCTCCAGAAAACCTCCCCAAGAAACCTGCTCTCTCTCAGAGAAAACTATTATAATAAAGAAGAAAAACACCACATCTAGCCTAGAGATATAAGAGATTTAGCATGAAAGTCATTTCACAGTTAGATCTCCTTGTTCCCATCAAGTTAATTCTTCCTCCAAACATTGGTACATACACAATAGTCTCAAAGAGCTAGCATATATCTCCTTGTCAAAGTGTTGAGGTTGGGAAAGGGACTCCAAAAGTTTGTAGTCTTGAACCCATTTCTAGTCAAGGGGCAAAGTTTATTGTAATTGTAATACAATTATAAGTGGGCTGAATTCCAAAAGAAACTAGCAAAGTTCTAAGAGGAGACCCCTTTATCCTGCTTTCTATCACTGATATGCTAATTCTATGGCTCAGAGGAGTGGTCTCTGGAATTTGATTATCACTGATCAACAGATTATCTGACAGTCAGCATGAACTGAGGAGTGGTCTATTCAGAATCAGACAGATTGGGTATGGGAGTTTCCTGAGGCAGATTCCAAAACCAGAAGATTTAGGATTTGCTGATTTATTGTTAGAACAGAAGCCCCCCCCCCAAAAAAAAAAAATCAGACCTCAAATGCTATATTACATCAAAAGTAAGCAGTAACAGAAAGTGATTAAGTTATATAGATTAAAGAAGGTATAAGAATAAAAAAGGGTAGCTAAATTCTTCTGCATCAAGATAATATATCAGCTTCCAAAGGCAGAGAGCTACTTCACTAGAAGTCTGCTCTTAGTTTCTAGCCTTCCCACATATTTACAACTCAAGCTCTTTCTCCCCCTCCCTCCTTTCCTCTCTCCATTGTTGCCCTCTCCCTCTCCTTCTTCCAGTTCCTCCCTCCCTTTCTCTCTCTCTCTCTCTCTCTTTCTCTCCTTCTTTCTTCCTCCTACCTTTCTCTTTCTCTTTTCCTTACTTCCTTTTGTCCTCTCTCTGTCTCCCCACTTATCCCAGCAATTTCTTTCTATGTAAAATTCCTTTCCCATTTATGTATATTCCTATTGTTGCAAGCTCAGGTGTCTCTCAGCTAATCAGAAGTCATGTATGCATCATGAAGCTGCTGTCAGTCACATGGCTATAATTCAGAAAAACTACTCCAGGCTTAGGGTAGTGGTGTGTTACACAAATATATATATATATATATATATATATATATATATATATCAAATAAGAAATAGTTCTTGCCTCAAGGAAACAATAGATATATGAATATGTACAGAATATAAACAAAAAAATACAAGACAATATTGAGAGGGATGGCACTAGTTGTTGCAGAGATCAGAAAAGGTTTTATGTAGAGGGTAGTGAGAAGTGATTATATTTTAGGCATAGGTGACATTCAGAGGAAAGACAGAGACAGGAAATGAAGAACTGTAGGAAGGCCAGTTTGACTAGACTTGTAGAGATTGGAAAGATAGGTGAGAGCTAGATAGTGAAGGGCTTTAAATGATACCTGGAAGAGTTTGTATTTTATCCTAGAGGCCTCAAGAGGTAGCCTCTTGAGTTTAATAAGTTAAGAAGTGACAAAATCAGAGCTACATTTTATGAAAATAACTTTAGATGGTTTTGGTAGCTCACAAACTTGAGAAAGGAGAGATCTGGGGCAAGAAGACCAATTGGGAAGATATTGTAATTGTTCAGAAGTGAAGTGATGGAAACTTGAAGTAAAATGGTGGTGGTATGAATTGGAAGACAAGTACAGATGAGAAAAATGTTATGGAGAGAGGTATGAGATTTGTTAAAGGTGTAGCTATATGTGGAGTAAGCCAGAGAAGAGAACTGAAGAACTGATTCCATATATTAAAGATTGGGTGGTGCTCTTGAGAGAAACAAAATTCAGAAGGAAAGGTTCAGGAAAAAGATGAGATTAGTTTGGGACTATTGAGTTTGAAAGCTCAATTTAAATATTTAGAGAGCACATTTGGTTAAATGTCCAAGAGGCAGATGGTAATGTGAGATAGGAGCTCAAGAATATCTAGAACTCAAGAAAGAATCAGGCTGTATATATATAGATCTGGTATTCATTTGCATAGAGATGATAGTTGAACCCATGGAGGTTGATGATTTCACTTAGAGAGAGTGTCAGAGAGAAAAGAAGAGAAGTGAAGAGAAAGAGAAGATAAGAAGAAAAGAGAAGAGAAGAGGTCCTAGGAGGAAAATATGAAATATACCTCATTGTTTGGTTTTTTCCCTGAAGCAATTGGATTTAAGTGACTTGCCCAGGGTCACACAGCTAGGAAGTGTTGTGTCAGGTTCTCCTGACTTCAGCATTGGTGCTCTATCCACTGCACCACCTAGCTGCCCCTACATACCTACTCTTTTAAGATGTGATATTGAATGAAGAACCAGAAAATATCCAGTAGGAGAGTGGTCAACAATTTCAGAAGGATGAGGATTGAGATCATTTAAAGATCTTTGATGATTTTGGAGAAGGCAATTTCAATTGAGTAAGGAGGTTGGAAACCAGATAAAGTATTTAAAAAATATGAAAAGAAGTAAAGCAATAAGCATAGGTAGCTTTTTTTAGGAGGTTCCCTGTTTAAAAAAAAAAAAATTAGGAAAGAGCCTGGATGGTAGCTTAAGGACTTAGGGTCCAAAGTAGGTTTTTAAGGGATGAGAAAAATTTGAGTGTGTTTGTAGTTAGCTGGGAAGGAGCTTCCTACTTTGTCTTTCCCATATTCACTATGGTGCTTGGAACATTACAAAGGATATGTTTAATTAACATGTATTCAATTAAATCATAAAAATGATAGAAGTGTCAGTCTAATATCATGGGTCAGACCATCCAAAGACATTGTTCAGAGCACCTAGATTAAGACTGGCAGTTCTATGAAATATCTGCTTTCTCACATTACAAAGCTCCCTCAAAGGTTTTTAAGATACTGAAATATTTTCTCACTTTTTTTCTTTCCATTCAACTTTAATCAAAGTCTTGATCACAAATCAATAATGATGCAGTTTAAGAAGGTACCCCACCCCAACTGAAACAATAATTCAATTCAAAAAGTATCTATCATGCGCCAGACACTGTCCAAGGTGTAGAAATGTGTTGTTGTTGGAATGTAGCAAGCATAATAGGGAATAATGTGAAATCAATCTGGAAAAATCGTTTGGGGCTTGATCACGGACTCCTATAAAGGTTTAACAGAAGAGTTTTGCTTTTATTCAAGAGACAATGGAAACCATTGGAGTTTTTGAAGAGAGGAATAACATGTCACACTTGGACTTAGAGAAGACAATTTTGGGAGCTGTGTTGAAGATGGATTATAGAAGAAAGAGAATAAGAGGCTGGGAGATTATAATATAATTTCTCTAAAGAGCTTCTCCATTTTTCACTCATTCTCCTATAAAGGGGCACTGGGTTCAGATTAGAGAAGCTAGAAGAATCTAGGCTGTTTTTATATTTTTGGCAGATCGGGTCTTATTGCAGCTCATTACTGTCTTAGTCCCAGGATTCCTGAAAGGATAAAAACCTTTGAAAGGCACATCAGGTTTATATCCACTTAGGGACAACACCTCTTATTTATCTTTTCAAGGACCAAATAACCAAGTCCAAACCTTGACTTGCCCCCAGGCTTCCTAACTGAGAATGACTTGGTTCCATTCTCTCTCCCTCCCCCACCCCCCCAGCTCCACCTCCTTTCCCCACTTCCCAGCTAGGTGTAGTAGCTCCCTACTTTTTTTGGGGGGGGGGGAGAGGGAAGGGAGATAAAAGAGCCTAAAGACACATTTTCGTTCTTATTTGCCAAAGAGAAGAGACAAGTTAAATCTGCCAAGGACTTCATCTTATAAAACTCCAATCTCAATATTATCTATTTCTGTATTGCCCTTCTGTACTGTACTATGAGTAGTGAATTTCATTAGTCATCTGTACCAATTAGATACCATTCAATGTACCTAGGCTTTCTGGAAGTTTTTTTTTTTTTTTTTTAAATAAAGACAAAGATTAGTCAGGTTCTTCATTGCACTGCATAGTTATTTCTCCAGTTTGCAGCGACAATGTGAAGCCAATTATGGAGAATATTCTGTGCTTCTTTTTTTAATGAAAGGAAATGACTCTAAAAGTCATGCATTCTTGGAGAATGAGAGCTGTGAGCAAGGGAAACATCAAGATACTTCAGATCTGGCTCTTCAAAATGCCAAGGGCACTTAGGGAAGACACTTAACATCCTTCCAGTAGAAGGCTCTCTGTTGCCTAAACTTAAAGCTCTGTCCAGGAGACTGGAGGAAAATTGGAGGAGCCTTTAGGGGAAGCTGGGATGTGTTCTCCCTGCTTCTATTTTCTCTTCTTTCTAATTCATCCTCCACAAAGTGTTTAAAATATTTCCCCAAAGCCTGGGTCCTACCCTATGGTTCAACGATTGCATTGCCCATTATTCCTAAAATGGTTACATTTGCGAACATGGCATTATTTTTTCCAAAGGTATTTTATTTTTCCAAATATATGTAAAGATAGTTTTCAACATTCATTTTTGTAAGACTCTATGTTCTAAATTTTTCTCCCTTCCTCTCTTACCTCCCTTCTCCCCAAGATAGCAAGCACATAGGTTAAATATGTGCAATTCTTTAAAACACATTTCTGTATTTGTCATCTTGTCCAAGAAAAATCAGACCAAAATGGGAAAAAATGAGAAAGAAAAAAAAACAACAAAAAGGTGAAAATACTGTGTTATGATCCACATTCTACCCATAACTCTCTCTTTCTCTGGATATATTTGGCATTTTCCATTCCAAGTCAGTTGGAAATGCCTTGAATTACTGCATTGTTGAGAAAAGCCAGCCTATCACAATTGATCATCACATAATTTTGCTGTTAGTGTATATACAATGTTCTCCTGGTTCTGTTAACTTCACTCAGCATCAGATCATGTAGGTCATTCCAGGCTTTTCTGAAATCGGCCTGCTCATCATTTCTTACAGAACAATAATATTCTATTACCATGACTCATTCAGCCATTCCCCAAGTGATGGGCATCCACTCAATTTCCAGTTCCCTTGCCACTAAAAAAAGGATGCTAGAAATATTTTTGCACATATGAGTCCTTACCCCTTTTTAAGATTTCTTTGGGAAACAGACCCAGTAGTGAGACTGCTGGACCAAAGAATATGCACAGTTTTATAGCCTTTTGGGCATAATTCCAAATTGTTCTTCAGAATGGTTGGATCATTTCATGACTCCACTAACAAAGCATTAGTATCCCAGTTTTCCCACATCTCTTCCAGTATTCATCATTATCTTTTCCTGTCATCAATATAGCATTATTTTTAATCCCACACTTTTCCTCAACCCTCATATCTAATTAGTTGTCAACTTCTTTCAATTCTATTTCTACAACGTCTCTCTAATTCATCTCCTCTTCACTTATACAGCCATTATTCTAGTTCTGGTTACCTGATGTGTTAACTATCACATTAACCCCCCTTTACCTCAAGTCTCTCCCTTCTTAGATCTATATATCAAAGAATTTATAAAATGATATTCCTAAAGCACAGGTTTGACTTACTCCCTTACTCAAGAAGTTCCAGTGGGTTTCTATTGCTTTTAGGATGCAATACAAACTCTTTTGTTCAGCCTTTAAAATCCTTACAACTTGGTTACAACTACCTCTATGTATTATTCTAGTGACTCTGTATCTCTCTACTTTATCTGCTCTACAATCCTATCACTCTGATCTTCTTTCTCTTCCTGACACAATACATTCCTCCTTCTGTCTCCATATCTTTGCACAATATGTGCATCAATCCTTCCTCTCAGAATTCCTACTTCCCTTCAAAGCTCAGGGTAGATACTGCGTCCAATAAAAGATTTTTCACTATCCCTCTAGCTTTTTTCTCTTGTCTCCCAAATCCCCCATCTGACTTAACATTACTTTGTATTTGCTTATTATATATATTTTGTCCATTAACATTTGCCCGGAGCACTTTCTATTTTCCATGTAGAAGAGTCTGGGGAGACTGCCTCTGGGAAAGTTGGGATGACCAGTAATGGAGTTCCTTGGAGAGATTTTGGAGCATATATAGCCATTCTATTCAGTCTGTTAACAATTTGGTTAGAAGAAGCCCTATCTTTTGGTTCTGTAACTTGATGAGACAATTTAGCATCAATGCCCAGAAGAATGAGGATTTTGGGGACTGTATTCAGAAATAATTGAAATAAGGGCTCCTCTAGCAATAAGGTTGCCTTTGGATATGAACTTGGTGAGACGAATGCTATGTAAAAACTGGTAAGTCTGAGCCTATGTTTCAAAGACTGGGGTGCTACAAGGAAAAGGGTGACATCCTTCCTCCCCTCTCTCCCCATATGGGGGATGGGTGGGGAATGTTTGCACTTTTGTTTTTGCTATAGCTTTGAAGAATCTCTTTAAAGTCAATTCATATAAAGTGGTTAAATGGAACAGAAGACCCAATTAATTATTGGTGACTCACAATGTAGGGAATACAATGGATTGGGCTAATTTTTTTTAAACTTTTGTTTTTATTTTTATCTTATTTATTGTTAAAGTTTTTTAAAAACACATGCAGAGATAATTTTCACCCCTGAAAAACCTTGTGTTTCAAATTTTTTCCCTTTCCTTTTCCTCCCCCCTCCCACAGATGGCAAGTAATCCAATATATGTTAAACATACAATTCTTCTATACATATTTCCACAATTATCATGCTATACAAGAAAAATCAGATCAAAAAAGAAAAAAATGAGAAAGAAAACAAAATGCAAGTAAACAACAACATTTAAAAGAATGCAAATGCTATGTTGTGATCCATACTCAGTTCCCACAGTCCTCTCTCTGGGTATAGATGGCTCTCTTCATCACATGATCGATCACTGGAACTGGCCTGCATCATCTCATTGTTGAAAAGAGCCAAGTCCATCAGAATTGATCATCAAATAATACTGATGTTGCTGTGTATAAAGATCTCCTGGTTCTGCTCATTTCTCTCAGCATCAGTGCGTGTAAGTCTCTCCAGGACTCTCTGAAATCATTGTGCTGGTCATTTCTTACAGAACAATAATATTTGATGACATTCAGATACCACAATTTACTCAACCATTCTCCAATTGATGGGCATCCACTCAGTTTCCAGTTTCTAGCCACTACGAAAAGGGCTGCCACAAACATTTTTGCACATATAGGTCCCTTTCCCTCCTTTAAGATCTCTTTGGGATACAATGGGCTCAAACTTATTGTATTAAAGAAAAGATACCCCCAATCTCCTGAGATATCCCTGGGACCTTATCTTATTAGGGACATTAAAGGCAATTAATGTATATATTTCTCCCAATGAAATGGAAACTCTTTAAGGGCAGGAACTATTTTGTTTTTGTTTTTGTCTTTGTATTTCCAGTGCTTAGATTTTTTTTTTTTTTTTTTAGCAAATAAAAGATGCTTAATAAATGTTTTCTAATTGCTTGCCAGAGTTTTTCGAAGGACTTTTTTACAAAGGTATTTTATACTTCTCTGTCTTAATAGATAAGAAACTGAATAAAATTTAACTTTTTTTTTCCCCTTTAGAACTCAGTATCATTGTGGTAAATTTTCATTATTATATTATGCTATTCAAATACATATTGATTTCCTGCTATGTGTAAGGCATTATAATAAGTATTAGTAACAAAGTAAAACAAAAATCAAAGAATGCCTCAAAAAGCTCATATTTTGCGGAGGAATAACATGAGCACAAGGTAATTTCAGGAAGGGGAGCACAATGGTGTAGAAAGTGATTTGACACTTAAACTGAAACCTATAGGAAGTTGGGGATTATTAGAGAGGTAAGGAGGGAGTGCATTCTGGTCATGGGGCAAAGTGAGAGAAGGCAGTCCAGGACAGTTGGTTAGGGTATGTATACGCATGCTTAACGAGTAGAAGGTAGATAAGGGTCTTTCAAGAGGATGCTTCAAAAGAGATGCCACACAGGCAAAAGAGCAAAGAGAGAAGAGAAGAGAAAGTATCCAAGAGGAGAGGATGGGGCATAGTGTCAAAAGAAAAAGAGTTTTAAATAGGATGGAGATTTAGAAAGGACCATTGTATTTGGTAATTTAAAAGTTTTGCATAACCTTGGTAAGTAAAGGTTCCATCAAGGGGTGGAATTAAAAATCAGATTGAAAGGAATGAGTTTAACCTATCATCAGATTTGCTTACTATCATCAGTCTTGGGGAGGGTGGAGGTAAGGGAGGGAGAAAAAAAAATTAAACACAAAATCTTATCAAAATGAATGTTGAAAACTATCTTTACATGTATTTGGAAAAGTAAAATACCATAATTATGATACCTTAATTTATGGGGATTAACATTATAACTCAGCATAGTGATTTTGTCAATGCATGGTAAGGGCAGGAAACAAAAGAACAAAAGGCTTGCTTAAATTAAAATAATCCTATCAGTGCTCCTCTCTGTTTGCCTCAGAGAGCAATTTAGCTTCCAGATTGTTGTATACAATAATTCAGGTTCTGTCAACGCCCACTTAGCTGCTAGGAATCGTATCAATTCCCATTTACTGAAATTTTTCTTTTGTAATTCCACTCTACTCTGCATTTGCAAGAATGGGGCTCAATATAGATAATAACCCATCCCACTCAGGGTAAATGACAAGATTCTATGCTCTTATATCTTAACCAGATGACAATATTTTTCAAATCAATCATAGATTTTAGACAAATCCTGAAAAAATACTTGATTTTTTTAGGTGTTTTTAAAGACCAGTGGATGAACTAGAGTGATAATACATAGAAAGTGTGTTTGGATTGAAGTCTGGTCATACTATGTAGGTGTTTGATAAAATAACATGCCAGTTAGAATTGAAGATTGAAACATCTAATAGCTTGGACTTCCAGCTGAGCTTCTGAGGATTTTATAACCGTTGGAACACCAAAGGATTTAGATTTTTTTCATTGGCATCATAGCAGTGTCTTTGTAACAGCAATGGCTAGTAGCAATGTCTGTCTTAAAGTTACAAATACGGATAGGATAAATTGAACATTTATGATGAGAAAGGGCAGATTCAAGATTTTATAAGAAACTCAGCAAAACAAGTTACATCCTATTACAATCATACTGTTTCACTTTAGTAAACACCCACTACTAAAAGTCAATTAAATCTGACTGATAACAAATAATCTTGGGAGTGACAGGTGGGAAGTGCATTGATGGAGATTTGAAGCTATAGGCTGCAGAAGTTCAAACTCCCAGGCTTATCCTTAATGTTCTGAGTTGACTTAGACAGTCACATACTAGGGATCTAACTTTCTAGTGCAAAGGAGGAATTGGAGTAAGTAGCTTCAGAGCACATGCTGCACATTTACCGCTTTTTTTAACCTGAATGTTCTTTGTTGTTTTTCCTTTTTTTTTTTTTTTTTTTTTTTTAATATGAGCTAGTTAAGTTCTCTGAATCTTGGCAAATCTCTTTAGATCTACTGATGATGATGATGGCAATTATTTATTAGCAGCCAGTAAATGGAAGTATAGAGGTGGATTATAAGCATAATACTGGGTTACTGTTTGTCAGTATAACTGGCTATAGGAAAAGGCCATAATGAATTCGAGGTAGAAGATAATTTACATTTTAACTATCTCATCTCTGAGAGAAATTTTCTCTCTCTCTTTTTTTTAATCACAATCACTTCCTAATAATTCTTCCTATTCCCTCAAACCAATGTAATTCTCTCTTTTTTATACTATTAATATTTTTTTTTATTATAACTTTTTATTTACAAAACATATGCATGGGTAATTTTTCAATACTGACCCTAGAAAAACCTTCTGTTCCAACTTTTTCTCTCTTTCCCCCCAACCCCTCCTCTAGATGGCAGGTAGTCCCATACATGTTAAATATGTTAAAGCATATGTTAAATACTCTCTCTCTCTCTCTCTCTCTTTCTCTCTCTCTCTCTCTCTCTCTCTCTCTATATATATATATATATATATATATAAAACATATATATTATATTATCTTGCTGCACAAGAAAAATCGGATCTAGAAAGAAGGTTAAAAAAAAAAAACCTGAGAAGGAAAACAAAAATGAAAGCAAACAATAATAGAAAGAGTGGAAATGCTATGTTGTGGTTCATACTCATTTCCCATAGTTCTCTCTCTGGGTGTAGGTGATGCTCTTCATTATTGAACAAGTAGAACTGGTTTGAATTATCTCATTGTTGAAGAGAGCCACGTCCATTAGAATTGATCTTTGTATAGTCTTGATGTTACCATGTACGATGATCTCCTGGTTCTGCTCATTTCACTCAGCATCAATTCATGTAAGTCTCTCCAGGCTTCTCTGAAATCATTCTGTTGGTCATTTCTTACAGAACAATAATATTCCATAACATTCATGTACTATAATTTACTCAGCCATTCTCCAATTGATGGTCATCCACTCAGTTTCCAGTTTCTAGCCACTACAAAAATAGCTGCCACAAACATTTTTTGCACACGTGGGTCCCTTTCTCTTCTTTAAGATCTCTTTTAAGAAGAGATCTTAAAGAGATCTTTTTATGAGACCAGTAGTAACACAGCTGGATCAAAGGGTATGCACAGTTTGATAACTTTTTGAGCATAGTATAACTCTCTCTTGTGACAAAAAAGTACAACTAAGTAGAATAACCATATTCTCCATGTCTGACAACAAATGTATTATTCCTCACCTATTTCTCCATCATTTCTCTGAGGAGAAAAGAGGCATAATTCCCTGATAGTCCTCTGGAGTCACAATTGGCTACTACATTGATTGAAGCTCTAATGTTTTTAATTGTTCTTTCCCTTTATGCTACTGTATAAACTGTTCTCTCTTTGTTCTACATTAGTGCATATGTCTTGCTCAATTCCCTAAATTCTGAGAATAATTTTCCAAGATGGCTCTGGAAATCATCAGATGTCATGGTGGTGGATTATGTTGCTACTTGGACACATCCCATATAGTCAATAAACATTTATTAAAAACCTATTATATTCTGGGAACTATGCTAAGCATGCTATGCCCCATGCTAAGGCGTGTAGAAATATCTATCAACATTTATTAGATATCTATTATGTCTAATAGGGAAGAAATTATAGTTTAACAGGGAAAAAAATCACAAAAGGAAGAAGCTAGGATGAGAAAATATAATAAAATACCCAAGTAGGGAGGTGTGGTAGAGAAGTCAATCACAAAAGTTCCCAAGTGATATGTTTTTCAGTCATTTTCAGGTGTGTCTGACTCTCTGTGACCCTATTTGGGCTTTCATTGGCAAAGATCCTGAAATGGTTTGCCATTTCCTTCTCTGGCTCATTTTACAGATGAGGAAATTGAGGCAAACAGAGTTAAGTGATTTGCCCAAAGTTACACAGTTAGTGTCTGAGGCTAGATTTGCACTCAGGCAGATAAATCTTCCTCACTCCAAGGCCAGAACTCTGGTCACTCTGCCATCTAGCTGTCCCCCAAATAATGTAGCCAGTTAAGAAATGAGAAATTTGAGCTGAGCTTTCTTCTTAGTTGTAGATTTGAAGTTTATAGTCCCACCTTCTATTCAATGAGGCAGAGAATCATGATGAGATGAAGTATTAAGACTCATGAGATTTTACAGAAATGATAAGGTTATAAATCCATAGACTCACAAACTGAATTTCTCCCTCAGATGATCCTTCTGTTCTTCAAGAATTGAACTTTTCTGTATTTGTCCCCAAAGTGGAGTTTTCAGTGCTTATTCTATCTTAGTGGAAGCTTTTGCCAGGAAGGTATGGGTTGTCAGGGTATTTAGATATTAAACCCCTACTTGCCAATACTTTGCTAGTGTTTCAAACTCAGAAATATTTGCCAGATATGGACATATAAGGACCATACTATCTACCTTCGTACTGATTCCTCAACTTTCTAGAAAATCCAAATTCACTGTGCTAATGAAACATGATTAAACATCACTCCACAGAGACCTATCCTCTACCTAAACTATAGAGGGATATTCTACAATAGTTTTTCGTTAAATGACCAGAAGATGATTATCATTTAATATCCACTTTCTATGATAGCAAGATATTCTGCACCTTCAATCCCCATTACTCTGATTCATGGAGTATTATGACAATAAGTAGAAAGGTCCCAAGTCAGCCTGTGTCCTCAATCTTACTTCTATTTCTGGTTTCATCAACTCTATCTTTTCCGTGTTCTACCAGCATGAATCTGTCTATCTTATCTATTATTATAGTAAACCAGCCACTTCAGGCCAGAATGAAGGGAAATTTGTTAATAATAAAAAAGTTAGGATGGGGTAATGAGGGCAGAACCAAGATGGTGGAGTAAAGACAGGGACTCTGAGCTATCCCTTCAAATTCTTTTAAATAATGACTCTAAACAAATTTTGGAGCTTCAGAACCCATAAAAAGATGGAATAGAACAATTTTCTAACCAAAGACAACTTAGAAGGTCAGCAGAAAAGGTTTGTGGTACCCAGGTGAGAGTCCAGAGCGCAGTCTTAGTCCTGCTAGGCCAACAAAGCAGGACCAGGCCTTGGGCCTCTGAATCAGTGGCAGTATGTTGGTTTCCAGACCTCCCATCCCAGAGACACCAAAGATGACTTGGAAGGTCAGAAGGAAAGGTTTGTCTCAATTAGGGTGAGGGAGCTTTGGGAAGCCAGCAAACCAGGGGTGAGGGGTGGCAGTGGCAGCTTCTGGGACCTCAGTGAAGGGACTTTGTTACTTTAGCATACTAGATCTTACAGCCACAGTGGAGAAAGGACAGACTTCACAGTTCCAAGCCAGAAAAACTGCTAGTCATCAGGTCCCCAAAAGGATCTCTAAAAAAGAGCTACACAAACCCCTGAAGTTTGAATTTGATGTCTTTGATCTAGAAACAAAGCCCTACTTTAACAAAGAGTTAAAGCCAAGTAATAGGCTAGGGAAATGAGCAAACAATAAAGAAGGATTCTGACTACAGAAAGTTACCACAGTGACAAGGAAGATCAAAACACACACACAGAAAAAGACAAAGTCAAAGCTCCTTCATTCAAAACCTCCAAGAAAAATAAGAATTGGTCTCAGGCCATGGAAAAACTCAAAAGGGATTTTGAAAATCAAGGAAGAGAGATAGAGAAGAAATTGGAAAGAGAAATGAGAATGATGTAAAAGGAAATCAAAGCGCTAATGAGGAAAAGCATGCTTTCAAAAGCAAAATTGGCCAAATGGGAAAGGAGGTACAAAAGCTTACTGAAGAAAATAATTCCTTAAAAGTTAGACTTGAGCAAATGGAAGCTAATGGCTTTATGAGAAATCAAAAAATAATAAAATCAAAAAAATAGAAAACAATATGAAATATCTCATTAGAAAACCAACTGATCTAGAAAATAGAACTAAGAGAAATAATCTAAAAATTATTGGTCTACCTGAAAACCATGATAAAAAAAAGAGGCCAGATCATCTTTCAAGAAATTATCAAGAATAAAGCAAGGGAGAGAGGAAGTTAGAATCTTCCACTGAGTGGCATCTATGAGATACTTACCAATATAACTATGAGAGCACTCAGACCAGGACAATGCAAGCCCAGGAGCTTTAAGGTCCCTGATATTCTCTCTTAGAATATTGTAATATTTCTAGAGCAGATTCATGCTGGGAGACCATAGAGAAGGTCCTGTAGATCTAATGTGCTGAAGCTAAAAATTCCAGAATACTTTATTCTTGGAAAGTGGAAGTTGCCCTAACTAATAAGCCAAAGGATTTAGATTGAGACCAAGCATGGCTGATAACCCCACTCACAATTGCAACAAGAAAAGAGGTTGGCCCTGGTACAAAGGCCCATTTTAGGAACTAAAACTGATGAATCAATAGAATTAAAGAAAATGCTAACCAGAAAAAAAAATTGTAACTCTTAAGTTCAAAAACAGTAAATCACAAGGATTACAAGCATACCCAAAAGAAATGAGATTTAAAAAAAATGAAATTAAAAAAAATTCAGAACCAGGAGAATATTGTATACAGTAACAGCATGATTGTTCTAAGAACAACTTTGATTGAATAAGTCATTTTGACTATTATAACTACCCAAATTAGCTACAAAGGACATATGAAGGAAGGTACTTGCTGCATGCAGAGAAAGAACTGATAAATAGAAGTCTGTATAAAATGATTTTACATGCACACACATACACACACAGAATTGTATCTAATGGTAATCATCTCTAGGGAGGAAAAGAGGAAAAATATTTACATGATAAATTTATCATATATTTAAAAGAAAAAGCAAATTATGCATAATAGTTTGCAGTTTCAAGTGCAATCATCTTTTTAAATCATAGTATGTTAGAGCAATGCTTGTTTTATTCCATAAATTTGTAGAGGGCCACAGACAGTGGGGGAATTCTGGGTGAGGTATAAGGCCCTTCAGTCCAGAGGGAACCTGCTGACAATATCTGGCTTGACTTTCATCTCCCCTTGGGGGCGTTTCAGCCATCCTGAGAAGTCAGGGGTACATGAGGAATTGTATTGTAGTTGAAGCAGAGATAACTGCAGTAAAGATGCATTTACATAATAATAGCAAGGTGCTTATAGTTAGCACATTCAGTAGTGTGCTGTGGTGATGTAATTGAACTAAGGTATTTAATTCTGAGAGAACTTGAAATAAACGGAATCCATATTTGATCATCCACATGGGTCCCTGCCTCATCACTCCTCCTCAGACTACCTCCAGAAAGCTAGTCTGGATGGTACATTTTGGCATCTCAACTTGGGGCTCTAGAAAGCACACTACATAAATTAAAAATAAAAAAAATTTAAATGAAATTAGAATTCTGGAAGAAAGATTTGGAAGGAGAATAAATGACTTATAAAATAACCTTATCCAAGAAAAGGACTCCCTGAAAACAAGAATAGACCAAACAGAAATCACTAATTCCATGAGACATTAAGTAATATTAAACTAAAATTTAAAAATGGAAAAAAATATGAAAATGTAAGATATCTAACATTAAAAGCAACTGACTTAGTCAAAGAGAAATAATTTAAGATTCATTTGACTATCTGAAAACCACAATAAAAAAAATCCTGGAGGCTATCATTTAACAAATCATAAAGGAAAACTATCCATAACTTTTAGAACCAGATGGTAAAGATAGAAAGGTTTTGAAAGGAACCCCCAAAGGAAAAGCTCTAGAAATATTACAAACAAAATCCAGAGCTCTCTCATTAAAGGAACAATAAAATAAGCTTCTAGAAAGAAGCAGGTAAATATCAAGAAATTACAGTTAAGATAATTTAAGAGGTGTCATTTCTAACTTCTACTAACTGAAAGAGATCTTGGAATACAATATTCTGAAAGGTGGAAGATACAGGATTACAACCCAAAATGACTTACTCTGAAAAGTTGGAGATCATCCTAAAGGGGGAAAAATAGATTTTTGATACAATGGAAGACCTTCCAGAACTTCTGATGGAAAGAGCAGAACCAAGCAAGAATTTTAAAATGCAAAGACAGAGAAACTTGAAAAGGTACATAATTTATTTCAGCAATTGAAAAGAACAATTTGATGATGTCATGCCAACATTCTATTGGAGCAAAAAGAAATGTGTCCCTTTAGAAACTTAATGTCTTCAAAAAATATTGAGGTTAAAAAAAAAAGATCTTGCAATAGATTACTTCTTTTCTGAGTGTTTTAAATGAAGACAAGTACAAGGAAGGGAAGAAAGACAATAGAGGTGGAACTTACTGTTCTTCATAATTGGAGTATAAGAGAAAGATTATATGTAAACAAGAAGGAAAGGATGGATGGAATGGGCATCAGATAAACCTTATTTTTATTTGAAACAACATAGAAGGATTAAAAGAACTCCGAGTTCAGTGTGGAAATATCAAACTTCACAGGGAAACCAGTAGAGATCTGGAAGGGAAATGTTAAGAGGGAGGATAAGGCAAAGCAGAGAATTAACACAAGCAAAACATCTTAATCCTAAAATGAGAGGGACAATGGAGGGAAAAAAGTAAAAAACAAAAACAAACAAACAAAAAAACTGAGAATCTAAGAAGGTGCTTTGGACTGCTTCATAGAACAAATTATGACAAAAAAAAAGTAATGGAAGATTATTGAACCAAAAGAAATGACAAAGAGATTATTTCAGAGAATCCTGGGTAGTATGAACTGATGCAGAGTAAAGTGAACAGAACAGAAGAATAATTGATAAAAGGATGACAACAATGTAGAAAACAAACCAAAACAAACCAGCCAAAACTCTGAAAGATTTAATCACTTTGATGAATGCATTGACCAACAATTTATCACCCTGTAATGAAGCATGAAATCCAAATCTTACACAAAATATAATACAAACATATACAACTTTGTATAGAACTACTGGATAGATCTGTTTTGCTTGACTATGTTGAGCCATTACAAAGGTTTTTATTTCTCTTTCTTTTTCTCACTTTTTAATTGAGAAGTAGGTTTGATCAAGGAGGAAATATAGACAAGTAGGCAGTTTCGAAAATAATGTGTAAAATTTATTATATATATATATATATACATATATATATATATATATCATATTGTATATGATAGTGCTCTTTTTTTTTCTTCTGAGGCAATTGGGGTTAAGTGACCTATCCAGGGTCACACAGCTAGGAAGTATTCAGTGTCTGAGACCAGATTTGAACTCAGGTACTCTTGACTTCAGAGCTGCTGCTCTATCCACTGCACTACATAGCTGCCCATAATATTATTATTATTTTTTTATGTTTAAATAAGCAAAAAAACACTTTCAAAACAACAATAAAAAAATCAGGCATTGCCATGAGCAGAATCAAGGAGGGCAGAGGAGGAGCAGAACTATGGAGGGGTAGGATTAAGATAGAAAGGCCTGCGAGAATAGAGAGACATAGTAGGGAAAAGAGAATTTTCATCTTTAGATGAAATAGTGTTTCTGAATCATATTGTTATGGGGAACAGAGATAGGAGTTTGCCAGCCTTAACAATGGGGAAGACCCAAGTCCTCGGGTCTTGAACCTTTCAAAGCCTTGTGATGTGTGAGTCAGTGTGCCTGTGGGTATGGAGTGTCAGCCTCTACTCCCCAATATTGGGCAAATTCAAGAGAAATTATCTAGAGAATTGATGAGCAAATGTCCTGTCCTTGGGTTTGTTGGGCTACATGACCTAACATTCATTCCCAGCTTTGCATCTTTATTCCAAGGTGGTGAGAGAAGAAGCACTAGGAAAATACTTTGCAAGAGTAGTCAGTATTCTGGTTCTGGTTTCTGAGTCCCTGGAAAGACTTTGAATGTTTTTGGTGACCTGAGGCTCTGATAAATTTACTGGAAAATACTGGAAAACAGAGATCATATGAATTTCCCTCTCCCATTTCACAGATGGGGAAAGTGAAATGCATAAAGGTTATATGATTTGTTCAATGTCTCATAGGTGTCAGAGCACAAATCCAAACCCTTGATATGTGACTCATGGTGATCATAGTCAGAATTCTGTGACCTTTCTTCTAAATAGCAGAAATGTTGCAAAAGGATTTCTGCCTGTCTTTATATAAATCTAGTGTGATTTTAAAAGCTACTGGGGAGAGAAGATAGATGGATTGGTACAAGCACATGCACAATTTTTTTTTTTTTTTTCTCACAGTAAATTGTTGTTTCAGGTCATGAGACCACCAGGGGGCGCATGGGGTCAGGCTAGAGACCCCGCAAAGTTCCTGAATATAGATTATTAAGCGAAAATTGCTCCTAAATGGGGAAACCTCTGCTTCTTTCCATTTCTCCATTCCTTCCATGAGAATTAATTTCTCCTGCTCCCAACTAGGAAAAACTATGATGTTTTCAGTTAGAGCTACATGATCTATATTGATCATCTAGTCAGAAATATTGCTGAGATGTATTTTGAAATACAGTTAGCTTGAAATGCAGTATTTAAAATTTTTTTGATCATTTAAGAACTGACAATCCTCTATCTCTAGATTGTCTATCCTTTTTCCTATTCTTCCTGCTAATGCTACCTGTTTTTAAGGCTTTTTATTGGTCATTAACATTTGATATTGTGCTAGATGCAAACGTTAGTGAAGATTGACTTCCTATATTACAGGAGCTTATAGTCTGATAAAGAGAGGGCAAGAAAAAATTGTCTCTCTCCTCTTACCACCTTACCATGCATATGGTATATATATATATATATATATATAAAATCAAAGTTAAAAAAAAAGCAACAATAATTTAAGAACACGTCTGATGATATCCTAATAGAAAAAAAAGAAAGAATACTTGAACATTTTGAAATAATTTATTTCAAATTATTTTAGAAATTGAGAAAGATGAACAAAAAAGTATTTAGGTGAAAGCATAGTTAACATCAAAGGTCCAGTGAGTGATCATCATCATATCACTGAGCTCTGACTGCTTTATATCTCACTCCCACAAGGCTTGAAATAATAGTGTTAAAGTAGGGAGAGGGGTATTAGGCAAGACTGTATTTTGTGACAAAGTCAGGGGAATGACAATGCCTATCTGAACTTATTAAGAAAAATATTGATTTTCCCTTCAGAGTTTAAATTTATTATTCCATTCAACACAACAAATATTAGGCATCTACTATAGTCCATGATTCATAAAGAAGTTAGCAAAGATTGGCTTTCTGTCTTTAATGGAGCTTATAGTTTAGTAGAGATATTTAACACATATGGAGGCAGTAATAATACACAGTAACAAAAGATAAGTATATTCACAATCTGGTTGAAAACAATTTCATTGTATCTCATATATATTCTATGGGATTGACACACATATCTGACATACCCTCTTCCATCTCTGTTCCTAGTTGTTGTTGTTGTTGTTTTTTTTTTTTTTTTTTTTCTGAGGCAATTGGTATTAAGTGACTTGCCCAGAGTCACACAGCTAGGAAATGTTATGTGTCTGAGGTCATATTTGAACTCGGGTCCTCCTGATTTCAGGGCTGGTGCTCTATCCACTGCGCCACCTAGCTGCCACCTAGCTGCCTCCTCCTAGTCTTCTTCAAAGCTCAGCTAAGGCATCCTACCCGAGACCTTTCCTGATTGTCCAAGCTGCTAGTAGCATTACATCATATTTAGTTTATTCATGCTTGTATGTGTACATATTGTTCCACCTAAAGGAACAATTGAGAGTAGGGAATTTTTTAATTTTTGTCTTTGTATCCTCAGGGTTTAACACAGTATTTAGCATATCTTCCATGTTTAGTAAATGCTTGTTGATGGATCAATAAAAATATGTGATATTGTGAGATCTGAGGAAAAAAGGTCTTTACCGGGAAGGGATAAGGAGTAGGAAAAGTAAGGGAAGATTTCATAAAAGAAATGGAATTTGGCTTCCATTTTAAAATAAGATCATTTAAAATTTTTAAATAGGGTAAGGAATTTAAATGACCAAGAAAAAGAGGCAACCAGCATGAGAAAAAAATAGAGGGGCATGAAAATGTGGGCCAAACTTAGGGAAATGAAAATAGATTATTTTGGCTTAAGAATAAAGTAAATAGAAGGAAGTAATATAATTTTAGGTTGGCTAGATAGGCTGGCACAAGATTGTGGAAGTCCTAGAATGTCAGCCAAAATGTTGAACCTTACTGGGAAAGCAATATTGGACCATGGAAATTTTGGGATCAGAAAATGGAGATGATCATATATTTTTACATAGGGAAGATTAGTCTGGTAATGATATAAAGTAGTGATCTACAATATCAATATACTAGAAAATATTAGAATCTCTATATTTTTATTTTTATCTAAAAAAATCAATTTAACTGTTATTTAAGAGCTGGATCAATAGTGGTGCTTTCACTTGGTTCCTATGTCAGGCAGTTAGTGTGTGTGGTATTTTATCTAGAAAGAAGATTTATATTATGTGCTAGATCCTGGTAATACAAAGACAAAAGGAAAAATAGTTTTTGCCTTCAAGGATCTCTTGGTCTAACCAGGGAAAACAGACGACAAATATATATTCAGATACAAGAGACACAAACTGATATGTGGGGGGAAGGCACTAGTAGATGGGGGGTGATTGGGAGGGTGGAAATCAGCATGTAGAAGGAGGCACTTCAGCTGAGCCCAAAGGAACCTAGGAATTCTGAGAGATATGTGAGGAAGAAAAGTGCTCCATGCATGGGAGACAGATAATCTATGCAAAGTCTCCAGGAAATGGAGGGCCCTATGTGAAGAACAGCAAGAAGGCAAATTTGACTGGATTGTATGTAGAAGAGTAATATGCAATAAAGCTGGAAAGGTAGGTTGGAGCCAGATTGTGAAGAGTTATAAATACTAAACATAAACATTTATATTTTGTTCTAAAAGCAATAGAGAACTTCTGGAGTTTATTAAAAAGGAAATTAAGTAAATAGATTTGTACTTTAAGAGAATAAGTTTGGTAATTTTATGGAAAATAGGTAAGAGAGGAGAGTCTTGAGGCAGGAAGATCAATTGAAACAGAACTAATTTACCTTATGGGGATTAAAATGGAGCTATATCATCCCAAAGTTTTTCCATGGTAATCATGTGTGTCTCTAAATGTAGTGGTGGTGGGGGCTAGGCTCAGTGACATGGATGCATTAGCCACATTACTCTCTTATTACAGCCAAATATTTGCTATCCTCAGCAAATCAAACCTGTCAGTCTTTGGCAAATTGTCCATATTCCATAATTATGAAAAAACTCTCTGAATGCATTACACTAAAAAGTTATAACATAGTTCAGAGGCATCCTGAATTAAGTCTTATGTAAAGTATCTCAGGCCATTCATTCAGTCCGGTTTTGAACAATCCCACAATTCACAGTTGTTGCAATTGAAATTAAGGTAAACTGAAGTACAAGTCCTGAGCATAATCAGTTTATTAACAAAATATGAATTTGTCAATAAACAGGGTCTCAGCATCCTCAGCCAGCTAAAACCATGAATGATGGCAAGGAAATCATTTTTATAGACAAAAAAGAAGCATTTAAAAAAGAAGGCAACATCATAAAAGAGACAATTATAATTGGTTATAAAGCCAGAAGAATCACAGGCATGGGGGAGAATATGATTGGCTAGAAATCAGTAATGTGGGGCTAGCAGCAATTTTGATTGATTTAGTCCACTTGCAAGAAAGACTATTGGCATATAAAAACATTTTTTTTTTCATTGTAAAGGGATAGCTAGTGGTATAGAGATAACAAGATTCTTTTAATCATGTTTATAAGGAAACTGAATTTTTAAACTTAACTCAGGGAGAAAGACAATTTAATTCAAAGACCAAGCAACATGACTTAGGCAATTATACAAAGTGTTGGGAAGATGTAGAATGGAAACAATTACAAAATAAGGTCATTGAAATCAATTAATTTTTTCAACTTCTCACAATATTTTGTGAGGCTCTATCATAGCTATTGGATATAGAGATTACAGTCACCTGAAAATACAAAATTATAAATTAATTGTTTGATGTCCAATTGTTTTAATTATGTCCAACTCTTCATTATGTCTTTTGAGGTTTTCATAGCTAAGATAATGGAGTAATTTGTCATTTCCTTCTTCAGCTCATTTTACAGATAAGGAAACTGAAGAAAATAGGGCCAACTGACTCTTACAGGGTCACATAGCTAAGAAGTATTAAGACCAGATTTGAACTTAGGAAATTGAGTCTTTTTGACTCCTGGCTTGCCTTTCTAACTATTGTGTTACCTAGTTGTCTATAAATTAATTATAAATTATTTTAATGAAAGAAATAACACATATAAATCCGAATACACAAAATAAATACAGAATAGAAGGAAAATAACCTTAGAAGGGATCATGGTAGCAGTTGGGCTGGGGAGAGAGTAAGAAAGGCTTCAAGCACCTGGATCTTCAAGGAAGGAAGGAAGGGATTCTAAGAATCATAGTTTAGGAGAGAGAACATATTCCAGACAGGAATAACAGTTATTGCAAAGATAAGAAGATGGGAGATGGAGTTGCATGTTCAAGGAATAGCAAGTTAGCCACTATGTGGTTACAGAGCAATAAAGTATAAGAAGCCTGGGAAGGACTGAGTTGTGAAGAGCTTTATATGACAAATGTTGGACTTGATTTTGGATTCTGGCCATAGGGATCCATTGGAATTTATTGCATAAAAAGGGTGAGAGATTAGATCTACACATAGATCAGACAAGAAACAGTGAGGTCTAAAAGTAAGGTGATGGCTATGTGGATGATAAGAAAAGTCTGTATGGGAGTATAGAGAAATTATAAATTTGTCAATAGACTGAGGAATGATGGGGAATGAAGAATTGATGATGCTACTACAATTGTAAATCAGGGTGACTAGAAGGATAGTAATTAGTGCCTTCAAGTATATATCAAAAGGGAAAACTTGGGGAAAGATAGAATTCTGTTTTAGACATGTTAAATTTGAGATGTCTACTTCTAAATGAGCAATATGCAGCTGGTAATTTGGGAATGAAGCTTAAGGGAGAGACTAGAGATGGATAAACAATTCTGGTCATCATCAGTATAAAGATGATTGTGGAAGTATAAAGTATAAAGATGATCATAGAAGCATGAGTGGCTGAGATTACCACTTAGTAAGAATCTAAGACTAAGCTTTGGAGGACTCCAACAGTTAGTAGGTTTGATATGGATGAAGATCCAGCAAAAGAAACTGAGTAGGAACCACCAGACAAGGAAAAGAGGACCAAGAGAGAATGAAATCATAGAAATCTATAGAGGAGAATATCCAGGAGGACAGTGTGATCAATAGTATTGAAGTGGAGGCAATGATTGTAGATGAATTTTTCAAGGAGTTTAGTTGAGAAGGGGAGAAGAAATAAAGGACTATAGCTTGCCAGTATGGAGGAGTCTAGTGAGGGTTTTTTTTTTTTTTTTTTTTAAGGATAGGGAAGTCTTGGGTATGATTATAGGAAATAGGAAAGGGGCAAGTAGACATGAAGATATTGGAGATTAAAGATAGTGGGGATAATGTTAGGGGTAATTTGCTAGAGAACTGGAAGGGATTGTAGAAGGGTTAGTTTTAGCAAGCAGAAGAATACTTCACCATCAGAGTCTAGATTAAAGGTGGAAATAGTGAAGGGAGATATCATGGAGATGTGATGGAGAGAAAAAGGAGCTTTTAGAGAATGGCTTCAGTTTTCTTAGGTGAGGTCTTCTGCCAAAAGGAAGGCAGGAGGGGACAATGTGGGAAGCTTAAGGAGTGAAGAAAACATTCAAATTAGCTGCTGTGCATAGTAGAACAGGGAGTCAATTAGAGAGGAGTGATAGGATTGCCTTCCTATTGAGATTGGTCTTAACATTCATTAATGTGCGGTGGACCCAGTCAGTACAGTTTTGATATTTCCTTCAGTTCTGTTCATCAGTGGGAGTAAAGGTGACAAATGATGAGATTAATCCATATTTGAGAGCATAATTGGCAATAGAACAAGGAAAGAAAGAGTTGAAGGGTCAAGTTTGATAAGGGAGGAGAGTATAGCCAGAGTAGGAGTACCAGCTCTTAAGAGTTCATTATTCAATTTTCATTGTGAAAATTTGCATATCAGAAAAAATGGACAAACACTACAAATCAAGACTTGATTTTTTTTGGACTATATGAACTTAGTTATGGAGAAAATATTAATAAATCAAATCAAACTTAAAAAGGTGTCAACATTTACCAGAACACTTCTGCTTGAGTTAATACACAGAGATGGATGGACTCTTAGAGATCATGGTGAGGATGATGAGAAGGATTAAGATGAAAAAAAAGATTTTTATCAGTCAATAGTAAATAAACATTTTAAAAGTTTCTACTAAATGCTAGTTACTGTGTTAAGTGCTAGAATGTCAAGGTACTAATTGTAGTTGGCCTTCTCAACAAATTTAGCTTTGAAAGGAAGAAGTGATATAGGAGAGTCACCGGTGGATATGGACAAATCAAATGAAAAAAAAAAATGTTTTTTTGAGGATGGAGGAGACATAAGAAAGTTTATAAACATCAAAGAAGTATGTAGTAGACAGGATTGAAGGTAAGTGAAAGAGGATTATAAAGGGGATATTCTACTGGAGAAGAGAGAATGAAATGTGATCAGTTGTACTTATGGTAAGTTTTGCCTTGGAAAGAAGAAACATTATATTATTGAAACAGAGATGAAGGAAGAGCTAGTGGGTGAAGGCATCTGAATGAATGAGATGAAGAGAGAAGGGGAAGAGAAGAGGGGAAATGAAGGAGCCTTTGGCAAATGGCCTTAATTTTTTTGGGAAATATGAGGCAAAGTTCTCAGCTGAGAAAGTAGAGAGGGGGTAGGAGTGTTATGAAGCTCAAATGAGATGATATATGTAAAGCACTTTGCAAAGCTCAAAACACTATATAAATGTATAGTGTATAAAGCACATGCTACTTAAAATGATAATGATGATGATGCCTTAGCCACTTGGTTCTCAGTCTGATAATGATTTCATTCCCTGAGCCTTTATTATACTGCTGAGCTCAAAGAGAGTGTGCTGGTAAATGTTTAACAACTGGCTTCCTAAAAATGTTTATACATTCAAATTTAAATTTAACCTGTGTAGTTAATGTTTTAAGTCTATTTGTTAAACAACAAATCAAGCCATGATTTGTGCATTTGCCAGTTTCCAAGGTGTAAATGCTCATACTAAAAAATTAACATTGGTCTCTCAGAACTGATTGAAGTTATCTCTAAACATCCCTGGGAAAGTGGAAGCCATGGGAAATTAAGGGAAGGATGAAATAGTTTGTAAAAAGCCATTATAGTGAGTGGGATAAAGCATTGATTAGGTAGTTGAGATGATGTAACATATATTTATAATGGGCCAAGTTAGCATAGTTTTGCAGTTTTCTCCAGTTTCCTTCTGTAGCATTTAAATTGTGATGAAGACGGAGTGATGAGAATAATCCAAGGTGAGGATTTGGCAGGGATAAGATAAACAACACTTATTCATTCATTGATTCATTAATTTAATGAAATTTTCAACAGCTGCCATCCCTGCTGCTCCAAATTGGCCTTAATTGCTCTGATTTCTACCATCTGGGTTTCTGGGTGCGATGGATTTGGGGAGTAATGGTCTATCTATTCAACTCTTTGCCATTTGTTATCAACCACTGATGGAATTGGACTGTGGCAGCAACAAAAACCTCTGGCCTCTTAAATTTCTCTTAAGGGAAAAGAGAGGAGGAAAAAACCAAAAACAAGCCCAGAATTATGCACACAGCTCTTGTCACTGCTTAGTGTCTCTTGATTTCATTTCTCCCTGGGGGCACTTCTAGAGGTCCCTGAGCTAAAACACTGAAATAAATTATTCCCTTATTATAGTAATAAGGGGGGAAATAATTCTGACAATAAACTAGACCTTGTGAGTTCAGTGGTATAAGACAAGTAAGACTTTCTGATGCTAAGTGAAATGAGCAGAACCAGGAGATCATTATACACTTCAACAATGATACTGTATGAGGATGTATTCTGATGGAAGTGAATTTCTTTGACAAAGAGATCTAACTCCGTTTCAATTGATAAATGATGGACGGAAGCAGCTATATCCAAAGAAAGAACACTGGGAAATGAATGTAAACTATTTGCATTTTTGTTTTTCTTCCTGGGTTATTTTTACCTTCTGAATCCAATTCTCCCTGTGCAACAAAAGAACTGTTCAGTTCTGCAAACATATATTGTATCTAGGATATACTGCAACATATTTAACATATATAGGACTGCTTGCCATCTGGGGGAGGGGGTGGAGGGAGGGAGGGGAAAAATCGGAACAGAAGCGAGTGCAAGGGATAATGTTGTAAAAAAATTACCCTGGCATGGGTTCCATCAATAAAAAGTTATATTAAAAAAAAAAGACAAGTAAGACTCTACTTTTCTTTGCTTTTCTTTTTTTAATAGCTTTTTATTTACAAGTATGTATGTATGGATAATTTCACAGCTTTGACAATTGCCAAACCTTTTGTTCCAATTTTTCCCCTCCTTCCCTCCACCTCCTCCCCTAGATGGCAGGATAACCAGTAGATGTTAAATATATTAGAATATAAATTAGATATACAATAAGTATACATGACTGCACATGCTGTACAAAAAGAATTGGACTCTGAAATATTGTACAATTAGCCTGTGAAGGAAATCCAAAATGCAGGCAGGCAAGAATATAGGGATTGGGAATTCAATTTAATGGTTCTTGGTCATCTCCCAGAGTTCTTTCGCTGGGTGTAGCTGGTTCAGTTCATTACTGCTCCATGGGAACTGATTTGGTTCATCTCATTGCTGAAGAGGGCCATGTCCATCAAAATTGATCATCATATAGTATTGTTGTTGAAGTGTATAATGATTTCCTGACCCTGCTCATTTCACTCAGCATCAGTTCGTGTAAGTCTCTCCAGGCCTTTCTGAAATCATCCTGTTGGTCATTTCTTACCGAAAAATAATATTCCATAATATTCATATGCCACAATTTATTCAGCCATTCTCCAATTGAGGGGCACCTACTCAGTTTCCAGTTTCTGGCCCCTACAAAGAGGGCTGCCACAAACATTCGTGCACATACAGATCCCTTTCCCTTCTTTATGATCTCTTTGGGATATAAGCCTAGTATTTACTTGCTTTTCTAATAGACTTAGGATGGAAAATGCCATCTGCATCCAGAGAGAATTATGGAGATCAAATGAGGATCAAAGAATGGTATTTTTTGTTTATTTGTTTTTGTTTCTTATGTTTTTTCCCTTTTGGTCTGATTTTTCTTTTACAACACAACAAATATGGAAATATGTTTAAAAGGATTATACATATTTAACCTATATCAGATTGGTGTCTTAGGGAGGAAGGGAGAAAATTTAGAACACAATGTCTTACAAAAATAAATATAGAAAACTATTTTTCTATGTATTTGGAAAAATAAAATACTATTGGGGAAAAAAGATTTTACTTGCTAACAAGGAAAGACAATCAAATTGCTCAGTGCACTGTTCCAATTGTGTAAAGCATAGATGCATACTTTTTAAGACTTCTTCCTTTCTGGATCATTGCTTTGGTGTGCCAGTGGGACTTGCATAGCTCAATGAAACTATGAACTACTTGGTGAGGGTTATGCAAGATGGATAGATCATGTTGGAAAGTTCAGACAATAGGTGATATACTAGAGAATGAAATGGAAAAATCATTTCAGTATCTTTGCCAAGAAAACTCCATGAACAATATGAAAGCTCTAAAAGATAGGATGCTGGAAGAAAAGCTTCTCAGGTCAAGAGAGTCTGGTATATGATCCACAGGATCTCAAAGAGTTGAAAAGAAGTGAATGATTAACAATAACAACAGAAATAGACTTCCGGGCACATGTTTATCAGCAAAGAAAATAACTACAATGGCTAGAACATTTTGCTTGTTTTGTGATATCCTGGAACACAGAAGAGGAACAATTTCTGGAACATTTTGCCTTGTAAAACAATCTCTGCAACTGATGTTGCCATCAGAGTCATTCTGTTAATACAACTGTTTGACATGGAGTCAGTCTTGTTCTCCTTTCTTAACCCTTTTAGAAGTTTCTTAAAGCAATGTTCCGTGTGTGTGTGTGTGTGTGTGTGTGTGTGTGTGTGTGTGTGTGTTTACAATTTTATCAGATTTTGGTTTAGAGTCAATAAGTACAGTGCTTAGAATCAAGAAGACTTGGATTATCTTACCTTTGACATCTGTTAGCCATGTGATCTTGGGCAAGGATCCTAAGTTCTATCTACCTGCTGTAGTCTAGAAGAGCAGTTCCCAAACTAGATTTCTCCTGTACTCCTGAAATTACAGAATCTTTGCAAAATTGATGACATTTTTGCAGAGAGATTCCAATGTCTATGTGAAAGACAAATTATTAAAACTCTGTCCTCCACCCTACTTTTACCCATATGTATAAAGTTTATTTAGTGAATTTGGGATGATCAGCTATTTCTCTTAATCTTGATTCTCTAATACCACTTCCTAATAAATCACTACAATCTGGTGGATCCAGTCACAAATTTCTCAGGCATAGGTCCGAAGGTCTGAGCCTCATTCTAGGCAGTTTAACTTTGGGGAAGCACGGAAGTGACATGAAAGTGGGAAAGTTGAGAAGCTGTAGGCATGAGATTGGGAAAGTATTTCCGGTAGACAAGGTAGAAAGGATAACTGGGCAGAAAAGGAAGTTTCCCTGAAACTTTCCCAGAAAACAAGCTATTAAGTGACAATTAAGTTCAAAACATTATGTTTAGCACTTGGGCCAAAACAAAAACAAAAGTCAGGAAAACAGTTTCTGATTTCAAAAATCATTTTCTTGTAGGAGGGAGATGCAGAAAGATATAAAACATTTATTCAGGTAAGTAAATACTGGGTAATTTGAGGAAAGAGAGAGTGCAAATAACCAAGCAGAATGTGGAGGAGGGGGAGATCAAGCATGAATTCATGGAAAAGTGACTAATGAATTTGGCCTGAATGAAAAATAAAGATCCTGAAAGGCAAAGGTATGACAAAAGTGCTCTCCAACAATGGAGCTAGGAGGGAGCCACAGTTTGTGCAAAGCTGTGAAAATGAGAGATGGAATGTTTGGCTGAAACATGCAATGTGTGAAAGATTAATATGAAATAACTATAGAAAAGTCAATGGAAGTAAGACTGTGGAAACTTTAAATGCTCAGCTAAGAAGTTTATATTTTATATTGGGAAAATGAGAGAGCTTCCAAAGATGATTGATCAGACTGAAGATTATTATTATTATTTTTTGCTGAGGCAATTGGGGTTAATTGGGGTTGTCCAGGATCACTCAACTAAAAAGTGTTAAATGTCTGAGGTTAGATTTGAACTCAGGTCCTCCTGACTTCAGGATTGGTGCTCTATCCACTGCATCACTTAACTATCCTCAGATTGAAGATTATTTTAAAGCTGTGCAGAGGATGGATGGGAGAGGGAAGTCTGCACAGAGGGAGCTCAATTTGGAGGTTATTACAATAGCTCAGGAAAGAGATATTGGATGGTAACTATAAGGGTGGAAAGAAGGGAATAGATAGGACATATGTGAGAGGTGGAATTAGTAAGGCTGGGAATTGATTAGATACTGGAGTTGAGGAGAGAGAAGAGTTAAGGGATGACTGTAGTTATGAATCTGGGAGGAAGATAGTTCCTTCTATAGAAAAAGGGATAGTTGGAAGAGGGGACAGAATTAGAGGGAAAAGCAATCTGTTTTGTTGGAGTCATGTTAATGGTCTATTTCAATAGACATGTCTAGAAGGAAGCTGATGATGGGGAAACAGAGTGAAGGAGAAAGATTAGGAGTTGAATAGATGGGAATCATTCACAAAAGGGAATAATAATAATAATAACTCCAATCAAGAAAAAAATTCCTAGGTTCTGTCTCAGACTAGAACTTCTGGAATTGTTTAAGTCTTGAGGTTTATGGATCTCAGAGCTTGCTATGACCTTAAGAGATCATCTAGATTAATCCCTTGCATTCAATCAGGTAAGGTATTATTGTTGTCACTTTCCAGATAAGTGTGTTGAAGTCCAGAGAAGTTGAATAATTTGCTTAAATAAAATGTTATGCAACTAATAATTAACAAATTCAGAATCAAGAACTCATGTTTCTTACCTATCTAGCAGAGCAGCTACAAAGCCTTCACCTACTCCTAAATTAATCTTTCAAACTCTTGAGACTTTCTCTGAAATCCTTAACTTAGTTATATAGTTGTCCCTGTATATTCATGGGGGTTGGGGTGCAGAATATTATGTGACAAATAGCAAATACTTCTAGGCCCCACCCCAAACCTTTATCTTTAATAATTCTGATCATATATCTTTAATACATAAAAAATAAAACAAGGAAGATTAGTATTTTGCACACTATACAGTCTTTGTAGCCACCAGAATAGCTGCTTCAACTGCTTTGTAGATTTCATTCTCCTTTGAAAAGTACAAGATCATGACAGGAGAAAATCACTAAATTAAGTCTGGATGATAGAGTGACAGAGGAGAGACCAAAAGAGTGTATGGCCACTAAATTTTTAGCACACCGAAACTTTTAACAAAATTTAACTATTTATAATGAATTTGTATATGTATATTTATGTTTGTAAATGAATAAAAATAGATAAATACTATGTGTTATTTATGTATTTATCACTTACTAATTTTTAAAATCACATACTTTGTGATTTTGCTCAATAAGCTGTAAATCTCCAAAATTCTCTATTTAATTATTAATGGTCAACCTACCAATAATCAAAACTGCAACTATTGAATGTTGAAGGATGACAGTGCTTTCTGCAATTCTACTCAAGATATCCTCTTTTCATTGTCAAAATTTTTGATTTCCAAATTCTCTCCCATTATCTCTCTACCTCTATCACTACTGAGAAGGGAAGCAATTTGATATAGATTATACATGTGCAATCATATAAACTTACATTATTACATCAATACATTATGCTTCAAGTATACCTTTCCCAGAGTTCTCCCACTATCTGCGGTCCTCTGCAGAAAATGATCTTAAAAGTTGGGAATGAGAAAAAAAAGGTAATTTTAGAGTATGAAGACTGATGAGAGCAATGGCAAGCAAGGTAGGGGAATGTAAGGGAGCGGAAGGGAACATCGAAGTAGTGCAATATTCTGTAGAGGACAATGAATAGAGAAAATTTTTAGTTCTGGTTGGCCCTTCAAAGAGGAAGTTTAAGGGGGGAACACTGGTTGGAAATAGTAGCAATTCATAATTAATTGAATGTTGACTCTTTTTTAGAATGCCCTTTTTACTTACCTGTGCTCTGTAAACCCACCAATAAGCTTTAGCATGTCCAACAGCCTTCCCCAGGAAGGATCTCAGCAGATGGGCTAAATCAGAGGGTAACCAATGAACCTCCAAAGTATTGGTGAGTTAGGGGTATGTCTACCCCAAACCTCTGAAAACTTCTTATGGAATGAACAGATAAGTACAATTTGTTCCAATGGCCTTGAAGGTGACTGAAGCAGGCACTATGGAGAGCTTGGAGACTGTCACACATTGATGAAAACAAGGTCATCTACTGCATCCCAAGTCATCACCAGTTATCTTGATTTTTGTCCTTTTACTGGACTTTGTTGCTTTGTTTCTGGAAGAAAAAGTGAGACTGATGACTTTGTGTAACTCTGCTTCATATAAATCCAATTCATTGCAAGTCAAGACATCCCCTATGATGTCATTGGTCCTCTTTGAAAAGAATAAACAATAGAAACTTATATTTTAGTACCCAGTTTAAATCATACCTTAGTAAACCGTTTTCGATGAATTTAGTTCACGACAATTTTTCTTTTCCTTATTTCCTATGGCATTTAAATGAACTACCCACATTAGAATTTTATGTTTATTCTAATACTAGCAGTACTTTCTCACTAGCTGCCTAGCCACTTGGACTTGAAAACCAACTCCTGATCAGAAACCAACTAAGCCCTTTTATCTTTTGAATTCTTATCTCTGGCACTTTTATTAATATTGGTGAGTGCTTCCTTAGATTCACTAGTTCCAATTGGTCCCCATCTTGCCTCACTTTACTTCTTGTCCATCTTTTCACCAGCTGCCTTGCTACCACATACCTGTTTAGTATCTTTCCACATTTTAAACCCCTAATCTTCATTTTTCCTATTCAGGAATCATAATCAAATCAATATTGTTATAATACAATTTTTAAAATTTTGTTGTTATTGAGGCAATTGTTAAGTGACTTGCCCAGGGTCATACAGCTAAGGGCTGTGTCTGAGACCAGATTTGAAGTTAGGTCCTCCTGACTTCAGGGCTGGTGTCTATCCACTGCGCCACGTTGCTGCTCCTATCATACAATTATTTATGGAAAAGGAATGATAACTTATTCCTCTATGTGTCTATTCACTAGCCCTGTAATTTCAAACCAAAATATCCCTTGCTGGCCATCCCATTATTTGTGTTGTCTACCCCAATTAGAATCTAAGGGCAGGGCTGTCATCACTTTTGTACTTGTATTCAAGTGGTTAGTCAGAACTGGGCACATACTATTTACTTAACAAAGATATCTTCATTCATTTATGTTGCCCCTTGCTGACATGAAGGGCCTGGTACACTTTGAGTTATTTGCTGTTTCTCTTGTTCATTTTTTTTTTTTTTTACAAAGATAACCTGGGAACTTCAGAATCTGATACTCCCCAGGCCACACTCATCAATTCCCCATTCAAGTACATAAATAGGCTCACAAGATTTCAAACGGTTTTGTTTATCAAGAAATAAAGACCTAAAGCCAGAATCTTTACATACTCCACAAAATACCCCCAAAACAAGAAGTACAAACATTAAAGAAAAATAGCTTTAAAAACTCTGACAAAAAAGCCAATAAAAAGGGTTTTTTTTAGGAGCAATAGGTAAAGTGCTGATAAAATTTTAAAATATCACAAAATAAATCAAATACCTACAATATCAGAAACTACAGAAATAGAAAAAAAGATGCCATGTAAGAATTTTAGGAGAGATTCTTTGGCAAATGAATATTTTCCTCCAATTTTTAAAATAATTTTTATTTAAAGTTCTGAGGTCCAAATTCTATCCCCCTCGAAGCAATAAACTGGGAAAATATTTTTACAGTCAAAGGTTCTGATAAAGGACTCATTTCCAAAATATATAGAGAATTGACTCTAATCTATAAGAAATCAAGCCATTCTCCAATTGGTAAATGGTCAAAGGATATGAATAGACAATTCTCAGACGAAGAAACTGAAACTATTTCTAGCCATATGAAAAGATGCTCCAAGTCATTATTTATCAGAGAAATGCAAATTAAGACAACTCTGAGATATCACTACACACCTGTCAGACTGGCTAGAATGATAGGGAAAGATAATGCGGAATATTGGAGGGGATGTGGGAAAACAGGGACACTAATACATTGTTGGTAGAATTGTGAATACATCCAACCATTCTGGAGAGCGATTTGGAACTATGCTCAAAAAGTTATCAAACTGTGCATAACCTTTGATCCAGCAGTGTTACTACTGAGCTTATGTCCCAAAGAGATCATAAAGAAGGGAAAGGGATCTGTATGTGCACGAATGTTTGTGGCAGCCCTCTTTGTAGTGGCCAGAAACTGGAAACCGAATAGATGCCCCTCAATTGGAGAATGGCTGAATAAATTGTGGCATATGAATATTATGAAATATTATTATTGGGTTAGAAATGACCAACAGGATGATTTCAGAAAGGCCTGGAGAGACTTAGATGAACTGATGCTAAGGGAAATGAGCAGGACCAGAAGATCATTATATATACTTCAACAACAGTACTATATGATGATCAATTTTGATGGACCTGGCCATCCTCAGCAATGAGATGAACCAAATCAGTTCCAATGGAGCAATAATGAACTGAACCAGCTACACCCAGCGAAAGAATTCTGGGAAATATCTAAGAACCATTACATTGAATTCCCAATCCCTATATTTTTGCCTGCCTGCATTTTGGATTTCCTTCACAAGCTAATTGTACAATATTTCAGAGTCCGATTCTTTTTGTACAGCATGTGCAGTCATGTATACTTATTGTGTATCTAATTTATACTCTAATATATTTAACATCTACTGGTCATTCTGCCATCTAGGGGAGAAGGTGGGGGGAAGGAAGGGAAGAATTGGAACAAAAGGTTTGGCAATTGTCAATGTTGTAAAATTATTCATACATATAACTTGTAAATAAAAATCTATGAAATAAAAAAACAAAACAAACAAACAAACAAAAACCCAAATTCTATCCACCTCTATATCCCTTCCCTCTTTCCTATCCTCTCCTTGAGAAAGTAAGCAATCAGATATAGGTTATACATGTGCAATTATGTAAGATATTTTCATATTAGTTATTTTGTACAAGAAGACTCAAATTTTTTTAAAAAACGAAAGAAAGTGAAAAATAGCATGCTTTAATCTGTTTTCAATCAATATCAGTAGTTTCTCTGGAAATGGATAGTATTCTCCATCATTAGTCCTTTGGGATTATCTTGAATCATTATATTGCTAGAAATAGCAAAGTCATCCATTCATAGTTCTTCATCAAACAATATTGCTATCACTGTGTATAATGTTCTCCTGGTACGGCTTACTTCACTATGTATCAATTCATGTAAGTCTTTCCAGCTTTTTCTGAAATTATCCTACTTGTCATTTCTTTTTTTTAATGGTATTTTATTTTTTCGAAATATACGTAAAGATAATTTTCAACATTCAACTTCGCAAAACCTTGTGTTCAGAATTTTTCTTCTTCTCTTCCCTCCCCCTGTAAGACATAAAGCAATCTGATATAAGTTAAACATGTGCATTTTTCTAAACATATTTCCATATTTGTCATGCTGAGGCAAAAAAAAAATTCGATCAAAAGAAAAAAAAATGAGAAAGGAAAAAAAAAACCCCAACAACAAGCAAACAGCAACAACACAAAAAAGGTGAAAATACTGTACTTTGATCCACATTCAGTTTCATAATTTTCTCTCTGGATGTGGATGGCACTTTCCAACAAGTCTATTTGGATTTTATTGAATCACCTCATTGTTGAAAAGAGTCAAGTCCAATATAATTGATTATCATATAATCTTGTAACTGTATATAATATTCTCTTGGTTCTGCTCACTTCATTTAGCACCAGTTCATGTAAGTCTTCCCAGACTTTTCTGAAATCAGACTGCTCATCATTTTTTATAGAACAATAATATTCCCTTACATTCATATACCATAACTTATTCAGTCATTTCCCAACTTATAGGCATCCACTCAATTTCTAGTTCCTTGCTACCACAATAAGGACTTCTACAAAATTTTTTTGCATAGGTGGGTCTTTTCCCTCTCTTTTATCATCTCTTTGAGATATAGAGACACATCTGGATCAAAGGATATATACAGTTTGATAGCACTTGGGGCACAGTTCCAAACTGCTCTCTAGAATGGTTGGATCATTTCATAGCTCCACCAATAATGCATGTGTTCCAGTTTTCCCAAATTCCCTCAAATGCTCATCATTATTTTTTCCTGTCATCTTAGTCAATCCACAGAGGTGTGAAGTGGTACCTCAGAATTGTCTTAATTTGCATTTCTCTAATCAAGAGTGATTTAGAGCATTTTTTGTCATGATTAGAAATGGCTTTAATTTATTCATTTAAAAATTGTCTGTTCATATCCTTTGCTTGTCATTTCTTAAGGCACAATAATATTCCATTATAATCATATACCATAATTTATTTAGCCATTTTCCAATTGATGGGCATCCCCTTGATTTCCAACTCAACCAGCGCAAAAAGAGCTGCTAAGAATATTTTGTACAAATAGGTTTTTCCCCACCTTTTGGGGGGATATCATTGGAATATAGACTTAGCAGTGGTATTTTTTTTATTATAGTTTTTTATTTACAAGTTATATGCATGGGTAATTTTACAGCATTGACAATTGCCAAATCTTTTGTTCCAATTTTTCCCCTCTTTCCCTCCACTCTCTCCCCCAGATGGCAGGTTAACAAATACATGTTAAATATGTTAAAGTATAAATTAAATACAATATAATATTTCTATTTTATGATCAATAATGATCTCTAGTTCTTTAGTCATAAATTCCTTCCTCCTCCACAGGTCTGAAAGAAAAACTATCCTATGTTCTTCTAATTTATTTATAATCTTATTCTTTATGTCTAGATCATGAATCCATTTTGACCTTATCTTGATATATGGTGTTAAGTGTGGGTCAATGCCTAATTTCTGCCATACTAGTTTCAAATTTTCCCAGCAGTTTTTGTCAAATAGTGAGTTCTTATCCCAAAAGCTGGGGTCTTTGGGTTTGTCAAACACTAGATTGCTAAAGTTATTGACTGTTTTGTCCTTTGAACCTAACCTATTCCACTGATCAACTAGTCTATTTCTTAGACAATACCAAATGGTTTTGGTAACTGCTGCTTCATAATGTAATTTTAGATCTGGTACAGCTAGACCATCTTCATTTGATTTTTTTATCAATTCCCTTGAAATTCTTGACCTTTTGTTTTTCCATATGAACTTTGTTATTATTTTTCTAGGTCATTAAAATAGTTTTTTGGGTGTCTGATTAGTATAGAGCTAAATAAATAGATTAGTTTAGGTAGTATTGGAATCTTTATTATATTTGCTTAGTAGTGATATTACGGTGAATCAAAGGTATATTCTCCTTGGTCATAGTTGCAAATTGCTCTCCAGAATGGTTGGATCAGTTTATAATTCCACCAACAATGCATTAATGTTCCACTTTTTCAACATGCCTTACAACATTCAACATTTTTCTTTTTTTGTCATATTAGCCAATCTGATAAATGTGAGATGGCACCTTTGAATTGTTTTAATTTGCTTTTTTCTGATCAATAGTAATTTAGAGCATTTTTTCATATGACTATGGGTAGCTTTGATTTCTTTGTATTAAAACTGCTTATTCATATCATTTGACCTTTTATAAATTGGGGGATGACTTGTATTTTTATAAATTTGATTCAGTTTTCCATATATCTGAAAAATGAGGTTTTAATCAGAAATACTTGTTGAAAAATCTCCCCTCCCTCCTTTTTTCTGCTTTCCTTATAATTTGATTTTGTGCAAAAACTTTTAAATTTTGTATAATCAAAATGATCTATTTTGCATTTCGTAATGCTCTATCTTCTTTGGAACTAAATTCTCCTCTCAGTCATAAATCTGAGAGATAAACTATTCTGTGCTTTCTTAATTTGCTTATGGTATCACCCTTTATGTGTAACTCATGCCCATTTTGATTTTTTATTTTGGTACATGGTATGAGATACTGGTCTATACCTAGTTTCTACTATACTGTTTTTCAATTTCCCTAGCAGTTTTTGTTTCATAAATTTAGATCTTTGGGTAATATACTAGATTACTATGGACATTTACTATAATGTAATTTGCACCTAGTCTATTGCAATTTTCCATCACTCTATTTCTTTGCTAGAACCAGATTGTTTTAATAATTACCACTTTATAAAATAGTTTGAAATTTGGTACAACCAGACCACCTTTTTTCACTTTTTTTCTACAGATTCTCTTGATATCTTTTGTTCTTTTGTTGAGCTTTTATTCCTTCAGAAGAATTTTGTTATTTTTTCTAGATCTATAAAAGGATTTTTTGATGATTTGATTGCCATGGCAGTGAACAGATAGATTAATTTAGTTAGAATTGTCATTTTATCATATTGGCTTGGTTTTTTATGAGCAATTAATCTTTTTCACTTGTTTACATCTGACTTTATTTGTGTGAAAAATATTTTATAGTTGTATTCATATTGTTCCCTGGTTTAATCTTGGCAGGTGGACTTCCAAGTACTTTATATGGTCTATAATTATTTTAAATGGAATTTGTCTTTCCATCTCCTGCTGCTGGATTTTGTTGGTAATATAGAGAAATACTGAAGATTTATGTAGGTTTGTGATGTATCCTGCAACTTTGCTAAAGTTGTTAATTTCAAATAGTTTTAAAATTTATTCTCTAAGATTTTCTAAATACAATATCAAATCATTTGAGAAAAGTAATAGTTTTATTTCCTCATTTCCTATTTTAACTCCTTTAACTTCTTTTTCTTCTCTTATTGTGATAGTTAACATTTCTAGTTCAATATTAAATAATAGAAGTGATAATAGACGCCCTTTTAACCTCTAATTGTATTTGGAAGGCTTCTAATTTATACCCATTATAGATGATGCTTGCTGATAGTTTTAAATAAACATTATTTATCATTTTAAGGGAAGTTCCATTTCTTCCTGTCTTTTCTAGTGTTATTGTTGTTTTTTAAATAGGAATAGGTGCTGAATTTTGTCACAGGTTTTTTCTGTGGTTCATTTATTTATTGACATAATCATGTAATTTCTATTGGTTTTGTTATTGATATAATCAATTATATCATAGCTTTTCTAATATTGAGCCAGCCCTACACTCCTGGTATCAATCCCATTTGGTTATAGTATATGATCCTTTTGCTATGTTTCTGCAATCTTTTTGCTAGATTTTATTTAAAATTTTTGCATCAATATTCATTAGGAAAATAGGTCTATAACTTTCTTTTTCTGTTTTGGCTCTTCTTGGTTTGAATAGCAGTGCCATATGCATATCATAAAAGGAATTTGACAAGTCTTTTTCTTCATCTATTTTTCAAATAGCTGATATAGTATTAACATTAATTGTTATTTAAATGTTTGGGAGAATTAGCTTGTGAATCCACCCTGGGGATTTTTTCTTAGGAAGTTCACTGAAGGTTTGTTCAATTTCTTTTTCAAAGTTTGGGCTATTTAAGTATCTTATTTCATCTTCTATTAATTGGGTAAAAGAGCTCCTAACAATTATCTTAATTTCTTCTCCATTGGTAGTAAATTAATCCCTTATTTTTTTTTTTTTTCATTTTTGATACCAGCAATTTTATTTTATTTTTTATGGAGGCAGTTGGGGTTAAGTGACTTACCCAGGGGTCACACAGCTAGGTAGTGTTAAATGTCTGAGGTCAGATTTGAACTCAGGTCCTCCTGACTTCAGGGCTGATGCTCTATCCACTGTACCACCTACCTGCCCCTATTGTTTCCTTTTTAAAACTCAAATTAAACCAGTTGATTATCTATTTTATTGCTTTTTCATAAAACCAGCTTCTACTTTTATTTATTGATTCAATGATTTTCTTACTTTTAAATAAGAATCTCTCCTTTGATTTTGATGTTTTCCAATTTGGTGTTTAATTGGTGATTTTTGATTGTTTTTTTTTTCCTTCTATATTTTAGTTACATACCCAATTTATTGATTTGCTTTTTTTCTTCTATTTTATTAAGGTTAGCTATGACTTTTTTTCCTATTTTATTAAGGTAAGCTATGACATACATACATACATACATACATATATATATATATATATATATATATTTTTTTTTTTTTTTTCTTTCCTAACTACTGCTTTGGCTTCATCCCATAGATTTTGCTATGTTGTTGAATGCTATTGTCCTTTTCCAACTCACAAGTGTTTTACTTCTGATTATTGTCTTCCCCAATATACCTTCCCTTTTATCAAACCTTTCTATTATCTTTGTCCTTTTTTATTTCTTTATAGGGTAAGATAGGTTTCTTTATCCACCTGAGTATGTATGCTATTTCCTCTTTGAGTCAATTTTGATGAAAGATTTAAACTTTGGTCTTTCCCCTTTACATTCCCCTTCATTGTAACAGCTCTTTTATGATTCTTTTATGTGGAATAATTTACCCCATTTACTCTTTCAAGTGGGATAATATTTCTTGTTGCTTGTCTGCCCCAGGAGTGGGCTGCTATGAAAACAGGCTATCTCTGCTGGTAGGTCCTAGGGACTGGATCTTGCTGTTGGCCAGCTCTGAGGTGGAGATTCATTACTTGTGTGGTATCACTTGACATATTTCTTGTATGTAGTCATATAAGTAAAAATCCAGATAAGGGTTTGAAATAAGTCAGAAAGCAAGCTCTGATTTAGATACCAGCTCTTTCTCAGCTTAACACTGTGCAATGCAGTTCCTATCTGTATCTATAGATATCTCTTAGCTTGCTGATAGTTTAAATAAATCTAGTGATTTTCTCTATCCCCAAGATGGTATCTAGACACAGAAAACTTTCCTTTCCTTTCTGTATTCTGTCTCATATAGGAGACAATGTATTTATCAAATATTACAATGTATCTTTTACTATTTATATTTTTGACTCACTGTCTCCACTTTATTAGATAATTCACTCACTCAGATCTTGGTACATATATATTGAGACATTCAGTGGGTGATCACAGAGTTTTGATAACATGGAATCAAAATATAGGAAAAAATATATATATACTTTTCTCTATTGTGCTTCCTTTCTTCCAGATCTTCAAGGTGAATGAATATCCACTCATTTATTTATTTAGATCTTCCTCCTAGATATTCTTTGTGGACAAAAAATCCTGAATATACATACTTAAAGCTTATAAAAAGGAATGAATATTTCATCCAACCTTCCTTCTCAGAGACCCTGATTAAAGAAAAGCAGGGTTGTTGAAATTTCCCTTAATTTTCCAGTCTGTTGACAAACAGGATTCATAGTCATTGCTGGTTTTCAGCAGACTCTGGTCAGGGCTTCATAACTGTTCCTTTTTTGTCTAGATGCCTTTGGTCCTGCTTCCTGCTTTGGCAGTTTATACTTTCCTCTCAGTCCCTGGTACTATTGTCTTATTTCTGAAAGCCAAATTGGAAAAAAGTTTGAAAAGTCTAGAGAGTGTTCCTTTTATCTGTTATGTGGCTCTTGTTGCACAGTTCTATAGCAAAGAGAACATAGTGACCTTTAGAAGAAGGAGGGAGCAACCCCTTTCCCATGCCAGAATCTCAGAGCTTGCTCTACCAATTACCCTTTGTGAATAATTTCTTTGAACCCTGAGAATCTCCATAGAAACAAAAGAAGACAAGGCTCTCTTGGACCACACAAGAAATGGCAATGCTTAGAAAATTACAAGATCAAATAACAGAAAACATTTAAAAGAGCAGAAAATCAGACAAGAAAATTATATGAGAAATAAGAGAAACAAAAGATTGTGAGGAATTAATTAAGACAATGACCAATATGGACAATACAATAGAAAATAATTTAAAAATCATAAAAAACAAGTAATTAACTTACTATAGTAGAAAATGAAATTACATATGATGCAGACCAGCTGGAAATACAGTCTCCCTTCCCCCCATTACTGAATTATCTTAGTTGTTGGGAAATACATAGACCAGAATGACAGAATGGAGGAAGAGCTTCCTTGAAGCAGCTTGGTGGTACAGTGGATGGAGTGTTGGACTTAAAGTTAGGAAGACCTGAGTTCAAATGTAGTCTCAGATACTTACTAGCTCTGTGACCCATGCAAGTCACTTAAGCCCATTTGTCTTGGTTTTCTTATCTATAAAAGGAAATAGAGAAGGAAAAGACAAACCGTTCTAGTATCTTTGTCAGTAAAACCCCAAATGGTTCACAAAGAGTGGCGATGACTGAATAACAACAACAACAATAATAACAACACAGAGTTGTTGTGAGGATGAAATGAGATAATATTGTAAATCACTTAGCATGGTACCTGCCCATACTAACTGCTATATAAATGGTTATTCCCTTACTCCTTCCCTAAATCACAATACAATGATCTTATGATTATAGATATTTGAGGGAATTTAGAAAAATAAAATAACTAGACATTGCTTCTTTGAATTTTTTCACATTGGATATTTTGATGGAGCAGTGATATTCCATTATATTCATGTACCAAAAATTTGTTTAGGCATTCTCCCAGCAACAGACATAGTCTTTGTTTCAAGATATTTTGCTACCATAAAAAGTACTGCTCTGAATATTTGGAATGAATATGAGAACTTTCTGTCTTTGACTTCCTTGGCATATATGCTTAGTTATTGTATTTCTGGGTCAAAGAGTTTATACATTTTTAATAACTTTCAAAAATAACTTAAAAAAACTCCCACCATTTCAAGGGCAGCTAGGTGTCAGTGAATAGAATATTGGCCCTAGAGTCAGGAGGATCTGAATTCAAACCTGTACTCAGATAACTGATACTTACTAGTTAGACAAGTCACTTAATCCTAATTGCCTTACACATACATAAAAAAAAACTGCATTATTTCAATTTGCCTTTCACATTGGCTGAACTAATACACTGGTTACTAACTGTGCATTGGTGTGTCCAAGACTGGCTTTGCACATTTCTTGCAATACTATTTCTATTTGTCATCTTTACTAATTTGTTGCATGTGATTCAAAACCCCAGAGTTGCTTAAATTTCTATGTCTCTTATTAGTGACTTGGAGTAATCTTTCACATGATAATTATCAGTTTAGAATTCTGAATTTTTTTTTTTGGCTGAGGCAATTGGGGTTAAGTGACTATTGGCCTGGGGTCACACAGCTAGGAAGGGTTGTGTCTGAGGCCAGATTTGAAGTCAGGTTCTCCTGACTTCAGGGCTGGTGCTCTATCTACTGCGCCACCTAACAGTCCCATAGAATTCTGAATTTTAAATAAGGATAAGAAAGAATCATTGAAATTGGAATACATTTATAAAATTAAGAAGTACAGGCCATTAACCTAGAATTACTTACTAAGAAAAATTCACTATCCTTTATGAACACAAGACATGGATATTTGAGAAACCAACAGACTTTGAAAAATATATAGAGAGATATATTAACTTCAAAGTAATCTTAGAATAACAAAATTTCCTAGTCAAAAAAGATAACTATTTAAAATAACTAACCTAAAATAGTTGTTAATATAATGTGAGAACTTGTAGAGTATTGTATTAAATGAATTACTATGGGTTTCAGAGAAAGCAGATAAGGTCAAGGTAATTTCAAGGTACAGATCCTATTATTTTCAATTTTGTCTGAATTTTCATAATTCCATTTGTGATTTTCTTGGCAAAGATGAGGCAACCAATCCACAATTAAATTATACTAAACTTTTTAAAGAATAAGAAATTTCTATGTCATATACATTGTTTCAGGACATAAAGTTAGACGGGCAGGCTATGATTCTTATTTTAAGGGATTAATTTCAAGGAAAGGTTTTAAGACTCTCATACTCATTCCTCAACATTTAGTAATGAATGTTCTTTAAGTGAGTGGGTATGAGATAAACATTACTCCAATCCCCTCTCTCACCCACTAAAATGAGATGAAGAACGCTATATAGTTAATGATCTGGAAAGGTTACTATTACTGCAGAATTTTGCTGTTTGTATGTACTAGTAAAAATCCTAAGAATGATCTAAACAAAAACTACTGTTATCTTAGAGAAGTGGGAATGGGAGGAAGAGCAAAACTTTTTGTACAAGTTAGAAGAAAAGAAAAAAAATATAATTTTGACAAGTAAATATTTAAGGACAAATATCATGGTACAGAAACATTATGAACTCTTAATAAGCAAGCAAAAAGCAATAACAATACTTCATCATAATAAAAAAGTTTCTTCTATCTGGGAAAAAGATAGGAATAAGGACTTGGCTGGTGATTTCATTGGCATAGGATTCCAGATGAGGAAAGTACTTCTCGCAATGCAGGTTGATATCTTCTTTGGAATTCACAGTCTTGTATAATTGTCTAGACCTTTAAGATGTTAACTGACTTGCCTAGAGTCAGTGAGTGTCAGTTATAGTATTTGAGGGGCAGGTAGGTGGCGCTGTGGATAGAGCACCAGTCCTGAAGTCAGAGGACCTGAGTTCAAATTTGACCTCAGACACTTAACACTTCCTAGCTTGTGACCCTGGATAAGTCACTTAATCCCAACTGCCTCATCAAAAAAAGAAAAGAAAAGAAAAGAAAAAAAATATATAGTATTTGAGTTCAAGTCTTTCTGCCTTTGAAGTGGGATTTCCCTCCACTACACCAGGTATTTGTAATTTAGGAATGGAATCTTCAAAAATGGGGATCCTACTTACAGTTAGAGTAGACAATAAATAATAATAATGTTAATAACAGTAACAGCAAAAATAATAATATAGGATTGAGCTATCATTTAGCATTACTTCTACATGTGGAAAGTCATTCCAATTGATTATATATAATTGGTCAGTACAGGTAAAATAAAATAATAATTGATGAAAAGTTTGGAGGTATAAACTTGAGATAACCTTATCCCATGACAGAGTGATCTGGAAAGCAGCATTTTGATCTGACCCTTTTTACCTCTATAATAGCAATATTTAGAGAGGAATAGATAGATATAATTCTAGTTTTGTCCCTCTCTTGGAAAGTGGAGTAAAGAGAACACAATGTTATGTCCTTTTTGCTCCTCTCAAGTCAGAAATTATTGTCTCTTGCATGAAAGGTAGGGTGGGTGAGATTCCAGTGAGTAGAGAGACAAATCTTATCTGGGAACTACTAGTTTTTATTTTTTAAAATTTATTTTTATATATATTATAGGTTTTGTTTATTTTTAGATATGTGTATATAATATAATAAGAAATAAAATAAAATTTGAAATGATTACTGGTGATTTGAAAAGGAACTGACAGAGGCCCAGGTAACAGAAAAGGAAGAAAAAATAACATTCTCTATAAAATGTTTTGTGGAGGGATCATCAAAGGAGGTGCAGATTGAATCTGCAAGGACATAGAAATGAAAATAATCAATGCCAGCACCTCAGGCACTTCTTCAAGATCTCTGCACATTCTGGGCACCATTTCAAGTCCATTGTAAAAAAGGATTATCTCATTATATGCCTTTAAGAAGAGTTCCATCTTTTTTACTCTTTCTTAGAATGTCCTGATTAAATCTGGACCTATTTAGGGGCCTCATTAAGAATCAAAGGATGGAAGGAATAGAGGTAAAAACATTTAACCTCTGGTACAGTTTCCCTTAACAGGAAAATCCAGGTTCCTATGCTGAGTAACACTGAAATAAATGCTGCTAGTGTCTTTTATCCTTGTTAATATTGGGGATAGCTGTGGCTAAAATGTTATCATCTTAGCATTTCCCCTCCACCTCATCCCCCCAATCTTCTATTACAAAGCATCAGATAATTCCATTTTTAAAAAAAGGAAACAGTTTGGAATTTAGTAAGGAAAACAATATATTCAGCACCACATAATAATGTTCTTTCAGGATGATCTCTTTAAAAAATAACCATGAACTAAGATTTCCACATTATATCTTTAACAGGAGCAAGACTTTCTTTAGTAGAGAAATCCTGCCTGGCTTCAGTGCCAATAATGACCAAAGAAGAGGGTCAGTAGTTCATTGGAATCAGGTTTAGGATGTCAGTACCCTGGGATTGTGCCATGATTCAGTGATTGGATGGAGAACCTTATAGAAAAAGAAGGCTCCAGGTATTCTTGGGCAGCATTGGATGGAGAGTCAGACTGAAGAAGTCTGATCTGGGATGTGGTCTATTGAGAAGAATGTTAGCATTGTAACCTGTACCAAGTATGTTGAGGTTCTGGGATCTGCAGAGTAGGGAAAATGAAGAAATTGACTCCATATGGAAAGAATTGGCAGCCCAGAACCAAGACATATCCAACCCCAAAAGCTATAGCAGATGTCCATGCTGGCTCTGAAGAATATGTTGAGAGAACACAGAGAATGATGGACTCTTCATTCTGTTAACATACACATGGCTAGTAGCCAAGCTCCCAGACAAGTTTTCTCCAGGTGTTTTTTGTCTAGGAGTAAGGGTGGGCTGAGTGGGGAAGAGGTAATATACCACTTTGGAAAGCCCAGGAAACTGACTTCTTTATATATAAGGGCTGAGAATGATTCGATTATTGAATTTTCTCTTGAGATTTATATTACATCTTAATTATATACTTTGCAATTAGAATTGTGACTCATATTTAATTTATGAATAGGAAGTGTTATACTGATGAGGTCCTTGGCTTTTGTATGACTGCTTATCCCAAACATCCCAATGAACTTAGGAAAAGATGAAGGGAGTCCAGAGCCAGAAGTGTTAGGAAGATTATAGGAAATTCTTGTTAAATTTTGTGGAATCTCATGTGGGATTACTATGGTATGGTTGAGGCAGATATGGAGTATTGGATCAAGCCAAGTCTTGCTTTGTCATTGCAGAAATCCATTAAAGATTTTTGTTGGTTTGGGTCCTGAGCTACTTTGAGGTTTCAAGCCATAAATTGTTTAAGTTAGCAAAAATAAACTACTTTTGCTAAAACTGCTTACACTAGTGGCATTGAGAATTTTGAAGATTTATTTTATTCTTTTTCTCAAATTTTAATTTACAATTTGACAGCTTTCCATTGTAAACAGTATTACTGTCCAGTGGGTTGATTAAACTTATACTGTGGTGAATTGAATATCAAGGAATTTTTTGTTTGGGCTTAACATTTGTCATATATGTAGAAGTAACACTATTGAACTGTCATTGGACATTACATATTTGTGTTCTGGGAGGAATAATTATTGCTGTTATATAGTAGGATTTGTTGAAGACTTGATTTTAGATGTCTCTAATGTCTGTGATGACATTTAAAACGAAATAAAAGAAAACCACCTTTAATATCATGCTGTGGACACTTTGGAGGAAGAGGGAAGGAGATGAAGTGGTAACTCTACCACATAAACTGTTTAAATCTGTGGGACATTTCACCCCAAAAAGATAATTTACTGCCGAGGTAATCCAGAAACCAGTTATGAAACCCTAACTCTCTTTTTAAAAAAAAAAATTAAATAATAGCTTTTAAAATTTCAAAATATATGCAATATTCACTCTTATAAAACCTTGTGTTCCAAATTTTTTCTCCCTCCTTTCTTCCCACCCCTCTCCTAGACAGCAAGTAATCCAATATATGTTAAACATGCATTTCTTCTATACATATTTGCATAATTATCATGCTGCATAAGCAAAATCAGATCAAAAATGGAAAAAATGAGAAAGAAAAAAAAACAAGCAAACAACAACAAAAAAGATTAAAATACTATGTTGTGATCCACATTCAGTCCTCATGGACCTTTTTCTGGATGCAGATGGCTTGCTCCATCACAAGTCTATTAGAATTCCCCGGAATCACCTCACTATTGAAAAGAGCCACGACCATCAGAATTGATTATCACATAATCTTGTTGTTGCTGTGTATAATGTTCTCTTGGTTGTACTCATTTCCTTTAGCTTCAGTTCATGTAGGTCTCTCCAAGCCTCTCTGAAGTCATCCTGCTGATCATTTCTTACAGAACAGTAATATTCCATAACATTCATATGCCATAACTTATTCAGCCATTCTCCAACTGATGGGCATCCACTCAGTTTCCAGTTCCTTGTCACTACAAAAAGGGCTGCTACAAACATTTTTGCATATGTCCTTTTCCTCCTTTAACATCTCTTTGGGATACAGAGCCAGTAGAGACACTGCTGGATCAAAGGGTTTGATAGCCCTTTGGGCATAGTTCCAAATTGTTCTCCAGGATGATTGGATAAATTCACAACTCCATGAATTAGTGTTACGGTGTTTCCCAACAACATTTATCATTATCTTTTCCTGTCATCTTAGCTTATCTGAGAAGTGTGTAGTGCTACCTCACTGTCTTAATTTGCATATGAAACCCTAATTCCTTAACAGGTACTGTTAAACAAATTAAAACCTTTATGGTAAGAGTAGGATGGATTGAGAATGAAGTAAAAGACTTGCTGAAGCAGGCAAGTGGTACAGGGAACAATGTACCATCCCTGGAATCAGACGGACCAGAGTTAAAATCTGACCTTAGACACTGACTGACTTCGTAACCCTAGTCAAATCACTTGACCCTAGTTGACTTAAAAAAAAAAATGCTTTAAAATTCAAAGCAATCAGTGGTTTAGGGACAGTGATGGTAATGACTAATGACTTGGGCCTATATCTTCTTTAGTAACTAGTGGCCTTGTGGCAATAGCTAGTGTCTGAAGGGCAATATGTCAGCCTCAGTGCTATAACAATGGGAAAAGTTATAGTATTTTTTTAAAGGGATGTTTCTACCCAGCAAGAGAGGAATCTTTCAAGTCTTGGCTTTACCTTGTCAAAGGAATAATGCAAGATTGGTAGGGAACTTATATAAAGAGATGTAGCAATTGATGAAAAAGTTTGGGGGACTTGCTTTTGACCTCATGTGCTACTTGAAAGGGGCAGCTAGGTGGCCCAGTGGATAGAACAAGGGACTTGGAATCAGGAAGACCCTGAGTTCAAATATGATTTCAGACCTTTACTAGTTGTGTAACCCTAAGCAAGTCAGCTTCCTTTTCTGTAAAATGATCTGGAGACAATCCTCCTCCCATGTAGTAGTTTATAGAAAGATAATGGGTCCTACTGAGTGAGACCATTTCTAAGATTCCCAAACCTCTAGCATAGTGGATACTATCAATTTATAGTCCTAAGAGGACAGAATATGGAAATAAGCATTTATTAAGCTCCTACTATATTCTATGCACTGTGCTAAGTGTTTTACAAATATTATCTCATTTGATTCTCACAACATGGAAGTAGATACTATTGTGATTCCCATTTTTTAGTTGAAAAAATTTAGGCAGGCGTGCCTTGGGTCACACAGCAAACAGATTTTTGAATCTTGGTCTTCTTGAATCCAGTCTTAGCACTTTCTCCACGGTTCCATTTAACAATAAAGGATTTCTTTTTTCTTAGGGCTAGCACTTGCTTTCTTTTGACTTAATAAAGTCACTACAGGATTGGCACTTGTCAGTTAACTTTAGAGCAGTAATTTCTAGATACCAAAAGCATTCAGTAGTCTTTCTTCATTCTTTTCTAAAATCTTACAAAAAAAAAAAAAAGTATTACAGGCAGCTAGGTGGTGCAGTGGATAGAGCACCAGCCCTGAAGTCAGGACTCAGATACTTAACACTTCCTAGTTGTGTGACCCTGGACAAGTCACTTAACCCCAATTGCCTTAGGGGGAAAAACAGTATAGAAACATTTTCAAGTAGTTTGTGTCATCCACCATTGAAGAAAATCATTGAAAAAAAAATCATTGCTCCAGATGCTTGGCCCCAAGATGCCAGATTAAAATATAATTGGGAAATGTTGAACAAAACAAATGAAAAAACAATACAACATAGATAATGTTAATCTATGGGTTTTGAAGTCAATATGCAACCCTAAGTGATCGATTTTTATTTGAGTTTAACACTACTGGCTTAGAATCTTCCTTTCTAGAATGTTTCTCTGCTGACAAACCAGATTTTTTTCATGTGTTACATATTGAACAACACAGTTCCTTCTTTTCTTTCTTTTTCTTCTCTTTCTTCTTTCCCTTCCCTTGCTTTCCTTCCCTCTGTCCACATAGGTATTAGACCCTTAGTTGTGGATGCTCTGCCTAAAGGAATGTAAATTTTGACCAATAAAGATATCTTGGGGTTTACCAGCTAGAGTTCTTTCCAAGTCTGGAGTATACCTTAAACCCAAATAATTCTGACTCTCATTGATTAATGAATTGTTGGCCAACTGTTTCTGTTTTGGCTTCCCATCCCAGATTGAATTTTTTTGATTAGATAAAAGAGACCATTTTCTGCCTCATTTTTTTTACCTATCCTTAATTACTGATTGGATGGATGCTGTTTCAGCCAAAGTGAAACCCGTTAAAGACCATAGTTTAAAAAGACCAAGGTCTTCCACTATATCCAAAGCCATCTCCAATTGTCCTGATCTATATCTTGTTTATAGACACAGATGGCTGTGGAGAAAAAAAATGATTTTGCATAGGTCTCTTTCACTCAAGTCCAGTTCATTTGCATGTTTTGGTGTCACCTCCCTAATGTCATGGTCATCTTCAAGAATAAAGGACAAACCACAAAAATGTTAGATGCCATTTTTTTTCACTGTTTATTTTTTAGGATCATTAAAGCCCAAAGAAGAATTAGATCCAACTTCTAAAAGGCTAACTACCAGGTACCTATTCCTATCATTGGGATCTATCACTCTAAAGATAGCCATAGCAAAACAGGACTCAGTTGGCAAAGCAGGAACTGGAGCCATACAAGGGTGGGATGAGAAACAGATTGGAAGGAGCTCAGCATAGTCCTCCAATGACTACAAAACAACCAAATTAAAAAAAAAAACTTTAAAACCATATCTGATTTGTAATCTATGAATATAGCAGTATGGATGTAACTGTAGATATCTATATATCTTATTTGTACTTAATTATTTGCACACTATTTCCTTCATTGGATTATGAGCTCTTGACCAGTTTTGTTTTTTGTTGTGACTTTATGTTGTGTATCTAGAGTCAAAACACAACAGAGTAGATAACTAATAAATGCTAGTTAGTTGACTGACTTCTTCCTGCTCACAAACTGTGAGTGCCCCCCCAGCTTTGTTCCGGGAGCTCTTTTCTTTTCCTTCTATGATACTTGGGCTGATAGTTTCATCAGCTCTATGCAAAGGATTCCCAGATTTATCTGTCCAATGGAAGTCTCTCTATTCTTCCATTACCAACTGCTTTGGGGATATTGTGAGCAAGTCTTATATACATCTCAAATTCAGTGCATCCAAAATGAATTTCAGATTTCTTCCACATCCTTCCTTCTTTCTATATCCTCAATTACTGTTGAGAGAACTATCATCCTTCTAGTCATCTAGCTTGGCAAACCTCCAAATTTCATTTTTAACTCTTCACTATCACTCTCTCCATATATCCAGTTAGTTGTCAAATTTTGCCATTTTGACTTTCTCAGCAACTCTTGTCTACAGCTTCTTTTTACTCACATAGTCAGTATCTTAGATCAGACCCTCACATTCTTTCACCTGGACTATATACAAATGTATATATATTATGTGTATACTCACACACACACACACACACACACACACACACACACACTCTTGACTATATCAACAGCCTTCTATTTGTTTTCCCTGCCTTTTGCAAATCTTTCCCCATTCCAATTCTCTGCACAACTACTAAAGTATGATTTTCCTAAAACTTAAATATGGCCATGTCATCTCTCTACTTGATAAATTGCACTGCTCTCTATTACCTTCAGGATCAATTATAAATTCCTTTATCTGGCTTAAATGCCCCTCACAGATAAAGCCCATCACAACCTGATCTCTTTCTACTTTTCCAGTCTTTGTATTCTTTTCATCACCAGTCTGGTTTTGCATTGCTAGCCCTCATAATTATTCTCCCTCTCTCCCTCTGCCTTGTTCATTCCCTAGTTCCTTCAAAACTCAGCTCAAATTTCACTTTCCTGAGAAGGCCTTTCTGATTTTCCCAGATGCAAAGCCTTCCCCTCTAAAATGATTTCTCATTATTCTGTATATATCTTGCATATATCCAAATATTTACATAGGTTTACATAATGTGGAATGTGAGCTTCTTGAGGACAGATATTTTTTCTTGTCTTTTTTTTTTTTTTTTGCTGAGGCAATTGAGGTTAAATGACTTGCCCAGGGTCATACAGTCCAGAAATGTTAAGGGTCTGAGACTTTTTTCCCCCCTGTCTTTATATCCTTAGTGCTCAGCACATAGTAAGCATTTATGGGATTCCAACTTAGAATATGTGATTCTGTGAAAATAATAATTCAACATAAGCTGAGAAGAGCCCCTTTCGTTTACTGGAAAGAGCATTTTGCAAAGGGCCTGGTTCCAGGGAGCTGATACAAACTCTCTCTGGGGACACTGTTCAGAGCTCTGTGAACAGACAGTCTTGCATGGTGTCTGCAACCACTGGTAAGAATTGCCTCACTTCTGTTCTGAGGTTCGCCTCATACTGAGTTTTGCCCTCACAGACAGCTTTGAGGCAGCCTCTGGCTCTCCCAGCAGCAGGGAGAGCCATTCTGGCCAAGGGCCATGTCTGCATTCTGGCCTGACTTGGACCTCTGTGCCTGATGTAGAATGAGAAAGCATCAACTGATGAGCAAGGGGTAGAAGCGGCCCCAGTGTAGGAGAGCAGTGTGGTAAGAGTGTGTCTGCACAAACATAATTGAAAGCACTACCATGGCAACGAGCCTTCATTTCAGTCCCCAGGTATCCTCAGGAACTTCAGTGTTTGTCAATTAGGAATGCTTTATTCTTTGCTGGAGTCGAAGCTTGTCTCCTCTGCAGTGGGGATGCTAAAATGTTCCCAGCATCTGCTATGGCATCTGGACAGTTGCATTTTTTAAGGGTCTGGGATTTCAGTGTATCTCACAAGGGGAAGATCGCCTCTCCAGCCTTGTGATTCCCCCAGAAACGATGGCAACACAGATGAAATGTGGGATGTTTGCTTAGACAAGTAGGCAGCATGTTATTAGGAAAAGAATGATGGGGTGGTAGTCAGAAGGCAGGAGTTTTAGCCCTGCCATAGTTTCCAATCAATCAACTAGCAATTATTGAGCATCCACCATGTGTCAGACACTATGCTTGATGCTGGATATGTGAGTACAAAAAAAAAAAAAAATCACTGTCAAGGGTTTACATTGGAATGGGGAAGACAAATTATATATATAAATGCAACATAAATTAAGTAAATAAATAAGAGATATGTGCAAGATAGCAGTTAGATTATTGCTTGTCCTTTGTCCTGGAAGAGGATATGACATCAGGGAGATGGTGTCATGATGTACAAATGAATTGGATTGAAGTGAGGGCTGTGTTAGGTCACCTTCCTCACTTTCCGCTCCAGAGCCATCTGGGTCCAGTGACAAGATATAGATCAGTACGACTGAAGATGGCCCAGGATGCCTTTTTAAGCTAAAGTCTTTAACAAGTTTCGGTTTGACAGGCAATTGTACAAGTAAGAAAGATATGAGGCACAGAGTGATCTTTTTTACCTAGTCATAAAACCTCTAAAATCCAGTGTGGGAGGGGAAGAACCTCAGAGTTTATGGCCAAAACAGTAACAATTGTTTTTTTTTTTTTTTTTTACATTCATTCTGAGTCAGTCAGCACATAAATAATAACAAATTGGGTTTGACCTGAGACCAATAGTTGGCAAATCAAGTCAAAGTGATTTGGCTTTAAAGCATGGTCATTAAGAAAGAAATCTAATGATACATCCCAAGATACCTTGGGAGGTTTCAAAGATCAAAAAAAATTACACTCTTTTGAGAGAGCACTCACAGGTAAGGCTATGGAAAAGGAAGAGGGAAAAGAAGGAAGGAAGGAAGGAAGGAAGGAAGGGATAGAATAATCTGAAATTCCAATATTTTTTGGGGATTCAATGCTTCTGCACTCCTATACCCCAACATTTGGTGGATGGTATGGTGATAAGCCTGAAACCTCAATTTGGTGTTCAGCATTTCTGTACCTCCCCCCCACCCCGCCCAATACCGTATTAGAGAGATATTCTGTAAATTGGACTAAACTGCTAACCACATGGTCTGGGCTCTCTCATATGGCTGCAGTTGCAGAACTAGAATGGTATTGCATATTTGTCATTTTCATTGAGATGATACTGAAACTCATGGGAGCTGAAGATGTTACTAAAAGAGATTAGTGTGTAAAGGAAGAAAAAGATTTATGACCTAATCTTGAGGAATTCCCATAATTAGTGAGTGTGAAGTGTATGATGAGCCAGCAAAGGAGATTGAAGAATGGTCAGACAGCTAGGAGGAGGACCAGGAGAGAATGGTGTCACAAAAACACCTATCTAGTCAAATACTCCAGAGAAAGTGGGAAGGATTAGGACTGAGAACAGGTTATTAGATTTAGCTATTAAAGCAATGTTCTGGGATAACTAGCTGTAAATGATTTTATCATTCTCAGTAGTACAATCATCCACAACAACTCTGAAGGACTTAAGAAAAAATCCTATCTACACCCAGAGAAGGAAGTTATTGTATCTGAATACAGACTGAAGCATTCTCTATTTCTTTCTGTATCTCTCTTTGTTTTTAACTTAATTTTTCTTGAGGGTTTTTATTTTCATCAGAGTGGGAGATCTATGTTTTCTTTTACAACTTGACTTTTATGGAAATGTTTTGCATAAGTTCATATATGGTTTCTTATTTATGAGTTTGGATAAAGGAGAAAGCCTAGAAGTCAAAAATCTTAAAAACAAATGTAAAACAAATTGTTTTGAATGTAACTGGGGGGGGGGGATCTTAAATAAATAAATAAATAAAGAAAGAAGGGGAAAACGATTTAGCTATTAAGAAACCACTGAGGGCAGCTAGGTGGTGCAATGGCAGCTACATCACAGTTGATCATCACATAATGCTGTTTTTGCTGTGTACAATGTTCTCTTGATTCTATTCACTTCACTTAGCATCAGTTCATGTAATTCTCTCTAGGTCTTTCTGAAATCATTCTGCAGATTGTTTCTTATAGAACAATAATATTTATGATTATTATTCTTTCCATTTACATTGATATATTGTTTTATGGGATCTGCACCTTTACTCAGTGAAAGTTTTTTTCTTTTCTTTTTTTAAAGATTAGGATGAATTGGACACATTTGAACACATGGATGAAGAATTGGGGTGGATTACTGAAGATACATTCCTTTGGAAGGATTCAGGGCAAATATATATGGCTTTAGATTTGGCAAAGAGAAGAACCACCATTTTGTTAGAGACTTGGGAAGAGAGAGTAGGAAATAATAGTAATAGAATTTTGAAATTAAGAGGATGGGGGATGAGAATTTAAATGACTTCAATTTTCTCAGTAAAGTAAGAGAAAATGCTGTGATTGAGGGATTAGAGATCTAGATGAAGGTGAAGAACACATTTAAAAGAAATGAAGCATTTCATATGTCATTGACATGAAGATATCTTTGTAAAATGTTGTGTATGGATCCAAAATTTTACTTTTTTAAAAAATGCTTCCCATTGTCCTGTTAAACAAGTGCAAAATTCTTACTTTGTTTCATAGCCCTTCCTATGTCTTAATGGTCTCCTTTGTTTATCTTCAGCATTCTTGGACAAAACTCCCTTTATTTACTTATATCACTCTTGTGTCCAACTTCTCCATTTCAATTTGCTTACTTATCTCCTCATCCCAAAGTTGTCCTTCCACATTTAGAAAAGCTCCTGGAGTCTCCCCCGCAAATCTTTTCTGAGTTGATCAGAGAACAGATGGCTTCTCTTTGCTCTGCCTTATCAAAGGAAGGAAGGAAGGAAACAAAGCATTTATTAAGTGCTTACTATGTGCCAGGCAACTCCCACAACTAATGCATTTATTCTCCACAACACTCCTACACTTATCCAACTCTCCAGTCTTAAAATCTACTTACCCTTGATCTAGACATGAAATCCTTCAATATCTTTTAATAAATTGATTTAATGGTTTTATTCTGATCTATATTAAATAACTGGATGGGTTTAGCTGCAACAGAGTGTTCTCTTTTATCATAAATTTCTATGATAGCAAGGCTGTGTTTATTACGGTTATGTGCATGTATGCATGTGTAGCATCAGTTTTAGTGCCCCATAATGTTAAGTGGTTTTATACACAGGTTGAAAATAAATTTTTAAAAATCTGCATTTACTATCAAAAGTAAATATTTCTTTGCACAAAGTAGAACAGGAAAAAATAATTGAATATGAAAACATGACCTATAGTTTTTTAAAAAACATCTGGGACCTCAGAGTCCAGTTTGTATTTCTCTAATTATTGATTATCTAAAGCATTTTTCACATAGCTATTGATGTCTTTGATTTTTCTTTGAGAATCTCCTGCTTATGGTCCTTTGACTATTCATTTTTTGGGGGAATAATGTTTTATAAATATTTTTTGATGATGACATCAATGAATAGGTTTATGAATGTGCTTTCCAATCTCTACATAATTTTTATGAGAATAATCTATATATCTACTGATGTCCTTGCTAACATGATAAGAGAATAACTTGATTTTTGCAGACAATTTCCTATAATAAATTATTCCTTCATGTATTTCATATAATAGACCATATAATAGAGGTCTAGGTAATATAAGATCTCATTTATTATTTATCAATTATGGAAAGGCTTGATGGAACAAAAATGCAATGTTTTAGTTGTCCTTTAACAAGAAGTCTTCCATAAATAAGTTAATATTATATTATGGCCCATGATAGAGTTCTACCATCAATTCCACCAGTTCCATCCAGATCTTTGTTCAGAGATACTCTCAATATCAATAAATAACTTGCCATAAAACAGGACCACAAAATATTATAATTGTTAAAATTAGGGGGGTTCTGGAACCAGCTTGAACCAGAGTGGGAGAGCTGTTAATTTTTCATTGTGAGTATTAACACCTCAGAGTTTGGCAAATGCTTTTAATCAGGACTTGATGTATTATTTAGTAGATTGTCTAGACTTAAGAGAGTGAAGAAAAAATGTTTATAATGCAAATTCAACTTAAAAGTGGCTTGGTTGTGTGTACATTTTTTCCCTTGGAAAGTTGGTTGTTAAACATTTACCAGCACTCTCTTTACTAAAGATTTTGTACATCCAATTGGAAAAAAGGACATCTTATTTCCGTATTCTCCTGTTTTTCAGATGACATTGAACTGATAGCACATTGAGTCTTGGAATGCTATGAGGCCTCCTCAGTGGTATACAGAAGCAACCAAATGATAAATTTACAATGTACTGTCCTCACAACACTTTTGTGAGGTAGAGAATAAAAGTGCTTCACCCCATTTTATAGATGAGATATCTGAGGCTCAAAAGAGGTCTAAGAATCATATAATTAATAAGAGAAAGATCTAGGATTCAATACTTGACTCTCCTGAAACTCAGTCCAGTGCTCTTTCCCTACACAAGAGTTGAATTACAGATGAGCAATGAGGTAGACCCAGAATAAAAAGGAGAAGAAAAAAAGTAATTTTCTCTGAATCTTGGATTTTCTGCTTACTTTTTATATGACCATGAGCAATTAAATCCCCATTTTTTGGGGCCTTAGAGATAGGGATAAAAATTAGAGACTGGATTTGATTTCAACTGAAGCGCCTCTTAGATTTACCTCTATGGCTCATTGCATTTGGGAAAATCAATATGGTACTTTTAATAATTACACGTTGCTACTAGCTGCAAATGTCAAATGTTTTAGCACCAATACATGGAACATTCCCTCTCCACCATACAAACACACACACACACACACACACACACACACACACACACACACACACACCACTGTGATCTTAGAAGATTTGTATTGTAGATGACAGCCAAAAATCAATGAAAAGATTTAAGATGGGTACAAGTAGGACAAAACATATTGCCTATAATGGTGTGTGATTGTAAGGGGAGTTAAAAACATCATCAGATACAAGACCGTGACTTGGAAATTTTAAGCCTTTTGCTCAGAATTTCCACCATGAAACCTCATTGTCTTGATTTTTGAGTTCCTGGAATCTGATTTCCAATTTCAGGCACATCCTGGACCTACTTTGCTTCACTCCTAGTTGCTGTTTTTTTGTTTTGTTTTTAGCCAATCTCTTGCTTTACTATATATCCCATTCTCTTCCTTCCAATTTCCATACAGTTCTGGAGCTTTATTCCAGAATAGGATGCGTCAATGTACACTGCTATGACCCTCCTCATCCTCTCTCATCTTCTTCCCCATGCCCATTAGCAGGCTGGGAGAGTGAAAGATCATAGGATTTTTGAATTACACCTTAGAAATCATAAAACCCAACACCTTCATTTTATGGATAAGGAAATTCATCTGAAACCTAGAGAGATTAAATGACTTGCTTCTTTATCCCAGAACCATGTAATAAGCATGTTTCTGACCTAGATGAACGGATTAGCAGTTAGCACTGCGACTCAAGATAGAGGGAATGAATTGCAAGCTGATCACTCCACTAAAAAAATGATGTGATGTCAGGTGAGCCAGGATGAAAGGGAAGTGATTTTTGTCCTTATTTCAAAAGTTTTAATTTTATTCTACTATTTAATAATAAGGGGAAAAATTTTTTATAATGCTCCTTAGTCCTTGGTTTCTTCTGTTGTTTTTTTCCTTGGAAGTGATGGGAAAGGAAAGAGGAGAAATTAAATGCACAGAATCATAGAATTTAATAATGGGGAGGAGGAAAGAGAAAACTGAGATGATCTAATCTCATTTTTACAGAGGAGGAAATTGAGGCTTAAAGTTACATAGCTAGTTAGTCCAGAACCAGGTTCAAAGAGTCAATCTGCTCAATCTAGTTTTGTTTCTATTGTGTCATACTACCTTGGTCTTTTATTTGGTCCCTTGTCCCTTACCTCTAACCATTAGATACTTTCTTGTTTTCTCTTGGAAGGAGAAAGCAAAAAGTTAGAGGAAGGATGCAGAAGGGAATCTAGATCTCTCTTCTCTTTATGTCCACCATCAAAATGAAATGTTTCATATATGAGAGTAGAAGAAAAACCCTGAATCTGAAGTCAAAAGACTTGAGTCCACAACTTGGATTGACTATTTTGAATCAGTATGATTCAAAGTAAGTGACTAAACCTCTCTGAGTATAAGTTTCTTTGTATATAAAATGAAGTGATTGGTCTAGTCACAGGGGTCCTCAAACTTCTTAAATAGGGGGCCAGTTCACTGTCCCTCAGACTGTTGAAGGGCAGGACTATAGTAAAAACAAAAACTTTGTTTTGTGGGCCTTTAAATAAAGAAACTTCATAGCTCTGGGTGAGGGGGATAAACTTCCTCAGCTGCCGCATCTGGCCGCAGGGCCGTAGTTTAAGGACCCCTGGTAGAGGATATCTAAGCACTGTGATTATGGATGGAGAACAGAAAGAAATCTCAGAGTCCATATAGTCCAATGTCCTCATTTTACAGATGTATCAAGAACATAGTAAGTAAAAGGGGGTTTGCATGCAGGACCTCCAACTTCAGAGCAAATGTTCTTTCCACTGTACTAATGCCTACCTGATAAGATTATTATAAAGATCAAATGAGATACTATTTATAAAACTGCTTAGCACAGTATCTGGCAAATAGTAGGTGCTCTATAAATCTTATTCTCTTTCCTTCCCCTTACTATTATGATCTTAAGGAGAAATGCTCCCTTAAATCATGGACCATCTCAAAGGTTATGAACAATTGTCAGATAATGAAATTAAAGCCATCTATAGTTATATGAAAAAATGCTCTAAATCTCTATTGATTAGAGAAATGCAAATTAAAACAGCTCTGAGATACTACCTCATACCTCTCAGATTGACTAAGATGACAGGAAAGGATATTGATAAGTGTTGGAGGGGATGTGGGAAAACTGGAACATTAATACATTGTTGGTGGAGTTGTGAAAAGATCCAACCATTCTGGAGAGCAAATTGGTACTATGCCCAAAGGGCTATAAACTGTGCATATCCTTTAATCTAATAGTGTCTCTACTGAGCCTGTGTGCCAAAGAGATCATAAAAAAGGGAAAAGGACCCACATGAGCAAAAATATTTGTTTCAGCTCTTTTTGTGGTAGCAAAGAATTGGAAAATTAGTAGATGCTCATCAATTAGGGAATAGCTGAAGAAGTTGTGGTACACGAAGGTAATGGAATATTATTGTTCTATAAAAAAAAAACAACAATGAACAAACTGATTTTAGAAAGGTTTGGAAAAATTTACACAAACTGATGCTGAATGAAACAAGCAGAACCAGGAATACATTGTACACAATAATAGCAAAAATGTATGATGATCAACTATTAAAGACTTGGTTCTTCTCAGTGAATAGACTTTGGAACGAAAATGCCATTTGCATCCAGAAAAGGAATTAAGGAAAATGAATGTATATTAATACATGCTATATTCATTTCATTTTTCATTTTTTTCTTTCACTCCCATAATTTTTCCCTGTTGCTCTGATTTTTCTCTCCCAACATGATTCATAGAGCAATGTGTGTTAAAAATAAATAAATTTATTAAAAAATAAATCATGGACCATCTGTAGTATATCTATTGCTTTTCATTTAAAAAAAATGTTGCTATTAGAAGATATATCATGTAGTATAGTAGTTTTCTCCTTGTCTGAAGAGTTTTTGTTTTATTCTATAACTTAAGAATGCAGGAAAATGATTTTGTGGATTTGGATTTGGATCCTGAAGACTCAAATCTTGGATCTTGTCAGCTCACTTAACCTCTCTCTCTGGGCCTCTCTTTCCATACCTGTAGAATGAGGAGTTTTGGATGAGATCACCTCTAAGGTCCCTTCCAGCTTTTATGACCTTTAATTTTATGAAAAAAAAAACTGCATTTCTGACTTCCAAAATCTGTCTTTACCTTTGAAAGGACAGTTTAATGGGAGCTTCTATCTATTTCTTATATTTGGAAAAAAAGGAGAATTCAAAGTGTGGTATATGTTTGTGGTGGCATAGGAGAATAAATGCATTTTAGGAAGAAAATAACTTAAAATTTATATAAAAGTACATGGGAACAGAAGGTGCTGTTAGCCATGAAAAGTTCCAATGATTAACCAGAACAAAGCCTGCTGGTAAATGGTGATCCCACCTGCTGGCCTCCTTCCACCCCACCTGAAATTCATAGGACTGATGTATCATTTTCCAGAACAGAACATTGTCTTTTTTTTTTTTTTTTTTTTTTTTTGATCTGATGAATATGCTCATTGGAGATTCTGTTTCAGGTCCTCACAAGTTTTCAGAATTTTTCAAAATTCCCTTTTAGAAATTTGCAAGGCATTTTGTCATCAGCTGTATTTGATCACCTTTCTAATGATTGTTTGCTCATATTAAACAGTAAGTACAAGCAATACATGTTACTGCATAATTAGTAGGAAGCCCATTAAGTCTACTTGTACTGGAGGGAAATCCACTGCGGTTTGTAAATCCCTGAAGAATCAGGCACTCATATTAATGACTCAGTAATAACGCCATTGCATTACAAATTAAGATGTCCAGCAGGTGTCAGTCTGCTCTATTCTAAGTAGTTGGAGACCAACTAGATACTTAGTAGCTTTAACCAGATTACTGATATAATTTAGTTTCAATAATAATAGCTGTTGATTATGTGGTACTTTAAAGTTTGCCAAGCAGTTATCATTTAAGGGCTTATTCGATTCTCACAACAACCCCTATTATTGTCCACATTTTATCCAAGGTCAAGCTGCTTTGCCCAAGGTCATACAGCCAGTTGTTGTCTGAAGCAATATTTAAACTCAAGTCCTCCTGACTCCAGATCCAATACTCTCAAAAACTATACCACATACCTACTTCAAGCATCCCTAGGATGGCTCCAAAGGTGTTGATTGGGGCTGGGATGAAGCAAGAATAACTAATTCTCTAGCTAAACTTACTCTAGACCTAGGCCTTTATTTTGTTTCTGAAAGGCAGGTGACCTTAAACCTCCTTCCTTCCACTGGCATGGATATTTTGAAATTGAATGAAATGAACAGAATCCCAGCAATTTAGATGAATTTAGCACCTGTGTGAGGCTAGATTTGACTTAGGCCAGTCACATAGTAGTTTATGTTTATTTCAGGTAAGAACAAAATTAGACAGGTCACTCAACCTGTCTAATATGGCTGATTGATTCAGCGATAGCAGGAAAATAATTTTATTTTCTTTTAAAAATAGTATTTTATTTTTTCCAAATAAACATACTAAAGATAGTTTTCAGCATTCATTTTGGTAAAATTTTGTTTCAATTTTTTTCTACTTCCCTCCTTTATCTCCTCTCTCCAAGACAACATAGGTTAAATATATGTAATCCATTTAAACATATTTCCATATTTGTCATGTTGTGTAGGAAAAATTAGTCTAAAAGGGGAGAAAAATCATGAGAAGGAAAACAAACGATCAAAAAGGTAAAAATATTATGCTTAGATTCACATTCAGTCTCCATAGTTCTCTCTCTGGATGTGATTGGCACTTCCATCCCAAGTCTGCTGGGATTGCCTTGAATCACTGCATTGTTTGAAAAGAGCCAAGTCCCAAGTTGATTATTATATAATATAATTTCTGTGTACAATGATCTCCTGGTTCTGCTCACTTCATTCAATATCAGTTCAAGTAGATCTTTCCAGGCCCTTCTGAAATAATTCTTCTCATCATTTTTTTAAATAGAACAATAATATCCCATTACCTTTATGTATTAACTCATTCAGCCATTCTCCAATTGATGGACATTCATTCATCTTTCAGTTTCTTGCCTACAAAAAAGGCTGCCATAAACATTTTTTGTACATGTGGGTCTCTTTTTTTTATGATCTCTTTGGGATACAGACCAGTGGAGATACTGCTGGATCAAAGGGTATACATAGTTTAATAACTTTTTGGGCAGAGTTATGAGAATCATTTTCAATAAGCAACAGTGTTGATATCCCCTTGAGTTGATTCAGCTGAGCAAAGCTCCTCTAATTATCTTGATAATCTTAGAGCTCCTCAGGACTATTTTATATTGAGGCCTATTGACTTCCCTGGCTTCCTTTAAGTCCCAACTAAAATCTTATCTTTAACAAGAAGCCTTACCAACTTCTCTCAAAACTAGTGCTTTCTTTCTGTTGCTTCCTATTTATCCTATAGGGTTGTATGAGGTGATCAATAAGGACAAACCCTTTTGGTGGGGAGAAATTGCTGAGCCCTTTTCAGGATTGCTCATCCACCTTTGGTGTCCACCTCTGTTACCTGTGTTCTAAAAAGCTGAAATGTGTTTAGGTGTACCTCAATTCAGCAAAAGACCTAAACCATGTTGATAGGAACCAATGGATCTCATGCCTAAGAGTGAAAATTTCTCCCAGTGAAACGGGCAGATGAGAACAATTTGTTTAAATAGTAGTGAAAGTGACTGAAACTTTAAAGCTTTGTCAGGATTGAAGATGCCCAGGTCACTGAGAAATATAACAGAATGTCTCCATAAATTTAGAGTTGAAGTCGGCAGAAGGACTAGATAAAATGGAATGTAATTGGTTTTCTCCAGTTCGAGGTTAGGAAATAGTTAAGTAGGATAAAGGTTAATCTTTGCTGGAAGTTTTCATGCATTTGAGCAATTTATTTGCTCAATTTATTTGAGCAATTAGCTCATTAATATTTACTTCTCCTCCCCAGGAGAAACTAAGGCTCATTTTAATGGTCATGCAATGTATGGTGGTGGGAGAGGAACATATCTAATGGCAAATATGTGCCCCCTGGAGTATCTAGCAAATAAGGAAACAGGGGAGGGATTTTGTGGCCCAGAATAGGGATATAATGCTTGCTTAATCCTCCTTCCTCCTGCTGCTTGCTTATTCTATAATAAGACGCACCTGCTTTTGCAGATGTATAATAAAACAGACTTTTTACTTTATTCCTTTCTGAGTCCAAGAGCTTTATTTCTCATAGTCATCCATTGCATCCTGGATCATTCTAGTTGTCCTGACTTTTGTAATGCAACTGGACTCCACTAACTCTGGAGTCATCTTGTTTTTTTTGGAAAATGAATGACAGGGGGCAGCTAGATGGTACAGTGGATAGAGCACCAGCCCTGAAGTCAGGAGAACTTGAGTTCAAATTTGATCCTAGACCCTTAACACTTCTTAGCTATGTGACTCTGGGCAAATCACTTAACCCCAAATGTGTCAGCAAAAAAAAAAAAAAAAAAAGATAAATAACAGTAACAATTTATCCTGTGTATAGTTTACTTTGTATATATGAGCTTTCCTCTTTTTATATCCCTAGGTTTGGCATAGTGCCTGGCTCGTAGTAGGCACTTGATACATGTTTATGGATTGATTGATTGAGATTGGTAGGAACTTGTGCTAAGTCTTGAAAGGTAGATGGAACATGTAAAGATGGAAAGAAGTGGAGAGTTAAAGGAGAGTACATTTATCAGGGGAGCTAGGATAGTGAAATATTGACAATACAGTGACTTCAGGGACTCCATACAACACCTAATGCAGAATTTTCTCTGCTTTCCAATCTACAAATAATTACAGAGAAGAGATATAAAAATTTTAGAAAGTAAGGCTACTAGAAAAGGATCATGCTGGTTTTCACATTGTTTGATTCTTCTTTTTCCCTCTCACAGCAGATCCTATGATTGCACCAGTATACAGGAAACTCCTATAAATTCATGTTTGTGTCTACTCTGTAATTTAGATTTTTACTCTTGGGCACTGGGCATTAGAAGTATTGGCTAACCTTCCTGGGGTCACACGGTCAGTATAAGTCAGAGAGAAGAATCAAATCATGTCTTTTACATCAGGACCAGACATTTATCCTCTAGGTATAGTCTTTATTCATTAATACTAAATACATTCAGATGACATGAGATCAGTGTATTTTGCCTTAGGACTACAAACCTCTTTAGTTCTATCTAAAGGTCATTTCTGTGTTTTTGCACATGAGAGGGAACACTATTTTGCATGTTAAAAGAGAACCCTGGGTAATTTTTCTAAGACTTCTAAAACAATGAGGTCAAATTCAAATAGAACCAGATCCCTCTGGGATGTACATTGACTTAGAAAACCGTAAATTAATATTAACTGTGTTGTATTGTACTATTATTTATTTTGTTAATTTGTATTTCCCAATTACAGTTCAATCTGGTTATGGCAAAATTGTGGCATTTTGCTGATGGCATGAGGGTCTAAGTTTGATATCTTTGTACAAAGGATTCCCTTGAGCCAGCTCACTAATTCAAGTGAGCTTAGAGCAGAGGGAGAAGGGGATTCTTAAAAGAAGTTCAGGTAATAGATCAGGGAAGAGAAGGCTGTGAATGTTTTCTTCATCTTTCCAGAGACAGCCTATTTCGCAAATGACTTACCACTGTTGCGCCCTCCACCTGATGAGTCATGGAAGCTCTAGAAATAAAAGGATTTTGATCCCATTGGTTTGGGGAAAACTGTCTCATGCAACAATATTCCTCAAGCTTATCTCTGAGTCAGGCAAAGGTTAAGAAGGAAGAAGAACAATAATCTCTCAGACTGTGCATTGGTTCTTAGACTTTACCAAGGAAAATTTAGTTCTGAACATCTATACCCAAAGGTATGAAATCTTTCAGTTCTTACTCCTCACTATCCTTGTACCTATCATTGTAATGGGAAAAATCAAATAAATAGAGACATCTGTGTCAGTTGAATCACAGTGTGGAGCCAATGTCTACAGTCCTTCCAGGATAAGGATTCTACCTTGTTCCTACATGTTTGAATTCCCATAAGGCAAATGTGAGGGAAAGGGAAGAAACAAACATCTGGAAAACCAGATGGCCAAGATCTGCTTGAGCCCCTTCCTTCCCTAGCTGCTCTGTTGGACCACTCAGCAGGAGCTTGGGCATTTTCATGGACTCTGTAGTCCAAATGGTTTCCAAAGGAAGATTTTAAAGAAAATCTCCTCCCCGCCCCCATGCAATGACATTCTGGAATGCTATTGCGTTTCATCCATTGGCTCCTTTTAAATTTATGAGCCACCCACACTGTGAAATTGGATCTTCTGCAAGCTAGTTTTTAGCCATCAGTGCGGACTCTGAATAATTTTCATGTCTCTTGATAGGCTTATAGCTTGCTCAGGAAGTGAATGGCTTTCAACCCCAAGACAAATAGCATGAGAGTCAGCATTCTGGCCAAATTGTTCTTTTCTTCCTTTCTCTCTAGGAGGATGTGATGTGTGTGTGTGTGTGTGTGTGTGTGTGTGTGTATTTGGGAAGTATTGGGAGTAAATGACAGAGACAGAGGGAAAAGAGAAAATTCTGGTCTCAAGTAGATTTGAGTTACTTTAGACTCTTTACTTTAGACTTTCCTGTGACTAGTTTAGTTCCAACCTGTGAAAGGCCTGAGGTTCTCATTTGACCTTTGAAGTGTATTTGAAATTCTAGGTTACTTCTGGATCTGTCATGGTCTCCTATATGTAATATTGGGCCAGTCTGAATCCTAAGTGGACTTATTCTTTGATGATGCAATACCTTCTGGTGTAGAGTAAATGTACTAGCCTCAAGGAGAGCCAGGATGACGCTTAGAGTATTTTCCTGAAGTTATTAGAAGTAAAGGTATAAAGCTGCTTTTTATCTTAGGAATTATTTTATCTCTTGCATTTTTGTTGAATGTATATGTCTTTTTATGTATATGTCTTGTTTAATAGATATCTTTTTTAATCACTTAGGTTTCTTAATTTATCTCTTTTACCTTATATAATAAAAGTATATGATGTAATATAATCATATAATACCATTATGTAAGTTACATAATATATTATATATAAACTAGTTCTTATAAGAAAGCATAAAAAAGAGCGGGGAACCAGGCTAGTAAAACAACCAGTGTATATATAAAAAAAAAAAAAAACAGTGTAAAAAACAACAACAACAACAACAACTATATTGTACACTTACAATTCTCCACTTCTACAAAGGAGAGAGATATCTTCTTATATATTCTTTGGGATCAAGCTTAGTAATTATAATTTCATATTAATAAAGTTTGATTCTTTTACTGTTGTTCTCTCTACACTGTAGTTATTTTACATACGGTTTTTCTAGGTTTACTTACTTCCATCAGTACATGTGTTTTCCAAAGCTTTTTGGTAGTCATCATATTCCATTACATTATTCATTTAATTTTTAACCTTCCTGAGGATAAAGATTGGGTTTTACTGTCATGCATCTCCCAATGTTCCCAACATATTATCTTGGACATAGTTGACATAAATGCCATTTTAATTACAAAGTCAGTGAGTCATCCTATAGCAAAGCACTAATGCCAATGGTTTTTAGTTATTGACTCCCAACTTGCACCCCTTGATTTTGGAGTAGCCTTATCTTCTTCCAGGTGGCTTTGGAATACAGCTTAGCCAGAGACTGAGGAGGACCTAGTCTAATCTTTAGTTAAAGCATTTTCTTTGACTCTATGCTAGCCTCAAAGGTCCATCAAGCCAATTAAGATTAGTCTGGGGATCCCTTTAGATGTTCTGACCTACCAGTGAAGAATTTTGGGACCCTAGGTGGCATTGGAGTCCCTAAGGATGTTATCAGGAAGGATGATGTAAGGAGAAGCAATAGAACTTCCAACTTATCCACAGAGTACATGGACTGGGAAGAGTGTCATTCAGAGCCCCTACAGGTATCCCAAGGTACTCATAGGACTTTGAAATATAACCTGATGTAAACTCCCAAACCCAGATGGTTTCTGAGCCTCCAAAAGCAACCTAAGATCTAAAAGTATAGGGTCAATGTATTTCCAACAGCCTGATGGTACCAAAACAGTGTCTAATTTAGTTGAAGAATATCCAGGATCAATCACTATTTCCCTGGGAACAACACTGCAATGAAAAAGTCTCATATATCATAGAAGGACAAACATATCAAAGATTTATTTAATCAGCACTAGGGATCATTATGTAAATTTATCCTTAAAAGATCTCCTATTATGCTCTTCCTCTTCATAGTGCTTTGTTGTTAATTCATCTTTCAGAATATGATTAGCTTCCTCACTCTAATTTCAGATCTATAAAATATCAATCTCTTTTATTCCCCACTAACAAATTCTTCTCCTTATTCCACAACTTCTTATTTTCCCCTTTCCCACTCACAATAAACAAATAAATGTTGTTCAGTTGTTTCAGGCACATCTGACTCTCTGTGACCTCATTTGGGGTTTCCTTAACCAAGATATTGGAATAGAGTGCCATTTTCTTCTCTATTTCATTTTACAGATGAGGAAACTGAGACAAAGTTAGTTGACTTATCCAGGGTCATATATTAGTAAGTGTCTGAGGCCAGATTTGAACTCAGAAAGATGCTGTGTCCTTTCTCTGTCTCTCTATACATACACACATATTACACATACATGTGTGAGAGACAGTAGATTTCAGAAAAACCTGTAAAGACTTATAAACTGATGCAAAGTTAAGTAAACAGAACCAGGAGAAAATTGTTAATAGTAATATTGTGCAATTATCACCTCTCATTGACTTAAGGCTCAGCAATACAATGATCGGAGACAATTCCAAAAGACTCAAAATAGAAAATGCTATCCATGTCCAAAGAAAGAATTGATAGAATCCGAATTCAAGCATACTATTTTCACTTTACTTTTTTCATGTTTTTTTTCCTTTTGTTCTATTCCTTCTTTCACAATATGACTAATATGGAAATATGTTTTACATGATTAACACATATATAACCTATATAAAATTGCTTACAGCTTTAGAGAGGGAAAAAAGAAGGGGGGAAAGGTGGAATTAAACTTTTATTTAAAAAAGAATTTTTTAAAAATTGTAATTGGGGAAAAAATAAAATGCTATTTTATTTGACATTCATGGGGTCTGTAGTTCTTGAAACTGACAGGCTTTGAGAACAAATATTTCATTTCTGTCCTTAGGCATTGAGCTGCTTATTCACAAGGCAAACACAAAAGATACTTCAGGGACATGGAGAAGTACAGCTTGAGATGATGAAATATTGATGTTCCTGATAAAGTGATGACCACAGTGGCAGGTAGTACCAGTGGAAAACAGCCTGAAGGAAAAAAAGTGTCTTCATTTAATTCAGACTTTCCCAAAGGTAAGATAAAAGAGCCACAAACATTCAGGAGAACTCACATAGACCTTCTAGGTAAATTTTGCTTATTTACCAGAGTGTTTCTCTGGCTGACGTAGTTACCCAAAAGATATCTGTGTGACTGGCATAATAGCAACATGCATTGGGAATGATGGTCACAACATGATTTCTACCCCTCTAGTTCAGTGAAACAGCACTAGATTAAAAGAAATTTAGTTTTGAGTTCTAGTTCTGACCCTTACTATCTATGTGGCACCTAGGTATCACAGTGGATAGAAGTTTGGGTCTAGAATTAGGAAGTACTGCGTTCAAATCCCATCTTTAATCCTTATTATATGATCCTGAGCCAGTCACCTAACTTTTGTTTACCTTAATTCCCTCACCTATAAAATAGGGATAATAATAGCACCCAACTTGAAGGGTTGTTTTAAAGATCCAATGGGATAATATTTGTACAGTGCTTAATACTACGTAATAGTTAATGAAGACTTATTTTTTCTCTCCTGTATCCTGAGGCAAACTGTTTTAACTTCATTAGGTCTCAGTTTCCCTCTTTTGTAAAATAGTAGTGGTTGATATTTAAAGAACACAGAACATATACTTTGATATACTATCAAAGAATTCTAGATCTAAGGTGGAACAGACTTCAGAAAAATTTCCATTTTACAGATGAAGAAATCAAGTCATGTTGGCCAGAGACATTTCTGTAGAGATCTCTACAATAGTATCTGCAAGGTATACAATCTGGCTGTACACGTACTTTATCGGAACATTTTATTATACTTTGGGTCCATGTGGAAGAACACACTCAAGGTCACATAGAAAATATGAGGAGTGGGATTTGAACCAGGTTGCTCTGACTTGGGGCAGGTAGGTAATACAGTGGATAGAGCACTGGGCCTGGAGTCAAAAAGCTTTATCTTCCTGAGTTCAAATCTGGCCTTAGATACTTAAGTAGCTGTGTGGTTTTGGGCAAGTCACTGAATCTTTTCTGCCTCAGTTTCCTCATCTGTAAAATGAGCTGAAGAAGGAAATGGCAAGCTTTTTCAGTATCTTTGCCAAGAAAACCCCAAATGACGTTATAAAGAGTCAGACATGACTAAAAACAACTGAATAGCAATAATACCACAGAAGAGTTACAAGGGAATATTTGATAGTAAAAGAGATTGACTCAGCAGAGGAAGTACTTGTAAATTACCAGATGTGAAATATTCATTGTTCTTATGACATTTTAAAACATCACAGAGTTATAGAGCAGTGGTTTTAAACTTAAATAGAAGCCAGTCACTCTGGTCAGCATTTTAATGCTGAAAATCACAAGTTAACATTATCCATTGTACTGTATTTTTGTTTATTGTCTTAACCATTTCATTCAATATTTTCATCTAGTTTAGGCTCCATTCCAAAGTTTTGAAGCTGCTATTTATTGACCTTGAGATTGACATTTCTGAGAATTGAATATTCTCAATCTTAAGCCATACAGATCTGGTCAAAGTCTCACTGCTCATTACCTGGATCAGAAATAGACTGCTGAGAAGGAAGAATTTGAGCATCAGCAGAAAGAATTGGAGAAGGTTTGCAATCTATCATTACTAAACTGTGCCAAAGTGCAGGGGGATAAACATGGTGGGTTCCCAGAGCATGGAGTGGTCCCATCTGAAGGTGCTTTTTTTTTTTTTTTACTTCTTGCTGAGGCAATTGGGGTTAAGTAACTTGGCCAGGGTAACAGCTCAGAAGTGTTAATTAAGTATCTGAGGCCACATATGAATTCAAGTCTTCCTGACTTCAGGTCAGTACTCTATCTATAGCTCCACTTAGTTGCTAATGAACTGTGGAGGTGCTTCTTCTGGACCTCTCATTGAAGAAGCTGGCTAAATGCACCAGAAGAACATTCCACATAGCTTTCCAAAAATTGAAGACTCAAATTTGTAGCCAAGGCAGTAGCAGTTTAAGCTGCTATGTGTATCTAGGCATTCTGAATACTTCTATGTGTGCAGAAGGAAAGGTGTGACAACATTGCACTTTATCAGTATTGTAAGCAAATAGAAATGCAATTCCTTTAAAAAAAATAATAGTTTTTTATTTTCAAAATATATGCAAAGATAGTTTTCAACATTTGTTCTTGTAAAATCTTGTGTTCCAAATTTTTCTTCCTCTATTTCTGCTCCCCTCCCCTAAACAGCAAGGTTAATTTAGGTTAAACATATACAATTCTTCTAAATTTTTTTTACATATTCATTTTGCTGCACAAGAAAAATCAGAAAAAAAGGGAGAAAATCATGAGAAAGAAAAAAACCAAAGAAGCAAAGAAATAATAAAAACAACAAAAGTGAGAATACCATGCTTTGGATCTATATTCAATCTCCAAAGTTCTCTCTCTGGATGTGGATGGCCATCACAAGTCTATTGGAAATGCTTTGAATCACCTCATTGTTGAAAAGAGCCACATCCATCAGAATTGATCATCATATATTATCTTCTTCTTGTTGTGTACAAGGTTCACTTGGTTCTACTTACTTCCCTTAGCATCAGTTCATGTAAATCTCTCCAGGCCTCTCTGAAATCATCTTGCTGATCATTTCTTATAAACAATAATATTCCATAATATTCATGTACCATAAGTTATTCAGATATTCTCCAATTGATGGGAATCCACTCAGCTACTAGGGTCTTGCCATTACAAACAGGACTGCCACAAAGATTTTTGCACATGTGGATCCCTTTCTCTCCTTTATGATCTCTTTAGAGTATATGCGCAGTAGAGACACTGCTGGATCAAACTACAGTTTTGTAGTCTTTTGGGCATAATTCCAAATTGCTCTCCAGTATGGTTGAATCAGTTCACAACTGGAAAATGCAGTTCCTATCCTGGAGAATAAAATCTATTTAAAATTGGCACCATAAAAAAAGAGTTCTTTCAGGAACTGTCAGTAAGAGATTCAGTGACCAAAGAGAGAAGAAAATCCAAAGCTGGTGAGTGGACAAGAAGCTGAAACTAAAACATTAAATCTAGTTGAAACAAGGTGGCCTTTCAAGAAAAACTCTTTCTAATAATGATAATGTTAACAACAATAATTAGCATTAAATAATAATTTAAGGTTTGCAAAGTATCTTACAAATATTATCTCATTTTGTCCTTATAATAACACTGAAAAGTATTTTACAGATTTGAAAACTGGGGCAGAGAGAGAGATTAAGCAATTTGTTCAGGATCAAACAGCTATGAAGTGGTTAAGGCAGAATTTAAATTCAATTCTTTTTCACACCATTTTTTTTTTTTTTTGTGTGTGTGTATGTGTTGAGGCAATTGGAATTAAGTGACTTATTTTGAACTCAGGTCCTCCTGACTTGAGGGCCAGTGCTCTATCCATTGTGCTATCTAGCTGCCCCAAATTCAAATCTTTTTTACACCAACTCTATTCCTTTATCCACTATGCTACCTACCTCAGACAAACAGCTGGTAGAAGGGGTGGAAAACCAGGGGTTGGGGATTAGGAGACAACCACGTGCAGATAAAATTTGATATCATAATGTAAACCAATTATTTTGTGAAAAGGAATCTATTTCTTATGATAGTGAACTGGAGATTATTGTTCATTGATTGATAGGTCTTTTTATGTTTTAATATTTTTATTTTCCCCAGTTATATGTAAAACAATTTTTAAAAATTTGTTTTTAAAACTTTGAATTCCAGATTGTTTCTCTTCCTTCCTCTCCTTCCCAGTGAGAAGACATATGTGAAGTTATAGAAAACATTTCCATAAAAGTCATGTTATGAAAAAAAAACCATAGATCTCCTCCTCCTCCAAAAAAATCTCAAGAAAAAAAAGCATTAAAAATATGCTTCAATCTGTATTCAATTGATGAGTCTTTTAGGAGATACTTCACTGAGCACAAAAATATTTTAAAAAGATAACTCATGTTTATAGTTTTATAAAGTACTTTTCTTATAACAGGCCCCAAAGCTAGATTGCATAGATATTATGTTTACCATTTTATAGTGACTCCCTATTATCTCTAGGATCAAATATAAACTCTTCTCTTTGACGATTAAAGCCCTTCACAACCTGGCTCCAACACATGCTTTGTGGAGTTCAATCTCCTCCATACAAAAATGACAAACATATGTCTTTCTCCATTCACCATACAAAGCTTCTGTGATCAGGAATTAATTTAGTTCAAAGTGCCTGTTTTGTGCAAAGCATTATGCTGGGTGCTAGGGATACAAAGACAAATTTAAAAAGCAACTCTTACCCTCACTGAACTTACATTTTTAGATAGCCCAGTACATGGAGAACTGGGTCTGGAGTCCAGAAGACTCCAGTCTCAGACTCTTAGTAGCTGTGCAAACTTGGGTACATCAGTTAATTTCTGTTTGTCTCAGTTAACTCAACTGTACAATGGGGATAATCATAGGAACTACTTTCCAAAGTTGTTGTAAGGTTCAAATGAGATAATATTTATAAAGTGCTTAGCATAGTGCTGAGCACTTATTATTATTATTATCCTGCCTTGATTCTAGTTCATTTGTAGTCCAAGATCCTTTTGTCAGCTTTAATCAGAAATAAATCTTTTGTTTTTATTTCCAATTTACTTCATTCATGTTCTATACTAACGTCTTCTCCCTGGCAACTCAGTCATGATTTTTCTTTTATTCAAGCCAATTGCCTAGCTTTATTTCCTTAGTTAACCCCTGTAGCATGCATGTCTTTTTTGATCCCCAGTTTTGACTAAGCTATAACTTCTTTTTTTGTCTGCATTTTCTACATGAACCCCCAGTTTCTCCTTGGATCTATTGTTTCCTCTGGTAACAGAGTCATTTGGTCTTTTTTTTTTTTTTTTTTTTTTTTTGTAGGAGCCAAAGAAACTGCTTGTTTCCACAGTAACAAGCTAAATAACATATGTATGAAAGACAACAGGATAATTATACTAGTGAGAGCTTACATTAAGGGACTTAAGACCAGAACTTGGACAATTATCTCAAATCTGTATAAATTTTTTTTTATATTTCCAGATCTGTAATTTCATTTATGTAGGGAAATTCCAGTGTGGAAACTGCCTCCATAAATGTTGATGATAATAATAAATATTATAAATTATATAATATAAATTATAAATAAATAATAAGAATAAACATTTATTAACAGCCTTCTATGTGTCAGACACTGTGCTAAGCAAATTGCCTTAAATTTATATGAATTTCCACGAAGGAATTAATCTACCTAGCTTTGGAACTCCTTTGTTTGGAATAAGCTGCCTTGGTTGATAAGTGAATGTATGAAAAATCATCAGACCCACTATACTCATTGAGAGGGGATACATATATTTAATAAAGATTTAGACTTTCATAGAAATTACTTTTTAGTGTCTGATTGGTAACTAAGACATATGTTGGGATACTGAGTCCTTTTCATATTTAAAATAAGATTATGAATCATTATAGTTCACAACTGATTCTCTCTGGACCAAAATTCTGAATATAGGATAAGGTAATAGCATTTCAGGTTACAATTCATGGTCCCACACGATGGCAAATGATATCAACCCCTTTTCTATTGTCTTAGGGTGGGAGAGAATGAGACCTTTAGAGACAGCACGCCACTCTACCACCAATGGAAGCCAGAGGATATCAGAGAGTTCTCCAGCTACTACAAGGTCCAAAACCAATGATGCTTGAGGGCATAAGTGGGATATCTAACACTCATTATTTTCTCCTATTCTCTATCACTTATTATTTTTCTTCTATTCTCTACTTAATTCCCAGTACAAGTTATCCTAACCATGGGGAAAATAGTGTATCCTCTCCCTCTTATACATAGGCTGGTTTCCAGGAAACTTATCCCAACTTTGAGGCTCTCTTGCTTCGGTGCTCATTCAAAACTCTTACCTTTGGGATAACTTACATTGCTTTGCACTATTTTTATATTTCAATCAAGATACTTTCTATATTCCAGAGATGTTGCATACATAAAATTGAAAGATTGGATATGGGAAAGGTGAGAGATTGTGAGAGGTTATGTGCCTAAGAGACTAGAAGAATAATTGTTGCTTTCAACAGTAATAGAGAGGCAGTTGGAGATGTGCAGTTGGTGATCAGCAGAGTTAGGAGCAGGACAGATAAATATGTGAGTCTTTAACATAGGAATCTATGTTGCGTCCAGCTCAGCCCACACCTCCGATGCTGCAGGACTGCCAATGTCCTCTGGTGATTTCATCGTGTTGCTTTTTTCTATGCATTTCATTTTCACACTCTAGTGGGTCTCAGCTTTTCTGGGCCATTTGCTGGCTCTTTACTTCCACTTACTAGAGTGTGGTGGCTAAAATGTCTTTCCACGATTAGGACAGGTTGAGTTCTTTAAGTAAATAGTCATAGCTATGAGTTATCATACCTGAAGGCAACTATTTATTTAGGATTAAAAATTTCTGCAGAAACTAACATATGCTAAGCCCTGAAATGCCTTTTTTAGGACCTCTGGCAAAAATCCCACAAAAAAGTTAGGTTGAAGCTGGGGCTGTCTAATTCATTGCCAAGATCCTCCTCGAATTGACGTGGAAATTAATCTGAAAAAGAAAAAAACCTTAGAGGGAAAAGTCAAGGATCTTGCCCCTGCCCTTCTGGTGTGGATTCTTACCTTTATTGTGTATATGTACCAGTAACAAAGGCAAAGAATATAGAAAATTACAGATTTTGGATAACACAAAATCTTTCTTTCCCTTTGAAATGATTACTGATTATAGTCATAATCTACTATTTTCAACACAACGTCTTTAGTCTTTTAGGTTATCCTGAATCCAAAAATAATTTTCTTTGAGAATTTACTATTTTATATCATTAGTAATGTTAGTTATTTAAGGTTTATGTTATTCATGGAAAGTCCCAGGTTCTTCGAACTTCCTTGATGACAAAGTAGAATCACTATTTAGAAATTATAGGGATATTGGATGAGAGAACCAAGTTTCTGTTTTTGTCACTTATGTGTCACCAGGGAACACTGACTTCCCCTTACCTTTTCTTTCCCTCACCAGGTTTTTTTTTTTTGTTTTTTTTTTTTTTGCCTCTGAGGCAGATCCGAACTTGATCTTCTTGGCTCTAAGCCTGGTGCTCTTACTACTGTGTCACACAGCTGCTCCTTGGCTTTCCTTATTAGTGGATCTGAAGAGATCCTCAAATCTTAGGGTATAAAAAATATAACCCTCCCTGACTCACCTATCTATTTTTATTGACATCTCATTTCCAAAGGTGCATTAGGGTTGATTTCCTTATGATATGTTTTGAAGAAGTGAAACAGAAAGAAATAATAAATCTATATTTCAGCTCCTTTGTGAAGAATTTTGGGAGGTCAAGTGGGACAGAAGAAAGACTTGAACCCTAGTTCAATTACTCACTTTCAATAAAATTGTGATCAAGTCTCATGGTCCAACCAACTAACCAGCAAATATTTATTACGTGCCTGCTATGTGCCAGGCACTCTGCATGGAGATAAAGACATAAGTATAAAGAATGAAACAATCCCTATTCACAATGAGTTTTTTTGTGATTCAAACTAATTCACAAAACAAGCAGTCTTTTGATTTACTCTTCACTCAGTGTTCTCAAGTATACCACATCTTCTTGATAACAATAACATTGCCAATAAGAATATTTAAAATATTCACAGCTTTTAAATGAGGTAAAAACATGGGCTTATTGGAGTCAACTGGTACCTATTTTTGAGAGCTAATTGTTAAAATTTCAGTGTGAGCATTTATACCTTGGAAACTGGTAAGTTTTGTTCTGATTTTTGTTTCGCAACATGACTAATATGGAAATACTTTTAAAATAAGTGTACATGTATAACAGATTGTCTAACTTATAACATATTGCTTATCTTAAGGAGGGAGGAGAAAAAATTTGGAACTCAAAATCTTAACAAAAATGAATCTTGAAAACTGTTTTTTTCATGTAATTGAAAAAATAAAATACTATTGAGAAAAAAAAGAAACTGGCAAACATTACATATCAAGAATGGCAGCTAGGTGGTATAGTGATTGGAGCACTAAGCCTGGAGTAAGACTCATCTTTCTGAATTCAAATGTGGCCTCAAATACTTTTTGAGCTTTATTAGCTTTGTGACTTATCTGCTTGCCTCAGGTTTCTCTGCTATAAAAATTACCTGGAGAAGGGAATGGAAAACCACTTTAGTGTCGTTGTCAAGAAAATCCCAAATGAGTCAGAATTCCCAAATAAGGAGAATCAGACATGACTGAAAAAATACTGAACATATCAGAACTTGATGTATTGTTATGATGATTGCCTAACATTAGAAAACAAAGGAGAAAATGTTAAGAATGCTGTTTAAACTTTAAAGTGTGTCATGCATACTCTCCCCACCTAGAGAACCAGTTGTTAACATTTAGAAGTACATCCCAGACACACTGTCCACCACTGCAGATCCCAGCCTTTCTTATTAATTGACCTTCTTTGTGAAATCGTAGGTCCAAAAAAATTTAACACCTGTTCCTGCACCTAAGCCATCGACCTCTCAGAAACTAATTGATTTCTTTCTTGGATAATAGCTGAAGAGACCTTTGGCAAAGCCCAGTCAGAGTTAAGTGTTCTATTTGTATAGTTTTTGAGAATCCAAGGTTGCCTTCATGAGATATTGGAGGACTCTAATATAAGAATACTGAGAACATTAAAACATTTCTCACCCTAGCATTTTTTTTTTTTTTTTACTGTTCCATGTGTCTCCAACATACAGAGTTCTCATTAAAGTAAGATGACTTTATTATTTCCATTTTAAAGATCATAGGATAGAGGTTCTGGAAGATTGAGAATTACCCAACTATATAATGTCAGCTGACACAATAATTCTATGAAATTCTATGAAAAAAAGTAGTTTCAGCCTACCCCAATGGGCAACTGGGGCTCAGTAGATAGATCACCAGGCCTGGATTCATGTAGACTTGCATTCAAATCTGGCCTTAGACACTTACTAGTTATGTGATTTTAGGCAAGTTATTTAAACCTGCTGGCCTCGGTTTCCCCATCTGTAAAATGAACTGGAGAAGGAATTGGCAAACCACTCTAGTATCTTTGCTAATCCATTTACGTTTTAGAATTCAAAGGAATTTTTGAAATTATCTAATCCAATTTTCTAGTTTTGTGGATAAGGAGACTGAGCAAAATACACAAGGTAGTAAATGGGAAGATCGGGATTTGAATCCAGGACATCCAATTCTATAGCCAATGCTGTACTGTACCATAACGCCTCAATGTTGTGTGTTGAATAGTAATTATTTCAGATTTCAGAAAAACTCAGAAAGACTTACATGAACTGATGTTAAGTGAAATGAGCAGAACCAAGAGAACATTGTACACAGCAACATGAAGATTATGTGATGATCAACTCTAATAAATGTGGCTCTTTTCAACAGTGAGGTGATTCGGGCCCATTCCAATAGTCTTGTGTTGGAGAGAGCCATCTGCATCCAGAGAGAGAACTATGGAGACTAAATGTGGATCAGCACAGTATTTTGTATTTTCATCTTTTTTTTTTGTTTCTTTGCTTAATGTTTTTTCCCCTTTCTTCCTCCACTTTTTTTTTTGTGTGCAACATGACAAATGTGGAAATATGTTTAGAAGAATTATCCATGTTTAAACTATATCAGATTGCTTACTATCTTGGGGTCAGGGAAGAGGGAGGAGAAGGAGAAAAATTTGAAACTGGGTTTTGCAAAGATGAATGTTGAAAACTGTCATTGCATGTAGTTGGAAAAAGAAAATACTATTAAAATAAAAATAATTAAATAAGTATTCAGAAAAAAATTTGTGTTTTAAAATTTTCACCATTCTCTAAATATTACTAGTCTTCCTAATTGACAAAATACACACTCTTCTTTTTGTTAATTTGATTGTGATACAATTTTGCCACTAATTTAATATGGTTTTTAGATGACATGGGTACAAGGAACACTTTCCATTTGACATCATTTATCTAGGACTTCATAGCAGGGTTAGGACTATCAAAGTCTTTCATGGTGGAGGTATCCAAGATTCTGATTGGACCTCCCTAGATTGGGGAGTGGGGGAGGAATGGACCTGTGTCTGAGAAATCATTCTTCAGTTGGAGGTTAGATTTTCAATGTGAACAAATTAAGTCTAAGAGTTAGATAATAATGTAGTCAGAAGGATAGAAGATAGGAATGGCAAGGAGAGGTGGAGGAAGGCATCTGAAGAAATTGGCTCAAATACAAAAATCAAAACAAAATTGAAGGGAAGAGAGATAGTGATGGTGGGAAAAGATTGTTTCTGAGCTTTGGACTTCAGTAGTTCAGTACCTGTAGCTCCAAGAAGCTCTGGCACATACAATGCCCCCATTCCAAGAAAACCAGCTTGACAGATGAGCTAAGTCAGGTTGATGGGTCCATAGGTGAGCTTGTGGTGGTGGGGGAGCGGAATCCTACCTCAAGTATGTGAAGACTTGCTGTAGTAGAATGGACAGATGAAAACAATTTATTCCACAGCCATGAAGGAGGCTGAACCAAGGATCCTGAAGCACTGAGAGCTTGGTCATTCACTACTTTCTGGCCACCACCATTAATCTTGATTTTTGTCTTATGACTGGACTTCAATGACCATGGAAGAGAGATTGAGTCCAATGATTCTGTGTGACTCTGCATCATTTAAATCCAATTCACAAGAGTCAAAACATCATCCCATTATGTCATTGGTCCTCTCTGAAAATGAAGGACTAACAATTGGTACCAGGTAATATCTGGGGGTTAAATTAGACAAAGAATTATCCCAATTCACGACATTTGTTTGGCTTATATGAATATTTCTGTTTTTGTGATTTGTTGGTCCATCCTTGAGGATGGATTTTTTAAAAAAAAAGTTCCTTTAGTTGGAGAGTTCCTGCTGCTCCTGCCTTCCTTGTTCTTCATGACAAAGGCTAATCTCATAATAATGCTTGATATCTGACTTTTTCCATTAGAATCTGAATTCCTTGAAAGCAGAGACCTTGTTTTTGCTTTTGATTCCTCATTACTTAGCATAGAACCTGATACAGAGTAAGTGCTTAATAAATTGTTTATTGATTGACCTTGTGCACTTTTAATGTAATGCTATGAATTTAGAGTAGATGGAGTAAGAAATGACATATTTCTATCAGATTAACATCTTGTCCCCATAGTATTTTTTCATGTCGCTACCCTGCTCATGAACTTTTAACAAGTCCCTCATATCAGAAAATATACCAAATCTGTTAGCCTGGAAGTCAGGGTTCTAGAAAGTGCATTGGGTGCACATCTATCTGAAGATTTTAAATTTGAATCTTGATTCTGCCACTTACGAGATACAACTTGACAATTCATATAACTTTCTGTGCCTCAGTCTCCTCATCTGTAAAACTGGGGAAATGATACTTATACTACCCACTGGAGAGATTTGCTGTGACAAACTTTTTATAACTTTATATATAACATAAACTTTGTTTTAACTTTTAAACTCCCAACTGCTATTTAAATCTAAGTTTTGATCATTTATTACTACCCTGATCCAACTTACATATCTAACCTTATTTTCTATTAATACCAAATCTAATATCTGCTCTCTAGATTACTTTCTTCACTGTTCCTAAAATAGGGCATTCTAATTTAGGACATGAAGCCTTTGTTGACGCTGTTCTGTACTCTCTCCCCATCTGCCCATAGAGTCATCCCCCATTACTAATCAAGACCCTACTTTGTCTTCACATTTAGCTCAATTCGCATCTCTTCCATGAGGTTTTCTGGATTACTCCAATCCATGCTATTCTTTTCTTTCTCTACTTATGAAACCTGGATCTCAGCTATCCCTTATTACTTAAAGACTTAATATGTATATAAATTAGATCTGAAACTACACTATTATTTTCTGCAAGGCAAGAGTCAGATTGTATGCTTCTTTGCTGCTGGGCACAGAGTGGATGCAAAATGATTATTTGTTGAATTAATGAATGAATGATTTTATAATCCTGAAAAGTACTGGCCACAGAGATCTCCAGCAAAGCAAATAAAATTAGGAATGTCTCAGATTTTAAACTAAATTTGTTATGCAATACTACTGGGGTCCAAAAAGAATGGATTGGATTACATATTATTCCCATATAAGTAGACAAAAGCCTCAGGACCTGGAAAGGGAAAGATGAATATTGTTATAGAAAGACAAAATGGAATTCTCTTTGCAGAACTACCCTCAGTGTAGATTAAGATAGAAACTCTAGTGTCAGGGAAAGTAAGAAAGGAAGGAAGGAAAAAAGGAAGTAAGGAAGAAAGAAAAGGAAAGAAAGGGGAAAAGAAAGAAAGAAGGAAAAGGAGGGAGGGAGGAAGGAAGAAAAAAAAGAACAAAAAAATAAGGAAGAAAAAAGGAAAAAGCCCATTTGTCTCATGCCACAGAAGAAAAGAGCACACTTGTTCCATCTTTGATAATGTAGTCTGTGAATGTCCTTGTGTTGTTTTTATCTGGAACTCAAAAAATTTGTGGTGTCAGGAACATTTAAATTTTCTAAACAGACAAATGAGACATTCCAGATTTACTTAGCTTAAGATCAATTAGTTTCTTTCGCTCTTTGGTCACAGGTGGTATTGATAGTTTGGTGAAATAAAAGACATTGCAGACATTTAACCAGGGTGCAATTAACACCTAGGTGTTATAGGTAATGCTGAGTGGTAAGGGATATAGGAGGCTTTTACAGAGAGGTGACATGATCAGCATTTGCCAGTATATTACATAAATGGCATTTGGAAACTGGTGTCACAAGTAGCATTAAGAGATGGGTGAAAGAGGGGGCATTTGGCAATAGGTGACGTAAATGACATTGGCACATAGATAACATGGATAACAATGACACATCAATAATATTAGTGACCTTTTTAGATAGGTGACATGTACAGGTAGGTGACAAAGGTAATGTTTAAATTTTGGGGACTTAGGTAACATTTAATCATAAGTGACTAGGTGGTATTTGCAGTTATATTACACAGGTGGCAGGTGGAAATTGCTGTCTCAGGTGACATAGGTGACATTGCCAGTGAGGTGATGAGGTTGGGTTAGGTGATATTACAATATCTGACTCATGTAGATACTCCAACTTTTGTAACTGATGTGCTCTGTTCATGGTCCCATTGTGGAAGGGAGTTTGGAAAGCCGCTTGAATTAGCTTTTTTCAAGCACTGTGCTTGATCCACTCTATATAGCTCATCCCTTACTTTTTTTAGGGCAAAATTTTTCCATCTATTGGGTGGAATCATGGTGGTGGACACCGACTTCAGGAGTAGGATAGTCAGTTAGCCAGACAACAAGCATTTATGAAATACTTAATATGTGCCAGGCACAGTGCTAAACACTGCGAATACCAAAGCAAACCAAATCAAATTGGTTCCTGTTCTCAAGGAACTTACAATCTAATAAGGGAAACAAACAGTATGTAAACAACTATATACCAAAAATGTAGAAATGGAGTAAAATGGGGATAATCAACAGAGAGAAATAATATTGAGAGGGAAAGGTTTTCTGAAGAAAGTGGGGTTTTAACTAGGACTTGAAGGACATTAGGGAGATCAAGAGATGGAGATATGGAGGGAGAGCATTCCAGTCATTGAGGATACTCAGCAAAAATACCTGTTGTGAGTTGATGGAACATCTTGTGTGTGGAGGGCATCTGGGCGGAGCCATAGTGCATACAAAGCTGGGACTGGAGTCCGGAATACATCTTACTGAGTTCAAATCTGATCTCAGACACTTACTAGCTGTGTGATCCTGAGCAAATCATTTAATCCTGTTTGTCTCAGTTTCCTCATCTGTAAAATGAGTTGGTGCAGGAAATAGTAAATCACTCCACTATCTTGATCAAGAAAACCCCAAATAGGGTCACAAAGAGTTAAACACAACTGAAAACAACTGAACAACTTCTTTAAGGAACAGGAAGGAGGAAGAGGGGGAATTGCTTGGCTAGAATCCTCTCATTGGTCAAATTGAATGTTTAAATATCACAAACATCTCAGCAATTAAAAGAATTTTGGAATTGGAGCAATTGGAATTTGGAATTCCAAGCAATTGGAATAAATTTTGAATAAATTGTCAATCCCTATTGACTATATATCTCCTTCTTCCTTCCCTGACCTCTGCCTCCTCCCTCTTACTAGTTGGTAGAGGCTCCTTGAGAGCAGGGTCAATGCCATTTAGCAGAACATGAGCTCCTTAAGGGAAATAGGTTTTTATTTTGTATTTTCTATGTCTAGTCCAGTGCCTTGCCTATAGTAAATACTTGATAAATTATTATTAAGTTTAATGATAAACATTTGTTGTATTTAGTTGAACTAATGGTTATTCGACGTAGACATCTTTCAGCAGATGATGGAGAAATTAGTTTAAGGAAGTGTTTTCCAAATTCTATTCTTCAGAATCTTGGCATGCCAGATGAGATGATTAAATTAGGTGGTATCATAGTACACAGAGCCTCGGGCTTGGAAACAGGAACACTCATCTTCTTGAGTTCAAATCCAGCTCTAGAAGCTTTTACAAGCTGCGTGACTTTGGACAAGTCCCTTAACCCTGTTTGCCTTGATTTTCTTATCTGTAAAATGAGCTGGAGAAGGAAATAGCAAATCACTTCAATATCTTTGCCAAGAAAGCCTCCAAATGGGGTCACAAAGAGTTGGAAATGATTGAACAACAACAAGAAGAAAATTTCAAAGTTCGTGATACTTTCCCCTCTAAAATATTAAATATGAAATTATATTTTGAGTATCTTTAATTCTGTCACTCAATGCTTCTAAAATTGACATAGATCAAAACTTCTTAAACCCTCATATGGGGTCACATAAAAGAATGTGGAGATTATGAAATAGTGATTTATTATCAATAAATATTTTGATTTGTATACCTATTTTATATATACCTATATACCCAGGGTCTCATAAAAATTTGTCAAGCAAAAGGGAGTTGAGAATGGAAAAAGTTTAAGAAACCCTGACTTAGCTCACAACTCTTGTGTAACTTAATGGATAACCTTTAAGAATTCCTATGCTAAAAAAAAATCACCTTGCAACCAACCTTGAAATGAGACTCTCTGGTCTTAAATAGGTTTGTCCTCAGCATCCCCTGGCTCATCACCAAGTACATTATGTATTACAGTGGATAGCACATTAGATTTTGAATCAGGAAAATTTGAGTTCAAATTCAATCTCAGACACTTTCTGTTGTCACTTAACAACTCTACTTGCTTTAGCTTCCTCAACTGTAAAATATAGATAATAATAGTAAAATGGAAATAATCATAATAATAGTATCTATCTCCCAGAGTTGATCTGAAGATGAAATAAGATAATATTTATAAAATGCTTAGCACAGTGCCAAACATATAGTAGGCATCTGATAAAACTTGTTTCCTTCCTTGTATATACAACAATTTTCTGCATGAAGATAAATTGTTTCCTTCATTTAGCTCCAAAATTTCCCTAACACTTATATATTCTGTGAGTATTCTATATTCTGAAGTTATTTAGATCAGAATGTATTATTTTCATCAATATATGTTTAGCCTCAAAGCATTTAGTGAATTTTAGAATAAAAGTAGAAAACATTGGTTTAGGGGATGCCCAAAAAGATAGTTAGATTAGTTTGTTCATTTCAGGATATTTTATAAATTGGACTGTTTAAATTCATTCATTCAACCAACATTAATTAAGTGCTTTTAGTTAGGTGACACAGTAAGTGTGTAATGGACTGAGCCTGCAATAAAGAAGCCCTGAATTCAAATTTATCTTCATATACTGGCTATGTGACTGGAAAAAATGTTGAATCTCTGCATGCCTCAGAATTCACAAGTGCAAAATGGGGATAATAATAACACCTTCCTCTCAGCATTGTTGTAAGGATAAAATGAATTAATAGTTATAAAGTGTTATTTCTTTTCCCTCTCTTCTTTCCTTCCTTTCCTGTGTACAATGTATTATGCTTGGGTGAAATTCAAAAGCAAAATACTCTGGAAGAGTTACAGTTTTGTAGAGGTAATAAAGTATGAAGAAAGATAAAATTATACAAATTAAAAATGAACCAAATTATAATATGTTAGTTCAAGACACTTATATTAGGGGTAGCTAGGTGGGGCAATGGATAGAGCACTAGGCTTGAAGTCAGGAAGATCTGAATTCAAATCTGATCTTAGACACTTATTACACTTAGTACTTAGACTCTGGGCAAGTGGCTTAGCCCCTCTTTGCTTCAATTCCTCAATTATAACATGGGGACATTCATGAAAAGTAAATGGCAAAACTTTCTTGTATATTTGTGAAGAAAACCTCTTTCATACAGTCTACACAGAGTCGGACATCACTGAATGATTAGATAACAAGTGCATAAAAGGAATATAAAGTATTCTGTGAACTTAAGATACTTTAAGCTGGGGAGGTCCAAAAAAGGCCCCTTGAGATAGGAGCATCAGACCTGAGTCTTGGACAAAGATTTAATCTTAGCAAATATATTTTGTTTGGGAAGAAAAGAGATTCAAGGAATATGTTGAGAGAGTAGTGAGTATTCCAGTTTGGCTATAACATGAAGTACATGAGGGAGAGATAGATAATGGTGGAAAGATTGGTTAGAGAGAAATTATGGAAGTTCATTTCAGGTTAAACATTTATTTCAGGCTTACGTGGAATTTATTTGGTAGGTTATGGGGAGCCAATGAAAATCTCTGAGCAAAATCTCTTCCTAATTGTCATAAGGGATTATTTATAGCAAATATCTCTGATAAAAGCCTCATTTCTCAAATGTATAGAAAATTGAGACAAATTTATAAGAATACAAGACATTTCCCAATTGACTAATGATCAAAGCATATGAACAGGCAATTTTCAGATAAAGAAATCAACGCAATTTATGACCTAAATCACTCTTGATCCTCTGATCAATGCCTATTAAAACAACAATGAAATACCTATTAAAACAACTCTGAGATACAACCTCACACTTATTAGATTGGCTAATATATCAAGAAGTGAAAATGATAAATGTTGGAGAGGATGTGGGAAAATTGGGTTACTAATGCATTGTTGGTAGAGTTGTAAACTGATCCAACCATTCTTGAGAGCAATTTGAAATTATGCCCCAAAGGCAACCAAAAGGTGCATACCCTTTATATCCTTTGTTCCAACAATAACATTACAAAGTCTCTATTCTAAAGAAATTATAAAAGTGCAAAAAGGACTTACATGTGCAAAAATGTGTACAGCAATTTTTTTTTTTGTGATAGCACAATATTGGAAGTTGAGAGGTTGTCAGTCTATTGGGGAATGGCTGAACAAACTGTGTTATATGAATGTCATAGAATATTAATGTGCAATTTAAAAAACAAGCAGACAAGATTTCAGAAAAACCTGGAAAAGACTTTGATGAGCAGAACCAGGAAAGCACTATACACAGTATCAGTCATATTATATGATGATTAACTATGAATGTCTAAGCTCTTCTCAGCAACAGAATGCTCCAACACAAGTATAAAGGACTGGAATGGAGCACTACAATGTGACTTGAACTAATCGTTCTGTCATTATCTAACGTACGCCATATTATAGACAAATTGGAATACTCTATTAGAAGTAATGCTGAATGAAGATCAAGTGAGATAAAAAGTGCTTAGCACAGTACCTGGCACATAGTAGATATTTATTCCATTATCTCTAGACTCTAAGTCTAACCATGTTTCTCTACTATTCAGGAAGCATCTGTGGCTGCTTTTAAGGTACAATTAAAATTCCTCTGTTTGACTGGGAAATGAATATAAACTGCTTGCATTTTTGTTTTTTTTTCCCGGGTTATTTTTACCTTCTGAATCCAATTCTCCCTGTGCAACAAGAGAACTGTTCGGTTCTGCACACATTTATTGTATCTAGGATATATTGTAACCTATTTAACATGTAAAGTTCTGCTTGCCATCTGGGGGAGGGGTGGTAGGAGGGAGGAAGGGAAAAAATTGGAACAGAAGTGAGTGCAAGGGATAATGCTGTAAAAAATGACCCTGGCATGGGTTCTGTCAATAAAAAGTTATTTAAAAAAAAGAGTAATTATAAAAGACTCAATAAAAAAAAATTCCTCCGTTTGGAATTTAAAGCCCTTCATGGTCCAGCTTCTTTCCAGACTGTCTTTCCAGACTGACCATATAATCTCCTCTCCCAGCCTTGATCTCTACATGGCTTATTTACTGTTCTTCAGGCACGACATTACATCGTCTCCTTCCACACCTTTGCACAGGCTGTGTCTCCCAGGCTTGGTATACATTCACTTGTCACCTCTGCCTCTTAAAACCTATAGCTTCCTTTACAGGTCAATCTATGTAGTATAGGAAACCTTTCTAGAAGATGTCTTCAGCTGTTAGTACTCCAGTCCTACCCACCCCTATTCTGAAATGACTCAGTTTATTTTGTGTATGTTTTATATTAGCTTATCTATGTAAATATCATTTTCCTAGATAGGAGGTAGACTTCTTGAGCGCAGGGACTAATTTGTCTTTATTTTTGTATTCCTAACCCCTACCAGAGTGGCAAGCTTAAGGAAGGTATAAAATATAGAAATGTTTGCTGACTTTCTTTAAACTGAATAGAGGACAAGATTAAGCATGTGCATTAGAAAGATTAATCTGCCATGGTTCTTCCTCTCCTTTCTGTTCCAGCTCTCTGGACTTCTTTCTTCATAAATCCCCAAGAGTCTTCTCATCTTGGAAAATCCCGATGCCTTTGGTCATTTTCTCTGATTGGTGACTTCCTTTCAGACCTGCATTTTAAGGAAGTGCTCAGATTAGCCATACTTATTCCATTCACCTGGTAGCACGAGCAGCACCAGCACCAGTACCAGCACGAGCAGCACCAGCACTACCAGAAGCAGCAGCACTAGCAGCTCTCCCCAACCCTCTCCACATTTTCAATTTCATTTCATATGTTTCGTTCCATCTTTAGAGTGCATTTTCTTTGAAGGCACAGGCTGTCTTTTTTTTTTTTTTTTTTTTTTTTGCTTGTATGTGGCTCATAGTAATTGCTTGGCTTATTAGCTGGTGCTGGAATTGAAAAGTAGGTGAAACTGCAGATCTTTGAGGAAGTTAGTGCAAAAGTCCAGGAGAGAGGCAATAATGGGTTTCTTACAGTTTTTAGGTAAAAAGGAAAGTGAGTCAAAGTGAAAATGATGAATCTCAAAAATAGACTATTTATAACTTCCCACTGCAGGTGCTCTCCAGCTCTGAATATCTACTTTAAATATCTGGCAGCTTTTGACAAGATAAAGTTGGAGTCAGCTGAGACTGATAGTTGCAGGTGCAGATAGTTTTTTTTTCTTCCCCATCATAAGTTTTCCAAGAAAAGTCAGATTAACATATGAAACCATTTTGTATTGGTTATCTTAAGAATTTATTTCAAATGATTTGCTGACTCTATTTTGGTGAAAGTGCATTATTCTTATATCTTAAAAGAAATAAGGGGCAGCTAAGTGGTGCAATGGATAGATCTCTAGCCTGAAGTTATCACTTCCTAGCTGTGTGACCCTGGACAAGTCACATGACCCTGGACAAGTCACTTAACCCCAATTGCCTCAGCAAAAAAAAAAAAAAAAAAAAGAAAAGAAAAGAAAAGAAAAGAAAAGAAAAAAAAGAAAAAAAAAGAAAAAAGAAAAGAAAAAGGAAAAGGAAAAAAAAAAGAAAGTAGACTTTTTTTTTCTGTAGCCACTTTTTATGATGATAGAGAACATTGCCTTTCCTTTTTTTTTTTTTTTTAATAAGTTTTTATTGATAGAACCCATGCCAGGGTAATTTTTTACAGCATTATCCCTTGCATTCACTTCTGTTCCGATTTTTCTCCTCTCTCCCTCCCTCCACCCCCTCCCCCAGATGGCAAGCAGTCCTTTACATGTTGCATAGATTACAGTATATCCTAGATACAATATGTGTGTACAAAACCGAACAGTTTTCTTGTTGCACAGAGAGAATTGAATTCAGAAGGTATAAATAATCCGGGAAGAAAAACAAAAATGCAAGCAGTTTATATTCATTTCCCAGTGTTCTTTCTTTGGGTGTAGCTACTTCTGTCCATCATTGATTAATTGAAACTGAGTTAGGTCTCTTTATCGAAGAGATCCACTTCCATCAGAATACATCCTCATACAGTATCGTTGTTGAAGTATATAATGATCTCCTGGTTCTGCTTATTTCACTTAGCATCAGTTCATGTAAGTCTCGCCAGTCCTCTCCTGTATTCATCCTGCTGTTCATTCCTTACAGAACAATAATATTCCATAACATTCATATACCACAATTTACCCAACCATTCTCCAATTGATGGGCATCCATTCATTTTCCAGTTTCTAGCCACTACAAACAGGGCTGCCACAAACATTTTGGCACATACAGGTCCCTTTCCTTTCTGTAGTGTCTCTTTGGGGTATAAGCCCAGTAGAAACACTGCTGGATTAAAGGGTATGCACAGTTTGATAACTTTTTGAGCATAGTTCCAAATTGCTCTCCAGAATGGCTGGATGTATTCACAATTCCACCAACAATGTATCACACTGCCTTTCCTAAAAATTACCTTAGGTAAATTTGTCAATGCCAGTTTGCTCTAGCCCAGTAGGAACACAGTAAATAACTCAGGATACTAAGGGAAGGCACTTAATCTGACTACATGATTGAGATTAGGTTTCCTAGTTCCAAGAAGCAGCTGTGATAAAGTAAAAACAAAACTAAGCAAAACAGACTTTTGTTGTGATTGTTCAGTGGTGCCTAATTCTGCATGAATCTATGATTTCCTCAGCAAAGGTATTGGAGTGATTTGGAATTCCTTCTCCAGCTCATTTTACAGATGAGGAAACTGAGGTAAACAGGGTTTGACTTGGTCCAGTGTCACACAACTATTAAGTATCTGAGGCTAGATTTGAATTTAGGAAGATGAGTCTTCTTGACTCCAGGCTGGGCACTTTACTGAAATCCTTAAAAAATAGACTACAATAATATAAACGAACCCTAAATGAAGCTCAATTCTGTGAACATAAAATGATTACTCTTAGGCCTGGAGAATAGATAAGTAAATGAACCTTCTTTTCTTGGGAGAAGTGGGGGGGCTATAGGTAAAGAATGCTACATACACTGCCAGACTAGTTCCCTGGGTTGATTGGTTGCTAAGCTGTTTTACTTATATATAAGTATTATTGGGTGAGAGTGGGTGGTGGATGTTCAAATACAAAGGTAAAAGGTCTTGGCTTGGGCCATTCAAAAGAAAAGAAAAGAACATCTGACATCACTGCTTGAAGTAGCTCTCTGAGAGGTTCTGCCTGGTGATCCCTGGGTTCCACAGGCTTAGTGATGGGGCCATTAAGCACATTTTATGCACACCTCACCAGGACCACATTTGAGAATCTCTCTAATAAAATCACTTTTCAGATGTCATTTGCTTCTACCTTGCTCCTCCCTTAACCACAGTAGGTTATTCTCTTTTATAACACATCACATCCGTTGTCATGAATGGCTTAGTAACAGCCTTATCCCATTGTGCTAGAAGTAGGTTATGGAGGTAGAATTGTATTATTGAAGAGAGTTGGTTTCTGTGTCAAATATCATCTTTGCAGCTGACTATTCTGTGTGACCTTGAACAAACTGGATCTCAGTTTCCTAGTCTTTAAAATGAAGAGGAGGGTCTAGATAAACTATGAATGACACCGTACTCTACCTCCTCATTTAGTTACACCATTGGTTCCCTATTAAGTTCAGGATTAATTATAAAATCCTCTGGCATTCAAAATCCTTTATATCCTGGTGGACTGAAGGAAAACTAGACACCTTTTTGCCTCAACTCTTACCTAGTCTTTTAATTATTGAATGGATGTTATCTCAAGTGAACAGATCAAGAAAGGACATTAGCTTTAAAAAGGCAAGGTCTCCCACTGCATCTGGGCCATATTCAGTCATCCTGACCTATATCTTGCTACTGGATTCTCTGAAAAAAGCTAGATATTTTTCACAATCTTGTCTCACTTAAACCCAATTTACTTTCAAGTCAAGATACCACCCTCCTTTCCTCTTCAGACAGGAAGGATGAACAATAACATCATTCTGGCCCATTCTTACCTTTCCAGTTTTCTTTCATTTTTATCCCTATGTATAGCCAAATATCAAGGGACACTCGCTTTTTTGCAATTCCTTACACAATACACCATCCCTCAATCCTATGCCTTTTCAATGACTGTCCCACTTGATAATAATTCTCTTCCTCCTTTTCTTTGCCTCCTGATTTCTGTTGACTTGCTTCAGCTAAAATACCAATTTCTGTAAAAAATCATTCCTGGTCTCCCTTTTTGCTAGTGCCTTCCTCCTCAGACTTAACCCTGAAATTTTCCCCTAGTTTACCATGTATATATTTTGTGTGTACATAGTTCTTTGCATATTGGACTCCTTGAAAATAGGGATTGTTACATATATTGGATTTAACATATACTCTAACATATTTAACATGTATTAAACTACCTGACATCTAGGGAAGGGGGTGGGAGGGAAGGAGGGGAAAAGTTGGAACACAAGGTTTTGCAAGGGTCAATGTTGAAAAATTACCCATGCACATGTTTTGTAAATAAAAAGCTATAATAATAATAAGAAGAAAAAGAAAATAGGTATTGGTTTTGCCTTTCTTTTTATTTCTCAGGGCTTAGAACAGTACTTGGCATATAGTAAGAACTTAATAAATGCACATTGCATGCTTAAATGAAGAACAGTACAGGGAATTAAAAAGAAGAATAACAGGGTTCCTCTCCTTGGGGAATTTAAACCTTTATCTTCACTGCTTACAGGCACAATCTAGAAATAACTAAATAACAAATGCCAACTTAGTTGAGTAATAAGGTAATTAGAGAAACAGTTTTATCTGGTAATCAGGGAAGAACCTTCATTTATACAGAGACAAACTATTTCATATTGGCTACCTTATTGGAATCCTACAGGAGCCTGAAGAGGCCTTGTTAGGGTCTGTTATGTTCAGGTAAATACTTAACAACCAGTTTTGGCCTAGGGTAGGGGGTGAAGGGGGATTAAATTTAATCTCCATTAAACTTTTCTCCATCACTTTTTAAAGTGGAGACAACAGTAACAACAAAAAATTAATAAAGTTTTGATTTGTAACATTTATTGATTTCCTGGGTGTAAATGCTCACACTGAAAATTTAACAAATGTCCCTCCAGAGTCAGGTCTAGGAGGTTCCAGCACATTCCTGGTTGGTCACGGCTTTGCTCATTTTTAAAGCAAAAAAAAATTAAAATTTAAAAAATTTTAAAATTGAGGTTCAAGAAAGCTAAATATCTTGATAAAGATCTCTGTGCCAAATCATAACTTGCTTTTTCTTACGGAACTACTGTTGAATCTTCTTTCCAATTCAGTAATTAAGATGGTGTGAAAAGAGTAGGAGAGCTGAGAACCTCAATTTGAGAGAGGAAATTTCTTTAGGACCAAAAGAGGCTAAGAAGATCTGGATCCTAGGTAATTAGGAGTATTTAATATGAACAAATGGATCTTACTTGCTTAAATTTACAATCAGGGTCCTAGTAGGAAAGGAAAAGAAATACTGACTTCTAGATGTTGATTCTTTAAATTCTATAACTCAGGCATTTGGAAAAAAAGATTCTAAATCTATAAAATGGGATAAAGCAGGGAGAGAAAGAAAATATTTCAAGATGATAGTTCCTTAAATTCCAAACTTAGTCATTTGGAAAAAAAGATTCCAAATCTGTAAAATGGGATACAGCTATACTTTGGTTGGGATAAAACCCAAACACTGTTACTGCTGATGAGGGGAGGCCTCAAACTATCTCCCTCTCCTCTCCCTCTTTTTTCCCTCTCCTCTCTCTCACCTATTTCTCTACAAGGACCCTAAAAACTTTCTCTACTAGAGGATTTCTCTGCTACCCTGCCACTAAGGAAGGCAGCCTGCAAAAGCTGACTTCTCAGTTCTAATAATCAACTTCTTTTGCCAGTTTAACTTTTTGGGTTTGTAAATTCATTTACGAAGGACCTATGCCGACCAGAAGGGGGTTCCCACAACTCCCTGCCCTGCACAGAGCCTCATCACTGCCACTTGCTTATCCCAAAAATGATCCCTCCCCTCTTAAATGTCTCATAATTCTGTGCCTAGAACTCTTTGTACTTCTCTCCATTTTATCATAGTATACAAAAGAACACAAAGCTACTGCTGGGTCTAGGTGGACTATAATACCAGCTCTCTCCTTTCCCATTAAAGGATCCCTAGTTTTGGAACTATTCGTAAGGATTTGTTTCAATTCTGGGGGAGCATGTTCTCTGAAGAGGGGTTCCCCATCACACTTTTTCCCCTCTTATGATCCCAACTCAGAGGTTTCAGGGGATTTAGAACTGATTCTCACAAAAGGAAAGAATACAATGGTACTCAATGTTCAATTTAAATCAGGTATGAGATTTTTTTTCTCTACATAAAAGAACTGATAAACGCAAAAAACCTGATAAATACTAGTATTTATAGACAAAGACTTAAACAAGCAACAATAACAATAACTTATGCTAGTGCTATTCTGTCCTGAAAAGTTGATACTTAAAATATCAAATGAAAAATCTTGTGGGCTTGCTGAAGGGGAATTTCACATCCATATCAGTGTGACATTGTTTTCTTTGAGGTCCTTATCTTCTAGTAAGCTATGCTAGATAGTTGAGTTCCTCTTTCCTATGGTGATGGTGGTCACCTTCTTCTTCATCATCTTCATCATCATCATCTTCTTCTTCTTTAAATAACATTTTAGCAGAAGCAGAACATAGTATGAAGTAACATTCACATTGTACAATGATCAACTATGATTGACTTCTCAGCAATACAATGATCTGTTGTTTGAATTTCATTCCAGAAGACTACTATGACATCAGGGAGGTGAAGTGAATTTGAGTGAGGGAGGCTGTGCAAGATGACCAGCCTCATTCTTTCCTCTGGAATCATCTGGGTCCAGTGGTCAGATATAAATCAGGATGACTGGAGATGGCTTGGAGGCAGAACCAAGAGAACATTGTACACAGTAACAGCAATATTGTATGATAAAGGATTGTGAATGATTTAATTATTCTCAGCAATTTAGTGATCTAAGAGAATTCCAAAAGATTCATGATGGAAAATGCTATTCACCATTGAAAAGTAAGGTAGTCCCTGTTCTCAAAAAGCTTACATTCTAACAGAGGGAGACACATGGCAAGTTTCTACTACAACAAATTATTAATGTGCTGGAAGGAATGATGAAAATGAAAAAAATAAGGGAAGAATCAGAAGACATGAACTGATACAAATTGAAGTAAGCAGAACTAAGAAAACTACAATGATGTAACTGAACTAAAATATTGAAATATTAAAACAAATGCAGGGATAATTTTTCAACATTGATCCTTGCAAAACCTTGTGTTCCAGTTTCTCCTCCCTTTCCCTCCCACTTCCTCTCCTAGATGCATTCAATAAATTCAATAAAAATATTAAAACTTAATACTATGCAATTATGATGACTCATTCTGGTCCAGAAAAAAGAAGTAGGAAAATATACTTCCTTTTCTTCTTTGTAGAGATAGGGGATTATGATTGTGGAACACTGCATATACTCTAAGACTCAGTGAATATATTGGTTGGTTTTGCTGAATTCTCTTTTTTCCCCCCTTCTTTTTTTTTTTTTCCTATTGCGGGGGATGTTTCTTTGAGTAAAGGAGGTAAAAGTAAATTTTACCTTGAGAAAAGGTAAATTTAGAAATGAAAGCAACGTAAAAACAAAATATAGTCATAAAAATTTAAAAACCAAAAAACAAAAGCCAGAAACAAAAAGAACATGCCTTTTCTTAGTTTTCAGTCCTACTTTCTCTATAGTGTTAGGAAGTATGTTCTTATATGCTTGCCAACCCCACTATCTTCCAATTGTGGGGCTGAGGGAATAAAGAGGTAATATTATTGTCTTCTTGTAAAGGGATGCTAAAAGCTGATTTATAGTAGCCCATTATCTATTTCCTGTAACAATCTTATGGGATAATGCTATATATGGAATTAATTGGTTAATTTCTATATTCAGAATCTTGCCTCTGACATGTACTAGCTGTGTGACTTTATGCATGTCACTTAAACAGTATTCTAAGGCCAGAGCTTCTTAAACTTTTTCCATTCACAACTCCCTTTTGTCAGAGAAATTTTTACTCAACCCTGGGGGAGAGAGGTATATAAAGTATGTTTACAAATCAAACATTTACTAATAGTAAATCATAAAAAAATTTATTTTAAAATGAATCTTTGGTGTATATATATGTGTGTATGTATATATATATATATATATATACATACACACATACAAATAAAATTGCATTTTACTGAGATGGACATACTTGTTTATTTTTACATAAAGAACTATATCCCTGTAGAATATCTAATACCTTTATTGTTGCCAAATTTTTCCACCAATCCCACATTGTTACACGATTCCCATAAGGTCATGACTCATGTTAATAAGCTTTGCTCTAGGCAATTCTCGGGGACTTAAGTTTCAAAGAAAGTGTCAGACTGCTTTGGTAGAATGAGGTTTCTCATAATATAGTTACATATATCAATGAAATTATAGGCCCATTCTTAAACTAGTCTCTAACCTCTGTTTCCATACTAGTTTGTTGCTTTTTTTCCCTTTTAACAGGAATTTCATATGATTGAGATTTATTTTCTGAAATCATCAGTCCCACCAAAAATCATTCCTTTTAAATTTGAGCTCACTCTATTGTTTTCTTTCACAGTCCTTTAGCTAGTAATACCCTTTCCCCCCTAAATCAGCCTAAGAAAACTGGGCAGCAGGTAGCTAATATACTTTCTAGTTTCCGCCAAGACACATACTCTGAATGAAAACCAAAATAAGTAGGGGAAAAGGAGGAGAGGTCAAACACACTAGATTTCTTTTTGGTCCACTTCCTGCTTTCCTTTTTTCCATGCTTTCCTGAGCAGGATTTCTTTTTGGCCAGACGTTGTGTTCATTTTCATGGCTGTTTCATATCATCTTTTGGTGGTTAAGATTCTCACAGTTAAGTATTATAGCTACTAATCTGTTAAAAGAGTATAAAGGTTGGCTTATACTTCATGAAGTTTGGCAGCTGGTACTAAACAAACAGGTTTATCCAAAAGTCTAAAGAGGTAATTCCCACTAAACTCTAGAATATTGAACTTCTCTGCTTTTTTTTTTCTCATAACCCAGTCCTGTGGAAAAAGAGACCACTTTAGGTCCAAAGCCCTAAATGACTTTCATATTCCATCACAAAGTTGCTCTGCCTTTCTCAGACTTATTACTTAATTGTAATAGAGAATATAAACTGGGGACAAACTCAGCCACAGAAGACTTGATTAGCCCCACGGTGGCTCTCCTGCCTTCATCACTTCTCCACTAAGACCAAAGACTTGGGCTGGCCCCGAGATCCTCCAGGGAGCTAGTGTGGACACTATTTTAATCCACTCCGTGTGGGGGCTCTAGAAAGCAAGACATTACATTTGGATGTGCAGACCAGATAAATATTACAATTAAATCAATTCATTGTACTGAGTATAAGCCAAACATTATATCACTAGGGAATCGTTATTTGTTGTAAGATTAAATCAATCATACTGAACTAGAGAATTATTAATCACCATGCTAAACTAGATAACCATTGTCTTATCAATTCCACTGTGTTAACACCTTGTAAGAATCCTTGCCTCAAATATATTTCTCCAGAATTCTGGCTTATTACAAATAGCTCTGAAGCCAGGAGGACCTGAGTTTAAATTCAGCTTCAGACACTTAATATTTACTTGCTGTGTGACCTATGCAAGTGACTTAATCCTAATTGCTTCACCAGAATAAATTTAAAAAAGAAGAAGAAGAAGAAGAAAGAAATCCCTTTCTGATTCTCTGAAGTTCTTTCCACTGGAATCTATTCCAAAACGTTGTTACTTTCCTTAAGCACCTAATTCCATTCACCTGCTTCCCTTTCTTCTTTCTCCTATCAATCCATCAATTATCAATAAATTAACTCTAGAAACAACCCAGTGGTCAGGTAAAACTTGGAAATGATTATCATCACAATGACTGCTTGGGTCAGAACTCTTAGATTACAGCTACCTCTATGAACTTGACCCTATAAAAACCAGCACAGAACCAGATCATCAATTGAGAGCTTCCTCAGCTTTTACATTTTCTAAATATATCTTGATATGATTCTTATCCTTCCCCCCAGTCTTACAGTAAGAGGTGTCCTTTCTGCTTTTAAGGTTAACATAGACAGTTTATGTAATGTAGTGAATAGAATGGTGGCCCTGGGGTCTGAAGAACCCAAGTTCAAATTCTGTCTCAGATACTTATGAATTATGTAACCTTGGGCAAGTCACTTAGCTTCAATTTTCCCGTTTGTAAAGTGGGACTTATAATAACACTACCTTCTGGGATTGTTGAAAGAACCAAATGAGATAACATTTGTAATTCTTAAAGCACTATATAAATATATAAATGTCAGCTATTATTAAATTCTACCTGTGGTCAAAATTCTCTCTCCTCCAAAATCCTTTGAAATTTTTTCAATCATGTTCTGGCTTAAGTAGTATGTCCAATCTTTTTCTACACTAGACTTTTTCTTTCTTGTTTCAAATCTGCTCAACTCCCTTCTTCCTCCCTCTTCACTCTCCTTCTGTCTGTGTCTCTTTCTCTCTGTCTGTCTCTCTCTCTCTCCATTTCTTTCTCTCCCTTTCTCTCTCTCTTCTCTCTTTTTCCATCTCTATGTAACTCTCTCCTTTTTTCATTGTCTCTCTCTTTTTTCACTGTCTTTCCCTTTCTCTCCTCTCTCTATCTCTGTGTATCTCTCTCCTTTTCTCTCTCTCACATATATATATCTAAAATATACATATATAAACATATGTATTATATATATTATACATATATATGCATATATATATACACCTCAAAAAACCTTTATTGAACTCTATTTTTCCTTCTAATTATAGTTCTACTTCTCTCCCTTTCATTGCCAAAGTTCTTGAATGAGTGCTTATTAAGTCAATCAAGTTTTTAATAAGCTTCTAAGTGCCAGAAAACTATCCATCCTGATGATAGAATAAATAATAATTTTTATTTTCAAAGGAACTTACATTCTAATAGAAGACAAGTATATCATATATGTGTATATATGTGTGTTCGTATTTATATAAATATATACACACATACACATATATTATCTCACACACTTATACACTTACTGCATAAATATGCAAATATGCCCTCATCAGAGAAGGTGCTGTGCTCTATAAGCAAAGCGGAATTGAATTAACTTAGAAGAAACTCAAGATTCTCAGATGGAGAAGCCACTCCAAATTTCACAGGGACTATTTGTATGCCACCTGTAGCAGAACAATTTTTTTTAAATTTTATTTTATTTAATAATAACTTTATATTGACAGAATCCATGCCAGGGTAATTTTTTACAACATTATCCCTTGCATTCGCTTCTGTTTCCATTTTTCCCCTCCCTTCCTCCACCCCCTCCCCTAGATGGCACGCAGTCCTATATATGTTAGATATGTTGCAGTATATCCTGGCTACAATATATGTTTGCAGAACCGAACAGTTCTCCTATTGCACAGGGAGAATTGGATTCAGAAGGTAAAAATAACTCGGGAAGAAAATCAAAAATGCAAATAGTTCATATTCGTTTCCCAGTGTTCTTTCTTTGGGTGTAGCTGTTTCTGTCCATCATTTATCCATTGAAACTGAGTTAGGTCTCTTTGTCAAAGAAATCCACTTCCATCAGAATACATCCTCATACAATATCGTTGTCGAAGTGTATAATGATCTCCTGGTTCTGCTCATTTCACTTAGCATCAGTTCATGTAGGTCTCTCCAAGCCTCTCTGTATTCATCCTTGTAGCAGAAAAATTATGATTTGTATTGGTCTGATCAGCCACAGTGGAACATGATCTAATTAACTCTAAATAATCATGCCATTTTGGTCCTCTTTGAGAACAAGGGACAACAACCATCCCTTAAAGTTAACAAATACTCACACTTCAATTTCTTTCACTCTGTTTACTCCTGTTTAAGGTATCTAGCTTCTGTACCTAACTTTATGCTGAAACCTCTCTCTCGAAAGCCACCAGTAACATCTTATTTGCATATCTAATAGCCTCTTTTCAGTTTTTCTACTTCCGGTGACCTCTCTTCAGCTTTTGACACAGCTGACTACATTTTCATTGCAACTCTCTTCTTTCCTGTCCTCCACGGCACCACAATAATGTGATGGTTGATGAATCCTGGGTCCTTTTCCTAGTTCCTCTTCCTATCCCTAAAGTGGCTGAGATTGTGAAATTGGTAAGGAGGGGATAGATAGCATTGGCAGTCAAGACCCAGTTTTCCTGGAGATTTTATCTTTTCATTTCTAATGAGGTAAACCTTACTTTATTGGATAGTATTCCTCAACCCCTCCACCACTTTACCACTAATCCTTGCCTGTTTCAGAGATCTCAGATTTAATCCTAGAGTCTCTTATTAAAGTGACAAACTTTAACAAAGCTTTGATTTTCAAAAAAGTACTTTACCACCAATTAAGGGAAAGGAGATAAGTTCAAACAAATGTAGCTAAGTGAAACAAGCATCACAGTTGATGATATGGCCTTTCTACCCCACTACCATGAATTAATTTATAGGAAATGTTTAGATCTATACAATATATAAAAAAGCTATGCTCATAGATAAAACCTTTAGATGTACTTCTAACTTTTTATTTGATATAAATTCCATAAAGCTATAGAGGAGGAGACCATGTGAACTTGAGGTGTCATTTACCTAAACTAAAAAATAAGCTAATTGTTATAATGGAATGTAGCTGACTAAATCTCCAAAGACAAAAGGGATAAAGATATTCTTGTACTTTGGTTCATTGCTAAAAAAACAGCTCTCAATATTATGTCACTTGCAGCCCAGTGGTTATGCTTTTCTCAGAAGGAGCTTCTCTAGACTCATTCAATTTAGATTTACTCCTAGGCAGGCTTTTTCTCCATTTTCTCTGATTTATTATGCTCCACACCTTGAGTTATTCCCCCCAAAGTGGATCATTCCCTTCATTATGCCTCTTATAATTACTATCCAAACTCTACTCAGATGCAGAGCTTTATGCCCAACTTTTCCCTTACTAGAACACACTAGACTATAATGGCTCTTTTCTCTGAACTCTAATAGAAATTATAATCGGTATTTTGTGATACCTCTTAATTAATTAATCTTTTAATCTTCCATTAAAAAAAATCACGTGGGAACACAGATTCACTTAAAAGTTGACCTGGGCATGAGAAGGGCAGGGGAAATTCTGGCATAGATTGGTAGTAGAGAAGCTAATGAAGAGGCCCTGTGGCTTGTATTAAAAGTACCTGTGAGACTCAGGATTTGCAAGGCCCACTCACATACAGGTGGGGGAGGTGCTCTCCTGGCTGCCTGCATCACTTGGCATCCTTCAGATCTGTGGGTGTTGCAAGAAAAGCAGAGATATCTTTGGAATTAGAGGCTGAACATATGCAGCTGGCTCAGTCAGGAAGGGATGGAGGAAAAAGGACCAGGGGAAGGAATCCTTATCCTGGGACATATTCCTGAAAGTTCCCAACTTTTCTAACAACGTTACTGACAATTAGTCCTGATATTTACAGGCACTTCATGGCTGTTATAGAGTTTTTTCAAACATCACTTCCTTGGAATTTACAAATTCTTTTGGTTAACAAATGTGTTACTGTGCTGGTACTGTTCTGGTACTGTTATTTAACTCACAGACAACTATTTTCCTTCTTAGGTAGGTATTATGAAGGCAATTAAACTTCTTGAGGGCAGGGACAGTATATTATAATTCTTTTAGAATAATAATGATAGAATGAGAAGTAGAAGAGGAGACCTGGTATCGTCCAATCATAATGTAATTGATAGCAAGCCAGAACCACTCCTAAAATTTACTACTACTTTACCACTATTAAACTTTATTAAACATGGGTTTAGTCTCCACCGAACAATATATACTTTAACAGTCCCTTATGTTTTAAAATCAATGTCCCATGGAATCCTAGATTTAAAGCTGGATGTCACGTCAACAAGTATTTATCAGTGGAAGGGAATTTATGTGAGGGATTGACACCGTAGAGATTGAGTGAATTCCTCGATGTCACATACAGGTAAATGAGTAGAGCTGGGATTCCACCCCAGGCATTCTAGCACCTTGTTCAGTCTTCCAAGCTGTCTTTTTTTACGGTAGATTCTTAATAAATATTTGTTGAAAGAATTTTTCTGCTTTTACTGCTTTTAAATGTTATTCTCAACATATTTTCATTTGCTAAGTTTTGACATTAATAAAAGCCTGGCAAAGAGTGATGCTCTTTGGCAAAGATGGCAAAGCGTGAAGCACCACTAGCTTGCTTTTGTGGGGATAAAACTTCCACGTCTCTTTGTGCAACTTCCTTTCTTTCTTGACTTCCTTCTTGCAAGAAAGGACGCGGTTCCTTTAAACACCTGGAAAAGAGTCTCGGGTTCGCTCGAGAGGACACGCCCCCATACCTAACTTATTCCCTCTCTCCGCCCCCAGGGGAGGAGGGGTGGGACAACTCTTTCCTTTCGTCATTTCCGGCTCCCTGTCACTCCTGAGCTAACAGCAGAGTGTGCGGCAGCAGGAACGGAGCGTGAGTCATCGAGGCCGGCGCCTCCTGCCCTCCCCTTCCCTTCCCTTCCCTCCTCAGATCGCGCCGCGCCGCGACGGGGCCCCATATTAGGCCGGGGCAACCTCGGCGTCGCCCGAGCCCGGGCGTGCTGTGGGCCGAGCGGCCGCTTTGGGATCCCGGGGCGGGAAATGGCGGAGTCCCTGACCTCCTCAAGGCTCCCATACGAGGGAGGCGGACCCCGTGCCCCCTCGCCTCGCGCCCTCTGGGCGGCTAAGGAAGAGGAGGTGGCGGCAGCGGCGTTAGTAGCTGCAGTTGCAGCTGTAGGCGCCTCTGGGGGCTGGCCCCGCTGTCGAATCCTCCCCTCTTAGAAAGAAACCCTGACTCCGGAGGGTGGCCGCGGAGGGGCGCGGGCCGGGGGCGGGGGTGAAGGCTCGGAGTTTGGGGCTGCGGCGCGCTCCGCGGCGAGGGCAGGGACCATGCGGCGGTGCGGACCAGAGTGGGGCTCCCTCCTTGTGCCCTTGGTTCGCTTCTCGGCTCGGGGCCGACTGGAGCGGGACGGGCAGGGGTGGTGTGTGTGTGGGGGGTCCGAGCGATGGGGGAAGGGGCGGCTGGCCCTGGGCTTCGGCGGGGGGGCAGGGAAAGGAAACGCTTCGAGGAGAGAAGGAGAAAATGGCGCTTGGAGCAAGTCCCTCCCCTTACCACACACAGAGTCTCCTCGGCTCCTCTCCAGCCATCCCACCCTGTGAGGCCGCCCCCTCCTCTGCCTTCTCCTTCCACCTACTTTCTTCCCTCCCTCGGTCCACCCCTAGTGACCCCCGCTGCGAGTCCCTTTCCAGCTGCTTGATGGATGCACCGCGCATCTCCTTCCCCGAATCGTCCTTCCTAACCTTCCATCTTCCTGCAGTTTCTTTTCTCCTTTTCTCGTATGATTCCTGGCCGGGTGCTAGATTTTCCTTATTTATCACCATCCTCCTCTTCCTCCTCAGTTTTCTTGTCTCTTCGCTCCCCCTCTTGCTTCTCCATCCATCCTTCCATCCAGAAAGAAAACAACTTTCTTCACATTACATGCATTGTATAACCTATCCAGGACAACCTTCCTCTCTGGTTTTATATTGGATAGGCACCGTTAAAGAAAGATTTTAAAAAGAGCTTAATTTCTTTCTTTGAGAAATGCTGTTTTGACAGAATGAAATGTAAATCGAAGCTGGTTTTGTATTAAGGCTTTGGTAATTTTGAGTTTGCTTTCTTTATCACTTAGCTAATTCTTAATCTTAATGAAATTTGGAGGGTTGCTTTGAGATAATGTTTGTGGTAATGATTATTAAGTGTCTTTCAGGGAAGTGTTTATTAAAGAAGTTGGGTGAGATTATGCTTTGGTAATTAAATTAATTGAAATGGCTTATATTTAATTCATGATTTTTCATTCGTGCAGAATACTGACTGATAGGGCAAAAAATTGCAGTCAGTCTATTGACAGCTGATTCAGGGTGATGGTAAATAGTGTATTTTAAGAATTTGACCATTTAAAGTTGGTGAATATGAACAATTGTGATGTCCTCTCTTTTTATTCCTCACCTTCAAGATTTTAAGTCAAAATTGACGGAACTATTTTGAGGTTATAATATGTACTTTTGGAGTAGGCTGCCAGTGGAGGATGTCCCACTTTTTTATTTTTACCTTGACCTAATATGGCACATATTAAAACTTAGTTAGCATGCCTTTTCAACTATTCATAGCTGATTACTAAGATTGACTTGAGAGAAATATTGAAAATGTTCTCATTATTTTGATTTCCTAGAAGGGAAAAAGGTAGACCCTCAAAACACCCAGTTTGTTTTGTTACTAGTAAGACTATCCTGAATTAAAATTTGAAATATCAGGGATAAGATGAAATGTTTTCAAAACATAGCAGTATTTTGAAGTGGATGTAATATAGTTGATAATTGTTTTGGTTTATTATAGTCTTAGGAATTAACTGATTACTTAAAACTTTGTGAATTGTGAAAACCTGTAATTAGCCCAAGGTTAGCATTAGGTATGAAAAGAAAAATGACAGGTTTACATTGGTTGCTACATAATGCTTTGTTTTACTGCTATGTGAAAATTAAGAATTTGATAATAAAACTAGATAAATATATCTGCATATAAAAGTTAGCAGTCTTGCTCATAATTTTTAATGATTCACCATTGCCTTCAGTTTGACATTCTAGGACCTTCAGGATCTAGGTAGACTCACTTATTTCCTTATTGCTACTTTACGTTCAAAAGAGGCTCAGCTCAAATCAAATTACCTGCTTTTTCCTGAACATATCTGATAACTTGCACACTTAAAAGTGCTGGAGGGAAAAAGTGCTAAACCTGGAGTCAGGAATGCCTGAAAGCCTTTGACATTAGCTTTATGATTCTGGTTATATCAAGTAATGTGTGTCTGCCTCAGTTTCCTCAGTTGTAACATGGGAATAATAATAGCACCTACCTTTCAGGTTTGTTGTGAGGATCTAGTAATATAATGCTTGTAAAGTTCTGATCGAAGTGCCTGGCATATAGTAGGGGTTTACTAAATGCTATTCCCTCTTCTTTCTTTGAACTTATTGTTCCCTTTTCTGTACCTATCCTGACTATTTTATACATTCAGCACCTCTAATATTGTGTACTTCATGAAGCTTTCCAGGAGATCCTGCCCAGTTGTAGATAAAATCTCCAAAAATCTCCATTATTCCCATAGCAGAGTTAAAAGAAATTGTCAGAATTGGAAAGGACATTAGGTGTCATTCTTCAGTAAAAAAATATTTATCAAATACTAACTATGTGCTCAGCCCCATAGAGATGAAAGACTTGGCTAAGGTCATATATTATTTCAAAGCTGAGATTACCTTTTATTATTATTATTATTATTATTATTATTATTTTTATTTACAAGACATATGCATAAGTAATTTTTCAGCATCAACCCTTGCAAAACCTTCTGTTCTACCTTTTCCCCTCCTTGCACAACCCCTCCCCTAGATGGCAGGTAGAACAATACATATTAAAGTATATGTTAAATGCAATATATGTGTACACATCCATAGTTATTTTGCTGCAGAAGAAAAATCAGATTTAGAAATAAGGTAAAAATAACCTGAGAAGGAAAACAAAAATGCAAGCGGACAATAACAGAGGGAGTGGAAATGCTATGTAGTGGGCCACGCTCATTTCTCATAGTTCTCTCTCTGGGTGTAGCTGGTTCTCTTCACTACTGAACAATTGGAACTGATTTGGTTCATCTCCTTGTTGAAGAGAGCCACGTCCATCAGAATTGATCATCATAGTATTATTGTTGAAGTGTATAATGATCTCCTGGTTCTGCTCATTTCACTTAGCATCAGTTTATGTAGGTCTCTCCAGGCCTCTCAGAAGTCATCCTATTGATCATTTCTTACAGAACGATAATATTCCATAACATTCATATACCACAACTTATTTAGCCATTCTTCAATTGATGGGCATCTATTCAATTTCCAGTTTCTAGCCACTACACAAAGGGTTGCCACAAACATTTTTGCACATAGAGGTCCCTTCTTTAAGATATCTTTGGGATATATGCCCAGTAGTAACACTGCTGGATCAAAAGGTATGCACAGTTTGATTCTTTTTTGAGTATAGTTCCAAATTGCTCTCCAGAATGGTTGGATGCATTCACAAGTCCACCAACAATGTATCAGTGTCCCACTTTTCCCACATCCCCTCCAACATTCATCATTATCTTTTTTTTGTCATCCTAGCCAATCTGACAGGTGTGTAGTGGTATCTCTGAGTTGTCTTAATTTGCATTTCTCTCATCAATAATGATTTGGAGCATCTTTTCATATGGCTAGAAATAGTTTCAATTTCTGCATCTGAAAATTGTTCATATCCTTTGACCATTTATCAATTGGAGAATGGCTTGGTTTCTTTATAAATTAGTCAGTTCTCTATATATTTTGGAAATGAGGCCTTTATCAGAATCTTTGACTATAAAAATGTTTTCCCAGTTTATTGCTTCCCTTCTAATCTTGTCTGTATTAATCTTTGTACAAAAACTTTTTAACTTGATATAATCAAAATTTTCTATTTGTGATCAATAATGATCTCTAGTTTTTCATTGGTCACAAATTCCTTCTCCATAGGTCTGAGAGGTAAACTATCCTATGTTCTTCTAATTTATTTATAATATCATTCTTTATGCTTAGATCATGAACTCATTTTGACCTTATCTTGGTGTACAGTGTTAAGTGTGGGTCAATGCCTAGTTTCTGCCATACTAATTTCCAGTTTTCACTGGGATTACTTTAAAAAAAGCTAGCCTCTATATTATGCTTAAAGTTTTGCAAAGTGCTTTACAGATGTCACTTTTATTCTCACAACAATGATGAGAGATAGATATTATTATTATCCTCATTTTACAGGTAAGGAAATGGGCACATGCAAGTTATAATTTACTTACTGAAAAATCATACAACTAGTTAAGTGTCTGAGATGGCATTTTGAACTCAAGTTCCCAAGACTCCTGGTCTAGTGCTATTCAGTGCACTTTGCCAGCTAGCTAGCTGCACATTATAGTGGACTTTACACTGTAACCATCTCTGCATTCTGGAGTACCTATCACATTCTACTTTTATTGTAGTTATTTGTGTATTTGTCATCTCTCTCCAACATATGTTCTGTTACTCCTTTTTCCTCTCTTGATAATTTCCTTGAAGACATCAATATGACAGTCTTTATATCACAAGAACGTTTTGCACATAGTAGGCACTCGGTGTTTGTTGATTGAAATAATATAATCCTAAACAGAGAGTAATCCTGAATTTCAAATGTTTTCTCTAATCCTTACATCTCTACTTAATAAATATCTTATTGTGTATACTCTTTGCTTTCCTGGTGGGAAGTAGGACAGCAGAATCCATCTTAGTTCTTTTATTCCAGCTTCTCACAATTTGCTACCAAGTCCTTTCTTTCATGTTATTCTCAAATACTTTGCTCTTTCTCCTCCTTATCTCTATCTGCACTACTACCATGCTAATACAAAGCCCTTATTTATACCCATCTGAACCATTGCAGAAACCTCCTATGGGTGTGTCTCTTTTTTTTTTTTTTTTTTTTTTTGGTCTTCATGCTCTTTTCTCTAATCCATCTTCTAAACTTTGTTACTATTAGGCTACGTGGTTCCCTGAAATGCCTATTAGATTTCTTTGGTATTCAAGGCACTTGGCAATTTGATTTCCATTCCATTTTTCAACATTTTCTACTGTTTTCCCTATTTTAAATATTCTAAATGCTATTTCCTTTATGAAGGTTTCCCTGACATTAAAAATTTTCCCTTTTGTGCCTATTATAGCATTTTGTTTTGTACCTTTCTAATGTTATGTGTATAGGAGGATGATAGATTTAGAGCTGAGAAGAACCTTTTATAGCTGAGCATTCCAGATAGTAACTTGCCCAAAGCGGTAAGTGACAAAACCAGCATTTGAACACAGCTCCTTTGACTTCAGATCCAATAGTCTCTATTGTACCACACTATTGAATTTTATGTGTACATAAACACCCCTTTCTTCCTTCCCCAGTAGGGGCTTTGTCATTATTATTTTTTTTTTTTTTATCTCACAAAACATTTGTTAAATTAAATTGAATAACGAGCTCAACAAAATCCAGGAATATGGAGAAAAATTTAGGTGTTTGGATTTTGTTTATTTCTTTGCTTCCGCTGGTTCAAGATATTTTTTTCTACTTGGTAGTTTACTGCTATCTGTTTGGTTAGTTCATATAACCCGAAAATGTGATTTCTAGCAATGTACTTAATAGTGCTCCTACTACTTAGACATCGACTATAAACGAGTTATTTGTAGTAGAATTTGGCTTTTCTGTGGCATGAACTTAAGTTAAAATGATTGGAATATATTTAAAATTAATTCACAAGACATTCTTATGGTATATTTTCTTTTTAGGATGCCCAAATCAAAGGAACTTGTTTCTTCAAGCTCATCTGGGAGTGATTCTGACAGTGAAATTGACAAAAAGGTGATCATTTGAAACAGTTCATTTGTATATCTATGGTGATATATCTGTATGCTGTGCTTTTTTTTTTTTTTTGCACTTAGAAATATAGGATTTCAGGATTACATGTGATTTTAAAGATCATGTATTTTTTTAGTTTACAGATGAGCAAGTTAACTTATTTAAAAACCCACAAAAAGTAGGATGTGGGAGAGCTAAGATTTGAACTAAGGTCTTGTAATGACAAATCTACACTGAAAGATACTTCTATAGGAAAGTGGAATGAGAGTGGATCAGAGTCACTATTTGCTCTGGTTCTAAGTCCTAGGAAATAAATTTTCCTTTATAGAGAATGTTGGGATCAGAATGTATGTGAAAGTACTGTGATTTTTCATTGGTGTGGGAAAATTGCTTTTATTTCTATAATTTAATAAAAGGTTTAGAGAATTGTCTGAGGCTTAGGTTAAGCCATTTATCCATAGTCACACAGCTGCTTAGTGTCAGACCTTGATTAGAATTCAGGTCTTGAGTTTGGCATTTTGTCCATTCTGCTGTATTGCCTATATTTAGTAATGAGACTAAAATGTCCTTGGTCTTTGTGCCCTGTAGTTGATTTGATAGTCTTAACCCCCATTCCCAAGCTATTGTTTAACAGAATCATGTTAATTTTGCCTGTAAGATTTAACTGAATTTTATATTTGGTACACTTTGCATAGTGTGTAGTTTGAATGGAACTATTTATTTGTAAGGAAATATGTTGGGAAAAGTCAAACTTTCCAGTAACCATTCTCCTTATTTGTTGAGATAACTACCATATGCCTCAAGGAATACAATAACCTTTCTATTCCTGTCAAAATAATGAGTCTTTTCAAACTTATATATTAGATATGTGATTGGAATCTTTTTAACTGCCAATTTCTTCTGAAAGTATTTTATTTCCAGCAAAGAGTAACCTGACTGAACTTGTTTGTTATATCTTGTAAGTACATGCAGTATGTTGAGTTATGTGTTTTAGCTTTCAACTTTTTTCATGTTACATTTATGTTAAATGAAAAGTGGAAGAATTTTAGAAAAGTTGTATTTATTTTTATTTAGAGCCTTAAAAAATAATGGAGGTCTTTTACCCTTAGTGCATAAACAAAGTTTTGATATTAAAGAAGATGGAATAAATAGGAAAACTTTATTTGACTAAAATGCTTTTAATTTGCCCATTAACAGGGTTCTTTATAATGAGTCAATTTTAACTACTGAAATCTAAATATTACAAATCCTGACTTCGTTACTTTCATTCATTGAAACTTTTTAGTTTTCTTTAATTTTTTAGTCTTTTAATTTTTTCATCATACCCAGTAAAATGCTGAATATAATAATTTTTTTCACATATTGAGAGTATGATTTAGTGGATACAAGTCAAGAAAATGCCCTATGTATTAAATCTCACTTCTCTGATACTTAGTGGCTATATAACATTGTTAACTTAGTGGCTATGTATGAAATCTCACTATTCTAGTGTCACCTGCATTCTCTTATAAAAAAAGATCCATTCCTCCCCCTGCACCCAGTGAAGGGTCATGACTGCCCTCTACTGATTTGGAAAGGATTTTAGTTAAATGCAATTAGGACTATTTGGATAATTTTCAGAACATGACTATTTAGAAAGCTTTTAATGTACTGCTGAAAAGTGCCATAATTATTTTGATTTCTATGATATTACTATATATATACTAATTACTATTTATATATTATAAAAGTCTTAAAATGTTAACTTTAAGAACCCAGCACAAAATATCTCTTTTTATTTTGTTCTTTTCAATAGGAGTGTTCTGAATTGCCCTTCTCATTAGTTTATCTACTACATGTGTAATTTACTCTAAATAAAATAACATATTTTAGTAACAAATATAATTACAAATTTCATCCATGATTTTAGTATTTATTCAAATTCTGTTGCTGATAGTGACTTCAAGAGGACTATTGAAGAATGTCTCCTACTTTCAGTAGACATGGTGAACTGTCAGGATTGGCCAATGAACCAATGTGCTGATTGCTTTTCTTGACTTATTTGTGGTAAGGTGGGGTCTATTCTCACAGGAATTCATTGGAAAATTACAATTATCTTTAAGAAAAAGGTATAATATATTTAAATAGGGTGACAAATATACTGCTCATTTTTACCATATATAATCAAAAATGATGGAAGACGATGTTCCCAATGAATAAATGGTTACTCTTTTGAAAACAATGCCCTGCACTTGGGGATTTTAGTTTTTTGTGGTTCTATCAGTTGTAGAATCATGTTAAACTAAAAAAAAAAAAAATTTGTTTGCATACTTTGATCTTGTTTAAAATTTTTATTTTAAGGCAAAAAGGAAAAAGCAAGCTCTTCCAGAAAAACCCATTAAGAAGCAAAAGACAGGAGAAAGTTCTAAAGCACCAGCTTCATCCAAGCAAAGCAGCAGCCGAGATGATCATATGTTCCAGGTAAAGCTGACGATTATATAGTCTTAGAATCAGAACAATTTTCATATATTTTGGTGGCAAAGATTGTGAAATAAAAGGAAAGTAAAAAAGACTTTTTATTTGGAGTGACAGGACTTGAGTTTTGAATTCTGAATAGTATTTATTACTCTGTAATAAGACACTCTGAATGTTTGCCCCTATGAAATGGAAAAATTTGGTCCTGGTGACTTCCATATCCAATCTAGATCTGATTCTATTTAATTTTATGACTTATAGTCATCATTATTGTTATAATTGAAGGGATGCACCATTTCATTGTTCTTTGCTGTGAAATACTTGTTTATGGACAGCACTGAGAATTGGTATAGGATAGTAGCTGGACTATTGTGACCAAAGTTGTATGTGACCGAAATTGTATGTATATTGCCAGTTTTTTTTTTTTTTAAATAACTTTTTATTGATAGAACTCATGCCAGGGTAATTTTTTACAACATTATTCCTTGCATTCACTTCTGTTCTGATTTTTCCCCTTCCTCCCTCCACCCCCTCCCCCAGATGGCAAGCAATCCTTTACATGTTGAATAGGTTACAGTATATCCTGGCTACAATATACGTGTGCAGAACCGAACAGTTTTCTTGTTGCACAGGGAGAATTGAATTCGGAAGGTATAAATAATCCGGGAAGAAAAACAAAAATGCAAGCAGTTTATATTCATCTCTCAGTGTTCTTTCTTTGGGTGTAGCTGCTTCTGCTCATCTTTGATCAACTGAAACTGAATTAGCTCTCTTTTTCGAAAAGATCCACTTCCATCAGAATACATCCTCAACCAGTATCATTGTTGAGGTATATAATGATCTCCTGGTTCTGCTCATTTCACTTAGCATCAGTTCATGTAAGTCTCGCCAGTCCTCTCTGTATTCGTCCTGCTGGTCATTCCTTACAGAACATATATTGCTAGTTTTAAAAAAATACTTTGTGGGTCAATTCCTACGATTAAAATGTTATAGGAATTAAAACTAATGAATAGATTGTGGGCTAGTATTTGTTTTTGAAGAAGGTGAGTCTTAAACTGACCTTTAGATAAACTCCTAATTAACAAAAAAAGCTGCATTTTAACTGGGAGTAATTAAATAATCAGACAGTAGCAGGAGTGAATTTGTTACCAAGGAGTTGATAAGGATTATGAGGAAGAATTAGTGTGAGAAATATGGCTAGACAAAGTTATAATCCCATCAGTAGACTTGAATGTCAGAGTAGAGAGTCTGATTTTGTTTTGATAAGCAATAGGGAGGGTTTTTTTTTTCCCCCCTTAGTAGGGTTTTAAACAGGGAAATGATTTGATGAAAGCATTGTTTTAGGAAGAGTAATATAGCATTAATGTATAGATTGATTTGTTCCTTGGAATTGTAAGATAAAATGACAACTGGAGACAAAGACTACTTAGAAAACTATATCCTTCTTTCCTATATGTATCTTATATTTACCTATTTATTTATATATTGTGTTCTCTTAAGTATCTAATTGTGTTACTCCCATGCTCACCAAACTCCTGGGACTCCCTGTTGTCTGTTAAGATAAATTTCTCTAACTTTTAATGTCCTATCCCCAGTTATTTTTTTAGCTCCATTATATGCTATCTTTTCTTGAGATTTTGAAATCCAAATAGGCCTTCTCTTAGTTCCTTGTTCACAGCACTCTTTCACTGGCCATTCTCCCATGCTTAGAATCCATTCTTTCCTTAGCCTCTTCCTCATACAATCCTTTTGTTTCTTCAAGACACAGCTTAAGCTTCATCTTCTACATAAAGCTTTTCCTAAAACCCTCAGTGCTGTTGCCCTTCTTTCCAAACCTCAGTTTATTTTTCTACTTTGTAGAAATACATCATATTAGTAAAATTTTTTTTCCACTCATGTTGAAATGGCAGTATCAGAGTTCTCCTACTTGACAGTTATTTAATAATTGTAAAAAAGTACTCTTAACATATTTACTAGTCAGTATCAAATACTTATTTAGCACCTATTATGTGTCAGGCACTATGGTAGGTGCTGGGACAAGAATAAGGAATGAAATAGTTCCTACTTGCAATGAGCTTATTTTCTAAAAGAGGAGATAAACAGTACATTTAAAATATATTCATTAAAGTTAAGAAATACAAATATATGCAAAGTGGTTAAAAATGAGGTTTCTAGTAGTTGGGAGTATCAGAAAAAGCTTTGTGTAAAAGATGGTGCCTGAGCCGTATGTTCAAGAAAGATAAGGACCCTGAGGCAGATTTCAGAAAGGAGTGTATTCCAGGAATGAGGGAATGATCAGTGAAAAGATGTAGAGATGGAAGATGAAGTATTGTGTATGAGGATCAGGAAGATCATTTTGAATGGTTATCTAATACAGAAGTAGGAGAAGTATCCAGTGAATCTAAAAAGGTAAGTTGGGGGTTGGGTTTTAAAAGACTTTAAAAGCTAAATAGAGAAATTTATATTTTATCCTAGGAAACCATTGGAGTTAGTTGAATTGGAGAATCACAATGTGAGATCTACACTTAAGGAAAATTATTTTGACAGGGGTATGTAGTATAGATTGGAGAGAGAGATACTTGAGGCAAGGCGATTACAGCAATGTAAATGAGGTGATAAAGGCCTGGATTGAATCTGTAACTATGAATGGAGAGAAAGGGGCCAGATGTGAGACATGTTGTAAAAGGTAGAAATTATGGGATTGGGTAATGAGGAGGAAGAATGAGGAGTCCAGAATAATACTAAAGTTATGAACCTGGGAATCTGGGCAGATGGTGTCTTTAAGAAACAAAGTAGAGAAATTTGGAAGAGGAGAGGGTTTTTGGGGAAAAGTTTCAGACTTTTTGAATTTTAAGATGATCCTGGGATGTCCAGTTTGAAATATCTTAAAGGAAATAGTGATGTAGATTTTTGGTTCAGGAGAAAAATAGGCTGATTTATTGGTCTAGGGATCATTTGCATAGAGAAGATAATTGAATTCTAAACCTATGATGTTAACAAGGGATTGTTGAGGGAGAAGAAAAAAGGATAGAGGAGAACCTACTGTTAGGAGGCCAGCCAAAGACACTGAGGAAAGGAGGGAGGCAGAACCAGAAGAGACTTAATATCACAAAAACCCAGAAGAGTAAAAACTCTCTAGATGGAGAGGTTGGTTAACAGTGTCAGATTCAATAAATAGATTGAAAAGAATTGGGGCTGAAAGATCATCTGATGATTAAGAGATAATTGGTAATTTTGGAAAGTTGAGTTTTTTTGAGTGATGAGATCTCATTTTAGGATAACAGGTTATAGATTTAGAGCTGGAAAGAATCTGGCAATACTTTAGAACTGGAAAAGACCAGCTATCCAATGTGGGACCACAGCCTGGAAGGGACTAATCATCCATGCATCCATCAAATTCTAAAGGAATTTCTTCATATATACAGACCAAACTTTTAATTTTGCTTTTTTGATCAGCATATCACATTGCTAATTCATATTGAGTTTTGGTCTACTAAAACCATAGATCTTTTCAAACAAAAATGTTAACTAGTCATCTTGATATTTTTTATTCAAGTGTAAGGCTTTACATTTATTCCTCTTGTTTTTTATCTTATTAGGTTTAGCCCTATATTCTGGTTTGTCAAGATCTTTTTGGACCCTGACTTCATTATCTAGTGTTAGTTATTTCTGCCAGATTTGTGTTAACATGAATATTTGACAAGGATAGCAGGTAATCAAAGCCTGGCTTTTTAAGTGAGGAGAATAGGGTGAATAGGAAAGTTGTTGTGGAGAGAGGAAAAAAAGACAGTGAATGGGAATGTTGTTGTAGAGGGAGAAATGGGAAAAAACCAGGCAGCTGATTAGATATTTTAGGGATTTATGGAAAATGCTGAATTGAGAATGACTAAAAGATTTGTAGTGCTCTTAACAGAAATGGTGGGATTTGGAAGAGAGTAGGATTTGATCAGAAAGGCTGTAAGTTGTATTTTAGACATGTTTGATATACCTTGGAACAGATAATCCTGTATAATTGTTTTACTGCAAGAAAAAAATGTTCTTGTTAGACAGTTTACCTATATGGGAATTTTTGAATATGATTTTAAAACGATCCTATATTATGGAAGTGATTTTTGGATTCTGAAGGCTATGTCACTGGAATATAACTTAGAAAATAACCTGGAAAAGGTTTTGGATACAGGTGGGACCACAGTCTGATGAAATTTGCAAAGGCCTCTTGCTTGAAGATTACCACCAGATTTCTTTTACCATAGTAACTCATAAAATAATCTCTAAGGTATGAAATAGGAGTATTATCTGTGTCATCCAGGTTAATCTTTACTGATGGAATTACTACTATTTAGAAGTAAATATCTGTTATTTACAAAAATGACCAAATAATATTTATTCAAATCCAAGGCATACTGTTCAGCATCACAGTAATCCAAGTCTGTGTTCCAACCACTCATGCCAGAGAGGTCAAAGTTGATTAGTTTTGTGAAAACTTAGAACATCATCTGTATTCTGATGGAAGTGGATTTCTTTGACAAAGACTCTGTTTCAATTGATAAATGATGGACAGAAGCAACTACACCCAAAGAAAGAACACTGGGAAACGAATGTGAACTATTTGCATTTTTGTTTTTCTTTCCGAGTTGTTTTTACCTTCTGAATCCAATTCTCCCTGTGCAACAAGAAAACTGTTCGGTTCTGCACACATAAATTGTATCTAGGATATACTGCAACATATTTAACATATATAGGACTGCTTGCCATCTAGGGGAGGGAGTGGAGGGAAGGAGGGGAAAAATCGGAACAGAAGCGAGTGTAAGGGATAATGTTGTTAAAAAAAAAAATACTCTGGCATGGATTCTGTCAATATAAAGTTATTATAAAATAAAATATTAAACAAAAGAAAAAGAAAGTCCTCATTATAAGGACCTCCAAATACCATTTTCATCTGAGTTTGCATCTAAATACTTTCTAACTTTCTGATATTTATTTCTTGTCAAACTGCAGGAATAAAATTGCAAAAAGAAAAAAAAAGAAAACTTAGAACATCATCTAGAAATAACACCAGAAAAAAATGATATAGGGGATTGAAGTGCTGAAGTAGGAAATAAAAAGATAACAGATGTTTGGCTTTGGAGTACTAAATGAAGCAGGGCAGAGACTAATTTAAAATACAGTTTTTTCAAGATAGCTTGCTGGTCATAACACACACTCTTTTTGACAACCCAAAAGGCAACTCTACATATGAGACATCACCAGATGATTAGTATAACGTCAGGTTGATTATATGTTTTGCAGCCAAAGGTGAAGCTCTATACAGTCAATTAAAACAAGACCTGGAGCTGATTGCGGCTCACATCATGAGTATCTTATTGCAAAATTCAGACTTAAATTGAAGAAAGTAAGGAAAACCATCAGACTATGTTTTATTTTTTTTTTTTTTTCCCTCATTCATGTCCAACTCTTTATGGCCCCATTTAGGGGTTTCTTAGCAAACATACTGTAATGATTTGCTATTTTCTTTTTCAGCTCATTTTATAGAGGAGAAAACTGAGGCAAACAAGTCACATAGCCACTGCCTGCGATGGGATTTAAACTCTGAAAGTTGAGTTTGCTTGACAGTAGGCCCAGTACTCTTATCTATCTTGCCACCTAGTTGTTTTCTATCAGGTCACATAGGTATGACCTCAGTAACATCCCTTATGAATAAAAAGTGATAGTGCCACAGTGCCTGAGCTATGGAGAGAAGTTCCCAGTATTGTACAGGAGACAATAACAAAAAACATTCCAGACAAAAAGATTAAGAACACAAAATCTCTATTTAAGGAGATCTTACAAATAGCTGAGGAAATAAAAAAACTGACAGGTAAAGGAGAAAGGGAAATCCAGGTGAATGCAGAATGATGGAGCATAGCAAGGAGAGATAAGGTTTTCTTAAATTAGCAATGCTAAGAAATAGGGAAAAAAACCAAAAGAATAGGAAAAAGATCTCTTTAAGAAAATTAGAGATATTAAGGGAAAGTTGAATACAAAAATGAGCATGATAAAAGACAAAAATAGGGATTTAACAGAAGCAGAAGGTATTTAAAAGAGGGGGCACGAATATATAAAAACTATTAGAGAAAGATTTTAACATCACTGATAAGTAATATGGTGTGATTACTAATCTAGAGCTAGACATGAATGTCTAGAATGAAATCAAATGGGCCTTAGGAAGAATTGCCAGTAATAAGGGTAGAGGAGGTGATGGAATTCCAGCTTGAGCTATTTAAAACCCTAAAAGATGATGTTGCTAAAATGCTACCCTCAATATGCCAGCAAATTTGGACAACTCAATAGTGGCCACTGAATTGGAAAAGATCAGTTTGCATCCCAGTTTTAACAAAGGGCAGTGCCAAGACATGTTCAAATTACTGAATATTTGCATTCATTTTACATGTCAGCAAGGTGATGTTTAAGATTTCACAAATTAGGCTCAGCAATATGTGTAAACTGAGAATTAGCAGAAGAGCAAGCTGTTTTTTTTTTTTTTTTAATTTTAATTTTTTCTATTTGGTCAATTCTGCTTTATTTTTTTTTATTTTCATTCATTCATTTATTTATTTATTTTTAATAACTTTTTATTGACAGAACCCATGCCAGGGTAATTTTTTACAGCATTATCCCTTGCACTCACTTCTGTTACGATTTTTTCCCTTCCCTCCCTCCACCCCTTCCCCCAGATGGCAAGCAGTCCTTTACATGTTGAATATGTTACAGTATATCCTAGATACAATATATGTGTGCAGAACTGAACAGTTCTCTTGTTGCACAGGGAGAATTGGATTCAGAAGGTATAAATAAAACAAAAACAAAAACAAGAAATGCAAGCAGTTTATATTCATTTCCTAGTGTTCTTTCTTTGGGTATAGCTGCTTCTGTCCATCCTTGATCTATTGAAACTGAATTAGCTCTCTTTATCGAAGAGATCCACTTCCATCAGAATACATCCTCATACAATATCCTTGTCGAAGTGTATAATGATCTCCTAGTTCTGCTCATTTCACTTGGCATCAGTTCATGTAAATCTCTCCAAGCCTCTCTGTATTCATCCTGCTGGTCATTCCTTACAGAACAATAATATTCCATAACATTCATATACCACAATTTACTCAATCATTCTCCAATTGATGGGCATCCTTTCATTTTCCAGCTTCTAGCCACTACAAACAGGGCTGCCACAAACATTTTGGCACACACAGGTCCCTTTTCTTTAGTATCTCTTTGGGGTATAAGCCCAGTAGAAACACTGCTGGATCAAAGGGTATGCATAGTTTGATAACTTTTTGAGCATAGTTCCAAATTGTTCTCCAGAATGGCTGGATATATTCACAATTCCACCAACAATGTATCAGTGTCCCTGTTTTCCCACATCCCCTCCAACATTCCACATTATCTTTCCCTGTCATTCTAGCCAATCTGACAGGTGTGTAGTGGTATCGCAGAGTTATCTTAATTTGCATTTCTCTGATTAATAATGATTTGGAGCATATTTTCATATGTCTATAAATAGTTTCAATTTTTTCGTCTGAGAATTGTCTGTTCATATCCTTTGACCATTTTTATCAATTGGAGAGTGGTTTGATTTCTTATAAATTAGAGTCAATTCTCTATATATTTTGGAAATGAGGCCTTTATCAGAACCTTTGATTGTAAAAATGTTTTTCCCGTTTATTGTTTCCCTTCTAATCTTGTCTGCATTTGTTTTGTTTGTACAAAAACTTTTCAATTTGATATAATCAAAATTTTCTATTTTGTGGTCAGTAGTGATCTCTAGTTCTTCTTTGGTCATAAATTCCTCCGTCTTCCACAGGTCTGAGAGGTAAACTATCCTAGAGCAGGCTGTCTTTTGAAGAAGCAGAGGAGCTAGAGATCAAATTGGTAACATTTGATAGATTATGGAGAAAACAAGGGAGTTGGGGAGAGGAAGGAACTCTACTTCTTCTGTTTCATTGACTATACTAGGCTTTGACTCTGGATCACAACAAAAATGTGGCAAGTCCTCTAAGAGATGGAAGTACCAGATCAATTTACTTGTTTTCTGAGGGACCTAGAACCACAGATTGCTTTAAGATTGGAATAGAAGTACAACAAATCTGTGTATTGTTATTTTATTGATTTAACTTAATGTAAAATACATCATATCAAATGTCACATTGAATAAGTCAAAATCTAGTTTTTGAGAAACATCAACAATTTCAAATGCAAATGATACCATTCTTTTTGGAAGAAAGTGAAGAATTAAGAAGTTACCTGATGAGGGTGAAAGATAAGAATATAAAAGCTGTTTTGAAGCTTTGAAGAAAAAACTTAAACTCTTGGTAATTGGTCCCATTATTTCCTGGCAAAATAGAGGGAAGAGAAATGGAAACAGTGTCAGATTTTATATTCTTGGGATCAAGTTAATTGCAGATGGTGACTGCAGCCATGAAATTAAAAGATGCTTGCTCCTCCCTGGGAGGAGCATTGGCATATCTGAAATGCATAATGAAAAAGAAGACATTTACTTTGATGACAAAGGCCCATATCATCAAAGTTACGGTTTTTTCAGTAGCAGTGTTTGGCTGTAAGAATTGAACTATAAGGAAAACAGTATCACAACAGCAATACTTTTGAACTGTGAACTGGAAAAAGACTTTTAAGAGTCCCTTGGACAATCAGGAGATCAAATTAGTCAATACTTAAATTAAAATTAATTCAGGCTATTCATGTACTTTGTTCACATAATGAGAAGACTAGACTCACTGGAAAAGACCTTAATGTTGGGAAAGATTAAAGGGAAAAGGAAAAGAGGATGGCAAGTTAGATAATTTCAGGAAAGGAACAAACACAAACCAGGACTGACTTAAAGAGATAATGGAGGATAGAAGGGCCTAGCATGCTATATAGTTCATGGGGGTGGGGGGTAAGGGGTGGGGGCGTGTACAGAAAGGATGGCAACAAAAATCTATTATATGCAACTTTTTGTTCAAAAGAATTTTTGGAATTCATCTCAGAAAAAGTTTTAGGACTATTAACCAGGCTGTAAAAATAGTTCAATTTACCCTAGCACTTAAACAATTGGACCTATAGTAAATAGTTAATGTTTTATTATTCTAATAAATCATTTACTGGACAGTCTTTCTCAATCAAGAAGCATTTATTAAAGGCCTATTATGTGCGAAGCTCTGGGAATATAAAGACAAAAAGGAAACAATTTCTGATGTAAAGGGGCTTATATTCTATATCGGGAGATATGCGTATGCATAAAAATGTACAGAATATATAAAAGGTAATTTAGTGGATCAGAAAAGACCAAAGTTATCTTTTTAAAAATCTAACATCACTTAGTAAAACCTAAATTGTTGCTTATTTTTTGAACCATTACTTTAGTTCTTGTTTAAAGCATTTATTTCTGTTTTTTATATGATACCTTATTCCTTTTTTGCAAGAAATGATAGTATCTGTAATTTTCTATCTTGTATTTTGATCACTTTAGTAATCCATTTAAATTTGCATTTTCCCCAACAAAAAAGCCTAACAGGAAAAGCTTTTTTTAGCCCTCATAGCTTCAATCCAATTAAAACTCTTCACAGTCTTTCTGCATTCTGGTCCAGCCATTATGGCCTTTTGAAAAGTTCCTCATATATGATACTCTCATTTCTTGTCTTCTTACATTCACACTTTTACCTATGCCTGGAATGCAATCCTTGCCTCAACCTTAGTCATTAATTGTCTTCAAAACTTGGTGGAAACAGTCCCTTCCTGCCTTCTTACCTTCCTCCTTCTCTTTTTCGAATTACATATATAGTTTTCAACATCCCTTTTTGTAAGACCTTGTTTTCCAATTTTTCTCTCCCCCACCCTTCCTCACTAAGACAGCAAGTAATCTGATATAGGTTATATATGTGCATTTCTTTTAAACATATTTTCATATTTGTCATATGCAAGAAAAATCAGATCAGAAGGGAAAAAAGCCATCAGAAAGGAAAAAAAAAATCATACAGAAAGTGAAAATACTATGTTTCAATCCATATTCAGGCTTCATAGTTCTCTCTGGATGTGGCTGACATTTCCCATCTCAAATCTATTGGAATTGCCTTATCACATAACCTTGTTATTGTGTACAATGTTCTCTTGGTTCTGTTCATTTCACTTAGCATCAGTTCATGTAATTCTTTTCAGGCGTTTCTGAAATCGGCCTGCTCATCCTTTCTTCTAGAACAATAATATTCCATTACATTCTTATACCATAACTTATTCAGCCATTCCCCAACTAATGGGCATCCATTCAATTCAAAGGAGCTTTTTACCACTCCAAAAAGAGCTGCTACAAACGGTTTTATACTTGTGGGTCTTTTTTTCCTCTAAAGATCTGTTTTGGATACAGACCCCGTAGTGATACTGCTGGATCAAAAGGTATGCAGTTTTAGAACCCTTTGAAACTGAGTTCCAATACCTTACACCATACTTCTTGATACATGTTATGTGGCCTTAATATTAAAGGTCATAAATAAAAAAAAACCTAAAAGAGAAGTAGATCATATGCTTCTCAAAGCTATGAATAAGAGATGTATTCTTAATCAAGCAAGAGAAAGGCAATTACAAAATATAAAATAGATAGCTTTGATGAAAGGAAATTGAAAAGGTCCTACACAGACAAAATTATTGCATCCAAGGTAAGAAAGGAAATGGATAAATGGAAAAACATTTTTGGTTAATCTTTGATAAAGGTTTAATATTTAACATATATAAATAGTTGATAAATATGTGCATATAACAAATTCAAACATATTGTATACACACACACACACACACACACACACACACACACACACACACACAAAAAAAAGAGTTGTAGCCATTGCCCTATAAGTAAGTGACCAAAGGTTATGAACAAAAGGTCCTCAAAAGAATGGCAAAATATTCATGACCACATGAAAGAATATTCTAAAGCATCATAAAAAAATGCAAATCAAAATGGCTTCTAAGGTTTCACTTACACATTGTAATTTGTCAAAGATGAATTTTATTATATAGATGTTTTGACTCAGATAATTTTAGTAATTAATGTGATTTAAGCCTATACACATTTTATTGTGCAAATAAATACAGGAACTTCTACAATCTTATTTTATTTGCAGATTGGAAAAATGAGATATGTCAGTGTTCGGGACTTCAAAGGAAAAGTCCTAATTGATATTAGAGAATACTGGATGGATCAAGAAGGTGAAATGAAACCTGGTAGGAAAGGTGAGTATTTTAAAGATAACTGTGGGAATTGTTAAGATGTGTCTATACGTTACATGTGCCTAAAGAATACATATGGTGCAGAATTTAGAGTTCTTGTCTTAAGAATTAACCTTAAACCTAATTAGTCCAACTTCTTATTAGGAAATTGTCATTAATATGAAAGTTAATTAAATTTTCTCTTTGTATTTATCTTATTGTAGGGTTAAAAACAAAAACTGTTCTGAAGCCTTTTTTTGGCCTATAGGTGAGGATCTTAACTTCTTTTAGGCTATACTTTTAGGATCTAGGATCTGTTTTGTCATGACAAGTACTATCATATTGGAAAGACTTCAGCTTTGGGAATCAATCCCATCACCAGAAAGTTGTTTACTAGTTTTTTGGCCACTGAAACTCATGAAACCGCCTACTGAGGCATGGGAGAATTGTGAATTCTCAGTGGAAAGAATACTTTTTCTTGTGACATTCTAAGCACGATGAGATTAACTTTATTCTATCTACTATTCCCCCCCCCCCCCAAAAAAAAAAAAACAAAAAGAAACAAAAAAAAAAAAACACTTGTGTATGTGTTCTAGTTAGGAATTTTTAAAAACACAATCTGTTATTGCACAGATTTAAACATTATGTATATTCACATAAAATTTAATGTGATTAAAAATTTTTTTTTCAAAGTCCAGAAAATTTTCAAAATGTTCCTTTATGATCCATCAAGTTGAGTTTTTAATTATTTTTTAATATATTTTGCTTTATGATATTTGGGATAATAAGATGCCAATTGGACTGCCACAGAATTAGTTGGAAATACTATTTTCTTAAGTTCTTTTTCTAGAAGGGACATATTCTCTATCTTTGATCTGTAAGAGAGATTAATTGCTAATATTTATCCTTATTTCTGACCTTTCCCTTCATCTTCTCTCACATCTGTTTTATTGAAATCTGTTTACTCAAGAAACTTTATTGGGCACTTGTTTTTAATGAATCCCACATTTGGTACCACAAAGGAAAGAGAAGACTTAATCTTTGGTTGTGAATTAAGGAAATAGTTTAATTTTTTTTTTTTTTTAAGTTCAACAAATATTTATTTAAGGGCCTTTTGGGTACAGAACATTCTGTTAGATGCTTGAGAGATAGAAAGTTTAGATAAGACATGGTCTTCATCTTGGGCAATAATAAAAGTTCACATACTTCTTGTAGTTCTTTAAAGTTTTCAGAGCACTGACTTTGAAAGTGCCTTTGAGGGACATTTGAGGTAGTGTATGTAACAGATGAGGGAACAACCTGACTTGTTGGGGATGGGGGGAGGGAGGGATTGAATTCCTACTAAGTTCTGGGCGTTGAGATTCATACCCAGGGTACACCTGACTCTTAGGATTCTTATAGCATGCCATATTGTTGAATTTAGTCTAGTTGGGGCAAAACTCCCACACAATTTACTCTATCATGCATAATTTCATAAGTTCATTAAGGTGAAGAGCAAAATATTTTGTGTGGCTTCAGGGAAGGGGCCATGATTGCTAGTGGGTGGAATGAATAATAGGTAGAAATACAATAAATGAGAGATGACATTGCAGACATTAGGGAGTAATAATTCCTATTAATAATAAATAATAATCATTCCTAATAATCTTTAAATAATAAAAAAAGCACATAGTGTTTTAGAGTTTATATAATATCATTTAATTTTTTTGCAATGACCCTAGGAGGTAGGTTCCTATTGAATATGAAAGAAGTTAAATGTCTTGCCTAAAGACACCTAGTTCAGTAAGTGTCTGAGGCAGTATCTAAACTTGAGTCTTTTTGACTCCCAAGTCCATCGTGTTCTGTTGATGGATCACAGCATGGGTCACAGGTATAATAAAATTGGCAAAGTGTAGTGTGTGTTGGGAAAGAGAGAATACTTGATTTAGTTTGGTTGGTACATAGAGTAGATGGAGGAGGGAGCATAGTAAGAGATAAGAGTGAATGTTTAGAATAGTTTTTATAGTGGAAAAAACCCCTGACTCTTAGGTTTTAATAGCTTTTGTTCATAGCCCAGTTCTAACATATGTGACTTTAGGTAAATTTCTTAACCTCTCTGTGTTTTAGGGTCTTCATTTGTAAAATGAGGGTATTGGACCATTGTAGGCAGTAAGAAACTATTGAACTAAGCAATGCTATCACCTTATCTACCCATAAGGATAATTTGTGTGGAGGATAATTAAAAAGAGGAAGAATTGAAGGATTAAAATTTCTTAAGAGGTCATTACAATGATCAAAATGATTTGTGTTGAAGAATGGTGTAGTGACAATTGAAATTAAAAAGAAGAGGGATAGTTATGAGACTTAATGGAGATAGAATTGAAATGATTCATTGTGATTGGAAATGAGAGATGAGTAAGAGAATGACTTGAGATTGAGGGCCAAACAAAAAAGATTAGAAGGAACAGATATAGGGATGAAGATAATGAGCTCAGTTTTGGACATTGTGATTTAGAAGTATTAGGAATAATGACATTGTATGTAGATAGGAAGAAAGGCAAGTGTGTTGATTAAAAAGGAGATTCAGCCTGGAGATTCAAATTTGAGATTTAGCTGCCTAGAAGATATTTTTTATGAGTATGAGTTTGCATAGGAAAGAGAATGCTGAGAAAAGAGAAAAGGGCCAAGGAGAACTTAATTTTAATTTGTTTGGGGGGAAATGAAGGTCTTGATAACGAGTGATAAGGTAGTCTGTCCAAAAATAAAAGTTATTTTTAATAGTAGTAGTGCACTCATCAGCAATTGGAGAACCAAAGCAACCACGTGAACATAACCATTTGAATTGCCTCAAAATACTAGCTCATCATAAAATTCTGCTTATTTTCATTATTCTTTATCTCACTTCCCTGTCATTTAGAGTATTTTACTGATACTTCCTGAATTCCCTTTTTATACAAAATTTCATTGTCTCCTACGTGGTATTGTTAACTTTGTTGCTTTTTCTGTAATATCTATCATCTTTAAATCTTGTTTGGATTAAGTTTGGATTTAATATTGGTGTTTCATTTGCCTTCTATCTTATTTCTGCTTTTCAGTAATAGAAAATCCAATATATTAATCAATTTGTTGTTGTTGCTGCAAATGCTCAATTATTTGAGATAGTTTAAAATAGCCTTTCCCTCATTTGCTATGTATTTTACAGTTTTGTCCTCTGTATATGGAAATCTCCAAAATTCATTTTTTTCCTCCATTTATTTACTCATAGAATTAATACATGAAATACTGGAGGTTTGGAGAGTAAGATAGAAAAAAATATAATACTTGATTTGATAAAACTTAAATCAAAATTAAGATAAGGCAAAAGAGTGAATAACTAAGAGTTAATTGCATTCATAGTATAACTTTGTACAAAGTATGATAATTTACTAGTATATCATGTATTTTTATTGTCCTACTTTTAATTTCTTGAGATGTGATAGTAAAAATGACTTTACTGTCTTGGGTAATTCCCTTTATTTGTATTGCTAAGTTTTGTAGCTTACAGAATTTAGTGAAATGTGAATGTTGAGTATTTTGTATAGTTTTCTGAAATACTAAATGTATCCTGCAGTTTGTGGTCTCCCTACCCCAAGTTAGCTTCATCAGCGATATCCAGAGTCCTAGCCTGGGGCCTGTACCCTGGGAGCTGCTTAACCCTCTAGAACTAAGGTGATTGACCTGGGTTCCTATGGATCTTTGGAGAAAACCTTACTTGGTACTGGATTTGGTTGTTACTCAGCAAATTTGTGCATGCCTGCTTGGTTTGCTAATTTCCTGATGACTGTGCTATCCCTGCAGATTATTTTTTGCTCTAATTGCTTATCAAGATTGCATAAGAATGTGTTTCAAAATTGAAAGATACAGTAGTCCATCAAAATGGAGCTGGTGTGTAAGAGTAATAATGATCTTGTTTGGCCTGACCAGAGAAGGCTTTGTGGGGAAATAAAGTACTACATAGCAGTAATAAAGTTTTTTTTTTCCTTTTTTAAACTCTTAATGGTATTCAAGATCGATAATCTAAAATTTAAATTGTGATATTTTAGTTGTAGTTACATTTGTAAAGATTTGCACTGAAAATAAATTTTAACTCTTTTTTAAAAAATATGTTTTAGGTATTTCTTTAAATCCAGAACAATGGAGCCAGCTGAAGGAACAGATTTCTGATATTGATGATGCAGTAAGAAAACTGTAAAATCAGAGCCATATAAAACCTGTACTGTTTTAGTTGTTTTAATCAGTCTTTTTACATTGGCTTTTGTTTTCTAAACTATTTGTTTTCCAAGCTATTGTATATTTGGATTGCAAAACAATTTGTAAGATGAATCCTTTTTTTTAAATGTGCATTAAAGGTGTATTCTGAGTGAAGCTAATTGTCTATACTTTATTAAAAAGGTATGCTTTACATCCACCACCTGGTGTGAAATAAAATCAAGTAATAAAATCTAACTTTGTGGCCTTTTTTGATGAGAAGTGTTGGTTACTGGTAAGGCTAGTATTTGCAATTTGTGGATCTTTTAGTTTCAGCTCAACTGATGTTAAAGGAGACATTGAATAGCATTGAATTTAACAATAAACATTTGATTGTGAAAGATAGAGCCTATCATTTTTTTTCTTCCAAATATCCAAATATCCAAAACTGATTTGACTAACTTTTTTCCATTGTCATAATTTTACTTCTACCCTCTTCATTTCTTTCATTTTCCTCTAAGGTGGTTTGTCTTTTTGAAACTTTATTCTGCTTCTTTCCCTTGATGATATAATGTTAGTTTTTACAGACTTAAGTGTTATTGAAATTCTGAGATATTCATTTGGGTATCATTTTCGATTTAAACACTGCATATGAAAGCCTTAGGATTAATAATGTAATAAATACTTTATACTTCAGAAAAAACATTGTTTCTATTTATTCTAAGCAAGTGTGTTAATTACTCCAGAATTCTATGTAGTTAAGCCACCTTTTTTAGTCTGTAAAAAAATCATGATATGAAAGTCTTTATTTTCCTTTACTTTTGAAAGATGTTTACAGATTTTAGGATGATGTCTATAAAATCAGATATTATTGTTAAATTACCTCAGACTAGGATTTAATAAAAATCCAGAAAGTTTACTGGTCCTAACTTTTTATTTTAGATACTGAAAATATGGATAGTATATAGACTTTGCCATCTCAGAGTATAATAGTATATAAACTTTGCCATCAGAGAAATAATTTTGCTGAACCATGTTGCTATATTATTATAGTAAACTTTTATAATAATAGGCTGATACTTGTTTTCTATGGTTTCTCCCATATTAATCTGTTGGGAATGATATTATTTTGACCATGTACTTAAGTGCCAACATGCACCTAAGTGGATTTGATTGACCTAGACTTAGCTTTTAGCTCCTTTACCCTATTATGTCTGAAGAGGAAGGCACAAAAATGGTGAAATAGAAAATGTACATACAGTTTGATATAATAGCTGTAATATCTGAGGATAGGAGTGTGTGAAACCGTGAACTACTTGTGAAAATCTTGTGTGTATTAAAGAAAATATAACTGAGTAGTTAGAAAAGATAGGGAGACTAATGGTCACTCAGCTTTAGATTGAAGGCAAATAGAGATAGGAATACTTATATTTTGAATGATCCAAATTTGATCACATTTTTAGAACAGAATATACATTCAGGTAGGATAATGGAAAATGAGATTCTTTTATTGTGGTGGCACTTTAAGATCAATTCATATAACCATGTGATTATGATTTATTCATGTTATTTTTTGAATATCTTTTAAGAATAAATTCTTGTGGACAAATTGGATTTGGATTTGGTAGCAAAATGGCTACTACCATCAACCAGCTTGGACATTAGTGTTTTCATTGATTCTCTGCAAATGCTTGGAAGGCATTCACTCTTCCTATTATGTGTATTTGTTTTGCAGTTAAAAAAAAAAAATACAGCATTTATAATAGGTGCTTAATTTTAAGGCTATCTGGCCAATGAATACTGATTCTTAACTGAAAGTTACTCTTTTTAAGTGAGATTTTATACTTTTTAGATGACTTCTTAGGGTATCTTTTGATTAAATATATCTTTGGGAGAATAAGGAAATTCTTGATATATAACAGTACCTATGATAAAGACCAAAAGATTCAAATTGTATTTATCTAAATTGAAATTTTGCCCAGTTTTTGGAGGGAAGCAGTTAACTCTATTAACTTATCTGAAATATGTTATAACTAATAAGAGTGGACTTGAATTTGGTTGGTAGGGAATAATGAGGTGGTTTATTTCAAAGCTTTAAATAAATTTGTAAGCTAACATATTAATATACTTTGCTGTTGTAAAGGTAGTATGAAATCCATCTATAATCTAGGTGTTGAACAGCTTGTTAAAACAATTAGATGTACAAGTAGTTGCATTGATATTAGTAATGACTTGATACCTGTTAAAATGATAAATACACCTGCTGAATAGTCAATACATAGTTAATTTTATTATTGTTTGTGTGGGTTAGGGTTTTGGAACAAGTTTAAGGGAAGCATTACCTTATTCATAATTCTTCAAAGTAAAATCTCTTGGCAAATAAAATTTGGCCCTAGAAGTAAGTATGTTATTTCAAGAACTAATGTTTGACAATTAGGCCTCAATAAATTGCACTATTATTCCAGTGTGCAAATCTGTTATTAATGTAACAAAAAATTCTTTGATGCTTTGTGTCCTTCTATGCTTTACAAGTACAAAATGTCTTTTAGAGAAAACCACCTACTTTGTCAAGCTCTTAAAGATGCTATGTTGTCCTGCCTTTTTTTAAATAGAAGAAGCCGTACCATGTAATGGAGAAAGTACTAGATGTGCAGTTACTTTTCTCATCTGTAAAATGAGAGGGCTGATCTAGGATTATAAAATCTAAATCTATGATCCTATAATCTGGGTTCAATTTTGAGCTCTGATACTGACCATGGGCAAGTCACCTTTTTGTGTATCAGTTTTCTCATTTGTAAAATGGAGATGCTAGTTGTCAACTTCTGGTTGTGAGCAAAGTGCTTTGTAAGCCTTAAAGGAATGTGTGTATATATGAAGATATTTTAAAAAATTAGAAGAAAACTATTTTGATTGATGAGGAAGGACAGAAATATCATTGTAACCTAATTCCTATATATAGAATATATAAAATTGTAAGCAGTTTTCTGAAGTGTTCTTTGCAATCTGGAAGAAGTGTTTGAATAACTTCAGAAAACTAAAAACAAAGTAGGTGACTAATGTATTGTCAATTTTACTAAGTTTTTAGGCAGTATTGTTCCTTAGTAGTTGCACTTTGTGCTTTGGGGGTTTAAGATTTGGTATATAATCCATAAAAATTAAAGTTATCCAATACTAATAAAATTCAGTGTTCAGAAGAATTGAGTAGATTTGTATGATAGATTGACAATTCAGAAGCCACATTTAGTGGTTTATTTAGAATTTGGTGATATAGAATAAAGCCTTATGAATAAAATATACGTCCATTGACTGGTTGAATATGGTATCGTTAATGGTTCACACTGGTCTAATAGTTTATCATTGATGTGTACAATATAATTTATAGCTGATAAATGCCAACAGGGGAAAAATCATCAATAGAAAATGTAAGTGAAAATTGTTTATGCCTGTACCATGTATTTCTTTTCAGGTATTTCTTCTAATGAGGTCAGTAAAATACTTAACTGAAAAATGGTTTGAATAAAACTTGATGAGAATGCTATCTCTAGGGGGTAAAAACTCACAATTATACAAACGTATAATTCTGGTGACTAAAATCAGTTTGTCGACCATTGTGAAATGTCTGTATGCTTTGGTACTGTCTACCATGGAGATGTCCTTGAATATAAATTCTCCATCTGTGAATCTTAAATGTTGAAATAAAAATGAGAAATGTACTGTTTATGTGATTCTAGTTTGATAATTTGAAAATGAATGGATGAGACATCTGTCTTGTGGGTGTTTTTTTTTTTTTTTTTTAATGGAACCCTGTTCTGTATAAGTCCTGTGGAATCTGTGGGCTGCTTTCCCATCCGTCATCTCCTAAACCATGTAAATAAGCTGTATGGAGCACTCAGATCCCCTCACCACTCCTTAGATGAGTCTTGTGCTCCCTTGGCATATGCTTTGCATGCATATTTGACTTTTTAAAAAATTTAATATTTTGAACTTATCTTTTTACAAGTTCTCTGTTTTGTCCTCAGTGTTGGCATTTAGATCCTGAAATGCTTTATTTAACTTTTTGGAGGAACAAGGGAGGCAGAATAAATTAATGGATTATCTAAATAAATGGATTGGAAACCAGAATGCACATTATTTTTACTGGTGAGTGCCTAATTAGCCATTCAATGTCACATTTATCTATTAGTAATAAGTGGCATTTGGTTAGGGAGAATGGTACTAGAACTTTTCTAGCTCAGCACCCCATCTTGATTGGTGTGAATGCAAAAATACAAGAAAAAGTTCCTGGTGTCTTTGGTTTCTTAGGAGGCATGTAGAAAAATCTATACAGCATGAAGCAATTTGAACCCTTTGAAACCAATGCTTATGAGTTTGTATTCTCAAAACATATCCATTATCTTTCTCGAGTCTACAATAATGCTGTGATATAGAAGAATGTATACTTAGACCTAGATTACACGACCACAAGTTTGTTTCTTTATGTAAAATGAAGGATGCTATTTCCAATATGTACTGTACAGGTAGGAAAAATCAGAAAAGAGCTCTACAAACCTTAAACTTTAGGTAAATTGAAAATTCAGCATATCATTTTGTTTATTTTTCAACAATATCTGTGGTTTGTCAAACATTAGCTTGAAGCTGTCAATCGAATTTTCTCAGACTTTTTTATTTTTCTCATTAAAAAAAAAAATAACAGATGGCAATATATATTTGGCATGCATTTTCCAAGGTGTGAACTTGGCCATCAAGTATTTTTATTTTAGAATTTGGGTACACATATTTCCCTTGCCTCCCCTTATTTCTTTGAATCATAGACTGAAAGGATCTGAAAGGTGATCTGCTCTAGCTCTCCTATCTCTAAGTAGGGTTGCCTCTCATCAGAAAATACAATTATTCCTTTCTCTAAAATGTCTATAGACTCCATATGAAGTTCTGCCATATGATCCTTGGAATTTAGTGTTGCTAATGTCAAACTTAAGTGTTACTTTTAAAACATAACTTTAAAAGCAGAAGTTGTCCACTGCTACTTGAATATTAATATTTAGTTTCTTCTTTGCCTTTTTTGTTGAAATAAACTCAGTTTATTTAATTTAATCAAAATGGTAGTGGTTCTGAAATGGAATTACATGTTAGGTCTTTCCCAAATCTAGTTGTTTCTCTTTGAAGTTTTGTAAGTCATGGCCATTTCAGTATACAAGCTCTCCTTTTCACACGTTCTGTGAGTTTACACACTTCCTTCCTCATCCGCATTGAGGCTACTGTAGGGAGACAGTAACAAAGTTGGCCTGGTTTAATGGGTGTCAGCTGGTAGTTAAAATAAGGAATTATCCAATCTAATGTCTCTACCTACAATACTGTTTTTCTTTTCTCATCTAATACCTTCCAGAGCTATCCACTACCTTTTTACCATTCAGTATATTCTACCGTGGCATGTCAGATCTTTCACTTTTCCCAATTCAGCAAAGGCCCTCTTCTCTCCTGTATTCAGTTATAGAGTTTTCCAAGTTGAGAGACAACTCAAGAGACTTTTAGCCTGATCCCTTTTGGAATAAGGATTCCTCTACAACATTCTGGACAAGACCTTCAAGAAGGTAGAAAGCAAGTTTCTGTGGCAGCTGCATTTATATTTTGATTGCCTTCTTCTGAGTATACTCAGGTATTTCACTAACCTATTTAACATTGGGCACCTAGAACTAAGTACAGGACTCTAGATAGGGTTTGTGGTCTAAATGGTGCTCCTCAGTGCTACCTAAAATCAGTGTTTCTGACTGCCATATTATACTGTTGATTTATTAAACTTAGTCTACTAAAGCTCCTGGTTCTTTTTCAGACAAACATTGTCTAGTCTAGCCTTGCCATTTTATACTTGTGAAGTTGATTAACATTATTTTTTAAAATTTTTCCCCCGGTTACATGTTTAACATTTAAAAGAAAATTTTGAGTTCCAGATTCTCTTTCCCTCTCCTCCTATAGCTCTGAAATGGTAAGCAGTCAAATATAGGTTATACATGTGAAATCATGTAAAATATTTCTATATTGGTTATTTTTTTGTACAAGAAGACTCAGAAAAGGATGAAAGTGAAAAATCACATGTTTCAAGATTATTCAGACTATCAGTTCGTTCTCTGGGGGAGGATAATGTGCTTTGTCAATCTTTTGGGATTGTTGCTAATTCATTGATAGTGCTGTTACTGTGTACAATCTTCTCACTTCACTTTGTATCTCTGTGTAAGGTGAGCTTTTTCTGAAATTCTGCTTGTCATTTCTTATAGCACAATAACATTTCATTGCAATCATACCTCAACTGTAGCCATTCCCCAACTGATGGGCATCCTTTTGCTCGCCAATTCTTAGCCACCACAAAAATAGCTGATACACACACACACACACACACACACACACACACAGGGTATGCACAGTTTTAATTCTTTGAGCATAGTTCCAATTTATTCTACAGAATGATTGGATCAGTTCATGTGAAGTTGACTTTTTTGAACCCAAGGCTTTTTACATTTAGTGTTATTGAATTTCTTAATACATTCACCTCAGTGTTCTCATCTGAGACTTTTTGGTTTTAGCCCTGTTATCTATGTCAGTTCTTCCTCTAGCTAGCTTAATGTCACCTGCTAATTTGATAATTAAGGCCTCTATGCCTTTATCCAAGTCCTTGATAAAACTAGTAAACAGCATGGGGCCAAGTGCAGATCCTAAGACCATTAATCACAAAGTCCACCTTAACTAGTCTTGTATTTTTCTATCTTGTTCACAAAGATGACATGAGACCATTAGACAAATCCCTAAATAGAAATTACATGGTTTGGAGTTCTATATTTGGCAGTTGCTGGGAAAATGAAAGCAGTTTGACAGAAAATAGACTGATATATGCCATAATAAGGTCCAAATGGATATGTAATCTTAAATAGAAAAGGTTACATAGGTAAAGAAGAAGGGTAGCTAAATAGAGTGGCCTGGAGTCGGGAAGACCTGAATTTAACTGTGGCCCCAGATACTTTACTTGTCACTTAACCTCTGTCTCAGTTTCCTCATCTGCAAAAAATATAGCACCTTCCTCTCAGGATTGTTGTGAAGACCAAACAAAGCCAGGTATATGGCAAACATTAAATTAAGATTAGCTATTATAATTATTAACTAAAGAAATATCACTGAGAAGGTGCTCTAAATCATTATTGATCAGAGAAATGCAAATTAAGACAACTCTGAGATACCACTACACACCCCTCAGATTGGCTAGGATGACAGGAAAAGATGAATGTTGGAGGGGACGTGGGAAAACTAGGATGCTGATACATTGTTGGTGGAGTTGTGAATGGATCCAACATTCTGGGGAGCAATTTGGAACTATATCCAAAGGGCTAACAAACTGCATATCTTTTGACTCAGCAGTGTCTCTACATAGCGTCTATATCCCAAAGAGATCTTAAAGGAGGGAAAGGGATCCACATGTATAAAAATGTGGCAACCCTCTTTGTAGTGCCAAGAAACTGGAAATAGTGTGGATGCCCATCCATTGGAGAATGGCTGAATAAGTTATGGGAATGAATGTTATGGAATATTATTGTTGTATAAGAAATGACCAGGAGAATGATTTTAGAGAGACCTGGGGAGACTTACAGGAACTGATGCTGAGTGAAATGAGCAGAACCAGGAGATCGTTGTACATAGCAACAAAAAGACTACACGATGATCAATTCTGATGGACATAGCTCTTGACAATGATGTGATGATTGAGACCAGTTCCAATGATCTTGTGATGGGGAAAGCCATCTGTATCCAGAGAGAGAGAGAGAGAGCTGTGGGGACTGAGTATGGATCACAACATAGTATTTTTACTCTTTTTCTTATTATTTGCTTGCATTTTATTTTCTTATTTTTTTCCTTTTTGATCTGCTTTTTCTTGTACAGCATGATTATTGTGGAAATATGTACCAAAGAAATGCACATGTTTAACATATTGGATCACTTGCTGACTGGGGGAGGGGATAAGAAGAAGGAAGGGAGGAAAAAATTATGGAACACAAAGTTTTGCAAGTGAAAATTATCTATGCATATGTTTTGAAAATAAAAAGCTTTAATATTAAAAAACAAACTTAAAAAAAAGATGTTCAGAAATGTTTATTAAGCACCTACTGTGTGTCAAATGCTGGAAGTACAAAGACAAAACTTGTCCTCAGAAGAGTTCTATAAGTGGAAACGTGCACATAGACATTTATACCAAAAATCCCCATTTAATTTGGAAGGAAATGAGTGGATTGGGGTGGGGATAGGGATAAAGAAAGAAAGAGCTCACATTGAAAATAGCTCTTGGGCTAAGATTCAAAGGAAACAGGTTTCTAAAAGGCCGAGGGGAAGTTGAGGATGCATTCCAAGTGGGATTGTTCCAAGTCTTGGAGAATTTAGTGCTGGATTGTTATGTCAAAGAGCAGCAAGAAGAGTCATGGGCAGGATATAAAGCTGGGGAGAGAGATTGTGAAAGATTTGAAACCCCAGGGGAGTTTTTTAATTAGATCCTAAAAGTAATAATGAGGTAACTTTATTACCTAAAGGTAAAGGTGCTTAATGAGCAACAAGAATTACCAGATTTGACTTTTGTTTTGGGTATAATTCTGACATCTATAAGAAGATTAAAATGGAAAGAGAGGGAGGCTTGAGTCAAGGAAACCAAATTAGGAGTAAATCTAAATCAGCTAGGAGAAAGGGCTAAACCAAACTTGGCTTGTGGAGCCTGTTGGAATAAGAGTAAGAAAGATCTGAGTTTAAATACAGCATAAGATACTTATTGTGTGATCCTGGGCAAGGCCCTTAATCTTACTCAGCCTCAGTTTCCTCATCTGAAAAGCTGGAAAAAAACAGCACCTGCCTCCTAGGGTTGTTGAGAAGATAAAATGAAAATAATTTTAAAAGTCTTTTGTAAGTTATATAAATACTATTTATTATTATTTACCTAAGCAAGGGGTGATAATGGACTGAATTAATGATGGCTATATGAGAAGAAAGAAGATATTGTGTGAGGGAAATATTGTAGAGGTAGAAATAATCAAATTGGAGAAAAAGAGATGTAAAGGGATGCTTAGACATGAATGAATCTCTTCTTTAGGCACTATTAAGGGAGTCTTCAACTCCCACGAATTTCGTTATCAGCTCTGTTCAGATTCCCAATCAAACATTTATGTTTCACTTTATTGTGCTTTGCAGGCACTGTATTTTTTTAAAAAATAAATTGGGTTGTGGCAACCCTGTGTTGAGCAAATCTATTGACGGCATTTTCCCAATATTCATTTTATGTCTTTGTGTCATATTTTGGTAATAATCACAATATTTCTTTTTTTAAAAAATGATTACAATATTTCAAACTTTATTATGTTAAGATAATCTGTAATAAGTGATCTTTGATGTTACTATTGTAATTGCAAAAAACGTTAAGTACCTACTATATGCCATGTACTGTGCTAAGCACTGATGGTATTACAAAAAAGAAAAAAAGGCAACTGTTCTGCCTTTAAAGAACTCACAATCCAACTGAAAAGACAATATGCAAACAAATACATTAAAAGCAAGACACATATAGGATAAATAGGAAATAATTAAAAGCTGTAAAGCACTGGAATTAAGAGCAGTTAGGAAAGACTTTCTATAAAAGGTGGGATTTTAGTTGGGACCTAAAAGAAGCTGGGGAGGTCAGTAGTTAGGAAGCTGGAATGAGGAGTGATCAGAGAAAATTCTCTGAGCTGAGAGCTGGAGTGTCTTGTATGTGAAACAGCAAGGGGACAAGGATAACTGACTGGAAGAGTTCGTGTTGGGGGATATAAAGTGTAAAAAAAAAAACTCGAAAAATAGGAGGGGACTAAGTTATGATCCTAGAGGCAATATGGAGCCATTAGATTTTATTGAGTATGGGATTGGAGCTTCGTTGGACCTGTGCTATTTCATAGATGAAGAAACCAATAGGTTTATGAGACTGACGTCCAAGGTTACATAAATGGTAACCACTTAAAAGGTGGGTTTTGAATTCAGACCCTCTGACTAGGGATGAATGCTCTAGCAACCATGGGCTTTGTAGGACTATTACTTTTTAGTTTGTGATGATGCACAGAGATATCAGAAAAAAGCAACAGGATGGATGCTACGTGATTAAATCAGACAAAACTCTGCATTTGGATCAAAGGTTTGTTAGGCTTTGTGGATGTTATAAGAGCATGATCAAGGAAAAAAAAATAAACCCAAAGATTTTAAGATTGAACAATCTAATGAGAAAAAAGTCTTTCACAAAAGGTCCTATTCTATTGCTTCATTGTGGTATGGCCATTCCAGAGGGACCCAAATTCTGACAGGTCTTACCAAGGTAGACCATTTTTGAGTTGTGTCAATATTAACTGTTTTGCATTTGAGGATTAGCCCAAGTAAATTCTGAGAGGCTTATAAGATAAGGCTTTATAAGGTAAACTGTCCACTGAACAATAAAAAGGGTTTTAGCCACAGCAACTAATGGGAAGTATCTTCTCTGGTACAAAGGAGGTTTGATGTGCATCCTTGGAAAGGGGACCTTCATTCTGAAATCATGGGTCCTTTAAGTAAGGGAAAAACAATCATCTTTTCTCTGCCCAGAGAACCAATCACTATATATTACATTGAAAAAGCTGTAACAAATTATGGAGCTGGTGGGAATTACTGCTCTCTTCTAGGATTTTAAGAAATCCTTTGTACGTGCATTCTTGATTTATCAGATCATTCTAAGAACACATCTCAAAGTCACTGACTTTGTCATCCTTCTCTTCTTTGGATAGAAATCCTCTGCTCTGGAAACCATAGCATGGAAAAGCTTAAAAAAAAAAAAAAAAAAAGCACCTTCAGATGTTGTGTGGCACATCAAGTCCTGTCTATACTAATCCATCATGGAGTGGTAGTCAGTAGAATTTTTGCTTCAGAACATAACCAAGGAATGAAGTTTCAGAACTTCTTCCAGAAAGAGATTTTCCTGTGCTTAACTATACCTCTGTTTTTGGTGAATTCTTTGCTATGCAAATATAAGATGTCATTATTATTCTGTATACAATGATATACACACACGTATATATAGCTAGGTATACACACATGAATGTATGTATACTTGTCTACATGTAATATATGTACATATATAACATATACTTTTTTTATACATTGAGACTATTCTTTTTGTATCAGTGAAGATAGAGAACATAGATTGAATTACTTCATTTGATAATTTGTAGTCACAGAATGTATCTTTTCTGTTCCAAAATCTCCACTTGTTCCATATTGCTTCTTGAATAAAATTTCTGATTCTTTGCCTGACAGTGAATGCCTCAAAACCAACATAATTTGGTGGTTCTGAATCAAATATAAAATTAATTTTTTTTGGCTTGAAGCCCTTTTTAATGCTTTCTTCTCCCTCATCTCCGCATTTCCAGTCTTCTTATACTTGAATGCTTTCATGTACTCTTATGACTTTATTCATTTTTATGCATAGAAGAAATGCCATTTGTGTAATAATTTAAGGTTTGTAAAATTCATTATACAAATGCGCACATATTATCAGGTTAAGTAGCATAGGTGTCATTCCCCCCCCCCCCCCCCCCCGTTTTATATGGTAACAGAATGAAACTGAGAGGTGAAATTACATATTCATGGTTACAAAGTCCTGTCTGAAATTGGATTTTTAACACAACTTCTGTACCTCAACTCTAAGGATTTATTCACTAAACCTGGAATGCACTTTAACTCTCCATTTCCCTTTCTTCTCCCCACCTATTAAATTCCTAATTACCCTTTTTAGGATTAATTCAAATGCCGTTTCTTTTCCTCCTAGAAAGATCCTCCTTCTAGGATTTCACCTTTCACCTTAGAACTCTGAATTGTACTAATCTGCAATACAATACTAATCTTGTGTATTGTGTTATCTGTGCCTTATCCCTACTCTTAGGCCTATAGCGTTCTTGAAGGCAGAACTTCTATCACCATTGTTTGGGTATATAATAGGCTCTTCATAAATGTTTGTTTGTCTATTAGTGTCCTAGCACTTAGAGTATTTGTTTCTTTCCTAATTGTGTAGATGGGGAATCTTCTTTTCTACTCTTTTTCCAGTGTTGTCACCGGTTATTATGGCCTTTGGCAGAAAATCACGGTCTCATCTGATCCTTGGAGTAAAGCGCGCTGTATACGGAGGGGAAAAAAGCGAATTCCTGCCTGCTTTAATTGATGTGGTGGCAGAACGCCCCCTAGTGATTTCTGTGGAAATATTCTTTCAGATCCTGATTAGTGACTGCCCACTGCCCCTGGACATTTTGGGGGCAACTGATGTAATAGTTATAGGGAACTTCCAAAGAGAAAATCTCCCGTTAGTGTAGATCAGCACCTGCTCTGAGACAGAGAGTTTCATTGAGAGTTTAAGTGATTTGCTTAATCACAGGACTTCTGTGTGTCAGAAGCAGTACTTAACATGGGATTTGTCCAACTCTGGTCCGGTTTGTTTTGTTCTTGAAAGCTGGATCTTGCTGCCCTGGAGGAGAAGGCATGGGACAGCTCCAAGTGATGGGTGATCGGCCAGTCAGAGGTGGTGGAAAGGTGTCCCCTATCCCCGTTAGTAAATGATGGGGCTTGGCTCCTTCCTATGGCTGTGCTAATTCCCGCCTTCTCTTCTGCCCCAGCGAGGGCCTTTCAGGGTGATTTTATCTGAGTGTAGACCTGTGATTCTCCCTCCTGTGCCCTGGCTTCCAATGTACTCACTTTGTTCCTACAAACAACTTTCTGCAACACCCTCTGCTTCTCTCTGGACTCTGGTGAGTAAGAGCCGTTCATTTCTCACCTCCCAGCCCGGTTTAGTTTTTGTTGGGACAGAGTGAGTTGCAAAGGATCAATGGGTATGGATAGCTCATAGTCTGTCTCGCAGATCTCGGTCTATCATTTCCTCCTCAGACCTATCATTCTTTGGAATTTCCTTATTACTACTGAGGATACTTCAGTTTTTCAGTTGTCCAGTTTTGTAATCTCGTGTCATCCTTATCTCCTCACTCTAATTATCCTCATATTCAGTAAGTAATCAAATCCTATTATTTTTACCTTCACAAGAATGCCAGTTCCTGTCCCCTTCTCTCTTCTTCCAGCATTCTGACTACTGCAATAGCTTCCTACCTGATTTCCTTGCCTCAGATTTCCTATTTCTCTAATCTGTCCTTCACACAGTTGCCAGAGTAATTTCCAAAAATTTCCAAAACTCAAAACTCTGGATACATTCAATTGAATGTATTTAGGCCTAGATGCTGCTCTGCTGGCAAAGTTGTGGATATATACTGCCCTATAGATGCGTTTATAACTTTGTGTCTAAAGTGCTCATTTTGACTAAATACATATGCCATCTTCTCTTGTCCTCCAACCATGTCCCCTAAGATTAATCCATGAACATTTCAGTTACTTGGAGGATAACAAGAAGTGAGGTGGGCCTACAACATCCAGTATCTCCAGCTACAGCACCAGTTTCAGATCTTTATTTTTCCCTTCCTGAATTGCCTACCAGACTCTTGTGTTATGATTTTTGTTCAGGTTTCCTGAGATATCACTTACCTAGAGTAAAGGTCTCTAAAGAAAACCTTGCTGTTATTATTGCTTGTCTTTTGTTCTTGAAGAGGACCATGACTGGGGAGGTGATGCTGTGACATACAAGAAAATGAGATTTAAGTGAGAAAGGGCTGTGCAAGATCACCTGCCTCACTTTCCCCTCCAGAGCCATATAGGCCCAGTGGCATATGGGTCCAGGATGACTAGAAGATGAATGAATCACCAATTTTATTCCCATCTACCTTAACCCTGTCTCCCAATGAACCACTCCAGATCCACTGCCCCTTTCTACTATGTCCTCTGGAATGCTTGTTTCATAACTAACAACATTCCTTTCATTTTAAACCTTTTCCTTTTTTCTTCCACATTTGGGTCCTCACTGAGACCTCGCTCACTCCAAATGACTCACTTCCTTTGTGACTGACTCTTTTTTAGCAGTGGCTACATTTTTTTTCCTCACACATCCAACTCATTGATCATGGTGGAATTATACTACTCTTTGCTCCCTATTGTTACTTCCAGATTCTTTCTCTTTCACCATTACCTAGCAAACACTCTGAAATCCAAATTTATTACTCAATTCTATTGCTGTTGGCTGCTATAATATATGTTTGGGTGATTTTCCTTCCTTCCTTCCTCAATAAGTTGGTTGTTTTATAGTCTTTCCCTTTTCTCCTATTTCTGACTTCTTATTATAAGAGGATGTATTGTCTATATACATTTTGATATTTACTGAAATATCTCAATTTCCCAATTGCTCAGTTTGCTCAATTCCCATGACTTACTTCTCCATCCTACCTTAATTATGCACAGAAATGGTCATACCCTTCATTTTGTCATCCTTCATAAACGTTCTATGTTCACGAGCTTTCAAATTCCTTTAGCAGATCATAATTCCATCTTTCTTTTTGCTTTATAACTCTTAACCCTATTCTTTATCCTCACAGATACCTCTGATCCCTATCACTCAATACTTTGCTAAGCCCACACCCCTGCTTTGGCTATACTATCCTCCCTTCCCAGTTTCAACTCCTTGAGAGAGCTATCCATACCCATTTATCCTGTGCAACTCACTTTGTCCCACAAAATTAATTGAATAGAAGATGGGAATTGAAGTCAAAAAGATATGAGTCATATATATGACTTTAGATGCTTAAAGCTTTGTGGCTAAAGCATTTCAACCTTTTATTAGGATTTCCTTTCTATCATGCCCTTATTTTCCCTTATCTTCACCCTACTTTCTGGCCCCTCTACTTCCTACAAACTTTCAAGTCTCCCCTATACCTAAAAATACTCTTACTTGATCCTGCCATCTATACAGCTTTCTTGCTTTTCTCAGCTTGGATCGCATCACTTTCACTTCTTCAGCCCTAACTTTCTTCTAAACCCTCTGTAATCTAGCTTCTGGCCCTTTAATTCAACTAAAACTTCTGCTGTCAAAGTTAACATAATTTTAAAGTTATTTAATAATAACAATAATATTTAGTAAGAATAACTTAATTGCCAAATCAATGGCCTTTTCTGAATCCCCATCTTCTTGACCTCTATGTTGATCATCTCATGGATATGTCTTTTCCCTTAGTTTTTGTGACTGCTGTATTTTGGTTCTCTTTCTTCTTGTCTTCCCATTTATTTTCAGTCTCTTTTGATGGCCCTCCATCCATGTGATGCCCATTGATAGGGTATGTGCCCCAAAGCTCTGATCTGAACCCTTTTTTCTCTTTCTGCATCATCTCATCAATTTTATGGGTTTAATTATGTCTAAATAGATGATTCCCAGACCTAAATATTTAGTTCTTGGCTCTCTCCTGAACTATAGCATCACCAACTGCATGTTAGGCATTTCAAACTACAGGCAACATAAATTTAATGTGTTCAAAACAACTCAATAATTTTCTCTTTAAAACTTCTCTTCTGTATTTCTGTCAAGGAAACCACCATCCTCAAAGTCAGACAGATTTGCAACCTTAGTGTAATTGTCAACTTCCCATTTACATTCCATATGCATAATCTATTTTCACCTTCACAACTTCTCATATATGGATCTTTTTCTCTCCAATCTTTCCACTCATAGCCACCAACCAAAGTTAGATCCTTATTACTTTTTTATTGGGCTACTACAATAGCCCTCTATTATTATTCTTTTGGTTTTTCTTTATTGTATCTTGATTTCCCATAAAGTCATTAGCTTCTATTTGATCAATTCTAATTTTTAAGGAATTATTTTCCTCAGTAAGCTTTTGAATCTCCTTTCCTATTTGGCCAATTTTGCTTGTTCAGACATTTTTTTCTTCATTATTTCCTTTTGCACCATTTTCAATTCTTTTCTTAATTTTTCCTCCATCTCTTTTTGTTAATTTTCAAAATCCTTTTTGAGTTCTTTCATGGCCCGAGACCAATTCTTCTTTGCTTGATTATTCATTCATTCACTTATTTATTTATTTATTCATTTATTTATCTATTTATTCATTTATTTATTCACTTATTTATTTATTTATTTATCTATTTATCTATCTATTCATTCATTCATTCATTTATCTATCTATATATTTTTGGAGGCTTTGGATATAGGAGCTTTGACTTTTTTATCTTCTTCTGAATGCTGATCTTCGTTTTCACCATGGTAACTTTCTGGTCAAAATCTTTTTCTGTTGCTTGCTCATTTCCCTAGCTGATTACTGAGCTTTTCACTCTTTGTTAAAGTAGGGCTCTGTTTTCTTGGTAGAGGGTGCCCTGTCCGAAGCTTCAGGGGTTTTGTGCAGCTGTTTTCAGAGATGCTTCTAAGGACCTAATCATAATTATTCTTTTCTGCCCTGAATCTGTGAGGAGTGTTCCTGTCTTTCTGTAGCTATAAGATCTAGTGTGTTAAAGCAACAGAGGTATTCCTCAGTGCTAGTAAAGAGACCTCCTGTGATCTGAAGCCTTCAGAAGCTACCATTGCCAACACTACTACAATATTCTTTTAAATGGTATCTTTGACTGAAGTCTTTTGCCATTTCATTCTGTCATGAACAAAGCTGACAAAATGGTTTTCTTCTTTTTTAAAAGTGTGATTGCATTCCTTTTAACTTTTGTAAAATTTTCTGATATATACCAAATACATCACATATACACAGAGAGTATTTCATTCAATATGATGGATTCAGTTTGGGAAAATCAGACATATTTCATGTGAGATTTTTTTTTTCCATAGGTATAGTTACATTTCAGAGAAAAAGAAAACATTAGAGTGGGAAGCCACAAAATGATTTTCCTATGAAGATTGGACCATATCACTGTTCTACTCAAAAAGTCTAGTGGCTCTTGATTATTACCACATATAAATTAAACTCCTATGTTTGTGAATTAGGGATGTGTGTGTTGAGAGCTATTCACAATTTGAACTCTTCCAATTTTTCTAGTCTTTTTAGACCTTATTCCCCTCTCATAGCTAAATTCACTTAGTCTCACATATGATACTCTATTTCTGGTCTCTGTATCTTTTCATTGATTTCCATTTTTGGATTGTATTCTTTCTTCTTCTCCCTAACTTTGCTCAGGACTTGGTTGGAATGCCATCTTCTAGAAGACACTTTTTTTCTGTTTCCCCAATCACTCGTGTTTTCATCTCTGAGGTTTCCTGTTACTCAGGATCACCTTTTTGTTGTCTATTTCCATCATGGAAATGGGTAAATGGGAAAAAAATTCCTTGCAATAAGTTTTATGATAAAGGTATCATTTCCAAGATATATAAGAAAATATGTAAAGAACTGATACTAAGTTCTACTAAATTTATACTGAGAATCATTCCCCAAATAGTTAAAGGATAAAGGGATATTACAGACTGTTTTCACAGAAAGGAAATCTAATGATTTGAAAAAAATATTTCCAGTCACCAATACAGAAATGAAAATGAAAGCAACTATGAGGTTCTACTTTATATCTATAAGATTGGCAAAGATGACAAAATAGTAAAATGGTAAGTATTGGAGGGAAAAACTGGAATATAAGCCTGATTTGACTCAGTTATTCTGAAAATTTGGACTAAATTGTGCATACTCTTTGACTTGATTATATCATTATTAGATTTAGCTAAACAGTTTTTTTTTAAAAAAAAATTCTTTATTTAAAACTAAAGACAAGATGAGAAAAAACAAAATAGAAGGAAGATAGAAAAGTAAAATAAAAACAAAACAAAACAAAATTGTTCATGTGCTTGAACATCAGGGAGGATTCAAAATATATAACAATAAATTTCCCTTTCAAGAAAACATATATAGTAATAGAAGTGATTATATTCATTCCATCTTTTCTTTGCTTCCTTATAGGTTTTTTTTTTGTGCTCTGCTATGTACTTTTTACTTCATGAGAGTTTTTTTTTTTTAAAGAAAAAGGATCTATACATACAAAAATATTTATGGCAGCTCTTTATAGTAGAGAAATTCCAAGGAAACTAAGAATTGCCCACCTAATGAGGAATGGATAAATAAACAATTAATATGAATGTAACAGAGTATTATTGTGCCACAAAAATGACAAAATGGATGTTTTCAGAGACATCTTGAAAGATCTCTGAATTTATGTATAGTGAAATAAGCAGAATTATGGGACTCATTGGTACAATGACAACCATATGATAAAGAAAAACAGCTCTGAAATGTTTTTTAAAATCTGATTAATGAATGATAAATCTTGACTTTTGAGGACTGAAGATGAATCATTCCACCCATTTCCTGGCAGAGGGAACGCCAGAAGGCGTCATGGACTTAAAATGCCAATAACCATTGTGTGAATTTGCTTTGCTACAGTAAATATTATGAAGGTTTTGGTTTCATTTTTTTATGCAGTTGAAGGAAGAGATAATAAATGCTTGTTAAAATAAATGAATAAAAATAGTTTAAAAATAATTTATGAAACAGGAAAAATAACGTATTTTAGAAAAAAATATTGCTTTCCATTTACTCTTCCATGTTCCATGTCAATTACATATTGTCTTCCCTATTAAAATGGGAAGAGCCTGACCTTTGGTTTTCATAGTCCCAGAATTTGGCATAGGGCCTGAAACATAGATAATAAAAAAATGGGAATATTTCTTGTTGATTGATTCTCTGATTTAAGTATACAAAAACAAAGGTACATTGCATTTGGAATCATTGATCATTTTACTACTTGCAAACTGCTAACTTCCTCTCCCTTCTTACCCATATCCCCAATAGCTGTAATCAAACCAGGATAAAAGTAGAATGTGATAATAACCATAGGAGAGAGGATACTCCAAAGTATCACAATTCTTATCAGGGCAGTATTAGTAAATTGTTATGTGAACATAGAATGTGAGAGGAATCTTTTCCAGTTGTGAGGATCAGGCAGGTTTTATGAAGAATATGTCATTTAACCTGAGTCTGGAGTAATGAATAAGAATTCAGAAAATTGGACTAGAAAAGCTCTACAGATAGATGGAGTATTTTTTCCTCTCTAGCTCTAAATCTTTGTTTTAAGAAATTAAAAAAAAATTCCATTATTCTGTTTTTAGATTAAAGTTTTCTTCCTCTTGTCTCCTAGACCCCACTTTCTTCATCAAGAAAAAAGTAAAGAAAAACAAAATGTTGCAATCACATATAGTTAAGCAAAACAAATGTCTACATTAGCTATGTCCAACACTTTGAAACAAAACAAAACAAAAAGCAAAAAAGCAAGCCCCCAAACCCAACAGAACAAATCCATAAAACTCAATTTGCATTGAGTCCATCATTTCTCTATCTAGATGGGGTAGCATGTTTTATCATTAGTTATCTGGAATTGTGACTGGTTGTAGTGTTGATCAGACTTCTTAAAAAAAACCATAACTCTTAAGGTTTTTTTTTGTGCCACAGTTCCTTTTTATTGTCCTGACTCAGTTTCCCTAACGGTCCTGCTTCAGTTTCCCTAATTGTTCTGCCTCAGTTTCCCTAAATTGTTCTGCCTCAAGTTCCCTTAATTGTTCTGCCTCAGTTCCCTTAGTTGCAACCCCCCACTCCAGTTCATTAGGACTGATATAACTCAGGTCTAGTTACTCTAATGTTATAAATTGTAAAGGTGTAAATTCAAGATAAAGGGGAGTTCAGACTTCCTGGCTCCTAACTCTTCCTAAGTCATCAAGAATTTATGGTCCTAACCCCCAACCTGTCAGAGCCGGATTGATGGTTCCTTCCTGAAGATTCTTGCTCACCAGAGTTTGGACTCCATCCCCCTTGCCTTTGTTTAGCTACCTGAGCTAAGAGCTATAAATATGTCATTGAGAGCTCACATTGGATGCTGGATGCTTTGGACATCAGCCCAGAGGCTGGGAAGGAAAGTGAGAAAGGGAGAAAAAAATTTGGAACTCAAGGTTTTGCAAGGGTGAATATTTGAAAACTATCTTTACATGTATTTTGAAAATAAAAAGCTATTAATATAAAAATAAAAAAATCAAATCAAACCAAACAAAAAAATAAAATAGTGTTGGAGTGGAATTGCAAATCAGTAGCTATATGACCATGGGTCTAGACTCCATAAGGATTTCATAGGTCAGAGCTAATCTGTCATCTATTTCTCTTAACAGTGTTAAGAACAATCTCTCCCTCTCAGAAATCCAAATTTGTCTTTGCAATATTATTATTGCATGAATTATTCTAGTTTTGTTAATTTCATTTTGCATCAGTTTACACAAGTCATCCCAGGTTTCTCTGAAGTTATAGCCTTCTTGTAGCATAACAGTATTCTATCATATACCTATAACATAATTTGTTCAGCCATTCCCCCAAATAATGAGCATCCCCTCTGTTTTCAGTTCTTTGCCACACAAAAGTTGCTGCTATAAATATTTTTGTACATATGGGTCCTTTTTCTCTTTCTTTGATATTTTTAGGGTATAGATCTAGTAGCAGTATTGATAAGATCCATGGTCTTTGGTAGCTGGGCTGGAGTTGATCTAGAGAGGCTGAATTACTGTAAACAATCTGGAAGCCTGAGGCAAGCAGTGGGGAGCACTGACAGGATTATCCTTGAATTGGATCTTTTGCTCTTAAATAGGTCCTTGTCAATGCTGTGCCTTAACATGACCTCACAATTTATTGTATCCAATCAGAAAGCCAGGTTATGATGTCAATTCCCAAGGTTATATTTCCTCTATTAAAAAAATCTACCTATGTCAGATTGACTTATTAATTCCTTTTTAGGGTTAGTTTGCTTGCTAAGCATCACAGTTGCCAATTCTTTTCAGTGTGCTAAATCCCTTTTTAGTTAGCCCACCAGACATTGGTGTAATTTCCTCCTCCTCCTCCTCCTCCTCCTCCTCCTCCTCCTCCTCCTCCTCCTCCTCCTCCTCCTCCTCCTCCTCCTCCTCCTCCTCCTCCTCCTTCTCTTTCTCCTTCTCCTCTCCTTCTCCTCTCCTTTCCTTTCCGGAATTTTCCCACCTTATGGTGTCACAAGTTCTCAGAAACTTATTACATGACTTCTCTAGAACTTGGTATACCTTAATGCTGTCTTCTGCCTTGTGATGTCTTCTCCCATCTCTAGAGAACTTAGCTCTGTCTTTTTCCTTGTTAATTGCTAAAAATCTCATATGAATTTAGCCTGTTGTTAGCAATGTAATAAAAACTTTGCCTCTTGATTTGAAGATGGTCAAAACCTACAAATTCTTTGTGACACTAGCCCTTAACCCCAATAAACATTTGAGTTCAAAATCCCCTCTCCAACATTTGGTGGTCAAACTCTATCAGTATTAGTGAGTCAAAAGATATTCACAATCTAAAACCTTTTTGGGCATAGTTTTCTTTTTTTAAATAACTTTTTATTGACAGAACCCACGCCAGGGTAATTTTTTACAGCATTATCCCTTGCACTCACTTCTGTTCCGATTTTTCCCCTCCCTCCCTTTACCCCTCCCCGAGATGGCAAGCAGTCCTTTACATGTTAAATAGGTTACAGTATATTCTAGATACAATATATGTGTGCAGAACTGAACAGTTCTCCTGTTGCACAGGGAGAATTGGATTCAGAAGGTAAAAATAACCTGGTAAGAAAAAAAAAATGCAAGCAGTTTATATTCATTTCCCAGTGTTCTTTCTTTGGGTGTAGCTGCCTCTGTCCATCCTTGATCAATTGAAACTGAGTTAGGTCTCTTTATTGAAGAGCTCCACTTCCATCAGAATACATCCTCAAACAGTATCGTTGTTGAGGTATATAATGATCTCCTGGTTCTGCTCATTTCACTTAGCATCAGTTCATGTAAGTCTCTCCAAGCCTCTCTGTATTCATCCTGCTGGTCATTTCTTACAGAACAATAATATTCTATAACGTTCATATACCACAATTTTCTTAACCATTCTCCAATTGATGGGCATCCATTCATTTTCCAGCTTCTAGCCACTACAAACAGGGCTGCCACAAACATTTTGGCACATACAGGTCCCTTTCCCTTCTTTAGTATCTCTTTGGGGTATAAGCCCAGTAGAAACACTGCTGGATCAAAGGGTATGCACAGTTTGATAACTTTTTGAGCATAGTTCCAAATTGCTCTCCAGAATGGCTGGATGTATTCACAACTCCACCAACAATGTGTCAGTGTTTGGGCATAGTTTTAAATGGTTTCCCCCCAAAGATTAAAGCAGTTCTTTGTAGTGCCACCAACATAGCCTTAATGTATCTGTTTTTCCATAGTCCCTCCAGTATTTGTTATTTTACCTTTTTTTTTTTTTTTGGTGTCTTCCAATCTGATATGTGTGAGGTAATACTTAAGAACTGTTTTAATTTGCATTCCTATAATTATTAGTGATTTAGAGCATTTTTTCATATGGCTATTAATAGCTTGGTTTTCTTTTTCTGAAAACTTTCTATTCATATTTCTTGACCATTTATCAGCTTATGAAAGATTGTATGAAACATTATTAATAAGGTCATGGAGGTAGAAATGCAGTATTTGAAAGATGACACATAGTTCATTTCAGTTAGAATGTTTGAAGGGAAGGCTCAAAGTCAATTCTCTAATAAGAGAAACTCAGATTAAAACAACTCTGAAGTTTTACTGCATCTTCTGTGAATTGGCAAAGATAAAAAATGGGGAGTCATTGAAAGAACTGTGGGGAAGACAGGTATATAAAAGTTTTTGTTTGTTTTTGTATATGATATATTAGCTAATGTTTAGTGAGTAATAATAAATTTTCATGACGAAATCTTGGGAAATGATGTAGTGAACATTGCACTATCTGCAAATGTTTAGTCAACTGTGGTTTAAAAAAAATTTTGATGACTGTATTTCAACATAATAGGTTTCTATTTGTAATTCTATGTATTTTATATTATGCATTTAATTCTGAGAAGTTCATAGGCTTCATCAGAGGGATCTGCCAGAGGGGTCTACAATACAAAAGAAGGTCAAGAATTCTTGGTCTGTAGCCTCCTTCTTCCATTTGGATGTGGTATGGGATATCCTTTATGGCCATGGTGAGCAACTTGGGAGAATATATATCTCCTTTTTTTCCTCTCACACTTGACATTTACAATGACTATGTGTTTGAAGAGAGCTTTTATTGTGGTTTCCTCCATCAAGAAATATTATGTGATTTTAACATATGTGTGAGCAATTCCTCCTTGGAGGCAAATAAAATCTACTCTTTTTTTTTTTTAAAGAATACACATATTCTTTTTGTTAATGCTTTTTTGACTGAGAATCTTGGGACATCATAATATCTGGAAATAGCATGGCATAGTAGAAAGAAGCAATTAAGTGGCAAAGTAAATAGATTGCTGGACTTGGAGTCAGGAAGACAAGTTCAAATTCTCTCTCACTACTCACTAGCTGTGTAAACTTGAACTAATCACTTTACCTCTCAGCTTCAATTTTTGCATATATAAATGGGAATAATAAATATCCCACAGGATGTAAAAAATTAGATAACACAAAATTCTCTGAAAACCTTAAAGCACTATATACTTGCTATCATCATTTCATTATTTAGAATCAAAGTATCTAAGATCAAATTCTGATTTTTCTACTTCCTAGTTGTGATTTCTGTAAAATTAGAGAATATAGCTAATTGATTTCTTTCTAGTTCTACATCAGTAATCCTAATTATCTAAAGAATTACAAGTTGAGTGTGTTGCAGAGAATATCAGAAAGGTGCAGAGTTTTCCAACAATGACTTATGTGCAATTCATGGCCTAAAGAATGTCTCTGGGGGCAACTAGTTGGTGTAGTGGATAGAGCACCAGTCCTGAAATCAGGAGGACCTGAATTCAAAATCTGATCTTAGACACTAAACACTTCCTAGCTGTGTGACTCTGTGCAAGACACTTAACCGCAATTGCCTCAGCCCCCTCTACCCCCACAAAAAAAGAATGTCTCTGAAATGTGGGATAGTACATGGAGGTGGGTTTGTTATGTAGGGAAAGTAAAGGATCCAGATATAACACTGGTATTCATGAATTATAAAAACACCTGCACCTGCAAAATGATCTCTTTAATGTCGAAAAGATCCTCTGTGGAGGAGGGAGCACCACTGCAGATCATGGACAAGAATCTAATGGCTCAGGGCATGGATGAGTTGCTATCTCTAATGATGGAGACACAATTGAAATAATTTAGATTAAACAGATCCATTGAAGTTTTGAATAGTCATTTATCTTTTTTAGGTTTTCACATTTGTTAGCATAAAATTAAGTATATGAATTATTGATAATTTTTTTTGAATTTTTAGGGGGATTTCATTATGACCTCTCCTTTGTCTTTTCTAATTTTGATGACTTGAAGTTTTTCTTTTGTTTTATTTCTTTCTTGCCTTATTTTAAATTAATAATTCATTGTTCATTGCTTAGCAGTTTTGATAGTCTTTTTAAAGATAGCCCTTGAAGAAATCATCTTACTTGCTTTATTGCTTCTAATTATATTAATCTCTATTCTATTCTGGGTAATCTCTCTGTCTCTATTTTTTGTTTGTTTTCTAAAATTTTAAAGTGCAGATTCAATTCATTATTTTTCTTTCTTTTTTATTTGATATAGATATTTAGAGTTATAAATTTGCTTTTTTGTATTTGTTTTGATTATACTCCAAATTTGCATTGCCATTATGTTTGATGTGATGTATTATTTTTCATAATTCACCCTTTCACTTTGACATTTAATTAAAATAAATTTAAGTTTCTATGGGACTTGTAAATTTTATTTATTGCATCTTTATTTATAGATAGAACAGGACATGTGATTTCATTCGTATAGGGTAAAGGGAATAAGCATTTAAGTAGCACGTACTATGTGCCAGATACTGTTCTAAGCACTTTTAACAAATATTATTTCATTTGATCTTCACAACAATCCTTTGAGGTTTGGTATAGGGAATTCTCTGATGAGAAAAATCTCTCTACTAATAAAGAGTCACCTTTTCTGAAACATATAGTCTTAGAGAGTTGTCTGATTTATTGATAGGTTAAATGAATTGTCCAGAGTCTCAGGAATTTCAGAGCCTGTGAAGTACTCATGTCCACCTCTGGGGAGGTGGGAGTACTGACAAAATCAAAGCCATCTGTTCTCAAAGTTATACATCCCCAAATCAATTATTCAGTTCTTTCAGAAGAATTTGGGAAAGTCACAGTATTTTTGGGCTGTTGATCAGATGGAAAGAGTGGTACAGTACCAAGAATCCTGGATATGGAATTGAAGGACTTGAATTTCTGCCATTTACTACATGTTATATTGGACTTTCAACTTTTAGGGCCTGAGTTTACTCATCTATAAAATGTGGTATTTTGGATAGATACTTACTAATTTTGGGTGTGGAGGAGAAGAGAATGAATTCCTCATGTCTACCAGAGGACATCAGCATGAGGTCACCCATAAAAGTATAATGCAAAGAGACTTTCCAGCCTGGGGCAACATAGAGCCACAGTTGAAGTCAACAGATGAATATTAATAGATAATAATAGATCAGGAGTTCTTAACCTGGGGTCCATGAACTTTTTTTTTAAAGAAACATTTTGATAACTATTTCAGTATAATTGTTTTCCTTTGTACTGCTTTGGATTTAATTTTACATATTTGAAAACATTATTTTGAGAATGGCTCTACAGGTGTCAGACTGCAAAAGGGGCCCCAGAAAAGAGTCTGAATTTAAAGCTGGAGTCATCTGGGATTTATGAAGTAATTTGCCATGGAAGGGAAGTTAGTATGAAGCGAACCTTCAAATTAGGACTGTAGTGATGCTCTGGAAAACATTTAATATGTGGTGTTGTGGGAAATGGAAGTGTTTTGTGTAATTCATCTCTGACAGCACATTATATTCTTTGATTCTTATTTTTTCTTTTTAATAAAACTCATATATTATATTAAATTATGGCTAATATACTCACAGGTGTAGAAGTAGAGCTGATACCCTTGGAATATCTCGTTAAGAGATTTTACCAAATTTTATGAGGGGCCTTAAACTACCTAATAAACATAGGGCCTTCTGTGCCATGGGTCATCACTGATAAAAAAGATTACAGAAACAAAACATAAATGTTTTTCTCAAGGAATTTTAAATTATTGGGGAAATAGAAGAGACATATTCCTTTCTTTTCCCTGGAGGGGGAAGGATAAGATATATCAACTGCCAAATCAATGGTGGAATATTAAATGTTATAGTAGCAAATTTTACTATAATATATGTAAGAATACTTCGCATGTCTTAAGATACTATAGAAATTAAAGCTATTCCTATTATTATTATTGTAATAATAGCTCTGTGGAGGAATAAATAGTTCATGTTTAGTTATGGGACATTATCTTTCTTCTTCTCACTCATTTAGAGACTGTCTAGTTGTGAATGAAATAACTTTGGGTTTGATCTTGAAACATTTTTGCTATTCCCAGAAAACTAATTATTTTAATCATGCATTTCTAAGAAGAAATCAACTACTAATCATTCTGGAATGTGGAAAATTGATGATTATCTCACTTAATCAAGTGACAAGACTTTTTTTACTGCCCTGTTTCTGCTTTGTCAATGAAGAATGCATATATGTGGTTTCCTAAATGAATGGTAGATAATTGTCCATTGGGATTTATAACTGGATAGCGTATATGTAAAACAACATACCACTAGATGTCACTATGTCTCTATATTTTTCTCATCTTTGTTTCCATTTAAAGGTTTTACTTGATTATAACTTAAGAGGATAATAAACTGGAAGTGATTGGTTCTGTGTTCATAGTACCATATTGTGTCATAATTGACTGTCTCTCTTCATCTTACAGGTCAAGAAACTGAGGCACAAACAAATTATGTGACTTCTCTAAAGATCCATAGAGTTGGGAGCAGAACTTGGACTAGAAACCAGATCTCCTCATAGCCTATTCTGCGTTCTTTCTATAAACGGAGCATCTCTTCTTTTATTTAGTGCTGTGTACATGGAAAAGTTCCTTTTTTTTGTCTTTATGTATTTAAGTTCAAGATGAATAATTTTTTAAAAGTGATGTTTAAAAAGCTAATTTAATTCATTTACTCATAACTAACTGCTTCCACAAAATGTGAGAGAGTATCACTCATGATCCATCCTCAAAAAGTCCTTTTGTCTATCATCAATGAAGAATAAAGAGAATTTTGTTTAAATAACTAAACTTTTTCCTTCATGAAAAGCCATTTTACTTTAATAATTTAATAATTTTAAATGGAAATCTTTCTGGATGATTTATTTCTCTGCCTACAATTTCACTATGAACATCTGTTATTATATTGTTCAATAGTGATTTCTGCCTATGCTTTTTAGTTTTTTTCTTGCCAAAATATAAGCTGTCATTTCTGCTGTTATCAGACAACTCCCTTTTAAATCTTTATTCTGGCTTTTACTTAGATGCTTTTATCTGCTGTAGGCTGGGAAATCAGGTAACTAAGCTGAACAATTATTTTCTAAAAAGGTCAGTAAGGCTCTGAGGGAAAGAAAAGGGAATTGGTTACGTTTATTTCAGATTTCATCTCCCTTTTTGTTGCTTGCCAATCTCCCTATGCCTCAGTCATTTTAGTTGCTACTTTCAACAATGGTTTGTTTTATGATACTAAAGAAGACTAATATATATATATGCTATATATATATATTAGTATATACTAATATATATATATGCTATATATATATTAGTATATACTAATATATATACTAATAATAGTATATTATTATATACTATATAATAATAAGTATATATTATATACTACTATAAAGTAGTATGCAGAGCCTTATATGCAAATACTTATTCTCCTTGTCCTCATAGATCCTATTGTCTTATAGGGGATCAGACAGATAAAAATGTCTATCTTATATATTATATGGCATGTACATAAGAGAAATATCAAAAGTTCTACATGAGATCAAATCTTGTCACTTGAGCTGATCTTTAGGTAGAATAAGAAATTCAACAAAGAACAAGAAGGAAGAAAGTTGTTCTAGACAGAGGGGACAATGTGAATAAAGCCATGGAGGTAGGAAAGCATGTGTAGAAAATTACAAATATGACAAATTCCAAGATACCTGGAAAGACTTGTGTGAACTGATATAAAGCCAAATTAGAAGGAGGAAAGTGATTTACATAATGATCACAATAATGTAACGGAAAATAGCTTTGAAAGTTTCCATTGCCATTCCTAAGAGCAATCAATTCTATGACTTCAGAAGAATGATGATGAAATGTCTCTCACATATTAACCAAAGATAAAGGACAAGATGCATTAGAGCTGAAAAATGACATACATTTTTGCACATGTAGGTCCCTTTCCCTCTTTTAAGATCTCTTTGGGATAGAAGCCCAGTCTAAATACTGCTGGATCAAAGGGTTTGATAGCCCTTTGGGCATAGCTCCAAATTGCTCTCCAGAATGGTTGGATCAGTTCATAATTCCACCAACAATATATCAGTGTCCCAGTTTTTTCCCACATTCCCTCAAACATTCGTCATTATCTTTTCCTGTCATCTTAGCCAATCTGACAGGTGTGTAGTGGTACCTCAGAGATGTCTTAATTTGCATTTCTCTGATCAATAATGATTTAGAGCATCTTTTCATATGTTCCTGAAACCTGGCTGCTCCCTTTTGATTTTGTATCCTCCTTATTTATGGGAAAATTTTGGAGTGCCCAGTATTCCTGCCTTATTTCACCATCTTCCCAAAATCCTCTTTAAATTAAGTTAATTTTAAAAAGGAGAAAAAAATAAGTAGGGATCAAGTCTAACTCATTCCCGTTGCCAACTTTCTTGGACCTGTTCTAATATCTTTGGCTACATTCTGAGAAAATTTACTGCAGCTCAGGATTCTACTGCCTAGATAGTCATGAGCTTACAGTGGACCAAGTGAAAAAAAAAAAGATGCCAAATTTTGTTTCTCCGTTTTAACTCAACTCACTACTGAATGTAAATAAATGTCTTTCTAATGAGTATTAGATTTACTTTGTGAGTTCATGATAGTTTTAATGTTTGATGATCAGAAAGTTTCTTTTTTTCTTATTCTTTTTCCTTTATTTTTTTCTCCCTAGTCTCCATACAAAGAAATATCAAGATCAGGTTAGCATGTTTCCCTATAACACTCTCTTTTTCATTTTCTCCCTGCCTCATGGTTGAGCAAATGAAGAACCTGTTGCTTTTTACATTTCATGTGGATCAGGCACATAGCTGTTTTCTATCACCCTTTCAAACTCCTTGGTGAATAAATGCTTTGAAAATCAGAGTTGCTATGCCCACAAAGAGATCAAAATAAGAGGAAAAAGTTCCATATGTACAACAATATTTATAGCAGGTTTTTTTTGTTATAGCCCCAAAGAAAAATTTCAAGATTGTTCATCTATTGGGTGGTCACCTAAACCAATAATGGTAAATTACTATAATGGAATATTATTATGCCAATAAAAATGACGAAGTGGACTGTTTCAGAGAAAACAAGGGAGACTATAATCTGATGCAGAGTGAAGTGAAAATAAGAATAATTTATATAATCCATCTTTTTCTGGAGGGATGATGGACTTAAAATGCATAAAAAGGCATGTATTTTAGGATTTGGCCAATGTGGGGACTTGTTTTGCTGGGCTATTTATTCATGGTTGTTATAAGGATTTTAAAAATTGTTCAAGGCTAACCTCTGTGTCTTTTATATACTCTTAATTTTAAAATTGTTTTGGTTAATGAAATCCAGTAAATACAAACAAGTGCACTTTATTTCCATAGGAGAAGGAGTGTGGATTTCATATTCTCTTGTCTTTTACAGAACAAAAAAAATCTGTTTCCCACATATTTTGATTACCTTACAGTGGCTCTGTTGGTGTTCTGTAGGTGATGTCAACATTCCCATAATAAACTTTGTCAGTTTTTGGTAACTTTGGTAAAAATCTGCTTCAAGTCTGAGACTTTTTCCCCATACTAAAGTTGTCTGGGGGAAAAAAGACATTCTTTGTGAATCTGACAAAATGTTAAAGTAATTCACAACAAAAGAAAGAGACCAACTGTTCCAATCCAGTTGCTGCTTTTAATTGATTTGAAATCACCAAATTCTAAACATCAAGACTTACTGTGTTTCCATTCTTTATTCAGTTTTAGACTACTTAAAAGGTTTATCTTTAAAGTCAAGATCCATATTTTATCTCTGAAATTAAATGGATTTCAATGGGGAAACCTCTTTATGAAAAATTACTTGTGTTTGATAGAGGGATTTATTCAAGACAAAATAGTGGAAAGGCGGCAGTTAGTTACATGACATAGTGTATAGAGTGCTGGGCCTGGTGTGAGAAAGAAAATTTAGCCTCAGACACTTATTAGCTATGTGACTGGGCAAGTCATTTAATCTTTGTTTGCCTTATTCCAATGGAGAAGGAAATGACAAACAACTCCAGTGTCTTCGCCAAGAAAACTCCATGAACAATATTGGTATGCTATGATCTGTGGGGTCATGAAGAATTGGACATGGCTGAATGGCAATATAGTGGAAAAGCATGAGAACTCATCACACTGGTTTGTTTTATGATACTAAAGAAGACTAATCCCCATTTCTTTTTTTTACAGAGCTCTGTGGTGATAAAAAACCTTCAGAGGCATCATTACATTTGATCTCAAACCACTTTTGCAAAATAAGTATTATCTTCATTTTATTATTTTTATTTTATGTATATATATATTTTAAATATAATATTATTTATTTTACATTGTTCACCAAATACTGTTTACCAGTATTAACAATAAAGTAAACAATAAACAGTTATATAACATTCCAATGACTGCAAAATTAATTTTTTTCCCTGTCTCCTGTGGAGCCAAGTGAGCCAACTATTCAAAAGGCTGGTCCTCCGTACTTAAGGGATGGATTGGAATAAAGAAGGAAAAACATGTATGTCAGGAGTGTAGAAGACTATCTATACCATGGATATTTTTGCTTCCCCAGTTATACACACAGTTAGGAAAGCACAATCTCTCCAAATGTCTGCCCTTTGGCAAAATATTTAAATTCCAGCAGATAGAGGGGATGTTATTACATGATTAAGAGAGGACAGTTTGGTTAGTAAATAAGATGGGATACCCTAACTTTCTGAAGCATTAAGTACAAATTTTTCTTTTTGAAAATCAAGGCCAATAATTCCAATAGACTTGTGATGGAGAGAGCCATCTGCACCCAGAGAGTGAACCATGAGGATCACTCTGTGGATCACAACATAGTGCTTTCCACCTTTTTTATTGTTGTTTGCTTGCTTGTTTTTTCCTTTCTTATTTTTTCCTTTTTGTTCTGATTTTTCTTGTACAGCATGATAAATGTGGAAATATGTTAATAAGAATTGCACATATTTAACCTATATTAGATTACTTGCAATCTAGGAAAGGGGGGAAGTGGAGAGGGAGGGAGGAAAAAAATTTTGGAACACAAGGTTTTGCAAAGGTAAATGTTGAAAATTATCTTTGCATGCATTTTGAAAAATTAAAAGTTATTATAAAAAAAGAAAATCAAGACCAAAATGGTTCTATTTTGATATTTTAGGTAAGTGTTCAAACAATACCAACAGCATATGTTTCTAAGCTGAGACTGGACAGCATCAACAATCAAGATGTTAGACCCATGGGGAGCCTGCAAACAAGCATGCACACCCTGTCACAAGTCCTGGCAGCCAGATCTGACCAGCAAGGCTTTGGGTAAATGTGGAGTTGTTCTCTGTATATTTGGAGCTACCTTTGTATCCCTAGAGAAGATGCTCACAACCACCTTAATAGGGCCCAGACACTTATCTCCATTTTATAAACAAGGTAACTAAAGCCCAGAGAGGCAAAATAATTTATCCAAATACATTGAAGATCCAATGGCTCTTTGAGAATAGGGGCTTTTGCCTTTTCTGGTATACACAGCACTTAGCACAATGACTAACACATAGTAGATACTTAATATATGCTTACTTACCATCTTGAACCAAGTTCTCTTACTTTTAAGGTTGCCTCTTTCCACTATGACATCCTGCTGAAGGAGTTAATGGAAACATTTCAGATTGACAGAAAAGTGCCATCAGCTGTTTTTTTTTTTTTTTTTTTTGTTTGTTTGTTTTTTTGGATGGGGTGTTTTGCCGCTCTGGGATTGGCCATATGGTTTCAGTTTTTGCAATTCCTTTTTTAATGATTACAAACAACAGGCTCTATTGCTGCACAATGGATTTGGTTTGTAAATTTTCTGTACCAACTTAAGTATCTTAAGTTATTGGTAGGTGAACACAAACTTTGGGCTTGATGATGTCCATTTTCTTTTAAATTTTCCACTGAATGACACTGATTTTTTTTCTGTCTCCTGGCCTATGCTCTCTTTTTAACATAGTATGGGCAGGAGATTCTGGAGTCTGTAGTTGGATTCCTGTAGTTAGAATCCTCCAGAACCCAGAATTCCTGTAGTTAGAAATCTTCTCTGCTCAGCGTGCTGCTTCCTCACATCAGAAGAACCTCTGGGACCCACACATATTTATTCAAATGCGCCTTTTGGCAACATTACTTGGGAGACCCTGAGTTTTGAACAGATTTAATCAGGATAGATGTATCAAATCTTTTGGAAAAATAAGTGAGATTGGGGCTGTAATAGAAATTTAAAATCTTGGAGTTTATCTTGAAACTCTGGTAAACTTTGGTAAGGTTCACTCAACTAGTCTAACACTCCCAACAAATGTGTCTTACATCCCAAGAAGCATTCCCTCTATGTGACTTCTTTTTTCCTCAGTTTCCCACCTTATGTGAGCTGCCTAGGATCTGGATGAGCTTGAATACTGAAATAAAAAATCAATTTCAATAGAATACTTAGTATGGGCCAAGAATAGGGATTATAGTTATATACAGGACCTGTTTGCAAAGGAGCTTAAAAATTGTTAATATTGATATCGTTGCATAAGGATCTTAGCTGTTTTTGCTGTTCACCTGCACAAGTTACTTTCTGCTAAATAAGACAGTTAAGAATAGGTGTGATAGACACATATACAGATACAGACACATGGTGGAGGGAGGAGCAAGGAGAAGAAAGAATGAGAAAGGAGAGGAGGGAGAAAAAGAGAGAGAAAGACAGAGAGTGATAGGGACAGAGAGACAGAGAGAGAAAGAGAGAGGAGGGGAGGAAGGAAAAGAGAGAGAGACACACACACACAGACAGATAGAGATACAGAGACAGACATACACATACACACATACACAGACAAGAGAGACAGAGAGAAAGAAACATATAGAAAGAGAGAGAGAGGGGGGGGGAAGGGAGGGAATGAAGTAGGGGAGGGAGGGAGGGAAGGCGAGAGAAGGAGGGAGAGGAACAGAGAAAGATTCAGAAAGACAAATAGAAAAACACAAAGACAGAGGACAGAGACAGAGAGAGAAGTAAAGATAGAGAGCTTGAGAGAGTCAGAAAAAGACAGGCGGAGGCAGAGACACAGAAAAGCATCTCATTTAAAGTTTTATAATCTCAGCTTAGAAACATGCTGTTGGAACTTGTTTGAACATTTACCTAGTCTTAAAGTTCAGTATAGAACATAGGTTGTTCTATACAGCTGCCCATGTTAACATTTTCATATGAAAGTGGACAAATGATTCTCTAGAGCTCAGCTTCTTTCTTAAAATATCCACTGACCTATTGCAGACAATTCTTATAAACGAAAAATAAAAATATAAAGAAGAAAAGGAAATGCTATGAATCTTGATAATGATTATTTTAACTGTTGAGTCTTGTGGGTAGATGTAACTTGTCCCCAAACATCCTTTTTAGATGGGTGATTTGAATATAGTCTGGGTAGCTTGCAATATAGCATTTTAATTTTGGTCTGGTGATTATAGTTGTTTTAGGCTTTTTTTTTTTTTTGCTCAAAGGGATTCTTCCAAAACATACTTAATATTTTCTCACATATTTGGTTTGCTTATAAGAAAATACTGGTTTTCAAATACTGTCCTATTTTTTTAATACAGACCTGGCTTTCTACATTTAATATGAAAGCAGAAACAAACAAAAATCTGTGTTCTCTCCATTATGCTCTCTGTCCACCCCAGCAAATCCCAAGGGCCAAAATCAGGGCTTAAGACATAGAAACAATGAAAACTTCTTGACAAGTAACATGGAGATTGTCAATTATGATTCAGCATCTGTGTCACTCCCATCCCATCGTGTGGTTTCGATGGTCACTAAAGGGTTGGATCTTCACATCTTTGGCTTTATAATACTCATAATGTGGAAAATTGTATGCGTTTTTACAATAGGTCTGTTGGCCTGTTATTCAGGCAGAACAGTCTATTTGGCAATCCTCAGAAGTAGAGAATTCATGTTGGTTTATCTCCATCAGAGAAGGAAAAAAGCTTAGAATGTTCCCCCACCCACCTTTTTTTTTTTTTTTTTTTTTTTGGTCTTTCCTTTGTCTTACATCTCACTGGGTTTGTCCCTTGGACAAATAGTGTCTGAATAGAGAAATAGTACAATATAGATGAGGTTTTCCCAAACATCAAATGAGGTGAAATCAACTATTGGGCTTTCCTATATGTTCAGTTGTGATCAAATTAGCTTCTGGAGTGGAACCAGGATAGCTAGAAGTTTTCTCTAGTATTTCTTGCAGGTTTCCATTGAATCTTATCAGCTTCACTCCCAAGAGGGACCAAGGGATCTCAAAGAAGGACTTACTTACAATGCTTTAAAAAGTCTCGTTCACTTGGACTTGGGTGGCTTGTCTCTTAATTTCCCTTGGAGGAGGGAGAGGTGAAAGAAGTAATCCGAGAGAATTCTGCCTCTAGAGCTTGATCTGATTGGGGGCTGGGGAAGGCAACGTCAAACACCTGCAGTTTTGTGAGGCTGGGAATCCTGTGAACTCACAGGTCTTTAGCACCTGTGATGTGTGCCTGGAATTGGGATGGTGGGGAGGAGCAGCATTAGAATGGGAGTCCTGTTGACAGACTCGATTAAAAGAATGAATCTTTATTGTTGCTTTTTGTGGCCCCATTTAGGGTTTTATTGGCAAAGAAACTGTAGTGGTTTCCCTCTCCAGCTCATTTTAAAGATGAGGAAACTGAAACACAAAGGGTTAAATGACCTGCCCAGAGTCATACTGCTAGTGAATACCTGAGGTCAGATTTGAACTTGGGAAGATGAGTCTTCCTGATTCCAGGTCCAGCAGACAGTCCACTTTGCCATGAGATGAATTAAAAGCTCAAGACACAGAGTTTGGAGGTAATTAATAATCAATTTATTAATTGGATTAGCAAATAATCAACAAGTTGATGGTCAGTGATCTCTCTTAGTAACCAAAGACAAAACTATGAAGATCTCTAACTACTCAAATACCTTTGGAAAAAGAAGCACCAATGAAAAACAAAATCAACCCTGGTTAGTGAACAATTATTCATATTAACGGGAAGATGGACCAAAAGTCTTTCTTGCTTCTTGATCATGAGACTCAGCCACCTCCAGCAATCTGAACAACTCCATCTCTACCCAGGATGGTTTTTTCTTTCATAAATTGGGTCACTCTAAATCCTAATGGAGGGTTCCAAGGATGGGACTCATGTCCTAAGGGAAAGAATTCACTTAAATTAGATTCTTTTTGTAAAAGCCGAGTTCCACCCAAGACCCCAAAGCATGTACCTGGAGGATTTGGACAATCTCATCTATCAGCAATGTCCTTTGGAGACTGACTGACCTGCAAGGGCTGCTCCCTGAATAATGAAATAGAAAAGAAAAACCTGAATCCTAATTTAATAATTTCTTGATAATATAATAGAGAATAATAATTTCCCTCATTGCCCCAAGTCTTTATTGGTATAATATAATAGAGGGTTTCATTGGAGATTGACAAATGGGTTCAAATCCTGGCTTTACTACTAATCCTGCTCTGACTTTGGGAAAGACCCCTAAATTCTCTGAGATGGATTCCTTATCTGTAAAATGAGGAGGGTGAGCTGGCTAGCCTCTAAGGTTCTTTCCAGCTTTAAATCTATGATTCCTTCAACTGTATTTATTTCATTCAGACTTAGAAGTGCATGTTGTTACTATAGATACAATGTGAAGGGAGAGAGCTGAGGCAATTCCCTGGATATTACTAGCTCTCAATCCACTTTGGCTTGCAATATTCATAGTAGAGCTAAGACTATAAAGTGGATTCCATGAGCCAGGACATAAAACAATAGAATAACAGAGCTGGAAGCAATCGCAAAAGGATTGGATTCATCCAAATCAATCCCTTTCTTAAAGCATGAGTTTCCTTTGTAACATCTTCCATGGGATCCATCCAGCTTTTGACTATTGATTCCTACTTCTGGGGTACTCACATTTATTTGAAGCAGCCAATTCATTCCATATCTGGATGGCTTTAATTATGAAAAAGCTTTTCTTCATATTGAGTAGAGATCTGGCTTTTTTAGCTTTCATTCTTAGTTTAACCACTTAGGATTGTCTCTTAAATGAGAAAATCTGCTTGTAGGAACAGCTCATGAGCTCAGGGTCAAATGAATACCAACAGCAATCTGGGATTGGGCATGAATAGAAAAGACTTGTTTTATTGATAATTGATTGATTGATTGATTATGATGATGTCTACTAATTTTAAGGAAGAAAAATAAGATGATTGACATTTGTAAAGCACTTTTTCTAATAACAAACTTGTAGAAATGGGTAACATCAACATTATTTATTTTTCTTCTTTTGTAGATCAATCAATCTTAAGCCTTTACTAAGTAAGTGAGGTACTGAGCTAGGTGCTGGAGATACAAAGCCAAAAATGAAATGATATTTGCCCTCAAGGAACTTACATTCTAACAGAGAAGCAATATGTACACATTTAAATACAAATACAAATAAGATATTTTTAGATGTGTTCTGTGTGTCTGTGGTTGGGTGATATTAGCCTAGGAAACTGAGGCCCAAATGGGTTTGATTTCTAGCAAACCTAGTTTCAAATTTCTGGTCATAATATCATAGATTTAGATCTGTAAAGCACCTTAGAGGCCATTGAATCCAACTTCCTAATTTTTCAGATAAGGAAATTGAGACACAGTTCAAACAGTTAGGAAGTGTCTGTGACAGGATTTAAATTTGTGTCTTCCCTTCTAACTCCCAAGTCTAGGGTTCAAAGTATTATATCATTGATGTCAAACTCAAAATATAAAAATACTTATAGGCTGCATGTTGACTTAGAAAACTACAAATTAACATTATATTGCATTGTATTTTTATTTATTTTGTTACACATCTCCTAATTATATTTTCTATGTGTTTAATACTTCTGTCTACACTATATTATTTATATAATAATTTTGCCTTTTGACTCAAAGTTCAGTGCTATTTCTCCTATGCTTGAAAGTCTCTAGAAGAGACTCAGTCCTTTGTTGTTATTTTTTTTTAAAAAGGTCATCTGCTGCTTCTGCAGTCATTTCTTAGTGTCTCTGCTCAGTCTAAGACAGGATTTAGGTGTTATTCCAATTAGGGATTGTTATGAATGGAGCAAATGAACATCTCATCACCCTTCTGTAGCTCATTTAAAGTCATATGTTCCAAACACTGATTTAAATCAGTAAGCCAATCTCAGAGAAGTCAGTTCACTCATTCTGCTTCTTCACAATATGTGATCAATTTGCTGTTTTGTCTCTTTTTACCATTGTCTCAAGGACTGATACAGTTTCCTTGCTTTCTTTTCACCACTATTTCCTAAAGAAAGCTTGTCAGCAGAAGGATTAGTGTTTTTAATCTTTTTCTTGATTTTAGAGTTAATTTTTTTTCTTTTGGAATTGGATCAGTTTAATTCATCAGATGCACTTCTCTCATGATTTACATAATCCAGCCTTTGATGCCAATGCTGTCCCCTAGTGCAAAGAAAATTTTCCAAAGTCAGGGGAATGTAACTTGTGCAAAGCCACAGGAATCAAGTCCATTTTGGCATTCAAGTTGAAGTATTGATGGGAGAGATGTGCTGAAAGGTTTAGTTTCAAGAAACTCTGTTTCTAGAACTAGGGTCTATGTATGTGTGTGTTTTAAGTTGTATCATAAGTTGTAATGTCATAAAGAAAGTATCTTTCAGAGGCTGATTATCACTGAGGCAACGAAAGACTTTTTGGAGCTTTTTACTTCTAGGATACTGGGCTTTCAGACACAAGGATTTTGAAGGGATACATGATCATCATTCAACTCTATCAAGTTCCTCAAACTCTTTACTTTTTCTAGATTTCTATTGTTACCTGAGTTTAAATTTTCAAAGATTCTATCTAGATTTAATATTTTTTCAAAAGGAATGATTGAAAGTTATTGATTCTATTAAGGGTTCTTTTTCCCCTTATAGGAATATGATTGACCTTGCAAGATGTTACTTTTAGTTCTGAGACTTTTCCTTTTATTTCTTAGTATAGTTTTTTTCCCAAAATGTCTTTTCTTTTATAATATTTTTTGCATAATTTAGTGTAATTCTGATTGTAGTGCTTTGGGATGTTTCCATTTTTTTCCCTGCCTGCTTGTAATTGTTTTTTTCTTTGATCTGGAAGCTGTGGAATTTGGCAACCACATTTCTGGGTAGGTTAAATTTGAGGTGTCTTTCAGGTAGTGAACAATAGATTATATTTTAACTTTTCCCTATAACCAGAATAATTCTGGGAAATTTTCTTTTATGATTTCTTGAAATATAATATATAGCATTTTTGTTTGATTAAACTGTTTGGAGTCTAGTGGTTCCTGAATTATTGGTTCTCTTCTAGTTTTCTAAGTCAATTATATTTTTCAGAGATAACTTTTTTTTAACTTTCTTTTATTTTATTTTTAAAATTTTTAATAGCTTTTTATTTACAAATTATATGCATGGGTAATTTTACAGCATTGACAATTGCCAACCTTTTGTTCCAATTTTTCACCTCCTTCCCCCCACCGCCTCCCCTAGATGGCAGGATGACCAATTCATGTTAAATATATTAAAGTATAAATTAAGTATACATTTCCAAACCGTTATTTTGCTGTACAAAAGAATCAGACTCTGAAATATTGTACAATTAGCCTGTGAAGAAAATAAAAAAATGCAGGTGGGCAAAAATATAGGGATTGGGAATTCAATGTAATGGTTCTTAGTCATCTCCCAGAGTTCTTTCACTGGGTGTAGCTGGTTCAGTTCATTACTGTTCCATTAGAACTGATTTGGTTCATCTCATTGCTGAAGATGGCCAGGTCCATCAGAATTGATCATCATATAGTATTGTTAAGTACATAATGATCTCTTGGTCCTGCTCATTTCACTCAGCATCAGTTCATGTAAGTCTCTCCAGGCCTCTCTGAAATCATCCTTTGGTCATTTCTTACCGAACAATAATATTCCATGATATTCATATACTACAATTTATTCAGCCATTTTCCAATTGATGGGCATCTAGTCAGTTTCCAGTTTCTGGCCACTGCAAAGAGGGCCACAAACATTTTTGCACATACAGGTATCTTTCCCTTCTTTAAGTCCTCTTTGGGAGGACTTTGGGATATAAGGCCAGTAGTAACACTGCTGGATCAAAGGGTATGCACAGAGATAACTCATTTTAATTTGTCATTTTTTTGATTTTGTTCTAATATATTTGTTATATGATAGCATTCAGTTAGCCAGAATAACCACCATTATGTATAAAAAAGGGGAGCTGATTTGATGGATAAACTTTTAGCATATAGTTTGTCATAGTTCACATGCTCATGAAACATTTTTAATATATATTTTTATTATTAAAGCTTTTTATTGACAAAACATATACACGGATAATTTTTCTTTTCTTTTTAAAATTTTGTTTTTTATTGTAGCTTTTTTGTATACAAAACATACACATGGGTAATTTTTCAACATTGATCCCAGCAAAAACTTCTGTTCCAACTTTTCCCCTCCTTCCTCCCATCCCCTCCCCTAGATGGCAGGTAGTTCCATACATGTTAAATATGTTAAAGTATATGTTAAATACAATATACGTATACATATTTATACAGTTATCTTGTTGCACAGGAAAGATCAGATTTAGAAAGAAGGTAAAAATAACCTGAGAAGAAAAAAACAAAAATGCAAGAAAACAGTAACAGAAAGAGTGGAAATGTTACATTGTGGTCCATACTCATTTTCCAATGTTCTTTCTCAGGATGTAGCTGGTTCTTTTCATTACAGATTAATTGGAACTGATTTGGATCCTCTCATTGTTAAAGAGAGCCACATCTATCAGAACTGATTATCATGTAGTATTTTTACAGTGTATAATGATCTCCTGGAATGATGACCTAGGAGGGAATTTTTTTGTTCTTTTGGATCTGTGATTTCATCCTCGTGCTGAACACTCAATAGGGAAATCTAAAATGGAATTTCTTTTTGTAACTTTAACTGTTGGATTTTGTTAGTGATATATAAGAATGCTGATGACTTATATGGGTTTATTTTGTATCCTGAAACTTTGCTGAAGGTGTGGATTGTTTCTAATAACTTTTTAGTAGAGTCTCTGGGGTTCTCTAAATATACCATCATATCATCAGCAAAGAGTGATAATTTGGTTTCCTCATTGCCTATTCTTATTCCTTTAATCTCTTTCTCAACACTTATTGCCAAAGGTAGCATTTCTAATACAATATTAAATAGTAACAGTGATAATGGGCAACCTTGTTTCACTACTGATCTTATTGGGAATGGTTGCAGTTTGTCTCCGTTACATATGATGCTTACTGCTGGTTTTAAATAGATGCTACTGATTATTTTAAGGAAAAGTCCATTTATTCCTATACTCTCAAGAGTTTTTAATAGGAATGGATGTTGGATTTTATCAAATGCTTTTTCTGCATCTTCAAAAGGGAAATCTAGAAATATCTTTCTCCCATGAAGATCAACAACTCAGTTTGCACTGTAATTTTAAGAGAGTGGACACTGTCAATAAAGCCAGTAATTAATCAGAGACAAGACTTTAAATCAGGTATTCATGACTCTAATCCTATATCCACTTGTACCATTTTTCTCTCTGAACATTTATTTTTTATACATTAAATATATAAAAGTTATATTTGCTTATTTATTATATTGAACCAACAGTCTATTTTTGTTAAAGAGAAATTCATATTATAACAACAATGATGGGCATCCATATTCAAGACCCTTTTCTAATCAATCAGTAATTAATTATTTATAGTATAAAGACATACATTTTCAAAATGATATCACAAAAATATCATCCTGATGGCAAATTTTTTTATCCTGGAAATTTAAAAAGAAGTAAGAAGGAAAAGTTAAGAGGGAGTTTGAAATCTGGTCTTCATAAACTGTTGGGAAAAATGTAGATACTGTTATATGAAAGAAATTTATGTAAAACCATTACTGAATTTCTAGCCATCTTTGGTCATCTTGTATTTTCTTAATAAAGATGCTAATAGTGCCTGTAAGAAGCAATCAGGAAAATTTTTGACATGTGAAGGGGACCTTGGAAATTTGAATAGGAAGGGAACAATGGAACTAGGATTATAAAATTACATACGATTACAGCCGTAATCATACAATTCAACACATTTATTTTATAGATATGGAAACCGAGACCCTGAGAGGTCAAAGTGATTTGATAAAAAATACATAAAAGGCTAATGAAAATCAGAACTACAATGCAGAGGTACTAGCTCCCAGCTGAGTGTTTTTTTCTTCATAAAGAATAGACTTTGATTTGGGAGGGAAATTTAAGTTCGCTTATTTGTGTTCAAACTGGGATAATTGTCCTTTTTTTCTTAGAAATAGATATTTGAAGGTTTCAAACCACCTATACTCTGTCTGGCTCTTGCACAGATCCATTTGGATGGAATAGAACAGAAACAGTTTTGCAACAGAGGGATTTAATTTCCCCTAGAAACATTGGAGTTGAAGAATTAAAGGGAAGATTGCTACGTAGGAATATGTTTGGGGTTTGACTGAGTCCAGGGCCTTGAGTAATAGTTGGAGAGGTTGAACTAACCTGTTTGTAGCTGGGATTCCCTAGCCAACTCAGCATGATTAGGATAGTTTGGTAGGTTGGATGGGATATGTATGTAAATATTCCCCCACTCTGTCTCAGGGACATAGAAGGTATTTCTGAGCTCAGTAAGAAACACTTGGAGGGAGAACAACATGCTTTAGTATCGAGAAATTGCTTAGGTTTTACAGATCTTTCTACATCTTCAGGAAGTCTTCCTTGATTTACTCAAGCTGCTAATCCATCTGGGAATTGCTCTCCTTCAACACACATCATGAAGCCGTAAGAGCTATAACCCTGGCCCTCAATGCCTGAAGGTATCCTCCACCCCAACCAAGGAACATAATCCCCCAAGCATCTCTTGATTTCTGCAGAGGGAAGAAGCAATTAGATTCACAGTTTAACTAAGTTTCTTTTTAGCATCCATCCCACCAAGTTCGAAGGCTAATCTAGCATTGGGCTTGTGTCCCAGAACCTTAGCTTTTTAGGATTTCCATGCTGGGCCATTTGCAACATCTGGCTTTATATTCTAACTTCAAGACTCCTAAGGCTCATGTTTCCACATCTACTCCTTATACCTATAGCTAAAAAGGACAAAAAAAAATAGATATCAATTCTGTTTATCAGTGTGGCCTAATGGATAGAGAATAGTTTTGGGGTTAGGATTCAAATTCTCTCATATGTCCTAGTTTTATGACTGTGGGTAATTCATTTAATATTTTAGTGCCCCATTAAAAAAATTTTTTTGGAAGTAATTAGGATTAAGTAGCTTGTCTAGGAGCATACAGCTAGTAAGTATCTGAGGCAGGATTTGAACTCAAGTAAGTGCTCCTGACTCTATGGCTAGTACTCTTGTCTACTGTGCTACCCAGCTGCCTCCCCCATGTTTTATTGATTGATTTGTTATCTTATAAGTTCATTAATACATCTTGCTTTTATGTCATTTTCATTTCTAATTTCTTCCTCCCCTCTACAATTCAGAGAGCTATCTCTCACAACAAAGAATAAAAAACAAAATTAGTGGGAAAAGTTCAGTGGAATGAGCACTGGTTCTGAATCTGAGGCCCTAAGTTTGAATCTTACCTTTGAATTAACTACTTGTGTGGCCAGGGACAAGTTATTTTACTTCTCTGCACCATAGTTTTTTCACCTGTAAATTGAAAAGATTAGACAGGTAGCCTCTGAGGTCCCTTTAACTAAGCATTCTGTAATTATTGTTTCTGATTTCTGCAAGGCCCCTTCTTGGGGCCAACTCAGTCATTTTAATTATACAATTCTCAGGTTCTTTTTGATTTAGCTTTTGTTGTTCTTTTCATTAATACCATTGAAGTAATTTTGCATATTATTTTCCTGGTTCTGTTTATTTAATTTTGTATCAGTTCATATAAGTTTCTTTATTTCTGAATATTTTTAATTTTAGTTGTTTCTTATGTTACAATAATCGTTCATACATTCATGTCCCACAATATGTTCATAAATTCCTCATTTGATAGGAATCTACTTACTCAAGTGCTCTGCTACTATTAAAAATGCTGCTACAAATAATTTGGTTTATTTGGGAACTTTCTGTTTATTTCTGACTTTTTAGAACTACAAGCAACAAATGAGTATGAGGGTGGGGGGTCGTGCTAATCTATATCAATGGAAGGAATTTCCCAACTGGGAATTTCTTACAATTAAATCACAGATTTGGAACAAAAAATGAACCCAACCAACCAACCAAACAACCAACCAACCAAACAAACCAAAAAACCCCAAACCAAACCCACCAAAAAAGACCCAAGCAAGTTTTTTTTTTAAAAACTATTTCCCTGGTTGGAGCTTACAGAATTCTTTCATTCTTATGGTTCCAATATTTACCCTCCCCCTTCTGCAGGAAGCTGATACTGAGTAAAGTAGTGATTGATATCCAATAGTCTATTGTTAGAAGGCAGGAAATTATCTACTAGCTGGTTAGCACAGTGTAACTTGCATGCAGGCTTAATTGATACTGTGATGATTCTAACTATTTTTCTTTTTTTTATTATAATAACTTTTTATTGACAGAACCCATGCCTGGATAATTTTTTACAACATGCAAGGGATAATGAATTACCCTGGCATGAGTTCTATCAATAAAAAGTTATTTAAAAAAAAACATTATCCCTTGCACTTGCTTCTGTTCCGATTTTTTCCTTCTCTCCCTCCACCCCCTCCCCCAGATGGCAAGCAGTCCTATATATGTTAAATATGTCGTAGTATATCCTAGATACAATATATGTGTGCAGAACTGAACAGTTCTCATGGATTCTAACTATTTTTCTCAGGATTTTATGGCTAGTAATGAATTTTAGAAAACACCTGAATTTTGTCTTTTGGAAATTTGAGAATGAGAATTATTGTTTGTCCTTTGTTTTCAAAGAGGATCATGACTTCAGGGATATGATGCTATGACATGCAAATGAATTGGGTTTCAGTGAGAGAGGGCTGGGCAAGGTCACCTGACTTACTTTATACTCCAGAGCCATGTGGGTCCAATGACCAGGTATAGCTCAGGATGACTGGAGATGGCCTTGGATGCAGTGGGAGACCTGGCTTTTTTAAGCTAAAATCTTCAACAGGTCGCAGTTTGACTGAGGCCACATAGGAATAGGGATAGATGAGGTTGCTTGGAAGAATTCCTTGGACCACTGCTTTGAAATGGGTGGGATATAAAGGAGATGAGAAAAAAGAAGAAAATTTATGTTTCAGCCCTTCACTGAACCATTCTTCCCAACCACACCCTTTCCCCAAGCTAGACCTAAGAGAATATTTCTTGCAGGCTGTTGTGCTGTTTTGAGTCTATGGAGCAAATTACTTTCCTATCTCATGTCTTATTCCCTGTTTCCCTATCCTAGTTTTCTTTTTGTCTCCCTCTCTCTCTCCCCTTCTCCTTCTCCCTCTCCCTGTTCCCCCCCTCCCACCCCCACCTCTCTCAACTAGATTGAAGAAGAATGAAAAGGCATCTTTTTGTACTTAGTGGCTAAGCCCAGGTATTTTTGCTGTCTGCCATAGTTGTGAAGCAGTCTGGTTCCCCTTAATCCCCCTTTTGGAAAGCTTTTTCTTTGGTTCAGTATCTTCTTCCTGTCTCATCTTAATCTGCTCCTCTAGTAGCCCTGACTAGGGGTACCTCTTACAAATTCACCTTTCTATATATCTAATTGTTGATCCTTTCCTTCCCTTTCCCCTCCAATCATAATTTATTCTTTTTATTTATTTTTTGTGGTTCATTTTCAAGAGGTTTAACTGGATGACTATCTAGCTAGCAGAAATTCAAATTTTTATAGATGGAACTAGGTAGAGCAAAGTGCTGGATCAAGAGCCAGGAAAACTTGGATTCAAATTCTACCACAATTATCTTCTAGTTTTGTGACACACTTGGAAAATCACTTAACCTTTGTCTTACTAACCTCATCTTTAAAATGGGGATAAAAATAATACTTACCTTCTAGGGTTGTTGTGAGAATGAAATGAGACAATATTTGTGTAGTATTTTGTGAATTTTTAAGCATTATAAAAATTCTAGCTACTAATGTTATATCAGATTAAAATAAGTTTTTATAACTAAACCTGTGCTTTCACTAGTATAGGGCACTCCTGGTGAATAAAATGCCTTTTACCAATTATAGATGACTTTGTAATTGATTATTTATAGAATTGTTTTAGCCACTATGAAACCTATGTCAGGTTACATATTCAATATGCGCCACAGGTTCTCTTAAACTTTTTCCTCTAAAGATCCCTTTTCACCCAAGAAATTTTTATGAGACCCTGGGTACATAGGTATATAAAATAGATATACAAATCAAACATTTACTAATGATAAACCATAATTTCAGAACCCCCATATAAGAGCCAAATGCTTTACCAAGAATTCTTCAGACTTGCTGATGAAGCCAGGAAAAGATTTTTATTTAAATCTTGCAAGATGGGTGGAAGCAGGCACGCTTTAAAATCGCCAGAGCATGAGTTTTTATATCTGACCCCCTTTTCCCCCAACACAAGTCTCTCCCCTTTATCTTCATTGGCTGAGTACTACAGAGGTAATTCTGGAAACTAAACCCTCATCCAATTCTCACAGTGTGCATTCAGTTATACAAACCCATATGGGGTTGCAACCCACAATTTAAGTAGCTTTACTCTATGTAGACTCAGATTAAAATCTTATTGGATAATTAATAGCTTAATATTTAGCCTCTGAGACATTTATTTGCACTTCAACAGCAGTCTTAAAAACCTTAATCCAAAGAATTATCTAATAATACCAAGTAGGTAGACACCATCAACCAGTCAGTAAGCTTTGATAAAATGGTCAACAGTAATCAGCTATGCTTAAAATCCAAAGGCAAAAGTAAAATAGACCTTCCCCTTATAGACCTTACATTCTATAGAAGGCATTTTATCTTCTTAATCTAAGTTAATAAAATTAGTTGGGATGCTGACCTACATTTCCCTGTTGGGGCAAAGAAAAGTACTTTTTTTTAAAAAAGCATCTAAAATGTTGGCCCTAAAACAGCAATAATAACAACAAAATACAAAATACTTTATGAATAAACAACTTGTATTCCTGACTCCACTTTTCCTCTTGTACTAGTGGCATTATTTTTTCATCTCATCCCTATTTCTGCTCAATTTTAGGTCATCTAAATAGTGGCCCCACATTCAGGATGCCCTTCAAATAGACCACAAAAGCCTCCTGGGGCATATTTCTTTGAGCAAACCCAAGCTTCATCTTCGTGAGCTAGAGAGGTCAAAATCTTTGTCCTGGACAGGTTTTTCATCAGCTCGTAAATTTTTTATTGTCCAGATCTTGCTAAAGAGAACAGTCTCTAATGTTTCTTTTAGGTCAAACATTCAGTGATTTGTCTGCTAGTCAGACAATTAGTGATTGCTAAGTCATTCTGCTAGTACTTTTGGTCATTGATTAGGAAAGAAGGTGATTCATTTTAAATATGGGATATTGGTAATACATGTAAAGTATGCTGTCTCTTTAAGGTCCTTTTTCTAAGATGCAGTTAATGGTGAAAAGAGCAGAAAAAAGTGATTTTGTGTAAATGAAGACATTTATGTTGTGGTTATTAGAAGCAAAGCAGTCAGGGGAGGGAAATCCAGCTGAATGATTCCTAATTTATCAGAGGGAAGTATTTAGATGGGAAACATATTGAATGGAGGCTCATGATCTATGATGATTGAGTAGAGGTATTATTCCTATCAGCAGGACTACCTCTAGGATCTTGTGAGAATTTGAATGTAATAATGGCATGGTGTTCTCTTTCTGGGAACTCTGGGAATATCTGCTCATTTGGGAGCAGGTTGGAAGATTGGTCCAAAGCCAGAGAAACTGTATGTGTTGGGGAGATTGTTCCATATTTTGTGTTGAGATTCTGCTTGTAACATACATTTCTTGTTACTCACAGTTACAAACTTGATCAGTTGTGAATTATATGGTGAAAAAATGGGTTAGAAGACAAGACATAGGGTTCTCTAAAGATTACTTTTCTATGATGATGAGTCTTTGTTGCTTGTGAATGAGGAATAAGACAATCCAAATGGTTAGAATTTTTATTGAACCAGATGGAGGAATAGAACTTTTGGAAATTATAGGAGCTAGAGGGCATCTCCTAGTATATGTAATCCAGCCTCCTAGTAGATAGGGACTAAGGTTACATAGGAAGTGTTAAAGGTGAGAATGTAGGTGCTCAGACTCCAGCTAGAGCCAGAGGTGGTTTTTTCCAATTATATCATAACCTAAAGATGTTTTAGGTAACCATTGTATTATGGAGAAAAGCAAAATATGAAACTACATATTGCACAGTATTTTACAACAATGCAAACATCTGGTCTACCAAATTTAATTTTTGCATTGGAGTCTGGAGTCTTGGTGGATTCCTGGATTGGTATGCACGTGGAAAGGCCCCTAGTTAACTAATACTTCCTTTTCATCTGGTTTCATTGAAAATGGCAAGTGTAATCCTGGACAGCTGTTCCCCATAGCAAAGACCTCTCCCCTACTAGCATACAGATTATCCTTTTATGGAGTGCTTTGCTGAGAAATGTAATGATTTTGTAAAAAAAAAAAAAAAAGTTTTTGCTTGGAGTGAAATGGATGGTATTAGAACTGTTTTTCTCATCAGTATGGTTGGATCTCCAATTACTTCCTTTCTGCTGTTGCTTATAGTATAATATAGTCTCCTCCCCTTAGACAGAGGCAGTAAACCAAACAAGCACTCAGAGTAATTGTGATCATTTCAAATTTAAATCCCATCACTTACATGCTTGATCCCTTTCCAACCAAATTACTTGGAAAATATATTTTTGACACAGTGGCTCTCATAGCTGAGCAGATTCATGCTTCTCCTGGCAACAGGTGTTAGGGTCCTCACTTTGAAGCTGCTGCAGTTATAGCCCACTTGGGGAATCAAAATCACAAATTTACTTCCAGGCATTCAAACTTTCTTGGATTTAATTGTTTTATAACTTTTTTTGAGGGGATCGGTTTGGGAGAGTTTGGGGTGGTGGTAGAAAATAGCTTGTTTTCTCAGTTGCCAGTCTTGTTGAATTATATTTGTCCTCTCAGAAGGCTCTCTACTTGTTTCTAGGATTCTTGCTATCTCAGGATCTACTCCAGGAAAAGTTTATCACCTGGTGATCTATGATGTGTGAACTGATTCTATTCATGTAGGATTGCTAGTTAGCAAAAATTGCATGTTTCCTGCAAATCTGCAGGGAGCTGTGACCATAGACTTTTGGTGCTGTGTTCAAATAAGGTATTTCTCTTTCATCATAGTGTAAGCTGGCAATTCTTCACCCAGTAGATAAATCTATGAAGGAAGCAGAGTTTTTTTTTTAGGCCCTAGAAGTTCCAAAAAAAAAAAACCATTTGAGGACCACTGACTTTCTATAGGAACACATTGACTAGAGAGACCTGACAATAGTAGTCTGCCTTATGGCAGACATAGATGTAATGTTCTTAGTTGGTTTTCTGGGGGTCTTGGAGCAGCCTTTTCAGCAATTCATCACCACAAGAATTAACACCAGGTGTTAAAGTCCAAAGTCCAAATTCTGTATTGTCTCCTTGCCTGGGGCTGGTTAGCTTTCTTGAAGCCCTTTAGACAGGCTTTGATCTCAGTGGGGGAAGTGCTGGAGAGCAGCCACCGCGGTGATGTGAGATGGAGTGAATATGTTTCTGAATCTCTGCTGGCTGTTATCTGTTATAATTGCATTATCATAGGTGTGAATCTTGTAGAATTATATTAAATACTAAGTTCCTATACTGAACTAAAGAACTCTTAATCACCATACTAGATAACCATCGTCTTATCAATTCCACTGATTAAACACCTTGTAAGAATCCTTGTTTTAAGTACAGAGTTCTGGCCCATAAAACATAGATAACAAAACAATCCTGTCCTGAGCCAGGGACTGATGCCAGTGACTTTGAGTAGGCATATGAAACTTGCCCCAAAAAAGAAAAGGAGTGAACTTCATATTTGTAGGGCCTTGGTCTTGCCAGGAAATCTCACGCTCAAAGAAAAGTTTAACTTCTGTATTGACATATTGGATAAATTTAGTGAAATTGCAGTCACATAAACTAAGATGAAAACCAAAATGGGTCCAACTCTGTTTATTCTTCTAAACTCTACCTTGAGGTAAAAGCTCATGCTATGCTCCCTGACTCTACTATTCAACAGAGTGACCTGAGAACATTCAGAGGTCAACCAATCAACAAATTTTTAACAAGTGTCTACTATGTGCCAAGAATTTTGCTAGGTGATTCAGCTCCAAAGAAAGTAGCAATCACTATCTCCTGGGAATTAACATTCTAATGGGAGAGACAAGTACATATAAAAATATATGAACTGAGTTTGGAAACGTGCTCTCTCTCTCTCTCTCTCTCTCTCTCTCTCTCTCTCTCTCTCTCTCTCTCTTTCTCTCTCTCTTTCTGTCTCCCTCCTCTCTCTCTCTCTCTCTCTCTCTCTCTCTTTTTCTGTCTCTCTCTCTCTCTCTCTCTCTCTCTTTTAATAACTTTTTATTGATAGAACACATGCCAGGATAATTTTTTACAGCATTATCCCTTGCATTCACTTCTGTTCCGATTTTTCCCCTCCTTCCCTCCACCCCCTCCCCCAGATGGCAAGCAGTGCTGTACATGTTGAATGGGTTGCAGTATATCCTAGATACAATATATGTGTGCAGAACCGAACAGTTTTCTTGTTGCACAGGGAGAATTGAATTCAGAAGATATAAATAACCCGGGAAGAAAAACAAAAATGCAAGCAGTTTATATTCATTTCCCAGTGTTCTTTCTTTGAGTGTAGCTGCTTCTGTCCATCCTTGATCAATTAAAGCTCTCTTTATCGAAGAGATCCACTTCCATCAGAATACATCCTCAAACAGTATCATTGTTGAGGTATATAATGATCTCCTGGTTCTGCTCATTTCACTCAGCATCAGTTCGTGTAAGTCTCGCCAGTCCTCTCTGTATTCATCCTGCTGGTCATTCCTTACAGAACAATAATATTCCATAACATTCATATACCACAATTTACCCAGCCATTCTCCAATTGATGAGCATCCACTCAGTTTCCAGCTTCTAGCCACTACAAACAGGGCTGCCACAAACATTTTGGCACATACAGGTCTCTTTCCCTTCTTTAATATCTCTTTGGGGTATAAGCCCAGTAGAAACACAGCTGGATCAAAGGGTATGCACAATTTGATAACTTTTTGAGCATAGTTCCAAATTGCTTTTCAGAATGGCTGGATGTGTTCACAATTCCACCAACAATGTTTATCAGTATCCCTGTTTTCCCACATCCTCTCCAGCATCCCACATTATCTTTCCCTGTCATTCTAACCAATCTGACAGGTGTGTAGTGGTATCTCAGAGTTGTCTTAATTTGCATTTCTCTGATTAATAATGATTTGTGGAAACGTGCTCTCAAAATTAATTGGTGCATATCCTTTGACCCAGTAGTATAAATACCAGATCTGTACCCACTGGGCTTGCAAGAACAAATTATTAAATTTTCAGTGTGAATATTAATTTATACCTTGGAAATCAACAAACACTACAAAACAGAGATTAATTTTGTTATTATGTGTTAAAATGTTATGGAGATATGTTAATGATGCAGATTAAACTTAAAATTATATCATGCATACTTTTTTTGAATTCTGGATGTTACAAGTTAACTAAGTAGCACATTATTGTCTGTACCTGAAACAGATCAAATTAAGAGGAAAATGACCCATATATGCAAAATATTTAGCGCAGCCCTTTTTGTGATAGTAAAAAATTAAAACTAAAAGAGTATTCATCAATTGGAGAATGACTGAACATTTATAAATGTGATAGAATAGCATTGACATGACAAATGGGATGATTTTAAAAAAAACCTGTAAAATTTGTAGGAACTGATGCAAAGTGAAGTGAGCAGAACTAAGAGAACATTTATGTAATCATAATAATATTATAAAGATAAACAAGTGTGAAAGATTTAGGAATTCTAATCAATGCGATGATCAACCACTATTCCAGATGACTCATAATGAAATATGTTACCCATCTCTTGACAGAAAGGTGATAGATTCAGAATGCATATTGAGATTTTTTTTTTGGACATGACTTATGTAGGAATTTGTTTTACTTGACTATACATGTTTGTAACAAGGATTTTTTTCTTTCTTTTTCAAGGGAGAGAGAAAGGTAGGAGGGAGATAGATTTTTGTTGATTAAGACATAGAAACTTTAATTACATATACATAGTACAAATGTAAAATAAACATCTACAAACATGTGAAAAGATATTAAAGGAGTTTATGAGAAAGGGTACTAGCAATTTGAAAGCATCAGGAAAGACTTTGTGTAGAAGATGGTGTTTGAACTACAACTTAAAGGCAAAGAGGACTCTATGAGGTGGAAGTCAGGAAGCATGGGAAATAGCCATACCATTTACATGTAAAGAATGACTAGTGGAAAGGCATAGAGATGGGAAAGGGTGTGTTGTGAGTATGGAATGAAGAGAAAGTCAAATTGGTTGGATCACAAGAGAAGAGGAGGAGAAGTAATGTTCAGTGAGGTAGGTTGGAGTCAGATTGTGTATGGTTTAAAAAAACTAAACAGAAACATTTATCCTACATGAAGGATTTCTTAATCTTTGTGTTTGTTATAACCCCTTTGCCAGTGTGATGAAATCTACAGAACCCTTTCTCAAAATGCTTTTAAATGTGTAAAATAAAATTCAAGCATTTACAAAAGAAATTGATGTTATTATAATGCTTATCTAAATATATTAAAAAACCCAAAATTCATAGATCACAGGTTAAGAATCACCATCATCATCCTAGAGACAATAGGAAATCACTAGAATGGGGTGGTCTGTCCCTTCTGTGAACTATTTTTTGATTAAATCTGTGCAATTATTTTAAACATATTTTCATATTTGTCATATTGGGCAAGAAAAATCCCCTTTTGCCAAAAGGGAAAAAAATGAGAAAAAAACAAACAAAAAAGATGAAAATACTATGCTTTGATTTACATTTAGTCTCCATAGTTTTCTCTCTGGATATATATGGTATTTTTTGTCTCAAGAATTGTCTTGAGTCACTTCCTTGTTGAGAAAAGTCAAGTCTGTCACAGTTGGTAATCATATGATCTTGTTACTGTGTACAATGTTTTCTTGGTTTTCCACACTTGACTCAGCATCAGTTCATACAAGCCTTTCCAGGCTTTTCTGGAATTAGCCTGCTCATCATTTCTAGGACATCAGGGTACTTTTCCATGATGATTTCTTGAAAGATGTTGTCTAGGCTATTTTTTTGATCATGGTTTTCAGGTAGTCCAATAATTCTTAGATTGTTCCTCTTGGATCTATTTTCCAGGTCAGTTGTTTTTCTGATGGGCTTATATTTTCTTTAAATTTTTTTTTCATTTTTTGGGGGATTTTGTTTGATTGATTGTTGATGTCTCCTTGATGGTTGAATGTCTTCCATTTGTTCAATTCTAATTTTTAGTGAATTACTTTCTTCAGTTCACATTTTTACCTCCTTTTGAATTTGGCCAATTGAACTTTGTTCATTGGATTTTTTTCCATTTCACCAATTCTATTTTCTATGGAGTTATTCTCTTTTTCTATTTTACCAATTCCATTTTCTAAGGAGTTATTTTCTTTTTTGCCAAATGTATTTTTTAAGGAATGATTTTTTCCAGCATGTTTTCTCCCCCATTTCACCAATTGTAATTTTTAAAGTTTTCTTCAGACAATTTCTGTGTTTACTTTTCCAAAGTTCTCATTTCCTTTTCCCATTCCCTCTTCCCCCCCCCCCCCCAACTCTTTTTTAAGATCCTTTTTGAATTCTTCCAAGATAATCTTTTGATTTGGAGACCAACTCATCTCATTCGTTGGGGCTTCATCTGGAGACATTTGTTCTTTCCTGTCTTTTTTATAGCTATCTATGATCAGAACTCTTTTTGTTTTTGTTTTTTTCTCATTTTAAAAGGTTGATGACTGCTCTTAGGACAAAAGGAAGATTGTCCCCAGTTACACTGCCCTGTGGTGGGTCCCTCCAAAATATCCTTTTCTGGAAATTTGTTATACTCCAAATAATCATGGGTTCTGTATTTCAATACCGGTTCAGTGGTTTGATCTGATCTTGATTCTGAGGGAAGAAAGGAAGAGATCAAAGATCTCTCTACTCTCTGCCATCTTGGCTCTGCCCCATCATTTCTTATAGAACAACAATATCCCATTACATTCATAGACATACATTACATTCAACTATTCTCCAGCTGAAGGGCATCTGCTCAATTTGTGAATTCCTATTGAATTTACTATCAATATCACTCATTTTGACACAATAATAGACTGCCTTATGTTGCTTTAATTGTTTTGTATATGTATTTTTTTGTCTTCCTCTTTGAAGGAAACTGCCACATCTTATGTTTCATATTTTGTACAGTGCCTAGCATGTTTGGGTTAAAAATAGGCAATTAACCAACAAGTGTTGAACTGAAATAATAAAATGTCACCATTGAAATTTCCCTTCTTGATAATGAGGAAGTATTTCAGGGCCATAAATCTAAAGGCCAGTGGCTATTGAAAATCTGGGGATTTTAAACTTTGCTAGAGTTATTTTTAATGTGGAGAGGAACATCCAGTGAAATAACCAACGTTATTTTTTGTTTGTATGACTCAGGAAATTCAAAGAAAGAAATTAGATTGTATTGATTGGAGTTAAACTATCTTCATGAGGTTATAAATTGAAATTATGGCCAGACTATGTAACATCAAGAAGACCCCTTTGACCTTAATCCCTTGTATATGAGGATGCTGTAGGATTCATGAGGATTTTCGGTGATGGTGGCGGGGGAAAAACAAGGGACCTCACATTCAGTGATAAGGTAGTGATTGCAATCTTATTTCTCAATCCCTGCATACATTTCTGGTAGCAGGCTCTTTGGAGGCTTTATATCATTTTATAGTTTAGATAATTTGAAAGGAAGAGGTTAGATTTCTGGTTTAGAACTGATGCATCAATCAGTTCTTGGCACAATCATTTAGATGTAAGGATTTTGAACTTTCTTTCCTTCTTCACTTAGCATGCCATAATTGTGTGGAAGGAGAACTTAGATAGGATGGGAGCTGTCATTCCCTTAGTTGCAATCTGACCTCTGTCTCTTGCATGGCAGGTGTAACTGTAATGAGAGCTAACCAATAAATATGCCAGTTGGCTTTAATTGTTCCAGGGCAATCAACCATGGTGAGATCAATTCATTTCCTTGTCAAAAAACAAAAGCATAGATGAAGTTTATGGAAGGAAGTGAGAAAATTGATGATCCTCGGAAGGCAAATGTTCTCATGAGGCAGGATGCTTCTTTTTTGGGTGACAAATCCCATGGAAATGGTATCATCCCATTTACAGGTGTACCCATACTCAATCACTGGGAAATTCTGCTTGGCTTTCTCCACAGATGTATAACAGCTGTGAAGAGCCAAAAAGAAGTCTTGATGTCTCCATGTCTAATTAATAGAATAACTGTAACTGAGCACAAAGCTATCCTTGAAACAGGATAGTCACTGACTATTTGCTGTTAGAACATTAAATGATTTCTTCCTTAGTATAGCCCAGAAAGAATCAATAATATATGATTGTATTATTTTATACTCACGCATTAGTAATAAAAAAGAATTTACTTTTTTCCCCTATGGCACTGTTTCATGGGAGATTCAAAGTCCAATGGAAAGGTAAGGTAGAAGCTGGAGGCAACTTATATGGGAATATCATCTAAATAGTGGTTTGCATGTAAAAAGTGGAGTTTAAAAGTGGAAAAGAACTTTAGAGTTGGAATCAGACAATATGGGTTCTAAGACTTAGGTTTCCAGTTAGTTCTTGTGAGATCTTAAGAAAATCACCTAAATTTTTGTGCTTAAATAATTTAAATTCTTGTGCTTTAAGTCACTTAAATTCTTTACTTAAATTTTCATGCTTAATCACTTAAATTCTCATGCTTTTGTCACTGGTAAAATGAGAAGGTTATCTAGTTTAAGGGTTTTTTTAGTACTATATATGTGAAACCAAGACACTACATATGATCAGAAAAGGAGGAGAGTCATTACATAGTGAGAAGTTAAAAAAAATTCATTTACAGATGATACAGACAAAATTGTGGAGAAAGAATAGCATGGACTTGCATTATTTAGGAAGGAGGAAACACTCTATAGAGAGGAATCTGCCAGTCTGACTAGGGTAGGGGCAGTAGAACAATCTCCTCAGGAAGAATTGTGGGTCAACAGGAAAGCTTGAATGCTATTTTGGTATTTATTAAGTAAAATTAGGGAGATAATGTGGCTTTGCATAGTGGTGTAGTAGACAGAGAGAGCTGGCCTTAAATTGAAAGGAAGATCTGGGTTCAAGGCTTGTTTCTGGCATAGTGATTTGGGGCAAGTCATTTAACTTTTAGTACTCTAGGTTAGAAGTGTCAACTTCTATGGGTATCCCATTTAGATTAAAATATGTTAAATAAAATAAAGAATACAGTAGAATATGGATAATATATGATTTTCTAAATCAATATATGGTTCTCAGGTATCCTTAAGTTCAGTTTATTTGACTTGTTTCTATCTAAGTTTAGCACCACTGCTCTTGAAAGCTTCTAAGACTAGACCTTGCAGAGAAATTGCTAATCTATATTGATAGAATTTTCCTTACCCAGTATTTCTACATCAATGAAATTGTGTGCTAATAGGTCCAGAGGAGGAGCCCTAGCATATTAGAGTATATTTTCTTTTAAGGAATTATGGAAGGACATGGATGAAGTATGTAAGAAGAGAAGATATGGAAGGGTTGCAAACTGCACCTGTGGAGAGAATTCCCTTATTGGTGACATCATGGATCTAAACTGGCTGAAAAAAACAGTTTTCAATTGTCTATACAAATCTGATTTTTGAATTGGACAGTCATTTCACTATCTTGCCTAGCCATTTTCTTTGTTCGTATTTGGCTCCCTTTAAATACTCCAACTTTCTCTGCATCAAGTAAATACTGTGGAATCAAAAACTCTTTGCTTCCATTCCTTTTTTTCTTTTTCTTTTTTAAAAAAATAATTATAACTTTATATTGACAGAACCCATGCCTGGGTAATTTTTTACAACATTATCCCTTGCACTCACTTCTGTTCCGACTTTTCCCCTCCCTCTCTTCATCCCCTCCCCCAGATGGCAAGCAGTCCTATACATGTTAAATATGTCACAGTATTTCCTAGATACAATATATGTGTGCAGAACCGAACAGTTCTCTTGTTACACAGGAAGAATTGGATTCAGAAGGTAAAAATAACCCGGGAAGAAAAACAAAAATGCAAATAGTTTACATTCATTTCCCAGTGTTCTTTCTTTGCTTCCATTTCTTTTGAAGGTTAGGTTAGAATGAGGACTGACTGACTGCTCATCTTAGTCTTTGTGGAATTGTGGATTGCAGAGAGTTGAGGAACTCAGCTAAGGATGGGGAAATTGGATCATTTCCCAGCTTCTCATGAGTCACGTCTTCACAACAACTTCATTATTCAATTTGAAGTAAAATCAGACACACCCATATTCAAAAGCAAGTACAAAACTCCAAAGTAATGATAGATTAAGGCCGTATAGGCTGCTGAGGCACTAAGACTAGAGGGGCTTTTCCACATAGTTTGTAATCTTGGAAAAAATCAAAAAGAAACTATGCTAGGTTACTAAAAAATGTTAAATATTATTACAACATTTTACAATGGAAAACATGCTTATTACATTTTATTTTTGTTTCTTTTGTGTTTTAAAATAAAAATATAAGAAAAGTTATTCTTATTTGCTCTGCTTTTATTTTTAAACATGATAATTGCTTTTAAAGTGGTAAATTAAAAGTAGGATTAAAATATATAATTTCAAAGCTGGATTAAGAATTTCTATTGCTTGTAAATATAATGAAATTCTATTATGTATATAAGTGAATATGAGAATTCCAACACTTACATTAAAGATTTTAACAAAATAATATTTTTCTAATTATCAACATTCTTATAGACTAGCAATTCATTGGTTAATTATAACAGAATAACATAATAGGGAAGCAGGAAAGAAAACCATAATGATAAAAAAAATTTACTTGATTAATTTATCTTAGCAATTTCTCTGAGTTTCTGTTTCTTTATCTGTAAAATGCAGGGTTGGAAGAAATGACATTTAAGATCTCTTCCAAATCGAAATCTATGATCCCAAGAATTGAGAGATTATTATATTCCCTTCTTCTTTCCTCTTGCCCCCTACCCCCCTTTCCTTTTTTTTCCATTTAATCTCTGATAAAAAGGCAGCCAACTACTCCACATATACTCTTGATACCATCTCCTCCTGTATTTTCCAGTAGGCTTCCCTGTGGACCTGGAGATAGAAAAACTTGAATTCAAATTCAGTCTCAGGCGTTTACTATCTGTGTGACTTGGGACAAGTCATCTTTGTTTGTTTCAGTTTACTCAATGTGAAAATGGAGATAATCATGGCAGCTACCACCCAAGAGTGTTGTGACACTCAAATGAAATAATATTTGTAAATACTGGGTGGGGAAAGGAAAGCAATCAGGATTAAGCAATTTACTCAGGATCACACAGCTAGTAAATGTCTGTGGCTGGATTTGAACAGAGGTCCTCCTGACTCCAGGATCAATGCTCTATCTCCTGCACCACCTAGCTATCACATAAAATCTTTGAAAACCTTAAAGGGCTATATAAGTGCACTATTATTATTATTCCTCTCTCTTATCTTGATTTTTAATTATATACTTTCCTTTGTCATATCTATTTTTTCTATCTCTTTATGCCTGATTCACTCTTTCCAAACAATAGGATGTTGAAAGAAGAGTCATTAGTGACTAATGATTTATATTTCACACAATCTACTTCCATTCCACTACTCCTCTTCTTGGTCTCTCACCCAGCCTCTAGTACAATTCTTACCTTTTAAAAATTTCCTTTTATTCTCTTCTTCACATTTTATGACTAATCACTCTTTAAGTTTACCATTCCTTATAGCCTCCTCTCCCTTTCTCTTTCCCTCCCTCCTCCCCCCTTCTCCCTCTCTCTCTTTCTCTGTCTCTCTGTCTCTCTCCTTTCCCTTCTTTGTCCCTTCTTCTTTTGTCTCTCCCCTTCCTCTCCTCAACTATTTTTTATTAGATTCAGATGAAAGTGTCATCCACGCCCTTTCCTATCCCTCAATATTTTTGTAGTATTCTGCTATACTCTGATTATATAAGACATATTCCACTTATTACATGATCAAAATATTGTAAAACTACTCTCAAGCTCTCTATCTTATTTGTGTCTATATAGCCTTTGAAGACAATATTCTGAGGGCACACATGTTTCTTCTCCTCATATCAGAATGTAAATACTTTATTGTATAGTTTCTTCCACTCATTGTCTATGCATTGTACTATGCCAACTCTCCCCTTTTCAATTCTCCAAATTTAATTCAATTTGATTAGTTCTAGAAGTTCTCTATCAGAGCCATGTCATACCAGATCAACTCCTGTTATATTGTTTCCTATGCCAGTTTTATTACATTATAGCAAAATTTATTCCTTACCTGCTTCTCAAAACTTAATCCTATTCAAATCCAACTCTACTTCTTCCAAGGACCAATCCAACCTAGGCCATTTTATTGTGTTTTTTTTTTAACATACATAGACAAAGTTTTTTATTATAGTGAATAGGCCTCTAGGAGGGGAGAGGGAGATAAAAAGAGAAATCTTGGCTATATTAAAAAAAAATCAAAAGATGGAAATAAAAATCTATTTTTTGTGATACATTTGTTTTTATATCACCTTAGTTTTTGAATAAATCCTTCCATTCCTATACTCAGTAATTCATCTCTTGTAACAAATAAATAAATAAAGAAAGAAAAAGCAGTTCAGCAAAATTGACAACATATTAACCGTGGCTGACAGTCTGTGCGATGTTCCACACCCATAGTCCCATGGTAGCCCTTTGCTGGCATTCATTAAGGGATGGTTGACTCTTGTGTGAGAGCCGTTTCCACACTGCACTCATAGGATTAGGGCCAAGTCCTTTTTCTTGCATCTCAACATAATACAGATGAAGACCAAAAAGGCAGACACAGCCAGAGCATATACCAGATCTGGCCGCAGTCCACTGATGTTATAGACGCAGCAGAAATGGCCCTGTTTCTCTGTCTGCACCTGGTCTCCAGGCCTGTCACTATTGCTGCTATTTGGGAGTGACTTCATCTCTCTGCTGGTATGATGAATAGCCTTGGGATTCTCCAGGTGCACCTGGAACTCCAGCAAACTCATGCTCAGCCCAAAGGGGTGTTTCTGCTTCTACAACTGGGACAGACATGAGATAGCCTGCCAATAGCCCTGTGACTGTGTAGTTTATATTTCCATTTTTGAAAGCAGCTTATGTCAAGGGATGAAGACTATTAAATTGCATTTAGATGCATGGGGGTTTCTGGATGATAAAGGATGTCAAGCAGATGTGTCGTTAAAAGGAGGACCCTGTCTGGCTACTGCAGAAAAGGGGTTGACAGGAGGGGGAGAAGGAAGGGTCTTGGATAGCAAACACAGGGATTTCCTCACTTAGTGGTGTTTTCTGAAGAGTTAGGATAGGAAACCGTGGTAGCAGATATTTATATGAACTTTCCATAGCAGATAACTGGTATTCAATCATCTGAAAAATCTGGTGAGAATCTGGAAGGAATAGAGGGTTTGCCACTTGACTCAGGAACCTCAATCACCCTATCACCAGAGCCTTTGGAATTCAGTTAAACAGAACTTTGACTAGACCATATCTTAGTACTTCTTCAGAGGTCTCTAATTAGATACTGACCAATAATAACTTCTTTTTGGATTCAATCAATTCTAATAATCTAACTTTACTATATCCTCTAGCTTATTTTCCCATCTTATACATCTGAATAGTCTTAAGTAATTTTAAAATGTTATAGTTTACAGTGTTATAGTTTTAAAATGTTATAGTTGTAACACTTATTTGATCTATCAGTCATGGGAGACTGGTAGCTCAGGTAGAAGCAGGCTTATAAAATCTGGATGCACAGACTAATGAGTTTCTAAATTCATTGCAAATGAATCCCAAGGATATATAGGAAAAGAAAAAGTTGGGCAAGTTTAGAACTCTAAATTGGATAATCTCCCTCATAGCAATGGTGGCAATGTGCTATTAGTATGTTCATTGTGTCAAGAGTAGAATTTAAAACTCTACAAAAATCAACAATCAATAAATGCTTATTAAGTATCATTATGTTCCAGGTGGCATTTTTTAATAATTTTTTTATTTTCAAAACATATGCACAGATAATTTGACAACACTAACCCTTGCACAACTTTGTGTTTCAGATTTTTTCCTCCTTCCCTTAGATGGCAGGCAATCCAATATATGTTAAACATGTTAAAATATATGTTAAATCCAATATGTATAAATATATTTATAAAATTCTTTTGCTGAACAAGAAAAATCAGATAAAAAGTAAATGAGTAAGATAACAAAAATGCAAGCGAAGAACAACAAAAAGAGTGAGAATGTTATGTTGTGATCTACACTTAGTTTCCACAATCCTCTCTTTAGGTGTAGATGACTTTTCATCACAAGATAATTGGAACTGGCATCAATCATCTCATAGTTGGAAAGAACTACATCTATCAGAATTGATCATCTTATAATATTGTTGTTAAAGTATATAATGTTTTCCTGGTTCTGCTCGTTTCACTCAGCATCAGTTCATGCAAGTCTCTCCAAGCCTTTCTGAAATCATCCTGTTGGCCGTTTCTTACAGAACAATTATGTTCTATTACATTCATATACCGTAACTTATTCAGCCATTTTCCAATTGATGGACATCCATTCAGTTTTCAGTTTCTTGCCACAAACATTTTTGCACATGTGGGTCCCTTTCCCTCCTTTAAGATCTTTTTAGGATGTAGGTCCAATAAAAACACTGTTGGATCAAAGGGTATGCACAGTTTGATAACTTTTTGAGTGTAGTTCGAAATCGCTCTCCAGAATGGCTGGATCCGTTCACAGTTCCACCAACAATGTATTAGTGTTCCAGTTTTTCAGATCCCTTCCCACATTCATCCTTGTCTTTTCCAGGCACTGTTTTAAGCCTTGGTGTTATGGACCAGAAAACAAGGATTCTTACAAGGTTTTTAAGTCAGTGGAATTGATAAAGACAATGCTTATCTAGTTTAGCATAGTGATTAACAGTTCTCTAGTTCAGTACATGTACTTAGTACTTAATATAGTTCTACAACATTCACACCTATGATAATGTAATTATAAGAGAGCATAAAAGCTGGGACAAACTCAGCCAGAGTCAGAGCCACAGAAGACAAAGGACTGGAGGCAGGAGTTCAAGCTCTCAGAGCCAAGGAGAGACAGATTCATTTCATCGTCCACCTTTGTGGTTGTTGGAGGCTGAAGCACAAGCCCGGGGACTCAGAGATTCATTCCATCTTCATCAGTCTTGTGGTGTCTGGCCCGTTTTATTTAGCTTCTCCACTGAAACCAAGACTCTGGAAGGTCTTTAAGAAAGCTAACCCAGGCCCCAGGAAAGGAAACTAGATTGTGAAGGAGAAAATAAGGACTTTGGACTTTAACACTTGGCTATTCTTGTGATGATTAATCTGCTGAAAGGAAGGCTGCTTGGAGACCTCCAGAAAACCAACCAAGAACATTACACCCTGAAAATACAAATATATATAAAAAAAGACAAAATACACAAGGAAGCTAAAAAGCGAGATGGAGGTGAAGGTACTCAACACTGATGCAGAAATCAGTCAAATAACTCTCAACTATTGCTGTTGAGTTATATATGGGGAGATGTATGAGCTGAGCTCTCTCCTTAAATGGAGAATTAAAGTTCATGGCCCCACTCTCAGTCAGAGAAGTAGAGAACAGTGATGAGGTGAGTGATGAGACCTTACAATGAGTGATGAAGTTATTCCAATAATAAACTTCCTGGGGCATGGTGGAGAAGTCAGACAAGTCCAAAAATAGCATAGCCAGTTGAGAAATGTTTTCCTGAATGAACAACATTTTTTGAAGGATTGCTTAGAGACTATACTTTTCTTGTCCATTGCATGGAGGGTGTTATTTTCTTTGTTAATAAGAACTAGAAGATTCAGAAGAATAATAGAATATAATGGGATTTTATTTTATGCACTCTTCTTAGGATTTATAGTAGCTCAAAGACTGGATAGGATTTTGTTTTAATTCTTGGAGGCACAGGGTTACTAATAATGATTAAGAGGTATACTTATTTTGTATTTAATTTATACCATAATATAGTTAACATGTATTGGTCATCCTGCCATCTGGTGAGGAGGGGAAGGAGGGAAGAAATTGGAACAAAAGGTTTGGCAATTGTCAATGCTGTAAAATTACCCATGCATATAACTTGTAAATGAAAAGCTATTAAAAATTAAAAACACACACACATTAAAGTATTTATCTTCTTGTCATCAGTTGGTTGGCAAACATTTTAAGTCTCAAGGCACCATTTATTATAGACTAAAAAAAATTCCAAGGGTAAGCATTTTTGTTGTTGCTTTTGTTTTATTAAATAACAACTCCCTATGAACCTCAAAAAAATAATGATTAAGAGAAGGAAGAGAAAACTTTTAAATTCATTTTGTAAGAATGGCTAGAGATGGGTGAGCAGTAATCATCAAAAAATGTTGCTTGGTATCAGAAAGGAGAGAAATCCTATTGTCTTAGTTTTTCCATTAGCTCCAGCTCTTCTACCACCCTTGAGAATGTTGGAAGAGATAATAATGGAAGCAGAAAATGTAATCCCTACCCTTGAAATATCTTTTAATGTGGTTTAAAAGCAGAGAACAAATGCAAATAGAGCAAATGTTAATGATAGAATCAAAGAAGCACCACTATACTTAGGAAGTATTTTCTTGCCAGAACACTCATAACATTTATTGCTCATAACGATTATTACTATACTAACTCTCACAGTACTATGCCTTTAGCTTATATTTATCCATTTTTCCCAGTTCTAGTATATACATTAACTTCTTTGAACATTAACTGTGTATGACCCCATGGACCAATTGCTTAACTTATCTGAGACTTCAAGCAGCAATCTGAGACTATAATTCCTAGTCTGTTTGCGCTTGTCCTTGGTGAAGCTCACACTCCATAAGAATGACAGATGCTTCTGTTTTATTTTACATAATTAGTTCTAAGAGTTTTGGATAAGAATTTAGGAGATCTCAATTCTAGGCCTTGTGGTATCACTAGCTAGGAAAAAATATCTCATATCATAAAAATGAATCATAAAAATATCTCCAAAAGAGATTTTTATTTGAAAGAACCTTGACAACTATTGACCTACACACTTTCCAATCTATGTAATATTTTAGTAAGAATAATTTCCACATTCATTAAGAACATTCTTTATGAGAGGATTGTAGGGAATAGATAAACTTCTGCAAGCAACAGTACACAATTGATCATATTTTTACCATAATGTACTTGAATGAAAGATGAAAAATGTAGAGAATTTAGGATCTTACTCTATTGTTTGTTGAGTATAAAGAAAAAGCAATTCATTCAGAACAAAATATTACCTTAAATATTCTTTCTACAGTGTATTTCATATTTTCATATAAAAATAATTCAAGATAATTTGAAAGAAACAGCAAGAAGATAACCTTCTCCAATAAAAATCAGGCAAGGCACAAAACAGGGAGATGAATGCTTGACAAAAGTGATAGCCACTGTGTTAATGTTAAGTTAAAACCAAATTAAAAAGATCCATTTACCATGGAAGATATGGTACTTGTTCCTTTTTTGTGGATGACATCTTAGTTGTTTCAAATCCTAGAACATTGCAGAGCCTTGTGGAGGAAACTTGTAAATACTCCTAAGAGTTTGATATGAGTACATGGAAAATACAGAGGATAAAAAAATGTTTGTTACCTAAGTTACAGTATGCAGTTGGATAGACAACCTATAGAGCTTGTTCATCATTATGTATAATTGAGAGAGTACAAATGGATGATGTGTTAAGTCTAGAATTAAAAATGGTTAAGGAGAACAGATTTGATTGTCCTAAGATAATTGTGAAACTCCTTAATGACCCTAAAATTCTCACAATGATATAGACTCTGCTGCACATACTTTTGTTCTTAGTTATTTAGTGTGAGATGTCCAAAGGAACAGGGAAAATAGAACTGTATAAATTGGGATTGATCACTCTATGGTAAAGCATTGTGCCTTTTTAAGGGGAGGGACTTTTTATCCAGGATAGATTTCTGAGGCTGAATCTTTTCTAACTTCTGCTTGGAGGTAGCACACTACTTTAGAGTTGAGGCTCTGGGGAAGTCAAAGGGGATGGATTTCTGTAAGGATCCAAAATGGAAGGGTATAGCCCTACCTGAAAGCCAGCCTTGGCTTTTAGGGAAAAATATCTGATATCACTAATATCCTCAAAAGACATTTGAAAGAACATCAACAACAACTGACCAATCTACATAATATTTTAATAAGAATAATTTACACATTCATTAAGAATATCCTTTATGAGGAGATTGGTAGTGAACAGATAAGCTTCCACAAGCAACACTCCACAATTAACCACATCCTTACCCTAATGTACTTGGTTGAAAGATGCAGGGAATATAGGGAATGTAGAGCCAATGATTGAAGATGGAAAATGCCATAACTATATAAAAAGTGAGCCTGGGGAATCCAGTAGATTGACCTATCTAGCAGAGATGCTGTGCCCTGAGAAGAGCCAGTGGCCAGTTCTAAGAGGAGATACTGCAGTCACACAGGGACCTGCTTGACTGGCATTTCCTACTGAGTCACTACGTCCTGTGAATGGCCAGTCTAGTTGAGCAATCAAATTACTTATTGAAAACGGATGTCATGCCCAATAGTGAATGTTTTTGAAGTCCCTTCAGACTTGAGAACCCTGAAATTTTGGAGTTGTGAGTGATTGGGCCTTGAGTATTCCCTACATATGGACCTTACTTTAACAGAATGTCTATTCTGTACCAACCTCCCCCTGCCTCATACCCTGTGTACTTTGGTGGAAGATTGTGACCTTGTGTTTTTAAAAGAATAGCATGTTTTGCAAACACTGCTCATGTATTGACTACTTATAAAGGGGAACCCTCTGGTGGGGGCTCATAAACTAGTCTTAAAGGATAGCTATCCATAGGATTATTTATAGAATACTGGAAGAAGTGGCAGCCTCTTCTCCAAGGATCCAACCTGCCAGTGTGAGTAGGTATTGGGTAAGTGAGCCATGGTGTGAGGTGCCCTATCAATACTTTACTAGTGTTGGAACATGGCTGTGAGACATGGAATATGTCTTCTGACATAGAATATGCCTCTGAACAAGCAAAAATGAATATTATTCAAAGGGGAATTGAGAAGGGGATGGGAGATGTAAACAGGGAGCACATACAAATGAAGAACTTTGAAGAAAAATTGAAATAAAGGATAAAATAAAGGAAATGTAGATAGACAAAAGAGAATAAACTAGTCATGTAGCAAGATAGAGGGATGGCAGGTAGAAACCTGAGTGCTTCACTCATATTTTTGTAATGTTGAGAGAAAGCAAGGAAAATCTCCATCACATTGGATGGGCCTTTTGTGGCAAATTTATGGGAAGACATGAATAAGAATTGCATAGGATGGGCAGGGATAGTTTGTGATCTGTGTTATTGGAGGGGATATTCAATTTGATGAGATCTTAGACCCATTTGAGTACTGGTAAGTTATGACTGTGAATGTGAATATTGAATCCCCTGAAGTGCTTGTAGAATTCAAATTTCCACTACATATTTACACTGGGTTGGAACCGATGATCATATTTTATTTAATTAAAACTTCAAATAGTGTGAATTTGAACTTGAAACTACTTCACTTTTGAATCTTTGCTTTAATTGATAGGATAGAAAAAATGAATAAAAAGGATAAATGTTATTTATACTGGGATTATAAATCTACTTGACCCAAACTGGGAACAATGGGTAGAAGCTAAACATAGGAATATTGTGGCTTGACATAAGAAAAATTTTCCTAAGAGTAGTAAGACACTTTGGTGCTTGGTGGAGGGAGGAAGGTAAGTAGAGTCTCTCTCACTAGAGTTCTTCTAAGAAAGGTCAAGTGACCTCTTTTCTTGTTGTGGAGGTGATTAATACTTCTGAAGGTCTAAATCTTATTACATGACTGTTCAGATCCTTTCATAACTGAAGATCTGTACATCTGTGGAGCTTGATGAATATTAGGGAAAGTTTAGAAAGCTGGGAATAGACCCCTGCTAGTAAAGTGAAGCCTTCTGAAGTCAGTCCTTCAGATGCTTTTTTTTTTAAAGGGAGATAGCATTATAGAAATAAAATCAATCTGGTTTCTCTTCATCTTCTTGTCCTGATCTTCACTTCCTATACCAATTAAACAGAATCCTGACTTGTCTTTGGAGGACAATTTCTTGTTGGCCGGAAAAGCTTGGTCAATGTCCTTACTCTTACCAGAAATAGTAAGTCAGTCACAACAGCATCCAGAGGAAGCGACTATGAATAGTACTCAGCAAAACATCTCCTCAGTACAGTTCTGAGCATAGAAACTGACATTCAAAAATTTATTTACATGTACTTTTTTTGGAGCAAGAAGGGAAAACAAGAGGTTGTCTGAAGGGCAAGGAGGAAAAGAGTCAAACACTCAGTTTACTAAATGCTTCCCTAATTCTCAGGGAATCACATAGTGCAATACTATTATTCCCATTATTTCTATGTTGAAATTGAAGAATAGAAAGGCAAAGTGATTTTTTTCCCCCCATGATCTTACAGCAATTAAGTATCTGACTCCAAGTCAAGTTTCCTTTCTGTGTAATCCCTATGCCTTTTAGAATCACCCCAGAGTCATAGAATTTGAAAGGTTCTCTGTGGCCATTTGATCCTATTTAAACATGAATGAAACATTTATATAGTTATAGAGTTCTAGGCACTATGCTAAGTGCTTTACAATTATTATCTCATTTGATCTTCACAACAATTCTAGGAGATAGATTCTATTATTCTCCTCATTTTATAGATGAGGAAAACTGAAACAGAATTTAAGTGACTTACTGTCACACAGCTAGTAAGTATCCCAGGCTGGATTTTAACTCAGGTCTTCCTAGCTCAAGGTCTACATTTTACCTACTACTTTATTAGTTGCCTAAGTGAAAACATTCAACAAAATATTCCCAAAGTGGTCAAGATCTCTAGAAAAGAGGAGCCTATTATCTCTTGAGACATACTAGTTTTGGAAGCTCTAATTCTTAGGAAAATTTTCCTTTCCTGGAGATATAATGTTTCTCTCTGAAATTCTTGTGCTTTAATCCAAGCTGAAGAATCCCATTTAAAAAATACTAATTTTAATCCAAACTGAAGAGGTCTAACCATTTCTTTCTTTCACATTATGTTCTTTTAAATATTTCAAATATTAAATATTAAAAATATTTATTATACTCACTATTCCTCTTCTGTCAGTCATTTTTCCTCCAGGTTAAATATTCCCAATTCATTCAACTGATTTGTATATAGTTCAAGTTTGGCCATCCTGGTTGTCTTCTGGATATTTCTCATCTTATCTATATCCTTTTTAAAAGTGTGGCTCCTAGAACTGAATATAATTATGTGACCTCAACTAAATAGAATTATTCTGATGTGCCAGGAGCAATATATTTAATTCAATTCTTTATTCTGTCCCTCTTTTTCTTTAGAAGGTAGTGAAACTATCCTGGAGACTTAGTTGACTGATGGGAGAAAGGACTTGGATTCCTGAGATCATGTCTTTTCTTGTCCAGGGTCACACAGGTAGGAAGTGTTAAGTGTCTGAGATCAGATTTGAACTCAGGTTCCTCCTGACTTCAGAGCTGGTCCTCTATCCACTGTGCCATCTAGCCGCCCCGCTGAAATCCAGATAACTTGACTATTAAATCCAAGTTGAACCTTTCTTCAGCTGAATCAATTCAAAAGAATTCTCAGTGCCTAACCTTGTTCAATATTTTTCTGCTGCTATAGCTAAGTGAATCTCCTTTTATTAAATGTTAAATGACTTAGAAGTGTGTCAAATGAATCCAAATCAGACCCAACTTAGAACACTAGTTGCCTTGACTCATTTATTCTTGTGTAGTTTATTGAGATTGCCCACCATTCTTTAAAAAAATTTCCTCAAAATTTATTTTATTTGATTGTATTAGAAATGCTAGCTTTGGCAATAAGAGTTGAGAAAGAGATTAACGGAATTAGAGTAGGTAATGAGAAAACCAAATTAACTCTTTGCAGATAATATGGTGGTATACTTAGAGAACCCCAGAGATTCCACTAAAAAGCTATTAGAAATAATCCACAACTCTAGCAAAGTTGCAGAATACAAAATAAATTCACATTAATCCTCAGCATTTTTATACATCACCAACAAAATCCAACAGCAAGAGATACAAAGAAAAATTCCATTTAAAATAACTGTAGATAGCATAAAATATTTGGGAATCTCTCTACCAAAGGAAAGTCAGGCACTATAGGAGCAAAACTACAAAATACTTTACACACAAATAAAGTCAGATCGAAACAATTGGAAAGATATTAAGTGCTCTTGGATAGGCTGAGTGAATATAATAAAGATGACAATACTATCTAAACTAATCTATTTATTTAGTGCTATACCAATCAGACTCCCAAGAAACTATTTTAATGACCTAGAAAAAATAACAACAAAATTCATATGGAAAAACAAAAGGTCAAGACTTTCAAGGGAACTAATGAAAAAAAAATCAAATGAAGGTGGCTTAGCTGTACCAGATCTAAAATTATATTATAAAGCAGAAGTTACCAAAACCATTTGGTATTGGCTAAGAAATAGATTAGTTGATCAGTGGAATATATTAGGTTCACAGGACAAAATAGTCAATAACTATAGCAATTTAGTGTTTGACAAACCCAATGACCCCAACTTTTGGGATAAAAATTCACTATTTGACAAAAATTTCTGGGAAAACTGAAAATTAGTATGGCAGAAACTAGGCATGGACCCACACTTAACACCATACACTAAGATAAGATCAAAATTGATTCATGATTTAGGCATAAAGCAGGAGATTATAAATAAATTAGAAGAACATATGATAGTTTACCTCTCAGACTTGTGGAGAAGGAAGCAATTTGTGACCAGAGAAAAACTAGAGATCATTATTGATCACAAAATAGAAAATTTTGATTATATCAAGTTAAAAAGCTTTTGTACAAACAAAATTAATGTAAACAAGATTAGAAGGGAAGCAGTAAACTGGGAAAACATTTTTACAATTAAAGGTTCTGATAAAGGCCTCATTTCCAAAATATATAGAGAATTGCCTCTAATTTATAAGAAATCAACTTATTCTTCAATCGATAAATTGTCAAAGGATATGAATAGACAATTTTCAGATGATGAAACTGAAACTATTTCTACTCATATGAAAGGGTGTTCCAAATAATTATTGATCAGAGAAATGCAAATTAAGACAACTCTGAGATACCACTACACACCTGTCAGATTGGCTAAAATGACAGGAAAAGATAATGACAAATGTTGGAGGGGATGTGGGAAAACTGGGACACTGATGCATTGTTGGTGGAACTGTGAACGGATCCAATGGATCCAAACCATGAATACTCTTTCATCCAGCAGTGTTACTACTGGGCTTATATCCTAAAGAGATATTAAAGAAGGGAAAGGGACTCACATGTACAAAAATATTTGTGGCAGCCCTTTATTTATTTATTTTTATAATAACTTTTTATTGACAGAACCCATGCCAGGGTAATTTTTTTTTACGACATTATCCCTTGCACTTGCTTCTGTTCTGATTTTTTCCCTTCTTCCCTCTGCCCACTTTCCTTAGATGGCAAGCAGTCCTATATATGTTAAATATGTTGCCCTTTTTGTAGTGGCTTAGAAACTGGAAATTGAACGGATGCCCATCAATTAGAGAATGATTGGGTAAATTGTGGTATGTGAATAATACCATGGAATATTATTGTTCTGTAAGAAATGACCAGCAGGATGAATACAGAGAGGCTTGGAGAGACTTACATGAACTGATGCTGAGTGAAATGAGCAGAATCAGGAGATCATTATATACTTTAACAACAATACTGTATGAGGATGTATTCTGATGGAAGTGGATATCTTCAACAATGAGATCAGATTCAGTTCCAATTGATCAATGATGGCTAGAATCAGCTACATCCAGAGAAAGAATACTGGGAAATGAATGTGGGCTACTTGCGTTTTTGTTTTTCTTCCCAGGTTATTTTTACCTTTCTGAATCCAATTTTTCTTGTGCAACAAGAGAACTGTACACATATATTGTATTTAAGATGTACTTTAACATGTTTAACATGTATGAGATTGCCTGCCATTTAGGGGAGAGGGTAGAGGGAGGAAAGGGAAAAGTTGGAACATAAGTGAGTGCAAAGGACAATGTTGAAAAATTGCCCATGCATATGTTCTGTCAATAAAAAGCTATAATAAAAAAAAAGATAAAATTTTATTTTATTTGAAAAAACAAAATAAGGAAAAAAAAACAGAAAAGGAATATAAAACAAAACAAAAGAGAACATTGTCATGGTGCCCAGCAGAACATCAAGGAGGATTCAAAATATATAAGAACAAATTACCAGGTCAAGAAAGTATATATATTAGTAGAAGAAATCATATTCATGAATGGACATTTTTTTCCTTATGTCCTTGTAAATAGTTCACAAATCTGCTGCACACTTTATTTACTTTATTTTTCCCCCTTTCAATCCTCTACCACTTCCAAGCAATCTATATTTAAGAAAAGATATATTTATGTATATAAATATACATATATACCCTGTATACAGACACATATCTCTCCTATCCTTGCTGACTCTTTGCTTTAATTCTGCTCCTTAACTTGCCTTGCTATTACTTAACTTCCCCCCACCGAAAGATCCCTTCCTTGTTCCTCTCTCACCTTTTGCTTCCCTATTTGGACATCCCTTTCCCCTTATTTCTTTATAGATTTTTGAGGGTGCTATACTCTACATAGTATATGTAGTGTTGCTTAATAACCCCTTTCCTGATGTGAGTAAGTTTTCAGAACTATGAACCCTTCTCCCCCTTCTAAAGTCTTGGCGTCTATTCTTTCTCTGCAGCTCATTTATATAACATAATTACCATTTTTACCTTAATTCTGCCAATCTTTTTTTTGAGCTACCCTATTGTTGATGTGAATCTTAAACATATAGTATACATTTCCCATGTAAACAAACCTCATAAATAATTTGTCAATGTTTAAAAAATTTGTCTATGTTGTTTCTTGAAATTGATCTTTGGCATTGGCTCTTGTTAAATTTTCTGTTAAGTTCAGATTTTGTTGATAGTTCTGAAAATCTTCAAGTTTGTTGAATGTCCATTTTTTTTCATTAAATATTATAGATAATTTTGCTGGATATGATATTTTTGGCTGCAGACCTAGTCTTTTGATGATTGGTAGATATGATTCCAGGACCTGCCATCTTTTATTGTAGCTGCTGATAAGTCCTGTACAATTCTAATTGTAACTCCAATGTGTTTATGTTGTTTTTTTTCTTGTTTCTTGCAAAATTTGCAAGAATTTGATCTGAGGGTTTTGAAATTTGGCAATAATATTCCTGTTTCCAAAGAATTTTTTAAATAACTTTTTATTGATAGAACCCATGCCAGGGTAATTTTTTACAGCATTATCCCTTGCACTCACTTCTGTTCCGATTTTTCCTCTCCTTCCCTCCACCCTCTCCCCCAGATGTCAAGCAGTCCTTTACATGTTGAATAGGTTACAGTATATCCTAGATATAATATATGTGTGCATCCAAAGAATTTTGAAAGAATGTTATTGAGGTGGTGATTGGTGGATTTTTTTCTATTTCTACTTTCTTCTCATGTTCTATTACTCCAAGACATTTTTCTTGGATTATTTCCTGAATTACTGTGTCAAAGTTCTCTTTTTAGTCACAACTTTCAGGCAGTCCAATTATTCTTATATTTTCTCTTCTTAATCTGTTCTCCAGATCTGTTGTTTTTCTTATAAGATGTTTCACATTCTGTTCTATTTTCTCATTTTTTATAATCTGTTATTTTATTTCTTGCTCCCTCATAGTTTTGTGGGCTTTCTGTGCCCAATTTTAATTTTCAAAGAATTATTTTCATCTTTGAGACTCTATATTTCCTTTTCTAGTTGGTTAATTTTTTCATACTTATTTTTCTTATATGGTTTTTCTTTTTCTTTTAGTTTAACCCCAATGTTTCTCATTTGATTTTTAAATTCTTTTTTGAGTTCTTCTATAAATTCTCTCAGGGCAGGGAGCCTTTTCACATTATTCTTTGGAGTACAAGCTTTTTTTTTTTTAACTTTAGTGTCCTCTGAAGGTAAATTCTATTCTTTCCTATTCCCATAGTAAGTTTCTATGGTGGGATACTTTCTTCTTTGCTGGTTTATTTATTTATTTATTTAATGAGATATTAATATAAGTATCTCTAATTGTAGGGTGGGGGGAATGGTGCCTCTAGCTTCACTTCAGTTCTTCACTCTAACCAGGACCCCCAAACCAAGAGCTCCCCACTCCTGCAAGTGCCCACAGGTAGCAGCGTCCCTCTCCCACTGCTTCTGCACTCACCAGGTGCTGGTTCCTTCTCATCCAGGACTGAGTCTCAGCAGCACAGCTGGGCCCAATCAGCTGAGGTTGACTCAGTCTTCCTGGACTCAAACCCAGACTCCACAACAGTCCAGGAGGTAAAAATCTCTAAAGTTGCTGCTGAAGCTCCAACCACACCCAACTTACCCCAGGAGTCCTCTCTTAGTGTTTCTGTGAAGCTAGCTCAGAGCTGTTGCATTTCACACAGGTTAATCCTGGACTTGTCTCAGATTATATCAGGAAGACCCTTGTTCTGTCACAAGTCTTCTTAATTTTTCATTAGTCTGTGTTTGCCCTGAGGCACAAATTTGTTTTCTTTGTGGGGGAAATCCAGAGAACTTGAAATTTAGCAACCTACTCTGCCATCTTCCCAGAATTCTGCTTCCAGCCTATTTTACTTTTCAAAAAATTTTCTCATTCCAAGGATCGCAATTTTATGTGTCACACTCAACTATTCACTCTTCCTGATTCCACACATCCTGTTAATTGCCAAATTGTGGTGATTCTACCTTCAAAGCATCCTTCTGTCTTCCCTCATATTCATAGACCTTCATTACTTCTCACCTGGAGTATTGTAATTTTTAATTGATTTTTCTGCCTCAAGTTTTCCCCCTCCCCAAATCACCATTCACACAGTTTCTTAAATATTATTTCTGAAGCATAGTGAAATACTTATGTTAAAAAAAGAGCTCAGGGTTGAATTTATCATCATCATCATCATCAGTAGTGAAGTGGAAAAACACCCCAGATGGGACTGTGAGAAGCATAATCTTGAAACTCTGTACTTAGAAGTTTGTTACTAGCTTTCCATGCCCTAATGTGCCCTAGATGTGCTGCCCTAAAGAACCTAAGACCTTGACAACTTGATAAACAAAGAAGTACTGTCTTATTGCTGTCTGGGAATGGCACCCTTAGTGTGATAACCCTTGCCTTCTGTCTAGAATTGAAATTCCTTTTATCGTGACAAATGTATCAAGAAACATTTTGATGTCTTTCTCTTCTTTCAATAAATATATGGCTGTGAGACCACTTATTCACTGACTCCCCTGTTCTGGTGGGGTACAGTTGCTAGCTCTGATGAAAATAATTTTTATTATTTTGGCTGTTCTGTATTTTCTCTCGCATGGACACTTCAGTAGCAGCAACAGCATTTATATCATATTTTAAGTTTTACAAAGAACTTTATATATACTGTCTCTCTGGATCTTCACAAAATTCCATGAAACAGGTAATGCAAATGTAAACTGGCAGAAAAGGAAGGTGCTACACAATGATTTGCCATGTTTCTCACAGTTGGTCTCCTAACTTTAAATCTAGCTGTAACTATCTCTAGGGTGGGTAAATTCAGGTGGTTGTCCCATGTACTACAAGAGAACTAGGTAGTTAGGAGTAGAGGAAGTAGTTTGTTTCTCCTGGCAGTTAGTTAGATGACACTGCGGATAAAACACAGGACTTGGAAGAGGAGAGACATGGACTGAAATCTTTGGGTTCCTTCGTAAAATGAAGATAAAGTAGTTCCTACTATTTAGGATTATTGTGGGGATCAAAAAAAAGATAATATGTATAAAAAAACTTTTCAAACCTTAAGGTGTCATATAAATATTGGCTATTATTTTTAACAATAGGGACATTAATTTTTGTCTTTGTGGTATCTAGAAAAATGTCTGGGACACAGTATGCACTTAATAAATGCTTGTTGAGTGAAAGAAGAAATAGATGAGGAGTTTGAGAAATATTATAAACTTAGCATATCCAGACACATTAAAACAGTCTCAGGAAGGCTTTAATTATCTAGATAGATAGATACTGGAGCTCACTGGTCAAAGCAGAAAAGTGAAGACATTTATGATTTAACTTAGATAATACTATTTCATTTTCCAAAGGGAGAAGGAACCAACAATTCAATATCTGATTTCCACAACAAGAAAGAATTGTTAGTTTGAGGGGAAGTGACCACTTCATTTTTGAATTTGTGACTGTGAAGGAAAGTTGAACATTGTCTTATATACTCCCTAGATTTTGGAAGGGCAGATTTCAAAGTGTTCAGATAAAGAACAGACAGAATTCCATAGACTAAAATTTCACAAAGGAAATCAGCTCCAAAGGGCTGGGAAGTTGTCAAGAATGAAACTCATTTTGTTTGTTAGCTCATTGATCTCCCTCCCAGTCACCCACTTCCCATATTCAACCTTTAACTGCTGGCTAGAATGACCCTGTTGTTGGGCATTTGTTAACTGATTCAAAGGTTTGGTTCCTCTCAAGTTCTCTTAGGATATATATGTATATATATATATTCTAAAAAAGCTAGCAGCTAAGGGATATATGTCATAAGCCTTGACTATAGTACCAGGCCTTTTAATTTATCTTCCTAATACATTCAACCCTTTGCTGATCATACATATCAAAACAAACTTTATAAAGATGTTACATTTTGAATGTAGCAATCTGCCAGAGTGAATGCAATTATGATCATGTACGCTATTCCTGACTCCTCAACATTTGGAATTACTGATGATCCAAACAAGCTCTTAATTTTCTTTACCCTCAGTAACATTCAAGATTTCTCACTAGTGGTGGGGCCAAAGTGGCAGAATAAGAAGAGGAATTCTCTCCCCCAAATTGCTCCAGATCCCTTTAAATAATGTCTAAACAAATTTTAGAGCATCAGAACACTTAAAAAGAAAAAGTAGAATGCTTTCCAGTCAAAAGCAACTTAGAAGGTCAGCAGAAAAAGTCTCCACTCTCTACAGACCAGACTCAGCCTGACCTCTGAATCAGCAGTAGGACTGGTGGTTTCTAGAACTCTCAGCCCAGAGACACCAAAAAGGTGTTGGAAGGTCAGTGGAAAAGATCTGTGGAACCAGAGTGGGAGCCCAGGGCTAATCCTAAAGCAGACCAGGCTGCCCTGGCCCCGGCCCCAGCTCCACCAAACCCCAGCCTGGTCCCCAGCTCCATTGAGGTAGAAACTCTGAATTAGCAGTGTTGCTGAAGGTTTTTAGACCTCTTGGCCTGGGGACTCTAGGGAGAATTCAAAGGTCAGTAGAGAAGGTCCATGGCAATCGGTCAAGTGTACAGTCCCAGAATAGGATGCACCAATGTATCCCTGGCCCAATTCTCAATTCCAGTGTCAGCAAAGCAACACCCTGTTGCTTTCCCACACTAGATCTTACAGTTACAGTGAGACCAGAACATACTCAACAGTTCCAGGGCAGAAAAAAAGTACTTGTAGTCAGGTCCTCAGAAGGATTTCTGAAAACAGCTGCACAAAATCCCTAAAGCTTGGGACAGGGCACCCTCCACCCTGGAAGCAGAGCCCTACCTTAACAAAGAGTTAAAGCAGAGCAATAGGCTAAGAAAATGAGCCAGACAGAAAAAGTTTCTGACCATTGAAAGTTATCATGGTGACAAGGAAAATCAAAACACATACTCAGAAGATGATAAAGTCAAAGTTCCTACCTCCAAAATCTTCAAGAAAAATAAGAATAGGACATACAAGAGCTCAAAAGATATTTTGAGAATCAAGTAAGAGAGATAGAGGAAAAATTAGAAAAAGAACTGAGAGAGGTGCAAAAGGAATTACAAAAAGCTAAGAGAAGAATGACTTAAAAAATAAAATTGGGCAATTGGAAAAGGAAGTACAAAAGATTATGAGGTTCTCCTTATCTGCTCTCCATCCCTACTTGACATAATTTTAGGTCATAGCACTCTCATTATTGTTTTATTAACTTTTCCATGAGAACCCTTCCTATGGGTTAAATGATTCAGAGTTTTACCTGGTTATCATCAATAATTTGCATGTCAAAGTTTCGCTTTTCTCCTTCTGCATTTAATTTCCCCAAGAATTACCCCAAGTTGTATTTATTGACTGCATGACCTATTAAAAGTTCTTCTCTTCTCCCTTACTTAAAAACAAATTTGTATAAATGCTTGAAAATGTGAGAATTTGAAAATATATTTTTGTTTTAGCTTATTACTTCATTTCACCTTTTCTCTTTTTTGCCTCAGGATAGGTCAATAATTCTTTTACTATCAGGTAGCACTGCTAACCATTAAGAACTCTCTAGTTGGAGGAATTGGATGCTATTCAATGGGAAGGATTTTTGTAGTTGTTCAGTCACTTTTTTAATTGTGCCCAACTCTTTGTGACTCCATTTGGGGTCTTCTTAGCAGAGATCTAGAGTTGTTTGCCATTTCTTTCTTTAACTCATTTTATAGATGAGGAAGCTGAGGCAAATGGTTAAGTGACCTGCCCAGAGTCACACAGTAAATGTCCAAGGCCAGATTTGAACTCAGAAAGATGAGTCTTCCTCCAGACCCAGTTCTCTATTCACCGAATCACCTAGCTGCCCAGTGGAAAGGATAGTAATTATAAAGAGAATAGAATTATTGGAGCTCTCCTTGGTTGTCAAAGAGTGATCTGCTGTCCATCTCTCAGTTTTGTCCCATTCCACACTGACATGCTCTCAAGGACGGGTGGATTTACTTAACTAGAATCAGCTCTTTTTCTTCCTCCCTTCTATTTTTCTGCATAATCCTCCCTCCTTAGACTTTGATATGTTTTTACTGAATCCTAGTCATGTAATCTTGGCATAATGGAAATTATTTGCCTGTTCTCCTCCCTCCCTCCCTCCCTGTTTTTTTCTTTCCTTTCTCCTTCTTTCCTTGAAGCCTTTGGTGGCAGGCCTACACATTTTCTGTTTTTCTCTTTTCATATTTCTGAATAGAGGAGATAGGGCCCATTTATTTAGCATATTGCCAGGAGTATGCTGGTAAATTTTTAATAATAGGTTGTGAGGCCTCCAACATTCTTGTATCCCCTTTCACTAATGGGCTGAGTTGGCCATCAACTTTTCAATATCTTCCAGTCTTCACTTATTAGACAGATAATTTCCATCATTCATTCAGTCAGGAAGTGACAGTTGGAGAAAAGAGGGAGAAGGAGGGCATAGCCTCCTCCTTCTTCTTTTTCTGTGTTCCCTATCTGTTTCAGAGCTGCCATTAGTAGTGAATTCTTGCTTTTATCCTTGGGAATATAGATGAAGCATGAGATTCTCTGTTCTTAAGAAACCTATTTACAATTTTGCTAGAGAGAAAAATGCATCAAAGAGAACAATATAAGTAGCATCTTACTACTGAAATGAAAGATAAAGACAATAAGAGCCCAGAGGTCAGAAATGGCAAAGCCCTCAATGCAGGTCATTAAAAGACTTTTTAGCATTTGTTCCAACTGGATGTTTGGTTAAAGGTCAAATTCCTCCTGCCACATTAGACATTCCATCTGGACTTTCTATTTGAGTTGCTCCTCCTCCTCCTATCATTTTCCCAACAATATAGTCCCACCCTGGGCACCCACCAGAAAAAAACCCCAAACAGGAGGTTTTTGTCTAGTGATGACATTTTGAGAACAAAAGAGCATGACATTTTAGATGAAACTGAATCTATGAGTCCCCTCGGGGTTCTGTGACATTATAATTTTAGCATGAGTATGAATCATGGGATCTCCACCACCAACTGAGAAATGAAAAAAATGTTTGGATTTGAATACAGTTCTCTTCTACCAGAGTTCTTGTTTTGGGAAATCAGAAAAAGGACACTCTTACCTTGAGCTGGGACATTCCCAAACAACCTTAACAATAGGTGAATACCTCAGCTAGTGGAACTGAATGAGGAGGGAAACTCTTAACTTTGTTAATCTTTGATCTTAGTTTCATTGAAAGGTGCTACTAAAAACAAATTTTTAGGATCTATGTATCAAAGAACAACAAGGTGGATAGAATGCTGGGCCTGGAGTCAGGAAGATCTGGCCAAGTCACTTAACCTTGTTTGCCTCAATTTTCTCATCTGTAAAATGAGATGGAGAAGGAAATGGCAAATCACTTCGGTATTTCTGCCACAAAAATTCCAAATAGGGTCACGAACAGTTGGACAGTACTGAATAATATACTAGAGACTTGCTAAAATAAAGAGGCAGATATTTGACCTAATGTATCATTTGACAAGAGAGAAGAAACATGAGTGAATTCATTATTTCTGGTCTCATTGAAGTACTTTTGTCAGGAATATGGATGCATGGTTATTGATACAAACATGATATATAGAAATCTGGTTTCACATCAAAGATAAATAATAGAGTGATTATTCTGCAAAAGGATGCTCTAACTCAGTGTGTTGGTCACATATCCCATAGTTCCTGACAGTGGGGAAGATGAGGCTGGTGGATTTCATTATAAATTCTACATTCTCATTATACTGGACTAGTAGTTCTTTCTTGTTCTCACCCTCTTTCCCATTTCATTCCCATAGCTGGAATATTCTTTTCCAATCACCTCTTCTGCTTGTTGAAGTACTTTTTCAATTTTATTCTCCAGCTTAACTCTGCTCTAAGTATTCTCTCTTTAAATCTCCAAGGCTATTCTGCTTGAATCTCTCCTACACATTTACTACAAAGCAAATTGCAATTTCTCTCTCTCTCTCTCTCTCTCTCTCTCTCTCTCTCTCTCTCTGTTTCATCCTGTAACAGACCATGACCTCAGTGTGGAGAGGGACAGTATTTAATTCATCTTTGTTCCCACTTTCATTATTTTCTAACTATGCTACTGTGGGTAAATCCACAGTTTTCTAAGTCTGTTTTCTTATCTGTATAATGGAAATACTAACATTTGCACCACAAACCTTATAGGATTGTTGTGAAGAAATGGCTTTGTAAATTGTAAGCTGCCATAGGAATGTGTATTATTATTGGTGGCACAGTACATTACATTCTTATAGGTATTTATCAAGTATCTGTTCAATTAAATGGTTCATTGAAGCTTCATCTTTTGTCTTAGATCAGTCAGCAAAATTATAACAGTCTAAAAATCTGGTGTTTTGATTCCTAGCCTCTCTCCCTCTCTCCTTCTTTCCTCCTTCCTTTCTTCCTTTCTTGCTTCCGTCCCTCCTTTTCTTTCTCCCTTTCTCCTTTGTTCTTATCCATCTTCCTTCCTTCTTACCTACCTTCCTTTCTTCCTTACTACTCACCTTCCTTCCCTCTTCCTTTGTTCATCTCTCTCTCCCTCTGCCCTTTCCTCCTTCCTTTCTTACTCCTTCCTTTCCTTTTTCCTTCTATCCTTTCTTCCTTTCCTTCCTTTCTTCCTTCATATATGTACTTTTAAATATCATTAAATTTTCTTCCAATACCCCTTCCTGTCATCATTCTAGAGAACTACCCCAAACAATAAATTGGTTTTTTTGAAGTAAAAAGATAAAAAAAAATCAGCATGTTTGATCATCAAAACAATCTGAACACAACATATTGCATATTTTTATGTCTCTTTTTTTCTAAGGCATTCTTTTTTTTATAGAGACAGCTTTCTTAATGGAAATATAAAATGCAAATCCCTTAGCTCTATCTGTTAGCTATGATATGTAATGAGTCTGTTTCTTTCATTCATTCATTTAATCAATGTTGGTTGGATAAAAAACATTGTATTAGGGACAATAAGTAATACAAAGAAAAATAAGCTATGATTCTTGATCTCAATGAACTTATACTTGTAAGTAGGGAAGATAAGACATATAAAAATCTCTGCAATATGAAGCAGAATGTGAGTATGAAATAAAGAAGTACTAAGTAGTTCTGAGGGTGGACAGATTATTTCCATCTGTGAGGTTGCCTCATCTGAAGAGAGACTCTTTTCTATAACTGGGGAGCTTTGGGTTTATTTAAGTCTATGCCAATAATCAATGTGAGAATCATAAAGTTCAATTTCCTTGATGTTTCAACCTAATTGTAAAAAGCTTAACTTTTATTTCTCCATTAGCCTTGGTTAACTCTGGAAAACAGCTGATACTAGTAATAAAGGGACCAGAAAAAGAATGTGTGGATGAACCAAATGCTGTAGGTTGCCTTTGATAGAATCTTTCAATTGATAATTGAAGCCTTTGGTGACTTCAATGCCCATGACAAGCCTGGACACTTCTTGTTTTTCTCTTTTCATATTTCTGAATGGAAGGGAAATAGGGCACATTTGTTTGGCATATTGTCAGAAGGGTGCTGGTAAATATTTAATAACTGGTTCTCCAAAACTAATCCTTATATTTATAACATACTTGCGTTTGATCTGAATTATTAACATTTTCTCCATCACTTAAAAAAATTAAATTGTTAACTTCTTTTTTGTTTTTGTTCCCAAAATGAATGCAGATATTATTCTAGCAATCTGTATATTCTATATGCTGGGAGAATGGGGAAGGGGAAGCTGAATATTTGAGATCATAAAGAGGACTTCTGGGAGGGAGCCAGTTTGGGGCTGGAGTGTAGTAGGAATACCCTTCATTGATAAGCAGAAAGGGATATAGGGATAAGAAATGCAAGTATTTCTCATGCACCCATTGCCTTTCCAGGGATTTAAGAAGTTTTTGGAAGGCTGTAGGGGAGAATGAGGTCCATTGAGGCCTTCCCTTACATTTGGCAGATGTATTGTTGCTATTATCCTAGTAGAGGAAGGAGGAGGAGAGCAGCTAGGTGAAGCATTGGGTAGTTATCAAAACTAGTTTTCCTGAGTTCAAATCTGATCTTAGACACTCCTAAACATGGGGCCCTGGAGAAATTATTTAACCCTATTGCTTCAATTTTCTCATCTATAAAATGAACTGGAGAAGGAAGTGACAAATCCCTCCAGGCTCTACCAAAAAACCCAACCCAAATGGGGTCATGAAGAGTCAGACATGACTGAAAAATGACTGAACAACAAAAGAATAAAGAGAATCAGGAGAAGAAAGGATTTGAATTGCTTAACTCCTTGCAGGTAGAAGAGACAGTTCTAGCACAGTTCATGATAATAGATTCAGACTTCATGAGGAGGAAAATGGGGGTCATTCTGACATTCCTTTCTCCTGAAAGGGGAATGGATGTCAAAAAAGATTATGGAACATGATCAGACCCATGGAAGAGCAGGGAGGGCAGGGTTTTTTTTTTTTTAACTTCGAAATCCTCCAGTGGGAGAGATCCTTACAGAGAGGGACCCTTTGAATTCTCATTCCTTTGCCATAGCTCTGAACTCCTACTGGCTTCCCTGGGAAGCCTCTTAAATCCCATCCCTCCCTCAGGCAAAAGGATACAAGGCTTACTAGGAATCTAGGTTATGTTAGTCTATCAACTTCTAGGGAATGAGTTTTTGAAGGGGCTCCAAGTCTTATAGAGCTTGATGTTATGGCATCTAGCTCTCTCCACTGATGTGGCTCTGTAGCTTTCCAGCAGTACTCATACTGCTCCAGTCCATGGGAGAAGTCAGTCACCTCATCCTTGTCACTCTGGACTAGAGCACCTGTGATGCAATCTTGGGGACCATATCAGTATTGAGGAGGTATCAAAGCAATAGTTTCCTTCACATCAGGGAAGGTTCCTTGAATGCCTGAGCTGAGTGGGAATGCAAGCCAACAGGATTATCCTCACAGTTCTAGGCCAGGTTTGGGGTGGACACCCATATTCTGCCTAGAGAAGATGATTTCTGAATTAATACCAAAGCTGGTTTAAAAGAGCTGGCAAATAATATAAGTCAGAATAAAGATTCTTCTCAGAGGGCTTTCCTGGGCTCACCTTGATAAGTCATTTTTGTGGTTTGAGGTGTTCAGGCCATTGTAAAAGTGGCTTAGGTATACTGTGTTGCCATGTAATGTAATGCCAGAACCTGGCATACAATATATATGCATATAGGAAATGCATTTAACCATACCACTATCAATAAAGATATCATTTGTAGCAAGATCTCTCTGTATGTCCTGGAAGTCAGCTGGCTCTCTTGGTTGTAGTTTCCAACAGTCTAGGATTCCTCTTGCCCCCCACTTTCCAGAAGGGATTTTGGGGTGTAACCTCTTCTTCTAGAGCCCAGATAAGATTCAGCCATAAGAGAATAAATAGTCTTTGGAGGGTCAATTCAGTTTCAATTTGGCCAGTATAGGGGCAACAGCAGAAGAGGCAGCAGAGTTCACTGATGGATAAGCCACTCACCGTGGAAAGTAAACCAGATTTAGGTGAGGGAGGACCCCCAATTCCAAAGCTGTTGTGCCAAAATCCCTGGGACTGCAATGACTTCAGAGTAGAAATATTTAAAACAATTTTTTTGTTTCCCAAAACATGGGTGAAAAGGAATGCTCTTTCTCTTGTATATGTCCTGAGCAAAGTACTCATTAGAAGTGCACAAGAATCCATTGTGGTTTAAATTTAGCCAGGAAAGGTATTTTCCGCTAAGATCTGGCTAAGAAAGACTGCTATTATTTGTCCTTCATTCTCAAAGAAGACTATGACACATTCTGAGTGTCTTTACCACATTCCCTGGTCCCACACCTCTGTACCAAGGTCTATCTCTGAACCAAAGAACGGATGCTGGCCTTTAGCTTTACTTTCCTTGTGATGTAGAGATTAGGAAGTCTTTCCATCACTTTTTAAAAGTCTAGATAATCAATAAAACAATAAATCAAACCCTGATTTTTAGCATTTGCTGGTTTCCTGGATATAAATGATCACAATAAAAATTGAACACAAGCAAGTAAGAACTACCTCCAGCATCCTGTTCATCCATCCCTTAAATGAAGTTGCTGGAGATATACCTTAAATAGCCAGAGACAGCATCAGCCTCTTTGACATGTGTTGTGAAAACAATATACTTTCTGAATATAAATGGATTGCAGTGTGACTTAATATTGGGAAAGACCTACTTTAGCTCCTCTGTTTTTTTTTTAAATAGTTATTTTATGACATTATAATTTTTTTCCCTCAGTATTTTTCTATAATGTTACTTGGTGAGGAAGAGACATAGTTGTTGTATGGTATTAGGATACAATACAACATAAAGAACTCTGGATTTAAACTTGAGTATATATTTGTAGTCTTTCAAGGACCTTAGATAAATGATTTCCTCTCTCCAAAGTTCAGTTTCTTTAAGTGAGGGGGATGGATGAAGTTTTATTTCAGCTTTAAATTCAATGGACTCTAAGTCCAGAGAGGCTAATTATTTGCCCAGAGTTGCACAACCAGTCAGTAGGAGAGTGGAACTAGAACTTCCTTACACAGTTCTCTCTTCACCATTCCATGGTAGGAACTTCATGTTCCTGTTCAAAGGGCTTCAAAGGAAGCAGATTCCAGGAGGATAAAACTGAAGAATCCTGTATGTGTCTTCCTTCTTAGCTATACCAAGGATCTTGGTACTATTGGAAGAATCACTGTATAAAATCATATCTCTGAACCTGTCTATCTCTTTATGTCAGACTAATTCAGATGACACATTAATTCAAATTCAAATTAAATTAAGTAGTATAGTGAGGAAAATAACCAAGGAAAATCCTCCATATACAAAAAACCACAATTTTCTACAGATTCCAATTTTATAATTAGAAGAGAATTTTCTATAGAAAATTCACACTCCTAGTGTTGTATCCCAGCTGAAATACTTATTATAGCTTTTGGCCTGCATCTTTCAGAAACTCACTGTGTTTCACTAATATCTCATTTGGCTCCCAAAACTATGGTTTTCTGTTTCTCTGCAAAGCTGTAGTAGTTTATATATCTATATCTATTTATATTTATATACACACGTATGTATATATGCATGGATGTGTATATATATATATATATATATGTATGTATGTATTTGTGTATATAGGCTTCTCTGCTGATATTTTATCATCTCCTAAAGCTATGTTCAGGCATTTAAGTGGTTCAGTGGTTAGAGGGCTGGCTCTGGTATCAGGAAGCCATGAGTTCAAATCCAGCCTCAGACACTTTCTAGCTATATGATCCTGGGCAACTCAGTTATCCAGTTTTTCTTAGTTTCCTCATCTGTAAAATGACAATCACTTTGTTATCTATTGGGATTTCTTCTTCCTCAAAGGAAAGTTTATATTTTGTAGGTTTTTTTCACAAGATTGCCCAGACTCAGATGATATTTTAATTCTTCTGTTAGTTGAGTCTGTAGTGATACTCAACATTTCAGAGTCCCTCAAATCAAAGTTTTTCTTCTTTTGACAGCTTTGTTTCCCCTGGGTGGGGAGGCAGCAATCTCTGTGGCCCACCTGATATTAAAATTGAGATGAATGAATTGCTTTCAACTGTCAGATTGATTTTTGACAGCTATCAAGAGGACTAGGCAATTTATGAGAACTTAACTTAGTAACACTGGAGAGGTTGGATATAGTGGCAACTTTTATCTTACATTATTGTAACTGTATCCATGTAATTATTCTGACAAACCAAAAACCTGCATTGTTTTTATGAACAGAGTTCTTTCTTCACACCCAAGTATTCTGAATCATAGAACTGGATTATCAGTTAACTACATGATACATTTTTTGGTTTTGTGTGCTTTCTTAGATCATGGAACACCTCTTCCTGTCATGTACATATACTGTCTTCTGTGTCTAAGTCTGGATTTCTGTGTATATGTCCTATTTTTAGGGAAAATTTCTACTATGATATAGTATTTTTATACTGATTGTTCCCTTTACAGAGATGATTCTTTGTTAGATGGGTCCATTTCCTTGACCTTGAGTTTATACCACAGAAAGAGAGAAGAATTATAACTAAGTCAGCTTTAAGTAAAACTGATTTTGGGGGAACTAAAATTTATATGCATTGAACTTTGTGATTTTTTTATTGATCCATTTTTATTATGAAATGAATTGCTACACTTTGAAACCTGCTGAAACAGTTAGCATGCAAGGGTCTATTTTGTGTCAAGAATGTGAATATGTACTGTATATATGACATGATTGTGAAATGTTCCTGCCATGAGAAGTTTTTTTTTTTTTGGCAAGGCAATTGGGGTTAAGTGAATTCCTTGGGGTCACAGAGCTAGTAAGTGTCAAGTGTCTGAGGCTTCATTTGACTCCAAGGTCAGTGCTCTATCCCCTGCATTACCTAGCTGCTCCCATGAGAAGTGATGCATTTTATGAAGGTGTTCTGGCCTGCTCTTCTGCTTCCATGGGAAGGCTGTAGTTGGTGTCTCCAAGCTAATGAGCAGCTTATCAGTAAAAATTCATCATGTGGAGAACAGTGTGGAAGGTTTTGGGGGTTATAGAAGAAATATGCTCTCGATGAACTTTTAATCAAAGCTGGCAGTTATCTATTATTATTTTAGTAAAAACTTCTAAACTAGTTATCAGAAGTAGAGCAGGTGACTTCTTGTTTTTTCTTACTTTCTTTTCTTTTTTCCTTCCTTCTTTACCATCTCTGTATTTTTTTGTTTCCAGTTTATGTATTTCTCCTTTAATTTTTAATATCTCTTCTCAGGGCTTTTTTAAAGGTTTATTTATTAATTAGCTTACTTATTTATTTATTCCTTTCTTTTCTTCTTTTATTTTTTGAAAAATGCACTTAATCCTATTATTTTCTGTTTTTGTTAATTTGTAGCATTATGATTTTCTCCCCTGCTTTAGTTAACTGCTTTAAATTCCAGAAATTTTGGTCATCATCATAATCCTCTTCTTCTTAATTTTACCTCAACATAATTCTTAATTGTTTCTACAATTTGTTCTTTGACCTGCTTGTTACTTAGGATTTCATTGAAATTTCATCTTTGAACTGATTCTCATTTTCATTGCATTATGGTCAGTGAAGAATGGAGTTATGATATTAGAATTTTTACATTTGTTTGTAATATCTTTGCCCTGAAATATGGTCAGTTTTGGTAAAAATTCTATATGGTATTGAGAAATACATATATTCTTAAAAAGTCCTGTTTAGAAGATGCTACAAGATGCTACTCATTTCCCTAACAGTTTGTTCAGTCAGTGCTATCATTTTTTGTTCATATTTCTGTTAAACTTATCCAAAACTGAGGGAGGAACCCTGAAATTGCCCACATTTTTGTTCTATATATTCTTGCAATTCAATTAATGTTTCCTTCATGAATTTAGATAAGACATTTGGAACATATAAATTTAATATTGATGTTGGTTTGTTGTTTACAATTACTTTCAGTATGATATAGTTTCTTTATCTTTTTTGATGTTTTAAATGTTATTGCTTTTTGTGATAGTATGATTGTAAATCCTACTTTAAAAAAAATTCTTCCGATGCATAATAAATCTTTTTCTAGTCCTTCATTTTCCTTCTGTGTTATGTCTTTAAAAAAGATTTCCTGTAGACACCAGATTTGTGATTTTTGTACTTTATTTTAGTCCATTCCCTCCATGTATTCCTCATGGAACTAAAGCTTCTAATGTATCTATTTAATTCCTTTTTTTGAAAATCAGTTTCTATATTATTGTCTTATAGATCTTGCCTTATTCTTAGAAATACCACTTCCTATGCGTGATAGAGAGGGCATTGCACCATGACAGAGATTTTCCTACATAATGTCCCTGATTGTGAAGTTCATAATTTACCTTTGCTCTCCTTTTTGTTGTTCCCTTATTCCCTTTTTGCCTTGAATTCTCCCCTCCTTTGTTCACCCACTCTTTTGGCTTGCAGTTACCTCCAGGAACTCCAAATTCTTTTGTTTTGAGGCAAGATGAGTGGTCTCTCCAAATGCCAAAGTCCTTCAGATAATACTCTTTGCAATGTCCCCATTTCCCTTGATAGAATCTCTTTCTTCTTCCATAACAACATGCACCAGTGTTACCTTCTACCACTGAAAAGAGGTTTCCCTTTCTCTCTACCCCACCCCTAATTTTCAATCTTTGCTTCATCTCTCATTCTCCTGTAGGCTCTCTGCTTCCTTAGAGTCTATAGGAACCATTTCCTATTTATCATTAGCCTTTAATTTGATTAGGGTTTATTACAAATTCTTCTCTATCGTCTTTCTTCCCTTCCCTTCTTCTTTTGCACTTATCCATTCTGTAATTTAGCCCTCTTCCAACCGCCCCCCCCCCAAACCATTAATTGTTGTGAGATTTAGTCTACAGTGTTTCAGGCCTTCTAACCATCATTTCTATTAGGCTTTTGCTTTCACGTTGGTCTCTGCATGCACATGTATGAAGAAATTTTTTAATGGTCTTTCTGTTATTATATTTTTTAAAAAATTACCTTTGCTTGTTGTTATTAGTTTAAATATTCTGTATTTCTATTGTCGGGGGGTGTTTGAGAAACAAGTAATTTCTTCAGATTTGGTTTTCTTTCTAGGAATATTTTGAACACTTAAAAAAAGAAACAAACAGTGTCCAACTTTTTTTTCCATTAAAAATTAGGCTCAGATTCTCAGGAGAGGTCAGGTACTTGGGATGAATATAGAACTTCTTTGCTCTTTGGAACAGATTATTCCATTTCCTTCTGTGGTTTCTTGTTTAGATTCTTGATGTCCGAGACCATGGAGATAGCTGAAATAGTTTTATCTTTCACACATAATTCCTATTATGGAGAGACTTAAGAAGTTATAATGTGAGAAAATAGTATTTTTATCCCGTTGGCCAAGGGCCTGGAAATCTGAAGTCCTTTCTAAGGTGAGATCCTGTGGCCTCTCAGTTCAAGTTTCTTTTGATCTTTGATAATGTCATTGTCCCTAATTTTTCCCATTCTGGGATCATTACATTTCTGCTTCTCAAGGGTCTTGTGTGATATCTAGAGAATTAAGCTTGGGAAATTCTCTCCTTCCTTAAAGCTTTTCAAAAGCTAGAGATCTTGTTTCTAAAACATAGGTACTCACTATCTCTCCACACAATGATTTATTGAGCTGGGAATGTTAAAAATATCAAATGCCATTTTTACAAAGGAAAAGCATTCTAAAACAATACAAGAGTTAGAGGAAAGTAGGCATCTCTCAGTCACTAATGTTTGATTGAATGAATGACCAATAATTTGGCTTCTGAATAGGCAATGGCTGTTTGGTGATTTCATTCCAGGATTCAAAGAGCCAAGATAACAATTGTTCCAGCTGAAATGAGTGGCATTGCTGTTTGCTAAATATACATGAATTTTGTGAGTTTTCAGAAATTATAATTGACAGCATCAGTCTACAGATTGGAAGGAAATGTTAAAGAAAAAAAAACCCAAAAACCCTCAATAATTTCTAAACTTATTATTCTTTGGTTTTCTCAAACCACAGAGACACTGAAGGTTAAAAGGATCAAAAGAATTCACCCTACTGTGATTTGAGTCTTATATGAATGAATAAAAGTTGCATATCCTTATGATACTTTCTGTCCTGCTTTATTTTTGTTCATTCTGGGTATTAAACTTAGAATGCCATTTTTCAATTACTACCTTCTATGTTAATCCTTCAGCCTAAATTGCTCTTGAACCCTTAGGAAATGATATTTTTGCAGTTCTTTCTCCTTTTCCTAAGCAAGATCCTGAGAATAAGTTTATACCTGGGAGACCACTCGATTTCAGTTCTAACCCAGTCAAAAGCATGTCAGAAGGCACTGGTTTGAAAATGGCAATTTGCGAATACAGAACTCTCACGAGGTATAAATTCATATCCTGTTCTCGCTATGTATTTTTATGAACTGTTAGAGTTATTCTGTTGCCAGGACCTGGCCAGAACCTGATTCAGTGCCCAGTGCTAACAACTGTCTTTAAAGGCTTATGAATAGGGTCATAAACACTACTGGCGTTAGTAGGAACATCTACTTTTAGTGTTATCCCTGGCATTCCTTCTTCCCATATCCCCACACCTCCGTGGGCACATTATGTTATGAGTGTAATGGTAACCTTCTATTTCCCCCCCCCCATTTATTGCTCACATGTGGACCAATTCATTTATTCAATTTTTATTTTTCCTAATCAAGTCAACCTTATCCTCTGGCCTCCAGGCTTCAGGCAGCAAGAACTTTCCCAGATCATATGTTTGAATTTTTTTCTTTTCAACTTTGACCAATAATAATAAACCTGGGAGATGATGCAATCCACCAGAAAACTCAATTTCTGCCTTAATGTGCAATCATTGAAGAGTACTAGGTCCTACCACTGACATGACTAAAGGCCTGAAAGGAACACTTTCTTTCTTTCTTTTTCTTAAAAAACTTTTTATTTTTAAAATATATGTGTAGATACTTTTCAACATTCACCTTTGCAAAAAACCCCTGTGTTCCAAATTTTTCTCCCTCCCTTCTCCACTCTCTTCCCTTAGACAGTGAGCAATCCAATATATATTAAATAATTCTTCTATACTTATTACACAATTATTATGTTGCACAAGAAAAATCAGATCAAAAAGGAAGAAAATGAGAAAGAAAACAAAAAGCAAGCAAACAACAACAAAAAAGATGAAAATACTATGTTGTGGTCCATGTCATTTCCCACAGATCTCTCTCTGGGTGCAGATGGCTCTCTTCATCGCAAGACCATTGAAATTGGCCTGAATCACTTCACTTTTAAAAGAATCACATCCATCAGAAGTGATCATTGTATAATTTTATTGTTGTATATAGTATTCTCTTCGTTCTACTCACTTCACTTAGTATCAGTTCTTGTAAGTCTCTCCAGGTCTTTCTGAAATCATTCTGCTGATCGTTTCTTACAGAACAATAATATTCCATAACAGTCATATACCATAGCTTATTCAGTTTCCAGTTTTTTGCCACTACAGAAAGGGCTGCCACAAACATTTTTGCACATGTGGGTCCCTTTCCCTTCTTTAAGATCTCTTTGAGATACAGGCCCCAGTAGAAACACTGATGCATCACAGAGTATGCACGTTGGGCAAAGTTCCGTATTGCTCTCCAGAATGGTTGGATTAGTTCACAGCTAGATCAACAGTCTATGTGTCCCAATTTCCCCACATCTCCAACATTCATCATTTTCTTTTTCTATCAATCCAAGAAGTGTATAATAGTACCTCAGAGTTTGCTTAATTTGCATTTCTCTGATTAATAGTGATTTGGAGTACCTTTTTATATGACTAGAAATAGTTTCAATTTTTTTCATCTGAAAATTGTCTGTTCATATCCTTTGATCATTTATCAATTGGAGAATGGCTTGATTTCTTATAAATTTGAATCAGTTCTCTATATGTTTTGGAAATGAGGCCTTTACCAGAACTCTAGGCTGCAAAATTGTTCTCCAGTTTTCTGCTTCCCTCCTAATCTTATCTGCATTGGTTTTGTTTATACAAAACCTTTTTAACTTAATACAATCAAAATTTTGCATTCCATAATGTACTCTAGTTCTTCTTCAACTACGAATTCCTTCCTTTTCCAGAGACCTGAGAGGTAAACAATTCTTTGTTCTTCTAATGTGCTTATAGTATCACTCTTTATGTCCACATCATGAACCCATTTCAACTTTATCTTGATATAGGGTGTTAGGTGTAGGTAAATGCCTAGTTTCTGCCATATTGATTTCCAATTTCCCCAGCAATTTTTGCCAAATAGTGAAAGGAACAAGTTCATTCAAGGAGAAATTTGGTATTCATTCCCTGACAAGGCTGTCAAGTTGAACCATATGAAAAAAAAATCAGAGCTACTAAAATAGAGGCTTCCCTCTCTGACCTCAATCTTGTTAATGCAGTTGGGAGGAGTGATTGTTTTCTGCCATGCTAAGGACCAAAAAGAATTTAGAAGCACAGTGTATGAAAGGAATAATGTGAAGCGTTATTGTAGAGATCAAGGATGAATGATTTTTCTTTATTATAGTATAGTATAAAAAAATGTCTGAATTTGGAGTCAGACACTCTGGGCCAAATCCCACATCTCTGACACTTATTACTTGTATGGCACTGGAAAATATTGTGGACAATATTTTCTACATCTATAAAAGGAATACATTGGACTAGATGACCTTTGAAATTCTTTCCATTTTATGGTTACTACTACTGATGGCTTATTAATGAGAAATGAGAGACAACAGGGTGCACTGGATATAAAGCTGACTTCAAAGTAAGAAAAGCATGGGTTTGTCTTAGTCTCTGATGCATATGGGCATAATGTGGCAAATAACTTTATAAGAATATAAGTCGCAGATCTGGTGCCAATATGTGGTGGTGGAGGTTTTTTATTTTATATTTTTTCATCAGGAATCCCTTACATTAAAATCTCAGGGCTGGATCTATCCTAAAAATGAGAAATAAACAGAGGATCAAGCTGCTATCATTAATCTTTGCTTTAGGATTCTTTTTTCTAAGTCATTGATTTGAGGACTGTTCAGTAAGTCCATAAGGAGATTGATTTGTGGCCTTTGTGAGGACAGAGCAGGATGTCTTGATAAGGACAATTTTCATGTTTTCCTGTTCAAGGAAGGAGCTGATAGAGATAAGATCGAAGGAAAGGTTGGTGTATAGTCATTGTTTTTTTCTCTTGTTTGATCCCAAATAAGAACTTCCAGCCTTAAAATTCTATTTTTTTCCTCTTCTCTCCCATTTTCTATAAGGTTGTAAGAACCTTACACCACTAGTAAGTCTAATCAGTGGTACCAGGTATGTAAATTCTGAAGATGCAGACTCTCTGGACTCGCCTAATTATCTGATCTCTTATTGAAGTTCAACAGAGTAAGAGACTAAGCGGTTGGCTTCCTTTACTGGCGTGCCACAGCTTTTCACAACTGTTTGATGTCAGAAGCAGGCAACATATGTGACTATTAACAATTACTTTGATGTTTGTACTCATTGATGAAGTCAGGCATTCTGTTGGCTTATCTGCACAACATCTTTCTTTTCAGGCTGGACTCGAGAGTTAATATTGACTTGTTTTTTTTCAATTGCCCTTTTTAATTATTCCAAGCTGTCCTTTTATTCTTCTGATTACATCAGTGTGTAGTGTACACCAAGCCTACTTTACATAAAAAATGTTGTTCCCGATCATTTCTGAGGCAAAAACCTCCATGTCTTTACATCTTCACCAGCCATAATTTATTCATTCATGCTCTCTGACTTCTCCGTCTCTCTCTGTCTCTGTTTTTCCAATTTTCTGTCTCTCTGTCTCTCTCTCCTCTCTCTTTCTCTGTTTCTCTCTCTCTGTTTCTCTAATTCTTTCTCTGTCTTTTTCTCTCTCTTTCTCTCCTCTCTGTTTTCTCTCTATATCTCTGTATCTCTATCTCCATCTCTCTCTGTGTCTCTGCCTCTCTTTTTCTCTTCTGTCTCCTCTCTCTGTCTCTCTATCTCTCTGCCTCTGTCTCTGTCTCCTCTTTGTCTCTGCTTTCTCCCTCCCTCTCCTTCCCTTCCTCCCTCCCCCTCCCACCCTTTTTTTCTCCCCTCTTCCTCCCTCCTTCTTTCCCTTCCTTTCTTTCCCTCTCTCCCTTCTTTCCTTCCTTTCCCTCTCTCTCTTTCCATCCCCTCTCTCCCCCTCTCTCCCCTTCCCCCCTTTCTCTTTCTCTTTCTCCTCCTCCCCCTATATCAGACAGAATAAGAATTAGCATAGACTGAGAGTACAGTGCTAATTGGTGCATCTTCCATAGACTTTTTCATGATTATTAATTTATGGAATGAAATCTCTGGATTAGATTCAAAATAATCTCTCCTAGATGAGTTCTGAAGTTTGGGCCTCATTCTGGCCCCCCAAACCAAGGAAGGATTCAGCATTTATGCATGTATTTGAATACAAATTAGCAGGAAGGTGATATTTTTCATGACTATCCTTCCTAGTTCTTCAGTGAAAATTCTCTGGTCCTTTGGAACAGATTGTACATGAGAATTGAACATTCCCTTTAGAAACTTTTTGAATCAGGTTCCTCTTGCTTAGAATAAGCAGTGAAAGAAAGTTCATATAATTTTGGGACCAATACTATTTCCATCTTGGATCTACCTTACTAACAATAGAACTATGTTTTTGGTTTTTTAAAATCAGGAATGAAAAGTCTTTCATTAAATACCTTTCTTGAGTTTCACAGAGTTTAATGAAGTTTTTCAGTTTTATATAGGATGGTCTATTAAAGTTTTTTTTAAATCCATTAGTTTTTCTATCATCCTGAGGCCTGACAATATCTTAAAATAGTCTTTAAAAATAATTTTTTATTCCTATACTATGTGCTTACATTACCCACATTTCTCGAAGTCTTCCTTTTCCCTTCCCAGAGTGATGTTCCTTATGAGAAAGGATGAAAGAAAAAACCCAGATCAACAAAATTAACCAACTTACTAAAACATTTGAAATCTGCAGTGTTCCACATCAAAATTCCCCACATTTAGGGAGGAGAGAGAGAGAGAAATACCTTCTTTTATTTCTTCTTTGGAATCAAGCTTGATCATTATAATTTTGTTAGCATCCAGTTTCAATAGTTTTATTATTGTTCTTTCCAGTTACTTGCCAATGTCAAGCCTGTAGCATACCATCACCACACCAATGTTATGGCATTGTCCTGTCAACAGCACACTACTGTCAGCTGGCATCACACCATCATGCTACTGTCACACCAATATCATACCAATAGCATGACATTGCTATGTCAATACCCTGCCAATGTCATATCAATACCATGTCATTGTCAAGTCAATGTCATGGCAATATAATCTTTGGCTGGCTCCTTGTGGCCATTATCTTGTTTTGATAGTCTTGGCTGGCATATTCTTTCATGTATTCTTCATCTTAAAACCAATATTTAAAAAAATATAAGTTTTGAACTGTTTATATTGTGTTATGTTTCCTATTATTCACTTTTTAAATTTGATATTTGCTTTTATCATTGTTCTAATAATTCAATAATTCAACTGAATGTGAAAAGCTAAGAAATTACTTCAATGAAATCTTATTAATATAGTGACCAATTATAATTCAAAAAGTCTCATGATGAACCATGATTTCTCCTAACAGATAAATGACGGACTTTGAAGAAAAATCAAAGCGAAATTTCTTTTTTTTTCCTCCCTTCCATCTTCTCTCTCTCTTTCCCTCTCCCTCCTCTACCCCCGTGTTTCTATGGCTAATGCTAGAATTTGTTTTACAAGACTATGCATATATATATATGGTTTTTATTGACTTTTAAACTGGTGAGATATACAGTAGGAAGATAATTTGGAACTAAAAATAAAATGAAATTGAATTGAAAAATATCTTACATATCTGTAAGCACTTATTTACTGCTTTTTAAGTTGTAACAAATTTCATATTTATGTGCATTGTAGCTTGATTCACTTGATTCATTTTGATTCACTGCTTGAAGAAAATATTTATGATTCATAGATTTGAAGTTTCTGCATATTCTATATGGCTTTGGCTTCTCTCATTTCTTACTTTTTTTAGTTATCCTTTTTTTTTTTGCTCTTTCCCTATCCCCACTTTTGCAGTGAAGTCTCACAGTATTACAATAGAAGTTTCTTGAAATCCTGATGCTCTGTAACAGATGTCGGAGTCTAAACTACAATTATTTTCATAATGGATTTGAATGTTCATCACAATCACTGCAATAAAATATGAACACATTTCCAATGAAATACTTTTTATTGATGGTTTTGAATGTACAATAAAACCATTTTTTAAAAACTTTTTTTCTTTGCCTCCCCAAGGATAATACTAGATTGTTATAACTTCTTTTTGCCTTCTACTTTTGGTTATGGCATTAAAAAAGTCAATATTTATCTCATAAGATCTCAAATTTAGAAGAGATTCCAGAAGCCATGAAAATGCCTTAGGACCATTGTAAAAAAATATAATTTTAGATTTGTGAATGGCATTGTGTTGCATTGGAAATAATTCTAGATGAAATTTTGGAAAGAGTGCAGAATTTGGAATTCTACGATTCTACTGGCTCTACTACATGTTGATTTTGTGACCATTGGTGAACAACTTTAGTTTCCTGGACCTCAGTTTCCAAATCTGTAAAAAGACACAGTGATACATAATACTACTTATACCACACATGATCATTGAGCACATAAATTGAGATTTTTAGATACATATATACATTTTATAGCTTTAAAGTACAATGTGAATGTGACATGATGACAATGATGTTTGTACACAATGGTTTGCATGTATCTTCCCTATAAAATTATGAACTCCTTGAGAACAGTAAGTATGTTTTGCCTTCTTATGTCTCCTCATTGCAGAGTATAATGTCTGGAACACTGGAGGTATTTAATAAATGATTTTATGTACTGACTGATAACACATAGGTTGGAAAATGGATTAAAAGTTACCAAATATCTATTGTGTTCAGAGCAATGATCCATACAGATTGAGAGTCTAGTTAGATATAGTTAAGCAGTGGTAATAGTATTTAATAACTACTTGAATTCTATTTTAATTCTATAATAGTACAAGAGATATCAATTAATCCACTCTTTAAGGATCCAGACCAGGGACAGACTTCTATACTAGATCTCTTACTACTAGGATCTCATTTGCAGAAAGAATCACCATCACTATAGCCAATTTTCTTCTTCCCTCATATTTCCCCAACACCAATGCAACCATTTATATGATGCTATCTTGTGCTCTCTTTATTGAGAGGGACTATTTAACTTTTTCTATATGAGCATGCATAACACATAAAAGGTGCTTAAAATACTTGTTAATTGATTGATATTTTGATAATAAGCCTGGTATGCAATCCTTTCTTTTAAGATTTCCTGATCCTTTCACTGAACATGTCATTCTTATAGCTGAGATACACCCATATAGATGGAATTCCCTTTTAAGTGAAAAAGATATCACAGGTCAAATTTTTAGCTTTCAGTTGCTCCAAAATTATGTCCACTTGCTAGTCACTTGTAAAGGATCTCATTTTTAGAGTCTCTAAAGCTAGGCTGATATTAATGTTTCTCTGAACAGGACAATTCTGGTCACCTTTTGCCCGCATAAGAAAATTTTACCACCAATATGGAAGCAAAAAGGGGCTGAGCTAGATCATGGGCCATCATTTATTTATTTTCCTTTGCTTTATAGATTGTTATAGCCAAACAATTTAACACCAAGTAGACAGCTTACTAGAGATAAATTTCTCCATGTTGACCTAGTATTAGTACTTTGAAATCAGACTCAGTATATTGCCAGGATGATACATGGAGTTATTGTCTTCCATTATCATGACATTAAAGAACCTAGATTTGTCCACAAAGATGAAGGTGAAGCACTAAGGAGGAATGTAGTGGTAGTGATTTAACTGATTTGTAAGGATAGAATTCAAAGCCATATATGTTGTCAGTCCAAGTCAATTCTACTGCTTCAGACCAATAATGTATAATCGGACTGTGAATGATAGGCAAGGAAGCTGCCCAGAAGTAAGTACTTTACCATTAACATTTGAGGAGGCAAATGAAAGGACTTCATTAATTAGTCCTTAGGGTCCCTTCCAACTCTGCTTATGATCACCTAAACATATGTGAATTCATACAAATTGATACAAAAATACAAGAATTTTTATTTTAAAACAATTTTTTATCCTTTATTTGTAGTTCCTTCAGTCTGATGTACTTGTGAAATGGAGTATCTCCTAGTGTCTAAGTTTTCTGATTAGAATAATAGGTTATCATCACAAAGTGGGGGGGTAGGAGGAGAGAAGGAGGAGAAGGGAAGTTAATTTTATTTGATGAATTGGTCCTTTTAAAAGATAATTATAGCTTTGGAAGCAACCTTTCTGGTTTTCTTAAGCTATATGCAACCTCATATACTCTTCAATCCATTAACACTGTCTTCCTTTCTCTATTCCTATGTTAATTCACTATTGAATTCCCAAGTCTCTGCCAAAGCATAGCTGGTATAATTGTGACATAATCATAATAATAATGATAATTGGTAGGAAGGTTATAGCTGAAAATAGGAACCTTAAATAAGTATCCTGAACATCTCCAGTCTCAAAAAGATATCTGTACTTAGAAAGTTATGGGATGGGGCTAACTGTGGAACAGCTAGGTGGAATATGATCATGACAACATCATGGCAATGTCATAACAATGTCACTCTGATAACATGCCAATGTTTATTAAGTTACATATGAAGAAGGGAATGTGAATACAAAGATGATGTAAAATATAGTTTCTAATCTTATTGTCTGGGGATGGAGCAGTGGGGAAGTTTGAGGGAGAGAGAAAATAAGACATATTGAAATATACATACTGCATACTAGAAAATGATTGAATCTACTAAGTCACATAAGTGTTTCGAGAAGAAAAGAATCCCTTCTAACTGGAGAAATCATAGAAGACACCATAAAAGGATATTGAAAAAGGGTAATAATTGAGACAACAGAGATATGGAAGGTGGGGAGATGAGAGAGTACCTTCATAGCATAGGAAAATAAACCAAATGGAGATAGGAGAGAGTAGTGAATCTGTGGTCCAGTCTGGCTTAAACATGTGAGCTTGAAGGGGACTCCCAGCAATCAAGTATCATTCATTAAAGCCTACTATGAATTGACTGCTTCTAACTGCTACGACTTGAGCAACTCTGAAGCCTTTGTGCTGTGTCCTTAATTCTCCTTTGGCCTGTTTGTCAGGTTTTTCTCTCCAGTACCTATTAATTCTTCTTCCTAGTTTTTATGTTCTGGCCAGAAATTCTGAGGGTCTTTCCTTCCTCAATTGATTTTTTTAGTGAAGGCAAACTGGCCATCTTCTGCCTCTATTCTTATCTAGCCTTTATTCACTCAATAGGTGTTGCTTCAGACAACACTAAATGGGAAGCTCAGAGATGATTCTCAGAGATTCATGTTTAATTTACTAATTCACAACTTTCAAACTTTTCCTCTCCCATCAATAGTCCTTTAAATCTGCTTCAGTCTCCAAATGTTTATATGATTTATTTTATTTATTTAGTCTTACCCTCAGTCAAAAGAAGAGTTACTTCCAAATGTACTGAAATATATATTATATCTGTAGCTCTGAAGGCTTTAACACAAGCATTCATCACTTTTGTACCTTGAAACTCTGTTCCCACATATTCATTTATCTAATTTTTAATAAATAAAATATCTTTCCCTGCCTACTTAAAATATTAAGCTGTTCACACATAAGTGAAGCATCATCTAACATCATTCACAAAGGGATGTGAAATTTTATATGTCTCAGATTGTTTTAGTCCAATTCATATCTGAAAGCTATTTCTTCATATGCAGATATTAGTAGTATATTTCAGAACAAGGTTCTTTTGTTATTTTTTAGCTATCAATTGTCACATCATCTTATACCATTTAATAATTAACGTACATCTTTTTCTTTAGACACAAATATTTTTTGCCTTTTTCATCATCAAAGTATACTTTACATTGTAAATGAGTTTCTAAATACCACATGAAACTACTTGATTCAAACTGTTGTTCTTTACCTATAGAAAGGAATCCTGGAAGAGGGAATAACTAAGCAATATCATTCACATTTTGCCTGCTCAAGACTCTCTATAGTTCTAATGTCTATGATTTAGGATAAAAAAATTGTTTTAATAACTCCCCTTTAAATTAGAAAGCAGTTATCTTTAATTCTTCATGGAAACTACCATGTTCTTTAAAGGATCAGCTCAAGTGCCCTTTAAATCGAGATCTTTATCGATTTTTCTAGTTATCAGTGTCCCTGTTCCCCTGTCAACACAAACTCAAGAAGATTTTCAGATATCATTAGTTTGGTAAAATAAAATAGGACTCGCAATAAAATAAGAAAACAAGCCTTTTTTTACTGAGGCTTCCTTTGGCCTTCTAGTAAGTTAGTAAGATTACTATATTCTTTATATTCCCCAAGTGATTTTTATTTATTTTCTACATACTCTATATGCATTTAATTATGAATGGGTTGAATCCCTTAGAAGAATATCTCTTGGCCCTAAATTTCAGATTCTAAGCTGTCAATGACAACCAGTGGAGAATTGGGTAGCCAGGTAGAGGCTAGTTGGGCCCATCCATTTAAATGATTCCTTCTCCCTCACAGGTCTCTGTCTGTTGCTTTCTTGCAAGATATAAAATGCCTCCCTGGTTCCCTCATCCCTCTGAAGGTTTGCACTAATCAGTCACAGTTACCCAGACCTTACATCTGTTTTGGATGATTACTGGGAAAGTAATCATCCCACTCCCATTCTCATTCCCATTATATGGGAGAGGACCTAAATTTAATAAAGGACAGATGTGTTACCTTTCTTCTAGATTTATTATCAAATGTCAAGTAGAAACTATGATAATCATCTTCTGATATTACATTTTTAGCTTGAATGTGACATAGATATCTCACAGGTCATCTTGGCCAAGGTGTAAAGAGGGTGAATATTTGTTTGGCAACAGACTGTGAATCTGCTATCTTAGGAATCAACCTGAATCAGAACAGAATAGTGTGCTATTGTAATTTATATAAATTCTTCTTTAAGAACTAAGAGATGTCCTCTCAATTCTCTCAAAGGTTTTCAGCTGGTCAATAATGAAAAATATAATCAATATAATATTATGTTATGTTAAATATTTAATATACTATGTATGTAAAATCAAAAATTAATTATTTTCAATGAATAACTTACTGGGCAGAAAAGGGAAAGAAATGAAAGTGATATAAAAACAAAAATATTATTAAAAAAATTTAAAGACAAGAAAAATCTAATTGTCCTAAGTTCTGAACTCTGAATTTCTTGCATGAATCCTATCAGCAATTTAATGAATATATGTTGAGCACCTATTATATGCAGAGCAATGTGCTAGATGGAGAAAATTAAGAATTGAAATAAACAGCCTAAACAATAGCTATTAATTACACAGAGAATATATCCAATACTAAACACACCCACAAGATGATCTTAAAAATTGCAACAAAATCTAGTACAAACTTCTTTATTATAAAATTAATTTATTATAAAATATATAAAATATATCATAAAATAAGATTAAAAATTGATATTTGGTTAATAGCCTTAAGATTCCAAAGAAAAGACAAGGGAGTCATATTTTTATTTATTATTTGTTTTTCCTAGTTTCAAAAGCTGAGGCTCCCATTGGTCAGTGAGCAAAATGAGGACCCGGAATATCTGAAATATTGCTGGTTGCAGTAGGAATCAGTGCCAGAAGCTGATTTTGGAAATTATTTAGTCAATGATTCTCAGCACACCCTTCCTCCTTACCCCAATTAGCTGATGAATTAACCAGTGAAGGCTTATTAAATGCACATATTAGCAGCACACCAACTAAGGATTGCATGCTACAGCAGGGAATAAAAAAAAGTAGATGATCTTTTCATGAATTTCCAAACTTACTCAGACATATCACCTTAGCATGAATATTTACTCAGCTTATTAGGAAGCTAGTTGGGTCAATAGGTAGATTGCTGAATCAGAGGCAGGAAGACCTGTGTTCAAACATATCATCAGACATTAGCTGTGACTCTGTCTCAGTTTTCTCATCTATAAAATGAGGATGATAATAGCACCTAATTTCTAGGGTTGTTGTGAGGCTCAACTGAGATAATCATTGTAGTGCACTTTAAAGAGTCCCTGGTACAGAGTAAGCACTATATAAATGCTTGATATTATTATTATTATTTTCTAGCCTCAAAGTAGTGTCTTGAGGGATTATAAGCAAGTTATGTAATCTCTTTCTTCCTCAGTTTCCTTATCTGCAAAATGGGGATCAAATGAGATAATATTTGTAAAGTATGGTGCTAGGCACATGGCGCTGGAATTTAATAATTACTCATTTTCTCACTTTCAGTGCTGTGTGCTCAACACTGAAACATCAGAGCCTAAGATCACAGTCACAGAAACTTTCATAGGAATCTCAATGCATATTCAAAAGAAATCCCTACTACAACCTAGACAAAGAAAGGCCATTTAGTTCTTACTTGAAGATTTCCACTGAGGGGAAAACCCATCACCTCCCAAGGGAGGCCATCCTACACCAATATCACACCAATGTCATGGAAACATCACCCTTATTTTAAACAACACACCAATTACATGTAAAACTTTCAGAAACAGGTCAATTATACACATTATAGGAAATAGGTTAATTACAAATCAATTACAAAAAAATACACCACATGCTAACATCACACCAATGTTGCATCAAAATACACTAATTATTCACCAATGTTACTCCAGTGCCACAAAACCCCTGGCAATTACACACCAATGGTCCACAAGCACAGGCTACCATTACGCGTCATATCAATTGCACACAAACATTATGCCAGTTACATGCCAATATTATGCAACCATCACACCAATTACATGCCGATACTAAACAGCATGCTGATAACATGCACACAACATGTCAGTTACACACCAACAACACATCAACTGCCCACCAATTTCACGCCAGTTTTGTTCCAATGTCATACAAACATCACATCAATTTTACGCTAATATTAAATATCACAATATTAAAAACCACACCAATTATATGCCAATATTAAGCAGGATGCCAAACACACACAAACATCACATTGATTACACACCAATGTCACACAAACAGCACAGAAGTTACCAACATTGCCAAATTACATGTAAACATCACTGAATTTATATAACATAATTACACCATTGTCTTGCCAATATCACAGCCTGGCTCTTTTATTCCTCTGCCACAGCTCTGTCACAGATTGTCACTTATTTGTTACAATCTGTCATGGCTCTCTCATTCCAGTTTCACAATTTGTCATGCCTATGTCATGCCTCTGGTGGGGCTATGCTTGGAGGATACAGTGAAGGGAGAGATTCCAATTAATTTTTTTCTTTTAATGATAATAGAGGATTTTCAAGCCTTCCTGATGAAACTATAAACTATGTAGAAACTCTGAAATGCATGAGTCAAATGAAACTTCAAGATGTGCAAACACCCATATGGGCTAAATGAGGATAAGCTGCTTACATTTTTATATGGAAAGAGAATATATGTGTCATCTTTATTTTAGGATCCAGTCTAGGTTTTTGCTGCCTCATGATCAGACCACAAATTTGTAGTAAAGATCTGGGAAGTTCAAGTATAAGCTCAGTAAAAGTAAATAGTGGGACATAGCAGACAAAAAGCTAGCATAACATTCTTTAAATGATCATCCACACCTGAAGGCCAATCTACCTTTCCCAAATATAGTGAATTGAATATTCACCAAGAGACTTTAACTTTTTTCTTGTCTTTTTCACTATTTAGAATCACTTCTATTCAAAGACAAGGAAGGAAGCTTCATGCCAACCAGCCAGATTTGTTCCTTGATAAGAGGTAACCCAGAAAAGCAAACTGAAACAAAATTTGGTGATCACCTGTGGATTTGAATGATCTATGTTACCAATCTTCCTTGGTCATTAATTTGCCTAACTGATATGGCAGTTTAATAAACATTAAATTAAAATGTATCACAGTAAGTGTGACCAAGAAAAAATTAAAAGCTGCTCACAATTTAGAATAAAAAATGAAAATCAAGGCAACTTCAAACTCATCAATCGGTAAAAATAGAAAAAAAAAGATTAAATTCACCCTGGGCTTAGTGTGTCTTTGGGTAAGTCAAACCTTTCTGGACTGAAGTTTCCTCATTTAGGAAAACCAGACCATATGGCCTCCAAGGTCCCTTTGGGTCCCAGAGCTATAATTAAAACAAGCATTTGATTTCCTTGTTAGTAGAGCAAAAGAATTGTGCAAGACCTATTTCAGCAAAGAAGCAGAGATTCTGAGTCCTAGTGTGGTGGAGCATCAATGACAAACCCCAACACATGGCTCAGCATAGCGAAGAAAATGAACAGACTTAAGCTCCAAAGAATCACCAGGTGCTTCTTTGTATCCCCAGGCAAACAGATAATCTCCAGTGGTTAGACAAATCAGCAGCTTCATTGTAGGCCTGTACAAACAGAAACACTCCACCAGCCTCAGCACATACCAGACACTAGCATTAGGACCCTTCTCAGTACAGATAACCTGTCAGAACCTTAGAGCTTTTAGGAGTACCAGTAACTTTCCACCCTACCCAGTAGTCCTTAGCATAGCACCAGACATGAAGGGCGTCCCTGAAGGGGTAAACAGACAGAGCTTGTAGTCACTGAAACAAGAAGTCTGATACAATGCCCCTTCCACCTCAGGAAATAGAGTAGTGCCCCTTTCACCCTGGGAATAGAGCAATGCCTTTTCCTTCCTGGGAGTGGAGCTCAAGTTTAAAAGAAAGAAAAAAGGCTTTAAAAAAAACAAAAGATGAGCAACAACAACAACAACAACAACAACAAAAACAAAAGGAATCTGATCATAAAAAAATTATGATGATGATAGGGAAGATCAAGATCAAGACATAAACACAGAAGAAGAAAACCATGTCAAAATACCTAGGGGTAAAATCCCAAAGAAAAATGGGAAATGGTCTCAAGCTCAGAAAGAACTCAAAAAGGAGCTCAAAAATCATATAAGAGGAGTAGAAGAAAAATTGGGAAAATAAATGCGACTGATGCAAGAGAATTATGAAAAAAGGGTTAACTTGGAAAAAGAAAACAGCTTAAAAATTAAAATTTTTCAAATGGAAAAAAAAGATACAAAAATCCACTTAATAAGTACAATGGGTCAAAGGGAAAATGAAGTAAAAAAGCTAAATGAGGGAAACAATTTTTTAAAAGTTAGAATTGGGCAAGTAGAAACTAATGACTATGAGATCAAGAATCAATCATACAAATTTTTTTAATTAAAAAAGAAGAAAATGTAAAATACCTCATTGAAAAAAACAACTGGCCTGGAAAATAAATCCAGGAGAGACAATGTTAGAATTACTGGACTACCTGAAAGACATATTCAAAAAGAGGACCTGGACCATATCTTTCTTTTTTTTCTTTTTAAAAATTATTTATTAATAAAAAATTATTATAGCTTTTTATTGACAAAACATATGCATGGGTAATTTTTCAACATATACCCTTGCAAACACTTCTATTCCAATTTTTTCCCTCCTTCCCTCCACCCCCTCTCCTAGATGGCAGTCCCATACATGTTAAATATGATAAAGTATATGTTAAATACAATATATGTATACATATTTATACAGTTATCTTGTTGCACAAGAAAAGCCAGATTTAGAAAGGTAAAAATAACCTGGGAAGAAAAACAAAAATGCGAGCAAACAACAACTGAAAGAGCAAAATGCTATGTTGTGGTCCACACTCATTTCCCAATGTTCTTTTGCTGGGTGTAGCTGGTTCTGTTCATCACTGATCAATCGGAACTGATATAGATCCTCACATTGCTGAAGATAGCCACTTCCATCAGAATTGAACCTTATATAGTATTGTTGTTGAAGTGTATAATGATCTCCTGGTTCTGCTCATTTCATTTAGCATCAGTTCATGTAAGTCTCTCCAAACCTCCCTATCCTTCTGATCATTTCTTACATATCAATAATATTCCATAACACTCATATACCATAATTTACTCATCCATTCTCCAACTAATGGGCATTCATTCAGTTTCCAGATTCTTACCACTACAAAAAGAGCTGCCACAAGCATTTTTGCACATACAGGTCCCTTTCCTTTCTTTAATGTCTCTTTGGGATATAATCCCAGTAGTAACACTGCTGGATCAAAGAGGGTGCACAATTTGATAACTTTTTGAGTATAGTTCCAAATTGTTCTCCAGAATGGTTGGATCCGTTCACAACTCTACCAACAATGCATCAGTGGACCATATCTTTCAAAAAATTATCAGGGAAAACTGCCTGGAACTGCAGGGCAAAATAGGTATTGAAAGAACCCACTAATCAGAAAAGAGATCCCAAGATAAAAATTCCTAAGAACATTGTAGCCAAATTTCACAACTATCAGGTCGGGGAAAAAATATTGCAAGTAACCAGAAAGAAACAATAAAGCTATTGGGGAGCTACAATTACACTGGATTTGGCAGCTGCAACCAAAAATCATCTACTTGAAGAAATTAAATATAATATTTCAAGGGAAAAATGTTCACTCAATAAAATAGAAGGATTTCAGTCTTTTATAAGGAGAAGACTAAAATTGAGCAAAAAATTTGATCTCCCATATCAAAACCCAAGAGAAGCTTAATATAAAAAGCAAAGAAAACACAGGGGATTTTATAGACAGTTTACATCCCTACATGGGAAGATGATACTTGTAATTCTTAAAAATTGCACCACTAACAGTACAACTAAAAGAAATATACATAGATACAGATTATGGATATAAGGTAAAATTGAGGGAATGACACCAAAAAAAAAATAAGGGATGAGAAAGAGAAGTACACTGGGTACAGAAAGAAGGGAGAGGTAGAATGGAGTAAATTATTCCATATGAAGAGGCACTCCCTCTCTCCCCCCTCATTATAAGTAAATGGAAAGATGGGATAATGGACAATGGGCATTATTATTTTTTTTTAAGGGAAAATCTTCAATCTTTATTTTTTTCTTTTTTTAATAGGCACACATTAAAATTAATATATAACATATAACACAAAGATTGTTAATAGGCACATATTAAAATTAACACATAATATATAACACAAAAGTGTTAATAGGCACATATTAAAATAAACATATATAACACAAAGGTTGCTAATAGGCATATTAATAAGGGCATTTTGGGTGGCACAGTGGCTAGAAGGCTGGTCCTGGCATCAGGAAAACTTCTCTCTGGTTGTTGCTCAGTTGTGACAGCCTTGTCCAGTCCTTGTTGTTCCCATTTGGCCTTTTCTTGGCAGAGATCTTCCCTAGTGGGTCCAGTGGATCCATTTTGTCAGATAGTCAGAGGTAAAATGACTTGTCCAGGGCTAGGCAGGATGTGAGGCTAGATTTGAATTCAGTTCTTCTTGACTCCAGGTCCTGTGCTCTATCTTTTTTTTTTTTTTTTTTTTTTTGTGAGTGGGTTGGAGAGGAGACATTTATTTGGTCACTCCAAATACAGGATTTGGAGGCACAGGAGTCAAGGGCATGTTACAGTGTGCCTGACCATGGGAAGCACAATGGCAAGTGAAAAGAACATCGACTCTGAAGATAGAGGACTTGAATGAAACACTTGAGTCTTGCAGTGTATCCTTCAATTTCTCATCTTTGTTGAAGTAGTTGTAGGAGGAGTTGGGTTGAACTGTATCTCTTACTTTACTATGTTGTCTAGTTTCTCCTTTTTCTACTTCTCTTGATTCCTGTTGTTGGAGATCAAATTTTTTGTTTAAGTCTGGTTTTTTCCTTAGAAACAGATGGAATTCCTCTGTTTCACTAAATGTCCATCTTCTTCCGTGGGAAAAAATACTCAGCTTAGCTGGGTAGTTTATTCTTGGTTGCATTCAATGGGCATTATTTGAACCTTGCTCTCAGCAGTATTGGCTCAAAGAGAGAATGATATAAGCTTAATATAGAATTCTATCTTACCCAGCAGGAAAGTCTGAAGGGAGAAGAGTAAATAAAAGTGGGAGGGAACTGGAAGAAGGGAAGGCAGACCAAAGGAGGTGGTAGACAGTAATAAAACACTATTAAAGAGGGAAAAGGTGAAAGGGGGAAGAGGACAAATGAATAAAAATAGAATGGGGGGAAATATACAGTTAGTAATCATAAGTGTGAGTGTGAATGGGATGAACTCTTCCATAAAAAGGAAGCAGATAACAGAGGGAATCAGAAAACCAGAATCGTACAATATGTTGTTTACAAGAAATACACTTGAAGTAGAGAAACACACAGAGTAAAGGTAAAAGGCTGGAGCAGAATCTATTATGCTTCAGCTGAAGTTAAAAAAAAAAAGCAGGCATAGTAATCCTGATTTCAGATAAAGCAAAAGCAAAAATAAACTTTAATGAAAAGAGATAAGGAAGGAACCACATCTTACTAAAAGGTACCATAGATATCAACATTAAATATATGCATCAAATGGTATAACATCCACATTCTTAAACAAGAAGTTAGTTAAGTTACAGGTTCATGACCAAATAAGAGATAGCATTATAAAATGTAAAATAGGCAATTTTGATCATATTAAATTAAAAAAAAACTTTTGCACAAACAAAACTAATGTAACCAAGATTAGAAGGAAAACTGGGAAACAATCTTTTTTCTTTTGTTTTTTTTTTATTATAATTTTTTATTGACAGAACATATGCCTGGGTAATTTTTTACAACATCATCCCTTACACTCACTTCTGTTCCGACTTTTCCCTTCCCTCCCTCCACCCCCTCCCCTAGATGGCAGACAGTCATATACATGTTAAATATATTATAGTATATCCTAGATGTAATATATGTGTGCAGAACCGTACAGTTCTTTTGTTGCACAAGAAGAATTGGATTCACAAGGTAAAAATAACCTGGGAAGAAAAACAAAAATGCTAGTAGTCCACATTCATTTTTCAGTGTTCCTTCTCCAGATGTAGCTGATTCTGTCCATCATTGATCAATTGGAACTGAATTAGATCTTTTCTTTGTTGAAGATATTCACTTCCATCAGAATACATCTTCATACAGTATTGTTGTTGAAGTGTATAATGATCTCCTAGTTCTGCTTATTTCACTTAGCATCAGTTCATGTAAGTCTTTCCAAGCCTCTCTGTATTCATCCTGCTGGTCATTTCTTACAAAACAATAATATTCCATAACATTCATATACCACAATTTACCCAACCATTCTCCAATTGGTGAGCATCCATTTGTTTTCCAGTTTCTAGCCACTACAAACAGGGCTGCCACAAACATTTTGGCACATACAGGTCCCTTTCCCTTCTTTAGTATCTCTTTAGGATATAAGCCCAGTAATAATACTGCTGGATCAAAGGGTATGCACAGTTTGATAACTTTTTGGGCATAATTCCAGATTGCTCTTCAAAATGGTTGGATTTGTTCACAACTCCACCAACAATGCATCAGTGTCCCAGTTTTGGGAAACAATCTTTACAGCAAGTATTGATAACTGGTCAAAGGATATGAATAGGTAGTTTTTAGACAAAGAAATCAAAGCTATAGGCACAAGAAGAAATGCTTTAAATCACTATTGACTAGAGAAATACAAATTAAAACAACTCTGAGATATTGTCTCATATCTATCAGATTAGTTAATATACAAGAAAGGAAACTGGTAAATGTTGCAGAAGATGTGGAAGATTGGGACACTAATGCATTGCTGATGGAGTTGCGAACAGATCCATCCATTCTGGAGAGCAATTTGGAATTATGCCCAAAGGGCAATCAAACTGTGCATACCCTTTGATTCAGCAATACCATTACTAGGTCCATATCCCAAAAAAGATCATAAAAAAGGGAAAAGAACCTACCTATGCAAAAAATCTTTGTAGAAGCCCATTATAAAAATGTCAAAAAAAAAAAAAAGCAAATTGAGGGGAAGCTCATCAATTGGGGAATAGTTGAATTAGTTGTGGTTTATGAATGTAATAGAATACTATTCATGTAATAAGAAATGACAAACAGCAGATTTCATAAAAATCTGGAAAGACTTATACAAACTGATGCAAAGTGAAGTGAGCTGGACCAAGAGAGCATTATATAAATTAACAGCAAAATTATGTAATGATCAATTATGGATGACTCAGCTCTTCTTAACAACATAATGATCCAAGACAAGTACAAAGAACTCACTAAAGAAAGTGCTATCCACATACAAATAAAAAACTGATGAACTCTGAATGCAGATTAAAGCATATTTTTTTCATTTCATTCGTTTTTGCGTGTTTTTTTCCCCCTTTTGATCTGTTTCTTCTTTTACAATTATGACATATGCAAATATGTTTTACATGATAGTACACAGATAATCTGTATCAAATTGACTACCATTTTAGCAAGAAGGGAGTGTAGAGAGGGAGAGAAAACATTTGGAACTCAAAATCTTGTAAAAGTGAAAGTTAAACATTGCCTTGACATGTAATTGCAAAAAAATGCTATTAAAAATTAAAAAAAAATTGCAACACCCCTCCCTTTTGTGCTAGCTTTGGGGAGGACAGTCCTTGATTCTTGAAGATGACCATGACATCAGGGAGGTAATGCCATGGCATATAACCTCACTTTTTCTTCTAGAACCATCCCTAGATGTCCAATGTCTAGATATAGATCTGGATGATTTGGAAATGCAGTGGGAGAAAGCTAAAGTAGTTAACAGATCTCAGTTTGATTGAAGTAATGCCTAATCAATGATTAAGACTAGGGAAAAGATGAAGCTGAAAATAGGCATTTTTTTTTTCCTAGTTTAAAAAAAAGAGTCAATCTGGGAGGGGAAGATTCTTAGAATTTCTGACCAAAACAAAAGCAATTGCTATTTACATTCATTCTGAGGCAATAAGGGACCAAAAGAATACCAATTTTGGTTCGCCTTCAACCTTTTGTTGGCTAATCAATGACAATCAGAGAGATTTGGATTTAAAGAGTGGTCCTTAAGAAAGAAATCTAACCTCTGGACCCCAATATGTCTTGCAAGCTTTCAGGGATCAAAATCTACCTTTCTTTGGGTAGAACATCTGCAGAAAAGGAAAGGGGTGGGGGAGAGAGAGAAAGAGAGAGAGAGAGAGAGAGAGAGAGAGAGAGAGAGAGAGAGAGAGAGAGAGAGAGAGAGAAGAGAGAGAGAGAGAGAGAGAGAAAGAGAGAGAGAGAGAGAGATGAGAGACAGAGAGAGAGAGAGAGAGAAAGAGAGTTTGGATGCTAGGGAATGGGTTAATTTCCAGCCAGAAGAAAGGAGGTAAGAGATTAAAAAAATTTTTTTGGAAGAAAGAATTAGAAAGAAAATAAATATATTGGAAGAAAAAGTAATGAACTTTACTTACATGATGGATTCCTTAAAAATTAGAGAAGATAAAGCAAAAACCAATGACTTTCTGAGATAAAAAGAAATATTAGAACAAAATAAAAGATTAAAAAAACAGAAGAAAATTTAAGATATCTACTATGAAAGCCAACTGACTTAATAACAGTAGACAAATTAATTGGATTAAGTGAGTACCATGATTTTTTAAAATGGATGTTATATTTTAAAAAATTAGGAATGAATCTATTAGAAATAGAAGGCAAAGTGAAGATCGAAAGAATCCATTGAATGTGTCCTGAAAGAAATCTCCAAATTTAAAGTCCTAGAAATGCCACTACCAAAATGCAGGATTTTCATGAAAAATAAAAATATTTCAAGTGATGCAGGTTGTGGTCCCTTTAAGAAACTAGTCATTTCAGATTGATTTATTCCTTTCTGATTCAAAATCCCTCCTAGCTGATGCATTATCAATTCAGAAAGCTAGGACCTTTGATTCACAAATCCTGGTCAAAAGCATCCCTTTGAATTCCAATAGGAGATCTGGGTCTGCCCCAACCCCCATGGGATCTGAGCCAACTTGGACTGTCCCAGCCTCCATTCTAATGATCTGCTCAGGTTTCCCAACCCCCACCAAGCAAGCTCTAGCCCTCACTGAAATCCAACTTGGGACTTCACTCACAGGTCCCTTTAGCTAAATCTCTCATTATAAAAGAGTCAAGCTGGAGTCCTCTCTTTGCAGAGGTTCCAAATATGCCAGCCTTATGCCTGGCATGCCAAGGAGCCTCTGTCCACTGAAACCCTGTTTTCGGTGGGCCCCCCCCCTTTATCCTCACCTATTTCCTTAACTAGATTTTAACCTTACTTCCAAACCCCATAATAAACCTCTTTTATCAATCCAAGTTTTCAGGTCTGTAAATTCTTTTACAGGGGACTCTTGCACAGCTACTAGACTCCTACCCTTGGGCCAAATCCAAAGGGGTTGCAGGGGAGCTCTATTTGACTTCCTGTACCCTGAACCTGCCATTAGACCTCAATTAAACCCTAATTTCATTTAGGTTCCCCAAATCTAGACCTCATCACAAGCATCCAGAAAGGAGACATTTAAGTGCTAAGGAATCACATTCAACATCCTTCAAGTAGTGACAAATTCTTTTATAATAAGAGATCTGGAATACAAGATTTCAAAAGACAAAAAGATACTGGTTTACAATCTAAAATAAGTTATCCCTTACAGATGAATATAATTCTACAGGGGAAAAATAGACCTTCATTGGAACAGAAGAATTTAAAATATTCTTAATGAAAAAATTAGAGCTAATCAGAAAATTTGAAATGCAAATATGAGTCAAGAAAAAGCTAGAGAGATAAGTTTATTTGAACAATTGGAAGGTCTTGTATAAAGTTTTAGTGCTAACATTCTACTCCCTAACATAATCTGGCCTCAGACGCTTAGTTGTGTGACTGGGCAAGTGACTTAGTCACTATGTGCCTGATTTTCCTCAGTGGAAAAATGAGAATAATAATAACACTTGATTTGCAAGGGTGTTATGAGCATCAAATGAGAAAAATATTTTTAAAGTGCTTAGCATAGTGCATGGTACATAGTTAAAATTGATAAATGTTTGTTTGTTTCTTTCCTAATAGGGAGAGAAGAAACAAATATTCCTTCAGAATGTTTATGTCTTCAAAATTATGTCTCTCTATATATTAATGTAGGAAAAAAAGGAAAGAAGAGGAGAGGAAGAATTTGTTATCAAAGTCATTATTAAGAAAATACATATAACTCAGATAATCCCATTTACCCATATACATGGGTCAGGGATAAATTTCTGTTGAATATGCTACTTACTGATTGTAGGAAAATCACTTTAGTAACTTCATTGTGTCTCGGTTGCATCATCTGTCAAATGAGGGGATTAGTTTACATCATAGGATTATGTTTTAGAGCTGGTGAAAACATAGAAGTCATCCAAATTAAGCCATTCCTTTTATAGATACGAAAACTGGGGCTCAGAAGTTACAAAATTTATCCACATCCTCAGGTTATAAATGTCAAAGTCTGGATTCAAACTCAGATCCTTAACTCCAACTTTTGAATGCTTTCCACTACAATACTGACTGTGATTGTGAACATTTCTTTTAAATCCTTTCCCATAAATCTCAGCTTTTAGGCCACACTTTCATTTGTCCTAAATCTATTTTTATTTTTTAAACACACACACACACACACACACATACACACACACTCCATTTGTTCTTACTTTTCCATTGTGAGATTTAGAAAGTCTCAAATGAGATTCCAGTGATTTCTGGAGAGAGTAGGGAGGAGATAAAGGCCAGAATCTTTGTGTAGGAGCAAACTAGCTCTCCCTTTCTTTTCAGGGGGAAAAGGTTCCCTTCTGACAGAAATTAAACTAATGCAAAGCCCCACCCGGACTATGGAAGGGAGGAAAGCATTTACTTTTTGTTCCAGTACATAGCAGATTTTTTTTTTCTGTGGGGGGGGGCAGAGAGGAGGGAGCAAAATCAATTATATTTCCTGTCAGTACAAATACTTACTTAATGTCTTGCTCATTGCTGCTGCTGATGGAAGAAGGGAGGGAGAGAGATTGGGAAGAGACTGTTGGCAGCTCTGAGGCACAGTATTCCTGGCTATGCCTTAACACCACAGCTGTTCTGGAATGACAGACTTCCCTTTTAAGGTCTTTTATAAAAACAAACCCTCTCCATCTTTTTTTTTTTTTTTTTTTTTTTGCCACATATAAGGTATTTGAATTCCATAACTATGTTTTTGTAAATTGCCTACATGATTTGGGTAACTATACATCTTTCCTTCTTCAGTGTTTTCTTTGTCTTGTTTACCTCCTCTCACTCCCAATAGATAACTGAGATTTCTTCCAACTCTTATCTTGTTGAAACAAACCTATCTGAATTTGTAGCCAGACTTGATGTTGATGGCTTGAGGGGTAGAACACTTAATAGTTTTTTTTTTTTTTTTCATAGGGGGTAAGATTCATAAAACAGTAACAGGGAGACAGAGAACTTGAGATCCCCTTTCCTTCTTCCCCTCTCCCTCTCCCTCTCTCTCTCTCCTTGTCTTCCTCCCTCTCCCACTCTTTTTCCTCTCCCTCACCCTGTCTCCCTCTCCCTGTCTCCCTCTCCCTCCTTCCCTCTTCTTTCTCCCTCCCCCCTCCCTTCCTTTCTCCCTCCATGTCTTCTCCCCTCCCTCCTTCTTTCCCTCCCCCCCCCCCCAGGTAAATAGTGCTGGGCTTGAAGTCAGAAGACTTGAGTTCAGACCCAGAATCAGACATTTGGGAAGTCATTGAATTAATTTCTGAATGCCATCATGCAACCTTTTAAGACTATTGGCAGGTGCTAATCTAAATTAGTAAAGGGAGTTACCTCATACCAATGAAATCACAGGTCTGGTGTCTGCCTCTCTCAAAACCCCTTCCCACTGTATCCTCCACAAAAATTCTTGCTAACAGAATACAAAACTTTACATGTCAGTGTCTCAGGATGAACTGCCAATTCCCCTTCCCCTGTTCCAGCTCTGTTGTGTGAGTAGTATGCACTTATTTTTTTTCTGGTGTTTTATTTATTTTTTGTATATTATATTTGTATAATTATGTAAAATATTTCAATATTAGTCATGTTGTGAAAGAAGAAACAGAACACAAGAAAAAAGCCATGAAAAAATAATGAAATGAAAATAGTTGTATTTAAATTTTTTTTAAATTAATAAACTTTTGTTTTTTCTTCCTCCCTTCCCCAAATCCCAAAAATTAAAAAAAAAAACAAGTATATAGTCAAGGGTAACAAATTTTTCTATTATCCAAATCCCCCCAAAGTATATTTCATTATGCATATTCAATTCCTGACCTCTGTCCGGAGGTGGATAACATTCTTTATTACTGATACTCTAAAATCATTAGCCTGTCCTTTTTTTTTTTTTTTTTAGATTGGTGCTTAGGCAGGCAGGAAAACACAGCTGGCTGCTGTCCCTGGAAACGCCTCCCTGGTAATGAGTAGGTTTTTGCCTGACCTGCTTAATAGAAGTCTGTCATCCAGTCTATCTTGATCTACTTGTCAATGCTTTTAATGAGGAGTTCCCTATACATGAAAGATCATTACTCTGCACTTATTGACAGCTATTTTTAATGGATTATGAAAAAAGTAGAGAACAGAAGAAATTTTTATTTGTAGGAACAGGAAGCATTCTTTTTATTTTGAAGGATGGTGTGAGCCAAAACACAAGGGTTAGAATCTTTTACAGGCTTTTTTCCCCCCCAAACTGGATCTTTAAAAACTTTTTAAATATATATATATTTTATATTTATATCTATATATCTATCTCTGTCCCAATGCCCATTGGATGGCACTGTCTCCTTATTGGTAGAGAAGAATGCCTTGTCTTGAATGAGAGGCAGGATAAAGTTGGTGAGAAGAGAGAGCTTCAGTTCTCAGGGAATCCTCATTTTGGAAATTCTTTAAGTAGACACTCCCTTTGGAACTTTTCTAATAAGTGTTCAAGAGGGTCAGTTGACTTCCAGTTTGGAAATGAAAATAGGGGAAGGTAACCTTACTTCAGTTGGCTGAAGAAAAAGACTGAGGAAAGCCATGAGATCAGTTGGAAGTCTTTCTCATGTTCCTCTTTCCTGCTTTTTGCTTTAGACATTTTAGGAACTTTCCCCTTGGGTAAGATCTAGATTCTTTTCTCTTTGTTGAACTGAGCTATCTTGCTTTCATTGGGAGAATTCCTTTACTCTTTAGTCTGATATCTTTCTCTTATGTATACCTTCTCTGATTTCTGATTTAAATTCTGTTTTGTTCTGATTTGGATAAATGAAGGTTTTTTTTTTTTTTTTTTTTTTGCTATTTGTTGTATGTGTTCATTGTGGAACTGTATTAGGTAGAAAAAGGGTCAAATCTTGGGTCCTTTAATCCCTCCCCCAAATGACAAAGCAATCAATAGTTAGATAGACCTTGATCATATCCCCTAGACTAATAATATTTAAGGATCAGAGTGGTGGCCTCTGCTTCTTCTCCTGGCAGGACTGAAAGGGTCCCTTAGAATTGGTAAGAGGAGAAGAGGTTAGAGATGTCTATTTTTCCTTTCTTTGAGTCATATACTCTACAACAGTCCCTTCTCTTTATGGGCAGAGTTTAATTTTATTTATGTTATTTAATTTAATTATTGAGAGAGAGGTCTATTCCCTCTATAATTATTATGTATAAAAATTATATCATATATATTTATATTATCACAACTATAATAATTGTATCATTATGAAATACATTTGCATTATATATTGTATAATACAATGCATTTTATTATTATATAATATATCATCATTTATTTATTTAATATAATGTAATAGATATTCTTGTCCCATTTCCCTTCTTAAGAAAGTTTGAATGGTTGATTAACTCTGCAAAATAGATGGAGGAAAGGGGATAATATTCATGTGGCACTGGGTTAACTTGGAATTCAACACAGTTTCTCTATTGACTTTTTCAGTCTTCTAAATATGAGCAAGATATGATAGTTTTCTGAACCTGTGATATTACCCCAAGGGGGCAACATCCAAGACAAAGTGTGAGCAAGAACAAGTCAACTAGAGACAGAGCAATGTAATTGGATACTGTTTAACAAAATAACTAAAAATACAATACTGTATAACATAATGTTAATTTGTGGTTTTCTAAGTCAATATTTGGTCAGCAGAGATCTGTTTCTATTTGCATTTGACACCACTGAATGAGAATATAGAGTAGAAAGATACTCGTGAGTGTATCTATAAGAGTGTATCTATAAAAATGTCAGGCAAAGTGGGGTATGAGCAGATAAATGGCAGTGAGAAGGGAAGGTGGGAAATAATGGGCAAAGAGGAACTTCTTTCATTCTGCCCAAGGCCAATCCAATCCCCACTTTGTGTGTCCTAGATATTCGCTCCCCATCTTCTAAACAAACACTTGAAAAGTCCCTGAAAGGTGGAGACACAGTTTCTTTCTAAGTAACAAGCAACGCTTGTCACACAGCTAAATAAACAGACCCTCCTGCCAATGAACACATTAGTTTATAGGGAGATGTCAGCAGTGGAGCTAAAACATTGATTTCAGGCTTCCTGCCAGAGGGATCTAATGTTTGAGCTACATGAACTGCCTGGCAGGGCCAAACCAGCAGAGTAAGAATGTCTTTCAATCTTTCCCCCATGACACTCCCGAAGCTATAATTTCTTATACACTCTGCAACTTAATATGTTTCCTTAAAAGTCAAATGGAAAATGATATTGCTTCTGTTAGTTTGGGGGCTAACTGGGTTAGTGGCAAAAGCATTTTGATTTTTTCCCTTTTCATTTCCTCCTAAGCTATTTTTCAGGCCCTCATCTACCTTTGTCAAATCCCTTGACACATTGTTCTGGCTTTGCCTAATAATCTGTGTGTGAGTCCTCAAGCTCCCTATAAATCTCTTTTTTTTGGGTCTGATTTAGCACCTGCATTTGAATAAATGCATGAAAAGGCATTTATTAAAGCCTTGTTTTGTTCATGCAATCAGTAGTGCCTACTATGTGTGAGGCACTGTGCTAAGTGCTGAGGATACAAAAAGAGGCAGAAAAAAACCCTGACCTTAAAGACTTTCAGTTTAATTGAGAAGAAAACAAGTAAATAAATAAAATATATGTAAACAAATATATACAAAACAAACTATATTGGATAAATAGGAAATGATTAAAGGAGGAAAACACTGGAATTAAGAGGGGTTAGGGAAGACTTCCTATGGAAGATAGGATTTTAAGTTTAGAAATCTTGCTTTGAAAAATTTGGTTATGGGGCATCTAGGTAACCCGATGGAAAAAGCATCAGCCTTGGAGTTAGGAGGATCTAAGTTCAAAATTTGGCTTTAGACACTAATTAGCTGTGTGACCCTAAGCAAGTTAATTAATCCCAATTGAGTCTTAAAAAATTAGGTTGTAGAAAACAAATGACAGAATATGACCACTGGCTCCTGGGCCATCTGTAAGTTTTTGAAGGGACCTCATTCATTGAGTCTAACTTTTATCACTTCTGTGTGTTCGTTCAGTTTCTGTTTAAATAATTCCAGGGACAGAAAGTCTCCTAATTTAGAAGGATACTAAGATTATAGATCTATATTTGGAACAGGACCTTATAGGTTGTTTTTGGTTCCAAATATATTTTACAGATAAAGAAATTGGCCCCCAAAGAGATTTGGTGGCTTCATAGAGTCTTAGACTTCAGATCTAAAGGAAGAGATTTTAGAAGGTCATAGGTACAATATGTTTTATAATTGAGGAAATGAAGTGATTTGTGCAAAGTCATTCAGGTAGAAAATGGCAGAGATAGGCTTTTAATCCATACACTCTAACACCAAATCTAATACTCTCTCCATTGTGTTCTACTGCTTATCCATTGGCAGAAAGCTACACTTGTTAGAAAATTCTATTTTTTATTGAGCCAGCACCTGCTCTCTTATCTTTTTGCTACTTTTATCCATAGGTTTTTATTCTACCCTTTGCAACAGCAGATAGTAAACCTCTTCCCTCTTCTATCTGGAAGTCCTTACAATTGGAGAGAAAGAGTCACACTCTTTATGCCTTCTCTTCTTCAGGCTAAACATTCCTAGTTCTTTGAGCTGTTCTTCATCTCACATGCTTTAAGTCTCCTCATTATCTTGGTCAGACTCTCCTGGACACTTTCCAGGTTGTCATGGTCCCTCTTGAAATGTGGCTCCCAGAGCTGTAGTGGGAGCAGAGCAGTACACAGTACATCCTGTTCCAGCTTGGAAAGTTTCTTTAGCCTTGAATCATTCCAATATTGAGATTAGCCTTTAGGACTGAACTCTGACGGAGGTTGCCTCATAAATTAAGCTTGCAAATGTAATTGTAAAAGCAAGTTTTACTTCTAAGTGATTTGGCACAGGAATAATAATCAAATGAAGTAAGATCTCTGAAAAGCAATAAGTGCTATATAAATGTGAAATATTATAATTATTATTAATGTCCTTAGAATTTCAATAAGCCAGTTTCTAAAACCACATGGGTTATATTAAATCAATCTTAACAAAAAAATCAACACAGTTGTCATAAAACCTAATTCTTTGATTTAATTTTAAGGCACTTCCTTTCAAAATTCAAGTTAGAATTTTCTTGACTTTCTCTCCTTATCTGTTGGAATGAATGAATTAATTTAGTGTGCCTGAAAGGATTGTGCAAGGCTGTCCAAAAGTAGAACAGGCTGTCTCAGAAGGTAGTAAGTTCTCTATCAGAGGGAAAAGATGAATAATTCACTGGAGATGTTGTAGAGAGGATTTCTATCTACATATGTATTGGGCTAGATCAAGCAACCAGTTTATCAGCAAATATTTATTAAACACATATATCTCAGACATTACTGGATACTGGAATAAAAAGACAAAAATGAAAATAAATTCTTCTTTTAAGGAACAATATTTTGTTGGGAAACACACAACAGGATGTAGCTCTGATTATTTTTTGGGTGAGAATGCATTTTAATCAACTAGGCCTTGATACATCCATAGGTGGGACAGAAAGTCTGTCAAGATAGGCTGAGGGACTTGGCTATGGTTTATGGTCCTCTAGAAGGCCACAAAACTGCTCAGAATTAAGATAGCATCCCAGCAAACTCTTCAAGCCTAATTCTAGAGCACATTCTTGGGAATCTGACTCTTCAGTATGAATGAAAGTTGAAATAGTTGTTGTAGAACCTGTGCCATACATACATACATACATTTACACACACACACACACACACACACACACACACACACACACACACACACATTGTCTCCACTCTGCTAGAATTTCTCCGTCTGAATTGACTCCATATTTTATGGAGATGATTCACAGAGTGTGACCAAGTCTTTCATCCAATAGATTTGCTGTTGAACCTAAGGAAATATCTAAACTTTGTCCATATCTAGAAAACAATCATATATGTTCTTATCCATAAATATATCAAGACTAAATGAAGTGGGGATGATTTTTCAACTTCTTATTATGAGCATATATAAAATGAATAAATCAATGCAAAAACATTAGTTAAGTATCTATGTACCTTGTCGTGAACTAACTGAGTATCCCTGCTGATACAAATATAAATATGTCGATAGCTCCTACTCTCAAGGAATTTAGATTTTAAAAGGGGGGAAAGAACATCTAGAAGAATGGCATCTAGGGGGCCTATTTTGATTTGAAAAAGTATAGAAATGGTAGGTGAAACCTTAGAATGGTAGATTGATACATCTATTCTAAAACTCATGTTGGTATTGATTTGCTTATGTTTCTAAAGCTATTATAAATATCTAAATTAACTTTAAAGGACATATCTGCACCCAGAGAAAGAGCTAATAAATAGAAATATGTATAGAGTAATCTTATATGTATATATGTGTGTGTATGTGTATCTATGTGTATGCATGCATATATTTGTGTTTATATGCACGCATATACACAGATATATATTTATATACACATATACATATATACATACAAGTACACACACATCTATATATACAAACATATACACTTTTTTATGTCTAGTGGTAGTCATCTCTATGGTGGGGATTGGGGAAGGGAAGAAAAAAGAAATTTATATGATAACTGTTATATATTTAAAAGGAATAATAAGTTTTACATAATATATTTTCAGTTTCATGTTCAATCATCTTTTTAAAAAATTATATTATGTTATAGAAATGCTTGTTTTATTCCATAAATTAAAATAAAATAAACAAATGTGAAAAAAAATAGGGTATGGAAAGAGGATATTTGTAGGTAACTGGAGAGAGAAGATAATTGGGGAGTAAAGTGAGGGATGGTGAGGGTCAGTTGTATGTAATGGTCCCTGGGAAGTAAAAAACCAATCAGGTCAGTAGCCCCCCAGGGTGAGAATATACAAAAATAAATATACACATAATTTGGGCGAGAGAACGTACTGGTAGCAGCTGCAGATCAGAAAAGACCTCATGTAGGACATCACATTTGAACTCAGTTTGAAGGAAAGGAGAGATTCTATAATGCTGAAGTGAGAAAGAAATGCATTGTAGAAGTGTTAGGATGATTTTATATAAATTCATGGAGATGGGAGATAGAATGTCAATGGATTCTAAGATTCTTTCTAGCTCTGTGATTCTGAGGAAGATTTTGAGGGAGGAAAAAAATAAAGAATAAAACACAATCCCAGAGCTCAGTGAATTTGGAGTCACTGAATTTAGAACCAGGCCAACTCTAACCACAATTTGAAATCAGATGGAATTCACCTTTGGAGTTATTACAAAAAAACTCAAAATGACTGTGGCTTGAGGTGTGACTCCAGTTTGAGAGTAGGACAGATGGATGATATTTTTATGATTAGACATATATAAAAATTTGTAAGAGAACCACATATATGACTAAAAGAGGCTGGTTATTTGACAAAAAAGAAATAACTAATAAATAGTACCTGAATGGGGCTATATTGACAGTACTCTTAAGAAACTCAAAAAATTACTCTTAGGACATTGAGTGGATCCTTTTTGGGATATGAAGATAGAAATAGAAGGATAGGAGCAACATGAGATGATAAGGTCTAAATCAGCTAATGATCTACACCACTGGAGAGATTAAATACCTTTTAAGGGAATAGAAGGGGATAAGCATCTCTTAAGTGCCTACTATGTTCCAAGCATTGTGTTATACTTTGCAAACATTATACCATTTTATTTTCACAACACAGATCCATATACATATCAAAGAAGAGGGGGCACTGTGGACTTCTGAAGAACTGATAAATATTTTTTTGAGAAGGAAAATCTTTGGAAACAAAGAAAACAAGAGACTAGGAGAGAAAACGGTATGGGTTGGTCCTAAATAGACAGCTAGGAGAGCTGTCTATTAGGAAGAATCTTTAAAACTAGCAGTTAAAAGTAATTCAAGAAAGAGCTCTGGGGAAAGGTTAAGGTAGTCAGATGGAGTTGATGGAAGTGGGCAGCTTAAATTAATGGAAGGGAGGAAAGGGAATAGTACTCTATATCTTGGGAGAAAGGTTAAAGATTTCCTAGAGATTTGGGAGGGCGATTAAAAAAAAAAAGGGCATCATAGCAGATGAAGCCATGATACCAACTTGTAGCAGAACTCCATATTTTATAGAATTAAATCCTTTAACCAGTAGACTTTTTCTTAAACCTAAGGAATTATCTAATCTTCAGGCTGGGTTGAAAGGATAATAGCCTAAAGGAGAACCAAGAATCATAGTTTCATAGAATCAGAACAATTAAAAAATTTTATTGAACTAAATATAAAACAAGAAAAAACAGAATAGAAAGAGAAAGGCAGAAAAGAAAAATAAAAAATCAAAACAAGCAGAATATCAGGAAGGATTCAAAATATATAACTATTAATTTCCATTTCAAGAAAGCATATATAATAATAGAAGACATTATACTCATAAGTGTCTTTGTTTCGTAGTAGGTTAGTCTTTTGTTCTCTGCTGCATATTTTTACTTCATTCTTTTCCCCCCCTTTCATCCCTTTCTTTCCCCTCCCCTACTTCCCCCTCATACTTCACCACCTCTCTCAAATTGGCTACTCTTAAGCATATATATATATATATATATATATATATATATATATATATATATGTATGTATATATGTATATTCTCATCCACTACAGATCTACACACATACACATATATCTATATACATACATGCATAGGCCTATATGCATACATTTTCCACACATATTCAGATAATACACACATATATATTATATATATAGATACATACATATGCATTTACCTATATGCAAACGTGCATCTAAAACAATATTAATATGGCTGACATATAATGTAGAATTCTTTTGATTAAACTTTTAAGTTTGACTTTATCTAAGATCAATGATAACCAGCCCTACTTTTTTTGTAATAAATTACACTCCTGATTCTTGTTGTAGTGTTTGTGTATATCTCTTATTTCTAATTCCTGCTAACTCTTCTATTTTAATTCTGCTTCTTAACTTGCCTTGCTATTACTCTTCCCACACTAAGATTCCTTCCTTATCTTCTCCCCTCTCCACCTTTGTCGCTTTCCTTCCCTCTTTATCCCATTCCTATTAATCTACATACCTTATCCCATTTTGATTAATCTAAACACCCTTCTGTACTCTACTTTATTCTATGCCACCTTTTCTACCCTTTATCCCTTTCCCATTCATCTATACATTTTATTCCACTGAAGAATGATTCTTGGACTTTACAAATGAGAAAATGGAGACAGAATTGTTAAGTGATTTGATCTGGACTAGTAAGTTTGTGGAATGGGATTTGAATCCAGGCCTTCCTGTCTCCAGTACCTTAGCTGCTACACTATTATGTTTGTTCCAGAATTCCAAATAATCCAAAGTCTATTTAGGACTGAAAACTTCTGCTGAATTAAATCAATAACACATAAACTGAAGTCTTCTGTGATGTTTTCCGTAACAGTCAAGATCTTGTGCAGGCTAGCTGATTGTCAAGCAGAGGAGGATGTTTCAACTGCTGATATATGTGTGCATCATTTTTGAGGACATAATTATCCTCTTTAAAGGCAGACTAAATAAAAATGGAATAGAACCCAGAGTCAGCATTCTAGAACTTTAGGGCTTAAATCCCATCTAATTCACATCAAAGAGCAATTCTTGCTACAATGTACTTGGTAAATGGTCATCTATCCAACATTTCAATTACCACTGAGGAAGGTTGGTGTGTCATGCTGGAAGGAGTCCTGGAATTCAAATTAGAAGACCTGAATTTACATTTTGATTCTTTTCCTTATTGCCTGGGTGATCTTGAATAAATCACCTCACCTCTCTGTCCCCATTTTCTCACTTATAAAATGAAAGACTTAGTTAGATGATTTCTAATGTCCTTTCTAGCACCAACCTTATGGTTCTATTAAGCAGAACTCATTCCCCTTTTGAGGAGTTCTAATTGCTAAGATATATTTCCTGACATAACTTTAATTTTGCTTCTTTGCATCTTCCATTCATTGCCCCTGGTCCTATCCTCTGGGTCCATGCATAAGAAATTGAATCCCTCTTAAATTTGATATCTTGATTGTTATATACTTCCTGAATCTTCTCTATTCCAGTAAATGTCCCTAGTTCCTTCAACTGATTTACATGAAATTTGGATTTATATCATACTGATTGCCCCTCCCTGGATGCTTTCCAGCTTATCAATGTCCATTATGAACACTGGAACCCAGAATGTAACATAGTCTTCTAAAATGGTTTGACCAGAGCAGAATACAACAGTTATCACCTTATTCCTATGTCTCTGTGTAGCCCAAGTTTGTATTAGTTTTTTGATTGCTATATGATACTGTTGATTCACTTTGGGCTTCAAATCATCCATAGCCCTCAGAGGAAGGTTCTTTTCCTATTTTTGCTATGAACTCATTATGGAATCTTGGGCAATTTTAGACTTTCTCTTTTCCATGTTAATAATTAGGGAAATGAACTAGATAATGTCTAAAGTTCTCATCATTTCTTGGCTCTGTGCTTTGAAATATAGATATAGGTTCCCATTTTTAAACCAGGATGTAGCCATTAAATAATTCACAAGGGGTTGGATAGCCTTGATGTGTGGGAAGGATTATACTCTGAAATCTTATAACTGAATGCAATTTTCCATTTTATCTTTTCTTCTAATTTGGTAATTTCATATGTAATTTCTCTTTAAAGGTACTATCTTAAAGACATAATAGGTCATCTATGTCCTTGGATCCAACTTGGCCATTGAGATTAACTTTGTCTTGAACAAGTCTCCTAATTACTGAACCTTGGCTTCTCCTAGAATATTTTACTCTCTTAGCTCTCTGCTCAGTAAACTCAAGTGGTTTTCTACTATCCCTAGGATCAAAATAAATGCCTTTATTTGATATTTAAAACTCTTTACAACCTGGTGCCTTCCTATTTTTATTCATTTATTTGTTTGTTTGTTTTTTTACTATATTACTTCTAATTTATTCTCTCTAAGATCTGTCTAAACTGGTCTGTTTGCTATTTCTCACTTATGATGCTCTATCTCTAAGATCTGATTTTGCACAGGTAATCCCTCATGTCTGAAATGTACTACCTCTTTATCTCTGACTCCCTGAATCCCTAATTTCTTCAACACTGCTTAAGTGCCACCTATTAGAAAGGCCTTTTTATTCTCAACTACTAACTCCAAAGAGTACAATTTCATTTGATTTGTATGTCTTGTTTATACCTCTCTATATATTTTCTGTCTCCTCCTTAGAATGTAGTCTCATTGAGGACAGGGACCTGTCGATTCTGTGTTTATATTCCTATTGCTTTCCACTCTGCATGGTACCTGCAGGAATAGATGCTTAATAAATTCTTGTTGATTGATTAGTCTCTTTATGTACTCCTTAGAGCATAAGTGGTGGGAGGAATGGTCTGCCTTAGATTTATAGAGATGGACTGTGTGATGTACTTTAAAATTAATGAGCTCAGAGCAATCATATTCATTTCTTATGACTGGTTAGAAGGAGGAAAGAACTATAAAGATATGTGAAATAATTATTTTTTGAAAAGCTTTATTATTTAGAGCTATCTACTATTTGGCTAATTTTTCAGTTTGTTGATCTGCGTTCATTCCTTTTACCATAAAATCTTGGGAATCAGATTTCCTGAAATTAACTCTAGAAGGTGATTACTTTTGCTATTAGCTAAGAAACAAGGTAGCCTCTGTCACATGGTGTTAGAATTTCATGTCTAATCACTAATTTTTTTCCTAATAAAATCTCTGAATACTATATTTGCTTTTCTCCAAGGGTAATTTTGAAGTTACACTTAAGTTCACTGACCAGCTTGCCTAATTTATTTTCTGAACCAAACCCAAGCTTGCTTGGAATCAAGTAAATTCTAGTTCAGGAAAGGGCACGTGACTGATTTCTTTAAATTGTTCCATTTTTTTAGTTCTGGAACACTTTCCATATCATTTGTGTCTCATGTTCTCAGCAGGCAAAGAGAGACTGAAGAAGATTTTCTTGGATACTCAACTTTTACTGGGAATCTATAGGAAGAATAACCTACTTTCTTGGAAAGTCCTGCTTAAATATGCATTATACTAAATCATGAAGAAAAAGGGCTCTATTGAGAAAATCTAGAGATTCTCCAGATTCTGCTCTTGGTTCTGACATCAGTGTATAAACTCACTTTCCCTCTGTGGGCCTCCATTTTTATCATCTGTAAAGTGAAGGGATGGGGTGAATGACCTTCAAAGTCACTTCCAGTCTTAACCCTTCATTATTCTAAGGTTAGTTTATGGCAACCTTCCTTTAATCTTAGATCAATCTTAGTATCACAGAAAAAGAGAAAGAAACAGAGATAGAGAGAGATACAGAGAGAAAAGAGACGAGAGAGAGAGAAAGATTCAGACAGAGACAGGGAAAGAGGGATGCACACAAAAAAAGACAGAAACAGAGAGAGAGAAACACAAAAGCAGAGATACACAGAGATAGAGACATAGAGAGACAGAGAAGACAAAGATAGATATACATAGAGATAAAGGCATATAGAAGCAGAGAAAGCAAGAGAAAAAGAGAGAGAGAGAAAGAGACAGAGAGAGGAGAAAAAAAGAGAAAAGAGAGGAGGAGAAAGAAAAGAAAGAAGAGAGAAGAGAGAGAGAGACATAGAGAGAAGAAAGAGAGGAGAGCAAGCACGAAACTGTCAGTAGAATACTGGTTGGGAGAACTTAACTCTAAGTCCTGCTTCTGATGCATAGAATCTATGTGATGTTGGGTCAATGTCTTGGACTCTCTATCTCCCAGGCAACTCCAATTGAGAACTGTATATGACTTTAAAAGGAAGTGGACTTGATTTATAGAAGTTACAGAGGACTCATCAACCTGCAGTAGGATGAAGGGTGTTTTCATACTGTGATTAATACTGATATAATTATAAATCTAGACCATAAGTAGAAATGATATAGATATAAAATTTCATAGACACAATGATATAGACAATTAGGTAGCTCAGTGTATAGAGTGCTATTATACTTAGAGTTTGGAAAACCTGAGTTCAAATTTAGCCTTAGACACCTTTGATCTATGTGACCAATTGCCCAATTCACCTAATCTCTGCCTCAGTTTCCTTATTTCCTCATTTCTAAAATGGAGATAATAGTAGTACCTACCTTTCAGGAGTGTGAGGATAAAATGATATGAGTTGCTTTGTAATCTTAAAGTGCTATATTAAGTGCTACTTATTATATTTATATGAATAAAGATATCTTTATTCATATTATTTATTAAGAGTAAGGGAGTACATCCTTTTCTTCCAAGCTCCTTTACTCCTCTCCAATGTGAAAATCAAAGAGGTATTTTTAGTTTTCCTGTTCTTCAACACTGATCAAATTATAGAGATGGATCAAAAACTAGGTGTGGATATTGGTATGACTATATAGAGATGGAGATATCTCAAAATAAAAGAGGGATGAAAGAGAATATCCATTGCCACCTCCTTTTCCACTCTTATCTCACATGGAGATAGGGAAGGCAATCATTGAATTGGGTACATGAGTTTGCCTGGAAGGACTAGAATTCTTTCAGAAAGAGAAAGCTTAGACTCTGGGATTGAGATTTCCAAAAATAGAAACAAGTTTCTAGAGAATTAAAAAATATTGACATATGTACCTTTCCTTAGAATAGAGGACAATTATCTTGTTCTGAATTAGGGTCATAGAAATCTCACATGATTCACGTCCTAGCATTTCCCTCATTTCCTGGCTGCCTAAGTTCTCATAGAGCTCAAAAGGTTCCTATCTGCACAGCCTAAACAGAGTATGGACTGAAGATGATTTATGGTTTCAATAAAGTGCTAGGAACAAAAAAGGAAACCAAAAGGAAAAGGCATAGGTCATACCAGTTGTTGTCTTGGATCTGGGTAGCAACTGGGTGGAAAGGAGTGGAAATAACCAGTCCTACCTTCTCTTTGGAAAAAAAAAAGCCTGAATATAGTGCAAATGGAGTTCCTTATAGTCTACTTTTGTAAAATATGTTAAGACTGCCAAAATGCTTTCCTCTGGAGCCTCTTCTCACAACTGCCACCCCCCTCAAATTGTTAGTAGGGGTTAGGAGCTCTAAAGAGAACTAAAGAGGAAACTCTTTCTACCAATGCAGTCATCAACTTCTCTGCAAATTAAAACCTGAGAGTAGCCTAGAGCTATGATTCTCAAAATCTGGTCTAGCAGCCCTTGGGTCTCCTTAAAATCTTTGCAGAGAATCTGTGAGGTCAAAATTACTTTCTTAATAAAACCAAAGCATTTTAATTTCTAAAATAATAAATATTGATAGATATAACCTACATAAATACAAACTCTTTGGGAGGTCCTCCATAAATTTTTTTTTTTAAATACAAAGGCATACTGAGACCAAAAAGGTTGAGAAACTTGTGATTATATTTTTGAAGGGAGTTCTCTGTAAATTATAATTTGAGAGCTTGGGTCTTATCTAGGGTCACACAGCCAATATATATCAGAGAAAAGGAAATTAGTCTTCCTGACTCTAAGGCTAGCTTACTTTGCCATGTAGCCTTTCATGCAAATATTATTAGTGCCATTTTACTAGTGAAAAGACTTATGTCAAAGAGATTTAAGTGATTTTCAATTAGGCTAGATGTTATTTATTTTAGTTTTTTTTTTTTTTTTTTTTTTTTTTTTTTTTAAGAAAAATCTATTTTTACTTTAACTTTCTTTGAGGTCATGATTACTACCTGTTTTCATTATCTAATAACTAAATAACTAATAACTTTTTTATTATTCCTTTTTATTTACAAATATATGCATAGACAATTTTTCAGCACTGACAGTTGCAAATCCTTTTGTTCCAACTTTTTCCCTCCTTCTCCCCACATCTTCCCCCAGATGACAGGTTGATCAATACATGTTAAATATGTTAAAATATAAATTAAATTTAATATATGTATACATGTCCAAACAGTTATTTTGCTGTATAAAAAGAGTCGGACTTTGAAATAGTGTACAATTAGCCTGTGAAGGAAATTGAAAATGCAGGCGGACAAAAATAGAGGGATTGGGAATTCTATGTAGTGGTTCATAGTCATCTCCCAGAGTTCTTTCGCTGGGTGTAGCTGGTTCAATTCATTACTGCTCTATTGGAACTGATTTGGTTCATCTCATTGTTGAAGTGGGTCAAGTCCATCAGAATTGATCATCATATAGTATTGTTGTTGAAATAAATAATGATCTTCTGGTCCTGCTCATTTCACTCAGCATCAGTTCATGTAAGTCTCTCTAGGCCTTTCTGAAATCATCCTGCTGGTCATTTCTTACAGAACAATAATATTCCATAATATTCATATACCACAATTTATTCAGCTATTCTCCAATTGATGGGCATCTATTCAGTTTCCAGTTTCTGGCCACTTACAAAGAAGGCTGCCACAAACATTCTTGCAGATACAGGTCCCTTTCCCTTTTTAAAAAATCTCTTTGGGATATAAGCCCAGTAGTAACACTGCTGGATCAAAGGGTATGCACAGTTTGATAGCTTTTTGAGCATAGTTTCAAATTGCTCTCCAAAATGGCTGGAAGTGTTCACAATTCCACCAACAATGTATCAGAGGCCCAGTTTTCCCACATCCCCTCCAGCATTCTGCATTATCTTTCCCTGTCATTCTAGCCAATCTGATAGGTGAGTAGTGGTATCACAGAGTTGTCATTTCTCTGATTAGTAATGATTTGGAGCATCTTTTCATATGGCTAGAAATAGTTTCAATTTCTTCATCTGAAAGTCTGTTCATATCCTTTGACCATTTATCAATTGGAGAATGGCTTTTTGGAGATGAGGCCTTTATCAGAACCTTTAACTGTAAAAATGTTTTCCCAGTTCATTGCTTCCCTTCTAATCTTGTCTGCTTTACTTTTGTTTGTACAAAAACTTTTTAACTTAACATAATCAAAATTTTCTATTTTATGATCAATAATGATCTCTAGTTTTTTTGTCATAAATTCCTTCCTCTTCCATGGTCTGAAAGAAAAACTATCCTATGTTCTTCTAATTTATTTATAATCTTATTCTTTATGTCTAGATCATGAATCCATTTTGACCTTATCTTGATATATGGTGTTAAGTGTGGGTCAATGCCTAGTTTCTGCCATACTAGTTTCAGATTTTCCCAGCAGTTTTTGTCAAATAGTGAGTTCTTATCCCAAAAGCTGGGATCTTTGGGTTTGTCAAACACTAGATTATTAAAGTTATTGGCTGTTTTGTCCTTTGAACCTAACCTATTCCATTGATCAACTAGTCTATTTCTTAGCCAATACCAAATGGTTTTGGTAACTGCTGCTTTATAATATAATTTTAGATCTGGTACAGCTAGGCCACCTTCATTTGAATTTTTTTCATTAATTCCCTTGAAATTCTTGACCTTTTGTTTTTTCCATATGAACTTTGTTGTTATTTTTTCTAAGTCATTAAAATAGTTTTTTGGGAGTCTGATTGGTATAGTACTAAACAAATAGATTAGTTTAGGTAGTATTCTCATCTTTATTATATTTGCTCACCCAATCCAAGAGCATTTAATATTTTTCCAATTGGTTAAATCTGACTTTATTTGTATGGAAAGAGTTTTGTAGTTTTGGTCATAAAGTTTCTGATTTTTCCTTGGCAGATAGATTTCTAAATATTTTATACTGTCAGTAGTTACTTTAAATGAAATTTCTCTTTGTAACTCTAACTGTTGAATTTTGTTAGTGATATATAAGAATGCTGATGACTTATGTGGGTTTATTTTGTATCCTTCAACCTTGCTAAAGGTGTGGATTATTTCTAATAGCTTTTTAGTAGAAACACTGGGATTCTCTAAGTATACCATCACATCATCAGCAAAGAGTGATAGTTTGGTTTCCTCATTACCTACTCTAATTCCGTTAATCTCTTTCTCAACTCTTATTGCCAAAGCTTGCATTTCTAATACAATATTGAATAGTAATGGTGATAGTGGGCAACCTTATTTCACTCCTGATCTTATTGGGAATAGTTGCAGTTTATCCCCATTACATATGATGCTTATTGATGGTTTTAAATAGATGCTACTGATTATTTTAAGGAAAGGTCCATTTATTCCTATACTCTCAAGTGTTTTTAATAGGAATGGATATTGGATGTTATCAAATGCTTTTTCTACATCTATTGAGATGATCATATGGTTTTTGTTAGTTTGGTTATTAATATGGTCAATTATACTGATAATAACTAATAACTCATGATCTTTATTAATTATGTTTGTTTATATTTCCAATTTCCTATCCCTCCTGACTTCTCTATTTTATTTTTATCTAGTACTTTGTTCTCCATTAAACTATTCTCCACTCCGACTCCAGGATCCCTCCATTATTCTCTCCTCCATATTTTTCTTTTGTCTTCTAGTTTCTGTCTGAATGTAGAAGATTTTTAATAATCTTCCATATATATATATATTTCCCCTCTTTATCCCATTCTAGTTAATCTGCATACTTTATTCAATTCCCTTTAATCGCTTCCTTATCCTATTCTCTCACCCTCTAATTTCTTTTTTTTTTTTTTTCTTTTTTCTTTTTGCTAAGGCATTTGGGATTAAGTGACTTGCCCAGGGTCATATAGTTAGGAACTATTACTTGTCTGAGGCCAGATTTGAACTCAGGTCCTCCTGACTTCAAGGCTGGTGCTCTCCACTTAGCTGCCCCTCATCCTCTAATTTCTTATAAATTTATAAGACTTTTTATTTCCTTCTAAATGTGTATATTGTTCTTTCTTTAACCCAGATCTGATGTGAATGGGGTTCCCATTCAAAATTCCCCACTTATTGTGTGACCCTGGGCTAGTCACTTAATCCTAATTGCCTCAGCAAAAAAAAAAAAAAAAAAAAAAAAAAAAAATTCCCCTTATTCTCTCTCACCACCCTATTTCCTTACTTATTCTTAATGAGTGTAGGGTTTCAGATCTACCAGCCCTTCTTCCCCATCTAATTCCTTTGCTAGTTCTTCCTTTTACATTTCATTTGTATATGATAATTACTCTTTATACCTTTTCCCACACGGTTTTGCTTTTTAGAATCACATCATACTCAGCTATACCCCAATATTCTTTCAAACTACCCAATTACTATTGACAATCTTAGAAATACAGTTTACGTTTCTATGTATAAAAACCAAACAGTTTGTCTTTATTGAGTCCCTTGTAATTAATTTTTGATGTGTACCTTATATTTCTCTTGGATCTTATGTTTCAAATATTCTATTTTTTTTAAACAACAAAATTCTGAAAGTCTGGCAATTCATTAAATATCCTACCCCTCCACCTCCCACCCCCATCCAGAATTATGCTTAATTTCCCTAGGTATATTTGTTTTAATAGGTCAGAAAATTCCAAGATCTCCAGATTTCCCCCATCAACAAGACAAAATAGCACAGTAGGGCAAACAGTAGGATGATAAAATAAATAAATGAACAAAAGCTAGAACACATTAGTGGTTCTCATGGAACCACTTGAAAAACCATCTTGAAAAAGATCTGAAGAAAGACAGCAGGTCAGAAGTTTGGCCCATGTGAAGTGTAAGCACCTTCAGACTAGCTCTGATGACATACAACCTTAGTTCTTTTGCTCTTCAATATGTATGTTTTTTTTAATGTAACCACTGCTAAGTCTTGTGTGATTTTAATTATGGCTTTAATTGTGCCACATTAAAAACATTTTTTTTTCTTCTTGTTCATATTTTCTCTTAGGGTTTTTGGAATTTGACTGTGATGTTCCTTTAGGTTTTCCTCATGGCATCTCTCTCATGAGGATTATAAGTGGATTATAAGTGGATACATTTTTTACCATGTTTAACATATGTTGCATTACTTGTCATCTAGAAGAGGGGGTAAGGGGAAGGGGTGGGGGAAACCAGAACACAAGGTTTTGTAAGGGTCAATGTTAACAAATTATCCTTACATATTTTTTGAAAATAAAAATCTTCAATAAAAAACTTAAATAAGATTCTAAATCTCCTTATTTAAAAAAAATTCCCTCAATCTCTCTCATCTGATTTTTAAAGTTTTTTCTGAGTTATTCTATGAATTTGCTTTGGGCAGTAACATTTGACATTACTCTTTGGGCTTTTTAAATTTAAGTATCATCTCTGAACAAGAACCTCAGTCTTCCCTCTTCTCATAGTAACTTTCTATGCTTGTGTTCTTTCTCCTTTGCCTGCTCATTTTACAGCAGATTGTTGGTATAATCACCGTTAGTGCTAGATTGGGAAGGATAGTGTCTCTGACCTCAAATTGTTTTTTTCCCTCTGGCCTGGAATCAGAAACCAAGATCTCCACCTTCTTGTAAACGTCCACAGCCAGCAGCATCCCTGTCCAGTCACTGCTTCTGCACTTATTGGGCATATATTGGTTCCTTTTCATCTGGGCCACATCTTGGCAGCACAGCTGGGCCTGGTGTCCCTTATCAGCAGAGATTCCCTCAATCTTCCCACACTGCCGAGGAGGTGAAAGGTCCTGTGGCTAGGGCCAAGGCTATCTCCAAAGCCAACCAGCACCAGGGTTTGACCTTACTGTGTCATCAGAGCTAGTCTGGAGGTCTTTTCACTTCACATGGGCCAAACCTCTGACTTGCTATCTTTCTTCAGATCTTTTCCAATTGTTGCCTGATGACCACTGTTCTGCTCCAACTCTTATTTATTTATTTTTACCACCCTACATTTCCCCTAATGTGCTATTGTTTATGGGGGAAATCTGGAGATCTTGGAATTTTCTGACTTACTCCAACATCTTCCAAGAATCCTCTGCCTTGACCAACTTTTAAATGCTTTTTTTGCTGACACGTGCCCAACTCATCCAGAGGAGTTTCTTAGCCAATTGGGGATCATGTCATAGCAGGTAGCACTGAGGGCTATTCCTCTGGAATACATCCCCAGGCTTGGATGGATTGGAAATTATATGTGTTATACTGATTAATAGAGTCTTCATAAATACTAAAATTTGGTATCAGTTTTCTCTTTTTTGGATATTAGTTTCCCTTTTATCAAAGAATAACATATGATATGTTGGAATGTATTTGGAAGATATGCTTTGAAGAGTCTAGATTAAGTAAGCTTATAAGGGACAGACAAGGATACTGAATTTTAGTTTTCCTAAGGTTTATTGTCCTAACATCCACATTTTGTCTTAATCATAAGTATGCATTTACATTCTTTATAGAATAATGGAGCTAGAAGGAATTTTAGAATTTAAAATGGTAGAATGGAATGATTTCTAGAAATATAAAGTTTTATTAATACTTTTTGTTTTTCCATGATGGACTTTGCACTTTTCAACAATGAAGTGATTCAGATCAATTCCAATAAAATTGTGATGGAGAGAGCCATTTGCATCCAGAAAGAGGACTATGGGGACTGAATGTGGATCACAATATAGCATTTTCACCCTTTTTGTTGTTGTTTGCTTGCTTTTTTTTTCCTCTTAAATTTTTCCCCTTTTAATCTGAGTTTTTTTGTGAAGCATCATAAATGTGGAAATATGTTGAGAAAAATTGCACATGTTTAATCTATATTGGATTACTTGCTGTCTTGGGGAAGGGGAATGTGGAGAGTGTGGGAGAAAAAATATGAAACACAAGGTTTTGCATAGGGTGACTGTTGAAAACTATCTTTGCCTATATTTTGAAAAATAAAAAAACTATTATTAAAAAATACTTGTTTTTACAGCATAATCTTTTCTGAAATCCTTTCTCTTATTGTAGAATTGAAATTGAAAAGTAATTAAGCAAAAACATCCAATGCAGTTGCCAACTGTGGTAACATATACAATTTATGGCTGGAATTACTGAACTTTTCTATTAAAAGAAGAGAATTATGTTACACTACCTGCTTTTTGAAATCATTACTAATTTTTCAATTCAGAGTTTGGGTTCTTTTTAGTGATGAAAGAAATTATCATTATAATAGTTATATTAATAAGTAATAATTAAATCAGGATCCAGGTTTTTCTTTTGATATTTCTTCATGAAGGTCCAGCTCCTGTTAAACTCAGTCTTTGAAGAACATGATTGATGAGATAATTCCTAGCCCTTAAGTGAATATACCTTTCAATCTTGGGCTTAATCCCACCTAACTGGGAGATCTGATTTCTGTTTAGAGGATAAACAGAATCCACTCTGGGTGAGTCCTTATTCTGGGGGAAAGGAGATCCTATCCTTATACAATGTCTATTAGATTAGGGTGATCCAGTTTATGAAGGAGAAAATCTTCCAGAGTGGTCTGAATGAAGATCCATTCCCCTGTTCAGATTGTTGGAAGAAGCTGAATCTCATGATCAAGGCACATTCTCAGCAGGAGGAGCTGATGAAATCTACCAATGAGAGTTGATTTTGATTTTCACTTGTCAGGGACATTTACTTTCAGAAAAATATTTAAAGCTCCGTCTCTCATGGGGAGTATTTGGTAGGGATCACTCATCATTATCAGGTTTTTGATTATTAGCTGGCCTAATTAACAAATTGATTGTTAATTACTTAGAAACTTTGTGTCGGGGTTTTTCAATCACCACAGTGATATTTTAATATCTGTTCCTATAGTCATACATATTTGCCTTTTCGTTTTGCTTATTTCATGATGCATTGGTTTGGATAAATCTTCCCATGTTTCTCTGAATTCCATAATCCTCATTTATTACTGCACAATAACATTTCATCACTGTCATATTCCACCGTTTGTACAGCCATGCTTAATTGATGGGTACCCACAGGTGGTAGGTAGTGAATAACAGAGCTGATATTTAAAATGAAGCTCCATGACTCCTGAAATCCACAAATTTTCCGCTATGTATTATGTATGGCAGTACCATCCATCTTTTTCAACTGTATTACACATTAGACTAAACATTTCTGTTATTGATTTTTACATTCAAACTGTATTCCTTTCACTCTTTCTCTTCCTTTTCCAAGACCAAGTTTCTCTCTCTTGCTCCTGTGTGAGAAACAATAAGCTTATTGAGGTGAGTGACTAGTCCTTTAAATGGAATTCATCCAGAATTCATCCTAGTGCTCTGGCCTGTGGGCATTTCACATGACATGGTGGTGAGGTTACATCTAGAGTCTGCAGGAAGTGCTCTGACAAAGCTTTGTTAGTATTTAACAGCTGAGGACTTCCAGAAAAATGAAGTAATGATCAAACAATTATTAGCTTGTCTTTTCAGGACCTAATTCTATAAAATTCTTAGTAAATACCTTCTGAGGCCTTGATTAGATAGATGCTAGATGAGTACTCCACAGACATTAATTGATAGATTTTTTTTTAAAGTTTCAAAAAATCATTCTTTGCCTTATCCAAAAAAACTCTCCAAGCACATTGTGTTTGTTGTTGTTACACTTGGCTTTAGCAACCTGTGTGAAGCTGTTCACAGGCAAGGATGTGTGCCTTGGCAGAAAAGTTGCAGTTATACTTCACTATGGGTGACTATGGACTTGGGGGGGAAATCAAAGTGAACTTAGGAGATAATGAATACTAAAATCTGCTTTAGTTGTGACCCAGAAAAGGCATCTAGGAATCATTGTTGATTGTTCCTCAAGATATTAACCTAATATGTGACTTTGTGTTGGAAAAAACAAATAAGCTAACAAAATGCTGAACACTATTAAGAAGAATCATGAGAAGAAAATAGAAAATGTTTTTCTACCTGTGTACAAAGCCACTTGTGTTGACACCTGTAATACCAATTTGCCATTACTGTTTTAGTGCTCACATTTCAAGAAGCAATATTGGGAAGTGAAATTAAAAAAAAAAAAAGATCAATGGTGTGAAGAAGTTAATACATAAAGGTAGGCTAAAGTAGCCAGAAATCTGGAAAGTTGGAAAGCTGGAAAGTTGAAGTCTAGAAGAATGAAGGCTGAGGAAGGGATATGATAGAGAGGGATAAATGCAAAGTCATATACTTGGGGTCCAAAAAAATCAAACATGAGTTCATGTGCAGGCAGAGGTAGACATGCTGGTGTAACTGGGAAGTAGTTTCATTAAAAAAAGAATATGATTGCTTTTAATGAATTGAAAGTTCACTATTGTTGTGTGATCATAGACAAATTGTTTAAACTCTTTGGGCCTTAATTTTTTCATCTGTAAAATGAAGGTGTGAGTTGGATTAGATAAATTCTAAAGTCCCTTCTACTTCTAAATCTGACTCCATGAACAGTATGACGAAAACTAAAGAAAAACTAATGTGTTCTTATATTACATATGGAGCATCTAAAATGAAGTAAGTAATATTTCTGCCATAGTGGACTCTGGTCAGCCCCTTTTTGGAGTATTATTTTTATTTCAGAATACCTCATTTTAGAAAAGATGTTGACAATCTGGAATGAGTTCAGAGGAGAGTGAATAGTATAATGAGACTACCAGAGATCATGCCATATGAGAATTAATTGAAAGAACTGAACATATTTAGTTTGCAAAAGAGAAAATGGTGGGAGAACACCATAATTTTTGCAGGATAGATAAATGGAATAAGAATTAGTCTTATTCTTTTTGGCTTCAGAGGGCAGAATTAGGGTGGAAAGAACAATGGGATGTTTCCCAGATGCACCTTAAGTCTGCTTAACTGGATACAATCTTGTAACTTTAATAAGTCTAATAGTGGGTTGAGCTGTTTTAGGACAGAGTAGGTTTACTCTTAGTAGATATTATTCAGCAAAAGCTGGATAACCACTCTTCCATAATGTTTTAGAGAAGACTGGGTCAAGTGTAGGTTGGACAAGTTGGTTTCTGAAATTCCTTTCAGCTCACTGACTCTCTAATCATGGAGATCATGATCTAATCATGGATGAAAATGAATTTACCTGGAAAAATGTCACTTAAGAGTAAATAAAGGGAAGTACTATTAATCCAGTAAGTAGCCAGTGAAATATATTGCTTCCTTATTCATCTGGTGCAATTGCAGGTTCAGTCTTCCCTGATTTGCATGAACTGATCCTATTCCTAATGAAAGGAACTAAAGGAGTCTTTCAGCAAAGGACTCAGAGGTTATGTAATTGCCTAGTGCCTCAGTTTTTGTAAAATGAATGATAGATCCTTAACTTGTAGTTAAGATTTCAGATTTCTGTGAACTGGGATGGGTATATATTATTTCTATATTTTAATATACCTGGCTTTCTCTGTAATTCTAGATTTTTTATTTTATGTCTTTAAAAATGTTTTTCTGGGAAGGGGTCCATCAGATTGCCAAAAGGGCTGATGACCAAAAAAAAAAAAAGATCATAAAATTTCCAGGTCTAGATCTGTATTCCTATGAATGAGGCAAGGTCACACAGGTAATAAGTGGCAGTCTAGTCTTATGACGCGAAATCTTGTTTTCTTTCTAGCACAATAGGATGTGGGATTTAATTGTTGAATTGGTTGATTTTTTCCTTTTCTTTTTTTTAAGAAATGGATAAACAAATAAAGATAGCTACATAGATGATAATGGACTTTAAGTTTTCAAAGTCAAAAAGTTAGAACAGATTACCTTTATTTTCCCTACCCCAGAGATATCATCTCTCAAATACGTGGTTAAAAATTACAAGTGACCTTAAAGTCTTTTGTCTTCACTCAGCATTTAGAAAATGACCAAGAATCATCAACATGAATGAATTTGGTGGTTTGCAAAAGAAAGGTATAAAGTAAATTCATATTCAGGATCTCCCTGCTAGGATGAAGTATGTTTTATCCAGGGTGAGTAAACTGAAATAAACCACACCCTTGACTTTGGGGTGTCTACACTGGAAAGCTGGCCCACAGGCATTTGTTAGCTGCCATGATGCTGAATTTTTCTTGTACTAGTCTGTCAGCAAACTCTCTGCCTTGAAGTCTTGTAGAGTTTCTAGGGAGTTGCCTGTAGGCTGGACAAAGAGCTCCTTCAAATCACCATTAAACTTTGAGTTTGTGCAAAGAGTGGGGACAGTTTTTTGGATGGTGGGCAAGAGGATGAACTTCTATGTTCAACACTCAGGGGTGAAATCTAAGCAAAGAAACCGAGCTCAAAAATGATAAAAAAAAGTTTGTCCTGATGAATATGGTTATAATATCATCTACTCCAATATGGAATTCAGCATCAATCATTGTCTTATCATCGTCAATCAAAAAACATGTACTGCATGCCATTCATAGGAAGCAGATTTGGATGAGACTCTTAGAGATTATCTGGCTTAACCCCCTTCCAGATGAGGAAACTCAAGCCCAGACAAGGGAAAAAATGAGTTGCTTCACATAGTTAGTTGGTGAAAGAATTGAATTCTGTAACAGGGCCCTTGGATTGGAGTCAAAAAGACCAGGGTACAAATTCCATCTCAGATACTTGTTAATTATTCATCTTGAAGAAATCACTTTGTCTCTCTCTATGTGTTGGTTTCCCCATTTGTAAAATGTGTGTGTAAAATCCCTTCTAGCTCCAGGTCTATGACTCTGAAACTTGCTATGTATAAGGTTTTGTGTTTGATGTGGAGTTCTCTTGGCTAAGATACTGTAGTGCTTTGCCATTTCCTTCTCCAGCTTATTTTACAGATCAGGAGACTGAGGCAAACAGGGTGAAGTCATTTTTCCAGGGTTCCACATAGTGTTTGAGGCCAGATTTGAACTCAGGAAGAAGAGTGCACTTTGCACACTGTGATACCATCTGGCTGCCCTAAGGTCTTGGTTAAAAAAAAGTAACTTAGTAAAAAAGACCCTGGACAGAAAGTAAGTTAGTTCTCCGTCCCTATTTTTGCTTGCAGAATTCCTATTGAATCTTTACAGCTTCAATATCCCCTTTCCCCTGAAGCTTTCCTTAGACTTTTCCTCTTAGAACTCATATAACATACTTAAATACATACACGTACATACATATATGTGGTCATGGAACAACCAACAAGGGACTAATTCTCAGAACATATATAGATTTCACAATGGGTTACATTGTGCATACACAATATTTTGTGCCTGTGCAATCCAACATGTAGTGAAGTATCTCTTTTTCTTTTGTTTCTTTGGTGTTTTCTTTCCTGATTGCAAATGAATGAGTATCTAGAGACAGAATTGATCAAGTTTTGACCTTGTGAGTTTTGAAAGATTGGAAGAAGCTACCAAAATTCTTCTCAGCAACCAGAGTTGTAGAAAAGACCACAAGACACAGTAGCAGCAGTTGTTGAGTATAGTGAAGACTTAGCCCCAAGGAATGACCTGTCAATACTTTCCATCCTGAAAGGAATGAATCCAATTGAGCCAATCTTTAAACTTCACAGCTAGAAATAAACTGGGTCAGGCCTCTTGGAGAGAGAAAGGGATTGCTGGGGGCAGGTACTCCCTTAGGCACAAATGGTTCCTAAATGTGGATTTTAGGACCTAAATGTAGTTGTGTAGTACAAGTTTGAGTCCATTTTCCCCAGGGACTGAGTGTCCCCTAGTTTGGGGGATATTTTTGTATTTCTGTCCTCTCTGTGCCTATGTCCTTTCTTGGTCCTGTCTGTTTGTGATCCCTTTGGGGTTTTCTTGGCAAAGATACTAGAGTTGTTATTCACTTCTCCAGTTCATTTTACAGATGAAGAAACTGAGGCAAACAAGGTTAAGTGACTTATCCAGGATCACAAAGCTATTAAATGTCCGAGACCAGGTTTGAAATCAGAGAGTTGAGTCTTTCTGACTCCAGACATAGAGCTCTATCCAGAGTGCCATAATTGCTGAGTTGTCCCTTGGGAAAGCTAATTGAGACCAACCAATTGATAATGATAAGATACCAACTGGCTGATTGAAATGGGATTTCTTGAGCAATAGTATTAGAAGATCCCAAGTCTCAAGGTTACCTCTAGAACTCAATGTTTGACTTTGTATGTCCAATGCTTAGCACAATTCCTGAGACAAAGCTGTTATTTAAATAAATAAATACTTGTTGATTCATTAGATAATCTTCTTGGGCTCCCTCTTCCTCCTCTGTAAGATGACGAGGTTGGACTAGTGTGATCTTCCAGTGTGATCTTATGTTCTGTGAAATGAAGCTTTGTATTTCCTGTTCTCCTTCCAAAATTAACATTCTATTATTCCAAGACCATTCTGCAAATCTGACCTATTTAATCACTCTCTGGAAGATAAGGAAAAAACCTTGTTTATTATAAATTTTACCTTTTAAAGGACAGAGATTTCATTAAAATTACCAGAAAGATATTACACCTCAGGCAAGAGGGGGCTCTCTTTTGCCGATTGTTCAAGGCTACCTTTCTATTTAGATTCTAATGACTGACAGGAACTGGAAAATATTGCCTCCCTTGTTTTCTCTTCTCTATTCTGTTCTCCTGAGGGAGGAAGGCTTTAGGCTCAGAGAAAAACAAAGGAGAATTTTCAAAAAGGGAATCAGTTGGCTTGTGGCCTGGGATATTCCTGGCATCCATGCATGTTGCATTTTCTGATCATGCATTTTTATAGCTATTTATTGTGATGATCAGAAAAATGTCATTTCTATGGAAACTGTTTTGTATTAGGCTTTGCCTGAGATGAAGCTAAGAACACATGCTCTTCACAATTACCTTGTCATCGTCTTTGTTTTTTATGGAGAAAATGAAAAACAGCTCTGTGATTTGAACTGATGCTTCCAAAGTTAAATAGAAATCACAGGCACATAAAATGAGAAAGTCTATAGGCTATGAGTTTCACCAAACTTTTGCTCAGGATTATAATACTTAGATCAGGAAGGAATCTCAAAGATCATAAGGTCCAATCCCTCCCATTTCTCTTTTCATTTTACAGATGAGGACAACTAAGGACTGAAGAGGTTACTATAATATTTAGAGATAAGGAATTTTAGAGATTTTAGCCTTATTTTATAGATGAAAGAAGTGAGGGGTTTCAAAGTGTTTCTTTTTGTCTTTGTCTTTCTGTCTGTCTTATAATCTGTCTCTGTTTCTTACATACAAACATAGATGTATCATCTTTATGTGATGGAGTCTTGACTCAATTGTTGTGACTCCACTGCCTACTCCATGGTCTGCTCTCATTTCTGTATTATGTAGTGGAAAGAACACTAGATATGATTCTGATGGAGGTAAAAAAGATCCCCCCAGCTCTTTGATAGCTGGGCCATAGGGAAGGGTGTATACAGGACAAGACTTTTTGTTGAATTAAGTGAAATTTACTTGATTGTTTGGTTGTTGTCCTTATTATTCAAAGAGGATCAAAATGACATCACTATGTTAGAGTTGAGTTACAGTGTATCTATGGCTGATCAGGCAAATCTGAGCTTGGAATGCTCTGCCACACCTCTAGCACAAGTAGTCCATATGAATATTTGGGGTGGCTTCTCTAATCTTGCATATCTCTCTCTCTTTTTTTTTTTTTTTTTGGTTTATTCAATTCTGCTTTGCTCATAGAGCACAGCATCTTCTCTGATGAGGGCATGTAACCACTGTGTCAGTATCTCTCATGTCATACAACTGATTCTAAAGTTCTTAAGAGATACCTTGAAAGTGTCCTTGTATCAATTAATTGGGCCTTTATTATTGTGAGTCCTAGTTGAATTTCCGCAGCTACTCCCTGAGGCAAACAGGGGAGGGGCATTGATTATCTTGTCCTTAAGTAGACAATATTGCAATAGGCCCTTGTTGAATTCCTTATTGAATTCCATGCATTGACAAAATTGTTATGATCCCATAGTTACTGTATCCAATCAGAAGGTGAAGCTATAGATGTCAATCACTAGGTGATTTTTCTCCTATTAAAAGAACTTACTTGTCCTAGACTTCTTTGCAAATTCATTAGGAACTGCCTGCCTTATGGCAAGTTTTCTAGGAATTTAGCCTATCTTATGATGTTTTTTTCCTTTTATTGTCATTCTTCCCCCTTGTTAATGGTGTTAATGGTTCTACTAGGGAACTTAGCCTGAATTTTTTTGCTTGTAAATTGTTAAAACTCCCTTTTGGAACTTAGCCTGCCAGTCAATGGTGTAATAATAAAATTTTTGCCTTTTGATTTGAGGATGATCTAAGTCTACAAATTCTTTCAAGACAACTCATGACATTGTCCTGAAACCCAATATAGTTTGGGGGTCCAACTCCACATTCTAACATTTGGTGGTCCCTTTAGGAGAGTCCTAATTTTGGGGATGTTCAGCACTTTTGCATCCTCATATTCCATCAATTCCTATTCTTCTAAGTTTCTAAAAGAGAAATACCATGACTTCTCTTAAGTGCTCAACTCCTTTTCTTTCAGGAGACTTTATACTTACTCCACTTTTAACTTACCTTCTGTTTACTTTAAAGCTCTGTTTTAGTAGTAACATCTATTTGTAACTTAGGAGAATGAGAATATAGAAAAGTTAATCCACAGTGTCTCAAATAGCCTAAACTAGACTTCCACTTTCATCTAGAGAATTATACAGACTGGATCTAGCCTTTAGGAATTAAGGAAATGGCTATGATGGGGGGCTAATCCAGAAACTTGAGGCAGCTATACAATCACAATCCAATCCAGAAGTTTAATCAACTTTGATTCTGGTGAAGATTCTAGTTTTGAGGATGGGAGAATCCAAAGGCTTTGGAATGTATATATTTCTTTTGTGTTTATATCTGATTCAGGGCTCAGGGATCCATTCACCTTGATTTCTGTGGGTTAACTAAGCAAAGCTTGTAATTGCCATCCAAAGCAGAGGATGTCTCAGAACCTTGCCAAACCTATCCCCAACATAGAGCCAGATATAGTACACTGAAAATCCATTCATAGAAGGATCATTTGAAGGAATTAGGGTAGTTAAAACTATAGAAGAGAAGACTTATGAGTAGCCAACCATAACAGGGATATGGACCTTTGGCAAGAATTGTCAGTTCTGCCTCTTCCTCTCCAATGTTTTCAGAGCTTTCTTGATGATAGTTATATAATTTTCATGTCCTATCCCTAGTCACCATGCAGAAGTGTTGGATTTGGCCATAATAGTGTTCTGAAAGTGAAGGGAATTAGGAAGGAATGACAGAGGTGACAATATTTTTCTCACAATTTCAAGAAGACTCAGTAGGAGATGCTAATCAAGTCAGGAATAATTGTCCTAATTTAGCTAGGAGCTGATAATTTCTAGTTAAAAAGGATAAATTGGGAAGAAGGTGGTTCTTGACAGCCATTTGAGTGACTTTTTAGTGTTTTACTTTGTAATTCTATAGGGCTGATTATTAATAGGACTTGAAATGTGTAGATCCACCCAAGACATGGGGAACTGAAGAGGTTTCAATTTTCTTTTAAAAAAATTTGGTCATTTTTCAAGTTAACTTTCTTCTTTTCCTTCTTATATATCAAAATTTAAGGTATCTGTAGAGTACAATTCTTTTTTTTTTTAATTAAAGCTTTTTATTTTCTAACATATACATAGATAATTTTCAACATTCACCCTTGCAAAACATTGTGTTCCAAATTTTTTTCCTTTAGTTTCCCTCACTCCCTCTCCTAGATGGCAAATAATCTAATATATGTTAAACACATGCAATTTTTCTATACATATAAAGTACAATTCTTGATGAATTGTAAATTCACTTTAGATTGGTCAGGTACCATTAAAAAATCATTTAATCCCTAAAAGTGGGTTAGCATTGGAATATTACAGGTTGAGCAAGATTGAATCAGTGAAATACTCCTATAATAAAGGACATTGATCTCTAGATGATTTAGATGATTAGTTAAAAAAAAATTAGAAATAGACATGGATAGTCTTACTATATATTTTCAAAAAATCATTAACAAATCACTTATATGGCATTTCTATGTCTATACCCTTGGTGCAATGAATCACGTAGAAGAAGCAACAGGAGCTTCCCCCCCCTTTTTAAATTAAATCTTTTTTTCAAGTAACAAAAACTAATTTTCTTTCCCTCATATTCTCCCATTGTGAAAAAGTCAAACAATCCTTTATTATAAATATACATAGTAAAGCAAGGCAAATTCCCAAATTATCCTGTCCAACACAAACATTTATAAACACATGTATATATACATATACATGCATATATATTTATATCTTAATCTGTACTCTGAGTCCCTCATGATTCTATCAGGAGGTTGGTAGGATGCCTCATCATCAATCCTCTGGGATCATAGTTTGTCACTGAGTTTGGTAGCCATTTTGAAGAAATTAAACATTGTTATGAAGTACCATAACATTATGCTACTTCAAATGTCATGTGTCATTAAAAATTTAGAAATTATGGGAAATGGATGTAACCTGAGCCTCTGCAGAAATTTGGGGCTTTTACCTTTTAGCTAGATTGATTCTAATTCTAAATTCTACAATTCTAAAGTGCCAAATTCATATGATAGTACAAAATAAGGCATAGTATTTTATTTTGGAGCTGTTTTATTGATACCATAGAGCCAAAGTGATTTTCTAGGCAATGCATCCCAAGAAGTTGTCATCATCATTCTGTTTTTTTTTTTTTTTTTGTGTGTGTGTGTGTGTGTGTTTTGTATTAATTTCTTTTAGTCTTGTATTCTAGTGATAATTTTTTGGTAGCCAAAAAGTTTTACTTGGAGAGTTATAATCTCTTCTCATAGTATTAATAATGTAATAAATCAAAAGCTCCGATTTCAGGAAAAATTTAAAGCAGCTATTTGTACTTCTGTCTTTGTTCTGTACATCACTCATGGTTAGACATTCTTCCTCCTCATCTTCATCTCTTAGCATCCCTTGTTTCTTTCAAGACCTAAATACAAATATTTATATGGGCCAAGAGGCACTCAACTTCACTTTTTTTCTTTATTCACTTTTCAGGCTTTTGTTTGATGTGTCTTATTACCTGATTTTTCCCAATGCTCTTAGGTAGATCAACTAGCCTTTCTGAGCTTCAGATACCTCCTCTGTAAAGAGAGGGGGTTGGATTGGATGGTTTCTAAGATGCCTTGTTGCTCTAGGTCTCTCAGCTTATGATCTGTAAAATAAATCAGGGAAATAGCATTAGTGGCCAGCTCACGACTTGTGAATTTCATCAAGACAGTGTATGTAAAGCACTTTGCAAACTAAGGCACTAGATAGATGTCAGTTGTTTTGATTCATTCTTTTGGAACATTTTACTTTTTGTGATAAGTGGCAAATCAGCTCAGAAGACTATAAAATTGAGTTGTTTTCTCAGTAAAGATTTGTTCTGGAGACATTTAGTCAGGTTCAGCTGTTCTTCCTAGTTTTAAGATGATGTGATATATGGAAGGTAGCAGAATTCAAATGTTTCACTAATGTTATTGATAAAAATAACATGGAAACATCACGTTTCCATGGAAAAACCATGGAAACACTAGCAAAAAAAGGAGGGAAGGATGCCACTGAGAATCACCCCACCCTCAATATAAAAGAGGTATTTGGCTATTTTTCTGTGACCCTAGTTTGGAGAACCAGCATGAAAGAGTAGAAGTTAAAGGGGGAGGGAACACACTTCTGTTTAGGATTAAGAAAACCAGTTTAAGGATTAAGGATTAATCCAAGCAAGGAACTGGCTAAGTAAGAGGCAGTATATTTTTCTTGTCTCTGGAAGTCTTTTAGCAATGATTGGATGATTATTTGTTGGGGACATTTAAAAGGGAATTTAAACATTTTATTATATATTTTAACTAACTAGCATTTATTTTTTTCCCTCTCACCTTAAATTTAAAATTAAAAAGAAAAGGAAAGCACAATTCTTGTAACAAAAATATCGTCAAGAAAAACAATATGTGTCTCATTCTGCCTCTTGAGTATTTAACCTCTCTTCCAAGAGATGAGTAGTGTGCTTCATTCATTTCTTCTGGAATCATAGTGGGTTACTAGATTGATCAGAGTTCTCAAGTCTTTCAAATTTATTTGTCTTTACAATCTTTTTTGTATAAATTGACAGAAAGGGATTTCTAGTCTCTTAGGGGTAAAACTAGCTGACCCAAAGGCCCTTCAACTCAAAAAAGTCTATGATGCTCAGAATATAGGGAATGTGGCAGGAAAAGAGGGGACCAAAAAGGAAAGTGAAATCAAAGAGAAATCTCAAGAGATGCTTCCTAAAATTTATTTCAGGGACCATTTATGATATCCAGCCAAGAGGCTGGACCAAAAGATCTCCAAACCCCACAAATCCAGGATAATATTGATTCTGTTTTTTTTGCAAAGAAAGCAGGGAAACCCCAGATTTCCATCCTTCTGCCCTGCTTTGGGTAACCAGGATACCAGCCTTACAGAGCATTAGCAAGTTTCATGTGCAAAGCCTTGTCTCAGTGCTGTGGTCAGCCCGTGTTTGGGTGCAGCTGAGTTGCCCTATTTCTGCTCAGTTCACACCAGCTGCAGATGTTTCCCAGAAACCTTATAGGGGAAGGACATATTTCTTGTTCTTTTTACAAGTTCCCATATAAACTGTGAATGACTATAAAAGGGAGAGATCATTTTATTGGACATGCTCTCGCCTCAGGACCTAATTATAAGTCCCCTGGCACTGTTTTAGTTCGCTAGGGAGTAGGGAAATATGGATGACCACAAAAATCCAAAACTTAATATATTTGTATGTGTAGAGATCTATAAAAATTCTCTTTGTGTGTATGTGTAAATATGTGTGTGTATATTTAAATTCATGCTAAAGATGCAATCATTTTGAGAAATCTCTGTTTAATTCATTGGTTTTAGTACTTTTTACAAGACCTCATGTGAGAGATGTGAACATCAAGCAATGATATGGATTACTTTTAAACAAATATAGCAGGAAATAAACATGTAAATGATTACTATCTCTTTCATAGAATTGTTTTCTTCAAAACCCTGGGAGTATTTTAGAAATGCTACTTTTTACTCAAATATTCTGAAGCTTCTCTTTGGGAATTGTCTTCAAAGCCAGTCCACAGAAACAAACAAAAAACAAAGCAGCCGTTACTTTACCATTCTTCACCCATAGTTTTATTCAGTATGTTTGTATAATCTTATTTATCAGACTTGCCTCTGACTTTTATTAAATCAAGTCTATCCTCAGAGTATGATGATATTCCATCTTGGTAGTAAAATGAAAGAATATGTTTTAAGCTTTCAATGCATTCCAAAAATGGAGTTTTGAAGTATCAAGGGCAAAAATTATCTACACATGTCTATGTCCTTGTTAGATAAGTGAAAATAGTACTATTTCCCTTTTACAGATGAAAAAACAGGTGAAACTGGGGGAAGTTAGTGGAATGTGTAGTCAAAATGTCAGAAAATTACAGAATCTAAGAGTTGTAAAGGATCTGTTTAGTTATCTAGAAGGTATTCAGACCCATTCAAACCTGATCAAGAATTATTTCTGAAACATTGCTGATGTGTTTATTCAGCCTCTATTTGAAGAGGCAATGCAGCAGGGAGTGTTGGACTTAGAGTGAGGAAAACCTAAGTTTGTGTCCCATCCTCAGATGCCTAGGAACTGTGTGATGCTAGATAATCATATACCTTCTCTTGGCTTCAGTTTTCTCATGTGAAAAATGATTAGAGGGTTCTAGATGTCCTTTGAGTTTCTTTCCCATTTTAAATCTGTAATCCTATGGCCTCGTTTATTTTGTTGTCAGTTCTTCCCTTTCTCTTCTTGTCAAATTGATTATTTTGAACTCAATGTTTAAGAACTTTACATTATGGGTATAAATTATGAAAAGACAGTTTTTGCCTTGATATGAGAAAAAATTTCCTAAAAATTAGTTTTTCAAAGGTATAATGAAAAGTTACAAGAGAGTTGATAAACTCTAGTGGCTCTATATTATAAATACAAATGTTTCAGTATCAACTACAAAATTTTCTGGTCCCTTCCTACTTTTCTAGTTTTCTTACACCTTATTCCTATCCATATATTCTATTATCCAGTAACACTGGATTTGATGTTGTTCTTTGTACAAGGTATTCTATGCATTCACACATTCCCCATGTCTGGAAATTCTCTCCCTCCCATCTCTATTTCTTGCCTTCCTTCAAGTCCCAGAAAAATTTCATCTTTTGCAAGAAGTCTTCCTGATCATCTTCAATGCTAGTGTTTTCCCTCTGTGATCATATCCAATTTATTCTGCATAAATTTTATTTGTATGTTGCTTTTTTGTACATTGTTTCCCTCCCTAAGACTAAGAGTTCCTTGATGCCATGGCTTATTCACTCCCTTCTTTGTATCCCAAGGGCTTAGCACAATGTCTGGCACATAGTAGATACTTAATAAATATTTGTTTACATGAGAAGGTAATAAATTCTGCCTTGCTGACGTACTTTAAAAGAAAGCTGGGATATCACTTGTCAAAGATCTTATAAAGAGCATCCCTGTTCTATTAGGGATTGACCTAATACTGAGATTCTGATTCCTTGGAATACAAAATGTTCTTTTCACAGATTGAAATGCTAAACAATATGGCAGGAAAGACTCTAATATATTTGGTAACATAAAACATTCATAGGTTCAGAAATGAGGTGAGGGGGGAATGGGGTAATTGAAAAAAAGTTTTATGGAGTGAAAAATTCCTTTCCTAATAGAAACCTTTAGCTTACTTCTTTCAGTCCCTGTATCTTTTATACCACCCAAATGCATTTGGACTTTTTCTTCTTTTACATATTTAGTCTTGAGTTAGCTCCCCTTTTTGTGTTCTTTCTTCTTCACTTTTTTTCCTTTCTCCATTCTCTCTTTTTCCTTTTCTTCTTCCTTTTGTCATTCCATTGCTTCTTTTCTATATATTGTTGCCTTTTTTCTCTTTTCTCTCTCCTTTTCTTCATTTTCTTCAATGTAAGTATTCCCCATAACAATAAGTAAACTTTCTTAAACTGTTCACATGTAATTAATCATCTTCCTCTCCATGAAATCTCCAAAGAGGCTTTACTTACAGGATGTCAATTTTCCTCTAGGTCCTTTGTATATTGTGGATAGCGGTACAGCATTCTGTCTGACTATATTGTTATCTCTTGCTCTCTACAGATAACTAAACACCTCTTTTTCTATTCATACATTTCTTCAGTGATGTTCCATAGGAAAGTATTAGAAATATGTTATAATGTACTGGTACCCACGTGCATCTTTTCTTTACTCTCAAGGTTACCTGAAACCATTATTCCCCAGAAACTGGTGCTCCAAGAGTTATAAGCATACAAGATCATAGAAGAATATTTTCATTAAAAAGATCAGTTTTTGTTCCACAAACAGCTTGGAATCATTAAAAGCTTGGTTTAATTAAATAGGGTGAATCTAATTATATAAAAGACATCAAGTAAGACAATATTTGTAAAATGCATAGGACAGTGCCCGACACATGCTAAAAATAATGCTAATTATTAATTCTATGAGGGAGGTCAGGTTGATTCATCTTTATATGGCGACAGTCATAGAGTTTCTTTCCATTAGTGCATTAAAGAGAATGATTAAAATGTTGCCAGGAAAGGGATTGGTTTTGATTTATAGGTAACAGGCCTTTTACAGTCATTATTCTTTAGCTGAGGCTTCTTTCTGAGGGCTCCTTAGATTTTTTTGCTGGAATGCTTTTGCTCTCTTTGTTTTGAATTATGGAAGAAGACTGGGCAGTTGCATTCTAGGGGCTCCCCATGGATGAAACAGAAATGCGCTAAAGGAATTCAGGTTAGAAAAAGAATTTCTCCAGCTTAAGAATTGACTAAACCTGGAATGGAGGAAGGAGGGAGTTATGAGGGAATGTTTCAGAATTACAAAATGACGACATAGAGTTGTAGACATAGAGTTGTTCATTTGACAGTTTTGGAATGCAAGAATTATAGGACTTACCCTGAAGCTTGAAATAAATATGTATCAGTCTTAAAATAGGCTGCATCTTCTATCCCAATATAGACTACACTATTCCTAAAGTGACTTGCCTTTTTCAAGGAAAAACCATATCTTCACATTCAAAAACACATTTATGACTCACTGTATAAGTATTATATATTTTGTCTACAATATTTACACATACATATGCATAAATATTCACAAACACACTGACATACACAGACACACACACTGAATATCATTGGGCATAAGCTACTGTTAGATTTTACACAAGCCAAATTTGAGGGAAAGTAGAATTTACATTCAGAATAGCAGTTTTTTTTTTTTTTATTATAGCTTTTTGTTTACAAAACACATGCATGGGTAATTTTTCAACATTGACCCTTGCAAAACTTTGTGTTCCAACTTTTCCCCTCCTTCCCCCCACCCCTCCTCTATATGGCAGGTAGTCCAATACATGTTAAATATGTTAAACTATATGTTAAATCCAATATATGTATACATATATTGCTGCACAAGAAAAATCAGATCTAGAAAGAAAGTAAAAAAAAAAAAAAAAACCTGAGAGGGAAAACAAAAATGCAAGCAAATAATATCAGGAAGAGTGGAAATGCTATGTTGTGGTCCACACTCATTTCCCATAGTTCTCTCTCTGGGTGTAGCTGATTCTCTTCATTACTGAACAATTGGAACGGGTTTGAATTATCTCATTGTTGAAGAGAACCACATTCATCAGAATTGATCAGCATATATTATTGTTGTTGAAGTGTATAATGATCTCTTAATTCTGCTCATTTCACTTAGCATTAATTCATGTAAGTCTCTCCAAGCCTCTCTGAAATCATCCTGCTGGTCATTTCTTACAGGACAATAATATCCCATAACATTCATATACTACAATTTATTCAGCCATTCTCCAATTGATGGGCATCTATTCAGTTTCCAGTTTCTTGCCACTGCAAAAAGGGCTGCCACAAACATTTTTGCACATGTGGGTCCCTTTCCCTTTCTTTAAGATCTCTTTGGAATATAAGCACAGTAGTAACACTACTGAATCAAAGGGTATACACAGTTTGATAACTTTTTGCATATAGTTCCAAATTGCTCTCCAGAATGTTTGGATGCATTCACAATGTATCACCAACAATGTATCAATGTCCCAGTTTTTCCATATCCCCTCCAACATTCTGCATTATCTTTTTCTGTCATCCTAGTCAATCTGAGAGGTTTGTAATGGTATCTCAGAGTTGTTTTGATTTGCCTTTCTCTGATCAATAATGATTTGGAGCTCCTTTTCATATGACTAGAAGTAACTTCAATTTCTTCATCTGAAAATTGTATGTTCGTGTACAACCATTTATTAATTGAAGAATAGCTTGATTTCTTATAAATTTGATTCAATTCTCTATATATTTTGAAAATGAGACCTTTATCAGAACCTTTGGCTGTAAAAGTGTTTTCCCAGTTCATTGCTTCCCTTCTAATCTTGTCTGCATTACTTTTGTTTGTACAAAAACTTTTTAACTTAACATAATCAAAAATTTCTATTTTATGATTAATAATGATCTCCAGTTCTTCTTTGGTCATAAATTTCTTCCTCCTCCACAGGTCTGAAAGAAAAACTATCCTATGTTCTTCTAATTTATTTATAATCTTATTCTTTATGTCTAGATCATGAATCCATTTTGACCTTATCTTGACATATGGTGTTAAGTGTGGGTCAATGCCTAGTTTATGCCATACTAGTTTCAGATTTTCCCAGCAGTTTTTGTCAAATAGTGAGTTCTTATCCCAAAAGCTGGGGTCCTTGGGTTTGTCAAACACTGGATTATTAAAGTTATTGACTATTTTGTTCTGTGAACCTAATCTATTCCACTGTTCAACTAGCCTGTTTATTAGCTAGTACCAAATGGTTTTGATAACCACTGATTTATAATATAGTTTTAGCTCTGGTACAGCTAGGCCACCTTCATTTGGTGTTTTTTTTTTTTTTTTTTTATTAATTCGCTTGAAATTCTTGACCTTTTGTTCTTACAGATGAATTTTATTGTTATTTTTTCTAGGTCAGTAAAATAGTTTCTTGGGAGTTTGATTGGTATAGCACTAATAAACAGATTAGTTTAGGTAGTATTATCATCTTTATTATATTTGCTCGACCTATCCAAGAACACTTAATATTTTTCCAGTTGTTTAGATCTGACTTTATTTGTGTGTAAGTAATTTTGTTTATATAGTTCCTGACTTTCTCTTGGCAGATAGATTATTTTATACTATCAGCAGTTATTTTAAATGGAATTTCTCTTTATATCTCTTGTTGTTGGATTTTGTTAGTGATATATAAATGTGCTTATGATTTATGTGGATTTATTTTGCATCCTGCAACTTTGCTAAAGTTGTGGATTATTTCTAACAGCCTTTTGATCTGGGGTTCTCTAAGTATACCATCAGATCATCTGCAAAGAGTGACAATGTGGTTTTCTCATTCCCTACTCTAATTCCTTTAATCTCTTTCTCAATTCTTACTTTCAAAGCTAGCATTTCTAATAAAATACTCAGTAGTAATGGTGATAGTGGGCAACCTTCTTTCACCCCTGATCTTATTGGGAACGGTTCCAGTTTATCCCCATTACATATGACATTTTTGGTGGTTTTAAATAGATGCTACTGACTATTTTAAGGAAAAGTCCATTTATTCCTATACTCTCAAGTGTTTTTTTTTTTTTTTCTTTTTTTTAATAGGAATGGATGTTGGCTTTTATCAAATGCTTTTTCTGCATCTATTGAGATGATTATATGGTTTTTGTTAATTTGGTTATTGATATAGTCAATTATGCTAATAATTCAATTGAGCCAATTTGCTCAAAAGTTAGCATGGTGATTTTCCTACTGGCTTTTCAACAGTTTGGTTTCAAGATTCATGGAGAATGGAAAACTGTGAAATATAAAACTAGTAATAATGAAAAGTTTTATGTCTTAGCATAACTTTAATTTGAATGTTACCTCCTTACTCCCTCCTCCCCATCAAAATTTAAATACCTTCGGGCTGGTTCCATTGGAACAACAAGAAGGAAGCCCTTAACCTACCTGCGTTGGGAGGTTTTCTGGGTACCAGACAAAAGAATTTTCACCTCTAAGGCAGGGTGGATAATTGAGCATTTCAGTTGGGGAAGCTTGAAGGACCCTCTCTTGATAAGGAACACCAGGCTCAGCTGTGCTGCTGAGACATGGCCCTAAGGGAGAAGGAACCACTACATGCTCAGTAAGTGCAGAAACAGTGGGTCAGGAACACTGTTGGCTGCAGGGAATTACAGTTGGGTGGAGTCTTGGTTTTGGATTCCAGGTCACAGGATAGAACTGACAGAGAACTTGAGGTCAGTGGCACCATCCATACCCTAATACTAGAGGTGATTACACACACAATCTGCTACAAAATAAATCAGCAAAGAGGAAAGAACCCAGGCAAAGAAAGTTACTTACTATGGGAAGAGGGAAGATCAGGATTCTTCTTCAGAGGAGGATACTGAAATTTAAAAAAGCCTCTTCTACCCCGAAGAGTAATATCAAATGGTCACTTGCTCCCTTAAAATTCATAGAATTAAAAAAAAGACTTTAAAAATCAAATGAGAGGGATTGAGGAAAAACTTAAAAAAGAGAAACAAAGAAAAAGAAGATTATGTAAAGAGAGTCAACCAATTAGAAAAGGAGATTCAAAATCTTTTAAAAAAAAATTTCAAGAGTATTTTATTTTTCCAATTATATGTAAAGATAGTTTTCAACATTCATTTTTGTGGAATTTTGAGTTCCAATTTTTTTTCTTCTTTCTTCCCTTATCTCCCCAAGACAGCATGCATATCTGATATAGGTTATACATGTGCAATCATTTTAAATATATTTACATATTAGTCATGTGAAAGAAAAATCAGAACAAAAGGGAAAAACCAGAAAAAAAAAGCAAAAAAGAAGGTGAAAAGAGTATATTTTGATCTGCATTCAGTCTCCATAGTTCTCTTTTTGGATGAGGATGGCATTTCCTTCTCAAATCTATTGGAATTGTCTTGGACCACTGTATTGATGAGAAGACCTAAATCTATCATAGCTGAATATCACATAATTTTGTTGTTACTGTGTACAATGATCTGCTGTTCTTCTCTCTTCACTCAGCATCAGTTCATGTAAATCTTTCCAGGCTTTTCCAAAATCAGTTTGCTGTTCATCACTTCTTCTAAAACAATAATAGTCCATTACATTCATATACCATAATTTACTTAGCCATTCTCCAAATGATGGACATTTCCTTAATTTTCAATTCCTTAGCACCACAAAAAGATCTGTTACAAACATTTTTGCCCATGTGGGGCCTTTCCTCTCTTTTATGAGGCGATCCAGAATCTTAGGGAAAAAAAGGATTCCTTAAAAACTAGAATTGGCCAGTGGGAAACTAGTCAATATATGAAAGATCAAGAAACAATAAAGCAAAGCACAAAGAATAAAAAATAGAAGAGAAAGTGAAACATTTCACAAGAAAAACAACAGATCTGGAGAACAGATCAAGAAGAGAAAACATAAGAATAATTGTACTACCTAAAAGCTATGACCAAAAAAGACCCTTTGATATAATAATGCAAGAAACAATTAAAGAAAATTGTGCTGAAGTGTTAGAATAAGAGACGAAAGAAGAAATAGAAAAAAATCCACTGAACATCTGAAAGAGATCTTATGAAGAAAACTTAACAGGAATATCATAGGTCAAGGAGAAATTTTACTAGCAACAAGAAAAAGACAATTCAAATAAGGTAAAGGCAAAATTAGAATCAAACAAGAATTAGCAGTGGCTACATTAAAAAATTGAAGTTTTAAAACACCATATATCAAAGAGCAAAAGAGCTAGGGTTGTGCTGAAAATACCATATCCAACCAAGGTAAGTATAATTTTGTATCAAAAAATGGATAGTCAATGAATTACTAGATTTTCAGGATTATGTTACAAAAAAATCCCTGAATTTAAACTAAAATTTGACATATTAGCTCCAAGAGAAAAATAAGATAAACATTAAAGATGAATTTCCAGGGCTTCAATAAAGACAAACTATCCATTTTATACATGGAAATATAAACCATATATTTAAGATTGTTATTAGTAACTGGGTAATTTGAAAGAAAGATTGAGATAAACCTGAGTATAATGTGATTCCAAAAAAGCAAAACTGTAAAAAAGGCAAAAAGAATAATTAGGTTATGTGAATGAGGTACAAGAGCAAGAGCTGACACAGAAAAATGAGATGGGGGATCAGGGCTGGTAGTTCTGGAATCCTATTCACATGAGTGAAAGAGGGAACAACACATACATATATCTAGAATGATATAAAAGTCTTTTAAATTTATTAAGAAATTATTTAAATTTATTAAGAAATAAGAAAGGTATGGAATAGGATGAGGGGGGAAGTATAGAAGAGTGTATAGATTGACAGGAATGGGATAAGGAAGGAGGGAAAGGTGGAGGAGAAGATAGGGTGGGATTCTTGGAGCTGGGGTAGGTTAAGAAATAACAAGGCAACATAGCAGAAATAAAATAGGAGTCAGCAGGAGTAGGAAATCAGAGATATACACAAACATAATAACAATTATTAAGAATAGAATTTCTTAGGAAATTATCTAAAAGCTATGACCAAAAAAACCTCTTTGATATAATAATGCAAGAAACAATTGAAGAAAATTGTCCTGAAGTATTAGAATAAGAGGGGATTTAAAGTAGATTTAGTCAAAAGAGGAAAAAGGCCATAGAAATCACACTATATAAATCAATATTGTATAGACTATTTAAAATGACCGAATAGAAAAAGGTTGAAATATTACTGTAGTGAGGAAGTGATGAGTTGGTAGATTTAGAAAAATATGGAAAGATTTGAACTTATGAAGGATAATGTCCACTTTCAGAGAAATAGTAGATAAACAAGAATAATATAATCTTACATAGATGTATATGAATGTATATGTGTATAATTATAAATATCTATGTATATTCATGTTCATATATGCATATATATGTATAAGTATAGATGTTTTACACACATACATGTTTTGCTATGTACATGGCAATTTTCTTATTTTCCTTTTTCAATTTGGTATATAAGTTTGAAATAAATTTTAAAAAAAGAAATCTTAGTCCAATACTGACTTTGACATAACTTTAGCCATGGATGCAGAAAGACAGCATTTGCTACTAATAGTGCCAGTGAAAGCATTAGTCTTTCTTTCAGCCTGTGGTTGCCTGCAGAAATTTGCCATCCAGTAAGGAAAGAAAAAAAAACAAGAAAATTTTAGAACACTTATAAAACAATATATTAGTGTGTACAAAATAACGCCATGTGAACCAAATATCACTGCTGAAGACATGCAGAAAACAGTGAAGAGAGTGCTGCGGATAATCAAAGAATGGTCCTTTGAGATTATATATATATATATTTTTTTTTTTTGGGGGGGGAGGAGGAGAAAATAGATTTTGAAGAAAGTGACAATCATTTGCTGATTAAATATATTTTGGTAATATTGCAACTCTTCTATGGCTCCTCCTCACTCTTGAATTCACAGATTGTATTCTCTGGATGACAACTATCCTAGCTTCCTGGTACTCTGTGGGTCTGCAAATCCAAAACTATAGCTCAGAAATCACACTGATGTTAATCTATGAGAAACAGTTAATTGACACAATTGGCTCAAAGCAAAGGCATTTGCTGAAATGACCTAGCATGAGTAGCAGTAACAAAACATCCTTCTCATAAACAGAATACATCTGTCACAAAGTGATAGTGGGAAGAGTGAGTACATACATAAAATACCTTAGTAGAGATGCACATACACAGAGAAAATGTGTGATTAAGGCTATTCATGCCTTTGGCACCACAGTACTCTTGTTCTTTTTTCCTTTTCAAATATCTTTATAGCATTCCCTCATGGCATGTTATATCTGTTGGACAATTGGGTTTAGATCATAATCTTTTATCATTCCATCTCTTCCTAAATCTTGCTTTTCCTAATTGTATTCTTCACCCTCACCATAACCTCAAATTCCTTCATTCCTCAATACTTTACCAAGACCTAAATCTGCTCTGGTTACACTCATAACTGAAAAAATCTGGGCCACCAAGAATATCAAGAAAATTAATGGGAAAAAAATGCAAAGGAAAGAGGCCTAGCAGTATCAGATCTCAAACAATATTATAAAATGGCAACCATCAAAACTATGTGGTACTCGCTAATAGAGTGGATTGGTGAAATAGATTAGGTACACAAGGTACAGTAGTAAGTGACTATAGTAATCTAGCCTTAGATTTGACAAATGCAAAGACCCCAGTTTCTGGGATAAGAATTCATTATTTGATAAAAACTTTGGGAGAAAGCTGAAAAATAATATGGCAGAAATAAGGCATAACCCAATATTTTATACCACATACCAAGATATGGGTACATGCTTTAGACATATAATAACACCATAAACAAATTAGGAGAACAAGGAATAGTTTGCCTGTCAAGGAAAAAAAATCATGACCAAACAGGAGATAGAGAGCCATTACAAAATGCATGAAAAATAATTTGGATTACATTAAATAAAAAGATTTTGCCTCCAAACTCCACAATGTAACCAAAATTAGAAGGAAAGCAGAAATTGGGAAACAATCTTTACAGCAAGTGCCTTTGTTAAAGACTTAATTTCTCAAATATATAAAGAATTAAGTCAAATTTGTAAGAATGCAAGTCATTTCCCAATTGACAGTTGGTCAAAGTTTTCAGATGAAGAAATCAATGGTATTTTTAGGCATATAAAGGAATCCTCTAAGTCACTTTTGAGTACAGAAATGAAAATTAAAACAACTTTGAGATACTACCACATACCTATCAGTTTGGCTGAGATGACAGAAAAGGAAAATAATAAATGTTGAGGAGGATGTGGGGCACTAATGCATTATTGGTAGAGTTGTGAACTGATCCAATCATTTTGGAGTACAATTTGGAACTACCCTCAAAGGGCAAGCAAATCCCAAGTATGGATTCTACAGAGTATATACTCTTTGATCAGCAATACCATTATTAAATCTGTATCTCAAGGAGATCATAAAAAGGAAAAAGGACCTGTGTGTATAAAAATATTTATAACAGCTCTTTTGTGGTGTCAAAAAATTGGAAATTGAGGAGATGCCCATCAATTGGGGAAGGGCTAAACAGACTTCATTTGGTATACAATTGTGATGGAATGCTATTGTGATATTAAAAATAATGAGCTGTTGTATTTCAGAAAAACCTGGAAAGACTTATATAAACTAATGCAAAGTAAAATGAGTAGAACATTGTACACAGTAACAGAAAAATTGTGTGATGATCAACTATGAATGACTTAGCATGTCTCACTAATACAATGATTCAAAATGATTCCAAAGGACTCATGATGGAAAATACTATCCACATCCAGAGAAAGAACTGGTGAACTCTAAATGTATATTGAAGCATACTATTATCCTATTACTCTATTTTATTATTGTGTTTTTTTCCTTTTGGCCTGTTTCTTCTTTTATAATATGAATAATATGGGAATATATTTTGGACGGCTGCATGTATATAACTTATAAATTTAGGAAGAGGGGAGAGGATGGAGGAAAAAAAATTCAGAACTCAAAATTTTGTAAAAATAAATATTAAAACTTTTCTTTATATATAATTAAAAAGTTAAATGCCATTAAAAAGAATCTTTAATAAAAAAAAGCCACTTACCAAAGGCTCCCTCTTTTCCTTTTTTCCTAGCAATGGCTAATATTTAAGTAGGATTTTAAAGTTTGCAAAGCACTTTACATATATTGTCTCAATTGGTATCAGCTAGATGATTCAATGGATAGAGAGCTTGGCCAGTACTTAGTCTTTCAAATCCAGTCTTAGATACTTATTAACTGTCTCACCTTACACATGTCACCTAACCTTTCCCTAACTCGGTTTCCTCAGCTGAGGATAATAATAGCATTTACTATATTATGAGGATTAAATGGTATAATGATTGTAAAGAATTGAGCATGGTGTATGGAACATGAGAAGTGCCAATAAATTCATATTCCCTCTTCTTTCCCATTAATAGGTCTCACATTCCTTTGATGTCATCCCTTATTAACCCCTCCTTCACTCCATTCTCTAAGGAAGAGACAGTCTTTTAACTTGCTAAGACTAAACTATACCCTTGATTTTTTTCCTTCTAATCTTTTCCAGCAAATAACTCCCACAATCATTTCTACTGTTAATCTCCATTCTCTTTTAAGATAGTAGTTCTTTCTCTGATGCATACAAGCATGAGCAAATTTCCCTGTCACTCTTGGAAATATGTTTTACATGCTTGCATATCTATCCATTTCCTATATGAAATTGTTTACAATTTTTTTTTGGGGGGGGAAGAGAGGAGAAAGATTGGAACTCAAAATTAAAAAAAAAAGAATGGTAAAAATTGTCTTTACATGTAGTTGGAAAATTTCCTTGTCCTTAAAAAAAACAAACAAAACTTTCAATGGATTCCCAATATTTCTGCTCATTCTATATCTTTCTTCTCTTCTGCTAAAGTACTTGAAAACACAATTTATCCTCGGTGCTTCCACTTCCTTTCTTCTTTCTTCTAAACACTTTACAATTTGTCTTCTGACCTCATTATTCAACTGCACATCTCTTCAAAGTTACTTATCATCTCTTAATTGACAAGTCTACTGGCTTTTTCTCAGTTCTCATTCTCTTGATGTCTCTGCATAGCTTGTCACTATTGACCATCACCTCCTCACTGATACTCTCTCCTCTCTGGTTTTTCTCTTTTGATTTTCCATTTATCTCAGTATTCTTTCTTGTTCTACTTTATGGATTTCCATCCATTTCACACCCATATTACTACTCAAAGTTCTGAGCTAGGTCCTCTTCTTTTTTCTATCTACAATTTCTTACTTTGTCATTCATCAGTTTCCATGGATTGAAGTCATTTTTTTTTCTTTTTCTTTTTGGGGGCAATTGGGGCTAAATGATTTGCCTAGTGTCACAAGTTAGTAAGTGTTTAAAGCTGGCTTTGAACTCAAGTTTTCCTGACACAGGGAGCAGTAGTCTATCTTTCACCTAGCTGTCCCTCTTCCTCAAATATCATTTCAATACAGATGATTTTCAAATCTTCATAGTCAGTTCTAGTCTTCTTTCTGAATTCTAGTCTGCAAACTCTTTCTTTTAGACACATCTAGCTGGATGTCCCATAAGAACCTCAAACTCAACATATGCAAGTAAGAAATTTTTTTTAACCTCAAATATACTCCTTCTGTTGCTGTCAAAGGTGCTAATATTCCTCTAATTACTCTTTAAAAAAAAACAACATTGATGACATTCTTGTTACCTTATTCTTATCACTCCTCACTCTTATTCAATTAGTTGAAAAATCTTGTCATTTTTCCTCTACAATAGTTCTCATATATGTTCTCTTCTCTCTACTTACCACTACTCAATTTTAGGCCTTTATTATTTCTCAACTGGACTATTGTGATAGTCTTGCAATTGTTTTCTCAATCTGGAGTCTCCTCTCACTCTAATTCATCCTTCATACTCTTAGGATTCTTATAAAGTGCTAAATTGGTTGTCTAATTTTAGCATGGTGCTTAGCAGTTCTCTGGTTTACTAATCTGCTTAGTACTTGTTAGAGTTCTGCAAGAGTTCACACCTTTCATACCTTCAGGGAGATTCACAAGTCAGGATTCAGTCTAGGAGATTCACAAATCAGAAGGACAAGCCCACTAGAGGAGGAGCCCATTCTCAGAGGCAAGACAGATTCATTCCATATTCCACCTTTATGCTGGCTGGAGACTTTGGATTTGGAGAGAGCTAGAGGCTGAAGCTGGAAGAGCCAAAGGACTAGTGGCAAGAGCTCTCAGAACTAAGGAAAGAGATAGGCCTCTATTAAAGCTAGCTGGGCCCCAGGAAAAGAGTCAAGACTTTGAAAGAGAAAATAAAGGATCTGGACTTTAATAGCTGGCTGCATTTGAGATGATTATTACACTGAACTGAAACGAAGGCTGCCTCCAGAAGCCCCCAAGAAATCTGCTCCCAGAGAACATTATAATTTAGAGAAGAGAATATTACATATACAAAGTCATTTTCCTTAAATATAGCTCTGACCATGTAACATCCTTTCTCTCCCTCAATGAACTTCAATGGCTCCCTATTAGTTTAGAATCAAAGAGAAAATGTAATGTTAGATCTTTAAGGCTCTTAGTAATCTTGCTCCTTCTTATATTTCCAGACTTATTGTATACTATTTTCTTCAGTGATATAGCCATTTGACTTATTTGTTGTTTCTCACATATAAATTCCATCTTAAATTTCTGTGCCTTTGCACTGGCTGATCAAATGTCTGAGATGTGCTTCCTCTTCACCCCTTTTAAAAATCCTAGTTTCCTTCAAGACTCATCTATAATATTGTCTCCTGAAGGAGATCTTAGTTCTTCCAGCCAGCCTCACTAAGGTAATCTATTCTCTCTGTGTATTGTATATATCTATTCGTGTACATGCTATTTCCTCATTAGAATGTAAGTTCCTTGAGGGATGAACCTGTTTTTGTTCTTTTCTTTGAACCCTTAGTTTTTATCATATTACTTGACATCAAAAAATCTCAATAAATGTTTGTTGATTGATTGCTGTTTCCTGCAGCTGAACTCCTGACTATTGGAGATTAATCTTTTTTGAACATTCTCCACTGAATGAGTTTATCTTACTAGGCCTCTGCAAGAGCCATAAGGTAGAGATGGAAGAGGAAAGAAAAAAATCTTTCTTTCTACCCTATAACTTCACTTTTGTACTCTGAAAAAGTCTAAGGGAAAAAGCCTCTCTTGAGAGCTGTGACCTTCTATAGATGTCTATCTTGTTAAGTCCCAGAGGTGAATGAATCCATTAAACTGGCAGAAATCCTCTTTTCTTACCTGAATCCAGATCTCACCTACTTGCTTCTTAGAAGCAACAAGAGGTAGGACTGATTCTTTAGCCAGCCAGTCACTATCTGTCTAAAATTCTAAGAATTTTATTTGAGGAATATTTTCATGACTCTTAAAGGAACAAAGAAATTTAAAGACTTTACACTTCTATACCTCTTTTATAGTACTTTAATGGAACAATGATTTTGCTGGTGTGGGTACTCTCTCCATCAATGCATATATAAATCCTTTATGTTTTCTTATTTACTATAGAAATATTTTATAGAAAGTGAGGAATAGGGACAAGGAAACAATTCACATGCCCTACAGTGAAAAATTCATGCAGCAATTATGTAAATATTCCTTGTTGTATAGAAGGCGATTTCTGGCTCTCTGGTGGTTCTGTTCTCCAAGCAGAGACAGTGACAAAGCATTTGTGGACTCCAGGCACAGTGTGAAAATGGTGTTCTCAATACATTATTGTTCACTGGCAACCTAGAGATTTTGTTGTAATGTTTGTGACTTGACATTATATAATAAATACCTGCATGCCATGGAAGGCATATTTTCTCCCACAAAGTGCATTTATTGCAGTAATTTTTAAAAAAAAGAATTTCTCTTTTCCTTCCTTATACCACCCATTGCTATATTCTATTCTAAATAGCTGCCTTAATTTTGTCTACATCGACTCTCATGTTTGGTTCAATTCAGTTCAATTCAATTTAACTTAAGCAGCATTTATAAAAGATGAGACTTAAAAGTGGACCACAGACAAGTGTTAGTTTTGTGGCATTGAACAAGTCATTAATATTTTTGCTAAGAGAGATAAAATAATGGTTCCCAACACCATGTATCTTTGTCTGGCCCAGGAAGGAACAATTGCTCTATCATCTGAGCCTTCTCCTTTGGATGTTTTGATCTTGTCTTCATTAATATATTGTAGGGAATTGGGGCTGCTCTGGTACTTTTTCCATGGAGTTTGTCGCTCTGAACTGCTTGGTTTCTTCAAAAATGTGTTTTATAATAATTTTTTCTCTCTGTCTTTTTTCTTTTTCTTTTCTTTTCTTTTTCCTTTCTTTCTTTCTTTCTTTCTTTCTTTCTTTCTTTCTTTCTTTCTTTCTTTCTTTCTTTTTTCTTTTTTCTTTCTTTCTTTCTTTCTTTTTTCTTTCTTTCTTTCTTTCTTTCTTTCTTTCTTTCTTTCTTTCTTTCTTTCTTTCTTTCTTTCTTTCTTTCTTTCTTTCTACAAGACAATTGGGATTAAATAATTTGTCCAGAGTCATATAGCTAGGAAGTGTTAAATGTTTAAAGCTATATTTGGACTCAGGTCCTCCCGACTTTAGGACCAGTACTCTGTTCACTGTATCATCTTGCTGTCTCTGTAATAATAATTTTTAAAAGTGTGTACTCAGTAAGCATTTTATTGTTTTTAGTTGCTTCTTTAGGGAGAAGTAAAGGGAACCCTTAATGGAATGGTTTTTAAATAGTTATGATTTGGCACTTTTTGAGAGGTCATGTCCAAAAATGCTATATAAATATTATGTAGATATAATCCCTTGCTATTTATATCCTTTGAGTCTCTTTTTTCCCCCCTCAATTTTGAGGCAGCTTGCAGTCATTCCCTTTCCTGGTAACTGACAATACATTGTGCACAGTATGGATTTGGATTCACAGGATATGTTAGTAGAAAAGTTTAATGGTTAAAGAGATGGTCTAGGAGTTCAAACTCAAAAAGATATGTGGTGAGAAAGCATAAGGATATTTGCGAATCTTGAAGAACAGGTGATAGTTGGCTGGTGCAGTGGATAGGGTATTAGATTTAAAATCAGAAAGTTTAAATCTTATCTCAGAAACTTCCTCAACTCTGTGACTACTGGCAAATTGCTTAATCTCTCTAAGTCTCCTTTTCTTTGTTTGTGAAATGGGGATAAAAATAGCACCTACCTCATGGGGTTGCTTTGAGGATCAAGTGAGTTGATGTATATAATGTGCTTTGTAAGCTTTAAAGCAGTATATAAGTGCTAGCTATTATTATTAATAATTTGTACATAGCTGGAATATGCCTCAGATGGTTCTGGGAGGGGTGGAAAAATAATCCAGCAATACCATTAACAATAATAGACCTAATAGTAGTTATAATAATACTATATTTATATATTTATTTATAAAATTTATAAAATATATATGTATATGCTTTATAGTACTTCCCAATTTATATAATATAATCATATACATGATTACAATTACATCTTAGTGCCATCCCCATTTTGCAGATGGGAAACTTGAGGTTCAGACTTTGAATTGATTTTTCAAGGTCACAAAACTAGATAAAAAGATGAGGGAAGACTCAAACTCTGATCTTTGACTCAAATTCTAGTACTCAATTTTTTTTTGTCTGCAAAGGTCAAGGGGTTCTTGCTTAAAAGGTCCTTCTCCTTTTTTTCAGTGCCACATAATTCTTGTGTCTATTAATTTGTAATTTTTCATCAGAATGGAGCAGCAAGATATAAGAAAAAGGTAAGCTCTGGGGATGGTGGGTGGTCACCTGTGGAGATGAAAGTTGCTCTCGATAGCAATAGAGGCTAGTGGTAGGTCTGACCAAGAGGCATCTATTTCATCCTCAACCTTTCTAGTGAATTATAGCATAGTATTTTCCAGTCACTTCACAAGGATGTGGTTGAAATAAATGAGCTTACCACCCAACTGGAAAACCTTCACATAGCAAATCTGCTTGGCTGCTTCTCTTGTCTCCATAATAAATAATTAAAACATAAACAGAAAATCCTACCTCCCTATCCTGTTCACAACATCATGCCAGTGACTCATGAAAATAAGTACAGCCCATATACCAAAGCCATCAGGGTGAGGGGGCTAGAAGCCAGGCACTGGGTTTCCAAGGGCATCCATGACAGTGTATCATAGATGGTGTTTGGGATGTGCAGGTTAGGGAATTCCTGAGTGTATTCACTCTAGGGAAAGACTTTTGTTTTCTTAGCATATGATATCCTTCAATGATTCTTTGATCTCATTGGTGTGGGGTACTCCTTGCAATGGTGCAGATTGTCAGATTTCTGTTCATAGCTTTTATAGAGGATTTAATGCAAATGTTTGAGGCCTTCCTATACAGGTATTTAAAAATTCTCCAGGTATCAGTATGGCATCAGTATATTCATATTCACTCTAACTCAAAGCTTGACTGACTCACATTTTTAGGTTGCACCTTTCCTGGTTTGAATATCTTATGGTACTTCTTGTGTGTAAGATATCTTCTGTGTTGGCTAAAACCTACTTATATCCAACACAGCTTCCCATTGTCCTCTTGATCTATTATAGTTTTGATTTCTTTCATAATTCTATGATTGATAGCCATGTTGCACCACTGGAAAACTGAATATTACTGTTAAAAAGCTGTGTATTTGAAATTTGTAAAAAGGAACATTTTAATCTTGCTGAAAATGTCATTAAATTTTTTTAATGCATTTAGCATTTCCAAAAGCTAAAATATGTTAGCTTTTATCCCATCTCTCCCAGAGATGAAGGGAATCTGTGATTTCTACAGTATAGGGAATTCATAGTGTGAAAACTCCTTCTACCAATACAGATGGACAACTTCCCTGAAATTATAATGTTAGAGAATTGCTTGGGAATCCTGAGAAGTTAGAGTGACTTGTCTATGATTATATAGCTAGGAGTGGAAGCAGGATTCGAACTCAGGGTTTCCCAATTCTTAGGTCAGCATTCTAGCCACCATGCCTATTATTTCTCATGGTATGTTAGCCTAATGATTTACTGCTGTCAGAGCACACCACTAAGGAGATCATGTGATATACGTGAGTCCTATAAAGGCTCAGAGTTAGACCGTGCTTTAGTGCTCCAGCCTGTTGCTGAAACCTGCCTACTCTTGACCAAAATGGAAGTCAGTGAGAGTGTGGATAGATCAGTGCAAATCTATCACTACTACTAGAACTAGTAGTGCATACACTGATGATGGTGAGTTATTAGACTCCTTCTCAGAATATTAGAGACTTATTAGTAATAGTGGCAACCTATAACTAAAGTCAAAACCAATTTTGAGGAAAGAATATAATTTTTGCATTTAAATCATTTTTGAAAACTATTCCCAAAATTTCTCTAAGTTTAAGAGAGGGTGTTATTAATTAAATTGATTAAAGTCTTTAAATTAAATTAAATTTGACAGAAAATGTTAAAGTAACTATGAAATATTTACTATTATCATTACTATTATGTTTAAGGCATTTTGTCAGGGAGTGTCTAGGTAACAGGACTCACAAATTTTCAAAAAGCCAAATCACTGGGCAGAGTTTCTAGATAGAAATGGGTTGGTTAGTATGGTCCTCTGGAGGATAGAACTCCTAGGAAGAGATCTTCTGGTGACTGGTGACAGTCTGCATGATGTCACTGGTTGGGCAAAATTTGGATTGGGCTAGACCTCCCATGTTGAAAAATGCAAGTTAGTCTGTGGATCACTGGGCAAATATCCTGCTGTTCTATAAAGTGATCCAACTAATTACTGATGCCCAGACTTCTCCTTAATGATAGACATTAATTCTTCTTGCGTTGTTTGATCTGGAGATATTTCCCTAATTGCCATGTAAAACAGTACTCAAAATTTGGAATGAGGACTTGGTAAACCTCAACTGTTTTTTAGAACCACTCCACTCACTCCATGAGAAAGCCTCAAAACATACCTACCTACCTCCAAGTCAGCTATGGGATTCCTCTGGGCAATACTTGTTGACTAGGCTTGCATCTGATTTATCTCTTTCCTCCATTTACCCACATATTTGGCAGATCTGCATATGGTTCCAAGCCCAGCTGGAATCTTTTTGGGTTTAAAAATAAAGACTCATTTGCTGTGGTTTCCTAATGTGTCTTTCTCAAATTTCTAATAATAATTTCCTCTGATCTTGCTGGTGGCAGCCAGAAGTTGAGTAGGTAATGTGGTTTTCACTCCCTGTGGAGTTTCTTTTGCTTGGGTATAATTACTAGTATTTCTTTCACTGGGAAAGGGGGCACATGGCCACCATTGGAAAGGAACATTAGACAAATAGAATTGTTTTCATTTTTATCACTAATTTCTTTCTTTTTAAAATTAATCTTTGTTAGTTATAAATGATATAACTATGGGAAAATCATTTCATCTTCACAATTCTCAGTTTATTCATCTAAAAATAGGAATAAGAATATTTGTTAGCTTAACTCAAAAGATCATAGATTTAGAGGTAGAAATAATTTGAGAGGTTATTAAGCTCAAGCTCCTCATTTAAAAGAAGAGAAAACTGAGGTCTAGAGATATTAAGTAACTCAACGAGGATCATCTAGTTATTAAGTGTCTGAGTGAGAAACCAGGTCTTGACACCAACTCCAACACTATAGGCTCAATGCCACATGGCCTCTCTTAGAAAGTCTTTCATCTCTCATAGAACTGTTAAGACCAAAAGAGATAATGTGTGTGAAGAACATTGGGACTGCAGAAATTATAGAAATGATAGACATACATTCGTTTTTTCCTCTTGGTTCCTTAGTTATTTTTACCAGCCAACATCCTTATTATGCTTTATACATAGTCTTATCTTCATGGTCAATAATAAAGGCCCAAAACATAGATAATATATTTTGAAGATTTTTGATTAAATTACATTCCATGGTCAATCATTTCAAAGATGGTTCCATTAATAATATAGTATTTTCTTGCCCCTGATCTGAGGTGGTTCGGTGGATAGAATATGAATTATGAAGCAATGAGTTCAAAACTGGTCTCAGATACTAGCTGTGCAACAATGGGCAAGTTACTTAATCCTATTTGATTCAATTTTCTCATGTGTAGAATAGGAATATTAGCACCTCTTTCTCATAGTGGTTGTGAGGATCAAATAAAATAATAAAAGTGAAACACTTAGCTCAGTGCTTGATACATAGTAACTACATATAATAATAGCAACAAATTATTATTATTATTATTATTATTATTATTATTATTATTATTATTATCCTAAACTCAACACTTGGGCAAAACCCATCTTCTTTTGATTGCTTCTGTTGCCAGGTCAAGGAATATTCCTGGAAGGAAAAGTCCAATAAATTCATGCTATTCAATCTCATCTAATAATGAATTGCTGGATAAGGCTTTTAGTTTGGCTCTTTTATAATGAGAGATTTAGCTAACGGGGCCTGTGGATGAAGTCCCAAGTTGGCTTCTTGCTGGGTTCCAGTGAGGGCTAATCTGCTTGGTGGGGGTTGAGAAACCTGAGCAGATCATCAGAATGGGAGCTGGGACAGTCCAAATCGGCTCGGATGCGATGGGGTTGGGAGAGCCCAAGTTGGTTCAGATCTGGGTTGGGGCTGGGACAGGCCCGGATCTTCTATTGGGATTCAAGGGGGTGCTTTTGACCAGGATTTGTGAATCAAAAGGTCCTAGCTTCCTGGATTGATAATGCATCAACTAGGAGGGGTTGGGAATCAGAAATAAATCAATTCTTAAAGGGACCACAACCTACATCATTCCCCCTTCAAGCAGTTAAAACTTAAATTCATTTAAGAGAAAAAAAGACATGGGGCAGAGTCTCTTATTGAGGCAGAATTGAAGATTTTCTCCTTCAAAGATTTTCTGAGTTCAGGGGTCCCCTCTTCAATTTCCCCCATCCCAACTTTTTTTGTCCAGCAACAAATTTCTCAGTACCATCATTATCATCTCTCATGTCTCTCCTTTATCAATGTATCTCATATTTTCTAAGATTACTATCCAATTATTGTCTCTATTCCTTCTCCCATCAGATTTGTTTCATTGAGTATCATCCATTGAGTTGCACACCCCTCTTTAACTTACACTTCACTAGCTTCTTCCTTTGGATTACAATGCTTAGCTTCTTTCCAAATACACACAACAAAGCAACATTCCTTCAACTCTTACACTTTCATGGGCTGCTCTCTTTTGTCATTTCTTTCCTAAAATGCTAAAAGTCTTTTTTTTTCTTTTTTAAAAAATATTTTATTTTATTTTATTTAATAATAACTTTATATTGACAGAATCCATGCCAGGGTATTTTTTTTTTTTTTTTACAACATTATCCCTTGCACTCGCTTCTGTTCCGATTTTTCTCCTCCCTCCCTCCACCCCCTCCCCTAGATAGCAAGCAGTCCTATATATGTTAGATATGTTGCAGTATATCCTAGATACAGTATATGTTTGCAGAACCGAACAGTTCTCTTGTTGCACAGGGAGAATTGGGTTCAGAAGGTAAAAATAACCTGGGAAGAAAAACAAAACTGCAAATAGTTCACATTTGTTTCCCAGTGTTCTTTCTTCGGGTATAGCTGCTTCTGTCCATCATTTATCAATTGAAACTCAGTTAGGTCTCTTTGTCAAAGAAATCCACTTCCATCAGAATACATCCCCATATAAGATCATTGTCGAAGTGTATAATGATCTCCTGGTTCTGCTCATGTCACTTAGCATCAGTTCATGTAAGTCTCTCCAAGCCTCTCTGTATTCATCCTGCTGGTCATTCCTTACAGAACAATAATATTCCATAACATTCATATACCACAATTTACCCAGCCATTCTCCAATTGATGGGCATCCATTCAATTTCCAGTTTCTAGCCACTCCAAATAGGGCTGCCACAAACATTTTGACACATACAGGTCCCTTTCCCTTCTTTAGTATCTCTTTGGGGTATAAGCCCAGTAGTAACACTGCTGGATCAAAGGGTATGCACAGTTTGATAACTTTTTGGGCATAATTCCAGATTGCTCTCCAGAATGGTTGGATTCGTTCACAACTCCACCAACAATGCATCAGTGTCCCAGTTTTCCCGCATCCCCTCCAACATTCATCATTATTTTTTCCTGTCATCTTAGCCAATCTGACAGGTGTGTAGTGGTATCTCAGAGTTGTCTTAATTTGCATTTCTCTCATCAATAGTGATTTGGAACACTTTCATATGAGTGGTAATAGTTTCAATTTCATCATCTGAAAATTGTCTGTTCATATCCTTTGACCATTTATCAATTGGAGATTGGCTTGATTTCTTATAAATTTGAATCAGTTCTCTATATATTTTGGAAATGAGTGAAGATGTCTTAATTTAATGCTAAAAATCTTAAAGGAAGAGTCTATCCTTCCTGCCTCTACTTCATCACAAGTCATTCCCCAAATCCTCACAGTCTGGCTTCTGATCCTAACACTCTACGGAGTACTGCTCTTTCAAGTTCTACTGAACTTTCTCATTCAAAGCTCATCAGTCATCTCTTAGTTGATTAAACCAATAGTTGTTCTCCTTAAAGTATTCTCCTCTGCAGGACTTATTACAGTTAACCACTGTTATCTTGAGAGAAGCAATGTGGTACAGTGTAGAGAACTGGCTTCAACTCAGAGAATTTGTATTTAAATAATTAAAGCCCTATTATTACTCCCTATATCATATTATATAATAATGTGTATTATATCCATGTGTATTGCATATTATGGATAATTAATATGTAATTTATTATCACATAATAAATTATATATTATATACCTCCTTGGGAGCTTAAATAAGTTGACTCTAAAGTTGCTTTTAGCTTTCTAATTATGATTTTTGATATTCTCTCTTCCCTTGACTTCCATAGAACTGAACTCTACTTTTCATTTCCTATCTACCTCCATTCTGGCATTTGTGCCTTCACTGTTTCAACTGTTGTCTCACCATTTCTCTTCCTAGAATTTGTGTTCTCCAAAGTTTTATCCTCAGTCCTCTTTTTTCTCATTTTATGTTGTCTCCCTTGGAAATATCATACACCATCCTCACCCCCAACCCCAATAGTTAAAGTTATCAACTCTATATGGATGCCTTTCAAGAGTATTTCTAAAGCTCTTCTTTCTCCAAGCTGAGTTTGGTAGTCTCAAGTACATGATGGGTATATCCATTGGGATTTTCCATCTGCATCTCAAACACAACACAACTAAAAAAGAATTTGCCTCCTTCCTTTCCCCATCATGTGCCTTTTCCTCTATAGAGCTCTTCTTTTAAAGATTCTTTTAAATTTGTAAAAATACCTTCTTGTTTGTATTATAAAATCCTGGTCTTCTCTCTATCCACTTCCCTACCTCTAGTGGTCTTATTCATGTTGAAATTTATGTACAGGTTGAAAGCAGATTAAAATGACTATTAAAGACATCTTTAAAGAGGAAAATAAAAAAGAAATTTCAAAAGGCCAGTTTAGGAGGTATGTGTATGCAAGTGTGTGCATACATGTGTGTGCACATGCATGCATGTGTGCACGTGCATGTGTATGTGTGAAAGAGGAAAACATGAATTATCAACTTCTTTGTCTTGATAATGATGGTGAAAATAGTGAGGGATTGGACTGTATGAATGTGAGTCTTGTGTATATTTTTAGTACTACCTTTTGACTGTATTACCCACTGGCTGCTTCCAAGAGTCACTACTTAACCATCAATAGCCCTGATTTGTAAAGTCTAGTGGGAGCTCTGAATGGCAGTGATTATTTTCCTTAGAAGGACATGACATTTCAAAGTCTTACTATGAATATTAGGATTATAACTAATAACACAGGTCTCTCTCTCTCTCTCTCTCTCTCTCTCTCTCTCTTTCTCTTTCTCCTACTCTCCTACATCATAATGCATCCATTGTCAGACATGGCCAATGTATCTTTGTTTTCCTGTAGTCCATTAGCTATTTCAACAAGTATTCATCATAGAATCTTAGGGTTTGCAGGATTCTTAGAGGTCACAAAATCCAACTTAATTCCGTTATTCTCTTTTCAACATACCTGACTTGTAGAATCTTCAGACCTTACTTGAATACTTCTAATCAGAAGGAGTTCAGTACTTCACAAGGCAGCCCATTCTACTACAGGACAATGATAGTTATTTTAGAATCTGTCCTTATTTTAAGTTGAAATCTGATTTTAAGAAACTTTTCATGTATTGATTCTATCCTCTGGAGTCATAGGGAGGAAGTCCCCTCTACTCAAAGTCTTTTTGTTTCTGAGAAAAACATTCCTCACTCCTTCAGTTGTTATTTATAAAATATGGTCTTTTAGCATTGTCACCATTCTAGTAGCATGAATTTGGCCAATCTTCCTTTGCATACACTTTAGTTTGTCAGTGTGCCCTTTAAAATGTAACACTTTGAAATGAATGAAACACCAAAAATGTTCTCCAAAGAGAGCCGACTATAGTAATATTCTCACCTCCCTTGTTCTGGACATTATGTGTTTATTAATGCAGTCTAAGTTTACAGTAGTTTTTCCCACAACTTAGTTATAAAAATATTGGCTCCTATGAAGCTGTTGTCAACTGAAACCTTTAGATCAAACACACCTATTGTTAATCCAGGCTTTACTCTGTATTTTTCTGTTGATTTTAAAAATTTAAGTGCAGGACTTTATGTTCATATCTGTCATATCTGGCCTTAGACATTAATAGCTGGGTGACTTTGGGCAAGTGAGTCACTTGCCTCTGTCTACCTCAATTTCCTCATTTTAGAAATGGAAATAATAGGAAATAAATAATATTTGGAATTTGGAAAACATAAAGTGCTACATAAATTCTATCTATAATATTTCATCTTTTTAGTTTGTTTCATTTTTTTAGCCAGTCAAGTCTGCTTTGATGAGCCTTGATTCTGCCACCTAGTTAATAGTTTTCCGAAATCCACAGATTTGATAAACATATCATCTGTCATCTTCCTTTATGTAAGCCATTGATAAAAAATGTTGAACCAGATGAGGACAAGAACAGACACTATTTCGTGAGCATTTAGTCCTTGTTTAGGGTGCATATTCTTATCTTCAGTATCTTTCCAATATAGTCAGAGGCTACCACTTTGTACACTAAAAGGTATTTTTTTTTTTTTTTGGTTATTGTGAGATCTCAAATGGTGAACTCAGTTTCTTTTCAGTATTCTCAGAAATAGTTTCTCTCAAGGATAGAATTTCCTTTATTTTTTGTCACTTACTATCCTTTAAGGTTATTATGAGAATTCATAAACCTCATGTCTTTAAAAAAATCTTTAAAAAAAGGCCCCAGATATAAAGAATAAATAAATGGTAAGTTGTTGGCAGGCATATTATCAATTGCCACTGACAATATGTTAAAAAGCAGGGATTGGGAAAATACCATAATATTCATCTGTATCTATTCTTTTGGAGAAAAAAATGCTATTCAAGTTTATCAGAATGTTGAATCAATGGTATTTCCCCTCCCCCTCTTTTGGTGTGTGTGTGTGTGTGTGTGTGTGTAGAGTATGGGGAATACTTAGCTTTCAATTTTAGTCCTCTGAAGATGTTAGAAGCCAAAATACAGCCAAACAATAAAGCATTTGTTGAGCTTACTAAGAGACGTGAATGGTGTTTTCCTGTAGATTGATGGCAAGCTTCAGATCAACTGCATTACTTACTAATTGACTTTAGTTGGATTTCTTTTTATAACAGTTCTTCTGGACAGAGGCTTTGGATTAAGATGTTTCGTTATCAGCTTTCAACCCAAAATGAATATTTACAGCTGAATCACAGAGCGTGGCACACGTGGGGTCTGCCATGAAAACCCCAGAGGTACTTTTAACCAGAGCAAAGCAGGCAAGTTTCTTGCTGTCAGCTAGGGAGAAAAATATTAGGGAGTTTTGACCATTTTGGCAAAGATAGCCCAGCTGTCAACTCTTTTGGAAAGCATTTCATGTAGCACTATAAAATGATACAAGACAGTTATCTTTAGCTTCAAAAAGGAAAATCTAGCTTTACACTGGGAAGTGGGAGTGAGAGAAGCAGGATTCTTCAGTGAGATCATTATGAATTCCATGTGATGACTAGGGCTAATGCAGAAAGGTAGACAGTAATACAGATTTATTAGGTACTTACTATGTGTCAGACCCTGTGCTGAGTGCTGGGGATAGAAATTAAGGTCAAAAGGTACAAAGCACACAAAGAAAAAAAGAGATAGTCTTTGCCTTCAAAGAGCTTTCACTCTAATGGGGGAATGTAACACTTAAAAAAAGAAATCTACTAACTAAAAACTAAAAAAGAAAGCATGATAGTGAAGCACTGAAAATCAGAAATACAGCTGAAAGGGGAAATGCTGATGCTAATGCTAAAGCTAGGTTTAGTACCTTTCTTTTGTTGATTATCTCTTGTTTATTTGGTCTATAATGGATTTGTGCTCTATTGTTTTGCATATTGTCTTTTGCATTAGATTGTAAATTTCTTGAAATCTGGGATTGTTTTTTGCCTTTCTTTGTAATCCTAGAATTTAGCACAGTGCCTGGCACAAGGTAAATCCTTGTTCACTTGCCTTGCTTTGATACTGGCAAGATTGGAGGTGGGGAATGGGATAAAGGAGTGTGATTTCATCCCCTCAGCTTTAATGGAAGGATGAATCTAATTTTTCATTCTGGATTTTTAGTGATCATTTAAACAGAGTTTCCTTTACCATGGCCTCTTTTCTTTTCTCCAGTGATGATCCTAGGAAGGAGATAGGCCTTTTAATAGACATTTCTCTGTCTTATCAAACAGCTTAGCCTTCCCCCTTTTTCACATGTCAATCAATCAATCAATTAATCAATCAATAGATTCCCTGTACAGTCTCATATCATGACCACCTACCCCAGACTTCTGTCCTTCCTTACAGGGTCTTCTCCATTGATGAGGAGACAATTTCTTCTTCAGCCTGTCTACTTTAAACTATCATCTCTTGCCTCCTAAAGATTACCTGGCTTGAACTTCTGTGTGCTCTTATTAGCTGTGATACAGGGCTCCTTGGGTCTCACAGAATGCAATATCATCTACTCATACATCTGAATTTCAACTTAATCTCTTAACTGTCTAAAAGGATCTCTTTTTCCAACTACTGATAAACTGCCTGAATTTGCTTCTCAATAGTTAGTATACTTTCATCTTCTTCTACTCTCTCCATTCTAATGATTCTGAACTGTCTTCTCCCTCATTCTCACATCTATCAATGCAAGTCTTTATCCAATGTCCTACTTTTATCTACTTCCTCTTTGTGGTCTAAAATGCCTACTCCACAAGTAACAAGCTTGCTTTCATCTCAAACTTTTTACTTTCTCTCTTATATCTTCTGGTGTCCATCAAGATTTGACATCCTCCTGATACACTATCCTTGGGAACTCTTGATAATACTCATTACACTTTCACTCATACTCACCATACTCACAAGTTGTTGTGGAAAAGTCAGAATACTTGTTTTCCACAATCACTTGGAGACACCCTGCCTACAATTAATCATTCAGCATCTTCTTTATCACTTAATACAGATCCTAGTGGATCTTATCTATTTGAGCCCTAGCTAGACTTCTTTCTTCCTCAAATTTCTGGTTTATAATCTTTTTCTTCATTCCAACTCCTGTCCTTATCCTGGGGGACTTCAACATAATATTGATGCTCTTTTAAATATTTGAACTTTTCATTTCCTTAGTCTACTTAACTCTCTTGACTTATTTTCCCACTCTACCTCAGTTACACACACACACACACACACACACACACACACACACACACACACACACAGCTTTACCTTTGATCTTGCCAGTCACCTATAAATGCTCTACTTTATACTGTTGTAATCTTATCTCATTTCCTCTTTTTCCTATGTATTTCCTTTTCAGCAGAACTCTAGTCAACACTCACTTGCTCAGTGTCACAGAACCAGTAAACCATTTGAACCTATGTCTTCCTGACTCTCTATGCTATCCTGTTTCTAAAAGTAATAAAATTTGTTATAAAATGTATAATTTTCATTATATTAAGTTAAAAAGTTTTTGTACAAATAAAACAAATATAGCCAAATTGAGAAAGGATGCCAAAAATTGAGGAAATAATTTTATAGGAAATTCTTCATTTCTTTTTCAGATAAAAAAAGAATTTTGTCAAATCTATTAGAATATGAGCCATTCCCCAATTGGTGGTTTTCTGTTCAATAAATCAAACCAATTAGTCATATGAAAACAATATAAAGTATGCTCCAAATCATTATTGATCAGAGAAATGCAAATTAAAACAACCTGAAGATATCATTTTACACCCATCAGGTTGGCTAAAATGATTTAAGGGGAAAGATACAAATGTTGGAGGGAATGTGGAAAAAATGGAATACTAAAATATTTATAGCAGATCTCTTTGTGGTAGCAAAAAACTGGAAATCGTGAGCATTCCTATTAATTGGGGAATGGCCTAACAAGTTGTATTGTGTAATTGTGATGGAATATTTCTGTGCTATTAGAAATGATGAGCAGGTTGATCTCAGGAAAAACAACAACATGGAAAAGCTTGCATGAAATAATGTAGAGTGAAATTAACAGAACCAAGAGAACATTGTACATAGTGCAATGCAATATTGTTTTAAGAACAACTTTGAGCAAATAAATAATTTTGAGCATTATAAATACTCTAACTACAAATCACTATGAAGGAAGAAGCTTTATGCACTCTGAGAAGGAACTGATGAAAGGAAGTATATATAGAATGATTTTACATACACACATATTTGTATCTAATCACAGATAACTCTAGGGCCAGAGAGAGGAAAGAAAAAAAATAAATTCACATTATCACTTTATATATTTAAAAGAAATAGTTATAAGTAATAGAGTTGCAGTTTCATATACAGTCATCTTTTAAAATATTATACTTTGTTATAGAAATGCTTGTTTTATTCCATAAATTAAAAATTAAATAAATACAAATTAAAAATAAATAAAAAATAAAATTTGATTAGAGCAACAACTCTAAGTTTTTAAATTTCAGGTTTGTATTGGTAAAGAAAATTATTCCAATGAAATAATATGTTGCACTAAGTAAAAAATTCTACAATTCAATCTGTCCTTCCTCTTATAAATCATCTGCTTTACAGTGGCCTCTCAAGCATTCTAGTTCCTGAGGATAATATGAAACAAGTGATTGCCTTTCTCTCCTTTTCCCATGACAAGGAGGGAAGTAAGTCAAAATAAGAAGTTGCAGTTCTGACCTTACAGTAATTGCTGTTCCTTCCCCTCCCTGCCCCCTCTTTCTAAAAATCTAAGGCATGCAGCAAGAAACCTATTCACAGAATTGGAGCTCTGTTCCAAGGAGAGAAATTTTCTCCAGGGGAGGTATTAAGGGTAAGAGGGCATGTGAGAGAGTGGTGACACTTTGCTCCCCTTCCTTCCGTTCTCCTAGTCACATGGTTTGATGGTAGCAGAAATCCTAGAAACGTAGGCAGAAAAGGGGAAGGGTGATCTTGAGGAGTTTTCTGACTTAGTCTATGAAACCCTATGCACAGGACCAAGTTAATTTCTCCTTTCTTTCCTTCTTCTCCTTTCATTTATAAAGTTCTTTAATTGTAATTCACTAGATTAGTCATTGATATGCAGCTGATAACTTTGAGAATTTAGTAGCTTATATATAGAGATATATGTGTGCACATATAGACATATGTATATACACATACACATATATATAGCTCTCTCTCTTTATATAGTATGTAATCATTCAGCCAACAAGTATTTATTGAGTGCCTGCTATGTGCCAGCACTGTGTTAAGCACTGGAGATAAAAAGGCAAAAGGCAGTCATTGCCCTTAAAGAGCTCACATTTTAATGGAGGAGATAGCAGATAAATAATTAGATAATTCAAGATATGTGAGAGTAGTGGTTCTCAAACTTTTGTTTTCAGTATCTTTATCCTATTAAAAATTATTAAGGATCTCTCCAAAGCGTTTTTTGTTTATCTGAGTTATATTTATAGACATTTACCATATTGGAAATAAAAACTATTTTTGAATTTGTAGACCCTCTAAAAGGGTTTCAGAGATCCCTAGGATTTTCTAGATCATACTTTGAGAACCATTGTGTGAGAGTAATCATAAGTAATCTCATGAAGGAAGGCACCAATAGTTGAGGAGACTGAGAAAAGTCTATAAAAAAGAAGTCAGAAGATAGGATTTGAGGTGAGTCATGAAAGATGTCAGGGAAATTCAAAGATGAAGGTGATGAAGATGCCATTCCAAGCATAGGGCAGTCAGTGCAAAGGCATGGGAAGAGGAGATGAAGTGTCATGAGTAAGGAACAACAAATGTCAAACTAGATTCACATTAGAATGATTTTACATACACAAACACACACACAAACACAGACACAAACACAATATAGTTAGACCTATGCTTTGAGAATATCAGATTGGCAACTGTGTGGAGAATGTTTGGAAATGGGGACAGACTTGAAGCAAGATGACCATTCAAGATGCCTAAGCAATAGCTTAGGGCTGATGATAAGATATGGGGGATAAGGAAGAGTAGAGGATGTCTGTCTATGAGACTATGAGTCTAGGTGATTGCAAGGATAGTGGTGCTTTCAACAGAAGCAGGGAAGTTAGGGAAAAGTGGGAGAGAAGATAACAAGTCTTAAGATTCAGATTTCTTAAATTGTGGCATCTAAGATTGAATATTATATTCCAGATGTGGTTTGAGGAAGGTAGTGAACAGTAATACCTCTATTTTTTTATTTTTGGATCTAATATTTTTGTAATAGTAGCCATTAAGAGTATTAGCTTTTTCCTCCCTTGATAATCATGTCACTCTTTTGGCTTTAGTTCATCCAGTGGGGTACTAAAATCTACTGGTATTTTTTATTTTAACTATTATTTAGCCAAACCTCTACCATCCTGTATTTATGCAGTTGAGTTTTAAATCCAGATCATTACTATATACTTATTGCCATTAGATTTAATCTTTCTAGATTCAGTCCACTATTATAGTTTGTCAAGATTTTTTTTTCCCAAATCTATTTCTGTTATCTGGTGAGTTTATTATCTCTATTCAGTTTAATTTGGAAAGTACATAAGTATGCCATCCATGCTTTATATAAGTCACTGGCAAAAATCATTGATGAGAATAGGGTCATAGGGAGATACCTGAGGCACTATAGTAGAGAAGTCGCTTAGATGGAAATCAATGCATTAATGATGTCTCAATCTTTGGATCTGACCATTCATTCACTTTTGAACCAAACTAATCATATTATCATCTACTTCATATCTCTCCATCTTGTCTTTAAGAATACCAAAAGAAATTGCCAAATACCTTAAAATTTTTTAAATTCTGAATTTAACACCAAACATTTTTTCATGTATAAAATGGAACAGAAAAAAAAGAATTTTATGTGAAAACAAGAATGTTATGTATAGCTTGCATTTTTTAGAGGAAATATGAAATGCTTCATGAATTTGCACATCTTCCTTACTAATGCTAATTTCTGTACAGTTGCAGCTTTAGTATATGTGCTGCTGAAGTGAACACTACAACTTGCTTTTTTAAAAAAAAGTATATGAAATTAAAAATATTTCTTTCAAAATTGTTCTGTTTGTCTGTGTTTCCTTTCAAACTTCCTTCAGTATTTTTATATGCTTTTAAAAATGTTTCAATGATTCCCTTTTATTTCTTTTGGGGACCTGTTTCTAATTCCCCTTCTTTCCAAGAATTCCCTCCTTTACCAATAAAAAAAAGAAAACAGAATCCTTGTACTAAATCAAATATAGTCAAACAAAACAGATCCAAACATCTGTTGTGTCCAAAAATGTATGTCTAATTCTAATTCTTGAGTCCAACATCCTTTGTCAAAATGTGGGTAGTACATTTACTCAACAATCCTTTGGAGACATGGTTGGTCATTGCATTAATCAGAGATCTTAAAATCTTTCAAAATTGTTTTTCTTTATAATGCTGTCATGTAAATTGTTCTCTTGGTTCTGCTCATTTCATTCTGCATTCCTTCCTACAAATCTTTCCAAGTATCTCTGTAATCTTCCTTTATATCATTTCTTATGATCCAGTAATAATTCAATATGTTTGTATTTGTAATTTATTCAGCCATTTCCCAATAAATGAACATTGTCTTAATTTCAAAAAAGAACTCTTAGAATCCTTTTTGTATATATGGCAGCTACCATGATAAAAGAATGGAGAACTTTGTGATATTCTAGAAGCTAAAGTAGCTAGGATTACAACCAAGAATAACCTACTCAGCAAAACTGAGGAGGATACTTGTGGGAGGGGAAGAAGATGGGTATTTAATGAAATAGAGGACTTTCAAACATTCCTGATGAAAAGACAAGGCACAAGAGAAACACGAAGGAGAAAGCATAAGAAACTTTTTAAGGTTAAAAACATAGCATTTTTATATGGGAAGATGATGCATATAATGCCTAAAATCTTTGTAATTATTAAGGCTATTAGAAGGAATTTCCATAGAAGGAGAGCACAGTTATGAATTGATTATTTTGGGATGATCTCCAAAAAGAATGAGAGGGTAAAAAAAAGGGAATGCACTAGAAAAAGGGGAAAGGGAGAGGAATAATGGGGAAACTATCTCAAAGAGATGAGCAAGGAAGAGATTATACATTGATGGGGAAAATGGGGTTGAAGTGGCAGGCAATGATTGAATCTTGTTCTTATTTGAATTGGTTCCAACAGGGAATATCATTTAAAGACAAATAAAAGATAAAGACTGTATCAAATAATGTGGATAATATCTGTATCTATATCACACACTCACTTGGTTATAAAAGTCTTTTTTTTTTTTCGTCTAACAAGAAATTAAGAGAGAAAGAGGCTAAAAGATAGGGGAACAGTGATAAGAATGAGGACAGATTAAGGGATGCAGTTATTAGAGGCATAGCAGACTTTTGATGAGGGAGAGAGAGAAGGGGAGGAGGGGGAAAAAGAGGGGAGAAAGAGAAAAAAGAAAAAGAGAGAGGAAGAGGGAGAGGAGGAAGGAGAGGGAAACCGAGAGGAAGAGGGAAAAGGACAGGGAAAAGGAGAGGGAAAAAGAGAGGGAGAGAGAGAAGGAGAGGAAGAGGGAGGGAGAGGAAGAAGGACAGGAAAAGGGAGAGGGGAAGGGAGAGAAAGAAACCAACAAAACCCAGCAAGAAGAAATAGGAAAAAATCCATTTAAAACAATTGAAGACAATATAAAATACTTGGGAATCTACTTGCCAAAATATACCCAGAAACTTTAAGTTTTAGAAACTAAAAAACTCTTTTCACAAAAAACAAAGTCAGATTTCAGCTACTGAAGAAATTTGCAAGCTGAGCCAATATAATAAAAATGACAGTTCTTCCTGAATTAGTTTACTTATTCAGTGCATATCAATCAAACTATCAAAGAATTATTTTATGGTGCTAGGAAAAATAATAAAATTCTTCTGAAAGAATAAAAGGTCAAAAATATCAAGGGAATCAATAAAAATGTGAAGAAAGGTGGCTTAGAAGTATCAGACTTCTATTACTATATTACAAAGTAATCATCAAAACAATATAGTGCTGGTTAAATAATAGAGTGGTTGATTAGTGAAATAGATTAATAAAAATTGTACAAAGATAAATGAGCACAATAATCTAGTGTTTGAAAAACATGAGATCCAAGCTTTTGGGTCAAGAATTTACTCTTCAACAAAAACTACTGGAAAAACTGGAAAGTAGCCTGGCAGAAACTGAGAATAGACAAACAATTCACCATATACCAAGATCAGCTCAAAAGCAAATTGAGGAAGCATGGAAAAAATTACCTATTAATCCATGGATAAGGGAAGATTTTATGACCAAACCAGAGATAGAAAGGATCATGGAGGTAAAATGGATAATTTTAATTACATGAAGTTAAACATTTTTATACAAACAAAACCAATGCAATTCAAAATTAGAAGGAAAAAGAAATTTTTTTTCAGCCAGTTTCTGTCATGAAAGTCTCATTTCACAAATACACAGGGAACTGATTCAGATTTATAAAAATAAGAACCACTCCCCATTTGCCAACTGGGGAGTAGCTCTTAAAGTATATGAACAAGAAGTTTTCAGAAGAAAGAAATAGTCTATAGTGACATGAAAAGATGCTCTCAATCACCAGTAGAGAAATGAAAATTAAAACAACCCTCAGGTACCCCCTAACACTTACCAGATTGGCTAACCTGGCACAAGGAAGGAAAATGACAAATACCAGAGGGGATGTGGAAAAATAGGGAAACCAATGCATTCACTGTTGGTGGAGTTGTGAATTGTTCCAACCATTCTGAAGAGCAATTTGGGACTATGCCAAAAGGCTATAAAACTGCATTCTCTTTCGTCCCAAAATACCACTACTAGGCTATAGTCCAAAAAAAAATCAAAGAAAAAGGGAAAAGACCTACATGTACAAAAATATTCATAGCAGCTCTTTTTGTGGTGGCAAAGATTTTTAAATTGAAGGATGCCTCAGTCAAAAGGATCATTTGGAGAATGGCTGAACAAGTTGTGGATGGAATACTATTGTGGCATAAAAAATGATGGGGAAGATTGGTTCAGGAAAAACCTCCCACAAATGAACCCTGAGAAAATATATGAATTAATGCAAAATAAACAGAGCAAAATCAGAACTTTGTATACAGTAATAGCAATAACAGTGATCAACTGTGAAAGATTTAGTTACTCTGATGAAAACTATGATCCATGCCAATTCCAAAGGACTCAGAATGAAAAAAAAAAAAAACTATTGACTTCCATAGAGAGACTGATAAATGCTAAATTTAGATTGAACCATTTTTTTCCACTTTAAAATTTTTTTCTTCCCTTTTTTTCAACACAGAAACATGTTTTGCATGATTTCATGTGTATAATGGGTAGCATAATGAATTGGGGAAGAGCTAGCTGAGAGAAGGAACACAGAATGAAAAAAAAAAGAACATTAAAAAAAGCCAGATGAGTCATAGTGCTTAACAACTCTCTTTTAAGTTTTCCTAAGGTGGCTGTCTATCAACCTAACATGAGAAGGGAGTTCTAGATGTATTGTCTTCTAGGATGTGATTGAAGAGTTAGACTTGTTAAATTATTTATTCTTTCCATTTTTGGTGCTGCATATATAATGATGATGTCAGAAGTAATTTAAAAATTCATTTTTAGGGATTGTGAAGTTTTGGTCAAGAAATTCAAAAATTTCAGGGCACAGGTAATACTTTCACTGCTCTCATCAGTTGAAGCTAGAGTCTTTAGAAAAGTGAGATAGATGTGATAAATGAATACTTCTGTAGGAAGATAATGTCAATGAATGGATTCAGATTTCAAAGTTAATTGAGTATAAAATGAAACCAATGAAAGTCAATGGACACATATTTCCATGGAGACACAAGCAACTGATCAAAAGATCTTTACACTCAGAACTGAATGGAATGAAAATAGTCAAATATCAAAAAGAAAAAAAAAATACAACATAGAAGTTCAATAGAAGTAGAGTGGCCTATCAATTCATAGAAACCTGTATTTAGGAAGAGTGGCAGTAATAATGGTCTCAGTTGTTCATATACAAGTATGTGGACATCTGAATCATTAAAGGAAATATAAATCTAAATCAATTTTATAAATCTGATTAAATTAATTAAAAAATATTGTGAAGAATCTGTAAAGGATTAGGTATTGTCCTAGGTGCTGGGGATGTAAATCCCAAAGTGAGGTAGTCTCTATACTCAAGAGGTTTATATCCTAGTAGGGGGAGAGAGAATACACACAGGAAAGTTATGGCCAAGGGAAGGAATTTTGGTTTAAGGAATCACAGTGATTGTCAGCAAAGACTTGAGCAGTAGTTAGTTAAAGTCTTCTCAGTATAAATGTTAATTTGGATTTGGTTACTTTTCCCAGAGCTAGAGGTCAAAGTGTCAGGGTTGATGGTAGGTGGGCATGTGAATGGTAGTAATGCAGATGGCCCAGTGAATAAAAACCTGGCCCCAGACATTTATTAACTGTGATCTTGGGCAAGTAATTTAACATCTACTTGCTTCATTTTTCTTGTATGTAAAAATAGCATCTACCTCCTAGGGTTGTGAGAATAAAATGAGATAATATTTGAAAAAGTGCTTAGCACAGTGTCTAGCATATAGTAGGTATTTAATCAATGCTTATTTCCTTCCAGATGGGAATGCAAAGCATTGTTGGGGATTCATTATATATATAATTGGTTAAGAGAATTTGAAATCATTTAGTCACCAATCAGAGCAATTTGACCCAAGATGAATTTCCAAAGATGAATATGTTAAATCTTCTAAGGTTTGTAGGGAAGGATGATCTTTAGAGATCATTTCTGAAGGATGGCCATTTCAGGTCAGTCACAGAGGAGCAGAGGCAAGGAAGATAGCAAGATGTCCAGTTAGTCAGTTCTAGAATTCTTGATGGGTGAATAGTTGGGATGGGGATCAGTGAGATATTGTAAAACTAACTCAACAGAAGGATAAAATGATCTGTCTTATCATTTATTTATGCAGATGGAAGATACACCTTTTACCTGACTAGCTTCCAAAATATCTCTCAACAGAACACCAGTGTTTAGAGGATAACTTATTGAGAAAACATACAGGATTTAAGGATACAGACAAATTTATTTTATATATATAGTCCTTAGGGTAGGTGATGGAGTGTGTATTAGGGGAGGAGAGTTGAGGACATATGCAGCTTTAAAACAGAAGGGATTGTTCTTTAGCAATAGGTAAAAGTCTATTGGTATGTCCCTTGTTCCCGTTCCTTAGAAATTTGTGTCATTTATGAATGAGAATTCATTTATGAATGAATGAGAATTAGGGCACATAATCATGAGATAGCAACAGACCTTTCATCCACCTTTCTGTCTGGGTCAGTCCAAGCAAAGCACCCCAGGTAGGTGAGCAAATTCTGAAAGGAAGGAAAGAATAGTTCATAGTAACTCTTTGTCATGTTATTATTTCATATTTAAATCCTACTGCTATAATTTCAAACATATTTCACTTTTCCCCCCTTAACCCTTATCCGAGACTAATCTTAATTTTAAATTTTATCTAATAATCTTCATTTGTGGAAATGCAGAGAGGGCAAGGGCCTGTGCTAATTCATTTGTCAGAGTTGGAGGATTTATGTTTATTGGAGAGTTGTGTCTTATCACATTATACTCTTGAAGGGTTCTCCAATCTATAAAGGAATGACTGCCTCGGACAACTTGATTTTAGGATGTTCCAAGAGGTGGTATACTTGCTTGATATCCTAAAAAGTAGAGTAACCACCTTCATAATCAATAGGAGGACTTAAAGATGTCTTATTTAATGAGGCAGCTATGCAGGGCATTGGATAAAGGGTTGGATTTAGAATCAGGAAGACCTGAAGTCTTGCCTCAGATACTTAATAAGCTCTATGATTCTGGGGAAATTGCATAATGTCTCTCAGACCCAATTTGCTTATATCTAAAATGAGGGTAATAGTGACTTCTACCTTACAAGGCAATTGTGAGATGCAAATGGGATATCATATATATTTTGCATACCTTAAAGTGCTATATAAATGTTAGTTATTTTATTAGTATATTCAGATAATTCAATTCAAGAGAACTATGTAATCATATTGGATCTTCACTTTATTTCTACCCTTAGGGACCATGCTACTCAATTTCAGGGAAAAGTATAGTAAGTAATACAGTTGAAAAAGAACATTGTTAGGAAAACTGTGACTTTTCTTCCAGTTGTGGTTCCATTATTTAATATGTTCTTTCTAATTTTGTGTTGATTTCTTTGACTTTAGACAGTGGTGTCCCTATCTCCTATGCATCACTTTGGATCTGATTTTCTTCTCATCCTTATACTCTTTTTGACCATATCTTGGGTTTTGATTTCTTAGGAGAATTCTTCCCTAAACTGCCCGCTCCTCATCTCCTTCTGCCCTAAGGGCAAGGATTTGAACCATTGCTTGCCTTAAAATTTTCTTTTTTTTGTTTTGTTTTGTTTTGTTTTGTTTTCTTTTCTTTTCTTTTCTTTTCTTTTCTTTCTTTCTTTTCTTTCTTTCTTTCTTTCTTTCTTTCTTTCTTTCTTCTTTCTTTCTTTCTTTTCTTTCTTTCTTTCTTTCTTTCTTCCTTCCTTCCTTCTTCCTTCCTTCCTTCCTTCTTCCTTCTTCCTTCCTTCCTTCCTTCCTTCCTTCTTTCTTTCTTTCTTTCTTCTTTCTTTCTTTCTTTCTTTCTTTCTTTTCTTTTCTTTCTTTCTTTCTTTCTTTCTTTCTTTCTTTCTTTCTGTGTGAAGCAATCAGGGTTAAGCGATTTGCCCAGAGTCACAGAGGTAATGTCAAATGTTTGAGGATGGATTTGAATTTGGGTTCTCCTGACTCTAGACTGGTACTCTATTCATTGTGTCACCTGGCTGTCTCTCTTGTCTTAGAATTAAAGCATTAATAGTAGCAAACAAAGGTTTGCAAAGCATTTCATGGCTATTTTCTGATCCTCCCAATAACACTGCGAAGTAAATACTATTATTATCCCCATTTTACAGATGGGGAAACTCAAATTGAGAGAAGTTAAATGACTAGCACAGGATTATACAACTAATTTGTTTTAGATGGGCTTTGAAGCCAAATATTCCTGATTCCAAACCTAATTTATGACACTATCATGAAGAAAATTCACTAGTTCTACCAATAAATTCCCTTAGAGAGAGCTCATGGTAAATCTTCCTTAACCAGTTTCAGATCTTTGGCCAATAGTCATAGCATGTACAGATTTTAAATTATATTTTGAGGTATAGATACAAGGCTAACAATCACTGGCATAGTTGTAGTATTTTGGGGCTTTCATGAGGCCCTTTACATCTATTAGTTCATTTTGAACTCACTTTGATCCAATGAGATAAATAGTTTAAGTGCTGTTATTCCCATTTGGCAGATGAGGAAACTGAGCCGAGATTTTAAGCAATTGGCCCAGGTGGGGTAATACTGATGGAGAAAGAGATTATCCGCTTGATCATTTTTGTATATGAGCATGGAGAACAGAAGGAAAAAAAAGAAGCTAATTGATGGAGAAACTTGACTATATACTTAAATAAGAAAGCCCTAAAAAGATACTTATGTAGAAATAGAATTTCTGATCTGAAGAAGAAAAGCTATACTTATCAGTGATTACATAAAACGTGGAGATATTAACAGTAGCAACATTCTGTTTTACAAGGTCATTGAAGAAAAGTAAATGACTTAGTCTGTTCAGCAGCTAGATGGCACCACTGGCTATAATATGAACATTTTAACACAATTTCTGTGTTCAGTTAAAGGTCTATGTTGATCTTTTCCCATTATAGCTTTTACCAAAGGACATGACTTTTAGATGGAAAGGAAGAATTTTGCCCTGATGTTTTGACATGTTGCAGGTTCCTTCATGCTCTATTAGAGACAAATCCTGAAGCTTTACTAAAAATCTAAAGTTTTAGATTCTTCTCCTCCCCATACCTCCCCAAAGCATCTCTGCTGCCATAGTCAGCATTTTCTTCAGACTTCCTGGAACCCAAGAGCTGGAAAAGACATTAAAGGCTATTGTATTCAAGTCTTACCCATTCAAGAGTCCTCTTTATGACATATCAGATTGTCTAGAGACTTTTTTTTTTTTTTTTTTTGCTAGAAGGTCTTTAGGGAGGTACATTAGTTATTGAACAGCTCTAATTTTTAGGAAGTTTTTTCTTATATTAAGCCCTATTTGATACTTCGTGAGCAATATTAATAGTCTTGCTCTGATGTAATTCATGTCCTGGAAGAAAGTTAAATTGGTTTAAAGATATTTTGACCCTTTTCTCTTCTTCCCTTTGCCCAGTTCCTGGAGGAATGGTTATTAATCGTTATTTTAGTGATTATTAGGATCATGGAAATTTTGACCTGGAAGGGATCTTAAAAATCATATTATCATCTTACAGATGAGGAAGCTATGGCTTAGCAAGAGGAAGTAATACACCCAACATCCACACCTTGTTGATTTTTGATCTGGCTCAAGAAGCTAAGTTGTGTTTCAGGTCAGTCCTTTTTCCATTATGACTTTGGGCTGAGCTAGAAACCTGACAAAAGTGTAGAGAATCTTATGATTTCACAACTGAGTAAGAGTTTCCTGAATTGCTTCAAATTTTCTGAGTCAATAGAATTATTATAATGAGCACACACTGGGAAGTAGGATTTTGATCAAAGATTTTTCTCTCTCTTGCTGGACAAACTTAAAGGAGTAGGCACTTGGTGGGGGTAGGTAATTGGGGAAAAAGTCTGAGCTAGGCTGGGCCATCTTTTAAAAAATACTTTTGAGTTCTCTAGTGCATGCCAGAGCAATTCAGATATTAGTTGTTACCTCTTCAGAAAAGGAGATTAATCACTGTTTTTTAAAAGTTGAAAGTTTTAACTCATCAGACTATACTTTGAGATTTTATTTGAGGAATCTTTTTAATAGAGAGCCTTATCCCTCTTTACACCCCATCTCTTTTTATGTAGAGAGAAAAGAGCCATTGATTTTCCCTCACTTCTTAAAATGTCATAGAATGAACTGTGGAATCTGTGCCATTCATTACAGCTTAGCTCTAATTTCTTTGGGTGATGTTTCTTTAAGTATCTAGATCCTGAAACATAATTGTCTTTATTGGCTATGAAAAATTGGAGAATATAGGTTAAAAAAAGCATAGATTATTTTGTGAGGATGCGCATGCTATTTAGTTAAGTTTTTCTCTTCTATTTTCAAATCTGCATCTTGAAAAAGAAAATTAAAGGAGCTATGTTGTCTCTTTTGGATGCAAGGAGGAAATTTCACTAGCTGTTTGCCTTCTTAGGCATGGAAAAAAGAGCCTTCTTCTGTTTTTCTCCCTCATTCTCCAGACAAAAATTTGTGTTTGTTCTTCCCATTTCCAGTATCTATTTGCTCTGAGTTTACAGACAAGTCCTGCACTTAACTATGACACCTTTTTGCCAGTACCACCTAGAATCATATTGAACTTGTTTGTTGCTTGTTGATTGAATCATAAGAGTAGGCATTGAAGAAATAATATTAATTAAGACCTTTGATTTTATGGGATAGAAAAGAGAGACAAACATTAATAATAAGAGAAAGAGAAGGAAATAAGTAATTTAGGGATCAGGCATCTAGGTTAGAGTTACTAACTGTAGATACCTGTGAATACTTTGGCAGGCTACTTAACCCCTGCATCTCACTTTCCTCATTTATCAAAGAAAGCCTAGTCCCGAAACTTAATTTTGGATTTTAATTCTTCCTTACTTGAAAGTCTGGAAAGTTTATTTAAAGCATAGATTTTTGAGTTGAGAGTGGGTGATGAATTCTGCTTCATATCAAATAAAAATTTATAGTTCTTTTCTTTATAATTGGTTTAAAATTTTTTATTGATATATTTTATTCTTATTCAAATTTGTTTAGAAAACAAAAGGAGGAAGAAGAAAAAAATCAATCATTACATCAAAAAAAAAAAACAAAAAACAACCTAACAACATTTGCTATATCCTCCACTCACAGATCTGTGCTCCAACCTGAGGGCCTTCTCCCCTGAAAAATATGATATTCACAAAATTCTAACCTGGAAGCAAAGATGATGTATTTACTCATGCAAAGACTGAAAGAGAACTTGTCATTTTGCTTCATTTGATGGCTTCATTTCACTAGATTGAGAGTAAAATCTATCAGGCTTTTGTCTTTAATTTTTACCTAATTTGATCTACACAGTGAGAAGTTCCATGTAGTCAGGACAGTAGGGGTTGGCCAGGGTCTTGACAGAGTCTAGACTTAGTGAAATGCCCACATTACTTGCTTGCCCATGAATAGAATGTCTCTCATTCACATTAGATGCTAGATTAGAGCAGAGATTGAATATTTAAAACGTGAAACTATACATTCACTTACTTTAAAGTTTCCCCAATCATTTTCACCTCTGTACTCATAGGATCATAAGTTTTAAAGTTGGGAAGGACATTAAAGATTATTTAGCCCAACTGCTTCTTTTAAGAAGGGTAAACTGAGGCTCATGAAAGTTAAGTGACATACCCAAAGTCACATAGGTGACAAGTAGCAGAGTTGAGATTCAAACTTACATCACTTCTGGTCAAATCCGACGCTCTTCCTACTACACCACTTTGTCTGGTGCAAGAATATTTATTATTTATACTATTTAGTTGATTCTTAATTATGTTGTTAAATACACATCATGTGTATGTCCTAGATGATTAGAGAGGGTGATAAATTCAGAAGGGAATCAGAGCTCATTTACTCTAATTAAGGTCTTTTTCTATAAATGAGAAAACTGATACTTGTAGACATTGAACAAATTGCCCAAAGTCATATCGCTAGTAAGTGGCAAAGCTGGGGTTTGAAGTTAATCCTTTCTACTCTCAATCCATTATTATTTCCACTGTCTCTCAGCCAGGGTATAAATTCCTTAAAGGAAGGGACTGTGTCATGGTTTTTAATCTTTCCCTTAGTCCTTAGCACAGGGCTTTGGACCCAATAATTATCTGTTGGTTGATATTTAAGACTGGTTGGAAAATTTGCAGGTAGAAAGCATTTGCACTGCATGTTTTGGGGGAATATATAAAACTGGAATTAAAAATTTCTGCAAGTAAATATGAGAGGTTATCTTCTGTTCTCTTGAACAGAGGTTAGTATAAAGTGTGAGATGAATCTTGATGAGGAAAATTTGGGCTGAGGGATCCTATTCTAAGGAGCAGAGTGAGGGCAAATGCTGGGAAACTGGAGGAGGTTGATTTCTGGGTCACATCAATGGTGGGGGCAAGTGGCGGCCTGAACTGCTGTCACCAAGCGTGTGTCCTGGAGCAGGCTGAAGGCTCAAATGACAGCCAAAGAAAAGAGTATGAGGCAGTTGGCAGGGAGATCTCCATGCCTAAGACAGCTCTGGGACCCTGCACACTCTGTCTGGGCCACGGGACAGGGCTTGAGCTGGATCCCCAAGAATTATTTCCTGAGTATAAGCAAAGGCTAAACTCAGCAGGGTTTTGGTTCAACGTGGATATGCAAGCAACTTGGGGCCCATGTGGTTCTCCAAACTAAGCACCCCATGAGTTTAAAAAAATTCAACTCTGAAATGAAACCATGTCTGCAAAATACCTATTATGCAAATGTCTTGGCTGCTAAAACAGGGCTGTAAACATGGGAAGAATGAAGACTCCTTATTGAGTAAAGCAAAGTAAGTGAGCCTCCTGGAATTCTATTCATTTCAGCTTGGGGGACCTCAGTTTAGGAGGGTCGGGGAGGCAGAGGGGGATAGTTTCTTCCCAATCTCTACTCCCTTTTTCCAGTGAGGACAGAACTTTTAACCTTTAAGCTGGCTGGCTAAGCATCTCATGTGTGAGCTTTCTATCAGACCGTCACTTCTGGAGATTGAAATGTGAGGAGAGCTATCCCTGAGCAGGAGAGATAGAGATGCTCATATTGGACGTAGGAGGCATTCCATACAGCAACCCTATCTGTGAGCTTCACTATCCAGAACTTGGGCTAGCCCATCTTTCAGAGATCAGCTGCTCCAATATCACCAGTTTAGGGGCTAGTTTCTTGTTCAAGGACTCATCTGCTTTGACATGACCACAAATTCTCTATTTTTTTTGCAATATTAGGTAACTTAATGAATTAAGGGTGCATTATATCTGGATGATCACTATAGGGAGACATCTCTGTGCCAAATCATTTCATTGCTTCATTCCATATGTTACATGAGGGGATAAGACTAAATGACTTCAGTGTCCCTTCTAGTTCCCAAACTATCATTTACTACTATTTAAAATTAAATATTTGGAGAATCATAGCCACAGACATAGCATGTGAATGAGAGATGATTAGAGATGAGGGGCAAAGTTGGCCTTATATGTTAGAGAACAATTATAACATTTTGGAAGACCATGAAAAGACCACCTACTCTAGATATCTCTCAATAATCAATACTTTTGACTGAAATTCAACTGTTAGATACTCATTCCTTATAAATCTCCATAAGGTTTACAAATAGACCTTTTAAATATGCTTATTTTTAAATCTTAAAAGTATTATTATTATAATTATTTTAAAATCCCAATGAGGGATTTCTTTGCTTGACTCTACATATTTGTTACAAGGATTTTGTTTTTCTTTCCCCCCATTGGATTTGGAAGTAGGAAGGAGAGAAAATAGATTTGGTAATTTAAAAATAAAATAAAAAATCAAAATATTCCCAAGAGTGAACTGGGTGAAGAGACTTTCCTTTATCAAGAGAGTACAGTAACAACACAGGGCAACTGAGAACTGAAGAAGTTTCAAAAAAGAGGACAAAAATGCAGAAAGAGGAGGTGGCAGAAGAGGGGAGGCTTTGTCTATTTTACACATTTATGATGGAGATGATGCTTTAGTGTGATTAAGATTCCATTGATGATAATGAGGCAAGTAATAAAGGTATCTTGTGGGAGACAGCTGCTGAGGATGCAGCAGTATTTAAGCTATTTTAATGTTTAGCACAGTTACCTTTGACAGCAAAGGATAAGAGTATATAGGTCAAAGCCAAGATTACCCACTGTGAATGCTGGAGGGAAGAACAATTAGCAAGGATGGTAAGAAACATTGGAAACCTGACAAAAATTGTACATTTTACTAAGCATCTACTTTGTGCCAACTTGGTGCTAAATGCTAGGGATGTGAAGACAAAAATGAAACAATCCTTCCTTTCAAGAAACCTACATTCTATTGGGAGAGACATGTGCACATGTAAGTAATTACACAATATCTCTGAAATGAATACAAGGTAATTTTAGTGGGAACTGGAGGGTGGCAGTAGAAGCTTGGGGGATCAGGAAAGATCTTAGGTAGGAGGTGATATATGAGCTATTTTTGAAGTGTAAGATTGGGTTGAAACAACCTCAGTCCATTTTGGCTTTGATAATGAGATGAGAGCATATTTTCCTCAACCAATCAAAAGACTTTAGGCTGAAAAAGAAAAGTCTTTGAAAATCACTGGATTAAGGTAATATTGTCAGAACAGGAAAATCTGTTCCCATAAGTTTAGCTATTTTGTCATGCCTCTAAAGATTATTTCTACATTATCAACAAAATGCAAAAGTGGAAAGGATTCCACATATTGAAGAGCGTAATTTCCCAAAAACTTTTGAGGAGCAAAACTACAGTAAAGAAAAGAGATATTGTGGAATATCATTGGTAATTTCAGAGCAGAAGGTTGGGGAAAGTAATAAGAAAATCACAAGGTACAAGAAAATATCTGTTCTTTCTTCAGCTTCCCATTTTGGTGTCTATCTATTCACTGCTGTTCCATTATCTAATTGTTTCCAGTAATCTGAACGTTGCCTCAATCACAGAGAGACCAGAAGTTAGAGTTAGATATAAATGTAAACTCTGGCCAAATATTAGGAATTTTTCTAAATGGGGGTTGGAGTGTCTGTGGCTGAACTTGTAACTTCTCATTGAAAATAAACACTAATGCTGGAGAAGAGAGAATTATTTGTACTCTAGAGGCCATTATATCAAAAAATTGCAATAACAGGGTGCTATAAAAGGAGACTAGGACTGCTAAGAGGCAGAGGTAAGGAAAGAGCACATTCCAAGCTTGGGATTCTTTCCTGTGCAAAGGAATGGAGATCAGACTTGAATTGGAGATTAGTCATGTGTGAATGACAGCAAGAAAACCAGTTTAGCTGAGCTATGGGGTGAGTGAAGGGCAATAATGAATAGTAAGCATGGAGAGGTAGATTAGAGTCATGTTGAAAAGGTAAAAATAATACAAAGAAGAATTTGTATTTGATCTAAAAAGTTGTTGTTTGTCCTTGGTTCTGGAAGAGGACCATGACATCGGGGAGGTGAGGACATGATATGCAAGTGAATTGGATTTAAGTGAGAGAGGACTGTGTGAGGTCACCTGCCTTGCTTTCCCCTTCATGGAGCAACAGTAGACTATATTGAGCAGGGGAATGATAAGGATATCATTTTGACAGTAATATAGAGGATGGATTAGAAGAGGGAAGAGATCTGAGGCAAGGATGCTTTTGCAATAGTCTAAATGAAGATTGGGAGGGGTGGCTGAATTATTGTATGAGTAGAGAAAGGTTTGGAAGTTGTGAAAGCTGTTGTGGGAGTAAAATGGACAAGACCTGGGAAATTATTGGATAAATGAGACAGAGAAGAGAAGTAGAGTTGGGAATGACTCTCAAGTTGCAAAGGTTGTCATTCAGTCATATCAGGCTCTCTGTGACCCCATTTGGGGTTTTCTTGGCAAAGATTCTGTAGTGGTTCTCCATTTCCTTCTCCAGCTCATTTTACAGATGAAGCGATAGAGGCAAACAGGATTAAGTGGCTTGTCCAGAATCAAAGCTAATAATGTGTTTTTTTTTTAAAGTAAGGAAGCAGCAGCAAGGTATAGTTTAGCTTTATACATATATATATATAATGTGTGTATATATAGATATGAATATATATTTAAAATCATAAATATCCAATTCAATTTCTGACTGCACCACTTACTAACTGGGGAAGTTCCTTAGCCTCTCTTTGCCTTGATTTCCATGTCTGTAAAATGAAGCCTTAGACAGATAGATGATCTCTAAGGTCTTTTCTAGTTGCATATCTATGATACTTCAGTTCTTGCTTGAGTAAAGTCCTTATCAGCAAAAAGAGGAATGTAATGCAAACAAACAGATTTTTTTTCATATTTCTTATTTGATATCAAAGATTTAGTCTCAGATGATACTTTTAGGTATTCAGATTATCAAGAAAATGAAACCACAGTAACATGTATGGCATTACATAGTAGTTCTTTGTTGCTTTGACATGAATTATTAGTTGATTTATAATGGCAAACTATATGGGAAGTGTTCCTATGAAGTATGTGACAGGGCTAATTGCCACATGCCATGAAAGAAAGGCAGCCTCATCACTTTGTTGTCATGTCTTCTATTTGTAGCTAGGAAAACAAGATACAGAAAAATAAATCAGTCTTTAGACTTACTGAGTGCCCACTTGTCTGGGATGCTGGAGATTCATGCTTCAATTAGGTTATACTTGCTAACCTCTAAGGTTCAATTATTTTGTACTTCATTGACTTCTGTGCTCATTTTTGGGACACTCACTTGTGGTTGCTACATTATATGGATTTAACAATTGGTCTTTCTAGGAATTTCAGCCATCAGACCCGGTTTTTTTTTTTTGCCAGCAAAGGGTAGTTTTTCTTTTTTTCTTACAATACCTCTTTTCTATCCTTCACCTTCCACTCCCATATCCCTGCCCTGAATATCTGATCCTTGATTCTACTGTTGAGTGAGTTGGAAAGGCAATTTTTACCGAAATCCCTTGGACTTTGGAGACTCTTTACTCTCTTCTTGAATTTCCTTTTTAGAAGCCTTGTTGATGTGGTTTTATTCCACAGTGGACTAGAAGCTGAAAATGAGAGTATATGTGTATGGGATAATTTCTGGATATTAACAGCAATTAAAAGGAGAGGACAGAAAGTAAGAGGACACAAGTAAGCTCTCAAATAGCATGGCCATCTTGGGCTGTTCTGTGCAGATGCACACTGCAGTGGCTGCTGAGGATAATGCTCTATGACAATGTAGAACATTGATGAATGTTCACAATGAAGACTATGGCTTATCAAAAAAGAATTAAATTATATTCAGAGTATTCTGTTAAAATAAGATGAGATGCAGGTAATACATTTTAGGAAAATTTCCATCCCAAGTGGTTAAGATACTTAGTTCTGTGACACAGTGGCATTTGGCTTGAACTCAGGAAGACTGAAACACATACTAACTGTGTGACCCTAGCAAAGTCACTAGGCCTGTGTTTGCTTCATCCATTAAATGAGGACAATAACAGTACCTACCTCACAGGATTGTTGTGAGGATCAATAAAGTGCTTTGCAAATATTACAAAGCTATCTAAATGCTGAATATTAATTATTTAATCAAAACTTAGAAGAAAGGAAACAAGTATTTATCAAGCACCTATATACTAGGTTCTGGGCTAAGTACCATAAAGTTCTTAATCTAAAGTTTGTGAATAGATTCCAAGGAGGCTAATGCACTTGGATGGAGGAAAATTGCTTCTTTATTTTCACTAACTTCTAACTGAAATTTAGTATTTCCTTTAATTATGAGTTTAAAAACACCACACATTATTCTGAGAAGGAACTCATAGATTTCACCAGATTGACAACAGGCTATTTCACAAAAAAGGTTAAGAACTCTTGGGATAAAAAAAAATGTTGACACTTAAAATATAGGATTCAGTGTTCTGGAAAATTCCTTTATATGGACTACACTATTGATGCTGGATAAAAGAAGTGTTACTGTATTTGAAGAGGTTTCCAAAATGCTAGTGAGTGTTAATGCTGACTTGTACCATGTGAGACCTTGAGCCTTCCCAGCAGGAATGACAAGCCTCTGGTGAGAGACTTTATTTATGAACGGAGCTGGCGAGTGGGTAGATATGTGAATCCATGTATCTCGAAGAATGTGAGTGCTGTCTGTGCTGGTCATGGCAAGATGATAACTGCCATCTAAAGATACAGTTAATCTCCTGACGCATTCACAGTGTCCTCTCCCCACCCCTCACTCTCCCTGCTGCTTTGGATTGCACATAGTAGGTGCTCAGCACACATGGTTTTTGCTTTGAAAATAGAATTTTTAAAAATAAAAATTTGTGAGACGCTAGATTTGGCTCCTGAGAAAGACTGTTGATTTTCTGTTGCAAGCAAAATAACAACAAAAAATTAAACAACAATCAAAAAACTCCCAAGATTCATTCTCATGTGCTTAGGAGAGTTGGTCACAGTACTGCTAACAGTTTGGGGAACAGAACACCTTTATTATGCTGTAAGAAATGAAGAAATAGATATTTTCACTTTTTGTTTGTGAAGCAATTAGAGTTAAGTGACTTAGCAGGGTTCCATAGCTAGGAAGTGTTAAATATCTAAGGTCACATTTGAATTCTACTTCTCAGGGCCAGTACTTTCTGTCTACTATGTCATCTAGCTGCCCCACCTTTGCATATAAAAAAAAATAGCTTCCCCATCCCAATGGGTTTTGAGGTTGGTTGCAAGAGAAAATGGATTTCTGTTACTTTTAAATAATGAGAGTTGAGAGGTGCCATAGATGTAAAATGTTGCAGAAACTTTCAGATGAGGTCACTGTATTATTAGTTTTATTTAATCCTTTTTCTGTTTACAAGAGACCTCTCATAAAGTAGGAGTAATCTGTAAATATTTATAATATAACAAAATACATTAATAACACTGAAAGTTAAAAGAAGCAATCTCTACATAGTTTACTGAATTTATGATTGTAAAGCTTTTCAAAGAAGACAGTTAAAGTAAGAATATTAAAAACAACTCTAAAAAGAGAGAAAAAAACCACTTTTATTTGACATAGTTATCTTTATATGAATCTAATACATCAGCTCCTCCTTTGCAACCCAGACCATGTAGTGTAGCTAATTGAATTTATTTATTTCAATCCTCTCATTTTACAGATGAGAAAACCTGAAACCCAAATAAGTTACTTGTACGAGATCATGTAGGCTGTTAAGTTATGGAGACAACATTTGAATCTGGGCCCTCTAATTCCAAATCCAGTATTCATTTCACTGTACCTCCTTGCAGCAAGTAACAATTTTTAATAGATTGTTTTAAGTCCAGTTAGTCAAATTTTCTGATATGAAGAGTTGTGAGAGGCTAGAACTAATTCATGAGTAAGACTGCATAAAGTTGATATTTTTGGGTCATATTTGTAAATTTTTTCCCCTGCTTGGAACTCTTAGTCTTTTTTTTGCCAGACATTGCTCTAATTATATTCCAAGATAAACAGCTGAGGAATATGACCAAATTGGCCTTCAAAAGAAGATGGACTTGAATTTAAGAAGACTTTAGGTTTCGGACAAATTGAACATTTACTCTCAAATTATACTCTTTCACACAAAACAACAAGTATTTTTGGTTCTTCAAACAACTGACAGCAATAAAAATCTTAACTTATTTTGCCTCAGACTGTTTCTTTTTCTCCACTGTCTTCCAAAAGTCCAAAATTTTTTCCTTGGCATACTGTACAAAATCACACAGATTAAAAGTCAAAGATCTGGCCAATGAAGCTGCAAATCAGTTATACTTTGGTGTGAATTAGTTGTGGTCCTTTAAAGTCTACTTTTAAACAGAGGGAATGAGATTTTTTAATGAGGGATGGAGGGGGTGACAAGGAAATGGGTTGAGGATTTTGGAAAATGAGATTTTGATTCTTTTGGGTGGCTGGAGGATAGCATGAATTTAGTGGTTGCCTTGGATATTTGCTAGAGAAGGGGAAGAAATAGTAGAAAAGAGGACACAAAGGGAGGTGGAAGAGCTATAAAGTTAATTTTGCATGGTTCTATAGCATGTCCCATGATAGATTCACCTTCCTGGTTCCTTACCCTTTCCTTGGTCTGTGAAATCTATGTGTGTGTGTGTGTGTGTGTGTGTGTGTGTGTGTGTGTGCTCCACAGTCCCAAGAAAACTCTAAAAACTTAAGATATAGAGTATATGTGCTTACCAGGAGCTTCCTAATGCAAATTACATGTGTGGAACAGTAGCAGTGACAAAAAACTCTTACTACAAATATATCACTTAAGGTAGGAAGAGAAGGAAGTGATTGGATTTGATCAAATATAATAATTTTTCAATAATAACTTCAAGAAGTATCAAGGTCAGGAAAAGGCATTAAGATATGCAGTCATAGACTTCTTTCCTGATTTCTATCACTTGAAGGTATTTTATCTGCCTTGCTCAGATAAAACACTGGTATTTTTGTTGAAAGCAAAAATGTTTCTATTATATGAACTTAGTAGCAGAGGGTGGGGGTTGGCTCACTAGAACAAACTGGTGAGGTGGGAGAGTAGTTAACTCTGCAGAGCTCTTCTACCTTGCCTTCTAGTCCATCTTTCTTGTTTTAATCCTTCTTTCATCCCTATTAATTCCTTTGAGATGTCAGCTAAAACAGTCTTAGGACATTTTCTTTCTGAGTGGTTATTGTATTTTTAGGTATATTCTAGAGAGAAAGGATAATGGGTAAAAAGAGAAATATTTTTGACCAAAGAAGGCCTTTTCCCTCAAGTCACACCACTATAGGGATCTGTTCCCTCCTCCTAAGGTCAATCTGATGGGGATGGATAAGAGAAGGCAGGGGTAACACTGGCTTATAGGGATTTGGAATCAAGGCCCATTTTGTATGCTGACTTGAATTTCTGAAAGCCAAATGATTGCTTTAAGCTCTTTCCAGGGCTAGTCTGATCAAATCAGATTCATGGGACACAAATGTTGCATACTCTGTGAAGCTGTGAATGAATAGAGTTGTCTCGTTATAATATTAGAACTCTAACCAGACACTGACCTCCCAAGATGTGGTGCCAAAAGATTAATTATTGGACGAAATTTGGATTTGTGACGTCAATTTGGTTTTAAAAAAAGAGTTGTGAGCAATGCAGTGACAGGCAGGCAAAGGACTTGTTGTAGCTAAGTCTAAATAAACAGAATGATAGGAATGAATTCCATATATAAATAGACTGCGACTCTCCACAGCCAAGATAAAACCCAGAGCAAAGCAGAATCTTGACTTCTAATGGTCATGAAGCCACATTAAGGGTTACAGGAAGGTTTCGTTGCCCTTGAGAAGAGGTAGCAAATAATTCTGATAAGATTTGACTACTTCCATGAAGCCTCTGGGTGAGATTGTTCAAAATGGAGCACTGGGCTCCAGGTTTGACAAGACAGGAGCCCTGTTTTCTATTAGACTATGTGAAAAACAACAACAATAACAACAACAAAACCCCTCACAACCTTGTATTACTTTACTTAAATTCAAAATGTGTTTATTCAACATCTTTTATATATAAGACAAAATGATGAAAACAAAACAATCGTTTCCCTCAAGATGTTTATATTCTGTTGCTGTGACTAAGTATGGAGGGTAGAAAGAAATATCTGCAGATTCTGCTTTACCTGGAAAAGATTTCATAAAGATTTCATAAACATGTTCAGTATCTCAGATCACTAGAATAGTGATGACAGTTAACAAATAGGTTGACTATCTAGAAATATTCATAAAGCTCTCATGTTTTTTCATTTCAGCATTCTGTAAAATGAAGATGATGGACTGGATTACCTTTCATATACTTTAAGCTCTATATTCCTAAAATCTTCAAATGATACTCCCTCATAGCATGCCCTGTTGTGCTAGCTTATTATTATTATATCCATTTCTGGTCATTAGCAGAGTGAAAGTTTCCCATACTGGGTCCATTTTCTTTCTCTGTGAAATAGTCATTTTTAAGAGCTTCATCTAAGAATTTGCCATTAGATTCCATTGTGAGTACTTAAAGAAACTCTCTCAATGGACTATGGGAGTCACTGTAATGTTACAAAGAAGCTTCTGGCAAGGCTGAAACTATAAGATTCTAGCTAACTGAAATTCATGAGCAGTTGGATGGTGAAGTGGATAGGATATCAAACGTGGCGTCAGGAAAACCTGAATTCAAATTTAACCTCAGACATTTACTAGCTGGGTGACCCAAAAAGTCCTCCTGACTCCAGGACTGGGGTTCTATCCACTGCATCAACTAGCTGCTCCTATTTTTACACTGCTGCTAAAAATTGCTATTAGCTACTCTGGGAGAAGGAAACTGAATGGGCAAAAATTTTCTTGCAGGCCAAATGCAGACACATGTGTACCTTTGGCTACCTTCCATGAGGCTATTTGTAAAACATTTAGTATAGTACCTTGCACGATCATAAGTGCTAAATAAGTGCTTATCTTTTTTAAAAGTCCAAATACTGTAATCTTATCAAGTTACATGGGATTTCATCAAACTGAGCAGGGATTTCTGTTTCACTAAAAAATGAAATAATACCTGCTTTCAAGGAACTTATGATTCACTCAGTGAGTGTTTTTGGTGGGGGCAGAACAAACACAATAAAAAAAGTTTGATTCATGGTATACTGGTATCTGATTTTTCTAGATGATCTTTAGAATCTTCCCCATTTTCTGGGCATGGTGTTAGTGGAGTGTCCAGGTTTCACAGACACAAAACAATGACTTGAAGTTCTGTAGTTCTGCAGTTTTTTAGTCAGTCATCTCTTTTCTTTCATTCTTTCCCTCAAAGACTCCAAGACATTGAGTTAGCTCTGGCACTATAGGCATTAACCTCATTACCAATGTGTACATCCCTATCCACAGCATTCAAAACTTCTCCATTTGATATAACTAATGGTTTCACATTTGGATAGTGTGGTGCTGGCTGATGAAGTGCTTGTGTTTTCTTGATCAAAATTAGCCCAAGAAGTATGGAATCAGCCTATACTTTATTGCATCTCAGCTTCAGAGGCTGCATTGAGTATACAATTACATGCAAATAAAAAAGCATGCACCAGCATGCTCAGTCTGTTCAAATTAAGGAATTTACCATCAGTGGTATGTTTGTCCTTATTGAGGGCATTTGACAACATGACTGAAAATACCATGCTTAAAAGCACGGGACCAAGTACACAGCGTTGTTCCATTGGTGACTGGGGAAGCACAAGGGCATTGTCCCTTATTCAGAACCTAGGCAAGCATCTGTCATGAAACTGACCTACAAAAAATTTGGTAGTCTATGATATGACTAAATCAGAAATCTATCCTCTGTCATCTCTATCAATGGCTGAACTATGGACAAAAGTAATAAAAACAGGTGAAAGAACTGGAGAGTGAAAAAGGACAAAAATGGCTGGACTTATTTTATAATTCATTTTCCTATATTAGAGGAAGGAAAAATTTCTCTGACAAGGGTCTGTACTTCCAGATCTCAGTTAACCAATTATTCCTGAGTTCTATGTTTTATCGTCAACTCAAGCCAGGAGGCATACCCATATTCTATGTGAAAATCTCTCATAGTTGCTCTTAAAAGTTCACATTTTGTAAGCTTGTCAAATTGCTTAGGAGAAGTTGTTAATTTGATCTAGGAGCCCCCCTTTCCGCCTATCCTTATATAAAGGTAGCAAAACAAACCAAAAAATGAAATATTTTTTTCTCAAGAAGTTTAGTGTCAACTCAGTGTTACATGTATGGTGAGGTAAGAGATAAAACAAGTGCACAAAGAAATTGGATTTATGATAAACTGTAGTAGGCCTAAATCAGAGATCCAGCTCAACTGCCATAAGAAAATCTGAAGGAATATGCCTTGTTAAACTGTAGTACAGGAATCTCAATGATATCCTTGGATGGAATACAGATCACTGGTTAAAATATGAGTACAGGATGAATCCTAGAAGGCATTCCAGACTGTTGCATAAATCTGAGCTGAAAATATGTGTATGTTAAAAATATTGTGCCTGAGATTCTGCTTAGAATCCAAAGTTGTTTTTCTTAAATAGAATTACAGTCACGTGCAGTCTTTGCTAAGATGATGAAATGGACTCACTGTCAGCAGAGTAGACCCTTGGGGCTGTTTTGCTGGTAGTGGTGATGGATTTCCCTAGATCTTTCCACATGCTTTTGCCTCGTGCCCTTGGGCACGCACTTGTTAAATGGCTGGTTGGATTTGAGCACAGTCTGGGGCCATAGGAAAGCTCAAGTCTGGAAATGCCTCAAAGAGGGCTCCAAACCACAGCTTTGGCCTTCATAGCCTTGTGCTCTCACCACCTGAGCAGGCAAGTCCAGGGCCCAACAGCATTCACATTGAAACTGAACTATAACTGGAAACAGGGACATGTCCTGATTAATAGGAAAATTGGATCATGGACTCAGAGCTAGAAAGGCCTTTAGAGGTTATTATCTAGTCCAACCTTCTCATTTTACAGATAAAGGAATGGAGACACAGAGAGACAAACTGACTTGCAGTTGAAGTTTTAAAAAAATTAGGGAAAAATGGCAGGTAATTTGTAGGATTTATGTAACCTGGTTATTTTTGGTCTTGTTTTCTCAGTGTCAACATTGTTGTATCTGTGCCCCAGGGCTCTCAGAATCTGAGATGGATTGCGGGGGGAGCCTCTTTTCTTTGCTATCAGTTTGGCATCCCACTGTCTCTTTTGGGGGGGCAAGTAACTAGTACTCTGGTTCTATCTAATCACTTACATTGAGTAGCTTTTAAAGGGAATATCTATTTCACAGCTATAGCATAAACAAATATACAAATATTTCTTTAAGTATCTTGGGAGCATAATCCCTCAATCCAGGGAGGAAGAGGGGAGAATAGATTAGCTAAATTCCTATACAGCACTAGTCCCAAATTCAAATTTCCATTTCTGTTGGGCTTAAGTCTGGAACTTTTGCTTTTCAGTTCATCACTGCTGAATTGAATACCTTGGATTCCTGGGCTCCCAGTTCTTCTTGCTTGCTTCCATAAATTGGAGGCTTTGCTCCCTGTACCTAGGATGGAATAAACAAAAAGACCAAAGACCCTGGTCTATTTTTCAGGATCATATGCCTCAGAGAGATGAAAAGAAGGTCCTATTACCTTACTTCTCTCATCATGGTTTTCTCATTGGAAACTGAAGTGAATGACCTGTACTCCTTTTACTTCCTTAGAAATGAATGCTACTAGTCTTGACTCAGGTAATTTTAAAGACTGAAAATCTCAAATATGGAAAATGGAAAAAAAAATTTCCTCCCCACCACATAGTTGTTCAATGTAGATAATCTACTAAAATGCTTGTCTTCATGATTCTCTTAGAACTAAACCCCTAGCACATAGAGTTTAGAAGATTGGAAGATGACATTTTAGCAAACATTTAGCAAGATAATTTCTGCCCATAAGTCAGATCCCTGTTCCCCCTTCATATGGATAATAGAATGAGAGATATAGGTTATTTACTTCAAAATTCATCTTTAGCTAGAAAGAAATTGAGACTTAGAAAAGTTAAGTAACTAAAAATTTCTAGACAGTGTTTATAGTTTTAAGAGCCAGTTATTTATATACAAGAAAACTGAGAACCAAAGTCTGACTTGAAATCCAGTTCTATTTCTCTTCTATGCAGTAGCACCTAGACAAAATGTCTCCAAGGTTTTCTTGATTATCTAGAATTTTTCTGGAGGAGACCCAAATAATTCCTACTCTGGATTCTATTGTATTTTATCACAGCATTTTGGTTAGAGTCAGTTCAGAAGCTATTGTGAGTTACAGAGAAGTTTCATAGTCTGACTGTCTTTTGGACATTCATTATTGTACAAACATTTATTGAGTTCCTACTGTGTGTCATAATTATGCAATATTTTAAGTAGGCATCCAGGATTGTTTGTATACTTCTTTGTTCCATGATTTATTGCCTTCATTGATTCACAATGGTATTTGTGTTCTTTATATCTGAAGTTTTCCCCAGAGGATTCTGTAGTGGGTGATTCTCAATATTATCTGAGCAGAGAGGGGAGAGGGCACACAGGGGCAAGGCTTTGTTATACAGTGCTAAAAACAATAAAGTTAGTATGTCTCATCATCAACCCTTGATTTCTTTTCCCATCCTTACTTAAGCAATGAAATAAAGGGATTGCTTCCTTTACTATTGATCTCCTTGACTGTGTTTTTGTGACTTTTTCTTTCTTTTAAAGGCTACCCTTGATATTCTTTAAAATTTTATTTCATATGGATAAAAATGGTGTGTGTGTGTGTGTGTGTGTGTGTGTGTGTGTGTCCATTCAAGTATGTGTGTGTAAAAGGATATGTAGCTGGGGGTAAGGGAGTAAGTGCATAAGTAAGGATGTGATTGCTTCATCCTTGAATCCTCTAAGGATGATCTGGAGCCTGACACCCAACTAACAACAATTTAGAGGTTCAAAACTCCAGGGATGACCCTGATAATGACTGATGGAATCTGAGTTCTATTGGGAAAGTCTTGATAATTATTGATTTTCCTGAGAACTTTCTTTCTCCTCCCATTCTCCCTCCCTTCCTCCTTCCCTCCATCCTTCCCTTCTTCTCCTCCTTCTATTCCTCCTCCTCCTCCTCTTCCTCCCCCCCCATTTTTCTCCTCCTCTTCCTCTTCCTCCTCCTTCCCTCTTCCCTTTCAAACAGCTTTGTCTACTTGCATAGATGTTTATAGGGACAGGGACAGACCCTCTGATTTTTTTTTAATATAAACAACTTTCAGATGAGAAATCTTTATCTGTCAAAGCATATTGGCAATTTATAGTCTTATAAAGTACAATTTGTGCAATTTATAGTCTTAGAGAGTTTTCTGGGGATCCTTGAGAAGTTAAATGTTCTTAGAGGAGCGTTCAGATGATATATGTATTGGAGCACGGGTGGGTGGGAGAGAAGGGAGACCTTGAACTCAGACCTGGCACCAAGGCTTACTTTCTGTTCATTACACTTGGGCTGTTTGTCAAGTGCATACAGCCATGAATACATGGAATCCCATGATTCCAGCCTCTTGCATTTGGTCAGAACTGGGAAGTCAAATCAACCAATCCGCACTTATTAAGTGCCTAGAAGACACTAGTCACTGTACAGAGTGAAACAACTCCCACTTTCTAGGACCTTTCTCCATTTAGAGGAAATCGAGAAAATTAGGTCAGTTTTGAGCCTGACCTGGCTTCTAAATGAACCTGGCCATTATGACCCTTACACATAAAGTCCAGATATGACTCTTAGAGAATTAGATGGAGCTTGGACCGTAGGATCTCCTTGAAATGAACTAAGCTCCTCAGTTTAAACTGAGAATTAAATTGTCCCTAGGATCAGGCCAGGTCAGGCCAGGGCTTCTGGGGCCACTCCAGATCCAACAGACACCTCCTCCTGCCCCCACCTCACCCCAGTCTGGACATTCATGCTAGGCAGCGAGACGTCCCTTTCCCCCTCCCTCCCTCCCTTCTCTAAGGGGCCTGAGGCCAAACATGGGCCAGCAGAATGGGACCTCCTCAGGTCCCCTTAGAGGTGAAAGGGGAGTCTCCACACAGAAATAGGAAGGAAGATGTCCAGGGCCACCAGTCTGAGTGAGACCCAAACATGTCCTTTCTCCCCCGACCGTCTGGAAGCGTTTTAGCACCTTCCCTGTACATATTTTCCCAGTGATCCAGAGGAGAGAGTGCGCGCCTGTGGTTTACACGTTGGAGTTTATTGCCTTTCTTGTAAAAAACCGGTAGCATGGATGGATCCTGTCCAGTCTCCGAGAACATTCTCCCCGGTGCCGAGTCTCTGGGACAGCTTTTGATGTTCTCGCATTTACAATCCAGGGTGGGTTTCATGTATTTCAGCTGGCACTGGAGCATTTCCCCATGACTCGCCTGTCTTTTAAGGACAGAAGGCTGAGATCATGGGACAGTAAAAGCAAGCCATGCTAAGTGTAATCCTCACCAGCAGCCCCACTCAGCTGGGAAGTGCTGGAGCCCAAGACTCAGTCTGCAAGGGCGATGGGATGGGAGAGCAAGGAGTACGGGGCCAGGAAGTGGATTATAGATTTAGAACTAGAAGGAGATTGGAAAATCAACCTACACAGAGGTGAAAGACTTCTCCAAGGTTATTAGAGTTGGTATTTCAGCTTTTATTCTCAGACTTCAAACCCAAAGCTTTCAAGTTCAAATAATTGTCAATCAATCAATAGGTATTTGTTAAGCATCTACTGGTGAGAGGCAAAGACAATTCCTGCCCTCAATAAGTTTGCAATTTACTGCAAAAAGAACAATAGATAAACTTGTAAGGGAACTTTTCTTTTTAAGCAACTGATGGTAGTTGCTTTAGAAAAGTATTTTGTTAGGTTTTCCTGGACTATATGGATCCCTGCATCCAGAGAATGTCTTCAAGGGTTGCACTCTTTAAATGGTCATGCACAATAACTGACATCTAATTAAAAATTAGTTCTCTTTTGGCTCTGTACCTGCGTGTAGATGGGAAAATAAATAATTGTTTGTTTGAGTCTTACAGTAATTGGCCTATGCTACGAACACTTATCCTTATTAGAGTAATAATAATAATAAGGATAATAATAGGATATCCACATATCCTTATTAGAAAGGCAACATGATATAGGAAAAGGAATGCTGGATTTGGAATTGGAAAATCAAGTTTCAAATCCCAGATCTGCTAGTTATTACCTATGAGATTTTGGGCAAGTCAACCTTTCTAGGTTTCTGTCACCCTCATCTGTCACCCTCTTCCCTGGACTCCAGTGGCTCCTTGTTACCTCCAAGATAAAGTACTTAATCATCTATTTGGTGTGGTGAGCTTTTTCTTCTCAAAACACAGCCAGGTGATAAAAGTTCAGATCTTTTATTGTCTCCATAGCCCAGTTAGCTTAGAGGCCTCTCTCTCTGCTCGGTTCCAAGAGCTCTCTCCGAATGTCGCCAAATCCAAAGGTTTTGTCCTTCAGCCTCTATTTCTGCTTTCTTCAGCCTCCAGCCAGCTCCACTCTTCATGTCATTCTGGTGAAATCTGATCGAGAGCCTCTGTCTGTGTCTTTTATACCAGAGAGAGAAATTGTGGGATAGGAGAGAGAGGGATTATGGATTTTCTCCCATAGTGCTCTCCTGCCCTCAGAGCTTTAAGGGAGGTGTGAACTCACAAAGTTACAAAGTTTACTTTGTGAAACTCCCATACTTGTGAACTCCAATGAGTAAAGGTGTGAACACAAGCCTTGTATTAATTAGCTCTACTTAGTACCTTGTTTCAGGTTCTGGCCCAAAACATCTTCTTGTAAGATTAGATCAACTCTAATTAGTTAGCAGTTTGTAAAGATTCCAACAATTTGGCATTCAAAGCTCTTCATAACCTGCCTTTTCCTTCCTTTCCAGTCTTATTACAACTTAATCCTTGCGACTTACTCCCATCCAGTGACACTGGTGTCTTAGCTGTTCCATGAACAGAATACTCCATCTCTCATCTCCAGATCTTTGATTCTTCCCCATGCCTGCATGCTCTCTCTTCTCATCTCTGCCTTCTGGCCTTCCCAGCTTTCTTCAAGTATCAACTAACCCATTTCCAACCCTCTTAATTCTAGTGCCTTCCCATTTTAAATTATTTCCTATGTATTCTGCATATAGTTTATTTGTACAATGACTGGCACAGAGTAGATACTTAACAAATGTTTATTGACTGAGTCAGTATTTGACTTTATTATTCTAATTATATTATTATCTAAAAATTAGCCAAACTAATTTCTCTTATTGTGGCCTAATACTAAAATTAATTTATGTTCTTTGAGAAAAATTTATTAGATTTTTATTAGGCTGTTACATGGTAAGAAGGAAAGCAATCCGGGTTGAAAAGTTTTCTATGGATAGACCACACATGAATAATTTAGAGTTGGCTGCATTAAAAAGGTATGTCTTTCATTTTCCCATTATTTTCATATTTCAACACATCCTCCTCTGTTTCCCCCAAATAGTCATTATACTATAAGGGAAATAAAAAAGCATTTAAGTAAAACTAACTAAGACCTCGATCAAGTGTGATAGTACAGGTTGTAATATATCTCCATAGTCTCCTATCTCTGCAAAAAAGAGAGGGAGGTGCATTTTTATATCTCTTTTTCAGGGCCAGCTCTGGTCATGAGAATTACACAGCATTTAATTTTGATTGTCTTAAAGTGGTTATAATTATATTTTTCCCTTTCCTATTTGCATTGTTACAAGCATTATGTATGTTGCTTTTCATGGCTTTTCTTTCTTCACTGTGTATCCGTTCATATATACTTTCTAGTGCTTCTCTGAATTCTTCATATTAGAAATGGGGCACTGACATATTTTTATGTCCATTTGTTCAAATACCACAATTTATTTAAACAATCCCCAAATGGTGAATATCTATTTGGTTTCTCGTTCTTTGCTATGACAAAAAGGACTACATGTTTTAAAAATGTCCTGCATTCAGGTATTTAAAATATTTTCTTCACTCTTTAAATAAGAATCTAAAAAATAAGAATGCAGCAACGTTTCCATGAACATAGACTTAAAGGGACTCAAAGTTGAGAGGCCTTTAAAAAGCCAGTAAAAACTTCTCAATTTCTAAAAGTTCAATTCATAGTAGAAATTTCATGATGAATCTGACTTCCTTTTCTCCTGTGGACATTAGCTACTTTAGTGGCCAAATCAGACATACTATACATTGTAAGAAGTGTTGATGCATCTGGGTATTTTTATTTTTACCTATATTAAAAATTCTATTTTTTGATTTATGCTTAAAATAACCTTCTATCCATTCCCCTTACCCCCAATAGTCTTACCCTTCCTCCATGACCCATATCAGTGGAAGAAGTTCCCATATCAACAAAAATCCAAGTCCATGACATATTGGTGGTCTATAATTTGGAGGTATTTTAAAGATAGAATAAAACATAACATAACCTCTCTGAGCCTGTTTTCTTATCTGCAAAATGGAATTAGTACTAACTATAGCTCCTACTTTGCAGGACAACTGTGAAACTCAAATGAGATAAGATGTCAAGGGCTTTTCAGACCTAAATGTATTATATAAATGTCAAGTATTATGATTTTCAAGCTATGAAGTAGGAGAATAAGCAATAGAGGGAAGAAAAGAAAATCTGTAGAGAATGAAAAAGCATTTTAATTGGTCAGTGAACAAATATTTATAACATGATATAACATGATATTATATTACATATATTTACATATAAATATATAATGCCTACTTTGCATAATTGATTGAATTAGGTGATGGTGATCAAAAAACAAAAATGAAGCTATCCCAAATTTGAATGCTTCAGGGCAGGCCAGATATGATGAATTTTATTTTTTTTTCTGGCTCCAACAAGGAGAGTAAATTTAGATATACTGGTTTTCTGCTCAGTTTTATATGTTTTGAGGTCCTAGAGTTGTATTTATAGTTTGGTGACATGGTTCAGAGATTTTGGTCCAGCTCCAGATTTTGGTAAAGAAGGTTTGTTTCTGGAGCTTCTGCATCAGTTATTTACAGTGGTTCTTGTTTTTATTATTACATCATTTAATTCCAATGATTATTTCTTGACTAAGAACATGCTGCTGCTAACATTTCTAACCATGTGATTTCAGGTTTGAAAGGACAGTTAACCTTCCTGACTTGGCTTTATAAGCAATCTTTCTTTTCTCTGATGAGTTTCTATGATAACTGCTTGTGGATACAGAAGTAACTGAGATGTTGCCTCTTCTTTCAAAAGCTATATGATAAAATATCGGTGTTGTGGTGTGATGGAAAGAACATTGGTGGCCAAGGGTTACATACCCACTCTTGGCCCTCAAAAGTCTCTTTCTTGCTTCATGTAATGATCATGAAGTTCCTTTTATATATAGCTCTTTGCTGGGTTTTGAATACTGGTACCTGTCCAGAGAGGTACTTCTTTTCATCATGAGATCCCACTCTCTGAAGTTGCTGCAGGTAACCATTTTTCTCCATATAGAAACATTGCTTCCATCAGTCATTACCAATTAGTTGCTTTTGCTACCACTGCCATTTAGCTTTGGTAAGGACCTCTAATGGAGCCTTTGAATTCCTGAATTCACAAGATCCCCTTGGTATTTGTGTCTTGGAGTAGTCATTTATCTAAAATCATGAGATAACAAACACAAAAACAAACTTTTGGCCACAACCATGATGGCTAGGTGATAGGGCTTTCTCCCCTCATCCAACTTTGTGGACCAAACTCTAAGTGCTCTTAACTCTTCAAAGGAAATAAGAGTGATAAAAAAACAAAAAACAAAAAAAACAAAAAAACTATGTTATCCATCCCTTTTGTATACTCACTCAATTATGTCACTGAGTCACTTATTCTTTCAAGTCCCCTGTCAGGACCTTTTGTTATTAAATAGTACATCTCCTTAGTCATGCATAACTAGAAACAACCTCTCCAAGTTTCTCCTTGGACCTCTCTGGATAAGTACCAGTCTTCAGAACCCAGCAAAGAGCTTCACATAAAAGGAACTTCATAATCATTCCATGAAGCAATGGACACTGAAATCAGACAGGGAAGATTTGTGTTGCTTTAAGAGCTGTTTCCACCTCCTCATTCATCCATATTACATACATGGACATGCATGTATTATGTATGTATGTATGTATGCATATGTGTATATGTAGATAGATAAATAGATAACTTTTTTCTCTTCCCATGACTTCATTGGTATCAGGACCTCCCAAAGAGAAAACTTCTTTTAGTTATTCACAACAAGGAACTTAGCTTCCTGGAAATTTATTATTTTCAAGAGTTGCCTGGGGCACTGAAAGGTTATATGACTTGCCTTGAAGCTATGCAGCAGGATATAGCAATGGTAGCATTTAATTAAGCCTTTCAATTCCAAAGTAAAACCTTTGTCTATCATGCTACATAAAAGCACTATAAGAACTGCCATTAATATGGTCACTGCCTATTTGAAATGTTCATGCTAAGGTGACTAACCACCGTTCCTGTTTCTTTGTTTTCAAGTAATTTAGTATAGACCAAATTCATTGGAAGAATTCTTATGGCAAAATGCTTGGGTCACTCATTAATTGGTATTCTCTTGTAATTTTTTTAGGTGAAAAACACAGAAGTGATGTTGGATTTCCAGATGAAAAATATGCTGTTTAGTAACAAAGAGTGTGATAATTGCTAGAAAGTGGAAACACAGTTTGAAATGAAAACACATTCGTCCTGGAAGAATTTTTGTAAATAGGGACTGAACATTGACTTTTTTTCTTCCTGTAGCAGAACAATTGGGTAGGATTTGTTGCATACCACAGATGTTTTTCCTAGCATTGCAAGCTGTATTTTGGGGGAGATTGTGTATTTTGAAGTTAGCCTTTGTTTTTTTTAAAAAAAAGTGGTAGGAATGGCTTTTTCTAGTATTTTGTCTTATTATGGCTGGCATTCTTTCTTCCATAATAGAAGCCATTTCCACTGTCTGTCTGTCTATAAAAATAAAGCTATTTGGTAGAGGACATGGAGTATTTAATTTCAGGAAAATGTTACTTCTTGAATACTTTACAATAGTTCCTATTTCACTGATGTTTTTAAACTCATATATCGTTATGGCCATGTCCTGAGGCTTTAAAAACAGCAAAGTTCCTATGAGTACCTATGAGTATTTGTAAGTTTAGCCTTAAAGGGACTCAATCAAAATTGAGAGGCCTTTAAAAAACAATAAAAATTTCTCAATTTCTATTTTTTTTTTTTTTTTGGAATCACCCATTAGCAAATGTGATTGGCTTTCTTTTTCTTTTTCTTTTTTTTTTAAAATTTAAATTTTATTTTATTTAATAATAACTTTATATTGACAGAATCCATGCCAGGGTAATTTTTTACAACATTATCCCTTGCACTCACTTATGTTTCGATTTTTCCCCTCCCTCCCTCCACCCCTCCCCAAGATGGCAAGCAGTCCTATATGTGTTAGATATGTTAATTTCTCAATTTCTAAATGTTCAATTCATATTAGAAATTTCATGATAAATGTGACTCTCTTTTCTCCTGTGGACATTACCTACTTTAGCGGCCAAATCAGACATGCTATACATCATAAGGGGTGTTGATGCATCTGAATACTTTTGGTTTTGCCTATATTAAAAATTCCACTTTTGATCTTCAATCCATTTCCCCCAGATAGTCTTGTGCTTCCTCCATGAATCCCAAACTTGTAATGCAGTTCCTATCAACTTTGCTCATTTAGATAGAACCTTTTAGTTCTTAATTCTTTGGATTAATATTAGGGGGGGTTTTTCTATTTTTTTTTTATTCAAGAAGTATAAGAAGTAGCACCCTGTTCATCTATTAAAGCACTGAATGCTTGAAATTCTTCTTTTAAAGAAGTCTTTTGGATCAAGAAGTTGTCCTGCCATATAAACTCTGAAGAATTTTGTAATTGATTCAAATTCCAGTTTGATGAATAAATAAAAAAAATGAAAAACCCAATTATTCAGATCTTATTATGTCCTGTAATAAACAATGAGGCTATAAATATGAAATAGATATAATCCTTGCCCTCAAAAAACTTTCATCCTAATAGGGAAAGACAATGCATATAGTAGAGCATTATCAGGGAAGGAATATCATTGGGATGATCAGTGAAGCTACATCATTGTTCCATTGGGGAAGATTGAGGAATCCATTCCAAAAGCAATGGATTAATTTGATTTCTGTTCCCAGAGCAGGAGATGATATTCATTTGGTAGCAAGCCAAAAAATGTATAATGAACATAGATGGCTGAATATGGGGATCTCATTAATTGACAGGACCGCAAGCCCAGAATTTCAAAACATTATTTTAATTACAATAGGAAAAAAGTATTTTATCATCATCTGGAAAAATGCCTCTGAATTTTAGATACTATTTAATAATAGCCCTCTTTATTCATACAGCTATTATGTACTCAATTGTACTAAATGATTTATTTATTATGATAGCTCTAAATATACCAAATCAGAGATAATGGAGTTTTTACAAAGTATCTGGATATTATCATGTATATTCTAAGTCAAAGGATATTAGTAGTACTAGTATGTAGAAGTCTGCAAAATTTTTCAACTTTAAAAAGGAGTCCTTACTTTGGCAAAAGTTGAGAACTAAATTTTGTGGCCAGAGGTAGTATCTATCCCAAGAGAAGGTCAAAGCTTGAGAAACCAATATTACTTAGTAATTCAGTGGCAAAATAGAGAATAAATTGCATGTGGCTGAAGATTAAATACTTCAGACACATAATGAGAAGATGGGATTCATTGAGCAGATCCTGATGTTGAGAAAGATTGAAAGCAAAAGGAAAAGGAAATGGCAAAAGATGAGATGGATTGATAAAATCATGGAAGCAATGAACATGAGTTTGGTCAAACTTCAGGATATAGTGGAAGATGGAGGGGTCTGGCATCACATGGTCCACAGGCTCATGAAGTTGAGAGAATGACTGGACAACAGCAGCAACAACAATACAACACAGTGCTTTAAGGCTTGTAATGCACTTTCTATTTATTATCATATTTGACCTTTAGAGCAACCCTGTATAGATGCTAATAGTATTATGTTCATTTTATAGATAAAAAAAATAAGTTCACAGAGTTTAAATGACTTTCCTTGGTCATAGTTTCCAATGGAATTGAAATCAAGTCAAGAACTTCCTGGCTTCTACTTTGGTACTTTCTTTGGGATGCCGGGCTGCCTTTTTCTCCTTTTTCAAGAGACCTTTTTTTTTCTCTGCCCCTAAGAAATACTTATTTTAAATTTATTTAATGATAAAACCAAGAAAAAAAGAAAAACAGATTAAAACAAAGCAAAAATGTAATTGTAGATATGATCACAAATCTTTACTTGTACATTGTTAAAGAAAAAACCTATAATAAATCAAAAAATGTATATAATAACTTTAACTGTATATTAATGTTAGCAAAGTGAGAACAAAAATCATTCTCTTTGAATAAAATAATTTTATTTTATGAATAAATCAAAATACTTTCTATGATATTTTCAAAACTTTTCTATTTATTTGCATATATCACCAGGGTTTGTTGTTGGTATTCTGCTTATATTAATTACAAAGTTGTAGTCAGTTTTTGTTCTGCTTAATTTGATATAACTTCATATATCTCTGAAATTCTTCATAGTCATCATTTCTAATGACACAAAATATTTCAGAATAGTTGCATGGGTTAGGATAGGGGTGCCAACATAGGGCTTTGGATAGTATGTGGTCCACTATACTACTGAGTGCCACCAGGACCAAATTAAAATGTAATTGGAAAATATTTAACAAATTAAATAGTAATGCCATAAAAGATAAATAATGCTAATATGTGGTTTTCTGAGTCATTATGCACCTCCAAAGAGCTATATTTATAGTTTAATGGCCTTACTTTATTTTTTTTTAATTAAAGCTTTTTATTTTCAAAACATATGTAAGGATAATTTTTAACATTCACTCTTGCAAAACGTTGTGTTCCAAATATTCCCCCTCCCTTCATTCCCACTTCATTCCCTGGATGGCAAGTAACCCAATATACATTAAACGTGCAATTCTTCTGTTCATATTTACACAATTATCATGCTACACAAGGAAAAAATCAGATCAAAAAGGAAAAAAAAAAAAGAAAATAGTGCAAGCAAACAACAACAAAAGGAGTGAAAATTCTATGTTGTGATCCACACTGAGTCCCCACAATCCTTTATCTGAGTATAGATGTCTCTCTTCGCCACAAAACCACTGAAACTTATCTGAATCATCTCATTGATGAAAAGAGCCACGTCCATCAGAACTGATCATTGTATAATCTTGCTGTTGCCATGTACAATGATCTCCTGTCTCTGCTCACTTCACTTAACTTCAATTCATGTAAGTCTCTCCAGGCCTCTGTGAAATCATCCTATTGATCATCTCTTTTAGAACAATAATATTTCATAACATTCATATACTATAATTTATTCAGCTATTCTCCAACTGATGGGCATTCAGTTTCCAGTTCCTTGCCACTCCAAAAAGGGCTGCCACAAACATTTTTTGCACATGTGGATCCCTTTCCCTCCTTTAAGATCTCTTTGGGATAAAGGCCTAGTAGAAACACTGCTGGATCAAAGAGTGTGCACATTTGGTAGCTCTTTGGGCAAAGGTTCAAGTTAGTTTCCAGAATGATTGAATCAGTTCACAGCTTCACCAACAATGTGTTAGGGTCCCAGTTTTCCCACATACCCTCCAACATTTATCATGAATTTTTTTTTCTGTTGTCTTAGCCAATCTGAGAGTGTAGTGGTACTTCAGAGTTATCTTAATTTGCATTTCTCTGATTAATAATTATTTAGAATACCCTTTCATATGACTAGAAATGATTTCAATTTCTTTACCTGAAAATTGTCTATTCATATTGTTTGACCATTTATCAGTTGGAGAATGGTTTAAAGTCTTATAAATTTGACTCAATTCTCTATTTATTTTATAAATGAGGCCTTTATCAGAACCCAAGGATAAAAATTCCCCCCCCCCCCCCCCCCCCCCCCCCCCCCCGCCGCCCCAGTTTATTGTTTTCTTTCTAATCTTGTCTGCATTGTGTAATGGGCTGAGGCTCAAGTTGATGCACTGAGGTCCCAAGCACATGAGGCTAAAGAGTAATTGGACCATACTCTATTAATGTATATACTTGGAGAAAGAATGGCCCCCGCCCACTCTTTGTGCAAGTCCTGATGTGTTGTATAGGAAATGACGATTTTGGTGGGTGGAGGTAGAGGAGTGGAAAGGGACGAGGAAAGAGAGACTGCTGGCTGGTTTCTTGACACAGCTGCTTGCATTACTATTGCGACCCCCCCCCCCTTCACCTGTAATCCCCCTTCACCTCTGCTAGCTGGCTTCCTGTCGCAGCTTCCCATATTGCTATCGCAATCCCCCTTCACCTCAAAAAGAATAAAGATTGAAGATTTTTTCCTTAACCTGAATTCCTGACTCCAGCTGATTTTAAATACGTGGTCATCACCGGATTGGTTTTGTTTGTACACAAACTTTTAAACTTAATGTAATCAGAATTATCTATTTTGCATTTAACAATGTACTCTAGTTCTTCTTTGGCCACAAATTTCTTTCTTCTCCCTAGATCTGAGAGGTCAACTATCATTTATTCTTCTAATTTGCTTTTTATGTCTAATTCATGAGTCCCTTTTGACCTTATCTTGGTATAGGGTGTTAGGTGTGGATCAATGTCTAGTTTCTGCCAAACTAATTTCCAATTTTCGCAGTAGTTTTTGTCAGATAGTGAGTTCTTATCCCAAAAGTTGGGGACTTTGGGCTTGTCAATCACTAGATTAAGACAGTCATTAATTATTTTGTCCTCTGAACCTAAACTATTCCACTGATTAATTACACTATTTCCTAACCAATACCAAATGATTTTGATGACTGCTGCTTTATAATATAGTTTTAGATCTGGTACAGCTATAATGGCCCTAATTTGTATTGGAGTTTGATGTCACTGGTCTAAAAGAAAGAACACTATATTTGTTTTTTTTTTTTTTTTTTTTTTGTTTTTTTTTATAAATTTTATTTTATTTAATAATAACTTCGCATTGACAGAATCCATGCCAGGATAATTTCTACACGACATTATCCCTTGCAATCACTTATGTTTCATTTTTTCCCCTCCCTCCCTCCTCCCCCCCCCCATGATGGCAAGCAGTCCTATATATGCTAAACATGTTGCAGTATATCCTAGATACAATACATATTTGCAGAACCGAACAGTTCTCTTGTTGCACAGGGAGAATTGGATTCAGAAGGTAAAAATAACTCGGGAAGAAAATCAAAAATGCAAATAGTTCACATTCATTTCCCAGTATTCCTTCTTTGGGTGTAGCTGTTTCTGTCCATCATTTCTCCAATGAAACTCAGTTAAGTCTCTTTGTCAGAGAAATCCACTTCCATCAGAATACATCCTCATACAATATCGTTGTCGAAGTATAATGATCTCCTGGTTCTGCTCATCTCACTTAGCATCAGTCCATGTAGGTCTCTCCAAGCCTCTCTGTATTCATCCTGCTGGTCATTCCTTACAGAGCAATAATATTCCATAACATTCATATACCACAATTTACCCAGCCATTCTCCAATTGATGGGCATCCATTCATTTTCCAGTTTCTGGCCACTACAAACAGGGCTGCTACAAACATTTTGGCACATACAGGTCCCCTTCCCTTTTTTAGTATCTCTTTGGGGTATAAGCCCAATAGAAACACTGCTGGATCAAAGGGTATGCACAGTTTGATAACTTTTTGGCCATAATTCCAGATCGCTCTCCAGAATGGCTGGATTCGTTCACAACTCCACCAACAATGCATCAATGTCCCCGTTTTCCCGCATCCCCTCCAACATTCATCATTGTTTTTTCCTGTCATCTTAGCCAATCTGACAGGTGTGTAGTGATATCTCAGAGTTGTCTTAATTTGCATTTCTCTGATCAATAGTGATTTGGAACACTCTTTCATGTGAGTGGTAATAGTTTCAATTTCTTCATCTGAAAATTGTCTGTTCATATCCTTTGACCATTTATCAATTGGAGAATGGCTTGATTTTTTATAAATTTGAGTCAGTTCTCTATATATTTTGGAAATGAGGCCTTTATCAGAACCTTTAATTGTAAAGATGTTTTCCCAGTTTGTTACTTCCCTACTAATCTTGTTTGCATTCGTTCTGTTTGTACAAAGGCTTTTTAATTTGATATAATCAAAATTTTCTATTTTGTGATTGGTAATGGTCTCTAGTTCATCTTTGGTCACAAATTTCTTTCTCCTCCACAAGTCTGAGAGATAAACTATCCTATGTTCCTCTAATTTATTTATAATCTCGTTCTTTATGCCTAGATCATGGACCCATTTTGATCTTATCTTGGTATGTGGTGTTAAGTGTGGGTCCTTGCCTAATTTCTGCCATACTAATTTCCAGTTATCCCAGTAGTTTTTATCAAAAAATGAAATCTTATCCCAAAATTTAGAATCTTTGGGTTTGTCAAAGACTAGATTGCTATAGTTGACTATTCTGTCTTGTGAACCTAACCTTTTCCACTGATCAACTAATCTATTTCTAAGCCAATACCAGATGGTTTTGGTGACTGCTGCTTTATAATATAATTTTAGATCAGGTACAGCTAGACCACCTTCATTTGATTTTTTTTTCATTAATTCCCTTGAGATTCTCGACTTTTTATTAGAACACTATATTTGAAGTCAGAACATTTATATTCAAATGATTCTTACCACTTGCTTTATTTTGGCAAATCACTTCACTTTCCTAGGACCTCATTTTCCTTATCTTTAAAACAAGCGAGTTGGATTATATGATCTTTGAGGTCCCTTCTAGCTCTAAATATATGGACTTATAATCATATTTGCCATTACAATGTAGACAAGGGCTGTAAGGCTAATTGATATTAGAGTTGAGAGTAGATTGATAAGTCCTATGGCACATTGGTGCATGATATCTGGGTTTGAAAAAGCGATGTGCTGCCAAAAATAGCAGGGAGAGATCTTCCACAATTAGCAGCAGCTTTGTAGCAGAGGGGTCAACAAACAGATGTTTGGGAGGCCAAGAACAAGGAGGGAGACCTATTACTTGGGAAGGCAGACAGAGTGGATTAGTAGCAGAATGGAAGGAAAAGTTCCTGAACTGTCCTAAAGAATAACTGGAGTTGGAATCAACAGCACAATCACGGAATAAGCAGTTTTTAGGAGTTGGAAACAGGAGAACATAGGTAGATGTTTTCCTATATACAATGAAAAGCATCAGCCATCAAAAAACCATCTTAAAAATGTTTCTTTTATTCACTATTGCTGTCCCATCTGCCTATGAATCTGTGGGAAGTCATTTATTTACATATGGGGAACTGAGAATATCCTTCTACATGATTTATTTTTGTTATTTATTTTGCTATTCTGTTCTAAGCAAATACTTTGCTATTTGATTTGTTTGTTTCCAATTGTTGAAAGTGAACACTGAATGGGGGCTCAAGCAGTAAGGTTTTCTCCTTTTTTGAACTTGAAGAGCATATCATTTAAAAATTGATTTTGTTATGCATCAAAACATAATGTGCTCAGCTAATTGTCAAGTATTTGTTCATAAATCCATAATTGATTTACATATATTTTCCTTTGTCAACAATCCTTGTAGAATTTGATACTAGTCATGAAATCACTAGATCAAAGAATATGAACTTTTCTTCTTCCTCCTCCTCCTTCTCCTTTTCTTCCTCCTTATCCTCCTCCTCTTTCTCCTTTTCCTTTATCTTCTCTTCCTCCTCCTCCTTCTCCTCTTCCTTTTTCTCTTCCTTCTTCTCCTCTTCCTTTTCCTCTTCCTCCTCCTTGTCCCTTTCTTCTTCCTCCTCCTCTTCTTCTCTTCTTTCTCTTCTTTGTCCTTCTCCTCCTTTGATAATTCAGCATATAAGTGCAATTGCCTTACAAAAATATCGATTCAATTTCTCATCTGGCCAATTTAATTACCTTGCCTTTTTATCTAAAGCCACAGTAGTATTGAATTTATTCATTTAAAAAATTATTTGTTATTTTAATAAGCATAAGGTGATGTCATAGAATTTTTATCTCTCCATTTGAGTAGTTTTTCATTCAGTTACTGTTTTTTTTTTAAATTTCGAGAACTGCCTTTTTTACATCCTTTGACATATCTATTGGAGATGTGCCTTATCACCAATTTATGTAAATCATTGATTTTGATTATTTTATTAGAGTTTAATATAATTGGTCATTTAAAACATTTTCCCAGGATGTATGTTCTTTCCATTTTATTCCAGATTGTATTATTTTATATTTTTCAAAATCTCTTAAATTTTACATAATTGGGTTCAACTTTTGTTTCAATTTTCTAAGTCATAGATGGTTAATAAGAACAATTATAATTTATTAGGCACCTACTATATTAAATGTAAAATACTTGGATTTGAGGATACAATGACCAAAATTAAAAACATTCCTTGCTCCCAAGACATTTACATTTTCCTGAGAGATAGAACAGAAATTTCTCTTTACCCACTTTTGAAATATATGACATTTTATTATTATCTAATTTTATTTATTTTTACAATGTATCAGAGTTTTGATTCATTTAGAGTTTATTGTACCACGTAAGACATTGGTGTGTTCTTTTTGGGGGGACTAGAGAGGCAATCAACTAATTATCCTACTAGTATTTACCGAATAATGAATTATTTTCCAATTGTTTTGTGGATTTGAATTTGTTAAAGATATTTTACAGTATACAGTATAGTTATTTAGTCCATTCATCTTGCTTCTTTTTCTCTTATACAATATCAGATAGTTTAAATAATTATGTTTTTATAGTATAATTTAAAATATAACAATGTTAACTGTTGACAGCATAAAATATTTGAGAATCTATTTACCAAAGGAAAATCAGGAATTATATGAGCAAAATTACAAAAAACTTTCCACACAAATAAAATCAGACTTAAATAATTGGAAAAATATTAAGTGCTCTTGGATAGGTCGAGAGAATATAATAAAGATGACAATACTCCCTAAACTAATCTATTTATTTAGTGCTATACCAATCAGACTTGCAAGAAAATATTTTAATAAAATAACAACAAAACTTATATGAAAAAATAACAACAAAATTTATATGGAAGAACAAAAGGTTGAGAATCTCAAGGGAATTAATGAAAAAAAATCAAATGAAGATGGCCTAGCTGTAACTGATCTAAAACTATATTATAAAGCAACAGTCACCAAAACCATTTAGTATTGGCTAAGAAATAGATTAGTTGATCAGTGGAATAGGTTAGGTTCACAAGACAAAATAGTCAACTATAGCAATCTAGTGTTTGACAAACCCGAAGATCCTAACTTTTGGGATAAGAATTCATTATTTGACAAAAACTGCTGGGATAACTGGAGATTAGGATGGCAGAAATTAGGCATGGACCCCCACTTAACACCGTATACTAAGTTGAGATCAAAATAGGTCCATGATTTAGGCATAAAGAATGAGATTATAAATAAATTAGAGGAACATAGGATAGTTTATCTCTCAGACTTGTGGAGGAGGAAGAAATTTGTGACCAAAGGTGAACTAGAGACCATTATTGATCACAAAATAGAAAATTTTGATTACATCAAATTAAAAAGCCTTTGTACAAACAAAACTAATGCAAACAAAATTAGAAGGGAAGCAATAAACTGGGAAAACATCTTCACAGTTAAAGGTTCTGATAATGGCCTCTTTTACAAAATATATAGAGAATTGACTCTAATTTATAAGAAATCAAGCTATTCTCCAATTGATAAATGGTCAAAGGATATGAACAGACAATTTTCAAATGATGAAATTGAAACTATTTCTACTTATATGAAATAGTGTTACAAATCACTATTGATTAAAGAAATGCAAATTAAAACAACTCTGAGATACCACTACACACCTGTCAGATTGGCTAAGATGCCAGGAAAAAATAATGATGAATGTTGGAGGGGATGCAGAAAAACTGGGACACTGATGCATTGTTGGTGGAGTTGTGAACAAATCCAACCATTCTGGAGAGCAATATGAAATTATGCCCCAAAAGTTATTAAACCGTACATACCCTTTGATCCAGCAGTGCTACTACTGGGCTTATACCCCAAAGAGATATTAAAAAAGGGAAAAGGACCTGTATGTACCAAAATGTTTGTGACAGCCCTGTTTGTAGTGGTTAGAAAATGAAAAATGAGTGGATGCCCATCAATTGGAGAATGGTTGGGTAAATTATGGTATATGAATGTTATGGAATATTATTGTTTTGTAAGAAAGGACCAGCAGGATGAATACAGAGAGGCTTGGTGAGACTTATATGAACTGATGCTAAGTAAAATGAGCAGAATCAGGAGATCATTATATACTTCAACAACGATACTGTATGAGGATGTATTCTGATGGAAGTGGATTTCTTTGACAAAGAGACCTAATTCAGTTTCAATTGATCAATGATGGATAGTATATAATGTGTATATCAAGTATATAAAGTATGTAAAGTATATAAAGTATATAAAGTGAAATGAGCAGAATCAGGAGATCATTATATACCTCAACAATGATACTGTATGAGGATGTATTCTGATGGAAGTGGATTTCTTTGACAAAGAGATCTAACTCAATTCCAACTGATCAATGATGGACAGAAGCAGCTACACCCAAAGAAAGAACACTGGGAAATGAATGTAAACTGTTTGCATTTTTGTTTTTCTTCCCGGGTTATTTCTACCTTCTGAATCCAATTCTTCCTGTGCAACAAGAGAACTGTTCATTTCTGCACACATATATTGTATCTAGGATGTACTGTGACATATTTAACATATATAGGACTGCTTGCCATCTGGGGGAGGAGGTGGAGAGAGGGAGGGGAAAAATCGGAACAGAAGTGAGTGCAAGGGATAATGTTGTAAAAAATTACCCAGGCATGTGTTCTGTCAATAAAAAAAGTCATTAAAATAAATAAATAAAGAAAAAGAAGAAAAAAAAAAGATATAACAATGTAAGTCTTGTTTCTCCTTTGGATTTTTCACATTTATCCTTAATATTCTTGACCTTTTGTTCTTCTATCAAATTTTGTTATTTTTTGAATCTAATTTTCAAAATGTCCCATTGGTATTTTGGTTTGTTGGCATTAAATCTGTAGAATAATATGAATTTTTTGTCTTTACTAGTTTAGTTAATGCAACTATCAACATCAAATATCTTTCTAATTATTTAGTTTCTCTTGTTTCATAAAATGTTTTTATGGTTTCTCTTAAATAAAAGCATGTTAATTTCCAAATTTTTTTCTTTTGTCAATATTTTAAGTGATATTTATCTTGTTGTAACTTTCTAGTTTTAGTTCAATATTGCTTTTTGTTGGTCAAAAGTATTTTGAAATTATAATAATAATAATGATGATTTAGTTCATATTTGGCTTCAGACATCCTAGCTGTTTGATCCTGGTCAAGTCATTTAACTTTTGTTTGCCTCAGTTTTTTTTTTTTTTTTTGTCTGTCAAATTAAGGTAGTAATAGCATCTATCTCCTAGGATTATTTTGAAGCTCAAATGATAATAATCTAAAGCTCTTTGCACAGAGTTTGGTACATAGTAAGTATTATATAAATGTCAGCTGTAATGATAATGATGATGACTTCTCTCATGAAAACTGATGAACTTATCAATAGAAACATTAAGTAAGAATAGAAGAGAATGCATGACAGGGCTTTGATATCCATATTTAGAGGATGGATAATGAACCAGCAAAGGAAATTGGAAAAGAGAAGTCAGATAGGTAGGAAGAAAAACAAAGAAGAGTTATGTTGGAATCCTTACTAACTGCTAACTAATTAGAGTTGATCTAATCTTACAAGAAGATGTTTTGGGCAGAACCTGAAACAAGGTACTAAGTAGAACTAATTAATACAAGGAAATGTGGTGAGCTTTTTCTTCTCAAAAAGCAGGTGATAAAAGTTCAGATCTTTTATTATCTCCAATATAGCCCGGTTAGCTTAGAGGCCTATCTCTCTGCTTGGTTCCAAGAGCTCTCTCCGAATGTCGCCAAATTCAAAGGTCTGGTCCTTCAGCCTCTGCCTCTGCTTTCTTCAGCCTCCAGCCAGCTCCACTCTTCATGTCATTCCGGTGAAATCTCTACTCGTAGTTCTTCACTCTGAGGAACTTCTTTGACTGGCCCATTGAAGCTCTATTTATGCTAGTGCTCTCTGGCCCAAAGAGCTTCAAGGGAGGTGTGAACTCATTGAACTCCAATGAGTAAAGGTGTGAACACAAGCCTTGTATTAATTAGTTCTACTTAGTACCTTGTTTCAGGTTCTGCCCAAAACATCTTCTTGTAAGATTAGATCAACTCTAATTAGTTAGCAGTTAGTAAGGATTCCAACAGAGTTATACCTCAGGACTGGGGAAGAAAGTATATATGGGAAAAGAAGTAGTCAACAGTGTCAAAAGTGTGGAGATATCAAGTAAAGGGAATATTGAGAAAAGCTCTTGGGATTTAGCTTTAAAGTCAAATTGCAGCTGAAAAGTGAATGGATAATGAGACAATAGATGGAACGAAATTAGACAACTCATTCTGGTATTTTGGCAAAACAAAAAAAGAGAAATACAGGATGGTATTTTGAGAAAATGGTAGTGTCAGATAAAGATTTTTTTTTTTTTGCTAAAGAAAGGGGGAAACTTGCTTATGTTTCTAGACAGCAGAGGAGCTAGTAAAGAAAGGGAAAGATTCAAGATGAATGATGAAAGTATTTCTGGGGCAACCTCCCACAGGAGATGGCCAAAAATGAGATAAAGGGTACAAGTACAAAGTTGAGCCCTGACAAGTATTTGACTCTAGCAAACACAGGTGAAGATGTAAAAGGGTGTTGAAATACAGAGAAGGAAAGAGAAGGGAGTCCTTGGTAGATGACTTCAGTTTTCTTAATAAAGCTGTGATATAAGTTGATATAAAATCACATGTATTTGTGGGCAGTCTGGTTTCTCCAAGTGTTGTCCATGAGCATAAGCTTTGAGCAGTAGAAATAGATCATAGGTCCAGAATTATCAAACTGGAGGGATATGTAGTTCAAACTTTTTATTTCAATCAATGAGGAATTAGGCCCAGAGTGGGTAAGTGACTTGCCCAAGCTCATAGAGAAAGTAAGTAGAAGAGCTAGGGTTTGAACATAAATTCTCTGATGACAAATCTAGCATTCTTTCTACTAAATTCTCTGACCTCCACATATGGTGGGAATGTCCTGGGGTAGAGGATGGGGTAGAGCATGAACAATGGCAAATGAAGGGGGCGTGGTATTCATAAATGAAAGAGAGTATATAGTATAGTCAAATATAGTGATGGAAAATTGACATAGTTCTAATTCCTAACATTTGTTTCAAGATGATGTGTCTTGAGGCACAAAATTTAGAATTTCTAATGCATGTTATAGACTCTCTAATATCTCTGGTTTTTGCTAACGACATAGAAATGAGATGATTTTTGTGGATTTATTTTATATCTTCTCTTTTGCTAAAATTATGTATTACCTCAATATTTTGTTTTAGTCCTTTGCATTTTCTTAATAAATTGTCATATCATCTGTAAATAGAGATGTTTGACTTTTTTTGGTTAATGCTTATTACTTTAATTTCTTTTTTTTTTTTTTTTTGGTCTTATTGTTGTAGCTAGCATTTAAAACACCATGATAAATAATAAGGATAAGACTAAGTGGCCTTGTTTTTCCCTTGTTCTTAGGTGGAAAACATGTAGTATTTCTTCATTATGTATACTATAAATTCTTGAATTTAGATAAAGACTTTTTATCAGGTTGAGGAAAAATCCATGAATTCTTATAGTTTTAAATGTTTTGAACATGAACATGTGTACTATTTTATCAAAAGTTGTATCTGCATCAATTGACAGAATCATATGTTTACTAATTGATGTGATTTATTGTGTTAATTATTTTTTCAATATTAAACTAGTCACTCTTGCCAAATCAAGTTGCTCATTAAGAATTAATATTGATACATTATCATATTTTCTTTGCTCTGATTTTATTTTACTTTATCTTAATGGTTTCATTTGTCCCTTATCCTTCTCTAATTTTGGGATCAGGAACATACTTATTTTGGAGAAACTATTAGTTTTACTGCCATCTTTTTCTCTTGAAACAGTTTATATTTTGGTAGAGATAATTTATCCTTTAAATAGTTGGCAGATTTTACTTGTGTATCCATCTGGTATTGGTGTTTTGCTTTTTAATTTTTTTAAATTTTAATTCATTAATGACTGCTTAAATGTTTTTTAATATTGGTTTGTTTTACTTATTTCCTATTTTATAAAATCAATGTGGTATCTTACATTTTTTGTTAAAAAAATCTTCTTCTATATTCAGAATCTGTTGAAAGAAGGTCAATTTGGTGCCAACTGGGAAGATCACTAGTGGTTAAGAGATCAGAATTGAAGCCCTATTTTGGGCACTAGTAGTTGGGCGGCTTTGGAGCCACAACATGGTCTAGTGAAAACTGTTAGATTCAGCATCATAGAACTTAATTTAAAATCCATCCTGACTTTGTTATCTTGGATATATTACTTAATTTCTCTGAGCCTCAGGGGTCTCATCTATCAAATGGAAGGGGTGAATTAGATGATTTCTGAGGTCCTACCCAGCTCAAATTTTTATTTTAATGATACTAAGCTACTTAACTTCCTTACTTCTAAAATGAGAGGTCAGATAAATGTTATCTAAGGTTTCTTCCAGCTCTAACTTTCTATGATTCAAGAATTTTGTTAAATGAAACTATATCCCAAATAACTGATGATCCTGATCTCACTGCCTCTGGTACCCTTATTTCAATTATCTGAAACTTTAAAGGTCAAAAAAGAGAGGTATGTTGTTTAGGGACAGGTCAAGAGCCTCCACAGCAGAAGATCATAGCATCTGAAGGAGTTGCAGGGTAGCCTTTGCTGACACAGGTGCTGCGGACTGGGAATGAGATAAATTGGAAGCAGAGGGAAGAGGAGAGAGGTCAGACAATGCAATGGTCTCTCAGTCAGAGAGTTCAGAGAACAGCATTTACTGTCTCCTTGTATCATCTCTCACAAGAGGAGATTCATTCTGGGTTGGACTTCCAGCAGCCACTGTCAAGTGGTTCCCATGTATTTCAGCAGCTCTCCCGTGTATTCCAACAGTATACTATTAAGACAGAAGGTAGATTCATCTTATGTCACCATGCCCCTGAAACTTCACATGTCTTGGCAAATGGATGGTATTCCTTTTTACCTAATCCTCACTTGTAAGGAAGCAAACTGTTGTTCCAGCAATGAAAAGTTCGTTTTTCCTCATTTGGAAACAATATAGACAACATTGTTAAGACAATGAAGACTTCTAAATCTGCTTCTTTTGACTAACAATGTTTAGGTACAAGAATGTATGGAGGGTAGGGGGCTGACTATGGAGTTAGAAAGATTTAGTTCAAATTTTGCCTCTGACTTATCCTACCTGTCTGATCTTTGACTAAGTCATTGGACCACTAAGTGGCTCAGACAATTACTTTAAATCTGTAAATTGTCTACACCAGAGAGATAGAAGACTGGAATTTTTAAAAATGCCTTTATATATTTCATTTTAAAAGTTCTGTGCAGATATTATGGTCATTTGGCTCAATTTGAATGGTGTAGTTAATAAAACTAAGGTGGATGGTTGGATTGGAGCTTGGAGCCAGCTTTTGGTTTTGGTTTGTTAAGGTTACAAAGGGCAGTCATAACCCTACTAGTGTCAACTGGGCACAAGAGATAATTGGTGAGAGGATATAAACTCAAAACTACTGCAGAGCAATTTGAAACACATTCCTTTTTTAATATAGAGGGGGATCAGTCATGTCTCATCTATAAGTGAAACATCCAATTACATTTCTCTATTTGTCAGAGACTTAATGTATCAGGACTCACTCTCATAATATGATTATGAATGTTTGAAACAAACAAAACATTCCATAGATTTGCAAACCATTTCAGAGAGCTATGAGATTTTTTTTATTATATTAAACTACTTATGCAATGTTTCCTTAATTGGCATGCTGAGAAATATGTAATAGTGAAAGACAGCCCAAGTTTGGGATTACAAAGGTCTGTTTTCTACTTCTAGCTTGGCACTAACTAACTGGATGACCTTGGGTGGGTTAGTTAATTCTTCTGACCTTAACTTTTATCATCTATTAAATAGGAATGTGGATTGGATTAGAATCATGACATTATCTAATGTTTGGTTTGAAAAGGTTCTTAGAGATCATTTAATTGAACTTCCTCATTTGATAGATGAGGAAACTGAGATCTGGGAGGAAAGGGAAGTGACTTCTTAGTCATATAATAAATGGCAAACCTGAGATTGGAAAAAAGGTTATCTGACTACTTAGGCTACTATTTCATTACACTGCATCATCCCCTACGTGAAGGGTTCTTAAACTGATATCTTTGGATCTTTAAACAATTTGTGAATGAATTTCAGGGAGTGTGTGAATTTGGATGGGGAAAAAAATCTATCTTTATTTTTCCTAGTCTTTAACTGAAATTTAGCATTTCTTTCAATTATTAATGAAGATAACAAATTTTTATTCTGAAAAGGGGCCCAAAGACTTCACCAGAATGCCTTAGGGGGTCTATGATACAAAGAAAGCTGATTGTCTATTCAATATAATAGGGAGGCATTGTGGTATAGAGTAGAGATCACTGATTTTGGATCAGAGAACTTTGGCTTCAGTCTTTCTTCTGACCTTTTATCTTGATTTAAGGCAAGTTATTCGGCCTCTTTACACTTCTGTTTCCTAATTGTAAAATAGATTTAATTAAATGTACACTAAGGTCCCTTCATAAGGGGAAGTGTCTTTTAAAAAATTTTATTTTTAATTTATGGAATAAAACATGCATTTCCATGGCATAGTAAAATTAAAAAAAAAACATGATTGTACATGAAACTACAGATCTTTTATGCACAACTTGTTATTCGATTCAAATATACAGCAAAATTATCATGCAAATTTCTTTTTTCCTCCCCCAATGGGTATAATTAGATATAAATATATATAATGTGTATATTCATATGTATATATATGTATACACATATGTATATATGTATATGTATACACACACCCACAAATTTTTCTATACATGCTTTTATTTATAATTTCTTGTTTCTAGACATAGACAATGTCTTTTTCCATATGTCCTTTATAGTTTTATTTTTCTATTGCATAGTACAATAAAGAAGATGATTGTACATGAAACTGCAAATTTCCTATGCACTACTTGTTACTCCATTCAAATATATAACAAAATTGTCATGCAAATGTCTTTTTTTCCTCCCTCTTCCCCATGGATACAATTAGACACAAATATGTATATGTATACACATACAGATATGTGTATGCACACATATACATACACATATATGTAAAATTATTCTATACATATTTTTATTCTTCAGGTCTTTCTCTGAATATACATAACATCTTTCTTCATATGTTCTTTATAGTTCTATTTTTCTATAACATAGTACAATAAAAAGGTGATTGTACATGAAACTGCAAACCTACCATGTACAACTTGTTGTTCCATTCAAATATACAACAAAATTACCATGTAAATTTATTTTTTCTTTCCTCTCTCTACATTTCCTGCTATCCCCTCTCCTTTGCCATGGCTACCATAGCTAGCTAGCTAGATGGATAGATGGATGGATAAAATTAGGTCTATTATTTAAAAGTCATTTAACCCATTCAGGTTTCAATTTCCTTATTTGTAGAAAAAATGAAGGAGTCAGACTAGAAGGCTTTTGAGGTCCCTTTAATTGAAGAGCTATGACTCTTCTACCTTTAAGTCAGTTCATAGAACCATAATGTTTTAGAACTGGAAACCTTGCTCTTTCTTGGGGACAAATGGAGTGCTTTTGATATCTTTGCATGCTTGTAGGATTCCTTTGGCCACATTAATATATAAAATTTCCCTCTTTTGCTTTCTCAGTTTGATTCTGCCTTCCCAGATTTCATAGGATATAAGTTCACTTGTGGAGTTAACCTCCTTTCTGATATAGTAGAAATTTCCTCTTGCACCAAACTTCAATGTGAGTCAATGTGTTGAGTGGGTCTCAGGACTGGTCTATGTTCCCTTTGCTGTGTTCTCTTTGAAACAAAGCGTTGAAGAGGAAAATAGACTCCCTCACCTTGGGAAATGAGTTTTGTTCGCATCCCATTTTCTTTTCTGGGACTAACAATGTAAAGACTGGACAATCAGTGTTTCCTGTAAAAACTCTGGAGTAACTATATCCTGTTTCTCACATACTTGATCCTGGCTGGGCAGATGACATGTTTTCTTTCTTTCTTTCTTTCTTTTTTTGTTTTTGTTTTGTTTTGCCTCCATTTGAGGTTAGTGAAAAAAAAAGAAACTTACAATTAGAACGGAAAGGGAAACTGTAACCAGTCCATCCGATGCCTCCTCCATGCTGAGGATAGTGCTGAAGCCAAACAAACAGGATGACATCTGAATGACTTCCCCTTCTTCCCTAACTTTGAAATGGTCAGGAACAGACAGGAGCTGTTCAGGGCCAGCTTTGCTTCATAGTATTTACATTCTTCAGGAAACACAAGGCAGATAGGTATATGGAAATGATTATCTAACTGCAATTGTCCATTTTGCTAATTATAGTGGGTGAGAAGAGGTCCTTAAGGAATAAAATGAAGAAATCAGAGTTCAAAAGAGGTCTATAAGGCTGTATTCTTAGGTCCCCTGATGTGGCTGCTGCAAGGAAACATCCCCTGGGTATACTCTGTCCAGAAGGAAAGCTTTACCTTTTTCCTTGGCTGGCCCCTCCATAAGCTGATGGATTTCACTGTCAGTCACAGCTTTCCCTGATCTTGAGGTTCATTTTCTGCAGCTGTGTTTAGCCAGATGTTCCCAAGAAGTTCTAAAATCATACCCCGCCCCCCCCATGCAAAAATAAGATTGTAACTGACAAAAATGGCAAAAAGGGAGCCTTCTTAGGAGACAGGTGCCTAAGTTCCGTATATTATAGTTGTCTCCTTGTGTTTTTCTTGAGCCGCCAATACCACTTTCATTTGGGGCTATCATCAGATTGAAGGTGTCAGAAATGGTCCCATCTGAAGATGTCCCTTCACTGACTTGAATCTAGAGAGAGAAGCAAACCCTCAGGATCTCCTGGGAGCTCATCATAACAATTATAGAAGAGGCTGTTTAATAGGATCTCCCCACATTTTCTTGGCCTGCTTCATTGGAAAATCATTGCTGATTGGCTGGCCTCAGTCATTTCTGGGACTCTGTTTTCCTTAATGACTGTCTCACTCAACAGCTGTACTTCTGATTAGTTTTCTCCAGAGATGTTAATTTCTCAGTGTTCTATGCAAGAAAACTTTCAAGGTAAAAGGAATAATGGGCTGATTTCTGACTTGTTTCAGTTAATTATTTTGCTCTTGTTCTGAAATGACCTTGGAAGGTAAACATAAAACTAAACAAAAAAGAAAATTCACTCAAACATTTGTTAAAATAATTCAGGTCTTGTCATGATGAAAATCATGTTTGGCTCTATGAAATGAGGAATAATCATTTATTTGTTTATACATTTCCTTTTTGTATATTTCTCCTGCCCTTCCACATGTATCTTTATGGGGAAATGCAATTTTTTTATTCATCTAATTTTTCCACTGGCTGGGTGATATCATTTGTAGCAGCAGAAACCACTCTCTGAAAGCTCTGTCAAAGCCCTAGTATTGCAATTAATTGCTGAAAGTCTGTTTTTATTAATCTTTTAAAGGTTCTTCTAGTTAGGAAAATTATATTAAAGCTGTCAATAGTCCTGAAGGTCCACTTGATAATTTCTCTTAATAATTTGGTTTTAGTGTAAAACTATCTACTTGGAGCTGAGAGGAAAAAATATTTCTGGAAAAAGTCTCCAACCAAATGAAATTTGGTTTTCCCATTTCCAAAGTAATTTCTAGTAAGACTGAATGTGCTTTAAGGGGAGATAAATTAGAATTTTCTAAATTATATAGAATTGAATTTTCTAATTTGTTCCTTCAGCAAATAAAGTTTATTAATAATTGACTAAGGAAGCTATTACTAAATAATTTTATTCATATGTACCCATTTATATACCAAGAGCCTCTAAGAGCACTTATCCTTATTAAATAAAAAAAATTGCTTTCTTTAAGGAGGTAAAAAAGGGAATGGTGATATGAAATATAAATGGTATATGAATAGATGTATTAAATATATCTACTATAATTATTACTCTGACTACAAAAACCATTAATTATGCATTTATTAATTTTCATCCTGTTGCCAATCAATCCAGGAACTTCATATTATTGTGACATTTGTAAGCAAATATTCTCATTCAGAGAAGAACAATAAGGAAATTCTTTAATAATTTTAAAAATTATTTCTTAATTAAATCAACAACACCAATACATGAATAATCATTATTTACAAATGTGCTCATAAAAAAATTTAAAAATTGTTAATAAACAATCATTTGTTATTGTCAAATTATTTCAATTACCTAAAGTAAATTATTTAAGTTTCTTTCTTGATAACCTGCCATATTGTTTAATAATAAATGAAATTCTGTTTAAATCCTGGAAATGTTGCCTTTACATTAACAAATCAGCTCAGTCTATACTATGATAATGAATAGGATCGAATAAGCCTTGCCAACATTGAACTGTGATTAGGACAATTCATATATTTGATAATTTTTTTTGTTTTTTTGCAAAAATATTTATGAGTTTGTTCTTAAGACTTTATGTTTATAGATGTACAGAAGATATAAGAAATGTGACACATATAATTTCTTCATTCATTTAACAAACATTAATTAAGAACCCGAAATGTTCATAGTGTTACAAAATGTAGGGTTGGGTGCGTTAAAACATGCAAAAGATATGATGTTTTCCTTCAATGAATTTATACTATAGCTGAGAGACAAAAACACATATAAAGAACATCTAAATAACAGCATGAGGCAGTATGTAATATATACCATAATGTTATTATACATATTAAAGATTTAATAGAATGGAGAGAATGTGCAGAGGAGAGAGAGATCATTATGGCAAAGGCAAACATACTCATTTTTGTTACTGAATTTCTTCAACTTTTCTAAATTTCCCTATTATTATTAAGCATATCATCAGCCTTTCAATCACCCAGGGTCAAAATCTTAATGATGTTTTCAGTTTGTTTCTTTCCCTCAATCCATGTAATCAACCTGTTGACTATTGACTTTCTTCATAATATATCTTGAATGTTACCCCTCCACCGCCCCCTTTTTTTTCTACTCACACATACATAGTTCAAGGCTTCATTACTTCTCACACCTGGAGTATTGCAATTACCTCCTAGTTGGATTCTTCTAGCTTCTTGCCTTTATTCTTAGGACAGCACCCAAAATAATTTTCTAAAGGGCAAGTTCAACCATGTCATTCTTCTACTCAATAAACTCCAATAACTTCCTATTATCTCCACTATCAAATTTAAGTTCTTCTATTTATCTTTTAAAGTCCTCTATAACCTGACTCTAACTTTTCTTCTTAATGTTATTATATATTATTCCCTTTTCTCTACTCTTTAGTCTCATCAAATTGACCTTCTTGCTATTCCTCACATATAATATTTCACATCTCATTTTTATGGCTTTTTAATGACTACTCTTCATGCCTAGAATGAATCTCCACTTCACCTCTGCCTCTGAATAACTTCAAAACTCAGCTTAAGTGATATCTTCTACATGTATATTTTCCTGATTCCCAGTTTTTAATCCTCAGCAAAGAATACCCTTTCCTCATTCCTCATTTATAATTTACCTCATGTCCTCAGAATACGAAGACAAATTGAGGAAGGATTTATTATGTAGAGAGGACCTTATGTGGTAAACATTTGAAGAACATGAGCAAGAGTTGTATGTAGATATGGATGGACATCTAGAATTGATGAAACTAGATCAATTTGAGAGTATTTTTTTTATGTTGCTTATTCATATATGTTAATTTCACTAGTAGAATGTAAGTTTCTTGAGGGAAAGGGTTGCTACATTTTTATCCTTATAACCCCAGTGCCTAAAAAACTGGAATATAATAGATACTTATTAATAATTGTTGATTGGTTGATTTACAAGATATGTGTTGACATTGAGTTGTAAAGGAACTTGAAAGCCAGGCTTAAGAATTTGTATGTTATCATATAGGCAATAGAGAAATTTTTTGAAAATTTTTGAAAAATTTTGAAATTTATCTGGGGAAGGAGTGACTAAAAGGGAGAAATAAAGTTTTTAAAGTCTAAAATCATAGGAGAAAAATGGTATCATGGTCAGAAATAAGTCAAGAAATGAAGTCAATTTGGGAGAAAAGATAATAGACATTTTGATTTTGAGGTTATGATGGGACATGATTTCTCTTCCCAGTGCTGATTCATATGTAAACATCTTTGGATGAGGATTTTTTTTAGAAATCAAGTAAAAATTTATTATCCCAGTGGAAAAAAATATGTACTATAACCTGAGGCTGCCCAAAGTTTCTGACATGTTGTACTGACATGAGATTTTCTGACATTGCTTCAACATATCAATGTCCCTTTCTTCCTGTGTGACTAGATCATGCTTTTAGAATTAATGGACTGCTTTGTCCAAATGTATAGCTCCCTTTCCTTAAAAAAAAGATGCCCAGGAAGAGGGAAATATGATTCATAAAAAAGAAAAAAGTAATATTTTACACATGGGATTGAGATAACTGATATCCTCATCAACCAGAACTCTTATTTCCAACTGAATCATATCTTCCTTTTGAAGTAATGATAAACTCTGGCAAGATGAGAAAGGTGAGCATAACATCTATGTATCTGACAAAAACTCTCCTAGTCATAAAAGGAGACTCTAATGATATGTACCTAACCTTCCCTACAGAAGAACACTCTAGAAGAGAAATGGGCTTAAAGCCAAATTAATATAGTAGATATCTAAGCAAAAGGTGTCTCTGAAACTTTGGGTAGAGCAAGTAATCAATAAATCAACCAGTCAATTGGTCAAAACAAAATGCTTTGAAGAGCTAGAATTTGGAAAATATAGTTGTGGTCAAATAGGCCCAGATTTTGTTTTCTTTCTTTTTTTCTTCCTTTTTTTTTTTTTTTTTTTTTTTTAACAATTATAACTTTTTATTGACAGAGTCCATGTCTGGGTAATTTTTTACAACATTATCCCTTGCACTCACTTCTGTCCTGACTTTTCCCCTCCCTCCCTTCACCCCCTCCCCCAGATGGCAAGCAGTCCTATACATGTAAAATATGTTACAGTATATACTAGATACAACATATGTGTGCAGAACCGAACAGTTCTCTTGTTGCACAGGAAGAATTGAATTCAGAAGGTAAAAATAACCCAGGAAGAAAAACAAAAATGCAAACCGTTTACACTCATTTCCCAGTGTTCCATCTTTGGGTGTAGCTGCTTCTATCCATTGTTGATCAATTGAAACTGAATTAGATCTTCTCTTTATTAAAGAAATCAAATTCCATCAGAATACATCCTTATACAGTATTGTTCTTGAAGTATATAATGATCTCCTGGTCCTGCTCATTTCACTTAGCATCAGTTCATGTAAGTCTCTCCAAGCCTCTCTGTATTCATCCTGCTGGTCATTTCTTACAGAACAATAATATTCCATAACATTCATATACTACAATTTACCCAACCATTCTCCAATTGATGGGCATCCATTCATTTTGAGTTTCTAGCCACTACAAACAGGGCTGTCACAAACATTTTGGCACATACAAGTCCCTTTCCCTTCTTTAGTATCTCTTTGGGGCATAAGCCCAGTAGTAGCAACTGCTGGATCAAAGGGTATGCACAGTTTGATAACTTTTTGGGCATAATTCCTGATCGCTCTCCAGAATAGTTGGATTTGTTCACAACTCCACTAACAATGCATCTGTGTCCCAGTTTTCCTGCATCCCCTCCAACATTCATCATTATTTTTTCCTGTCATCTTAGCCAATCTGACAGGTGTGTAGTGGTATCTCAGAGTTGTCTTAATTTGCATTACTCTGATTAATAATGACTTGGAGCATTTTTCATATGGCTAGAAAGAGTTTCAATTTTATCATCTGAAAATTATCTGTTCATATCCTTTGACCATTTATCAATTGGAGAATAGCTTGATTTCTTATAAATTAGAGTCAATTCTCTATATATTTTGGAAACGAGGCTTTTATCAGAACCTTTAACCGTGAAAATGTTTTCCCAGTTCGTTGCTTCTCTTCTAATCTTGTTTGCATTAATTTTGTTTGTACAAAGGCTTTTTAATTTGATGTAATCAAAATTTTCTATTTTGTGATCAATAATGATCTCTAGTTGATCTTTGGTCACAAATTCCTTCCTCCTCCACAAGTCTGAGAGATAAACTATCCTATGTTCCTCTAATTTATTTATAATCTTGTTCTTTATCAGACACAGATTTTCTGAAGTTTGATCTTTTCACATTTCACTGTTGTTTTTTTCCTATTGATTATATTTAACCTTTTATTTCCTATTCCATCCCTGTCCCTTAACCAGTGATTAGAATTTATTTTTTATTTTCCTATTATAACTATATGTTCCAGAGAGTTTTAGCTCCTTGAAGGCAGGAATGCTGTCTCCTATAGCCTTCTGTGCATGCCCAGAAGAATACCAGCAATTCAGAAGTGTATTATAATTGCTATTACCAAACACATGAATTAAAAAGTAAAGAAATGAATAGGTTGAAGTTATTTCATCATTACCATTTTTATTTCTCCAGTGGATGCAAGGAAAGATAGACTTCTGAGCATGGGAATCAATTGAATCACAAGTTTGTTTTAAAAGCAATTAATTGTAAGTAAATTAAAAAAAGGAAGTTAGCAAACAATTCACTTTTTATATACTTCATAAGACATTTGCTCTTCTTCTATCTCTCCTATTTTCATCAAAAAATAATGCCTTCAAATTTCATCCATTTGACATTTTTCTTTGCAAAATTTCTGACTGAAAGCTAGAAAATTATTATGAGAAATTATTTGATAGCATAACTTAATTGATACATTTTAGCCATATATCCCAGAATCATCTGGAAGGACCATTGGATTTCATCTCATTATTTCAAATGTTTGACCTTCATTCTGGTTTCAGTCCATCTTTAAGAAAGAAGGGAGAGAAAAGAGGTGGGGAGTGGTAAAGATAGAGACAGACACATACACACAAAGAGAAAGAGAGAGAGACACAGAAAGAGACAGAAACCAAGAAACAGAGAAAGGGAGACAGAGACAGAGGGAGGTTGAGAGAGAGAGAAAGAGAGAGAGAGAGAGAGAGAGAGAGAGAGAGAGAGAGAGAGAGAGAGAGAGAGAGAGAGAGAGAGTTTTTTTGCTGAGAGGGAGAAAGAAATATTGTTAATATTTCTTTCCTTTAATCCTGCTCCTTTTTTCTGGTCTTGAATGGTCTGATCAAAAATACTGTTACTTAAAGATAAAGTATTGTGTCAGAAAATATTTTCTATTATATCTGAGTCCCATTTTATGAAATCCATTATATGAAAATTCTAACCTGCAAAACAGAAAATTTATGGGTGATGTTTTTGTATTAGAAAAATTCATTTCTCTGTCAAAGATTAAAATAATGACAATGATAAAAATAATAGTGACAGATTTATATGGTGATATAAAGTTTACGAAATATTTTCCTCATTTAAACTCCTTTTCCTTGCCTATACAACTTGTAAGTATCTGAGACAGATTTGGAAATATTTTAAGAACTTTAAAAAATAACCTCAGTTTGAGGAGGGGAGGTGGATACACTGGGAAATGTAGGCAATATAAAAGACAAAAACAAAAATATCAATCTAAATGTATTTGCCAACTTTAATATCATTCAGTTCCTTAATTCGAAATGTAGAATCATTCAGTTTTACATGAGTGTGACTGTAGGTGGGATGGAGAACTTGGATATAATTTATCTAACCAGTTCATTTTATAAATGAGAAAACCAAGGCCCATAATTTAATGTAAATTGTAAATGCTATCATTTGTGTACTTCTCAAACTTGTGATTCGTTGCTTCACTGTGCTGTAGAGATTATTCTGGGTTCTTAAAAGCTATGACAGGAAGGACAAGTTTGGCAATGTCTCATGTTGGAAGGGTTTTAAGAATAGTATTGGTAATAAATAGTGTGTCTTCATAGGCCTAGATTAACTAAGTATTTTGTTGTTTACTTTGTTATTTGTTTAGCCATTTTCAGTAATGTCTGACTCTTCCTGACTTCTTTTTGGAGTTTTTTTGGCAGGGATACTGGAGTGGTTTGTCATTTCATTCTCTAACTCATTTTACATATGAGGAAACTGAGGCAAACAGAGTTAAGTGATTTGCACAGGGTCACACAGCTCTGAAGTGTCTGAAGCCATATTTGAATTTAAGTCTTTCTGATTGTGGACCTGGTACTTTATCCACTGCACAGTCTAGCAGCCCTTAGCCAGCTAAGTATAACAAAGATCATCATCAATAGACTGGCCACTTGGTTATGAATCCTTTGGTCATGGAAACCCAAAAAACAAAACAAAACAAAACATAACACAAAATGATCCTTAGTACCCCCATTCTACTTCTGCAGTTCCACCATCAGGGAGCTGGAAAAGGATGTTAGGAATCATCTTGTCTTACTCTGATGTACTACTACACATCTCTCCAATTGGCTAAGATGATAGGAAAAGAAAATGATAAATGTTGGTGGGATGTGGGAAAACTAGGACACTAATATATTATTGGCAGAGTTGTAAACTGATCTAACCATTCTGGAGACCAATGTGGAACTATGCCCAAAGGACTATTAAACTGTGAATACCCTTTGATCCAGCAGTGTCTCTATTGGGTCTATATCCCAAAGGGATCATAAGAAATGAAAAAGGACCTACATGTGCAAAAATGTTTGCAGCAGCTCTTTTTGTAATGGCAAGGAACTGGAAACTGAAGGATGCCTATCAGTTGGAGAATGGCTGAATAAGTTATGGTATATGAATGTTATGGAATATTATTATTCTATAAGAAATGATCAGCAAGATGATTTCACAGAGGTTTGGAGAGACTTACATGAACTGATGCTAAGTGAAGTAAGTAGAACCAGGAGAACATTGTACACAACAATAGCAAGATTATATGAAGATCAATTTTGATGAATGTAGTTCTTTTCAACAATGAGGTGATTTAGGCCAGTTCCAATGGACTTGTGATGGAGAAAGCCATCTGCATCCAGAGAGAGGACTATGGGGATTGAGTATGGAAAGATGTTGGAATCTTTATAAACTGCTAACTAATTAGAGTTGATCTAATCTTACAAGAAGATGTTTTGGGCCAGAACCTGAAACAAGGTACTAAGTAGAACTAATTAATACAAGGCTTGTGTTCACACCTTTACTCATTGGAGTTCACAAGTATGAGAGTTTCACAAAGTAAACTTTGTAACTTTATGAGTTCACACCTCCCTTGAAGCTCTTTGGGCCAGAGAGCACTATGGGAGAAAACCCACAATCCCTCTCTTGAAAGAGCATAAATAGAGCTTCAATGGGCCAGTCAAAGAAGTTTTTCAGAGTGAAGAAGCTACAAGTCAAGATTTCAGCGGAGTTAACCAGAAGCCCTCTCTCCGAGGCAAGGCAAGAGAGAATATATTTTCCACTTGGCTGGCTGGTCGCAGAAGAGAGTTCAGCTGGACTGGAGAGGAGCACTCTGGTGCAGACAGAGAGCACTTTGAGAGATTTCACCAGAATGACATGAAGAGTGGAGCTGGCTGGAGGCTGAAGAAAGCAGAGGCAGAGGCTGAAGAACAAAACCTTTAGATTTGGTGACATTCGGAGGGAGCTCTTGGAACCAAGCAGAGAGATAGGCCTCTAAGCTAACCAGGCTATATTGGAGATAATAAAAGATCTGAACTTTTATCACCTGGCTGCGTTTTGGGAACAAGATCACCACAGAAAGACAACACTTTTTTGTTGTTGTATACTTGCCTTTTTTCTGTCTCAATATTTTTTTCCTTTTTGATCTATTTTTTCTTGTGCAATATGATAAATGTGCAAATATGGAAAAATTGCACATGTTTAATATATTTTGGATTGCTTGTTATCTAGAGGAGGGGGAACATGGAGAGGGTGAAAGAAAGGTTTGGAATAAAGGTTTTTGCAAAGGTTAATGTTGAAAACTCTTTGCATGTATTTTGAAAATAAAAAGCTATTATTAAAAAAAAGAATCATCTTATCTTAAAGCTAAGAAGACCTGGGTTACAATCCTCACCTCAGCTGTGTGTTCCTAAGCAAGTTGCTTAATGTCTCAGCGTACTAAGTAGCACTTAAGACTTTACATTATAGAGGTTTAACTGACTTGCACTCAAATAGAGATTTTCTTCACCTGGGAGTTCCCTATACCAATAAAATCATGGGCTGTTTTCTTGTTCCTGTCCTATAAACACCAACTTAATTGTAGCTATTTTATCTGACCAAAAGTGGACAGAGTCATAGGGAAATGGAATTATTTCAGTTTTGACGTTCTTGCTATAAATGACGACAACAGGAAATTGTAACTTAATGGAAAAAATCAGCAGCACAATAGAGGCAAGTACATGGTGTGTGGCTGATCATTTAGTGAGAATAAAAGATACCCAGTGGATATGTTCTTCACTGGTAACTTTGCAAGGTCAAGAACATTTTAAGAACTGTCTTCAGAATATTTATTGGACTCCCTGGGGTGAACTTGTGGGAAAACATGGCCCGGAGGTGTAGAAAATTGGGAGGCAAGGGAAGTTTGGGAGCTGTATCACTGAAAGGGAATACCAACATTGATGAGATCACACAATCATGGGAATATTTGAATACCTTTTGAATGCCTGTCCAAACATAAGCCAGTTGTGCCTTGAAATGTATATGTGTAAATTGGATCTGGGTCTAACTATTTTTGATGGATTAGGATTTGCTTCATCAATTATTCCTTGAAATAAACCAGCCATTCTTGGGGTCTAGACATTTTTTTGTTTTGTAAAGATTTTGGTTCTCATGTTATCTGCCACAATAGAACTGGATCTTTGTTCGAGCTCAAAAGCATTTCAGAAAAGCAAATTCAATCTGGTGATTAAAAAAACCCCAAATTCTGATGATCAGTCTGGGAGTTGAAATCTTTAGGCCTAGAAAGGAATAGAGTGGGGATTTATCTTCTGAGCACCATTTCAGGGGATGCTTGTAACTGGTGTAAAGGAATCCATAATTTATCTCAAGGCATTGGTGTTTCCTTCTTTACTAGCATATCCACATGGTATCGTTTGTCACAGTATATTTTCTCAGAACAGCTATTTTTCATTCACAGGCAGGGATGATGACTCACTTTATCCCATTTGGGTATTAGAGGCTCTGATTTCATTCAAGAGGTTTTTCCGACAGAGATTCACCAGACAGAATCTTAGACATTATTGTCTAGTTTGAGTTTGTCTGAGAGGAAAAAAAACCCAAACCTTAAAAACAAATCTATCAGACTAATGTCTAGTGCACAAACATAACCTAGCAAAGATTGAAATTTATAAGAGACATATATTTCTTTCCCCCCATCTCCACCCAACATCTTCAGTTTCTCCAATGTAATAGTTTCAGTTTAATAGACTTTTAACTCTTTCTTTTCATTTGGACGTACCTCCTTTGGACTCATTTTGATTTGGACCAATAAATATTGGCATGTAATTTTTTTTAGGGGTGATTTACTGGTTGCCTTCACTAACCATTCAAGTCCACCATCATTGTTTACTTTTCTGAAATTCAGCAAAAGTTCAGATGCATGCCACACAATTGGTTTGTAGTATGATCTCATTTCCTAAATAACAAGGTAAACATCTCTTTCTATATTTCTCTCATATACCATACCTGTTCACCTAGTGCTATTTCTACCAGCATTTTAACATAATTGGAGTCACACAGTTCTTGTCCTATCATGAGCAACCTCTTCTTCTTTGAAGTGCATGCAATCCAGATTTATTCCCCAATCCAGATTCCACTGGTTTTAATCTTTTGTCTCTTCCCCCTCCCCATCCCAAACATTCTCTTGTTCCCTAATTAGTCCAGTCTTTGGTTCATCGTCATTCTTTCTACCTCAACTCCTACCCTCATACCAAGTAGAAACATAAATGCTGTTCTCTCAAATGCCCTAATTTCTCATCTGCTCATTCTATATGATTTCTATCATCTATGCCTCCATTTTAACTTAGCCACATATAAGGATGGTCATACCCTGTGGTATGCTGGTAAACTTTTAGCAATGAATTCTCTGAAAAAAAAAAAGGTATATATGAAACATGTTAAAATTTTGCTTGCATGTTTAATATTTTATCTATCACTTTCTTAAGCCTAGATAATCAATAGAATCATGAATCCCAATGTGGAAAAAAAAATCTTATCACTAAATTGTCATGATAGTCAAAGGAGAAACATATATATATATGTATATATATATATATACATACATATATAAAATGCTTATATATAATATATAAATATACACTATATTATATTATTATATCATATATCATATAATCATATTATGTTTATTATATTATATACTACATATAATATATATAAAAGTCTTAAATTGTTATGTAAATGCCAGATACTATGACAATGATGACAACTACTGTGATTACTATTACCATTATTATTACTATTGATGTTATTATTCAGAATTCTACACTGGGGACTATGTTTATGGGCCCTGGAACTCCCAATTAGAATAGACAATGATGAAGCAAAGATTGACAGTTCACAAAAGCAGACTGCCAGGATGCTTTTGGATGCCAAGCATACACTGCTGTTAAATATTGTCTGTGTTGATATCTTGTTTCAGTATAGCCAGCTTGGTTATTTTGACAGCTTCAGCAACTGTCGTAGAACAATCCTTTTAGCCCCACTAATATGAATCAATCAATCATAAATGAAGTTAAAAGTTACAGATAGTGAGTTATAATGGAAAGAGTAATAGGTTTAGAATCAGGGAGCCTGGGTTCAAATTCTGATAATGTAATTCTTATCATGTAATCTGGAATAAATTATTAAATCTCTCTAAACTTCAGTTTCCTCACTTGGAAATGGAGGACTTGAAGTAGGAGATCTTTCAGATATTTGTCAGCTATCTTTGATACTATAGATCTCAGAATTCTCCTTGAATATCTTTTAGTTTCTATAGATAGTGGCTGACTTTTATATTCAGATGAGAATGAGTGAGATATGATACAAAGAGCAATGCACTTAAATTTGAATGCAGTGTGACCTTGGGTAAATAACATTGTTTCTTTAATCACCTTTGTGGTAGTTATCATTGTTGTCATTGTCTTCTCCTTCTCCTTCTTCTCTTTCTTCTCCTTCTCCTCCTCTTCCTCCTGCTGTTTTCTTCCTCCTCCTTTTTCTTCAACCACAGAAAGCTACATGATATTTAAGGGCAGTTCTCTGTCTGTAAATTCTTTGATGGAAGTAATAGATTTTGGGGACTTCTTTTAAAAAATTGCCTTCACAATATTTCAAACAAAGAATTGAAAAGAACTGAGGTATAACAAAGGAAAGGTTTTGGTTTGGGAATCAGTTATTCTAGCTTATAGCCTTGATTCAACTACTATCAAATGGCAAGTCATCTACACAATGAAGGAGTTGAACACAAAGCTAGCAAAGGGATAATTAGTTTATTGGATCATGAAATTTGAATCCAGTAGGTTCTCAATAGCATAGAAGAATAGCTCAAGTTGAATCAGATGAATTAAAAAAAAAAATCTAAAACTTTATTCTTGCGATCAAACCCAAAATCTATTTCACAAAGGTTAGTTTGGAGAATTATGCTAAGACACCAATTGCTATTAAAAAGATATTGAAATCTTAATGATCTACAGAGTCAACATGAGTCTGTTGTGTCATATAAAAGAGAAAAAAGTTATTGCAATCTTAGTCTGTGTAATGCCAGAGAAACTTAGGCAAGACAGAGATTAGTTTTTAATCTTTTTAATGTGGAGAGTCTTTAGACTAGCTGGCCAAATGGAACTCATATTCAAAAATCATTCGACATTGAGGAACTGAGGCAGGGAACTTTTATAGCTAACTAGAGTTTGCAAACAGAATAACCTGAGTATACAGTCTTATAGGGGGAAACAAAGGCAGATACGGGGGGCAAGGGCATTGGGTGAGCAGACAAGCCATAATTACAGGAAAGGATCATAACTTAATCCTGACAGGATAAGGGTCAAGATAAGAGGGTTGAGGGCAGGAGACAGGAAGGCGAAGAGCAATATTCAAATGGAGGAGGAATTATCCTAGCAAGAATCCAGATGATGCACCTGAATTTTATGATACAATGGAACATAAAGTGTCCAGAGTGTCAAGGCTTTTCCTGACTCAATTCTCCTAGTCCTAATGACAAGAAAAAAAGGGGGGGGTGACTATAATAATTTTATTCAGGGCATAGCAATTCAGGGCATAACATCTGAATTGAGAAGCAATCTATTACATGGGAAATGGTAGGTCCATTGTACTCTTTCTTTTCAGAACCGATTTGGAATTTTGTGTTTAATTCTAAGCACCATGTTTTAGGAAGGAGAATGACCAACTGGATTATGTTCAGAAAAATAGCAAAAAAGTTTATGAGGGTGATCATAAGCACCCACAGTAAGGAACTTAGATTGTTTAGTCTGGGGCTGTCTCCAGTCCTTCTGATTTGTATCTGGCCACTGAATCGAGATGACTCTAGAGGGGAAAGTGAGGCAGGTGACTTTGCACAGTCCTTCCTCACTTAAATCCAGTTCACTTACATGTCATGGCATCATCTCCCTGATATCATGACCCTCTTCAAGAACTAAGGACAAAACTACAACAACAATATATACTTGTCTTTGAGTATATAGAAAATAGAATAGTCTCATTCTGCTTGTGCCCAGAGGGCAAATTTAGGGACAAGGGATAGAAGACAAGGAAGATTTCACCTTGATATAATGGAAAACTTCTAACAGCAAATCTTAACTGGAATGGACTACTTCAGCTGTAAAGTTTTTATTCCGAAGCTGAAGAACCCTTAGTTGGAAATGCTATAGAGAGAATTTCTAGATTCCAGTTGATCTAGATCAGTTCTCTCCTGGCCCCCCCGGCCCCACCAAATTTATTTTATTTAAAGAAATGGAATAGAAAAAAAGAAAAACAGAAAAGGAATACAAAACAAAATGAAACAAAATGAAAGAGAACATTGTCCTGTGTCTAGCAGAATATCAGGGAGGACTCATATAACAAGAAATATAAGTTCAAAAAAATATATGTAGAAGAAATTATAATCATGAGTGTTCATCATGAATGTTTAAATTGCTATTTTTTGTATTTTTTTTAAATACACATTGCTTTATTGGAAGAGAAAAACCAGAACAAAAAGGAAAAACCATGGGAGAGGAAAAAAAAAACAGAAAAAAGAAGTGAAGACAGCATGTGTAGATTTACATTCAGTCTCCTTAGTTCTTTTTCTGGATGCAGGTGGCATTTTCTGTCCGAATAAAAAATTTGGATTGCTTGGGATCACTGAACCACTAAGGACCAATCATTCGTAGTTGATTATTGCATGTTCTTGATGTTCTCTCTACCAGGAATTCTTCAGTGTCCCAGTTTTCCCACATCCTTGAAATCCTTTAGTTTCAAACTCTTCATTTTATAAAAATAAAAAACCAAAAACCAAAAACCTGGAGACCAAAGAAATTAAGTGACTGACTTCAGATTTATCATATAGTAAGTGGCAGACCTGGGATTGGAACTCATATGCTATGATTTCAAATTCTTTCCATTACACCACATTGTTTCTCACTTTTATGGGGTTTATGAAATGAGATCTCACAGAACCATACTTTCCAAACTATGCAGATTAGAGAGGAAGAAAACAGGACTCAAGAAAAGTCACTTGCCTTAGGCCATATGAGTAGATTCAAAACCATATCCTCTGCCAGCAAATGTAGCTCTTTCCCCATGTACCTCTACTTCTCTAAGATCATGATAGGACACTTGCCATGTAAATTTCCTGTATCATGGAGTTGATTTCTTCAGAGAACTACTGAGTAGAACCAAGCCTTTCATAATCTATCGTCACACATTCTTGCTGTTGTGTACAATGTATTCCGAATTCTGCTTGTTTCATTTAGTATCAGTTCATGTAAAGCTTTCCAGGCTGTTCTATAATCAGCTTGTTCATCATTTTTCATAGAACAATAATATTCCAATATCCTCATATTTGTTCAACCATTCCCCAATTGAGGGCATCCTCTTCTTTTGCAATTCTTTGGTACCATGAAAAAGCTGCTACAAATATTTTTGCACATGTGAGTCCTTTTCCCTTCCTTATTATTTCCTTGGGATACAGACCAAGTAATGGCACTGCTGGGTCAAAGAGTACGCACAGTTTAATAGCCTTTTGGGCATCGTTTCAGATTGCTCTCCAGAATGGTTGAATCACTTCACAACTTCATCAACAATGTTTTAGTGTCCCAGTTTTCCCAAATCCCCTTTAACATTTATTATTATCTTTTCCTATCATCTTAGCTAATCTGAAATGTGTAAAATGATACCTCAGAGTTGTTTTAATTTGCATTTTTCTAATCAATAGTGATTTAGGGCATTTTTTCATATAACCATAAATGGCTTTAATTTCATCATCTGAAAAATTGTCTGTTCATATTCTTTGACCATTTATCAATTGGGGAATGAACTGTACAGTCTTATAAATTTGACACAGTTCTTTATATATTTTATAAATGAGACCTTCATCAGAAATATTGGCTGTAAATATTTTTTCCTGCTTTGTACTTCTCTTTTAATTTTGTTTCTGACCAAAGATGAACTAGAGACCATTACTGATCACAAAATAGAAAATTTTGATTACATCAAATTAAAAAGCCTTTGTACAAACAAAACTAATGCAAACAAGATTAGAAGGGAAGCAACAAACTGGGAAAACATCTTCACAGTTAAAGGTTCTGATAAAGGCCTCATTTCTAAAATATATAGAGAACTGACTCAAATTTATAAGAAATCAAGCCATTCTCCAATTGATAAATGGTCAAAGGATATGAACAGACAATTTTCAGAGGATGAAATTGAAACTATTACCACTCATATGAAAGAGTGTTCCAAATCATTATTGATCAGAGAAATGCAAATTAAGACAACTCTGAGATACCACTACACACCTGTCAGATTGGCTAAGATGACAGGAAAAAATAATGATGAATGTTGGAGGGGATGCGGGAAAACTGGGACACTAATGCATTGTTGGTGGAGTTGTGAACGAATCCAACCATTCTGGAGAGCAATCTGGAATTATGCCCAAAAAATTATCAAATTGTGCATACCCTTTGATCCAGCAGTGTTTCTATTGGGCTTATATCCCAAAGAAATACTAAAGAAGGGAAAGGGACCTGTATGTGCCAAAATGTTTGTAGCAGCCCTGTTTGTAGTGGCTAGAAAATGGAAAATGAATGGATGCCCATCAATTGGAGAATGGCTGGGTAAATTGTGGTATATGAATGTTATGGAATATTATTGTTCTGTAAGAAATGACCAGCAGGATGAATACAGAGAGGACTGGCGAGAGTTACATGAACTGATGCTAAGTGAAATGAGCAGAACCAGGAGATCATTATACACTTCGACAACGATATTGTATGAGGACATATTTTGATGGAAGTGGATTTCTTTGATAAAGAGACCTAACTAAGTTTCAATGATAAATGACGGACAAAAGCAGCTACACCCAAAGAATGAACACTGGGAAACGAATGTGAACTATCTGCATTTTAGTTTTTCTTCCCGGGTTATTTCTACCTTCTGAATCCAATTCTCCCTATGCAACAAGAGAACTGTTCGGTTCTGCAAACATATATTGTATCTAGGATATACTGCAACATATCCAACATATAAAGGACTGCTTGCCATCTAGGGGAGGGGGTGGAGGGAGGGAGGGGAAAAAAAATCGGAAAAGAAACGAGTGCAAGGGATAATGTTGTCAATATAAAGTAATCATTAAATAAAAAATAAAAATTAATAAAAAAAAAGAAAACAGAACAAAGTATTCAACAACACTAAAAAAAAATTTTGTTTCTGTTGGTTTTGTTTGTACAAACCCTTTTTAATTTAATGTAATTAAAATTGCCCATTTTGCCTTTCATAAAGTTCTCTAGTTTTTCTTTGGTCATAAATTTCTCCCTTCTCTAAAGATCTGATAGGTAAATTATCCCTTGTTCTCCTAATTTGTTTACGATAACCTCCTTTATGCCTAAATCTTGTATCCATTTTGACTCATTTTGGTGGGGTATGAGATGTAGGTCTATGTTGATTTTCTAACATATTTTCCAGTTTTCCCAGCAATTTTTGCCACATAGTTAGTTTTTATTCTAGTAGCTGGACTTTGGGGATTTAGCAAATACTAGATTGCTATAGGCCTTGATTATTATGCTGTGTGCATCTAATATATTTCATTGATTCACTACTCTTATTTCTTAGCCAGTACCAAATGGTTTTGATTGCTGCTGCTTTATAATTTAGTTTTAAGTTTGGTACTGCTAAGCCACTATCCTTTGTATTTTTTCATTAATTTCCTTGATATTCTTGCCCTTTTGTTCTTCCAGATGAATTTTGTTATCATTTTTCTTAGTTCTATAAAATAATGTTTTGGCAGTGTGATTGATATGACCCTGAACAAGTAGAGCAATTTAGGCAGAATTGTCACTTTTATTATATTAGCTCAGTCCACCCATGAACAATTGATATTGTTTATCCAATTGTTTAGATCTGATTATTTGTGTGAGAAGTGTTTTGTAATTGTGTTCATATAGTTCTTGGGTTTGTCTTGGCACATAGATCCCCAAGTATTTTATTTTGTTTACAGTAATTTTAAATGGAGTTTCTTTTTCTATCTCTTGCTGATGGGCTTTGTCAGTAATATATAGAAATTATTATTTTATATTCTGTAACTTTGCTAAAGCTGTGAATTGTTTTCAGTAGATTTTTGGATGATTTTTTAGGATTCTCTGAGCAAATGATCATATCATCTGCAAAAAGTGATAGTTTTATTTCCTCATTGCCTATTCTAATTCTTTTAATTTCTTTTTTTTTTTCTTATCGCTAAAGCCAACATTTCTAGTTCAATATTGAATAATAGTGGTATTAATGGGCATCCTTGTTTCACTCCTGATCTTATTGGGAATGCGTCCAGCTTCTCTCCATTAGAAATAATGCTTGCTGTAAATTTTAGATACATACTGCTTATTATTTTAAGGAAAGCTCTCTTTATCCCTATGTTCTCTACTGTTTTTAATGGGAATAGATGCTGTATTTTGTCAAAAGTTTTTCTGTATCTAATGAGATAATCATATGATTTCTGTTAGTTTTGTTATTGATATAGTCAATTATGATAATGGTTTTCCTGATATTGAACCAGCCCTGCATTCCTGGCATAAATCCCACTATACTTGTAGTGTGTTATCCTTCTGATAAGTTGGTGTCATCTCTTTGCTAATATTTTATTTAAGTTTTTTTTGCATCAATATTCATTAGGGAGATTGGTATGTAATTTTCTTTCAATGTTTTGGCCCTTCATGGTTTAGATATCAGTGCCATATTTGTGTCATAGAAGGAATTTGGTAGAAGGAATTCACTTGTGAATCCATATGGTCCTGGAGATTTTTTCTTACGGAGTTCATTAATGATTTGTTCAATTTCTTTTTCTAAAATGGGACTATTTAAGTATTTTATTTCCTCTTTGTAAATATTTATTCATTTCAGTTAGATTATCATACTTATTGCCATAGAGTTGGGCAAAATAGCTCCTAATTATTTCTTTAATTTCTTTTTCACTGGTGATAAGATCACCCTTTTCATTTTTGATGCTGGTGATTTGATTTTTTTCTTTCCTTTTTCTGATCAAACTAACTGAAGGTTTATGTAGTTAGTTTTTTTTTTCCACAAAACTTATTCTTAGTTTTGTTTATTAGTTAAATACTTTTTTTGTTTCTATTTTATTAATTTTATTAATCTTATTTATTAATCTAATTTATTAATAAAATTTATTTATTAATGTCTAATTTGGTATTTAATTGGGGTTTTAAATTTGTTCTTTTTCTATCTTTTTTAGATGCATGCCTAATTCATTGATCTCTTCTTTATTTTATTTATGTAGTTATTTAGACATAAAAAAATCTCTGCTTAGAACTGCTTTGGCTATATACCCTAGATTTTGATATGTTGTCTTATTTTTGTCAATTTCTTAGATGAAATTATATATTGTTTCTGTGATTTGTTGTTTGACCACTCATTCTTTAGAATTAGATTATTCAATTTCCAATTGGTTTTTAGTCTGTCTTTCACTGTCCCTTTATTGAATTTGGCACATACAAAATATGAATTTTATTGCATTGTGGTCTGAAAAGGAAGCATTTACTATTTCTGCCTTTATATTTTTTTATTGTGAGGTTTTTATGTCCTAATACATGGTTGATTTTTGTGAAGGTGCCATGTGCTGCCAAGAAAAAAATGTATTCCTTCCTGTCCCTGTTCAATTTTCTTGAGAGTTATATCATATCTAGGTTTTCTAGGATTCTATTGCTCTTCCTCATTTCTTTCTTGTTTATTTTTGTGGTTAGATTTGTTTGATTCTGAGAGGAGAAGGGTGAAGTTCTTCACTAAAATAGTTTTGTTGTCTATTTCTTCCTATAACTGACATAAAATCTCTAGGAATTTGCCTGCTGTATCACTTGGTGTATGCATATTTAGTCTTGTTACTACTTTATTATTTATACTTCCCTTTATCTAGATGTACTTTCCCTTACTATCTCTTTTAATAAGTTCTATTTTTACTTTTACTTTATCTGAAATTTGCTTTATCAGAATTGTTACCCCTGCTTTTTTACTTCATCTGAAACATAACAAATTCTGTTTTAGACTTTTACCTTTACTCTGTATGTATTTCTCTGTGTCAAATTTTTTTTTTTTTTTTTTTTAAATAAATAACATATTGTAGGTTTTTTAATCCACTCTGCTATTTGCTTCCATTTTATGGGAGAGTTCATCCCATTCACATTGACAATTATGTTTACCAGCTCTGTATTTTCTTCCATCCTATTTTCTCCCTTGTATATACTTTTGTTCTCATTCCACCCTATCCTTAGTCCTGTGTTTTTATCCACTCCACTCACTACCTTATCTCCCATCATCCCTCTTCCCTTCTCTTACTAATGTATTTTTTGCCCACCCTACCCACTGCCTTATCTCCTATTACCCCTCTCCCCTTCTCTTACCTTTCCCCTGGTGTTTCTGCTGTTCCTTCTATCCTCTCTCTCTCTCTCTCTCTCTCTCTCTCTCTCTCTCTCTCTCGGTCTCTCTCCCTCTCTCTCTCTTTTATCTCTTTTTCTTTCTACATCTTTGTAAGTAAATAAATTTCTATACCAAAATTGATGAGATCAAGCTTCAGGCAATATTCCCCCTCCCTTCTTTCCCTTGATTGTTAATAGTTGTTGTTGTTGTTGTTGTTGTTTTAATTATAACTTTTTATTGACAGAACCCATGCCTGGGTAATTTTTTACGACATTATCCCTTGCACTCACTTCTGTCCCTACTTTTCCCCTCCCTCCCTCCATTCCCTCTCCCAGATGGCAAGCAGTCCTAACATGTTAAATATGTCACAGTATATCCTAGATACAACATATGTGTGCAGAACCGAACAGTTCTCCTATTGCACAGGAAGAATTGGATTCAGAAGGTAAAAATAACCCGGGAAGAAAAACAAAAATGCAAACAGTTTACATGCATTTCTCAGTGTTCCTTCTTTGGGTGTAGCTGCTTCTATACATTGTTGATCAATTGAAACTGAGTTAGAGTTTCTCTTTGTTAAAGAAATCAAATTCCATCAGAATACATCCTTATACAGTATCATTGTTGAAGTATATAATGATCTCCTAGTTCTGCTCATTTCACTTAGCATCAGTTCATGTAAGTCTCTCCAAGCCTCTCTGTATTCATCCTGCTGGTCATTTCTTACAGAACAATAATATTCCATAAAATTCATTTACCACAATTTACCCAACCATTCTCCAATTGATGAACATTCATTCATTTTCCAGTTTCCAGCCACTACAAACAGGGCTGCCACAAACATTTTGGCACATACAAGTCCCTTTCCCTTCTTTCCTGGAAAGACCACCAAGCTATCCCTACAAACACAAGGAGTCCCTGTGTTCAAAGCCAAAGCTCAGAGCTGCACAAGAAGCTTGGAAAAGCACCACCTTTACCCCAGGCATAGAGTTCTGTTTTTTTTTTTCAATCGAAATGATTGAAAGTTTCTTACTTCATTGAAGTTCCATTTCCTCCCCTGAAAGATGATGCTGAATCTCACTGGGTAGTTAATTTTTGGTTGTAATCCTAGATTCTTTGCCTTCCAGAACATTGTATTCTAGGCTCTCTGATCCTTTATTTTAGAAGCTGCCAGATCCTGGGTAATCCTACTGTTGCTTCTTGATATGTGAATTGCTTTTGTTTGACAGCTTGCAAGTATTTTTTTTCTTGATAATATAGTTTTGGAATTTTGCAACAATATTCCTTGGAGTTTTCCTTATGGGATCTCTTTCTTTCTTTCTTTCTTTTTTTTTTTTAAATAACTTTTTATTGATAGAACGCATGCCAGGGTAATTTTTTACAGCATTATCCCTTGCATTCACTTCTGTTCCGATTTTTCCCCTCCTTCCCTCCACCCCTTCCCCCAGATGGCAAGCAGTCCTTTACATGTTGAATGGGTTACAGGATATCCTAGATACAATATATGTGTGCAGAACCAAACAGTTTTCTTGTTGCACAGGGAGAATTGAATTCAGAAGGTAGAAATAACCCGGGAAGAAAAACAAAAATGCAAGCAGTTTATATTCATTTATGGGATTTCTTTTGATTGATGGATACTTTCAAGGTATATTTCTCCTTCTCTTTCTAGAATATTGGGGCAGTGTTCCTTAATGACCTCTCCTAAAATGTTATCTAGGCTATTTTTTTTTTTTTTGGTTTTGGCATTCAGTAGGCCAATTATTTTAAAATTGTGTCTTCTGGATCTATTTTCCAGATCAGCTGTTTTGCCAATGAGGTATTCACATTTTCTTCCATTTTTTCATTCTTTTTAGTTAGTTTGACTGATTCTTGCTGTCTCACAAAATTATTAGCATCCATTTGCCCTGTTTTAGTTTTTAATGTGTAATTTTCTTCAGTAATCTTTTGTATTTCTTTTTCCATTTGGTTTATTCTACTGTTTAAGTTCTTGTTTTCTTCAGACAATTTTTTCCTTCCTTTTCCAAACTGTTGACTCTCTCATTTATACTTCTCATTGTTTTTCTCATTTTTTTCTTCTTCCTTTCTTATTTGCCTTTTGAAGACTTTTATGAGCATTTCCAAGAAGCCTCTTTGGACCTAAGACCAATTTATCTCACTCTTTGAGATTTCTTCTGTTGGTAGTTTGTCTTTGTCTGAGTTTGTGTTTTGGTTTCCTCTGTCACTATAGTAGCTTTCTATGGTGACATTCTTTTCTGTTTCTTGCTCATTTTCTTTCCTTTTCTTTTGCTATTTCCTTTTTTTTTTTTTTTTTAACTTTTAAGGTGGAACTCTGTGCCTGGGGTAAAGGTGGTGCTTTTCTAAGCTTCTTGTGCAGCTCTGACCTTTGGCTTTGAACACAGGGACTCCTTGTGTTTGTAGGGGGTAGCTTGGTGGTCTTTCCAGGAAACAGCCTGGTTTCCCAGAGTTTACTTTCTGAGCTGGTACTGGGAGGTTGCTCCACTGATTTAATCTTCTACTGAGCTAGGACTGAGAGCCTTCGTTGCTGATTTACTGTGATTAAGACCTTTTCACCAGATTTTCCAGAGTCTATCTCACCTGGGCTGAATGCCCTTTTTACCCCAGTGATACTGACCTTTCTTGAAGTTTTTTCAGTCTATCTAGGGATGGAGAGTGGTTTTATTCTATCAGGCTCTGTTCAAAGTCTTGGTTTCATTTGTTTTTTGAGGGAAACTGATCAGTTCTTCTTAAATTTTTTCCTCACCTTTTTGCCTGAGAAATTTGCATGAACATGGATATATACTATACAAATCAACCATTTACTGATAATAAATCATAATTTCACAACCTCTACATTCAGTTATGAGACCCCATAGGGGTCACAATGCTCAATTAAAGAAGCTGGGATCTAGATGACCATTGAGATCCTTTCAAATTTGGAGTTTCCATACTTTATTTGATCTTTCTTAATGAATTTCCAAACAAAATTGGTGAACTTCCAAATTAAAGTGCCCTATATCTGGTTTGCTTGAATGAGTTAATAACCATAATCTATAAATGAAATGTTTTTCTTTCCTTTACTTTCTCTAATTATGATTCTTTGATGAAAGTTCAATAATTTAATTTAATAAACATTTATTAAGTTTCCAGGCATTCTTCTGAATGTTGGTAATACAAATAAGAAAAAGAGATAGTCCCTACCCTCAATTACTTTGCAATCCAACGGGGAAAGACAATACACAAAAGAAATTCAAAGCTAGGGAGGCAAATCCAGAGGTACTAGGAGAGGAGAGATTGGGGCATGATGTTCCATGGAGTAAAAGCTAGGCAGAGCAACTTGATGGAAAATGGGGAGTTTAGTTAATAGCCTTCTTTGAAAAACAAAGAAGCTTTATATATGTGTATATTAGATAAGTTGCAGGTAAAATAATTTGGTCTTTAGATTAAGTGACATTTTGTTCAAGATAACATTGCCAATGTTCCTTTTATTTTTAAAAATGGATTTAGAACTTGTTCTTAGAGTATTTCATTGCCTAAGGTCAGGAAAAATGCAACAAGCATAGAAATTGCTTTCATTATAAAACCATTATTGAGGAGCATTGCTATTCTTGAAATAATATAAAAGATATTTTACTTAACTCACAGGAAAAAGAATGAGGAAATTCCTCATGATCTCATACCCAATAGACTGATTATAATTTGGTGTTTAATCCTGTGTCACTCATTTGCATTACCAATAAATTATTTCCCTTTTCCACCCTCTAGCCTGGCATTCTTAAAATCACAAAACATTTATTCAATAATTGAGATAAGATACAAAAAGCAACTACTTTTAGTAATACTTCAAATTCATTTGTATGAAGATATAAATTACTTGTAATGGAGAGGGTTACTCTCTTCTCCTCTCTTTCCTATCCCCTCGCAGCTCAGTTGATATCATTACAGGTTGTAATCACAGATAACAAGGCATTAAAGCTAAAACAATGTTAGCATCAGAGGTCCTTTTACAGAAAGAATGCATCTCTTCTCATGGAGTCAGAAGGAAAGTGATCAGATGAACAAGGATTGACTGTGCCCCCAAGTGAGTTTATGAGTCATAGTCTAGTCAATTTGCATTAATTATGGTCACAGTCAACTTTTAGGGAGGAACCCAACTCTGTCTCTTGGGGGAGAAAGAAGAGAATTTCCTCTCATACAATACCCCTAGTCAGCCACTTGTTTAGCAACAGAACTGCTGGCTCAGAAGAGAATATAATCCATTGACTGAAGAGTCAGCTCAGGAGAGTTTAAGACACTGTTGAAGGAACAAAAATACAGGCAATTAATTGAGGGAGTAAGCAGCTTCCAGAAATAGGATTTCTAAAAGCAAAAAGATAACTGACTATGGTCCCAAGAGAAAGCTAATCTTTGGCAATTGACATTTAAGTTATGGAAAAGAGTAGACCTGAGTAGTCCCACTAAGAAAGCTACTCAGAAGAATTGCTGCACATCCTTATGTGAAGACATTTCTAGGTCTTGCTGTCATAGAGTTATGAACTGTTTGGGTCACATGTGTTCCTCATGTGTATACTTCATTACCAGTATCCCATTCTTCCTCTAGAAAATTCCTGTATTTGTGAGAATATATCTACAGGTTTAAGGGAATGAATGTTTTGTAGCTATCTTTCAAGTTATGCTATCTTAGTAATAAATACTTTTATTAAATTCTATTTATATTTGTTGGCTAACTGTTAATGGGAAATATTCTGACTAGCAGGGGATCATGAGATATAGTAGTAGAAGTGAGTAATTACAAGGTAATCCTTAAATCCAAGGTAGGGAAAAAAGAAAAAAAATTACTGGGTATCAAGAAAGGGGAAAGGACTACCTTACCCTGCTCTCATCACATTTTTATTACATTATTCCCATAAAGTTTAATATCTTTATTAATTTTTCTCATGAATACCAATGTGTTAAAAGTTTAATAATAGGCTTAAGATTATAAAAAACACTAAGATCATAGCTTAAACATTATTTCAGTACTTCAAATATCCATAATTTAATATGTGTGAGTGATCTTAAATGTTAGCTCATTGAAAACAAAATGAAGAGCATCTCCCTTTATATATTTCCCATTCCTAGTTCCTCAAGTCTTATCCTATGGAACCAGGTTTTTTTTTTTTTCTTTTAAATAACTTTTTATTGATAGAACGCATGCCAGGGTAATTTTTTACAGCATTATCCCTTGCATTAACTTCTGTTCTGATTTTTCCCCTTCCTCCCTCCACCCCCTCCCCTAGATGGCAAGCAGTCCTTTACATGTTGAATAGGTTACAGTATATCCTAGATACAATATATGTGTGCAGAACCGAACAGTTTTCTTGTTGCACAGGGAGAATTGAATTCAGAAGGTATAAATAACCCGGGAAGAAAAACAAAAATGCAAGCAGTTTATATTCATTTCCCAGTGTTCTTTCTTTGGGTGTAGCTGCTTCTATCCATCTTTGATCAATTAAAGCTCTCTTTATCGAAGAGATCCACTTCCATCAGAATACATCCTCAAACAGTAACGTTGTTGAGGTATATAATGATCTCCTGGTTCTGCTCGTTTCACTTAGCATCAGTTCATGTAAGTCTCACCAGTCCTCTCTGTATTCATCCTGCTGGTCATTCCTTACAGAACAATAATATTCCATAACATTCATATACCACAATTTACTCAACCATTCTCCAACTGATGGGCATTATGGAACCAGTTTTTTGTCTGCCTGGCGCCTAAATCCAATTCCTTCACCGAGTTTCCTTACAAAGAGCTAGGACTGATAATGTAGTTATTCAACTGATCTTCATTCTTTCCTTTGTCTTATGCTGGAAAAAATATACCTTTCTCAGACTAAAGCTGCTTTCAGCCTTGACCCTGCCCATACATATGAAATTAGGTAGAACAAATTAAAATCAAAGCTCTTAATTTGTCTTTAAACTTCATTAAAATTTTTTTGAATTCCAAATTATTTTCCCTCCTCTAGTACTTTCCTCTCTCACTGAGAAGGCAAACAATATAATATCCATTATATATGTCAGGTCATGTAAAACTTATTTCCATATTAGCCATGTTGCCAAAAAAGAACAAGAAAAATAAAGTCAATAGAGCACATTCAATCTCACACTCTCTCTGGAAATGGATAGTATTATTTTTGTCACAAATTCTTTGGAATTATCATGGATCATGGTATTGATTAGAATAGCTAAGTCTTTCACAATTGATCATCATTACAACATTTGTATTACTGTGTACAATATTCTCCTGATTCTGCTCACTTCACTTCTTGTCCATTTATATGTCTTCCCAGGTTTTTCTGGGGTTTTCCTCCCCATCATTTCATATAGCACAATAGTATTCCATCACAATCATATATCATAATTTGTTCAGCCATTCCACAACTGATGGGGATCCCCTCAAATTCCAATTCTTTGCTGCCACAAAAAGAACTGCCATAAATTTACTTGCTTATTTTCAAGGTGTAAATATTCACACTGAAAATTTAATAATTGGTTGTTTTAAACTGTTTCTAGCACACTCCTGCCTCTACCCCAACACCTGAGGCAATCTAGACTCTACTCTAGGCAGCCAAGTGGGAAGAGAAACATGGCTGTGTGGATGTTTAAAATCACCAACTATAATCCTGGTAACACGGAAGACCACAAAGCCTCAGCATTTGCCTTTTCACTACTCTTAAGGTGTTATAGGCCTTACCATCTGCCCTCCTGTTCTACTCTCCAGAACCCTGGACACTGCCATCTGGTATACTCTAAGGAGGCTGAGCCTTTCCATATCCTCTGCAGTAGAACTCTTATTTGCACATTCCCTCCCCCATTGGGGGAAAAAAAAACAAAAAAAAAACTACTGAGATACTATTTCTATCTCCAATACTTGGCATATAGTAAGCAATGAACACGTTTTCAAATTAGTAAATGAATTAACTAACTCATTCTTCTATAGCTGGTTCTTATTTAGTGTAAATTATGATTCTCCCAAAATGGTTGCATGTATTTGAATCTGCACTGCTAGAAGTTATAATATCTTTTTTAGATTTTGTAACTTGTGAATTATAGGATACTACTACACTTCTTCTTATAGTATACTTATAGTACTCTCTATCTATATGAGATATTGTCTGCATTAATAAGGTGCATATCTAGTATATGAGAGAAAACCTAGCAAGATTTTTCAACTAATAAACATCACTCCCAAATTATTCATATGATTTAGATGGTTACTCTAGAAAGGATCTAAACATTACTAAAAATCATGAAGTTTTAGGCAAGAAACAATATCTTAGGATCACAGTTCAGTTCAACTTCGTTGTTAATTGAGAGCAAAAGGTTCAGAGAAAAAACATAGTTTTGAAAAGAGAACAATTTGTTACAAAGATATGTTCTTCATCATCTCCTCCACTTTCTCTTCTCCTCCTCTTCTTTCTTTCTTTGTTTCTTTGTTTCTTTCTTTCCTTTCTTCCTTCCTTCCTTCCTTCCTTCCTTCCTTCCTTCCTTCCTTCCTTCCTTCCTTCCTTCCTTCTTCCTTCCTTCTTCTTCTTCTTCTTCTTCTTCTTCTTCTTCTTCTTCTTCTTCTTCTTCTTCTTCTTCTTCTTCTTCTTCTTCTTCTTCTTCTTCTTCTTCTTCTTCTTCTTCTCATCAGGGAAAATAATCCTTTAAATGGAAAAGACAAATAAAAACAAACCAATAAATGGTTAAATAAAGTCCAAGACAGAAAGAGAAATTCTGAGAAAGTATATAGCTGTCCTCAGTGAATACAGATCATCAGGGCCAGATGAACAACATCCATAGGCATACTCAAAGTGTGTATCATTACATTCTCTCTGTGTAAGGGCTAAAAGTAATGGCAAACCTCAAATGTGCTGGCCCATCCTCACTGTATGTCTATGACAATATTTTAAGGTTTTGAAAGAACTGATGAATGTGATTGCTGAATGATGTAGGAAAGACTGTGGAAAATGGAAATTAAATTCCAGGAATGGAAAATGGCAAACGTTAAAAATTGGGAAAGAATGAAATCTTCAAACTATAGGCCAGTGAGCTGAAATTGAATTCCAGGTGAAATCTGAAAATATATTTTAAATGATCATTTCATGAATCTTTAGAAAACTGAATAATGATCTGAAATAATCAGTTTGATTTTAACCAGAATAGATATGCCAGACTAATTTCATTTGCTTTTTGGATAGAGTGACTCAATTGTTTGATTGGGAAAATTATAGTCATACTTTGCCTAAGTTTTATCAAAACTTTTGATGAAATGTTTCAAGCTTTTTTTGTGAAAAAAGTTGAATAGATATTGGATAGACAAGAGTATAGTTAGTTGTATTCAGAATTGATTAGTTAGACTCAAAGAGTAATTAACAATGATTTAGTGTCAGTTTAAAAGGAGAACTATAGTGATACTTCAGAGAAACCTAGGGATCTCTTCTTGGATCTTTGTGGTTCAACATTTTAAAATGATTAATTAAATTAAATTAATTAATAAATTAATTAGCACACGGTGCTAATGGCACCCATGATATACTTTTCATATTTACAGATGAAAAGAAGTTAGGAGGGATAGGCAACGTCCTAAATAGAAGAATCGGAATTCAAAAGGTTCTTGGTGTGATAGAACTAGGGGTGTTAACACTCTAACGAGCTTCCCAAACCACTCATGACAAACAGTGTCAAAATTTCAGCGTGAGAATTTATGCCTTGGAAATTAGCAAATGCTACAAATCAAGGCTTAAAATATATTTTTAATTATCTAAGTTTAAGAAAGTTTTGGGGAAAATGTAAATAATAAAGATTAAATTTAAAAAGTATATTGTACAAGCATTTCTGAGGGTCAGTTATTAAAAAATTACCATCAGTCTAGACTAAAATGAACTCTAATAAGATTGAATTTAATAAGTATAAATGTAAACTTTTACATTTAGATTTTAAAAAATCAACTTTACAAATTCAGGAAAGGGGAGTCATGGTCAGAAAGCATATTTTTCCTAAAAAAAGATTTAGGTGTTTTAGGGGACTTCAAGCTCAATACATATTCATTTCATGGTTTGACTACCCCTTCCTTTTTCCTGAACTTATGTGATCTTAGGCTGTATTAAAAGATATATACTGCTGAGGACTGATGAGTTGGTGCCTCACTGTATTCTGCCTTGATCAGGAAAGAACTGAAGTATTATATAATTATAGGTACCATTTTTAAGGAAAGGTATAAATAAACTGATGAGCATTCAGAAGAAGGAAATCAAGATAATGCAGAACCATAACACTATTCAATATAAGATTAGTTGAAGCAATTAAGGATATTGAGTCTATCTATTCAGATAAGATCTTTAAGGGAAGATTGACTACTTGTTGAGGATTTTGTGGAGAGAATTAGATGGGCATAGGCTCTTTCCACCTCTGAGTTCTTATGTATTTTGAATATTTTGGTTGCTTCCAATTCTAGTCTATGCATATTGGCTCAGTTCATGAATGATGTCTTACAATGTTTTGAAGAAACACAGAATTTTGGACTAATGCTCTACTTGCTTGTGTAAACTGAACTTGGAATGGGTACCAATTTACTAAGATGTGGGAGTCAATTCTATTCATAACCTGTCTTTTAGATTTGATGTTAGTGGCACACCAATTAGATTTGTGTTTTTATTTTTCCTCCTCATGTTTCAGGATAGATTTGTCAAAATGCAACTGCATTCATTCCTCTTGTCCTCATTGTGACTGTTAAGAAACATTTGCAATATTACTGCCTGGGATTAAAGGCACATTCTATGGCTTTGGAGGAGAGTAAAGCTAATCAGTCTATATGGGTATTGAATCCTTTACTTTTGTCTCATTGATACTATACTTAAATCCATGAAGTGTTAGTGAAATACTGTCCCAGAACATGATCTACACAAATGCAGTGTTACAAAGCAGATAAATCAAAAGATATGTTTTTGTTATCCACAAATTTCCATCCCTCCTCCCTCTAGAATCAGTGGACTTGGACTCAAATCCTCCCTCTGAAACTACTTATATTAACACTCAAATTCCTTGGAACATAATTTTTATAATTTGCAAAAGGAGAATGGCTTTTTGGAATCCCTTTCCTCTCTAGATCTAAGATTCTAGGATCTCTACTCCTACTCCTTTCCTCTCCCAAAATCTAAATATCCTGGCTGGAAATCTTTTCTTCATCTTTCCTAGGGGAAACACTGCTACAAAGAGAATGTGTTTGCACTAGGATGTGATTTGGAAAAAAGACTTGGTTATTCCTGGACTTTAAAAAATAAACTTGGCAGAGACCATTGTAAATGATGCTCAACAAATCTAGTTTATTCAATTCTGCAAAATCTGGAGAAGGCTCAACAGTGTGACTAGGGGGATTCACCTGATTGGTGCACATACCTTTTACTAAACTTTTTGTATTTCTCAACTGCCCTTTAGATTCTGGGAAAAAAATACAGGTTTTATTAAGTACAAAATAAGCATGTCCAAACAACAAGAAAGGTCAATTCTCAAGATGTCATATGGAGTCTCTTGCCTTTCACTCTTCTTTGGCATTGCACCCTTGTAACTGGAAGTATGAATTGAGAGTAGGTGGAGTTAGACTTCTTGTACTGTCCTGGCTTTCATTATAAACCTCCCTACTCTCTTTTACCAAGTGCTCTTCCCTTCATCTTTACACCCCTGCATATTTCCATTCATGTGTTTTGTGTTCATTTAGACATCTCATTAAGCTGTTGTTGGATCAGAGGCACTTGGTATCCAAGAATCCCTCTAAGATTTTCCTACCACCATTGGGTTCTAAGAAACAGGAGATCATTCTTTGCCAAATGCAAATAAACTCCAGATCCTTGCTGTTCAAAAGGGATCTGCAAATGTGAAAAAATCCCTCTCCTCTTCTCTGGTCTGAAGGTTCTTAGGAATGGTTGAGAGCATCATAGAGTTGTTTTGTTTAAGTAACACTGATTTCTTCAAGATCTCAAAGTTGGAAGGGACCTCAGAAGAGTTCAGTCCAAACTATATTTGAATAGTTATGTAACCAATCAGCCTCCACTTGAAGGCCTTCAGTGATGGACAATACATTGTTTGCTATGACAACTCATTCTATTTCTAGACAGAAGAGAGAAAAAAAAGAGACAAATAGCCACCCCAGACTTAATTCTTTCCAAACTATATAACTGACAGGCCTCAAATATGTCAGTAAGCTGGGGGAATGTCTACCCCAAGCATGGGAAGACTTCCCCAAGTGGAATGGGCAGATGAGAACAATTTGTTCCTATAGTCATGAAGGCAGAGGAAGCAAGCACTATGGAGCATTTAGAGCATGTTCAGACATTGAAGACACCAAGGTCAAACCCTGAATCCCAAGACATCACTATTTGTCTTGGCTTTTGCCATCTGTCTTTCAGTTATAAAAATAAACTTTTGTTTAAAAAGTAAACAAAAGTAAAAGTTACAAAAGTAACTGGAGTAAAGCTGGTAACTTTGCACAATTCTACCTCACTTAATTCCAATTCATATGCAAATCTAGACATCACCCCATGAAAATGAAGATCCTTTTTGAAAATGAATGATTGTTACCACTACCAACATCAAACAAGATGAGAATGTGATATAATGATAATAATGACTTCTTATCATATTTAGTAACACATATTTAGCATTTGCAGGTACATTATAGCATAGTAGTTACAGAACTGGCTTTGGAGCCAGGAAGCTGTGGGATGATGGTTTTTGATACCTATTGGCTGTGTGACTCTGGGCAAATCACATAACTTCTCAGTATTCCAGGAAACTTTTTGAATTTATAACTTGAAGAGTGGTCATTTTCATTTCCTCTTTTTCTTATCTATACCCAAAGAACCATCTTTTTTTTTTTTTTAAATAAAGAATAAAAACCTAGAGAGAGAATAAAATCAATTTAGCAAAACTAACATTGAGTGAGTCTGACAGTCTCTACAGAATACAAGAACTAAAGTTTGCTATCTTTGCAGAGAAGGGGGATGCCTTTTCTAGGCAAAATTTTATTCCCATAATTAAGTTCTGACTTTCTTATTTGCTCTACACATGTCATTCTAGTCATTATGTACAGCATTATGCTTATTTCACTTTGTATACTTGTCTTCCACTACAGTTAATGTAATTACAGAAGGGCCAGACTGCTGGATTCAATCACTGTAAATTTTTTTATGTTTTTCTAAAATTATTGAGCTCATAATTTCTTATGGAACAACAGTCTTCCATTATAATCATATACCACAACTTGTTTAACCATTGGGTCGGAGGGTTTTGTTAGTTTTATAACTCTTTGGGCACAATTCCAGATTGCTCTTCAAAATGGTTAGATCAATTTATTGAATTTTCAGTTATTTTATTGTTTGTATTTTCAGCATAAGGACAGCTAGATGGCACAGTGTAAATAATGCTGGGACTGGAATCAGAAAGATTAATTTTCCTGAGTTCAAATTGGGCCTCAGATACTTACTAGCTGTGTGACCCTGTCAAGTCATTTAAGTCTGGTTGCCTCACTTCCTCATCTGTAAAATAAATTGAGGAAAATAGCAAACCAGTTCCATTTCTTTGCTAAGAAAATTCTAAATGAGGTCACAAAGAGTTGGACAAGGCTGAAATGACTTGCAGTATGAAGAAATTATCATTTATATTTTTATTAATGCTAAAAGGTTTCCAACAGGTGATTTTATCTATTTGCTCATGTATCTAAGTACATACTAAAGATACTAAGCATCTGGTAGATACTTTTTGTAATGATCAGTGATATGTTGCCCAGTATCTACCATTTCATTGCATAATCTTCATTGGTCAATAAATCTGGACTCATTAAGTTTAATCTTTTAAAAATTCCTGATAGCAATGATCTGATCATGAGTTGCTACCATAAACCCATTCACATCTATAAACAAGTGACTCAGTCATTTTTTCAAAGCTTCTTTGTCAACCTACACACTACTGATTTAGTTCATATGGATGTTACTGATAGAATGCCTTTTGATTATACTCCTGGACCTAATCATTTCATAGGCTCTATCTAGGGGTCAAATACTTTCAGGTTCATTTGACAAATCCAATTGTATCAGTTTTGGTTCAACTTTACTATTGTCTTGTGAAGTAAGAGTTCATTGTTATGAAAACAATTCTGTGAAAATATGATCTTTTTATCATATTGTCTGAGGATATATGTCTTGATTCTCTTCCTTCTTTTTGCCAAAGAAATGTTAATCTTTTTATAACTGTCTTGGCAAGAGAAATGAGCTCTGGTTTTCATTAATTTCATTAACAAGTTTTTGCTTGAACATCTTCTGGATCCCCTGTAGTTCATTTTATTCTGCCCAAAGTATATGTTTAAAATGAATGACATTGTACAAGTGTTAATTTCTCTAAAAGTATTCTTCCTTTTGAGGTTTAATTTTAGGATATTAGTCAGTCTCCTAATATGTTCAGATCCAGTCTTCTCCTCAAAAGCTTTATGCTTGATATATCTTGCAGCAAGAAGACCAAGATATTTTGAAGTATCACCTTTCTGACTATTTCATTTGGATCTCTGGATTCAGACATGCAGTGTTCAGTCTCTCTTTTTACTTGGTCTTCATTAAGGATCTTATGTTTATTAAGTCCAGTTGACAGTTTGATATGACCATAGAAAATTTTATGAGGTGAAGGAACAATTAAATGGATTTTGGTTGGAGTTATTTCTTATAGTAAAGAGATAAATATTTTGTAAGAGAATTGATCTTGCTGTTATCTATATACATTAACAGATTAGGAAGATGTTTTGGTTCATTTCCTTTTTAATGAAGAAGCTGCATACAGTCTCCTTTAAGCAAGATGTTTATCCATTTAAGATTAAGTAGAACCAAAATGAGCTTAAACTGAATCTTTAAAAAATGCCAGGTCTTATCTCAATGATACTTAATGTTATCATGTTGGTGGCATATTTTAAATGGAAGACAGATTTCCAAGTGGATATCAAATATTTCAATGTTCTCACTTTTCACAGGTCTATTTAATATATTTGCAAATAGCAAATGTGGAATTGAATCAAAAACTTAATATGAATCAACAAAAGCAATTTAGATGTTATGGTCCATTAAGGTAGCTTGTTCAATAATTGACAAATTAATAAGTTGTTTGTATGTCCCTGGGACTTTTTGGCACATACTTTTTCTTCTTAACCAATGTATTATTTTCTTAAGAGAGTTTCTAGAGCTATTGAATAATATAAGGTGTGAATGCTTCACAGAAAGTGTATAATCTTATAATTGGTTTCATTTAATTTTTTACAGGGATTACTTCTATTTCTATCTTTTGATGTTGCTATTCTGTCATTCCACATACACACATATTGTACACATACATACATATATACATACATACATATTTTTGTGGCTTTGTAGGTTTTCTGTTTCTAATTGCATACAACTTATCTCTTCATTGAATCAGACTTCTTGAAGTCATATTGATGAACAGAAAATTTCCTCTTTGATTTCTTTGTTTCTCCAGTTTCTGAAACAAAGTTTTTGATTGATGTCCAGTGGCTAAATTTTTGTTCATTATGTTAAGGTATTTATATTCTTTTTATGACAAAAGTCAATCATATGGCACAATGGGTAGAGTGCTAGGTTTAGAGTCAGAAAGTTTTTAGTTCAAATCTCATTTCAGATATTTCCTTACTACATGACTATGGGCAAATCATTTAACCTCAGATTCCTTAACTATAAAGTAGGACTAATAAGAGATCTGCCTGAGATCCTTGAGGATCAAATGAAATAATTTAATAAAATTTCATTTATTTAATAAAAGATTCTTTTCTTCCTTATATTTCAGACACATAGTATTTATTTTCTGGATTCTATTCTCCATGTTTATTTTTATTTGCCTTTAATTGAGTGATAATGGTATTCAACTTGTCTACTATATGTGTCAGCTAATTTTGTTATAATATCTGATGTCTTTCCACTGATATTAAACAATTCTCTTTAGACACTGCTTCCATAATGGTGTTTCATAGCTTTTCCTAGATATGTACCTTCACAACTTCACCTTTCTTCCTCTTGTTTTTTTTCCCTGTAGCCAGACATATTGCCATATGTAGAAATGGAAATTTTTTTTCCTTTCTTATCAAATATTGTGGGAGAATGCATTTATTTGTGATAGTTACAGAAAATATTAACTTTAAAAATATTCTGTTTTGGTACAACTGGTGGGCTTCATGGTAGTAAACTCAGAAAAAACTCTTCTTAATTGCTTTGCCTACTTCAAAGAGATCTCTCATGAAGTTGGAATAATCTATAAATATAAATGATGCAAAAGATATTGATAAGACTGAAAGTGAAAAAAATAACTCCTCAATGGTTGAAACAAATTGAAAAGAAAAGCAGTGAGAAAGAAGGGCTACTTATTTAATATAAGAATGAAACTTAAATGATTCAGTACAATAGATTTTACTGGTTAAATTTCTGGATAAAATTGTATAGTTGATTTCTGTTGTCTACCTCATATCTTTGGTCACGAATTATTTATTTAAATAGTTCAGGATTGAGTAGTTTTAATCCCAAGCCATGTCTTTCTCTCATTTTAAAAATAATTTTGCTATTGCTTTTCACTGATTCTAATTTTAATCCTGGCTGTATTAATCAAACAGGTAATTCAGGTCGGGATCACTCTCACATCAAAAGCAAAATTCTATTTTAGTGCCTAATTGTCTGGAGGGGATTCTAAGTTTATGAAGGTCCTGCTTTCAGAACATTAAAACTTAAAGTAGAATAAACTAGTTGACTATAGAGAAGAATAATATCATCAGATGATTGCCCACCTGTGATGAAGATTTTTAGGCCATTACAATCCATGAATAAACAAGAAAAGAAAAATGTAAAATGATACCTGGTCTTATGTCATCCCCATCTGCTTATTCATTGATAATGGCAGAGTAGGGGAAAAGATGAGCAAAGACATTAAAAATCACAATTTTTAAACTTTTACCTGACTTTTGGTGTTCTAAATAAAGATCTTTGTCCAATAACCAGTAAATTGGCTTGTCGCTTGAATAGCTGAATCATATTATTCTTGGCATTCTTGATATAAATGAAAATAGAATAAAGTGAGTAGATTATAGTTCATAGGTGCTATTTGAGGAGGTCCAGAAAGAAGCTTGTGAAATGTGTTTTATCATATACCCAGAGGCATCAAGAAACATTATTTCATAAAACATTTTGTCATCATGTATTGCAGTACTACTAATAATATATATTTGCAAAAAAGCCACTATGAAAAATTCCTTAATTTTTTCCCTAGAAAACTGGAACGTTTTTACTGATTCAGGTACCTACATTTTATTGATTTAATCACCTAAACTTTTTTTTTTATTATATCAAAGAAGTAGCCATTCTTTTTTCATCACTTTTAAATTCAATTGAATTTAATTCAATGACAGTTTATTGAACATCTATTCTGAACTGTATTAAGGGTATCCAGAAATAAAGAACTCAGTGTTTGTCCTTAGGAAGCTCATCACTTTGTTGGAAGAGACTAAACATAAAACATAAAAAGTTATTTGGAATATTTCACATACAGATGAAAAGCAATAAGAGGACTTAGAAAATCATTCAGTCCAACCTTGTTTAGTGTCTATGAGAAGATAGGCCCAGACAGATAAAATGAGTTATCCAGCAAGTAGCAGAGTCAGAATTCTAATCTACCCCTCTCTGACTTAAAATCTAATGCTCTTTCTACCATGCAATTTTCTTTAAAATCATTTACTAAGAGATACTTAGTCTTCTTACCCACTTAATAATTTCTCCATACTATAAGAAATTTCTTTAGATTAAGTTCATAGACCCCAAGAATGTGAGACTTGGAAGAGCTGAATTGGATTTATGGAGTTCTCACAGAGCACATAGTGTTGAATAATTTTATGAATTTATCAGTAAAAAAAATCCAAAAGTGTTTCAGAGGTGCCTTTTATTCTTTATAGCAGTCATTCACTGATAAGTATGCCCTCTTTTTAATATATTTCCTTCTATTAAGAAAAACAGTGAAGGAAAAGCAACTCCCAAAAGAGAGCCCATGCACATCTTGCTCCTATAGACTCCTCCTTTTTAAGGACAAAAGGTATGTTTTATTATCTGACTAGTTATTGAAAATAATAAGAGGTTAATTTGCATTTAATGTTCTTGTTTGCATACATTATTGTAATGATTGTGTCTATTGTTATCCTGGTTCTTCTTTCTTTTCTTTGCATCTGTTTATAGGTGTTTTTGAAACTTCTCATTTTACAGAATAAATAATATTTATTTATTATTAATACAATATAACACATATAATAATATATTATTAAAAATAAATAATAAACAATGAAGTTAAGATCCATGTCAATATACCAACTTCTCTGAAGTCACATAATTAATCCCTTTTTGTCTTATCATTCTATTAAAATTATTATCTGCAATCAATTTTCTCTCCCTTCCAATTCCCATCCACACTGAAAAAAGAAAAGAAAAACAAATTTCTTGTAAGAAATATGCATAGTTAAGCAAGACAAATATCCTCAATGGCTATATGCTATCTATTTCTTTTTATCTATCTATCTATCTATCTATCTATCTATCTATCTATCTATCTATCTGTCTAGGTATGTATCTGACTTTAGGGTACTGAATAAGATACATATTTTTACATATCTAGATGCAGATATGTAGATATGAGTTTTATTTGACACACTAAATCATCACTTCTCTGTTTTATAACTTTTAAAATGGATGGTTTTTATAGGAAGCTGTCATTATATAAATTGTTTTCTTAGTTCTGATCATTTTATTCTTCATTTGTTTATACAAGTCCTCAAAATTGTTCATCTTTATGAAACTGATGCTACAATATCAGGGTTTTTTGATTCTACTTCACACTGCATTAGTTCATGTACATTTTTTCATGTCTCTTTGAAATCATCTACTTCCTTGTTTGTTATAGCACAGTAAACATTCTATGTACAGCTTAATCAACCACAGAGTTTTAATTAAGATCAAATCAATCATATTTATATCACTTTATAATCATAAAGCATTTTATTTGCATGTTTTCACTTGATCTTCATAGCAATTTTTGATTAGAAAAAGCATAGGATAAGATAACTTACCAGTTTTGTTCTACATACTTATGTCATGTTTTCAGCAAGTTGTTATAAATAGTCTTTAGAAATATCAATTTCTGTCTCTGATGAGCTAAGGAAAAGACATATGTCTGTATATGGGTGAAGAGGATCAATGGAATTGAATATTCTATGAGCTATCAAATCAATCAGACTAGTGCTTTAATAATAATTACTATAATCATACCTAATCATTAATATTAATGTAGCACATTAATGTATTTTAAAGTTTACAGAACACTTTTCTAATGACAATTCAATTATGGAACAAGTACAAGAATAACTATCCACATTATATAGATGAGGAAACTGAGGGCCCAGAAAGGTTTAGTGACTAACCTGTGATCACAATAGCTTATAAATAGTATAGGAGTTGAAATTCAAATCTAGGTCTTCTGGTTTTAGGGATACAGTCTAGATTACATGAGATCCTATATACTATTCTGTGTCTTTTCATAAGCTCCTAAGTTAGATCATTTGGAGGGTTGTGTTCTTTCACTCTCTTAGATTGATAATATTCTGTACCACAGAAAAGCTAAGGCTTGTATGTGGATATATGTAAACCGGCAATTCTCCTGGAAAGTATGTGGCTTTATGTACCTTGACCTGCTTTTTTTCTCCATTGTGCTTAGAGATCTGCTAAAACTTCTCTATTTGTTCCAATGAACTTTTCCTTCAGTTTTGTGAAACATGTGGTATGCCGGTACAGATTTTGCCCCAGTCTTGAGCTTTCTTTCCTCAGGGGATGCATTCTTGAAAGCTAGCGTGATGCTAGTATATGACCTTAGCCATAATTATAATGACCAGGTTCACCTTGTGCAATTAGCTGGATAATTACATGAATGTGAACCTCAGCTGACACAGCCTTTCCCCCAGATACTGCTTCAGGGGACATCTTTTTCAGCTGCAATGTTTTCTTCCGGGACCTAATTATGATGTCTCCTGGAGTCTGGCCACAGTAGAAAAATTCATGATGGTTTTTCAGGGAGGGGATCATGGAGAAATCTCAAATGGATTCAGTGGAATCTTGCTGGAAGCATCATGTTGCTCAGTTATATTGTAACTGAATCATCAGCACGTTTTTGTGGGTGTATTTGTTGGGCAGTGAACTAATTTCCTAAGTTGAATGTAGCTGATCATGTTAGACTTACTGTTTCTAAAAAATATCAGATGAGAAACTGATCTGGGGATTGCACTTATTTTATTCCTTTATAGGGGCTATCTTTCTTTCTAAACAACTTTGGCCACTTTGATGAACAAAGTAGAATAGAAAAATCGCAAACACTAACTTTTTAAACATAGGATCATAAATTTAAAAACATTAGGGATCCCAGGAACCAGTATTTCACTTAGAGATGAGGTAATCTTTAATTCGGACTGATGTGTCTGAAGTTACACAAGGAGTAAAGGTTCAGAAGTGAAATTTGAACATAGGTCCTCTGACTCCAAAGACAATAAATATTCTTTCACACCATTGAAATGGAATATCTTATGTTTTTTAAATTATTTATTCCTTTTCTCTTTTGGCCTCTTCCTTTCAGAGTTTCAACTGGCTGCTACTTTTATGTTTCAATTTGTATCTGGAAGTGCTCTTAAATGATATCTTTTAGATCTCTTCATTTTTCAGTTCAAGAGCACTGAATGTTGATATGTTTGTTGTTTTGTGCAGGACATTGCTCTTCTTCCTCTGGTAAGGTGAAGAGTACCTATGGTGTGATTGCTGAAAGACAAAGTGATTGTTCTCAGCAAGGCACTGAGGCTAAGTTAGGCTTAAAGAATCATGTTATCTCAGAATTGAAAGAAACTTCTGAGCCCATACATAACATTTTCTTCATCTGTCCTTTTTTGTTAATTTGCTTATTTATAATAACCAAAATGACTTATTTGTTCATAAGTCATTCTTATAGCAATATTGCTATTACTGTATACTACATTCTTTTGGTTCTGCTATTTTTGCCCTTTGTTATTTTGTGCAAATCATTCCATGTTTTTTTTTTTTAATAAGATCATTGAGCTCATCATTTCTTATTGTAATATTCCATCACAATTTGTTCAGCCATTCCCTATCTGATAGGCATCCTTGCAATTTCCAGTCATTTGTCAACACAAAGAGTGCTGCTATAAACATTTTAGAATATATAAGGTCCCCCCCCAATCATTTTTGGAAACAGATCTAGTTTTCTGCTGGGTTTTGCAAAAGGTATAGGCAGTTTAATAACTTAAATAAGTTTAATAGGCATATATAGAGACAGTTTAATAAGGCATAATTCTAGAATTCTCTCCAAAATGGTTAGAACAGTGCACAATTCCTCCAACAATGAATTAGTATCTCATTTTTCCTCATATTCCCCTCAATTTGTCATTTCCCTCCAATAATTTTTTATTACCCTAAAGCTACACTCTAAATAACACTTTCTCAATTGAATCTTCTCTCAAGTTTCCTCCACTGTATGTAATAAAATATTTGAAACAAAAATTCTGAAGTGATAGTTAAGATGAATAAGTTCTCTACCTTATGTTCTATCATAGGTATCATTCTAACAAATAGCTCCAGATGTAGATATTAAAAAAGATCTTAAATTAAATAAAAACTAGAATTATTCAGTGAATGCCCTTCTAAATCCCTTTGAAAATACTTTTTTCCTTTGACTCTGCATACATATTACATGCCACTGTATTCTACCTCATCTCAACTCTTTCTTATTTTCCAGTTCCTTTATTGTGCTTCTACAGAAACACTTAGAAAACCATAAAATCTTATATCTCAAAGAGATCTCGAAAGCTACCTTGCACTATGATTTAGAATGAGAGGGAACTTCAGAAATCACTCCAGAGTCACACAGACAATACATGGCAAGGCCCAGGTTTGAATCCAGTATCTCAGGTTTCAAAGTCAATAATGTTTTTTAATGTATTATGCTATCCCACTTGTTATACATACAGTAAGAAATTTAGATTTAAGAAAGTGATAAGATCTGCCCAAAGGCATACAATTTATTGAAGGGGTTCTTTTTTGTAACTTTATATCCATTTTTAAAATTAAATACTTTATTTCCCCAATTACATGTGAAAACTATTTTTTAAATTTGCTTTTTTTTTTTTTGAGTTCCAAATTCTCTCTCTTCCCCCATCTTTTTGAGATGGTAAGCAATCTGTTATAGGTTATAGATACATAATCATGTAAAACATTGTTACATGCCCAGAAGAACATTAAAGGGTTCAAAATATAAAACAATAAATTTCCATGTCAAGAAAGCTCACATAATAATAAATGCTAGCCATTGTGTTTAAAATTGTCAATCTTTTCTTTGATTCCTTGTAGATTTTTTATTTTTCTCTGTTGTGCACGTTTTAATTTTGTATTCCCCTACCTTTTCCCTCTCCCTGCAAGAAGGCTGTAATTAAGAATGGGTATATTTATATATGTACACTTCATATACAACCAAGTAAGACTATGGTCTTACATTTTTTGTTTGTCTTCCGTTTCTCAAACTTTTGTTTTAAAAATCTTTATCGTATTTTTCTATCTTCATCCTATTAAAAATTATTGAGGATCTCTCCAAAGCGTTTTGTTTATCTGGATTATATTTATAGACATTTACCATATTGGAAATAAAAACTATTTTTGAATTTGTAGACTCTCTAAAAGGTTTCAGAGATCCCCAGGATTCTAGACCATACTTTGAGAACCACTGATTAAGCCATACTCTTCTCTCTGGCTTCTCTCTCCCACTCCCACTCCGACCCTATCCCCATTTTTATACTACTGATTAATTCAAGTTAAGAATGGCAAAGCCTTAAGAGAGGTGGGAAGGTGAGTCATAAAGCCGCCCAAGAATGACATAGAAAACTGAACTGAAATTTTGTTTTGGAGATGAGGGTTTTAGATCTAGAGTTAGAAGAGATCATTGAAGTAACATGAATCAATTGTCTCATTTTACTACTGAGGCCCATATAGGTAAATTGATTTCCTCTAGATCACTGAGGTAATAAATAACAGAGCTAAGTTTAGAAGCTACTTCTTCTGGTTACAGATGCAGTGTTCTTCCCAATGTACTATCAATAGACCCAAAAAGGTATTTTCTAAGATCAAACTAGCTTTTTTAAACCACATTCTCCCCATCATTGGATTTCTAAATCCAACAATTTTAAGGCTGGGTGAGTCACAGTTGATTTTCAGCAAATTGGGGTCAGCTTGATCAGAAACTTTCAGACCTCATTGTTTCTCCTTGTAAGTTCATTTTCCCCAGGGAGATTTAGAATTTGTCCACTGGAGGGCTCCCATTTTTTTTTTTTTTTTAAGTCGCTAATGCAATATGTGGAAAATTAAGAACAAATTCTTGACAGTCCAATGTGGAGGACATAAAGTTCAGGCCAAAGGAGTCCTCTTATTCCCCCATAGAGCAGCATTTGTGAAAATCAGACTTCATTTAGCGTGGGTTTTTGCTAATATCAATAACTTTTCTACATACATTTTGGCTGTAATTTTCTCCATAAATAAGGCTTCTACTAAAACGACTTCCTGAATGTGATGTTAGAAGCGATTAGTTCACTGGAAAACCACAGAAAAATAATATTTATATGCTTGACACTGTTAGGGCAATACCCCAGATGCCCCATCACATTAGTTCTCCATGGAAAGCAATGCATGCTTCCCAGCCCCACTGTCCACAATGGAGCCTTAAAGTAATCATCATGACAGCCAGGATTTTTGCTCCTCCATTATGGTCTATGGACATTTACATTGATCTTTTAAATTTTTTAAGCTGTACCTATGGGACAGATGATTTTGATTTCATTTTTTAAATAAAAAGTTTGAATCTGTAATTTTATCAGAAGGGAGAACTTCCAGTGTGGAAAAATCCCTCCATCAAGACAGAGCTCATTCACCTGTAACTTATTGTCTTAGAGAGTTGTCTGGGCCTTTGAGAAGTCAAATAGCTTGTTCATGGTCACATAGCTAAGCACTAATGAATATAGGATTTGAATCTTATTCAATGTTTTTTTGTGGAACAAAAGTTTTTGGATATACAGGAATCCAGCTTTAGGAGTCTGAGAGAAGAAGGAGAGCTCAAGAATAGGCTATATTAATCAAAGGAGTGTGTGACAGCAGAAGAAAGGACCATCAGCCCTCTGAGGTCTGCCATGGACCAATTGTGTGACCTTGAATGAATCAGATCATCTTAGTTTTCTTATTTGTAAAATGTTTGGGTTGGATGAATGACTTCTGGGCTTTCTCCCTACTTTAAATTTGTCCTTGACATGTTGAAGGCCCTAAAAGAGGGAAGTAGTAGTGTAGTAGAGTGTGGGCACTAGAGGACCCTTACTTAAGATCTTAGGGTTGCAAGGGACTTTGCAAGTCCCAAATCCAACCCACTAATTTTATAGGGGAAGAAATTCATCTGTCTGGGCCTCAGTTTCCTCAATTAAAAAATGAGGAGACCTGGATTAGAGCTTTAAGGTTATGCTCAGCTCCAAAACCCTGCTTAGAAGTTAACACAGCTCCCTTTCCAAACCCCAGTTTTACCCATTTCTCTACTGTCCCCTCTTTCCCATCTCCCAAGCTGAGATCTTGCTCTTGTGTTCACCAAAAGGTATATGTAGAGAGTTTTCTTTCTAAATCAAAGGGCACAGGTGTCCTAAGCCAGTCTTGACCTCCCCCTGGCTCAGAGGTGCTGTGAAAGCTGAATTCATTAAAGTTGCTTTGAGAGATGGGCATGAAAGGCCCTATGTAAGTGCAAAGTAGTCCGGCTGTGATGATGATGATGTATTAATAATCATCTGATAGGTTATAACATAAATCCAGGCTCCTCATAAAATAAGCTTACATGTTATTCTTGGTCGTATTCAGCCCCAGGCTGGGCAGTTAATGAGCGACAGAACTGTTTATTGGCTACTTGTGAGGAGTCTAATGAAGTAGTTCAGTCATGGCAGGGTCTGAGTGGGTGGTGCCAGTAACTTAATCTGCTTCCCGGGGCCATTCCATTTCCTCCCCCACTCCTTTCAGTGAGGCACACATTTCCAGGACCCAAAGGCCTCCCTTCTTCAGGATCCCATTGCAGGGGAAAAGGGAAGGGATCCCCCTCCCCTCTTCCATTTCTAGAAGAGCCTTGGGGAAGCTGGAGGTAGGAGGGGGAGTCAAGCAGTGAGCTAAGTAGCAAGAGGTCAGATGCTGGAAAGGATCCTCTAGGCCAAGGAGCTGTGGCCCTTTGAGGGCTGGCCTGAGAGGATGAAAGATAAGCCAGTTTAGTAAATGTGGCTAGAGGGGAGCGGAAGCAGGACTTCCTTCAAGCAATTCTCACTACTGTTTCTGAGTTGTTTACTTCCTATTTTGATACCTAGAGCAACAAGAAACAAGGTCTCCCAACGAGTCTTGTATTGGCCTTGTCCTGAGCTTGTTTATCCACATTTTCTGTCAGGAAACAATTGTGATAAGGTCTTGCCCTCTGGGGACTGTTTCAGAATATTTTCCCCCATGTACAGGGTTGCTTATGATTGATAATATTGTGAACCTACATCCAACTATTCTTGGGTTGATTTATTAACAAGTTTTATAGCACCTCAAGTACTGAGAAGGTTTCTTTTTCTTTTTCCCTCTTCCAAGGAAAGACATGATTTTGCACCTTCTAATTAGGGCATTTTCTAGACTTTCAGTTCAATGATGGATGATGGAGGAGGTGGGTAACTCTGTGTCTATAGGGTTCATGCACGCACACAGATGGGTATTATACACGTATACTCTTGATTTATTGCCCTAGAATAGCAATGTTTTTCCTATTGAGAAAGAGAAGTAGCAGCCTTCTTGGAGAAAATGCTATTCTGGACAAGCCATTTTGAGTCCTTACGGCATATTCAGAACTGTTCTTGGATATTTCACCTAATTCACCTAATAGGAGTACTTCCTTCTTTCCTTCCTCAACTGAAACTCCTCCTGCTTCGCTTTTCCTTCTCTTTGTAGTGTCTCAATGCTAGAGTATTTATTTTGAGTCTTTCTTTGGTGCTAGATTGTACCTATTTTTTTTTACTGTATGCTCTTTGGGGCAGGAACTTGATTTGTTTGGCCCTACTTCAGATATTGTCAACACCCTCTACATTTATAGTGCTTGTAAAAATATGAAATAACAACAATGATTTTATGAGCTGAAAACAGATTTTTTCACCACATTTAATTTTCGTGGATGATTGGAATTTCCACATCTGAAAAAGAAGTGATAAATATCTTTCCATGACCTCAGTACAAGTTGCATACAATCAGAAACCATTTTTGAAAGTGTCCCCCTGTTAGAATCCTTACAAGCTGTTAAGTCATTAGAATTGATAGAGACAATTATCTAATTTAGCATGGTTCAGTATGATTGATCTGATCTTACAAGGAGATGTTATAGGCCAGAACTTGAAACAAGGTACTAAGTGGAACTGATAGAAACAATGCTTGTGTTCACACCTTTAGAGAGCTCATATAAGCAAGAAGCTCTTAGGGCCAGAGAGCACTCTGGGAGGAAACCCATAATCTCTCTTAGGAGAAATCATAGACATTTCTGGAATGGATTCAACAAGATGGCCAAATGCTTTTTGATAAAATGTGTTGGCAATTCTGAACAAGGTCATGAGTACAGAAAAAACAATCCATTCTTATTAGGTGATGTAAAGACATTCAATTATTAAGAGATATGAAATTGTATCTGTTGGAAATCATGGATTGGCACTATGATGACCCATACAGACTCTTGCTTTGGCTGCCAACATTAGGCAATTATGAACTCCTTCCTATATCTATGGCTTTACAGATACAACTCTCCACTTATTTCTATTTAGCATCCCTCATTATAGTAAATCATTGGCACAAATACACATTCAGGTCAGTTATTATAAATACAAAAATTATGGTTGACTCTGTCATGCAGTAGTATATGTATGCCCCAAATATAATCAGAGTCCAATTAACTTGGTGAAAGCATCATATATTAACATGTGACCAGAGGAAAAAGGTCCAAGTTGTCTTCTCTTGAGGCCAATGATTCTCACCATGTGAGAATGTCCAAAGACTATTTGTAATCTTAAAGGATTATTGGAATAGCTTGTGGACTGTTCTCTCATCTCATGTTAATATTTATACCATGATACTAACTTTTTTCCTGACAAGACATCATAATCTATATGTTATATATTAATAATAAAGCAAGAATCATTATTACCATTAATTCTATTTCTATTTCTCCCTGATCCCCAGGAGAGATTCACAGGAAATTTTGCCCTATTGAAGAAATCAACATAATGAAATCACTGATGGAAGTTGCTAGGTCATCAGATGTATTATGGTCTTTGAAGACTAAAGGTGGAGATAAATGAGAACTTGACATGATATTTGAAGGCCATTTATGTTCTCTTGTTCATTACATGGATGACTCTGTGAAGGTCTCAGCTTCTTCTTCTGGGCATACAGTCTTATCAGGTTTGGGTCCATGTAGCAACGTGATCCAGCTGTTTTAAAAGGCTGCTTCAGTTCAAAGCTGGTAAGGATTCAGTCCCTCCCTACCTTCTTCAGACTAAACATTTGAGTTACAAGCCACATAAAACCCTTTGGTGGGAATTGTAGCAAAGAAAAGTCAATTCATAATCTCACACCTCATAAAGGCTTATTTTAGATTTTGTAAAATTTGGTACAATTTATGTATTTCTGAGGTCTTGAGCAACTACCTGGCTACTAAGATTTTTATCTATCTGGCTGACAAAATAAATTGATGCTCAATTAATTTCTTCCTTTAATCAGTTTCTGATCCTTGCTTCATTTTACATGAACTTAATTGGCTTAGCTCAATGTACCAGTAACTGCATAACAGTTGAAGGAGTTAGTGGTACAGCCAGATGAACTTAAGACACAGATTTCCTTCCTCATGTGAGAGGCATGGAGAACTCTAGTAAATTACTCTATATTTCTGAGATTGTGTGTTCAAAGCCTCAGAGGGAGCTACAAGTACAAAGGCAAAACTGCTTCATATTAAGTGATATACAGACATAAACAAGGCACACATCATTCATCAGGTAAGAAATGCGAAACATTTTTGCTTTGAAATAAGATGCAGAGGAATAAATGTGATCTACTCACAGAATACTTGTTTTACATTGATTGGCACTAAAGAAAAGATAGAAGGGTGGTTCCTTGGGGTATAAGTAACTACATAATTTTCTAAGCCTGTGCTACCAGCTTAAGTAATTGAGTAGATGAGAGAAGGACCCAGCAGCTCAAAATCTGGAATCCCATCTTAGACCCTTGATACATTTGCAGACAAGACCTTCTATGCTCCCAGCCTTTTCTTTTCAGTGCCTTCGTTTGCTCTTATCTAATCTAAAACCATGATTTAATCTCAACAAAATTCATAATTAGTTTGGCTTGTGTTCTTCCCCATTTCATACAAGATTTCAACCATTTGTTTTTCTTTTAAAATGTTTTATTTGAGCTCTTTGTTTTTTCAAAAATTGTTTTGTTTTTTCCTTCTTCAAGAATTCCCCAATTGATAATAAGTATACACTTTCCTACCAGTTTCTTTGCTACAATGTGACATTCATATGCTACTATTTGTTTAGCTATTCCCTGTTCATTGGTTATTTACTTTCTTTTTGGTTATATATGAGGTCACAAATATTGGTACGTTTGTACCAATAAAATTTTTTATTAGAGTTGTATTTTTTACATATTTTATTAGAAATGTATCTCAATCTATTTTCCAATTTCAGGAGTTTTCTAAGTGAGGCAACAGATTTTTCACCCTCCCTTTTCATCTTCAATCAGTTGGCAAGTGTTTTAGATTCTACCTCTAAAATATTTATTGCCTTTATGTCCTTCTCCATACTCACACTATAATTCAGGTTCTATACCACTTCTTAGCTGAACTATTTCAGGAGCTTTTCTTTTTTTTTCTTTTAATTTTTATTTAATAATTACTTTATATTGACACTCATTTCTGTTCCGATTTTTTTTTCCTTCCCTCCCTAGATGGCAAGCAGTCCTTTAAGATATGTTGGATATGTTGCAGTATATCCTAGATACAATATATGTTTGCAGAACCGAACAGTTCTCTTGTTGCATAGGGAGAATTGGATTCAGAAGGTAGAAATAACCCGGGAAGAAAAACTAAAATGCAGATAGTTCACATTCGTTTCCCAGTGTTCTTTCTTTGGGTGTAGCTGCTTTTGTCCGTCATTTATCAATTGAAACTCAGGTCTCTTTGTCAAAGAAATCCACTTCCATCAAAATATGTCCTCATACAATATCGTTGTCGAAGTGTATAATGATCTCCTTTCAGGAGCTTTTCAATTGTTTTTTTCTGATTCCAATTTCTCTCCTCTTTAATCCTGCCTTCACATAGTTGCCATATAGATATTCCCTAAAACATAGCTATGACCAAATTTCACCCCTCCTTAAGAAACTCTAGAAATTTCTTCCTGCATTTAGGATTAAATAGAAAGTCCTCTGAATGTCTTTTAAAGCCCTTAACAATCTGAGCCCTTAACAATCTGACTCAAGCCCATGTTTTCAGGTTGTTCCCTATACATGACACCTCATCTTTTGCCTCTTACCTTTGTTCAAATTGCTTTCATGTCTGGAAAAAAAAAATCTCTTCTCACTCTCTTCCTTAAGGAATTCAGAGGGCTTTTTTCAAAGTTCAGTTCAGAGACCATCTCTAGTAGTCAATATTATCTAAATCTCCTCATTTGTTAATACTTCCCCATACCCCAAATACTTTGTATTTACAATAGGGACTGGGCCTATGATTTCATTGTTATAGGGAATAGTAGTAATTTCACTGTATCCTAGGTTGTCTGTTTCCTTGGATGGTGGATATTGTCTCACCCCAAACTGGGGATACTTTCTATTTGCTATTTAGTGTTCTAACATTTGACAAGAAAGGGGGGGAGAGAGAGAGAGAGAGAGAGAGAGAGAGAGAGAGAGAGAGAGAGAGAGAGAGAGAGAGAGAGAGAGAAAGAGAGAGAGAGAGAGACTGACTGAGAGAGAAACTGAGAGAATGAGAGTGAGGTGGGGAGGGAGGAGATTCCCCTGGGAGAAGTGAGGTCAAGTCCCAGCTTAGCCTCTCTCTAAAATGAGCAGTTTGTATTTTTATTGTAAATGCTATATGTAAAAAATAAATTTTATTTTTTAATGGTGTGTGATTTTGGGGAAAATCTTGTCATCTGTATGAGCTTAATTTGCCTCACCTGTAAAATGAGCAGGTTGTACTAAGTCACTTCTAGGTATCCTTCCAGGTCTATAATCTTACTCTTTCTAGAAATGCTTTTCTAGTCTCTCCATCCCAAATGTTTAATGCAAAGATTTTAAATTTGGAGTCTGTGAACTTGTTCTGCTTCACACATATCATCCTTCTCTCTTTCCTTCTTTCCATCCATCTACTACATCTACATATTTGCATATATAATTGTAATTTTACAAAATTAATCTTCCTTGCAATCCTTTATGTTTTATGTATTTAAAAACATTATTCTGAGAGTAGATCTGCAGGTTTCTGACCCAATACATGACAAGTTAAAAGTCTCCTGCTTAATGGAAAGGCAGAAATTTCAGATGAAAGTTTGAAGGTTCACTGTATGGGAAGCCAGGAACTCAGGATTCTTGTCCAAATCAAGCTATTAAGTAACTGTGACTTTTGCACTACTCACTTTAACTCTCTGACCCATTGTCATATCTATCAAATAGTGATGTTAGAAGGGAAAATGTCAAAGTGAAAATATTGAGTGCCATCCTCCCTCCCTTTTAAAGGAGGAAATAGTTTAAATTGTTTTTAAAAAGGGGATTGGATTAAATATATGGAAATCTGAGTATAATCTAATCTCTGTTTAGCTGGGTGACCTTAGGTTTGGTTCAATTTAAAAAATTTTTTCATCTGTAAAATAAGGGGATTGGATTAGATGATATCAGAAATCCTTTCCTGTTCTACTGTCCCATGTTTCTCTTTATTCTATTTCAAATGTTTATTAGAGTCAATATGGAGAGCAAATTCTGCCAAAGTTATTATCTTTTTTAAACATTAATTTTATTAATGTCTTGGCAACAAAAGGAGAGTAAAATAACTTCATTAAAAAGATGAAATGGCAACCTGGGAACAAGAAGATAAAGTCTGATCTAATTATAGCAGTGTAGAAAATGTAAAGGCCCGAAGTTTTTTATTCTAGAGAGAACACAAATGATGATAGAAAGAGGCTGTGACAATTCAATATTTCAACACAGGAGATTGATCAATGGATTTCTCTAACTGATTTGTGAGCTTACAAAATGGTGTGACCTTGAAAATATCCAGTGACTCTTTGTCAAGAGGATTAAAGAATTCTGATTAAGTCTCAGAAACTGGAACTATTTTCCCCTGTCATCCCTGCTCCCAATTATTTCTTTCCTGATGATTGGTTAATTTGGAACCATCCGTTAGTACTACCTAGAGGTTGGGATTCATTGATGGGGGATGCCCCCAAAATGAATGAGTTGGTTTGGACTCTTGAGAGGATGTTTTTGTCAAGCATACCATAATTAGACTAACCTGTGGATGGCTGGAGTTGGACAAAGCTGGTTAGAGACAAAAGTAAGGATACAAACAAAAGTTTAATTTTAAAATGAGGAAAATGGCTTGAAAGAAAAGACATATGTTTGGGAAGCTTGTCACTAGAGGGGGGATCTTGAAGCAATGTGAGGAGATCTCAGTGCTTATACCTATGGCAAGGCAATGATCTGTGGCCCCAACAATGAGGGGTAACAGAAACTGAAACAAGGTTATTATATAGCAGGATTTAGTGCCCAGAATATGGTTTCTACAGATACTTGTCCAAGTTCAGAATCACATGATGCTAGTATGAGATAATTCTGGAATTTTGCTGTGGCTGAGATCAACTAGAGGGTGAGTGCAAAGGATCATAGTTATGCCAAGTTCAGGGCACAGCCTGCTTGCTGGGCCTTAACTCTGGAAAACAGGATGTCTCCAAATAATTGACATTTCCCCCTTTTGACCAAAGGGAGGAAATCTGAAAGGACCCCTACTCTTATGACAAATAAAAGAGAAGTAGAAATAAGCCAAATGCCATGAAATATTGCCCAGATGATTAGTCCTTAAGGGGACCTAGTCGGGAATTGTATCCCAGGTATCACTGCTAGCCATTATTTTCTTGCAAGCAGAAAAGAGCCAGGAGGCAAAAATGTAGAAAGAGCAAAGTGTCATCACATGTTTGAATCAGGGCCTTGTGCACATAATAAAAAGGAAGAGGAAAAAAATGAATTTAGTATATGCAACCCTCAGTTGGAATCTCCAGACAGCTGTTTCAGCTGGATGTTGGCTGTTTCTGAGCCCATACCAAATGGATCTTGAGGTCCCTAGAGGGTTCTGTCATCTGCTTGGGAGCAGTGGCTTTTTTTTTCAGATGACCCAGGAGTCTATGCCCATAAGTTTGGTAGCTGTAAGAGCAGTCAGAAAGACCTGATAGGAGCTCTTAGAGAAAACTCTTAGTTAAGAGTCTCTAAACAATATATAGAGATGATCCAGTTTCCTATCCATACAGGACTGTGTGAGTGCAATAAAGTTTTTCTCAAAATTTCCATAATTGCATAATTACATTAAGTCAGCTACAGATCAAAAAACTCAGAGGGCTCACAATGGACAAGTTTTGAGAAGATAGACTTACATGCCACAAAGGTAACTAAGAAAATTTAAACATAAACATTTTGAAACAAAAGATCTGCCACTGGGCAACTAGGTAGCACAGAGGATAGAGTGCCTGGATTGGAATCAGGGAGATTAATCCTTTGTCAATTCAAATCTGACCTCAAACACTTAATATTTGTGTGACTGGGCAAGTCATTTAAAACTTTCTCAGCTTCCTCATTTGTTATATAAGCTGGAGAAAGAAATGGCAAACCTCTTCAGCATCTCTTCCAGGAAAACTCCAAATGGGATCATGGAGAATTAAACAAGATGGAATAATAACAACACAGTTAGGATATCAGAGATGGGACTAAAACATAGGTCTTTGCTTTGAGTTCTCTGTGATGTCAAATGACAACAATAGCTTCCATTTATACAAAGCTTTACAAAATGCACATACAGATGTATATGCACACCATGTATACAGAACTTTAGAAATATATGTACATATTTATATGTTTAAATAAAATTTGATGACACCATAAGAAGTTTTCATTGGAATTCAGGTTTTTTCCTTCTCTTTTTGAGAGAGATCCTGAAAGTCTAGTTGGTGCAGTGTGATCTTCCCCATCCACATTCCTCCTTAATCTTGATCTCCTAATAGTCCTTCAGTAGATACTCATAGGGAGACAGATAGCTTTTTCTTAGTTGCCTAAAAGAGAAGAGTTTCTTCGCCATGTCATTCCTGAAATTTAGAGTGGGAGCTTTTTTAGATATCACAATACCAGTCTATTCTTCTAGTTAGAGATCAGAGATTTTTTCTTAGCAGCTCTTGCTTTGGGAATTGCATGGTAGATAATTCCTAGATCAAGAGTTCAGGGAAACTTTTTTAAAAAAATAAATCTTGTTGCCCCTTTTCTGTCCCTACTACCTCCATTTCAGGGTGCCCTGTGACTTGATGGTATAACTTGGTTATATTCCATACAATATGGGTATCTATTCAACCCTTGCTCCCAATCTTTCCTATATCTCAGAGTTGAACTATTCAGGATGCCTTTGCTTCAGAACTGAGCTTAGGTGACAATAGGTGATGAGTTAATTAACAGGCTAAAATAATACTTGCTAATATCTTAGTGATACCCTTTCCCAAAGATTTAAACTAGATAGAAGTTTCACATATGTAAATACCTATAACATAAAGAATTGTTTTAATATTGGAAATGTAGACAGAATGTCAGGTCAATGAAAAGTGACATTTAGGGTATTTGTACATTTGTAAATCACACTGCAGCTGTCTACTCCATTTGTAAGCTTCTTTTAGGGCAAAGAATACTAGCAAGCAAGTCTAAGGAAAGAATAGCCTTGCTTAACTCTGTATTCTGATACCAGTGGAGTTTTCATATCTTTGGTATAGGAAGTTAGTGATGGGGAGCCTATTATGAATGGTCTCAAAGTTGTCAATGTCAGACATATTAAGCTATGGTTATTCTAGGCCCCAGCCCTTTATCTTCATATGCATATCTCAGGTCAGTGACATGGGAAGCTGATACAAACATGTACAATATATACCAGTGTGATCCTCAGGCCTTTTAGGGGCTGTCATTACATATTTACAAGGGAAATTAGTGGTCCTGTGTGAAGGAAAGTCATTCTACAGGGAGAGATTATTAATTATTATTATTTTCCCTTTAAGTTTCTGTTTAGGGACTTCCTGCTGAGATGTGCGTAAGAGAGAAGACTGGCACGTCATTGTAGGCTTGTTTCAGTCTCCAGAATGTGAAATATGCTCCTGAATCTAATTAGATATGGGGTCAAAGTGAAGAATTTCCTTACTCAAATTGGCCGTGGGAGTTTTGTGTATTTATTTGAGGGAGCTGGGTCATTTGATGGGACAAGCCAGACTGTAGACTCAGACTGTGATTTATATTTTGGGAGAAAGAGAAAAAGCTATGGAAACTCCCACCTCTTCCAAATACTATCTGTTCCCTGGCACTGTCTCGCCAAGTCCTTCCAAGACAGTACTGTTCTTCTGCCATGATTTATATAGACTTAGTGTATAGCAATGCATTCTTTAACCCAGCATGCAGTCTGGATAGTTTGGTGTGGCTCCCCCCTCCCCTCTCCTGAACCATACCTCTAGGAATTTCCCCTATAAATCAGAGGAATTAGAAGGTAGGATCTACATCAGTGGTATCCCATGAGGAAGGATTCCTTCCCCCCACCCCCAACATAGAATTATAGAATCTAAAAGTTGGAGAAGACCTCCATTCCCCATCAGGATCTTAACGCAGAGTTCATGAACTTGTTTTTTTATATATTTCTATAACTTTATTTCAAAATAATTGATTTTATTTATAACCCTGTATATTTTATTTAATTTATTTAAAACATATTAAAAGAAGGAATACACAGGCTGCCAAAGGGGTCCATAGAAACAGAAATGATCAAGAAGTCCTCTTCTGTTCAAACTATGAATTTTTCCTACAACATCCCTATCAAGTGGTCATCCATTACTCATTTGAAGATCTCAGGTGATGGACAGTTTACTCCTCTCAGGGCAAGTCGTTCCACATTTGGGTAGCTTTCATTGTTAGAAAGATTTTCCTTCTATTAAAGCAGAATTCCATTTCACTCTAACTTCTACCTTTTGATCTTGGTTCTGCCTTCCTGGACCAAGCAGAATCTTTACTTCCACTTAATCTTACTTCCACTTAACTATAACATAGGTTGTTGTTAAGAGGAAGTCGGTTTCTAGGTCTCTTCTCCCACCTGAACAGCCTCAGTTTCTTGATTTGGTTTTGAGTTTTTGAGTTTTGGTTTTGAGTTCCAACTTACTCTTTGAAAGGCAGCATGTTCTAGCTCAGAGCACACACTGGCTTTGTGATAAGGGTTAGTCATTAACCTCTTAGAATCCTAGAGAACTCTAACTCTAAAAGTTTCAGCGAAAATGTTCATCAGCATTGGTAGAGGGCGTGCTCAGCACTCCCAATCACAGGTCCAATGGAATACTACTACCAACAAGCAACTATCCTTATTACTCTCCTTTGGATGATCCAGTTTGCTAGTGTCTCACACAAAATGTGGAAAGTACACAGATTTATAGCCACCATGTCAGAAGTGGTGTGACCAGGGCAGAGTAAAACTTGATGTCATAGAGCAGATACTAAGGGATGTTATTTATGAAACACATTTTGGAGGCTGCTGGTGGGGTATGAAGCTGCACAGAGATGTTTTTTTCCTAATGAATCTATGCCAGGTCAAGCCTGAATGGGGAAAAAGCATTGTTTAGTTACCTCCAAGCTGAATTGCAAAAATAGGACTGCTCAGAAATTGGCAATAATACAAGGTTATCTTGAGTAGGTCACTTTGCCTTAGCTTCTCCTACTAAAAAATGCAGAGCAGAATCATCTCAAATTGCTTTTTTTTTTCTTCTTTGCTTCTTTTTCTCGGAAGGAACCCTTGACTGAGGAGGAAAGGAAACTTCTGATCTGAAAAGGTTGGGCTGGGAAGTCAGTTTGTAGGAGCTAAATGCAAGCTCCCTGGCTATTGGCCAGCATCCCCCAACATATAGTCTCCCTCCAACACCCCACTCCGTATTTCTTTTTAGGTGGGAAATACCAGGTCTTATTCCCAAAAGGTTCCTTTTAATACTTCAATTTTTTAAAAATCTGACTTTCTGAATTATATCCTTGTGGTTAGGGGGAAATGGCATTTACTAGGGAACCAACTTGTTATGGTCATAAGTGCCTTGCCAGCTGCAATAAAAAGGGGGCTTTTAAATGTCATTCCTATATTAAGAAAGATTTAAAGGGACACTAAAGAATATCTCTGGAAGGTCTTGCCAAAATCTATAGGCTTTATATCTTCAGAGATTCTGGGCTAAAATTTTAATGTGTCCTTCTATGAGCAAATACAGTAAGTATGCACTCTTCCAAGTTGAAACAAAATGTGTTAGCATTTGCATCTCATTTAAAAGGTTTCATGCCCATACTAGTGTTGCTATACAATAAATAATGGGAGAAGTCTATATGACACTTTTCATTGGGTCCGTAAGAGTGAGACATCTCTTTGGGCAAGAAAAAAATGAGAAGAATACATTATTAATAAATAAATACCAATTTTAAGAGAGAAGAGATAGCCTTTGATGAACTGCTTTTTTTAATCCTTTGAAAAATGAATCAAAATGTCTAGTTAATAAAAGTTCAGATATTAGAAGGAGTAAAGCTTGATGTATCATATGAAAAATGAGGAAGGGAGAAATGGAAATAGGACAGTGCTAACCACTTAATGTAAACTATCATTATGGCACATGGCTAAATCTTATCTAGAAACTACAGACTTTGGGATTAGAGGAAAATTGTATAACTTTGAGGTTGAGGCTGAATTGTAACATACCTGAGATGTATTCTGGCCTTTGCCTTTTTGCTGTTTCTTTAAATTTAGACTAAAAATTTAACATTATTTACCTTTATTGTTTTGTATCCTTGACTTTCAGTTTATTTCTTGATGCTTGAATGAAGCTCTTTCCTTTAACCTTCAACATTCTCAGACTTTGCTTCTCATTGTTAGTGCCATTGGGCATGATCTGTCAACTGAAACTGATTGCTTGATTTAATTTTCTCTTGTTCAGAAAGCTACCCACTAGGGGCAGCTAGTTGGTACTAGTCCTAGAGTCAGGAGGACCTGAGTTTAAATTCAATCTCAGTAAGTATCTGACTTTACATTGTCCTAAATATAAGTAATAAGTTCTAACTGGGAAGGAGATTTTGAAATTCAAACATCATTGGGAATACTTTTTGTAGTAAAGAAAATGCTCAGAGGACAGCAATAGAATGTCTTGTTTAAGGAAGAGTAAGTTGTCATGTAAAGTCATTGAATCAGAGAATTTTTGGTAGGGTCTTAAAAAGATGCATATGTGTTTGAAGAGGGATGGGGGAAGGGAAATTTATGAAAGGCTTTGGATACCAATAGAGGAGTTTCTATTTAATCTTAGAGGCAATAGGGAGTCACTTGAGGTTATGGAGTGAGGAGGAGGCTGACATAATCAAACTTGTGTTTTAGGAAGATCACTTTGACAGCTGAGTGGAGAATGACTGGAATGGGGGGGAGGGGAACTTGAGGTAAATAGACCTACCAGAGGGTTATTGTAATAGTCCAGATATGAGGTGATGAAGGTCTGCACCAAGATGATAGCAATGTCAAAAGAGAGATTGTTAATGGAAGCCACCTGACAGTGACTGCTGGGCATCCAATTCTGACCAGCAGAATAGATCCCTTCATGTGAGAGGATGATAACAATACAAGGAGACTGAGAAGCAGTTGCATTCTCTGACCTCTTTACTCTTCCTCTTGTCCTTGATTTATTTCATTTCCAATTCACAAGCAACATCTGTATCAGTAAAGGCTGATTTGCAATTCCTTCAAGTGTGTTATGATTTCCAGCTGTGGGGGTTTTGGAGAATCAATCTGCCCCTTTACACTTAGGCATTGTCCTTAACAAGAGATGGGGGCATATTTGGGAGACATTATAAAGGTAAATTAGATAAATTTTGTCAACATTGGATGTGGTGGGTGAGTGAAGAGTTGACACCTAAGTTGAAAGCCTGAGTGAGAGGAGGATGATAATAACTCCCTTGGTAGTTAATAGGGAAGTTTGGAAAGGAAGAGGTTTTTGGGGAAAGATAAATTCAGTTTTTACCATATGTTTAGAACACAATTAGCTAGGGCAATTCACCCTAAAACTATTGGACTCCACAACCCTTCTTTCCATAGAGAAGAGCTTCAGTATCTTTTACTTTTTTCAAACTGTCCTAATAAAGTCAGATGCAGAATGTGGCATCTGGGCCAGAGAAGCAGTTCTACTGAGAGGTTGGGCTAAATCTCCATGTCACAGTGTTTCGGTTGAATAGTTCACCCCATTGGACACCCTCTGCCTGGGATGGTCTTCCCATCGGCAAGGCTAGATTCTTGATGAGATCCTCAGCTGGGGTAATGTTATGTTTTTTCAGAAGAGGCAGATACTTTTAGCCTGAAATTGCCAATTCTTTGCCTGGGCTCTGAGGTTCTTATTTTTCACCTTTGAGGCACAAATACAGAGAGATCTAGTTATTTCCTTTCCCCACCCCAACAACTCTTCTTGATTTACAAATGGGTCCCCTCAGTAAGATTAACTTACAGTGACTGTCCAACATTTTCCAAATTTTTATCTCTGTAGACTGTGGTCATCTACCCAATGCTCACTAAACAACTATAGGGTTCAATGTTCTTCCATTTTAAAAATTCTACATTTCTCCTATTTTTCTTCTGCATACAGAGGCAGTCTATATTTTGGGGTCTATTGTCCTCAATCTAATGTCTCTGCCACTTTCAATTTTGTAGAAACAGCTACTTATATCTTGATCGTTTGTATTTGTTTTCGCTTCCTTTCATACCCTGCAAATTTGCCAAAGACTAAAGGGGAACACCTTTATAAGTATATATCAAACATGTAAAAAATTCACTGTTTCCTTTTGTATTTTCCCAAATGAATGTCCCTTACTATGAAATGTGAAACCATTTGGTGGATGCAATGTTCTTCTTTTCACAAAATATGATGGTTCTCTCTGGGAGCAGGTTTCTTGGGGAAGTTTTCCGGAGGCAGCCTTAGTTTCAGTTCAAAATAATAATCACTCCAAATGCAGCCAGGTGTTAAAGTTGTCCTTTATTGTCTCTTCCAAAATAGCCTGGTAAGTTTCCTTGGTTTCAAGAGCTCTTGTTGCTAGTCCTTTAGCTCTTCCAGCTTCTGCCTGTCTCCAACTGACCTCTCACTCTGTCAATCTTCCAAACTGTCTGACTTCTGGCTTCCAATCTTTTTCAACTGAATTCTCCTGATTGAGCTCAGCTCTTTTTATGCTCTTTTAGAGATGTAAATTCAAAGGTTGATGCCTCCTCCGAGAATGGGATTATGGGAGGTGTGAATTCACAAAGTTACAAAGTTAACTTTGTGTATCTCCCCTACTTGTGAACTCCAATGTGTGAGCTCTAATGTGTAAACTCTCTTAAAGGTGTGAGATCTAATGTGTGACCTCTAATGTGTAAACTCTTAAAGGTATAAACAAAAACATTGTTTCTATCAACTCTAATGACTTAACACTTTGTAAGGATGCTAACAGGTGGAGACCAGGGTTTCTGCTGTTAATAATGTGGTTAATAATTAAAGCAATCTTCTAGTGTGTGGCTTTTTGTTTGTATCACCTCAGAGGGTAAAATGCTTTGTAGGGGATAAAAATCATACTTCTATATAAAAGAGAGTGAGTTAAGAACACAGACTAATAGCCCACCAGAGAGGCTGCCAGATTAGTCAAAGGGCACAGGAAAGGGAACTCTTCCTGACATCAAACAACACATTTTGATGTTGAGTGGAAATTTCTATAGTTTTAACATGAATCTGCAATTTGCATTAACCATTCAGAAACATTATGAAAATTAGATTTATGGTATTGTCAAGAACTGGGGTATTCCTTTTTATTCCCTTGAAGCATACCCACAGGAATACCAGGTAGTTCTTCAACTGCTCAATGGATAATTTTTTGGATGACAGGGGATTTAAAACTGAATTAAATAAATGAATTTACATTTTAAATAATGAGGTTGAGACTCAGAGAGAAGCAGTGACTCATTCAAAGTTTTATAATGATTAATCAGGAGATGAATTAGACTGGAACTCAGGTTTTCTGACTGCCCCAGCAGTGACCTTTGCCCAATAATATAATAAAAGATCAGGACTAATGCAGTGATTTTATAAACAATCTAGCTTAATAATAAAGGTTTGGTAACCATGATCACCAAAAACAAAAGTATGAAAGAAATATACTAAATTACTTTAGGACTGCAATGGTGATTATTAAAAGTTCTAAATTTTGGTGTGAATTGGTGAGTTGAGGTATATCAATTACTTTCACTTTTATTCTATATGGCCCTAAGGATGGCACTAACAGAGAATGAAGGGGAGCCAAGAGGGAACTTACTCCTTTAACTTGAGGAGAAATCACTTTGAAGAAAAGAAGATAATTAATTGTGTGAAAAAACAAGGATGAAATTAACAGAGATATTGGATATTCTTCCTCTCTTCCTCTCTAAAAATATAACTCATTTAGATCAGTACCAAAACTTAAATTACACAGCTAAAGACAGAATGCTAGCTTCATGAAAGGACAGTTATTTTGTTAATTGTGTTTATATTTCTACACCTCAAGTTAGTTAATAAATGAAGCTGTTTGAACTTTACAGGCGTATTTGATGTTCACACCTCATATGTGTATTAGACAGCCAGGTTCTTTCAGCCCTTTTTTTTCCCTGCTAACACCTCTACTCAAAACTAAAATCACTGAATTGGGAATTAGGACACCTGGGTTCAAGTTCTGATTCTGATATTACATGTTGAACCCTAAGCAGATTGCAAAATCCCAGACTTTGAGAGTTGGAAGAGGCTTTAGTTGCTATGTAGACCAATTCATACATGAAAAATTCCCCACTGTGTAGGTCCATGACAAGTAGTGATCCAAACTCTACTTGAATAACTCCAAAAATGAATAACTTATCTCCTCTTAAAATGAGCCATACTTTTGGACAGTTCTTATTGTTAGAAAGTTTTTCCTGATAACTAGCCTGAATTTACCTCTTTGTAACTTCTACCACAGATTAACAGTTAGATGATGGCATCATATACAGAGTGTGTTGAGCCTGAAATCAGAAATGCTCATCTTCCTGAGTTCAAAACTGACCTTAGACACTTAGTTGTGTGATTCTAGGCAAGTTACTTAACCCTGTGTCTGCTTCAATTTTCTCATGTATAAAATGAATTGGAGAAGGAAATGGCAAACCACTCCAGTATCTTTGCCAAGAAAACCCTAAATGGAGTCATGAAGGGTTGGATATGCCTGAAAAAGAACAAGATTAATCTTTTTTCCCATGTGACAGCTCTTCAAATACATGAATGCAGATTTCAAGTCTAAATCTTTTTTTTCCAGGTTAAATAGCTCCACTTCCTCCAACTTCCCTCATCTACAAAATAAAAAGGAATTAGATTAGATGGCCATCAAAGTCCTTTTTGGTACTTGCTCCATGATCAATGATCAGAGAGCTTCATCTAAACAATAAACAACCTTGTTAATGGAAATATAAACTGAAAAACAGATGCTGAATTTTCTAGACCTGTCCCTTTCTTTAATGAGTGTTAGTTATACTTTCATTATCTCTCTTAAGTCCTCCACAAACTCCACTTTATCCATCTTAGCTTCTGTTTTGCTAGAAAGAATCATCTTCAAACATGGAAGTATAAGTAAAAAAAATGGTCATCAGGAAACTGGAACCCACAATAAAGAGCAGAGGGTATTATTATGTGCCAGTTATTCTCTGGCCTTTACTGCCTGAAGATCAGAGAGTTATATTTTCTTTTTTTTTTTTTTAATTTTTTATTTAATAATTACATTATATTGACACTCGTTTCTGTTCCGATTTTTTTCCCCCTCCCTCCCTCCACCCCCTCCCCTAGATGGCAAGCAGTCCTTTATATGTTGGATATATTGCAGTATATCCTAGATACAATATATGTTTGCAGAACCGAACAGTTCTCTTGTTGCGTAGGGAGAATTGGATTCAGAAGGTATAAATAATCCGGGAAGAAAAACAAAAATGCAGATAGTTTACATTCGTTTCCCAGTGTTCTTTCTTTGGGTGTAGCTGCTTTTGTCCGTCATTTATCAATTGAAACTCAGGTCTCTTTGTCAAAGAAATCCACTTCCATCAAAATATGTCCTCATACAATATCGTTGTCGAAGTGTATAATGATCTCCTGGTTCTGCTCATTTCACTTAGCATCAGTTCATGTAAGTCTCGCCAGTCCAGAGAGTTATATTTTCAACCTATTATTTTCTTCTCTTAATATTGTCCATTTTCCATGTCCTTCCTGGGAAGTGTAACCTAGAATTAGATATACATATAATAGGTTTCAAGGGGGCGGGGAGAACTTCTAGACTTCCTATTAATTTCTTCTGTAAAACTTAAGAGTTATGGAATCATAGAATTTCAGAGTTAGAACAGATTTTAGTTATTTAGTCACACTTGATTGGAACAGGAATTCCATTGACAATATGCATGGGACTAAAAAAATGTAATAAATAGAAAGTAAGGAGAATATTTCAAACAAGCCACAAAAGTGATTAATACATACTTATGCATCATGTTTAAGAAATATTTTTACATTGCTTGTGTGTGTCATCACAGAAGGAAATTCTAGACTGTGTATCTTAACACGCGTGTCTTTTCTTCTATAATGTGAAAAGACAATAGAGGTGATCTATCTGGGGCCTTCTCCCCTCATGATGGTGTGGGAAATTTGTGTCTGAAAATGAAGCTGATACTACTCTTTTCTGCTCCTTTTAAAATCATTCCAACCAAAGGATATTCTTATTTTATTTTTTTGTGCAAGGGGAAATTTTAAAAACAAAATCTAAATTAATGAAAATGAAAAATATAATGAGATAGAATCTAGATTAAAGCTGCCTTTTGGGAAGATTACAATATTCCCTGTTATAACTTTCCTTTCACTTCTTTCTCAGATTAAATTGTGAAGACTGACTCAGATATCAGATCTTTTGCTGCAGTGGAAACTGGAGGACCAAAAGTTACAACAACAACAAATACATATTTAGGGTCAGAGATTAAGAACTTGAAGGGAATTTGGAGTACATTAGTTTTTTTTTATTTTTAATACACATTGCTTTATGAATCATGTTGGAAGAGAAAAATCAGAGCAAAAGGGAAAAACTATCGGAGAAATAAAAAAAAATAACATAAAAAGAAGTGAACATAGCATGTGTTAATTTATATTCAGTCTCTTTAGTTCTTTTTCTGGATACAGGTGGCATTTTCTGTCCAATGTCTAATGGCATTGCTTTGGATCACTGAACCATTGAAAAGAACCAAGTCTTTCATATTTGATTACATGTTCTTGCTATTATTGTGTTCAATGTATTCCTGGTTCTGCTTGTTTCACTCAACATCAGCTCGTGTAAATCTTTCCAGGCCTTTCTAAAATCATCATTTTTTATACAACAATAATATTCCATTATCTTCATATACCATAACTTATTCAAGCCATGACATAATTGATGGGCATCTACTCATTTTTCAGTTCTTTGCTGCCACAAAAAGAGCTGCTACAAACATTTTTGCACATGTAGGTCCTTTTCCCTCTTTTATGATTTTCTTGGGATACAGACAGTAATGGCACTGCTGGGTTAAAAAGATATGCATCGTTTTATAGCCCTTTCGGCATAATTCCAAATTGCTCTCCAGAATAGTTGGATCACTTCACAACTTCACCAACAATGCATCAGTGTCCCAGTTTTCCCACATCCTTGAAGTCCATTAGTTTCAAACTCTTCATTTTACAAAAGACAAAAAATCCTGGGGATCAAAGAAATTAAGTGACTGCTCCCAGATTTATCATGTAGTAAGTGGTAGACCTGGGATTGGAACTCAGATGCTATGATTTCAAATTCTTTTCATCACATCATGCTGCTTCTCACTTCTATGGGGTTTATGAAATGAAATCTCACACATACTTTCCAAACTATGCAGATTATAGAGGAGGAAACAGGGCTCAGAAAAGTCATTTGCCTTAGGTCATATGAGTAGATTCAAAGCTAGGTCCTCTACCAGCAAACCTAGCTCTTTCCCATGTACTTTTACTTCTCTAAGAGTATGACAGATATGACACTTGCCATGTAAATCTCCTGTGTCATCAGCTGAACTCTTCGATCTTGTTTTCCCTCTCTCACCATTCAAACATTTTTCTTCTGAGAAATCCACCCAGCATTGTAAGAATTACCCAATTTCTCCTTTCCATCTTTAGTTAAAAGATCCCTCTGGAAAGTATTATTCTTACCAGTCTTTCCAATAATAATTACAGTCAAGGCCTGGCTATTCACATGTAGGTTATTTATGTTGTAGATGCTGAGTCTCAGACTCACTTTCTCCTCTGCCACCCAGGCTGTTTTTCACACTTCCCCTTACAAGGAGTCCGTGTATGCTCAGGCAAATTTAGGTTGGCCTTGGCCAAGTAATGAGGAAGGGAAGTCTACAGCACACTAGCCAAAGACAAATAGAAATGTTTGGATTTCCGGAGCTACTGAAGCCCTCCATTAGTGTGATTATTGAGAGATGAGTTAGACAGGATGGCTAATAGTAGTTATTGTCTATACCACATTTCTTAGTGTTATTTAAAATAATAATATTACTAATTATGACTTCTATAGCACTTTCAGGTTCATCAGGTACTTTGCTTTTTAAAATTTAAATTTGGTATTGATTTTAAACATTCTTTTCCTTTTATAGTTCAAATTTCAGACTCTTTGCCTCCCTCCCATCCTTCCCCCATGCAGTGAGAAACCAAACAATATAGATACATGTGTAATTATGCAAAATGTTTCTATATTACACATATGACAATAAAAGCAAAAAAATGAAAAGAATCATAATTTAATTTACACTCAAAGTTCATCAGTTCTCTCTCTTTCTCTGGAGGTAGCATTTTTTAAAAAAAAAATCATGAGTCCTTTAGAATAATCTTGGATCATTATATTGATCAGAGTGCCCAAGTCTCTCATAGTTGATCATCATTCTATTGTGGTTATGTGTATAATGATCTCCTGATTGTTCTCAGTTCACTTTTGTACCAGTTCAAATAAGTGTTGCCATGGTTTTTTTCCCCCTCATCATTTCTTACAGCACAATAGTACATATTGCCAAACATATGCCATAGTGTGTTCAATCATTTCCCAACTGATAAGCATTTCTTCAATTTTAATTTCTTTGACACAACAAAAAGAGCTGCTATAAATATTTTTGAACACAAAAGTCATTTTCCTTTTCTCTGATCTCTTTGGGGTACAGACTGAATAATGGTATTGCTGGATCAAAGAGCATGCATAGTTTCATAATCCTTTGGCAATAGTTTCATGTTGTTCTCTAGATTGTTTGGATGAGTTCACAACTCTACCAACAGATTATTAGTGAACTAATTTTCCTTATCCTCTTAAGCATTTGTTATTTCTAACAAATGGGAAATGGTATCTCAGAGTTCTTTTAATTTGCCTTTCTCTAATCAGTAGTGATTTAAAACTTTTTTTTCATACTACTATACATCAAACTATTTATAGATTGAAATAGCTATAGACAGCATAAACATCTAGATGGTAGAGTAGATATGGTAGCAGCTCTAAAGTTAGGAGTACTTGAATTCAAATCTGGTCTCAAACACTTACTAGCTATGTGAACCTAGGCAAGTCACTTAACATGGTTTGCCTCAGTTTCCTCACCTGTAAAATGAGCTGGAGAAGGAAATGGCAAACCATTTCCATATCTGCTAAGAAAACTCCTAAAATGGATCATGAAGAATTGTATAAGACTGAAAACAACTAAATTATTCTTCTGAAAATTGCCTGTTCATATCTTTTGATTGTTAATTAATTAGAGACTGGATCTTATTTTTATAAATTTGACCCAGTTCCTTAAATATTTGAGAAATGAGATTTTTATCAAAGAAACTTGCTGTAATTTTTAAAATTTACTTGTCTATAGTATTTTTTTCCCAGCAAAATGTAGTTTCCTTGATAATCCCTTTTAATTAGGTTGATTTTGCTCTGTCTGAAATCATGATTACTACTAATGCCTTTCTTTAGATCAGTTGAAGCCTAATAGAATCTGCTCCAGTCTTTTATTTTAACTCTGTATATTTCTCTGTTTCAAGTGTGCCTCTTGTAAATCCAATATATAGTTGGATTCTGATTTCTCATTCATTCTGCTATCTGTTCCCATTTTAATGGATGAATTTATCCTGATTTGAGGTGTTATTTTAAAGTTGTTTGGAGAGAAATGTTAAGAAAGTTCATTTGGGTCTCAGCTTAATGTATTCTTCTGTCTTGGCTTCTCAACCTCGTTTCCTATCTCCATTTGGGTACTTTATTCACAACAATCTATTGAAGTACATAGTCCAAGCACCATAACTTCATTTACAGTTGAGGAGATGGAGACCTTAGAGAGGTTTCTTATTTTGCTATTAAACAGCTATTAAGCATCAGAGACAAGATAGTAATTTGTGTCTCCCAATCCCAAATCCAATGTTCTATTTCCCACTGCTTCTAAATTATTTTAAGACACAACTGAAGTACCAGACTGGAAGTTGCAGAACAGTTGCAGATCTACATTGGAAGTACAAAATGTTTTATCTGACTTTTAAACTTTTTCATAACCACTCCTATCTTCCCAGTGTTCTTACATTTTGTTCTCACCAAGTAGTCTTTAATCTAGGGATAATGATTTTCAGGCTCTTTCATAAATAAAACACAGTATTTCTTCACTTTAGGATTTTTACCATCTATCCATTCCTACAATGTCCTCCCTCCTCCACTCTGAGTATTGGCTTCCTTGGTTTTCTTTAAATTCCAAGTAAAATCTCCTCTTCTATAGGAAGCCTTTATGAACCATGTGTGATTTTTGGAGCCTTGTTTCTTAATCATTTCTGATTTATTCTGAACACTATTTGTTTGCTTGTTGTTTTCCTCATTAATTTGTTAGCTTCTTCAGGGTAGACTGGTTTTTGACTTTTTTTGTTTTCTCCACATATAGGGGCAGTGCCTGACACATAGAAGGTAATTAATGAATGTTTATTAATTGACTAGTTAGTGGTGGAAATTTCCTCACTGGGAGTTTCCTGTATCAAAACAATAATACATCTGATGCTTACCACAAAAGTCTTTTATAAATGTCAGTTTTATAATAATAATTATTATTTTGGTCATCTTTATTCAAAAATTAGCTAATTACATTAATTTACAAACATTATTTATTGCTTGGGTTGAGTCTTTCCAAGTCTGATGTCTGATAGAAAGATGGAAATGTTGCTTTCATCAGTATTTCATGGGGGAAGTTTGGTCTTCTTGATTAGCACAACTGCCTCTTTACATCAGTGGAAAGTATCTTGTGATAAAGAAAAGAATGGAATAGTTTTTCTTTTCTTTGTTCATGGACTCTATTGTTTTTTATGTATGTATTTTACTTTGTGACCTGGAACACAAAAGATCTGGAAAGCCCTAAAAGAAATTCTCTTTCTTTGTGTACAGTCTAGGATGGACCTGAGCTATGATCTTGGATTATAAAGCAAAGTTCTTGATGATGACCAGTGGTTTGGTGGATAGTCAGTCATCCCAAGGCTACCAGCAGCCATACTGATTAAGAGCATCAGGTAAACTCAAGTGGAAACACTTCTGTTTCCATGTTTTTGGAAGTACAGTTTTCAGAACTGTTGCTGTTGCTTTATGCCTGGAAAAGGCTTTGAATTTCAGAGGAGGGAGGGAGTTTAGTCTTAGGAGTATCTTCTTTTCACTCTCTTTCAACTCTACTTTCTCTCTCCTTTTCTTCCTTAAAAGAATAAAGCAAAATCCCCTGCCTATGATCTTATTTCTGAGGGGAAAAGTACCATGTTACAGGCTACCAGAAGAGCCCCCCATTGGGCATATTCTATAGACTTCTTTAAAGAGAGTATTTATGAATGTAACCTCCATGATGTCCGGGTCCTTTACCTATATCAGGTGCTTAATGAACATTTATTGAACTTGTTGGAGCATAGATAATACAATTCACCATCAGGTCTAATTTTTCTGCTTATGGAAAACTGGAGAAGAAGAATATGGGGAGAAAGAAATTCAAAAATGGCAGGTAGGTGATATAGTAGATAGGACATTGAACCTATAGTTCTAAGAAAGTTCTTAATTAAAATCCAACCTCAGACACAAATTAGCTGTATGATCTTAGGCAAATCATTTACCTTTTGTTTGCTTAGTATCCTCAACTGAAAATCAGGATAATGATAATACTTATCTACCAAGTTATTGTGAGGATCAAATGAGATGATAATTGTAGAGCAGTTAGCAAAATGCCTGGCATATAGCAATTGCTAAATAAATATTACTTATTATTATTAATAGTAATAGTCACTTTCATTCTCATAGCACTTGAGGTTTACAAAAATCTTTTCCAACAACATCCTATGCAATGCATAATGTCCCAGTGTTAAAGAAGATGAAGTTCAGAGAGATAGGTGACATGCCTCCATTACCTTAATGGCAAAATAAGGGTTTTAGAATAGCTGAAATTTCCTTTAGCTACATTTATTATCCTAGGATGAAATGATTAGTTCTAAGATCTCATATCTAATAAATTTCAGAACTGGGATTTGAATGAAATTTATTTTCAAGCTAACATCTTCATTATACCAGAGTGTTCCTAACACTCTGAAATAGAGGGAATGACTATAAGGAAATGAAAGTTCATTAAAAACATACTCATGGTAGCAAGCTTGTGGAGGAAAAATAAGTAGCAAAAACAGAGATGACGGTGAATAATTGGTTCTCTGCTAGTTTAGGATTCTTCCTTAGTGATCTTCAATGATTTTCAAAGAGCATATAAGTAAGTAGCAGGACTGAGCCCTGGTAAGGATATAGGATGCAGAGTTCAGAAAACTGAATTTAAATCTTTCTTCAGGGTATATGACTTCTTGGGATGTCAGTTTCCTTGTGTGTGAAGTGAGGATCAAATATTTTCATTCTCTGTCATACCGGATTATTGTGCAGAAAATACTTCAAATCTTTAAGGTCATGACTGTTGAATTAGAAGACACCCCAAAACAATCATGTTCAATTGCTTCATTTTCTAAAAGAAAAAACTGAGGTACTTAGTCTTGACTTGCCAAAGATCAATGGAGTCAAGAGTTAAAACATAGGCCTTCTTATTCCAAAATCAGGAGTCTTTCTACAATATCCAATTATATATTGGTCAAATTATAATTTAAAGAATTGTTCATTTACATGGTGCAGATAAGTCAGTGACTCAGTGATCTGAGAGATGAACAGGATAGATGGACTCAGGGAGGTGAGGGGATTTGAGATGGGCCCAGAATTTAGAAAAAAAAAAAAAACTGGAAAGAGAAAGGTAGAGAAAAAGGTAATGAGAATTTAGTAGGAAGCTAATGCCACCCCCTCATTAAACATGAGTTTGCATTGTCAGCCTTTCATATGTAAATAAATCAGAAGTCATTGATAGATGTCAGCCTAAAAAAGCATCTAGGCCAGCTGACCAGCAGAGGTCAGGAAGGAGTGATTGTGCTTGTTTTAGTATATAGTAGGAGTATTACTATTTCTACTGATGAACAACAGTACCAAAAGTCATATAGGAGAAGTGGTTTCCTAGTTTGAATTAAGAAAATAGAAATAAGAATACTGGGTTTGCCATGATCATGTGGAGAATAATGAGATCTAATCCTCTGATTTGTTTTTAAATACCTTTGAAATGTTATAAATTTCTTTCTACCTTTGTTTTATCCTGCTCTTGAAATTAACAGCAAATAATTAGGAAAAATTCAGTGTATAAGTATCTGAGAGGAAAAAGATTAAGTGTTAGTTTTTGAAGGACTAGTCCAAAATTATGTGGGATAACTTGGAGGAAGGGAGAGGCTCTTTAGGGGAGGAAAGTAGGTAGGAAAGTTTTGAGAAAGAAAGAATAACTTCTGCCTGGTGTCAACAAAAGTAGGAGTTGTTGTAGTCCTCAAAAAGAGAATTCTTAGGAAGGGGAACAACATGAATAATGATTTAGAGGTGGGAAAATATTTGGAGAGGGTAGTAAGAAATGTATATTTCAACTTCCTTTGTAATTCTGAATTTTATGAATTAAATTTGTATTCATGAATACAAATTCATAAATTTGTATTCAAGTATTAAACTATCACCACTCTAAGTACAAGAAATAAGTTGGTGTAATTTTCCCTCTGCAGTGTCTAGGAGAATAACAGTTCCAATAAGTATTTTTGGATGATTATAAGTGGGCATTCTACGAAAGTCTTATAGTTTCTCATTGCAATGTGTAGCTGACTGGTTTATCAATGGCTCTACCAGTATCTCTTAAATCTTATCTAATTTGGCAAGGATTTGAGTACAGTCCCAGTGATGAACTATATAGTTTGTTTAAGAACCACCTTAAATATACTCAACAGAAAATTTGTCCCTAGTTGATCAATTTTTTCAAGCACAGAAATCTATCAAATATGGAAATAGTGAATCTTCATTGGTGGAAAAGAATATACCCATCATTTGATGGACTTTCATAATAACAAAGCAAAGAGAAATAGATGAAACTGAGGGACATGGTGAGTCCTGAGTAGAATGCTTAGTGGAGTACATGAAATTTTTTTTTTTTAAATTCATTTAAATGGCAGCACCTTGAACTCTGGAGCAGTCCTACAGAAGATAACTTAGCTCTACCTTACTGGTCCTACATCTGTCAGTTTTTGTCTATTCTTCAAAAATCGTTGAGAGTAAATCAGACCAAAAATCATGCTAATAGGCAAAGTACATTAACCAGCTTAAGATATAAACTTTATTGCTCTTATTTCTATTTGCAAGAGTGCTTCAAATTAATTTGAATATGTTCTAATGGTATTTTTCAATTTTGTTTTGAATAGTTCTTCCTGTCCCCTTGCCCCAAATGATGGTTTTTAAGAGATTTGTTTCACCAATTTTGAACTTGAAAGGACTTTCAGAAGTCATGCAACCCAACCCTTCCCCCTTAATATAAATAGGTAATGAGACTCAGACCCCGAGAAATAAAAGATACATCTAATGGTTACACAAGTAATGAGTGGGGAGGTTGAGATTTCAAATACATTTCTGTAGTTCTGAACCAAGCAGTATTTCTACAATACTATGTATCTTCCTTGTTAACCTAGAAATCTATATGTCTTCATGGTTCTAGTGTCAGTTTGGGTCTATGAAACCTGGATGGTCTCAATGTGGTTGGTAAAAGGGAATCATTTGCTGATGTATGTTTGATGTATATCTTTTTTTTTTTTTTTAAACTTTGTATTCCTTCAAATCCAAAATAAATAGGAACTGGAGCCTGTAATTGCAATTGTGGGATTATATCTTATCTCTATGGAAGATAGCATAAACCCATATTGGAATCCACTAGCCAAAGACTGACAAACAGTCCCAGAATGCAGTGTGTTTGCCAATGTCTGAGGATAGATGGACCAGATTCTAATGTCATCATGTACTGTTGGCTGTAAGAATCTGTTATGGAATGTAGAGTGCTAGGAAACAAACAATATACATTTATTTTCCTATGGGGGTGCCAGAATGGCTGCATCCAGGATGAACTATCTAGGATATTTCTTGAATTTATAAATCAAAATATTATTAATAAAATGTATTTTAGTTTTTATGGATGCCCTCGTTCAAAAGTTTCTAGCTTTTTTTTTTAACAGAAAGATTCATTAAAAAAAGTAATAAGAAAAAGCAATCTGTTAGATGATATAAAGAGTGAGTGAGATAAATGGTAATTGTTTTTACATTTAATTAGGGAAAGAGTAGAATGTTATTTTGGCAAGAAGCTTTAGGAGTTCATGGCAACATTTGAGAGAGATCCTTGTCATAGTATTGTAGAATTAATGCTGGATAAGATTGGAAAGACCATCTAATCCAATCCCCTCATTTGGCAGATGAGGAAAAGTCACCCACTTAAAAGGTAACAAGAATTTTAATCCAGTTAGCCTGCTTTTTTATTCTGTTTCTTTAGACTGCTTCGGATTCTCTGCAATAAGTCTAAAGATTTGCAGGTTATAATTGAAAACCACCATCTGCATGTGTGTGTGTTTGCATACATGTTCAAATATTAATGTACATCTGTGTCTCAAGTTATAAAATATATATATTTTTAAAGTGAAATGAGTCCAAATAAAGTCAACATCAGAACAAAGCAAATCAAAAACTTCCATTTAAGGATATGATCTTTGAAAACCATGAACAATAAGAAGTATTTATAAAAAAGTATTTTAAATTTTACAAGCCCCTTTTCTATCACAGGACATGTAAAGTAGGTAATACAAGTATTAACCTAACTTAAAAAATTTTTATTTTGCCAAAGCATATAAAAGTTGGATCACTTACCAAAGATCAGCTACTGTCAAAACCCAGACTCAAACTCAGGTCTTGTGACTACCTGACAAATTCTCTTTCTATTGGACTCTTCTGTCTTTCTAAGAAGGCTCCAGGCAGGAGATTTCTGAATTGAAAAACATTACATTTCAGTGCAAACAGGGGAGGAGACTTTAATAATTTGAGTTTTCTATTTACTGATTACTGTGAAGATTAACTTTGTATTCAAGAGTGTGTGTGTGTGTGCTTGTATGTATGTATGTGTATGTGTGTGTGTGTGTTTTCATTCTTACTCCAACAGTTAAAAGAAAGTACATTAGATCTAATTGTGATAAATTTTGGGAAAGAGTTATTAATATATCTAGGCACAATGAAGATATGGTTATATACTGGCTAATTATATATGTGACCTAGAATATGGAAGACAAAATGAACCTCTGATATGTTTCAGCATTAGGTGAAGAATCTCAAATCGTAAAATCCAGTACATGTGGATAAGATGGGTAAATACTTTTAGATGCCATTGAATTTTTTAAACCCCCTCCTCCCCTTCTCTGTGTTGAACCTGATCAAAAAAAGGTTTAAAATTAATTGGTAGAAAGGAAGGACATGTATAGCTAATGTTATAAATTCAGATTCTTTGGAAGCCAGTAAGAATGACATGTAGTAAAAAATCAGAGACATTCATAACCCTTGAGAAGAAATAGAAGGGGAAATGTCAGCAAGAATACTCTATAATGTTCTCTGTGTATTATTTACTTATGCCCAGAATGATAATAACCAAAGAAAAGGTGAATGTCTGCAAGAAAATCAGTAGAATATTGCATTGGAATGTAGCATAGTCCTGAAAAACTAGGGTTGAATAGAAATTAACCATAAGAAACAGCAGAAAGACATGGGTAAAAAGTATATAATTTTATTGAAATGGCTGCAATTTGTTGACATGGCCTAACTCCTCAAGGAAATTAATCTAAAAAGGGGTGTCTAAGTCTAAGATAATAATGAGGGATTCAAAAAAAGGAAGTCACAAAGACAATGAGGAGCAGGAACAAGAGTAGTGAGGTAATGAAGTGGAAGGATGTGAGATTATGATTAGAAAGGAGGAATTTCTGATTTGGTTCTTGAAGTGGGAGCTATTTTCTAAGACATGACTACTTATGTAGATAGTTGAGGAACAGTGGAGATAGGGGTTCTGGGAGTTGAGAAAGTTGATGGACTCAGAGGCTGGGGTATTTTTAGTATCAACATGAATTTTGACGTCACTAAGCTTGATAACCAATGGATATAATGTGACCAATGTAGATATCAGATGATGGTAGGCACCTAAAATTGGGGTTCACTCATATGAATGTGTGGAATTAACTCAATGAAGACACTCTCATGGAATATAGCCTTAAACTCTACCTTAATTGTGACTTGGGACTTTATAATAATGAGTAGATCTATAGCTAAGAAGTTGCAAGTATTTGTCCTCTCCTGTTTCCCACCACCAATTAGTATTTATATATTGCTTTCTTCTTTAAAAGGCAATTTATTCTTTTGTTTTTGGGTTAGATTTCTGCGATTAGAATGTAAGCTTGGACCCTCCCCAACAATGGGAGAAAAGATGGTGATGGGGATTGGATTCAGGCTATTTAGTCTTGTGTTTCAGTTTTTGCTGTGCACTCCTTTTACTGACAAACACTTTGTCATATGGGAGATGCCTTTCTCACAAGATTGTAATAAACTTCTTAAACACCTTTTTGCTTTTTCTTCCTCTGAGAGTCTCTGATTGTTTCTTTTTTTTTTTATCTTGTCCCACACATGAAGAATTCACAATAGCTGTTCTTTTTTGTCAAAAGGATTTATTTAATATGTTACAGATGAAACAAAGGGATACAATAGACACCAGGAATGGTAAATATGAAATAGAGTGGGAAAGCATAAAAAGACAAGTTTATCAGTGGAACTTACAATGACCCAATATAAAGGGAGCAGCATCCCATGAGGTTGGAGCATGCTCTTAGCTGACAGGCCAAATCTTGAAAGGGACTTAGCACCCTAAAAGAGTTAGTTAGCTGTAAAGTAGGAGAAGTGGAGTTGAGGAGAAGTTTAGGAGAGATGTTTTACTTTAGAGACAAAAAATCCCTAATTCCTGTTCCCTTAAATTCTGTTTAGATGAAAATCCTTTTCCTTTGCCACTTTTCTCTATATTCTTATTCTCAGTTCCTTTACATCTCTGTCTTGTGTCCTTTATAATACTTGTTCTACTGGTAACAAATTCCCAATAATTCTTTTTTCAGGTGAGCTTGTTTTTTGAAGAAGGCACTTGGTACTGTCATTTTTTCTAGATATTCTACCATCAGCAAGAATTGCCCTTATACTGCTCATAAAATTGATAAGATTAATTCTGAGTTATCCCAATTTTTGCTCAATGCTTTCAAAATCTCAACTCATGAAAGGCAACGAAAGCAGTGGATGCATGAGATGTTGATTTTTGTCCATAGGTGTCTCTTTGTTTTGATACCTATTCATTCTGTGATATAGATTGGATCCCTATTTACAAAATGAGGAAGAAGACTATGTAGACTGAAAAAATTATCATGAATACCCATAACTTCAGGCCCTGAATTTGAAGAAAATTCTTCCAAGTCTTATACTTAATTTTGTATGATATTTACCTATTTTAAAAATTCAGTTATGAATTCATAATTAAATTCAGTTTAATCATGTCCAATTCTTTGTTACTGTATTTGGGGTTTTCTTGGTAAAGATTCTGGAAAGTTTTGCCATTTCCTTCTCCACTCATTTTACAGGTAAGAAAGTGAAGCAAATGGGGTTAAATGACTTGCTCAGGGTCACACAGCTAATAAGTGTCTGAAGCCAGATTTGAACTCAAGGAGATGTCTTCTTGACTCCAGACCCAGTATTCTATCCACCACCATCACCTAGCAAACTCCTTTTCTTACAGTTAATATATTTCAAATTACTTTATGTTTGCTTATCTTGGTTTGGGGTATTTGTAGGGTTCCAGTTTTCTATGTTTGCCTTTTTAAAAAGTGGTACAGATAATGGGTGGGGGTGGCAATCTTTGGAACTGGGGTTATGATTACAAAGAACTGATTTCCTGGGATCAGTGAAGTGTTCAGACCAATTTCTATGAATCATGCCAAGATGTAATACTGGGATGGCCATGAAGGAGAATGTAGACATATTCTTATATTCTCATTAAATGAGTAAGTATTCCCCAGTGGTTTGTATGTACTAATAAATGCTGTAGGTAGATAATCTGAAGTACGATGTAATGTCTATTCCTTGAAATTCCAGCTTTGTGTAGAGCACCTTGGAAAACATTGGGTTAGGGGCAGCTCCTGATTTTCTTTTTATTACAAATGTAGAGTTTCCTCCATTTTTTTTCCTTTTAAAATTTTTTGGATGGCTTCTAGCCTCCAACAGGAAGTGTCTGCAGATGAGAATAATAATTTTTTTTAAAGCACATTGTTGAGTAAAGTCAGAGTTTTCTGGAAAATATGTGAACCCTTTCCCTTAAGAAGTCTACAGTTGGAAAAAAAACACCCTCTAATGTGGTCCTGTTGGCATAAGAATATAGACAAAGCCATTAATTCTGAGGCTATTGCTAGACTTTTTGGTTTTTTACCCCTCCCTAACCATCCTAGGCCCAATTTTTCCATTCCACTGAGGGGAATCTGAGGTCTCTTTGGGGCCTAAAACTGCATTGCATAGATGAGAACTAATGTGATGGAAGGGCAGCTGTTTGACACCCAACTTATGGATTTTAAAGATTATAAAATTTAGGGCTCAAAGGAACTTGGTTCAATCTTTTATTTTATTTTTTTATAAATGAAGATCTTGAGGCCCCAGGGGATGAAATGATTAGCTTAAAGTCACACAAGGTTAGAGTCAGAACTAATATCTTTCTTCTAATTCCCAGTGTGGGCCTTACATTAATAACATCAACAATAACAATAATTATTCAATAGGTAAATGTATCAAGTTCTGATTTCCATGAATTTTTAAATTTGGTTTGAAATGAATTTTCTATTGCTCTTATTTTCATACTATACAGCTTGTTTTTGTTGAGCTATTCCAGTCATTTCTAACTGCTCACGATTCACTTTGGGTTTTCTTGGCAAAAATACTGGAGTGTTTTGCTATTTTCTTCTCCAGTTCATTTTACAGATGAAAAAACTGAGGCAAACAGGAGTAAGTGACGTGCCCTCTTGGATTCATGTTCTCTTGAGTCTAGGGCTAATGCTTTATCAACCACTGAGGTGCTAGCTATGAGTCTTGGAGCAAATAGCTTAACCTATGTTGACCTTAGTACCTTTTCTGCAAAATAAAGGTAAAAAATTCCTCTTTTGTATTGATTTCTACTTTTATTTTAATATATATATATATATATATATAACAGTATATATAAACAGTAAGATTCCTTCTCCCATTCTTTTTTTTTCTTCCCTACTGTATCCTTTCCCCTTTTCTTTTCTAAGAACAAGGCAACAAAAATTACTCAAATTCCTCCTTCTTATTTGATTCTATCCATGAACTTTTGATATCATTACATTTCTTTCTTTTTATTATTATATCCTTTTATTTACAAAACATATGCATAGGTATTTTTTCCAACAATGACTCTTGCAAAACCTTTTGTTCCAAATTTTCCCCTCCTTCCCTTCACCCCCTCCCCTAGATGGCAGGTAGTCCAATACATGTTAAATATGTTAAATTATATATTAAATCCAATATATGTTTACATATTTATACAATTATCTTGCTGCACAAGAAAAATTGGATCTAGAAAGAAAAAAAAAACCTGAGAAGGAAAACAAAAATGCAAGAAAACAATAACAGAAAAAGTAAAAATGCTATGTTGTGGTCCATACTCAATTCTCATAGTTTTCCCTCTGGGTGAAGATGGCTCTCTTCATTACTGGACAATTGGAACTAATTTGAATCAACTAATTGTTGAAGTGAGCCACGTCCATCAGAATTGATCATCATATAATCTTGTTGCCATGTATAATAATTTCTTGATTCTGCTCATTTCACTTAGCATCAGTTCATGTAAGTCTCTCCAGGTCTCTCTGAAATCATCCTGCTGGTTGTTTATTACAGAAAAATAATATTCCATAACATTCATATACCATGATTTATTCATCCATTCTCTAATTGATGGGCATCCATTCAGTTTCCAGATTCCTACAAAGAGGGCTGCCACAAACATTTTTGCACATGTGGGTCCCTTTCCCTCCTTTAATATCTTTTTGGGATATAAGCCCAGTAGTAGCACTGCTGGGTCAAAGGGTATACACAGTTTGATAACTTTTTGAGGATAGTTCCAAATTGCTCTCCAGAGTGGTTGGATTCATTCACAATTCCACCAACAATGTATCAGTATTCCAGTTTCCCCACATTCCCTCCAACATTCGTCATTATTTTTTTCTGTCGTTTTAGCCAATCTGGAAAGTATGTAGCGGTATCTCAGAGTTGTCTTAATTTGTATTACTCCGATCAATAGTGATTTGGAGCACCTTTTCATAATGAAGAAGGGACCCTAAAATTCTAAAACTCCTTGAAGTAGAAAATCTTCTTCAACTCTGCTTCAGTGAGGGACTCTGCAAAACAAAGCAAACAGTTTCATTCTGTTATCTAGGTGGGATTGGTTCAGTCTGGAGCAAAAGAATTCCAATCCTATTGAATTAAAGAAACTCATTCAATTCTGTTCAAATTCCAGGTTGAGCTGAAACCCAGCTTGTATATGAGCCAACTTGGGACTCCACCCACTAGCCTCCTTCAGCTTGTAACCAAAGCTCCTATTATAAAAAAACCAATCTAAAATCCTCTCTTTGCAGAGGTTCTAAACATGTCATGGTATGCCATGTTATGCCAAGGAAGCCTCTGCCCACTGGAATAATATTCTTTTCCAGTGTTACCCTCTCTTTTATCCTTACCTATTTTCCTAATGAAACTTTATGCCTCTTTGTCAGGAATTCTAATCTTACTTCCCAATCCCTATAATAAACCTTTTAACAATCTAGGTTTTCGGGTTTGTAAATTCCTTTACAGAGAATCCCTGTGCTGCCAGAAGGGGGTTTTCCAAAACTTCCTACCCTTGCACCAAATCCCAAGGGAATACAGGGGAGCCAAACCTCTCCATTTGGTTACCTGAAATCTGAACCTGACACACTAGGCCTTATTATTTAACTCCCTGACCACCAGAAACCCTAATCTCATTTTGGTTACCTAAATCTAGAGCTTGTCATTTGGTTCCCTGGAAAAGGGAGCCCCAAAACCTAACCTTCATCATATTTTGGTTCCCTAAAAGGGAACCCCAAAAACTAGATCACCTCATCAATATGACTACAAATAGTTTCAATTTCTTCATCTGAAAATTGTCTCCTCATAACCTTGGATCATTTGTCAACTGTAGAATGGCTTGATTTCTTATAAATTTGAGTCAGTTCTCTGTATATTTTGGAAATGAGGCCTTTATCAGAACCTTTGAATGTAAAAATGTTTTCCCAATTTATTGCTTCCCTTCTAATCTTGTCTGCATTAGTTTTGTTTGTACATATCATCACATTTCTAAAGGATGCTTGTATCACCTTCCATCCTTATAAAGTCTTTTTTGCCTATTGACATTTACTTTTTTTTTTTTTTTGCCTTTTACAATATTTCTTTTTACATTTGTGTTTATATTTCAAAGTTTCTATTCATTTCCATTCTTTTCATTAAGAATGCTTGGAAGTTCTTTATTTCATTAAAGATCCTTCTTTGTCCTCCTCTGTAGGATTTTACTCAATTTTGATTGATATGGTGTTCTGCATTGTTCTTTTCTTCAAATATCATATTCTAGATTCTCATTCTACTAGTCCATATTTTATAGGAAATCTTTCCTAACCCCTCTTAATTCTAGCGCCTTTTCTCTTTTAATTATTTCCTATTTTTCCCCCTGCATTCAGTTTGTTTTGTGTATATTTGTTTGCATGTTATCTACACCCACATTAGATTATAAATACCTAATATAAATATCAGATTATAAAAACCAACAGTTTTGTATTGTACAAAATACAATAAATTTTGTATAAATACAAAAAAAATAACTTTTTGTTATCTATTGCCAGTATTTAACACACTGTCCAACACATAATAGGTATTTAATAAATCTTTATTGAATTGAATTGAAATTATCATTGAAATAATTAAATCTTCTGTGATTCTGACTGTGACTCCTTTGAATTCTTTCTTTTTGGATGTTTATAATACTTTTCTTTGACCTGGAAGCTTTAGGTTTTGGTATGATATTCCTAGGAGTTTTCATCTTCAGGTTTCTCTTAAGAGCTAGTCAATGCACTAATACATTGTTGGTGGAATTGTGAACACATCTGGAGAGCATTTTGGAACTATGCTCAAAAAGTTATCAAAATGTGCATACCCTTTGATCCAGCAGTGTTTCTATTGGGCTTATACCCCAAAGAGATACTAAAGAAGGGAAAGGGACCTGTATGTGCCAAAATGTTTGTGGCAGCTCTGTTTGTAGTGGCTAGAAGCTGGAAAATGAACGGATGCCCATCAATTGGAGAATGGTTGAGTGAATTGTGGTATATGAATGTTATGGAATATTATTGTTCTGTAAGGAATGACCAGCAGGATGAATACAGAGAAGACTGGCGAGACTTACATGAACTGATGCTTTTTTTTTTTTTTTAATTTTTTATTTAATAATTACATTATATTGACACTCATTTCTGTTCCGATTTTTTTTCCCCTCCCTCCCTCCACCCCCTCCCCTAGATGGCAAGCAGTCCTTTATATGTTGGATATGTTGCAGTATATCCTAGATACAATATATGTTTGCAGAACCGAACAGTTCTCTTGTTGCGTAGGGAGAATTGGATTCAGAAGGTATAAATAATCCGGGAAGAAAAACAAAAATGCCGATAGTTCACATTCGTTTCCCAGTGTTCTTTCTTTGGGTGTAGCTGCTTTTGTCCGTCATTTATCAATTGAAACTCAGGTCTCTTTGTCAAAGACATCCACTTCCATCAAAATATGTCCTCATACAATATCGTTGTCGAAGTGTATAATGATCTCCTGGTTCTGCTCATTTCACTTAGCATCAGTTCATGTAGGTCTCTCCAAGCCTCTCTGTATTCATCCTGCTGGTCATTTCTTACAGAACAATAATATTCCATAACATTCATATACCACAATTTACCCAGCCATTCTCCAATTGATGGGCATCCATTCATTTTCCAGTTTCTAGCCACTACAAACAGGGCTGCTACAAACATTTTGGCACATACAGGTCCCTTTCCCTTCTTTAGTATTTCTTTGGGATATAAGCCCAATAGAAACACTGCTGGATCAAAGGATATGTACATTTTGATAATTTTTTGGGCATAATTCCAGATTGCTCTCCAGAATGGTTGGATTCTTTCACAACTCCACCAACAATGCATTAGTGTCCCAGTTTTCCCGCATCCCCTCCAACATTCATCATTATTTTTTCCTGTCATCTTAGCCAATCTGACAGGTGTGTAGTGGTATCTCAGAGTTGTCTTAATTTGCATTTCTCTGATCAATAATGATTTGGAACACTCTTTCATATGAGTGGTAATAGTTTCAATCTCATCCTCTGAAAATTGTCTGTTCATATCCTTTGACCATTTATCAATTGGAGAATGGCTTGATTTCTTATAAATTTGAGTCAGTTCTCTATATATTTTGGAAATGAGGCCTTTATACATGAACTGATGCTAAGTGAAATGAGCAGAACCAGGAGATCATTCTATACCTCAATAACAATACTGTATGAGGATGTATTCTGATGGAAGTGGACCTCTTCGATAAAGAGAGCCTTAATTAATCAAAGATGGACAGAAGCAGCTACACCCAAAGAAAGAATGTTGGGAAATGAATATAAACTGCTTGCATTTTTGTTTTTCTTCCCGGGTTATTTCTACCTTCTGAATTCAATTCTCCCTGTGCAACAAGAAAACTGTTCAGTTCTGCACACATATATTGTATCTAAGATATACTATAACCTATTCAACATGCTTGCCATCTGGGGGAGGGGATGGAGGGAGGGAGGGGAAAAATCGGAACAGAAGTGAATGCAAGGGATAATGCTGTAAAAGAATTACCCTGGCATGTGTTCTACCAATAAAAAGTTATTTAAAAAAAAAAGAACTAGTCAATGGAGTCTTTCTATTTTTACTTTGCCTTCCAGTTCTAAGCAATTTTTGGCATATTTCTTTCATGATTTTTTGAAATATGATATCTAGTCTTTTGGGGAGGAGTAAGGTGGAAGGAAAAGGGGGATTAAGATCTTCCTTGCTCTGTTTTTGATATGACATACCTATATTTTCTTCCATTGTCTTGCCTTTTGAACTTATTTTAATATTGTTTGGTTGACTCATGGAGTCAGTTTCTACTTGATTAATTTTAATTTTCAGTCTGTTATTTGAGTAAGGTTTCATATCTTTTGGACTGAGCTATTGATTATCCTTCCAATAATCTTCTCCATAGCTTTCCTTTCCCATACCCCCAATACTTTTGTATATTACTCTCATTTCATTTATATCATTTAATTTATTTTATGATCCTTTGACTCACTTCTTCTAGAAATTCTAATTGATTCTGCCAGCAAACAATATGTGTATATGTGTGTGTGTGTGTGTGTGTGTGTGTGTGTGTGTGTGTGTGTGTGTGTATTTTTTTTGAAGGGGAGATTTTGCTTATAGGTGTGTGGGACAGTTTCAATTCTAAAAACAATCAGAGACTCTCAGAGTAAGAAAAGCAAAAAGGTGTTTATTATGATCTCATGAGAAAGGGCATCTCCCATCTGACAAGGTATTTGTCAGTAAAAAGAGTACAAAGTGAAAACTGCAAAACACAAGACCAAATAGCCTGAATGCAGAAGCCTGTACCATTTCCCTCCCAGCCTGGACCTCTCTCCCATTGCCTGGGGGAGCCTGGGCCCACATTCTAGAAACAAGAAAATAAAAAGGAAGTACTTAAATGCCAACCAAAAGAGATGGTGGGAAACAGGAGGGTACCAAGACCTACAACTTTTTTTAGCCATAGCTCCACTTATCACCATAAAATCCCAAATCACAACTAAAGTATAGGTTAAACCAATTCCATACAATCTCTCTTCTTTTATTTAATCCTTTGAAAACCTTTCACACCATTCTTGATACATTTCATCAACCATCTTGCTCTCAGTAAGATCCTTGTGGACCTGGCTTGTCCTTTTTCCTCTTCTGCTGTCCATCTGTGTCTAACTAGACTTCCTTCTCTAGTTTGCTCAATGTTTCTTCTGTGGAAATCCTGGTCATGTCTCCGAGGCCAAACCTTCCCTATAAAATACACTTGTGGGCCATCCCATGGACACTACTCTCCTCTGGATCAGCCTACTACCATATCCCTCTCTGTAGTGTCCTTTCCCTTCCTCCATACCACATGATATCTCTCCTAACTGCATTATGCTTTCTGACCCCACTTCTCCTTCCTATAGCTAACTAACTTTTTAACAGTGCCAAGTCCCTTTCAAGATTTAGCTTGCCAACTAAGGGCATGCCCCAACCTCATGGGGTACTCTCTTTCTAGTAGGAAATTGTTAGTTCTACCAGGGAACATATAAAAGCCCTTTCTTTGCTAAGTATATACTCCCTCAATTCTATAACAAATCCATGCCTTGTCATCTGATTAGTAATTGTTTTGATCATGGCCTGGGGTCTAATGAGCCAATTCAGCATATAAATTAGGATTCTGTACCTTCAATACCCATTTGGGGTTATCACCCTGGTGAGATTTGGATCCCCTCGATTCCCAGTCAGGGAACCAAATGATGAGATTCGGTGCAGGGCAGAGAGTTGTGGGAACCTCTTCTGGTTGGCACAACTCCTTCATAAAAAAATTTATGAATCTGAAAAGTTAAACTGGCAAAAAGAAGTTTATTGGCACTGAGAAATCAGCCTTTGCTAGGAGGCTGATTTCTTCAGTGGCACGGTCCCAACAGAAAAGTAAAGGTCTAGCAGAGGAATCCTGGCAGAAAGATAAAGAGAGGTTAATGCTGAGAAAAGGGTGTCTTCTCAGCAGGCAGGGGGTCCTTGTAGGCAGCTATGCCAAGGAGAGAGAGGAGTTCCTTGACAAGACATTGTCCTGGTTTGGCCCTCTGCCAAATCCTATTAGGGAAATGGAGTCTGGCCCAGAGAAGAGAATGCCTTCTCAGTGGGCAGGGTCCTAACAGCTGAACAAGCTGCTTTGGACATTCTGCCAGATCCTGACAGAGAAGGAGGTGAGAGAAATAAAGAGGGGTTAATGATGAAAAGGGAATATTTTCTCAGTGGGCAGGGGATCCTCCCAGGCAGCTGTGCCAAAGAGAGAGAAGGGTTCTTTGACAAGACGTTGTCCTGTTTTGTCCCTCTGGGAAGAATTGAGCTAGCAAATGCTTATTTTATCTTGACTGGGATCTGGGGGCCATTTGAGTTGAAATCAGATGGAAGTCTTCCAATTGAACAGAAGATTTTCAATTGAATGAGTGTCCCTGGACTAATCTTCAACTCAATAAAGGGTGTAATTAGTAGTGAGTGTTATCTATGGGGGCTGTGCTGGTCTCCTCCAGGATAACAGAATGAAACTACTTATCTTGATACCCTAGGGTGGATCTTTCTCAAAGTAGAGCTTCTCCAAGGGTTCAAGGAGAATCTCTCTTCCTCAAGGAGTTTCTCAAGGATTTCCCCCAAAGTCAGAGAGAGACAGTTTCAAGATTCTCCCTTCAACCCCACCATTTGTGTCTTCAGTAATTAGAGTAGATAACCTTTCACAAATAAAAATGCCTATCAGCAAAACAAAATACTAAAAAATAGACAGATATATTGCATCTAGCAACAAATAGATGACTAGACCACATACTCACTTATTTAATGACCACATATTTTCACATAGGAAAGTGTAAGATCTTACATCTACTGAACATTTGCTCTAATTATAAAAATTTGCTATAAGAGGAAAAAGCAGGGGCATGATTTTAATCAAAAACTGGTCCTTCAGGCCTCAATTTGAGAGCACATACATGACAGGATAAAACATCCTTAGCTCAATTTAACAATTCCATCTTTTAGCCAGACTCAGGAATAATCAGGTGGTTGTTATACCACTAGGGAACTGAGTCAGAAGGATCCCACCTTAAGAAGAGACCAAAGTTGTTCCTCCCAACTCTTGCCTAGATACTAACCTCCATCTGTAACAATTCAGGATCACATTTCTTTGAATAGCTTGTGTCATATTCCTTTCAGATTTTGGATTACTGACTTGATGATCCATCAGACAATCATATCTGAATTCAAAACTCCAATAAATATTAGTTATAGTCCCAAGAGATTTTATCTGAAATAGCAAGTCTCATCAATCAAAGCTTCAGGTGAAATTAGCTCTCAAGGAAC